>NC_080570.1:163599631-164965881 GCF_030247185.1 Malaya genurostris | reverse complement strand
ACAATTTGAACGGAGTTATCCACTAACTGTGAAGGGCTCCAACTGCCATCACAAAACCGTACAGAAATAAAAAAAAAAAAACATCCGCACCTGTGCCTCTTACCCTTTACTCTTGGTGTTGGTGTCAAAATTGTGATCTTTCTAGTGTGCATTTTTTTCCCCTTTTGTGAATACAGTTTATTTCATACTACCAATATACAAAGATCGATGTTGTGACTACTGCTGCAACTGCTGCTCCATCTCGAAACGGAGCGAAAGGTTGTTTGTTGGTTTGTTGGAAAATCAATTTCAAGTTTAGTTGCAAGTTTTATTATGATTATTATGGTCAAGTTCTGCTCTCATCTCTTCTCCACATAATTCCTGATTACACGACGACGCTGACGACGTTGACGACGACGACGACGACGACAATTGTGCAAAAACCGAACAAAAACGGGCCAAATCAAGAAGACATACCTACTAAATTTTTTTTTTTTGTTCTAACCAACCCGATAAAGATCGATAGAAGAAACGTAAACAAACAATGAATGGAAAAGCTTTTCATTTTTTTTTGTGCGAAATATTTTCGAACCATCGAACCAAACCGTAGATGGCCATCCTCGCGCAGACAAAAGAAAACGAAAAAGTCTAGTCGATGTATCTTTTTTTCTCTCTCTCTCTCACTCTCTTCCAATCCACTCCAGCAGTGTTTGACTTCCCACAAACAAACAAACCGAAACTTGATGTTGTTCGATATGATTCAGTGTGTGTTATGGTTTCATCCACTATATTTCGTTGTATTTCTTCTATATTTTTTTGTTTT
Organism: Malaya genurostris; assembly: GCF_030247185.1. NCBI lineage: Eukaryota > Metazoa > Arthropoda > Insecta > Diptera > Culicidae > Malaya > Malaya genurostris. The sequence continues at coordinate 164,965,079 of NC_080570.1, read as the reverse complement.
TTTCAAACTGTTTCCTTTCTTTTTTCTTTTTTTGTTGTTTTGTTTTACTATAATTTCAATTTCACTAGATTCCTCCTGTGGAACAACGAAGGGGTTCTGCTGTGTAACAGTGGGAGAAAAAAATTAGCTGGGCTGACGACGAACAGAAGAAGAAGAAGAAGAAATAATGTTTTTCAGTGCAATGCGTTGAAAAACATAAGAAGAAAAAAAAACACTAGGGAAGAGGATAGCTTGAGCACTCGAGTTAAAGCGGTCTAAAGTTTAGAACCAGCAATAGAATGTATTAAAAGGGATATGTTTCTCAAGTGTGTAACTGTTTTGCGACTCTCGACATGCGCAAAAATCTCGGAATCTAACTGTTGACAGCTCGAGTTAGGAATATTACAAAAAAATAAACAAAAAAAAATCAATTAACAGCGAAGAACCTAGCGAATTTAGATTATTTTTGAGTAACGGTCGCTTCCTTTGCTTTCTCTTTCTCCGATGCTTTTTAGGCGTTGTGCTCTTCTCATCGGCTGTTTATTTTGCGGAAGCGGGAAGCGAAAATTCATTCTTCAAGTCCATACCAGATGCATTTTGGTGGGCTGTGGTTACCATGACTACTGTCGGATATGGTGACATGACGTACGTTTCGCTCAATCTCTCTGTCACTCTTTCTATCACTTTTTATTGTTCCTATTACAACACAAAAACCCAACCGAAAAATAAAAAAAAAAGAATACATCGTTTCATAATTTCGCCTCACTTTATCGCATTTATGCTAGCTAGCGCCATATCTCTCTCGCTCTCTACACACAACACACTTTGTTTCGCCTTTCTATTTACATATGCAATCGAACATGTATTTATATCGTATCAGCTCTCGCCTGCCTCTTGTTCAGTACACACACACACAAACAAACAAACACACACACATATATTTTTACATGCATCAATATTTGCTCATACTGCATATCCCAAACAACACGCGATTCGATTACTTTTTCGATGCACATTTGTTTCGGTGCAACATATAAGCGGTAGATAGCGAACAACACGATATCGATCATAGCAAGCCGGTTCCATGTGACACTTTTCATTCCATCCCTTGACCACCTTCCTTCACTGCTATTCACACCATCAGTTCCTTCGCCTCGCATAACTTACATGACTGTTTTTAATTTCCTTTGTTTTTTTTTCTTTAAATCTGTTCCAAATAAAAATGTGGTAGAAGATCATCATCCGTAGTGTTTTAGTCGAGTCGATCGAAGTAGCCCGCCAAAATTGCCCAGTTGTCCTATTTTTTCCGTGTCCTCCGTGTGCCCATAGAAAGCGGGCAGCCTCATCTCTTATTCCAGTGCTCATCAAAGTAGGCCATCTGGACACCACCAACCGACGCCATGTTCCTCCTCTCAATCTTCTCGTCCATCCAGGGTAGAAAGCCGCACTGCTTCGATTTTTAGTATGCCGAGAACGACATTTTCGATAGAACAAAACAACAACAACTACAACAACAAAAAAATAAATAACAAATATTCATTCAATGTGGGCAATTCCAGCAGCTGCATGCAAACTTTCAACGTTCAACCTTTCAATTGGACTCAAATTCAATTTTCATCAATAGCAAATTGGCTAACAGCTTGCAACCAAAGAAAATTTTTACATCAAAAAAATCGCATTCAAAAGTATTGTCTAAAAACCGTTTTTTTTTTGGTTCCAACCACCCACCTAAGTATCTTTTCCGCTAATCTCCATCATGACAACTTTTTCTGAACTGATGAAAAGCAAGTTTCGTTTCACAGTAGCGAAAAAAAGTTGTCCAAGGAGAGAATGACACCATATTTTTACTTTCACATAATTAAACTTTCTTTCTGATTTGATATTTTTGTTTTTGTGTAAATTTTCTTTCGGCAGTTCTATTTTGGTTCCGTTCATTCTCTATCCTATTTTCTTTCCAGTTCGTATGCAGCGTGTTGCTTTTGAAACAAAATAAAAAAAATTATCAATGTTTATTCGTCGTGCCTCATCGCCTACTATGTTGTTGCCTGCTTGCCTGAATATATCTCTGCAAACAAAAATTTACTCCACCCTATCTTTATCGATTGTGCTGCATCTTAGCTCTGTTAGTTCACATGAAAGCATGATTTTCTCTCTCTCTCTCTAGTAAAATGCACGTTATTTGTCACATACATCTGTTCGTTCAACCTGGCCACTAGCGGCACTTCGAGTCATCACACACCACCAGACCATCCATGATTCACCCATGATATCTCTCTCTCTTTCTCTCTTTCCGCCCTTCAAGTACACAAACCATCATAGCAGGCACTTTGGGTGTGTTTTCGCGAAAAAAAAAAACACCCAAAGCCTGAAATGAAAAGAGAAAAAAAATCCCTTCCACATCCAGGCACAACCCCGTCAAATCAAACCGAAATTGAAACGATCAGCAAGCACTAACATTTTCGTTTTTGTCTATTTCGATCCGATCCGATCCGTGGTCCGGATGTGCCGCTGTTTGAACTGCTGCCACGCCACCCAAAAACAAAACCCAAAACAACAGACCGGTCGGAGTGTGGGGTAAAATCGTCGGTTCGCTGTGTGCGATTGCCGGTGTGCTCACGATCGCCCTCCCGGTGCCGGTCATCGTCAGTAACTTCAACTACTTCTACCATCGCGAGACGGACCAGGAGGAAATGCAGAGTCAGAACTTCAACCACGTCACCAGCTGTCCGTATCTACCCGGCACCTTGGGTAAGTACCGTCCCGGACTCCGGACAATATCAGAAAACTTTTTCTCCGGCACAAAAAACAAGAATTCGAAAGCGTTTGAGTCTTTTGACTTAATAAAGTAACTGAATTAAGGATGTTTCTTGAGGAAAAAAATTCTTCAGTATACAATATCTAGAAAGCAGTGTGAGGAATCGCATCCCAGCATAGTCGGATGTATAAGACGACGCAATCAACCTCAATCACACTACTTCAATTGAAACAACAAAATTTAACTGAAAGCTTTTTCTGAAAAATTACTGAATTTCGAGGGTAGAAGATTACAATAATCTTTTTATGGTACTCCTTCGACAGACTTATCAGACAGATCAGGTGTTTTGAGTGGGAGTTAGACCATCAAAATCCACAAACATTCGTCAAACATGGGGAACGTGTCACTTGAGCCATACTGTTCTGTACCATCTAGAGATGTGCGAAAACCGTCCATTTTAAAGAAGCACTTAGAAGTGAATAGTTCTGCCAAAAAAAATCAGTTCTTTTGTTGTTTAAAAACTTTTGAGGTTTATGCGAAATACAAAACATTTTGTTGCAAGCAAATGCAGTAATGGTTATTACAGTGAATTTTTACGTGTATTTGTACTTATAATCTTCAACTTTTGTGTTTCTTTTCTAAAATTTTTAGAATTGTCAACCATTGTAAAATCATTCACATTCATTTCTTTTTCAATAAATAGGGAACTATCATTTTTTATTAAACAACTTACTCACTCTTCTGAAGAACTAGTTTTTTTGTATATCGGTTCCTCCCGGTTCAGCAATGAGTTTATAAGTTTCATGTGATTCGTTTCACTCAAGTCAATTATTTGCTGAAAGTAATCAATTAAATACGTATAGAAGAGATCTCACACCAGATCTCCCCGTTTCAAGCAACTCCAAGACTTTCGGCATCAAAATAAAATTTTCAATTTAGAAAATTTCATGTAGTCCAATTAAACACCATAGCTCTGTTAACAGGACAGTTAAAAAGTTGAAATATTTTGAAAAGTGGTCAATGTTTGACAGTTTATTGTCATTGATTATACCGGAGTTCAGTAATTGTAATTTGATTATTCACTTCAGGCTATATTTCTTACGCACTCGCTGATTATCTCTGTGGTCTTGTTCGAAATTCCTGTATTTCATCCTGATCCGACTTCTGGTTCTGGATTAATGGGGTGAAGTGTGTTAAACATTTTATACGATCATTTAAAGGGGCGAAACAGAAAACGTGAAAAGATTCTAAATCGGCCTCAAAACTACTCCAATCGGTAGTCATTATTAGGAAACGGTGAACTAAACTATTCGACCATGTCATATACATTTCGACTCAGCTCGACGAACTGAGCAAATGTCTATGTGTGGCGAATATTGTCGATCACTTTTCTTGGAGATGGGTGAACCGATTGTCACTAACTTAGATTCAAATAAAAGGTCTTATGATCCTATACAAAGTTCCTGAATATCATTCCGATTCGACTTCCGGTTCATGCTATTCTAAGACAATTACAGGGTGATATGCACCAAAATAGTGAAAATAATATCTCTCAACCGATTTTCACCATCTTAATTCTACTGAAATGTCTTAAGATGCCATAAGAATGTTCTAATTTTCATTCGGATCAATCTTCTGGTTCCGGAGGTAGGGTGCTTAGTGTGAAAATGTCAATTTCAAGATTTTTTAGACTACCTCTTTATTTGTGAGAATAGATATGTGCTTAGAATACAGCTGTAATAGCAAAAGTAAATAAAACCTTTCTTAATCCACCTAGTTGTGTGATAATGCCTTTCTTTCTTCAAAACTCATTTTTGACACCAATTAACTCAGTCAGTGTTAGTGATTGCCGAAAGCTTTGACAGAAGCTGCTATATTGCTATCTATATTGCATACAACATTTTCAATCCGATAGAAGATGCTACAAGAACTCGAGTCTCACAGTGCATGAACCGTGAGAGAATTTTTCTACATTTCTTCGCTCCACTTCATACTCTGAGTATTTCACGCCATTAAAAAAATTACAGTCTGATAATGATCGTTGCTTTGTGGAATTTCCCAAGAGAGAATCGCAAGTTGATAATTATCGCAGAAAATCGAATCGATGATTCAACTTGATGATTCTCATACTAGGTTGCAATATTTCAAAACCCTTGTGTGGAGCATTCACAGACATTTTCATAGTCACAACTTATACAAAGGTTATATGCACATAGTTAGAATAAGCGGCGACAGTGAAATGATTCTATCGCAATTATCAACTGCCTGTATAGAATCGGATCGCGAAACGAGAATAAGCGACCGTTTGTTGCTTCAGAGAGGATCCCCACAGCAGCGTGTTAACCTTTTATTCTCAGAAATGTCATAGAGAGAAATTCGCTCTCGCACTGGTGTCGATTCTATGTTAAATGAGTCATGTCGGGTTTTTGTTGCTGCGATAATATCCGTCTCTCTTTGATGGCAGTGATTCAATCGTGTGAAGAGTTGCCAGTGAGCGTTCTTTGTAACAAATTTTGGAACATTTTTGGCTGGAACAAAATCGACAAGAGCAGAACAAAAGACTCTAGCGGGAACAAAATCGTAACAGATTTTGAAACGTTTGTATCACAATTATTATTGAATTTGATATAACTACAGAAGCCCGAAAGCAGAAATTTATAACAATAGTTGTAATAAATTAGATAGCAAATTTAACACAGAAAAACTATATCACAGCCAACTTTTAGTTCTTTGAAATTCTGATCATTATATTTTGATATGAAGCTACGGGAGGACTCATTTTTTCAATTAATGAACATTATCATGAGTCTTGCAAACGAAAATAAAACATCATAACTGATTTTGTTATTATATTGTTATCATAAGTTCTAACTTTCAACTGTTTTCATTTGTTAAACATCTCAAAATAACACAAATTTTTATACATATCAACTGTTGATATACTTGTGTTATGATTTTGTTATGTGTATCTGATCGGGTATGGTGCTTTTTCATGATCGAAAGTTTTCAAACTTAAACCGCTGAGCAGCACCCCTTACCCATGCCCGATTTAGCTCAAATTATGCATGAGGACTTTTTTCGAGGTGCCTCAAACTTTTGAGCACTAGCGCTTTACGAAATTAGAGGTGATCCCCAAATATTGGCACTCTTATATATATATTAGAGCGGTAAAAAACAACGTGTTTTGTCGGTTACGTCACTTATACTATCATATCTCCGGAGTCATTTGATCTTTGAACATGATCAATGGCCCGACAGTAGCTTTCAAACGAGTCTATGGATTAAAATCGGTTCAGCCATCTCTGATGAAATTGAGCGGTTAAAATATCTTTGGAAAGTGCTCACACATACACACACAGAGACATTTTCCGATCTCGTCGAACTGAGTCGAATGGTATATATAACTGTGAGTTTCCAAGGCTTTCAAACTTGGACCTATTTTTTTCCTTTTTTTGTTGAAAAAAAAAGCCTTAGGGAAAGTTTCAGAGTGGAAAGATTAATACTTTCGGAGCAGTGAATTTTTCAATCACGACCCGCACGCTTGGAGCGTACCGCAGCGCAACTCCTCGTATACGGGCTTAATTTGTCGACACATGTCGCGCCACTGATCGAATCCTAACTTTGACAGTTTTTAATTGAGTTAAACCCCTAAGGCTTCTTTTTTAAACTAAAAAAAGAAAAAAATAGGCACTAGTTTGAATTTTTCTTTGTTTTAATTTATACCATTTTTTAATTTTATTAACTTTAAAGGTTGTTTTATGGAATCGCTTATTTGAAAGCTAAGGAAAAGACGCACATTTCATGTCTTGGACGAATTTTTGTATCTTTATTAGATTTTGCAGTATATGCTGTTGAACAATGGCTTTTTTTTGTATACGGGAAATTTCAAAAAATCATATCTCGAAAATTTCACATACCATATTGAAATAAGAAAATACGTGTCGAATATTTTCGAGTTCTTTACCGAAAAAAATAGTAAGATGCAAAAAAAAATTTGGATGGTTGATTTAGCGTGGAATGCCCCTGATCAGGCGCGTATACAGGGGGGTGTTTTAGGGGTTCAAACCCCCTCCGAAACTCAAAAAAGTATGATATTATGTAAACTCTTTTTTTCAAATAAGTAAAAAATAAAATGAATAATTTTCAACAAAAGACTCCACAATAAAAAATTTCAAATAATTATATAAAAAGTTCCATTTGTATGGAAATTGATCAACATGTTCTGAAACACCCCCCGAAATTTTTTTCTGGGTACGCGCCTGCCCCTGATACATTTCTGGTGACAAACTTCACGTGATCCCATTATTTGAATGTGGTGCTAGCCCGCATTAGTGACAGAAACTGATGTATATCTTTTTTCAATATGAATATTTTCGGAATTTGTGCTCGCATCTCATCCGATATAGTCGAAAATCGAAACAGAAACAAAAACAATACAGTGTAGTGAACAATAAAGTGTACGAAATGGGCAAAGACGATTTAACAAAGCCTGAAACTTGGCCTAGAAGATTTGTATAGATCTCAAGCGCTGCAAAGTTGAAATGAAAATGAAATCTTACTTAAAAACGAATGCACCTAGACGCTAATAATGGACCGTATGAATAAAACTTAACATGCTTGAATTTCGGTAGTAAATGCTACGTGTGGATCAAGTTCCTGTCAAAGCATGCTACAAACTGTAGTATTTACTACAAGTTTTCGGTAGGTAGCTCTAGAGGTTGCTACTCGTGTGTTTGCTGATAAAGTGAAGTACAGAAATTAAAAAAGGGGCATTTTTACAGATGTAAGTACGTTTCTTGCTTTGTGCATGTTATGCCAGCTTTTCCGGCTCTGTGTCGATACGGTATGTAGTAAATGCTTAAATTCGGAAGCAGCATTAACTACATGTTCGAACTTGTTTTTTATTCATACCAAACCGCGTTATACTCTGTGGACTTTGTTTTTGAGAAGATACTACAAACAACAGACTTCACAACATTTTATTCATTCGGCCCAATGTAAGGGAGATTTAATTCAACAAGGCATCTGTGGGTACATTATGTTCGCTTCGATTAACAACGATGTGCATAGTGTTGCTCATGACAATGTTAAATATCAAATCCCTGTAATGGTGGACAATGCAACAGACGTGCGCGTGCATGACCTTCCCCCGCAGACCAGCGACGTTCGGGAAAACATATCGCAGTACGGTGTAGTTTTTTCCATCGAAAGGGACTTACTTATGGCGGAATTTTTTCCCCGGTATCCGGAATGGCGTACCGAGTGGTACGTATGCAACTACATAAGCCAATTCCATCTTACATCGTTTGTGGTCAAGATGGAATACATCCGTGTAAAACGCTGATTACTTATGAAAATCAGCTGATTACATGTCAGTTTTGTGAACAACCTTGCACCGAAACTGCGAAAAGGACATCTTCAACCAAAGACAAGGTCAACCGTTCAACAATAGAAACTAGTGAGCGCAGTACTCCTGTTTCACCATCAAACCAACCAGCAACAGCAACCAATGTACAACAAGGCGCTTCTACAGCAACTAGCAACGAGCTGAAGACTGCGAAAAACAAGGAAAATGAAAAAAAAGACGGGAATCAACAACAATAACACCATCATTCTTTCCTTTATAAATACAATATGTGATATGATATCGGGTGTCAGTAGTAACAACAATAACACCGATGCGTCAATATATGACGATACGATCCACGAACAAAGTGCTCCTCAATCCTCGCAGGAGGGAAATGGAAACTCCTCTGCCCCTAGAAAAAGGGTGAAAACGAGATCCAATACAAAAAAAAATTATTTAAAAAATCGGCTCAATCGGCCACGTAAAGCTTGTACGCAAATAGGCCTGAATAAAAATATCTTTTAAATAACGATCATCTATTTTGTTTCAAATTCGAAGTAAATTCAGGGCAGCCATGTATGAATTAGGACTGATGAAGAATTGAAATTTGAGTCTTCGTTACGATATGTAATGTTTCCAGTTTTGCAAAAAAAAAGTATGCTCAAAGCAGTTCCCGCATACGCATGGCTGACTAAAAGCTGCCAGCTGGAAAAATATGGCTGGCAGACATTCTGGTGACCGACTGCCTCACCGCTGCCAGATATGCAACTCAAACGATACAACCGTATCCACCAGGATTTTTCCACATTGAAATCTTTCACATTTTCAGCGAAGGTAAGAAGATGAAAACGCTCGGCTAACTTAGATACAGGCGACTTTGTTTTGTCAAATTGGATTTGACAACCGTCACTGAATCAATTTTGGTAGCCGTCTGGTGGCCATGGCTGCCCAGGTAGCCAAAACGCTATGCGGGTACCTATCAAAAATTTGAACTCTTGATCTAGTAGGCTGGTTACTTTTATACTGAAACGTCAGTTATTTTCTTGTGCGTTTTCGATCTTCAACGATTCAAATCAATCCGAAATATATAAATTTCCAGAAAATATTGATCTGAATCAAGCAGTTAGTTTCGATTTCAATTGCTGCCGATTTGACAACAATATCATCAACATGTGTTTTCAAGTGAACTAATAACCGTATTTTTTGTATTTTTGCAGGTCAACATCTAAAGAAAAACAACTCACTGTCCGAATCGTCGTCCGACATGATGGACCTGGAGGACGGAGTGGAAACAACGCCGGGCCTACTAGGTGAACAAAATCGTATGGTTCCATTTTTAGGAGCGCATCTGACCGATAAACAACAATTGCAGCAGCAGCAAAACTGCTGTAAGCAACCGTCGAGCGGCGGTGGCGGGCCTGTCCTCCCCGGTAATGGCGGGGGAGGCGGCACTGGTGGAACGAATAATAACCTCCAGCAACGCCACAATAGCGCATTAGCCGTTAGTATCGAAACCGATGTCTGACTACTGGGTATGATTATTTCTGCTAGTTTATCCTTTTGATTTCCTGAATGATAGTTGTTCACAAATACACAAACACACACGGTGGTAACGCGCGGTGGCCAGAGATCGTAAATTGGTGAAATTTATTTCCGAATATTTCTGATTTGTTGGAAAGGCAGACAGCAGAAAATGAAAGCGATGAAACGATTCTCTGCCGCCAGTGTTCAAACCAGTACTGCATTGCTCCTTCATTTCAAAGCACCTCACACCACACTGAGTACAATCTATAAGATAAACGCTTCACCCCCCCTCACCGTACCGTACACTGCGCCTTACGCAACATTATTTATGCGTACCTGACCCCGTTGTTGCTCACAGCTTGGGAACTGTTTGGAGCAAGTATTGAAATCGCTTCATCTGACAAACTCCGAAATATCTTTTCCCGAGTATTAGAAAGCCACAGTTGACGATTGGACTAAATTTGTTTTCGAAGCTACTGAAACGCTGCGCACAATTTGGTAATTTAGTTTAAAGTTTTGTGTTGATTAAGCTTCAACCAACTTGCAATCAATGCAAACCCAATCCAAGTGTATGCTAGGACAGCTCCCAAATACAGACTAGTAGTCCCAAACAAAAAAAAAGTGAGCTTACCACGTATTGACTGTTGTTGCCTTTAATTGCACTCACATGTTGCGCCGAAGAAATTCACGAGTTTAATTTTGTATTCGTAGAATCGAACCGCTGTCAAACTTGCTTCTATTAGTTATCTGGCTTCTAGCGCGTTTAGAGTATGGCGAAGCGCCCAGTTCTATGATGTTTGTTAATGCTGAAAGAAAACCCCTTTGCGCCATTTGACGAAAAAAAAGCAACAACTAAATGAACTAACCTCTATATCTTCCATCTTGAACCGAACAACGAACGATCAGTTTGATCGATTTCAAGTGCAGTAGGCGTCTAAATGCTGGTAACTAAGGGCCAAAATTTGTTGTCCATGACGACGACGACGACCACGACGAAAAAGAAGAAGAGCAGTACAACAGAAAAAACATATGTCGAATCGAAAATGTTATGACTGCGACTCTGTTTGACTATCCACCGTTGATCATTCCTTTCTGATCGCTCCGATCCGATCGATTGAGTGTTTTGAAGTGACTGTTTGTGGTGTTGTTTCGATTAAGAATTGGGTTGCGCTGCAAGGGTTCGCAACCATCATGCGGTGATTTCAAAGCTTCCAAAATCTATTTGCTGTTCAATTTGTAGATTTCTTAGGATACTTTAGAAATGAAATAAATCGGACATTTGTTCACCAATTTGACATCAAAATTTTCCTTTCGGTTGCGAACCACTGTCTTGAATCAGTCCAAAAACATTTACGTGAAAAACACACACGCAGTTACCCACTACAGTCACTTCAATTGGCTCCATCGAACATTAGTAAATTAACACATAAGAAATATAAACTCAATCCTCCTAGTTGTTCGGAACAACCAACCCCGACCGATCGAGACTCATGCCTTTTTTTTTCCTGTTTTTCTTCTCACTCCGTTCTATTCCACAGTGAAACGTACTCTTCGTGCTGTGTTTTGGCCGACTGATCTGATACGTTGGCTGCCAGTGTCACCGGATGCGGTTTAGAGCACATCTCACATGCGCCCCCGCGCCACAACCGACAAAAAAAAACGGAAACTTCTAGTAAATATATTAAAGAAAACCAAAAACAAACCACGCGTCGTAAAACATCGAAAATAGTAGGCAACAAGAAAAACAAAAACAAAAAACTGAAACTGCTGTGCTTAGAAAAAAAAAGTCAACAACCGAACTGCTGATGCTGTTACCAAAGTGTAAAGTTTTACCCACTACTGCTCGTAAACAAACGCCGCTCACCAACTGTTTGACAGCTGCGGTGGAGCTGCGCAACCATAGCAACCAACCGAAGCGCAGGACTCGACTCTCGCAAAACCGTAGGCTACTTTGATGAGGAAATTTACCAACAAACAAGAAACAGCCGAATAAACAGTCGCTTTGTTTAGTATTCTCTCGAACTGTACAATCCAGTCGGCTCATGTCATCTCTGATCAAAAAACAAAAAAAAACAGATGCAAAAAAGTCACATTCACTCATTAGAAGCAGAAGTAGCTGCTGGAATTAGTTCCGAACTATAGTTGATAATTACAATCAATTGTGCGGCGTACAGAGTTGTAATCGCGGAGCTCGCTAATCCGGAAGTAACAAACCAAAAATAGTAAATAATCGTAGATCGGTTTTGTTCGTTAGAAAGAATCTATGGGCAAACAAAGTCACGTTTCCGAGTATGGTCCAGACAAACTAAAGATAATTATACTGTATACGCTCGCTTGTTTATGATGAAAAATAAGAAAATAATTCGTAAAGAGCCGTCTCTAGGACACTGCAATAGAATAGGAACCCCTCAACCCCCCCCAACTCGTAAGAAAACAATTATTTTCCCCCCGTTAACGAGGATTACAGAGAAGAAACAACAACAGCAACAAAAAAACCAGGACGCTAAATTACTCTCCAGAGTCTGAGGAAAACAAATTTAAACAACCAAAGCACACGATAGAGGCGGTAGCGGAGAATAAAATCAACAGAAAACATTATGAAGTTATGAACCTAATTCTACACCATTTGCAATGGGAGTGTAAATTTAAACAAGCAAAGCTATAGTAGAGATCACAAACTGCCCTTCATAGTCAAAGTCGTGAAACTAATGAAGAAACCAAAACATAAAATAAATGAATAAAACTTAGCAAACAAAACAGATCGCAAGCAAATGAAGCAAAGCCCGCGCGTTAGTTAGTAAAGCAAAAAAAAAACCTAAACGAAACACACCGTGAACAAAAAATCGAGAAAAACAGACAGAGATTACTTTATTTCCCTATAGTTGATTTGCTTAGTGACAAGTGAAAATTCCTTTTCTTCTCAAAACAAAAAAAAATAATAAATACTAAACTAATCAAGAAACTACTGAGATGCTGTTTAAATTTAATGCAAAAAGTATAGATATTATCTAAGAAAAAAATAGGGAAATTGACTAATGTTAGTAATAACAATGTTTTTTGTAGTTAAAAAGTTCAAAAAGGGTAAACAAAAGTAAGATTTCTTTTTCTTTTCAAATTTGCCGTGAAAAAAGAGAGGAAAAAAAAACAATTTTATAGTTAAATTGTAAAACGAATCGAACAGAAAAAAAAACAAATCACACTAACGTAAAACCACTTTTTGAAACCCAATTCTGATTCAGCATGAAAAGCCCGTTTCTTCTCGTTTCTTCTAGTTCCCAATTTGAAAATCGAAGCTTGACGGCCATGTTCAAATATCATCGGTACATTTCGCATAGGTCACAGTTGGATTTCAAATCGAAACAAGAAAAATAATAATAAATTATATATTATATACACATCATTCGAAGGAAGAAAAGGAGAAAGGAAAAGAAGAAGAGGAAGAGAAAAAAACAGTAGCTCTAATAGTAACCGAAGAAGATATCATAAGAGGAACAAAGAAAAAAAATTGCATAACAATTGTTCATCACCTAAACAAGCTTTAAATTTCCCAAAGACTTTACCAAACAATCTCATACAATTTTTATCAAGCGAACGGCGAGAAAATGTAGAACCGCTTTTAGCATTCGGATATTTCTTCTGTTTTTTTTTTTTTCGTTTTTGTTTTATTTTTTTTGTGATGCCTTCCTCTTTCTTCGCAATCAATCAGGTATGCTAGTTTTTTTGTTTCTAGTTTTGTGCGAGAGAAACAAAAAAAACAACAACAACAACAAGAAAAAATCGCAGAGGATGTAAGAGTTAAGACTATTTATTGCATATCAAAACTTGATAAGAGAGTAATACCCAAAACAAAACAAGCATTCGAAACCAAAAGTCGAAAACCGCGTGTTTAGATGAGTGAGTTAGTAGAGAATAAACAAATCAATTCGGCGATCTGCGAAAACTTCTGACTCAAATTAGTAGAGCCACACACACACACACACGACAGACGACAACACAACAAACACAGCCAAAGTAAACCGTTGATTTTGCCTTAATTTAGCTGAACATGTTAGAGAACTCGGTTCGATCCAGTACCGGTTTCGAGAGACTGAAATGAATATCCAACGGAAAACAGAGAGATAGTGAGAGAGCGAGTGAAATATAGAGAGAGAATAAAAATCGAACCGTACGTTAAATAGTTTCCCAATCAGCCGCCAAGCGTTAGCAAAATTTGCAAAGTTTCTTCAGCTCTGCCCCGCCTTATTTTGACGGTGGGTTTAAGTCTCCGGCTTCTAAAAACAAAAAATCGTTACAAATTAACAAAAAATACCCGTAGCGGGTTTTTTGAATCATCACACATACGTACATGTAGGCATCAGTCAATCAGTCAATTACACGTGAAAAGCAATGGATTCGTGAGAAAATAGTAAAAAGATCGCTGATCCCATTAAGGAACAAAGGATACCAGCTGGCGGGAGCCTTTTAAATGCATTTTACCGAGAGAAAGGGAGGGGATTTGTGAGATTTTTCGGTAACAGAATATCATAATGTCAAATTGATTAGCCCTGTAAATGGGATGCTTTGTTTCGAGAGAAAAAAGCGGGTGGGTAATGTCACAGACATAACTGACATGCCTCTTTCCAACTTCTGAATATTCAAAATTCAATTTAAAATAAAAATTGTGTTTTTGTGGAAATTAAAATTATGTACTTCTGAAACCAGATACCGGATTCGGGTGAAGCCTTTCATTTGAATCCACTATAAATTTGTGAAAATCGGCCGAGTCATCTCAGGTTCTGTTTTGGAATTTATGGTCGCTACTCCCGGAACCGAAAATCGAAAACCGGTAAGATCTTAAAATCGACAAAGTTTTGAGCCAAATAGAGAAGATGTATCTGCTTTGGTTGCATTGTTACTTTTAATGACGATTTGAAATTTTCAAAATATCATATTGAAATGTAACAAATTTCATTTGAATATAAGTTTGTAAAAATAGGCTAAGCTGGAAATCAGTGTGGGTTTAATTTCGTAAACAGGTAAATTTATTCGGCAAATAACTCACAAAATTTGCAAAGTAATGGTTTACTAATTAGTTTCAAGGTATTTGTTTCTTTCGTCCTTTATGAAAAACATTTTTGAAATTTATGGTTGTAACAACCATCACTCTGAAATTCCGGAACCGACAGCCAGAGCCAAAAATTTAATAGTAATCTATTACTTACCTTACCTAACAGCTATAGGCCTGGGGTGTCCTTTGCTGTATCAAGCATACGTCTCCACATAACTCGATCCATGGCTGCTCTTCGCCAGCCACTCAAGGCACGGATGCTTCTGAGATCACCCTCCACTTGATCGATCCTCCTCGCTCGCTGCGCTCCTCTTCTTCTTGTTCCAGTCGGATTAGCTTGAGCTTGAGCTTGAGTTCGAGCGACCACCCCTGGTTGCTACTCCGTTACTGATCGGGATTAGCTGAAATTGTACAGGGAGTTTTTAGATGATCCATCCTGGGACTGGTAAATCATCCTTCAATGTACATCTTCTGGTAATCCCAGAAATCATTGATCAGTACCGGCGCCGGCCAGGCCCGAACGTAGATCGTCTAAGGAATGGGAAGGAATGTTAGTCCAACACTTGTTGTTACTAGAGGCCGTATATACTACTGCGCACTCCACAAGTGTCACGGGAGAAGGATATTTGTTAGTAAACATTTCAGTATTGGTTTCGCGCGCGACGCAGTATCTTCCGGTTTCAAGATGCTCGGATGCACCACTAAACTCACTAACTCCCTGAGAGAACGTTTCAACAATATCCTATATTAAAGTCCCGGGAAGTCTTGATTCACAGATCTTATTCGAGGAAACTAAAGAAAAATTTGCAATACTATCGCGTAAAGAATAAAAGCTTCCCTATTTTTTTTAAATGAAATTACGTGATACAAAATAAACGAGTGAATAGGATGTAGACAAAATAGTTGATTCATTGCATTGACATATTCTGAACAGTTGTTATAAAATCATTTTAAATCACCAAATATAGGTAAAAAGATTTCACGCGCGTCTTTATTATTTCCGCTTTATTATTTTAATTATTAAATAAAATTATTAATTGGCTATACTGGTTGATCTGGGCAGCCTGCTACCGAGAAAAATATTAATTTGTTGTTTGAAATATTAATATCAAGTGTTTTTACTATGTATTCAATATACCGATATATGTTATCTCTGTTATTAACTTTGTAATATCAACGGGTTTGCGCAATAGTTATCAATTCAATTTATAATCCTGAAAGACAATCAATAACATGGAAGAAGAAAACATTCCAAATACAACTTTTCTCCGAAGCTAGACGGAAATTAATAGATTGAATGAAGAGATAATTTAATAAAATAGAGTAATCAGAAGTGAAACATTGAAAATATCTGATAACTGAAAGGAAAAATAAACTCCTGCAATTGTCGCCTTCAACGACATGGAAGCAGGAACCCAGTGGATCTATTCTTGGTTCATTTTTTTCCGCCGGATTCCACACGGCATCTAGGCTGGTACTGTCCAGAGAGAGCTAATAGGTACTATCAATCTCCTAGTGGACCCCAGCCCCTAAAAATGACGTGTAAAGGCATTGGTGATAAATTCTCCAAACAAATTTGGAATGTCATTACTAAGTAATCATTACACATGACATTATTATTTCTCGTGTAAGGGCCGCTTTAGATTTGGGCTGATTACAACAAACTTAGGCTTGTTTTACAGTTATTTTTAAGTCATTGTTTTTGTTTGAATTTCTAATGGCAATCACTTCCGGTTCCGGATATATGGTGGCAGAAGTGACGCAATAAAATGCATTTTTTTATTTGTTCAATTTCACCGATGACTTAACGGATTTCGTCAAACTTAGACCTATTTAAAAGATTCTACAAGAAACCGGCCAAAAAACTTAAGATCCGGGAGATTTAATTTCATAAGTGAAGTAATCGATAAATCGCTTTTTGCTTCAATACGCAACATATTCGATGATGTAAATTAGGTTTCTATTCAACTTTAAAACGCCTTTGTAGACTACTCCGCTGGTTTGCACTTCCAAAACAGAGCACAATATCCTAGCGTTGTTTCGTCACAATTCGAACATTCTACGCCAATACAAATTACAAATTAATTGTCGATTAGTTACCCGAAAAATCAACTGCAGCGATAAAAATTAACCAATCGGCCTGTAAAAGTAGCACATTACTTACTAAACTTAGGAATATGTCTTAGGAATATGTTCAAAAACTCGTTAAGAAAACTTCTTCCCATTCAGATAGTCGCGTTATATTAAAAATCATTGAAAATAAACACTTTTACTGATTCTGCACTTAACAATAATGGGTGACGCTTGCAATTATCTCTTCTTGTACCAGTCGGATTACATTCAAAAACCATTTTCACTGGGCTGTCGTCCGACAACCTTATGACATGGCCAGTCCGATACGCCTAGCTTCAGCTTTCAGTCCGATGTAGGTTTCCATAATCTTTTCAAGGTTACGTGTCACAATATCAATATCGTCAGCGAATCCAAAAAATTGTACAGACTTTCGGAAGATCGTGCCACTCGTGTCGATCCTCGCTCTTCGAATCACACCTTCCAGGGCAATATTGAACAAGATACAAGAAAGTCCATCACCTAGCCGTAGCCCTCTCCGAGATTCGAAGGGACTCGAGAGCGTCCCAGATGCTCGGACGTAGCACATCACTCTATCCATCGTTGCTTTGACCAATCGCGTCAGTTTATCCGGGAAACCGTATTCGTGCATGATCTGTCATAGCTGTTCTCGATCGATTGTGTCGTATGCCGCTTTGAAGTCAATGAATAGGTGATGCGTGGGTGCGTTGTATTCACGACACTTCTGGAGTACTTGTCTTATCGCGAATATGTGATCCGTAGTGGCGCGGGCTCCAGAAAATCCCGCTTGGTACGGCCTTACGAATTCCTTAGCTATTGGTGATAGACGACGGCAAAGGATTTGGGAGAGTACCTCGTAGGCGGCGTTCAGCAATGTGATTGCGCGGTAATTGCAACAGTCGAGCTTATCGCCCTTTTCGTAGACGGGACATACCACTCCATCCATCCATTCCTGCGGTAGAATCTCCTCCTCCCAAATCCTAGAAATCATCCAGTGCAGCGCTCTAGCCAGTGCCTCTCCTCCATGTTTGAGCAGCTCGCCTGGCAACTGGTCATTGCCCGTGGCTTTGTTGTTCCTCAGCTTGCCGATCTCCTCACTTATCTCCGACAGATCAGGGGCTGGGAATCTGTCGTCGGCTGAGCGTGCGCCCAGATTGATTCCTGTACCGTTCTCTGTATTTTGTGCTTCGCCATTCAGATGCTCGTCGTAGTACACTGCTTCCACCTGTCGATCACCTCACGTTCGTTCGTGAGAAGGTTACCGCTGGTATCTCTGCACATTTCGGCCTGTGGCGTGTAGCCTCTACGTGAGCGGTTCACCTTTTCATAGAATTTCCGTGTATCATTTGAGCGGTACAGCTGTTCCATCGGTTCGCGATCTTGGTCTTCCTGGTGGCGCTTTTTTCTCCGGAAAACCGTGTTCTGTCTGTTCCGTGCCTGTCTGTATCGTTCCTCGTTCGCTCTAGTGCGGTGTTGCAACATCCTCGCCCTTCCTGCATTCTTCTCTTCGACCAACTGCTGACATTCGCCGTCAAACCAGTCATTTCCTCGATTCGATAACCTCGTACCTAGAACGGTTGCAGCAGTGCTACTCACGGCGGACCTTATGTTCCTCCAGCCGTCTTCAAGAGTCGCCGCGCCAAGCTTCTCTTCCGTTGGTAGCACTTGCTCCAGTTGTTGCGCGTATTCCTCTGCAGTACGAATGCTACGTAGCTGCTCGAGATTGAGTCCCGGCGTTCCTGTGCGACGAGTATTGTGCACCGTCGATAGTTTTGAGCGCATACAAACCGTGACAAGGTAGTGGTCAGAATCAATGTTGGCACTGCGGTAAGTGCGGACATTGATGACGGCGGAGAAGAATCGCCCGTCGATGAGAACGTAGTCGATTTGATTTTCCGTATGTTGATCAGGTGATCTCCAGGTGGCTTTGTGGATATCTTTGCGGGGTAAGAAGGTGCTTCGAACTACCATTCCTCGGGAGGCTGCAAAGTTTACGCATCGTTGACCGTTGTCGTTTGTTACCGCGTGCAGGCTCTCCAGCCCGATCACGGGCCTGTACATTGCCTCGCGGCCTACCTGAGCATTCATGTCGCCGATGACGAGTTTTACATCCCGCCGTGGGCAGCTGTCGTAGGTTTGTTCCAGCTTCCTTCTCGTCATCGGGTCTCGTCTCATGTGGGCAGTGCACGTTAATGATGCTGTAATTGAAGAAACGGCCCTTGATCTTCAATACGCACATTCTATCACTGATTGGCTGCCACCCAATCACGCGCTGGCGCATCTTGCCCAACACTACGAATCCCGTTCCTAGAACGTTGGTTGTGCCACAGCTCTGGTAGAAGGTAGCCGCTCTATGCCCACTTTTCCACACCTTCTGTCCCGTCCAACAAAGTTCCTGCAGTGCTACGACATCGAAACCGCGGATTTGAAGCTCATCATGCAGCATTCGGTCGTATACTGGGAAGCCAAGCAGTTTGCAGTTCCATGAGCCAAGCTTCCAATCGTAGTCCTTTGTTCGTCGCGTAGGTCTTTGCCGATTATTCCGAGTCGTATTTCCTTCTTGATCGTTCGTAACATATGTTTTCCGGGCGGCTTGTTAGGCCTGTACCAACCTCCTGTCTCGCCGGAGGGCCATCGTGTCAGCACTGTTTAGAGTCCCACACTGACACAAGGACGGTAATCAGCCGCTCCTAACATGGAGAACAGACGCTCGGGTAGGCTCGCTCTCTGTAAAGAGAAGGCAAGCCCCCCCTTCCCTGTTAGCATACGACCAAGGTCCCACCGGGGTTGGTTACCTGATCTTTCCTATGGTTACTCGTACCCCAGCCGGCACCGCGGGGAGTTAGGGATAGGAGTTACTGGAAAAAAGGTACATAAGCAATGGTTTTTATTGTCTGAGGGCCCCTGCCGAAACGAAATCCTGGGTACGGGCCTGCCAATCAGAGCTTACAGAAGTAATTTTCATTTACTCAAAATAAATAGACTAAAATGACATGAAAAAAATGTCACTCTCAGCTCCGCTTGCAAATTATAAGAACGAGATCCATGTCCAGTCAACGACAACAGTGGTTTAAAAGTGTGTTCTCACAGTCATTTTAGGTATTCAGTGAAAATCGTATACTGTGCAGTGTCGATGTTCAACCGAAACTTCACGAATTGTTAATGATAGAAAACAATTCACATTGATTTTTACCTGTTGGTGCTCGTATCTATAAACGTTTTACTTTCCAAAGAGGTTCTGAGGTGTAATAAATCCTTCGATTTAGGATACTTTCGATACCGATTTTCACTATATCGATGAGAGAATGAGGAACTCGGCAAACGACCGCAACTAGGGTTTAAATAAGTGATATTAAAAAAAAGAATGAGAATTGATTTTGATTCTCTATACAGGCATTATTTTGGCATCACCTTATTACAGTAGATCGAGTGACGTTGGCATTGATACTTTCTTTTGTTACAGTGAGAGATGATCACTGTAACAAAAGAAAGTCTCTCTTCGTTAGTTTTGGATGCGATCGCTCACGAATGAGGCAGTAATAAAACGAATATGAGGCTGTTGGATACTCTAATGTATTTTGGTCCGACCTATATATTTCTGGATGTTATCAAAATATAGTACATTGTATGTCAGAATTTTCTTTATCGAAAGTATCTATTTTGTGCGATTTCATTATCTCAACGCCTTTTAGTTCAGCTGGCGGTCACTACGACGCATACCTTGAGGCACTCGATCCACGCTCTTTCGTTTCCTGAAACGTTTGAGCGCTTCATACACAGTTGATTTGACGATTTTCAACGTTTTTTCCGATTTTTTATTGTGGCCCACGTTGGATTATCAAAGTGGGTGTGCAGAATTTTTTCACTTCTCTCGGCTTCCATCTGAATTTTTACCACAGAAAGAGCGTAAAGGAATTCTTGCAGCGGACACTTTCCGTGCCGCTGCAACACAATAAATGATTCCGGATTCTAATAGCTGGACAGAACTTTATCATGCGTACTTTGTAGTCGGATGATTCTCGGTTCAAGGTGCGTTGTAGCTATCGACTTTTTGTTTTATATTTCATTGAATTTGCTGCCATGTAATTTCCAAAACACTTGTTCTTGCATACAAATTTGCGCGAAGTGCGACGATTTATTTATATGCAACTTTACATCCTACTTTACATTTAATCATAACGGGTTGGAACTTAAATCTTGGATTTTCTTTCTCAAGCTGTCAAAAAAAGACAAACATACTTGAAAATGATCTGATTGATTGAAATTAAACATACATTGTCCATTGTTAAAAAAAATTAGTGAACATTTGAAAACGGTCCGTAATCGGATGTTCGGCGAAGCTTCCGTTTGATGTCGGAACAGGAGCGTTGTACGGCCTTCATATCAACTTTGCGAATGCATCTCTTGATTCTTCCAATCAACTGTTTGCAATTCGTGGCTCTCCAGTTATTTTTGTACACCAAGGAGCTCAAAACCCCGAAGAAATCTTCGATTGGGCGACACTGAGGCAGATTTGTCTGGTTGTGGTTTTTGGGTACAAATGAGATCGAATGGGTATTCAGGAACGATTGTGTTTTTTTGGCGTAATGCGATGACGCTTTATCCGGCCAAAACACGTATTGTCCATCAGCATGATGTTTTTGAAGAAACGGGATCAAAATTTTCTTCAAACATTCGTTCTGATACACATCTTGATTGATGGCCAAGCCAGAGGGCTTGAACCATGGCTTAGAAATACCTTTCTCGGAAAGGGCAATGTACAGCATCACTTTCTGTTCAAACTTATGTTTAAACTTATATTTCATGTTCGGAGGTGCAATAGAACTATCCGTTGAATAGTATCGATCGTTTCCGAGAATCTGCGTCTTCGGAAGAGGAAAATAACTTTCGTCGTCTAAAACAAAACTTTTTCCGGAATAATTTTTAATCGTCCAGGCATCCCGTTGCCTCAGTGAATCCTTGTTGTTGAAGGCACGAGAAAGAGAACGAAGTCCTTTTGCGTCCATAATTTGGCTGGTCTTCCACTAACTTTCTTGCGAGCAGTTATTGGGGATCTTAGGATATAGTAAAGAGTCGAAGCCGCCACATTTTCGCTTTTAAAATGTTGTACCGTATACTTTTTGCCGAGATTTCTGTGCAGTTCGTAGAACTGTACAACGCGCTCGCGAAATACTTCTTGTTTCGACGGCACTTTGAGCAAAACTGAGCAAGCATAAACAAAACAGAAAATACTAGCAGAAAGAGGAGAGAGCTAACGCATACACACTCTTATTTTTCTCTGAGCTCGTTTGTTGCTAAGCTGCTAAGTTGCTAATACAGGCCTCGAAAAAATTCCTTAGTTGCCACCCGTTAAGAATTTTACGAACTGTGTCTGAAATCAGTCATGAAACACGTTTGCACTCATACGGCGAACATGGCATTATACAATCGATGATCTGACATCACTGAATGAGCCGAGTACTCATCTTTCACCGTTCGATGAAAATTGTCCATTCCACTTCCCATTTGGGAAGCCTACTTCGATCGATTTTAAATACCAGTCTGAAGAGAGGTGCACGTGTTCAACTGACAAACAGGTCAATAAATCCGTAAATCAAAGGTAACTTAGTTACAAAGATTCAAACCCAAAAGTGTTTGTTCAGTATTTCGACACAATTTCAAACTTGTCCAAATCAATCTTTTCTGACAAAATGATTTAATGTTCCGCATAAATACTCACCAATCCCTCCAAAACGGTAGCTCCGGAAGTAATAAACGTAAACACAGGATTTAGAGACCGGGAATTGACACGTTCGTTGACCGGACACTTGCCTCGGTCTCGAAACCTCGGACGGAAGTTGCAATCGCAGAAAATCCTCAGCCCTTCTAAACTATTCACACCCACACTACAATCTAACCCTCATGTGCATTTTATCATCGATAGGAAAAACGAGGAAAAAACTTATTTCTGAGCTTGACCGAGACGGCAGCAAAATAAGTAAAATCTAGAGAAAAAAAAAACTAATTTAGATAGCTCACAAAATAAATCATTAGAAATCTTTAAAACAAAAAAAAATACAAGGGAAAATCCTATTGGCTCTTTCCACAAACCAGTTTTTATATCATTTCATCGAATCCCTTTCTAATCAGTAAACCACGGAGTGGAGATATTTACTACAAACTATAACTTTTTCTCGCGTTAGGCGCATTGTTTCCGGGGTAGTTTTTCTTAGTGATGTTAGGGCGAGCTGACTATCGTCAGCGAATGTTCAACACAGATAGAATATGCTTTTCAAATTCTTCCAACTGATAGATCTGTTTCGTGAAAAAGAAAAAAAGATGAGAAGAAGAAGAAGAAAGAGAGGAAAACCAAATACACTCCCAGAACGCAGCAAGCGCATGGGTTGCTGAGTTACAACATCCAACATACCAGAAAAAAACGCTATTTAACAATCTCGCCTACTCTGGTAGTTGATCGGGTTTTCTTATATTTTTTTCTTCCGTTTCAATTTTTTTAACTACGATTTAAGATTCTAGGAATGAACTAACTTAAGTCCGTAGAACGCGCAGATGCGGCGGGAAAGCATTTAAATTTAAAAATAAAATTATCCAGAACCATGATTCTTATGACTAAAATGTATAAATTAACTTTATAGCAAAAGAATAAAAAAAAAATACGACGCAGAGTAAAATGCACTCTCATCTAGTTACAGCAGCAAGAGCCGATAAAAACTGAACATCAACAAACAAACAAATAAAAAGCAGCTTAGTGCGAACAGTTTTGTTAGAAGAAGAAGAAGAAGAAGAAGAAAATCATCAGCTCGCATTAAGTTTAGTCCATTTTCTAACGACTAGCGAGATAGAAAGCGTGCAGCAAACTTTAATTTCCTATAAACTAAAATCCATACGCTTTAAACTACGGATTGTAATTCAGCCAAAGATCAAATCATCACGATTCTATACTAATTAACTCTAGTTGAATGAGATTAGGACTATTCTTCTGTTTCAATGCGAGCCTAGGCAACCTAGACGGAAACGGAGATGGGAGACGGAGAAATGAAAATAGAACAATACTCGCATGTCTTAAACAAACACTAAAAACAAAATACTCTATCGGAAGTTCTTATCCTTTGTGAAGCAAACAAATAAAAAAAAAAACGCCCAAATGAGAAACAATACAAACTAACTAACTTACATTAGACTCTTTCCAAATTCGTAGAGCATTACACTCCCCTACTCCCTCCCGAAAACAAAACAAAACAAAAAACAAAAAGAAGATAAAGAAAACAGCGCGAATAGGCGAGGAGAGCAGGAATAAGGTAACTAGGAACAGTCACTGGTAGGGCTACTTTTTTGTACTTAGCAAAATAACAAACAGAAGAACAAACATAAAAAATAAAACAATACTGAGCTATTGTAGTGTTACAGAGCGGAAGCAGATGAAGAAACAAAGAAAACCTAAATTGTAAGAAGGTAACAACAACAACAACAACCAAACAAAAAAAAAAACGACCGTGTAAATAGAAAACAACTCTTTTCGAACAAAACCGAAGAGAATAGGAAACTAAACAATGGCAAATATGTAAAATTATTAACACAAGATGAAAATAATACCAAAGAAATCACTAAGAAAAAAGGATATATTTTTTTATAAGGCAAGTAATTAATTGATTGAAAAATTAAAAATCATGAAATCAGGCGTATAAAGTTTTTTACCCGCTTTTTCCAAAATTTGAGAAAATAAAAACAAGAAAAGTATGCTGAGATAATATCGTTCTCTTTGAGAGAATTTGTATAGTAAAACGGTTTTATTAAATCATATAATGTGATAGTTAATTATGTATTTTTTAGAACAACAGACAGAAGAAAAGAAATCCTCTTCCAGAATCTAATGAGAAAAAAAAACACACGAGTGAACGAGTGACGTAAAATCGCATGGCAAAGCAAGCAAAGGGTAGTTGAAGAGAATGTACTTTTTAATCGTTTCTTTTTGTGTTTTTCTTTTTAATTTATTTCTTTTTTTTTGCTCCATCAGCGCTCACATGAACTCTAAATAGAACTGTTTTTTTTTCTTTCTTCTTTTGGTCGATTTAGGTTAGGCCAGTGTTTTCCCGACTTAGGTAAATACAGAGGAAAAATTTAAACAAAGTAAACTTTACTCTCCGGTAGAATTATCCCCTCTCCCGCCCTCCCCCCACAACTGAAATTGCTGACGACCCCCCCCCACAATTGTTACCAAATTGTGTATTGTGAATATTTCCAAACCAAAAAAAAACCAGCCGAACAGAAAAATAAATAGAGTTGTAAAAACCACGTCTGACAGCTTTTGTTTCTCTTACCAAAATCGAAGAAAGTGTAAAACTAACAGCCACAAATCCACACTGACACAAACACACACACACGGACACGAACACAAGCAAATTCAAATTACACACACGCAAACAGACGCTCTCTCTCTCTAGCGCTAGCGCTCACACGCACACATCAACAGACTATCATCTACTCTACCGAAAAAAAAAGAAACGCAAACAACAACAACAACAACAACAGTAACGAAGCATAAAACCAAAGCACTTTGCAGTTTAAAAACAGACACGGACCGAATCTTTCTATTTGCTGAACAAAACACAAAAACACACAAAGCAAAACAAACAAACAAATGCGTGGTAAATTTAAAAACTTCTTTTGATAAAATATATTTAAAGAAAAAAATCGAAAAAAAAGTATTACTGACGGTTGCGAAAGATTCAAGAAAATATGAAAAAATATTGCTCCTGCCATACATTTTTTATAAAACAAAAAGGAAAAATTTAAAGTAAGATTTAAAACAAAATAGTCATACCGCTAAATGTGACATAAGTTAAAGACAATTTAGTTAAAAACCAATAATATTAAAATTCTAAATGAACAAAACAAAGATACTGAAAAAAAGAAAAGTGGAAAATCATCCACGGAAGGAGGAAAACAAAAGGAGGCTTTTAAAAATAAACGACGCAAAATAGGAAAAAAAACAGTAGACATCAGTATTTTGATTTTTTCCGTCACTTCAAATAAAATCGTAAAACACCACATAGCGAAAGTAAAGAGATAAAAAATCAAAACTAGTTGAAGGTTGCCAAAGAGAGTAAAAAAAAAAGAATTAAACAATATTTGCGAAGTTTGTAAAAATGAAGAGGGAAAACCCATCCATTTCGTCAATCACGACAGTCGTGCGAGTTACCATTTTACGTACGTTTTTTTTTTCATCTTGACGCGCACAAACGAAGTTCGACAAATGACAAAAGCAAAGCAAAAAAAAAACGAACGGCGAAAAACGAATTTTGTGAACATGGTGAGAAACGGTTTGCAACTTTTGTTTTCTTCGCCAACAGCGCTCCCAGTTCTGCACTGACTCCGGGGCACTCTCCGTAGCACCGCAACATCGCAACACACACAGACACACGCAAACACTCTTACATACGCGCACATAAACGGTCAAACAACACACCCTCGTGACTTCCCGTACGAGAGAGAATAAAAAAGAAAAAGAGACAGCCACCCGTTTTTTCGTCTGTAAATACAACCGTCATGAGGGATTTTGTTTCTCACCAAAAAATTTCTTGAACTCTCGAAAAACTAGGACTAGAACATACAAAAACCTAAAACTGCTTTTTGAAATTACATCGAAGAATTATGCGTTTCCCCAATTGTCTCACAGAAGATTGTAAATTTATACAAGGACAATAGCAACAAAACAACAATTTCTCATTACTCTAGTAACCAACTACAGAATACTCTTCTCTCCTCTTCGACCTTGAGAAACAAAAAAAAAATCAACACAAAAATGCATCATGACACGACCGACAGTCATAACCTCACTTACGCATCGCATTCTGACAGCCAACTGCAATCGACTGCTAGTCGCGTGACACGTGCAAAATTTTCAATTCAAACGGAATCTGGCCTACTGCTCTCTACTGCGCTTTTGGTTTCATTCCACGGAACGGTTTTTTTTTGGTTTTATTTTCATTATGACATCTTCCAACAACAACAAAAAAAAGTGTTTTCCTGATTTTTAGAATCCGTTTTCAAGAAGCGTATCTTAAATCTTTTAATGTGAATTCACTTTTCTTTAACTACCACGCTTTTATTGAAGTAATGAAAAAAAATTCTAAGCAAACTGAGCAGTAGGTTGATATTCGCCGTGTGCCTCTCTTACAAACAAAACAATAAAATAAACAAACAAAAAAAAACAATTGCTTATTCTACACCACAAACCATCCAACCATCAAGAAACTCTCTCAAAAAGAACAGGGAAATCCTTACACGTGCAAATAGCGCAGACAACACGGTCCACTTAGGCCTTTTCGTCGCAAATCCCTCCAAATTGATTCAGCAAGTAATCGGAAATCTTTTCAAAACAAACACAGAAAACAGAAACAGAAAACGAATAGAAAACGGAATAATCAAATGAAGTGTAAAATAAAAAACAAAATACTACTGACTAACGAACAGAGAAAGAGAACAATGGCAAACCGAACTAAGGAAGACATTTAGAAAACCGTAGACCGTCGGTCGTTCTACGAGTACACCGCACACCATTCTGGTCTTTGATGCGCGAAAATCGGTAGCAGAAGTGTGCAACCGAAACCAAAAAAGAAATAATAAATAAGCGAGAGAGAAAGCAAGATAAAGAAGAAAACAAAACCATTATTCAACAAGCGACGGCAAGACACAGACAAGAATTATAATTGCGGATACCTAATTAATTAGAAATAACAAAAATCGCAAACCAAAAAAGAATTTAGGGAAACGAAAGGGGAAAGCAACCGAAACCAAACAACGCTAACCGGTAATCGGTATCGGAAACAAAAGCTAGCGTTTACAAAAAAAAAACAGTTCTAAGGTAGACGAAAGAAGAAGAAGAAAAAAAGAGGAAACCAGATATTATTAGTATAATTTTTTCAAATCGGAGACTAATAGGTGCAGACAACAATATCGTTATCAAGATAAACGTGAAATCAGCTAACAAACAACCAAAAACCAAAAAAAATGCGGAAGACACAAGGGAGATGAAAAGTGAACAGGCGTTTAAACAAACAAACAAAACTCACACACACTCACTCGCAACAGAGGAAAAAAAGCGTCAGCGGAAAAGGAAAACTATAGAGTAATCACAAGTTTAATAATAAATTAAATAAATTATTATTATTATTATTATTATGATTATGATTATTATTATTATTATATTACCGAAACCAGAAAAAAAGGGAAAGAACGCTACATGCAGAAAAAAAAGAAAACAAAAACCTAAAAAATAAAGACGTTGTTAAGATTATGAAATGTTTTATAACCGTTATAAAAAAAATCGCTGCGAAAAATAAATCAATCCAAACACATTCCTCCTGTAAAAAATTAATCGCCTGCCTGTCAGCTGTGTTTTATTTGTCTCTCGTTTTGTATGTCTTCAGTTCCGTTCCAGTATCCGTATTCCGTATCATTGAACGTGGTTCGATTGCTCATTTTCCTGGTGCGTGTTCAAGCTTTAAACAGGAATCCCATGCCAAAAAAAAAACATTATGATGAGCCCGCTAGTCGCTAGCTAAGAGTTTTCCTGACATTTGCAAAGAAATCTTGTTAACAGGGAGGAGAGAGTTGGCATCACTGGGAGTACGATGCGGTGCACAGTGGTTCGAATCAATAAAAACGTGGACATAAATCAGTAGCTGTCAAACCGTTCTTTTAATACATATAGTTGCTTTGAAGAAATTATTTACAAATATATACCGCGTAATTTGATCCTATCAATAATTGTTCATGGGCTACTTTGACAAAAAATGTAACCATAACTTTTTTTTCTGAAGAGATAGAAATTTTTTTTCTTCTACAAAGTTTTAGAACTATTAAAAATAATTTACTTTGTCAAATATACCAAAAGTCTAGGTCGCACCGTTCCTGATATACAAAGCGTTTTTATGGCAACAGCCTTAAAATCAGTTTTTTATTCATAAATTGTTTCGAGTTATTTTGTTATGCATACTTTGTTTGGAATAATTGTAGAATTTATAAAATCGCATATTTTTGTTGAAGATAGTGCATAGATTTGTTTCCTGGCAAAGTTATGCAACATTTTACCTTTTTTTTACCTAGGATAAAACCTTGCACCGAAGCGAAATATGCAACTTTATGCAGCTGATTTTTACAAAATTTGTAGGAAAAGATGTGCCCAATATCATAAAAAAAAATCTAAGTGGAACTCGGTGGAACTTTTTTTTTAGGTCTTTTCAAAGTTAGTTTTAATTACTGAATTATGGCAACCCCCTTAAAACTAGTTTTCTAGTCATAACTTGTTTTGTGTTATTTTTTTATGCATACTTCGTTTGGAATAATTGTAGAAAATATAAAATTTCATAATTTTGTAGAAACTAATGCATAAGTTTATTCTTTCCTGGAAAATTTATGCATAATTTTACTTCTTACCTAGAAAACCTTGTACCGAAGCGTAATATGCAACTTAATGCAGCAAACTTTTATAATACTTATAGGAGAACATGTACCTTATCAAATTTATTTTACAATGAGAATATCTTGAGTAATATTCGTGTGACTCATTTTCACTATGGCCATGCTGAAACAGAGGGCGCACAGTGATCCAAAACTGGAAAAACACAGTCACAAGTCTGTACAGACTTTCACTGATTTTTAAGAGCTAACGTGTCTTCGAAGAAGCTTTACAAAATTATATAACGCTTCTTTTGAAAGTAGCACCTTAATTTTTGTTAAGGGGGTAGTACCGATTTTTGGATTTACCTACGTAGAATTTATCTCTATTACCTAAGTATCTACTTCAAAGTTAGCAAAGTTACTCATTTAACTTTTCCCAATACTTTTCACAACCTAATCAATCAACTAGGTAGTTAATGTTACCTAATAAATCATTACAATATGTCACTTAGTCGCATTGCATTCGATCAATCAGTATCAGTCACGCTATCGTCCGAGTTTTCCGTATCGCTAATTTCTTGTTCTGTTGTAAGTTCTAGCATATCAATTGCTTCCAGTGACAATTTCTTTCCAGTTTTGATAGGTTTGTAATAAATATTCGAAATCAGTGGGTCAGACGCTACTAGGAGTCTACAAAAAACATCTGTCATCGTTTTTTCACGGCTGTTTTTCCTCGTGCCCAAGTTTGGATTTTTTTTATTTGTTTATAATTTTTAACTTTTTTCACTCAATAAACTATAAAGGTTGTTTTATGGAATCTGCTTATTTGAAACCTAAGAAAAAACCGTACATTCATGCCTTGGACGAATTTTTGTATCTTTGTTATATTTTACAGGCTGTTGAAAAAAGGCTTTGTGTGAAATACCCCATGGATTATTACTATACATGCTATGCACGTATGCAAATATATGAAAAATATTTCTATCCTATTTCCGACTACCAGTCTGGACGCGCGTAAACACGCATAAACAAGTTCATGCTTGCACGCGCAACTTAAGCAAATTGTTGCGATTTTTATTTTGTTACTTTTTACAATTGACAATATTAGAATAAATCTAAGTGGAACTAGATGCAATTTTAGGTCTTTTCAAATTTAGTTTTAATTATTGAAAATCCGAAAAATTATCAAAACTTCAACACATATTTAAAAAATGGAAAAATGGTTTCTAGACAAAATATGATAAAGTATTGTTAAAGTACAAACCTTTACGAAGAGATTCCATGTTTAAACGTGTAAATAAATTGAGTTATCACGAAGCAACACGATTTTTAAGACGAAATGTTGATCGGGCGACGCTCACTGCAAAAGTGAGTTACAGAAATAGCAGACGCGTGACTTCCTCTGTTTCTTAACCATTCATGGTTTCAGCATGGCCATAGTGAAAATGAGTCACACGAAGAGTACTCAATATATTCTCATTGGAAAATAAATTGGATAAGGTACATGTTCTCCTATATTTTTTTTTTTTTCCTCTTCATGAACTACTGAGTACAGTTGTTTGCACTCCAGTATTTTCACACCCTCAAGCATAGAGTTCTTGAAACGACCAACACCATGCTTGAGTAAATCATCTACCGAAAGACTCGCTTCGGTAACAACACCGTCAATTTCGACATCTTTGGAGGGTATGTAAACTTTATACTCTTTATTGAAATGTTCCGAAGAGACAATATCATTCGCGTGTTTCAAATTATTTACCACAACACGAATTTTATCGTTATTTACTTTTATGATCTCTTTGATTGAAGAGTATCGTGATGTCAAACCTTTATTAATTTGAAAAATGTTTAATGGCTTTGATATACGTCTAAAAAAGACTATCCAAGGCCCAGAAGAGCTCTCCTGATATTTTTTCGTTCGTGGGGGTATCGGATTCATGCTAGGATTTACGTCCATGGATTCATCCATTACATTAAAATTTTTAACTAAACTTTAAAATAAAATTTGAAACCAACACTACACAGTACTCAATCAAAAGGAAAAGAAAAAACTTCTACCTTGAAATTGTTGTCTATCTCCGTTGCACTGCCGTGTAGATCCTCGTTGCTCTAGATGTTCTTGTTGGATGTATCTGGACGTTGATACAATGCTGAAGCTCACTGTAGCGATAGAATATGATGTGATGCTACTGCTACCTGTCATCCAGCACCACTCGAATTCCGATTTGCTTTCGTCTTCGCCAGCTGTAACCAGCGCAGGTCACCGGTGTATACCTGCGTGTTGTAAGGCAGTGGAAAGACCGAGTTGTCTTGTCTCCTTCTTCCTTGTGCTCCGCACCGATATGCTTCTGCACCGAAGTGCCTTCGCACCGGTGTGCCTTTGCACTCTCCTGCTTCTATGTGCCTTTGCACTCTTCCTCTTCGATGTGCCTTTGCACTCTCCTGCTCAGCACTTGTGGCTGTATATTGCGGCCTGGGTAGAGTTTGGGAAACGCCCTTTGTTGTTTCCTTCACCAGCTTGGCCCAGCACTAGGGCTCTCTTATGCAGCACGATTATACGTTTTAACGGCTGCTGCCAACAGGTCTCTACCTGTAGTTCAACCGTTGTCGTATTTAACGCGTGTAAACCAACCAGCGTTATTAAACTGTACGCTTCTATACACAACCTTCTCGGTTGAACGGCTATTACTGAATGATGTTCTCCTATAAGTATTATAAAAGTTTGCTGCATTAAGTTGCATATTTCGCTTCGGCACAAGGTTTTCTAGGTAAGAAGTAAAATTATGCATAAATTTTCCAGGAAATAATAAACTTATGCATTAGCTTCTACAAAATTATGAAATTTTTTATTTTCTACAATTATTCCAAACGAAGTATGCATAAAAAATAACTCGAAACAAGTTATCACTAGAAAACTAGTTTTAAGGAGGTTGCCATAATTCAGTAATTAAAACTAACTTTGAAAAGACCTAAAAAAAAGTTCCACCGAGTTCCACTTAGATTTTTTTTGTGATATTTGGCACATGTTTTCCTCCAAATTCTGTAAAAATCAGCTGCATAAAGTTGCATATTTCGCTTCGGTGCAAGGTTTTATCCTAGGTAAAAAAAGGTAAAATGCTGCATAACTTTGCCAGGAAAGAACAAATCTATGCACTATCTTCAACAAAAATATGCGATTTTATAAATTCTACAATTATTCCAAACAAAGTATGCATAACAAAATAACTCGAAACAATTTATGAATAAAAAACTGATTTTAAGGGGGTTGCCATAAAAACGCTTTGTATATCCGGAACGGTGCGACCTAGACTTTTGGTATATTTGACAAAGTAAATTATTTTTAATAGTTCTAAAACTTTGTAGAAGAAAAAAAATTTCTATCTCTTCAGAAAAAAAAAGTTATGGTTACATTTTTTGTCAAAGTAGCCCATGAACAATTATTGATAGGATCAAATTACGCGGTATATATTTGTAAATAATTTCTTCAAAGCAACTATATGCATTAAAAGAACGGTTTGGCAGCTACTGATTTATGTCCACGTTTTTATTGATTCGAACCACTGTGCGGAGTCTAAGTGCTGCTCTCAAAAAAGTCTAATTTCAATGTGTTGTTAACCATTTTGGTCGGAACAGTTATTTTCAGTGATAGTGCAGATGTAACAAGTGCGTGTTTAGTAGTGAGAGTGTTAGGGGACGGGTAAATCCACGCCTTTCACGCAGCCCGCCTGGGTTCGATTCCCAACCCCCCGCACATAGAGTCAGAAAGTTTTTCTGGCCCGAAGAGGCGAATGACCTTAGGGTTAAACCCTTAATAATCGAAAAAATAGTGAGAGTGCTATTAATTGAATAATGTTGATTCGCGCAAAACTAGAAATTCTCAAACGGCGAAAAATGAGAATTTTTACCGCCTCAAAGCTCAACAATAAAACCGATCGAAGCGCCGTCTGCATGTCATTGTCGGTGTTATCAGATTTCTCTGGAATGTGTAAAAGTTTACAAGTCAATGGTGTGCTATTCAAGCTGAAAATCTAAAGTTGGTTTGCAGCAGAATCTAAGAATTTCAGAATTTCAAAATTCAGAATATCAGAATTATAGAATTATAGAATTATAGAATTATAGAATTATAGAATTATAGAATTATAGAATTATAGAATTATAGAATTATAGAATAGAACTTAAGAATATCTGAGAGTTTTAGACTTGGCATTTTAGTGTTTTAGAATTGTTTTGCCTTTCTTATATAGAAAGGCTATGCAATCGCTGTGAAAACCGACTGTGTGTGTGTATGTGACAAATAATATCACTCAATTTTATCAGAGATGGCTGAATTTCATTTGGGTCCGACTCCCGGTTCCGGAATTACAAGGAAATATGTGCAAATTCATTGAAAAATGCGCACTCAATTTTCTCTGAAAGGGTGTAGCCGGGCTTTAATATAACAACTGTCCCCAAACAAAAAAATGATATACGCTGTTTGAAAGGGTTTAGTAACTCTTTAGCAAAAAAAATGAAAAAAATCAGGAATATTTTATATTAATGTATTTTGATTCTTGCTTTTGGTAATGGATAAAAAACTCACTAACCAGAATTTTGCATTGGTCCTTATTCTGCGAGTCGAGTGAGGTGAGATAAGTCGAGTCACGCGATTCTGACAGTCGAATGAAGTGACAAAAGTCACCAGGATGAACTTCGATGAACTCTCACCGTATTAGGTTTTGCACGAACATGACATAACCTCACAAAAATGAACAGAATAAACTTTTTTTGACAGTCGACGTGTACTTGTTTACAGTTTAAAAGTTCATCGTTCGAATGTATAAATTGCAAGTCGCCTCATACTCAACAGATTCATACATATATCGCTCCTTGATGCTGGAAACACATTCAGGGCAATCTTTTTAGTTATTTTCACAATGGAATACGTTGTTAACAGGCACTTTTTCGTCATTTTTTTCAATTTTTAACTTGCAGTCGCAAAACAAGTACACGGCAACTGTCAAAGATGAACTTGATTCATCGGCAGTTCATTTGTGTCGTAATCGTGCAAAACCTAATTCTTACAGTCGAATCTGGGTGACAAGAGTCACTACGCAGTGAGTTTCAAAGTCGGTACCGGTAAAGCAAGTGACAGGAGGAATATTAACCGAAAAAATTTAGATATTTTCAAACCTTTGAATTTTTTAACTTTGTTTGATGATGTTATTAAACAACAAAATTAATTGTACCAATTATGTTGTTACTTTTTAGATTTCCTATGAAAAATTTAATTCTCATACATTAGGATAAATGTACACTGAGCTAAATTTTCTTTTTCACATTATATGATATTCTAATGATTTTGCACTATTAGCATTTCCAATAATAGTTACAAGATGTGTTCAACATCATGTCAAATATATGAGATAATCTTATGAAACATAAAACTCGTCTTAACGTTATTTTTACAGGATTTCCATATAACGAATGAAATTTCCAGTCTGAGTCAAATTTATTGGCGCGTCTTATAACCATTACTAGATATCCGTACAACATACATTGAAACAATTTATGAAGCGCATATTATATTCACTTCGAATTTATTTAGATAGGTTCATATATACCATATGACTAGTTTTATAAAATTTATTTATATATATAATTTAAAATATCTACCCTCGCAAAGGGGTTTTTAAAAAGAGAGAACACTTTTCACTTCTGAGGTTAAACTGAAACTAAACTTTATTTTTGTTCTAACTTTACTCTAAGCCTAACCTAGCTAGCTGCCGATCGTGAGAACCCTGTCGATTTACTATTCCCAAGCGCCGGTAACGCGATACAAGATTTGTTTACCGTGTACGTGACTGATGCTGGGGCGACGATTGTTGTTGATGCTGCGGTCTTCATTCCGTGGGAATCTCGATCGTCTGCTATTGGTGACGTTCTTGGGAAACGCTGGCTGTTAACTCCTCCATCCCTTAAAGAAGCACGACCCGTGCGTTCGACTAATGCTGTTGAAGATATTTTGGTTTTATGATAAACGATGCCTAGAATTGTTGTAATCAGGATAACTGCGCATATGAAGGAACCAATTGATAAATGTTGTTTCAATTCCAAAGATTGAAGGTTCTTCCTGGTTTCGATATGTAGGTCATGTAACTGGGTTATGTTGACGTATTTTTCCAAATGTGTTTCTGCGATTTGGTTTGACCTTAGTGGTGCGATAATAGGGTGACGGAATTGAATTTCGTAGTTTTCAAATAATTTGTTTCCAATAATGATGGTACAATTGTGGAATGAGACGAGAAAAATGCCTTTCAACTCTTTTTGATTAATTCCACACGTGCTGCTCAATGTAATTTTGTTGGTGAGCGCTTTGACTATTATGGTACCAGGTGCGGGTAATTCATATTCGATGGTTTGTGGCAATTCTGAGAAGGGACATTTTCCGTTCAAACCTCTAATCAATGGTGCGATGCAATCATCTGCACTGATGTTTGTCAATAGTTCTCGTTTACAGATAGTAATTTTGGGCGTTTCTTGGCATCCTGTAGAAACGGCTAACGTCTCGTTTACATGTTTGAAGATTACTTTGTGGTCAATGTTCACTGTTTTGTTGTTCACAGGTAGCGGTAATAAAAGCATTTTGTCAAACACAATAGGCTGTACGTTAGGGATATTGATGCTGATAATGATGTTATCTCCTTGATAAAACGCTGTAGTTGTCAGGTACACGCAAACTTCGTCTAAACTATCAATCTTGAATCCTTGCTTGGTTAGCTTTGCTGCTATGACCTCTAGTTCACTATTTGATAAAATTTGTTTGTTTATTATGTTGACCTTGACGAGTGATAAGCTATTTTCTATAGAATGTAATGAGTTTAAGAGCATATCTAATTGAAATAAGATTGAAATTTTAGTGGATTCAGTTATGATATAATCTTCTTTAAGTAAAATTTTAGCTAAACTGTTCTCATGATCCTTGATCTGATTGTTTACAATATTAATTCGTTCTTGAAAATTTGCATTGATAGATATTTGTTTGTTATTTTCATTTAATAAGCTATTTTCATTGTTTTTCAGTGCATGTAGATCTGCATTAATATTTCTCAAATCCTGGGCGTCTAAATTTCCGGTGATTAGTTTGATAGTGCTTCCTAACACTTCTATTGATCTTTTTACCTTTCTGTTTCTTGGGAGAAGGCTCATGAATGTATCATTTATCATTGAAAGCTTTAATTCGATTAAATTTGAAAAATCTCCTGTTTTATTGTTGATTCGATTCAACACATTTTTAATTGTAGTAATTGAATTCTGGAACTGGTTTAATTCTATAATGTGCAAAACCTTATCATAGCCTGAACTAATTCTACCTTCTCCAACTTTCATAATTAACGCACCCGGATTATTCGAAATGTCATGTATTTGAATGAATTGAGGATAGGAAAAGGGAATGAGAGAAATGAGTGCGATGATCCGAAAGTCCATCCTGAAAGAAAGACAAATATTAATTTCAAAGTCTTTTTATGTTTTCTTTGTGAATTTCCCGGCCGGACCTATCGAGGATCGTTCTTTGTTTGTCCTCCATAGCTTCAGTCGGTGAAAATCTTTCTTTAGTTTTCTTTTTGATTCCTTGAATCCTTTTGAAAACTATTTCTTCGTCTGCTATGTGAGGTGCTTCTTCTCTTCCTTTATTGTGGAAGGATAAATTTTTTGATCGTGTCTTATCGTTTGCCAAAATTACCTCATCATAGAAGTTGTCTCTTTCTTCTATCATTTTCTGAATGTCAAGAGGCCGTTCGTGTTCGTCCTTTAGCCCAAAGAAAATCTCTCTCGGTTTGAAACCGGTGGCTGAATGAATCGTGTTGTTGTACAAAGTACAAGCAATTAAGAAAATTTCTTTGTGCGTAAGGTCATTGTACTGGGGCTTTATACATCGAAAGATTTCTGCAACTGTTGAATGAAATCTTTCGACCAAACCATTACTTTCACTGTGATTAGCAGGCACGAAATGCATCTGTACATTCAAATTATTTACCATACCTCTTATGTCGGCTGATCGAAATGCAGGTTCGTTATCACTTACGATAAGCTCCGGTGTACCATAGGTTGAGAAAAGTTTCAGCAGGCCTCTTCTAACATCGACTATATTCCTGGATTTTATTGGGATCAATACTCCGAATCTAGAGAACTTATCTACTGCAGATAAAAAGATGTACGGTTGAGTTAAAAATATGTCAATATGAATTATTTCTAATGGTTTTTTCGTGTTCGGTGTTGAGCCAAGTTTAATTTTGTATGGGTGTCGGTCATATTTGTTTCGATTACATACTTCGCAAATTTTGATGAACTGTTGAATTTTATGCTTCATTTTTGGAAAGTAGAACCGATTGGATATTTGTTTTTCGTTTTCCCAAA
This sequence comes from Malaya genurostris, assembly GCF_030247185.1. Taxonomy (NCBI): domain Eukaryota; kingdom Metazoa; phylum Arthropoda; class Insecta; order Diptera; family Culicidae; genus Malaya; species Malaya genurostris. Next base: position 164,927,540 of record NC_080570.1, on the reverse strand, counting down.
CTCCTCGGTGGGCTGATTCATGAGTTTGTTCAATGGTGGCACTTTGTTCCTCGAGGGTTTTCAAGTCAACCAAAAGTTTCTGCGTGATGAAAATTTTGAAAGTCTTACATCGACTAAAGTAATTTTTGTATACTATTTGAATCGTATTTATCAAACTTTCGGGACACAATATGCAATTATTGCGTTTCAAGTCCATAAAATCTTTAAATATTGTTATCAATTGAGGGATACCAAATATTAATTTTGTAATTGTTCTTCTATGAACTCTCGGAAAAACCTCTTCGTGAATATTGTTTTCTTCGGGGCCAACTTGAAGGATTATTTGATTACTGAAATAATTTAAAGGTTTTTCAGTACACGGAATGTATTCGGAATCATCCGTGTCTGCGGAATGTACTGTTGCGTTATCTGATGATAGTTCATTTTCGTTAACGTTAATTTCTTGAACAACTCTAGACAATCCGTCTGCTACGACGTTTTGTTTTCCAGGTTTGTATTGAACATCGTAATCGAATTCTGCTAAGCTTAAACGCCAGTGGATCAATCTTTGATTCGGTTCTTTTAAATTCAAACTGTAAGTTAACGGTTTATGATCGGTGTAGAGCGTAAATTTCCTTCCATAGAGGTATGGTCGAAAATGTTTACAACTCCAAACGATCGCCAAGAGTTCTTTTTCGATCGTTGAATAATTCTCTTCAGATTTATTCAATGTGCGTGAAGCAAACGCGATGGGTTTGTCTTTACCCAAAGGTCCTTGTGAAAGAACAGCGCCAATTGCATGATTAGAGGCGTCTGTAGTTAAAATGAAAGGTTTATCAAAATCTGGGTATTGGAGTATGTCATTACTAGTGAGGATTGCTTTACATTTTTGAAATGATTTAATGAACTCTTCAGAATGAATGATGGTTTCGCCTTTCCTAAGTGAATTTGTTAAAGGTTTCGCTATTTTCGCAAAATCTTTTATAAATTTTCGATAGTAACCCAAAATTCCAAGAAAGCTTCTAAGTTCTTTTTCGCTCTTTGGCAATGGCCAATTTTTAATAATATTAATTTTGTCTGGGTTTGGCTTAACTCCTTCAGTAGTAACGATGTGTCCTAAAAATGCAACTTCTTTACATAGAAACTCGCACTTATCTAATTGTACTTTCATATTGCATCTAGATAGTGTATCGAAAATTTTTCCCAAATTATCCAGATGTTCTTGAAGACTACTTGAAAAAACGATGATATCATCCATATAGATGAAACATCTTAGGCCAATGTGTTCTCTTAGAACGTTGTCCATTACTCTCTGAAACGTAGAGGGGGCATTCTTTAGTCCAAAGGGCATTCTCAAAAACTCATAGTGTCCATTCTCGACATTAAAAGCCGTTTTGGGAATGTCTGATGCTTCAACTTCGATCTGGTGGAAACCGGATGCTAAGTCTAGCGTAGAAAAATAATTGCATCTCCCGAGTTTATCGAGGATGTCGGTTATGTTCGGGATTGGGTATCGATCATCGATAGTCTTCTCATTTAACTTCCGATAGTCGATTACCAATCGCCATTTCTTTTGGCCGGAAGCGTCCATCTTTTTCGGGACGATCCAAACCGGAGAAGTCCAAGGGCTGACAGAGTGTCTTATAATACCCTGTTCAAGCATTTTGAGAATTTGTTTTTGTACTTCCTCTTTATGACAAAAAGGGTACCGATATGATTTGGAGTAAATAGGCAAATCATCTTTTGTTTTGATGCTATGTTTTATTGCGTTAGTAAAGGTAAGGTGTTCCTCTTCTAACAAAAATACACCCTGATTTCTACTGATGACGTTCAACAATTTCGATTTTTCGTCTGAGTTAAGGTGATTCAATCGCAATTGATCGAATAAACGCTGGTTTATCGGCTTGGCAAATTTTGGTGAAGGTTGGGTTTCAAAATTATTTAATTCAAATTCCATGGGTTGACTAATATCGATTCGCGATAACTCGTTCGAACTATTAGTTATGGCTAAACAAGCTCGACTATTCACTGCGCTATACAAGCCTGAGTGCAGGAGTATATTGTTGCAAATAAAAGTATCTTCTGATACTAGGAAATCGCCGTTATTGATATTAACAGGAAAGCTTACGAATTTCGTTTCGTTAGAGTTTAATTGTATTCGTTGAGAATGAGGATGTTTTCGTTGCATTTGAATTTTTCCAGAAGCAAATTGAAGTTCGTTACTAGCAGTAAGAATATTGGCTTTCAGCAATTGTAACGCCTCGTATCCAATTAATCCATCGAAATAAGGATGAAAATCAAAGATATAAAATTTCAATTTTTGTGTGCCAGGAATCTGAATAAAGGGGTTAAATTCAACAAATTGATTTATTTTATGACAACCATTGATATTTTGAACAGAGGTTGGCTCGGTAAATCTGCATTTTTGAAGGTTTACGTGCTTGGTACTAATGTAATTCTTGTTTGCACCTGTGTCTATGAGAAATTTTAGTAAGCCTTTGGAAGTGTTTATTTCGATGTAAGGGATGAAATTATTTACGTCGGATGAAAGTCTGCCGCCACTTGATGAAAATTTAGATCATCAATGTCAGCTTCCTTGCTATCGGTTTCTTGATTGGATTCTAAATGTTGGGGTTTTGTTTCGACTGGTGGAGGTTCGTTAGTGTTTTCATACGCAGTTTGATATTGTTGGTTATAATTGTCGTAATAATAATATTCATTGGGATCATAGAAATAGGAATCATCACAATTTGTTGGAAATTCCTCTATTTGAAAATGTGGACGGTTCATATAATTTATCTGCCTACTTCTAATGGAGCTATCCACTTCCATTGGAGTTGGCTTTGGTTGTGGGTTTTGAGTCACTCTTTGAGGAAACGGAAATGGTCGTTGTTGGGGATTTTGAAATTGTCCTTGCGGTGAGAAGGAAAATGGTCGTTGTTGCGGGAATTGGAATCGTGGTTGTTGGAAGGGAAAAGGTCTTTGTTGTGTGAATTGAATTGGTCGTTGTGGTGGAAATTGAATGGGTTTTTGTGAAAATGGTGGAAATTGTAATCTATTGTTAAACGGTTTAATGGGCCATTGTGGAGATGAATTTGGCTTTTGTGGAATTGGTGGAGGTGTGCCAAATGGTTTATTTCGTGTGTGAGAGTAATTGCCTTCTTCGATGCATAATCGAAGAGCATCCTTTAAATTTGTTGGGGCCTGAGCCCGGATTATTGGTCCTAACGGATCCTTCAATCCTCCCAAAAATACTTTTAGTCCTAGCTGCTGATAAAAATTGTTCTTCGCTGCTTTCACAGCTGTGTGCTCTTCACTGATGTTCAGCAAATTCACTAACAGAGATACCACATGCGAGATTTTGCTGTAGAATTCTTCTACAGTGCTCACTTGGTGAATAGCGAAGAGGTCGCGTGTCAAAGACACCTCATCCCGTCGGTCGCTATAATGTGTGATTAAATTTTGCTTTATGTCGGTCCAATTCAAATTTGTACCGTACAATTCTAGAATATTGTCTGCTTCTCCCACTATTTTGGTTCGAATTGCTTGAATCCAAACTTGATGGCAATCTGTTCCAACAGCTCTATTGATAGTTGGCATTAAACTATCAATGGCTCTAATAAAAGAATGCAATTTTATTGGGTTTCCATCGAAACTGGGAAGGTCTCGAATGATCTGGGGAGTCTGGAGAGATTTTAAAATACTCTCGGGATCCCCTGCAGCTCGAGGTAGCATATTTGTTCTAGCCTCGGCAGCTGCTACTTGAGCCGCTTGGGCAGCTTCTGACGCACCTAGAAGCTCCATTCTTAATTGTTGAATTTCGTCCTCCTGTGAGGCGATCTGTTGATTGAGAGCAGCGATGTGCTGTTCCATTTTCACTGATTTGTTTAACTAAAATTAATTTCACTTCACTACAATGTCAATAGCTCACTTTTAGGCAATAGCTAAGAAATGTTAGATGCGTTAAACTTATGTGATAATAGTTAATTAAAAGATTAAAATTACTTACGGTTAGGTTGCGATATTCTCTCGCTGATAACTAGGTGATGGGTCCGGTGCAGCTTCTTCTGGATCTCTTCACTAATCACCGATGTACATTCGGGGATGGCTCTTCGTGCCGAAAGAAATCACTTAAAAACCGCACTACAATCCGAACGACTGCGCCATTTAAAATATCTACCCTCGCAAAGGGGTTTTTAAAAAGAGAGAACACTTTTCACTTCTGAGGTTAAACTGAAACTAAACTTTATTTTTGTTCTAACTTTACTCTAAGCCTAACCTAGCTAGCTGCCGATCGTGAGAACCCTGTCGATTTACTATTCCCTAGCGCCGGTAACGCGATACAAGATTTGTTTACCGTGTACGTGACTGATGCTGGGGCGACGATTGTTGTTGATGCTGCGGTCTTCATTCCGTGGGAATCTCGATCGTCTGCTATTGGTGACGTTCTTGGGAAACGCTGGCTGTTAACTTATATATATATATATATATATATATATATATATATATATATATATATATATATATATATATATATATATATATATATATATATATATATATAACTTTCAATGGAGGTCATACGAATAGCAGATAACTGATAAACAGATAAGATAAGCAGATAATAGCAGGACCTCATGATGTTTGCGAAAGAGAAGTGAGATCCCGAGACTGAAAATAAAAAAATTAATCTTACTACACAGATAGAGTAATGAAATGTACCGGATATATATTTCATGGTCCGTTAACGCATATCCTTGAACGAAGTTGGATGAGCTGTCTTGTCAGCAATTTAAAATTACATTGAGATGCGGAACCTCCTGAAGAAATGGTCTGGAGCAGTCGATGAATATCGAGGACACAACTATTCACGACTTTCATTGGATTTCCATATAAATTATATGGGATATTTTCATAACTTTCATTATGATAACGTCCATTTAGATTTGACGTACACATTAAATAAAGATTATAAGTTTCCATATAATTTCTATGAATTATATTCTGCATATGATTCATATGACAAATCTAATGAATATAAATAAGATTTTCATTTCAGTGTATACTTCCAGAGAATTAGAAGAGATTTTAGTTCTAAAGTCGTATATCACATGCTCTTAGAACTGAATACCATGCGTTTCCATTTACAACTTGAGTCCAGGGCTTAAGAAAGAATTTTCATAATGAAGGACCAGTGAGAGAAACATGAATCAGAACTAATGAATTGACAAATATTTAGGTTTTAATATACGGTTTAAAGTTTTTCTTTATGAACTGATAAGTCATTTTACATTTATGCTATTCAAATAATAACTATCTTTAGTAAAAATTCTGAAGCACAAATTAATTATACACCCTCATTCTTGTTTACGGCCGTATGCGATACGTTCGAAAGTATAGCAAATTCGTATTCCCGTTTACGTTCGAATCAATCACACTTTTAAACATCGTACATGCATAAAAACAACGCCCATCCAACTTTAAACTATCAGTTCTGGTACAGATTTGAGTTGTAAATAAAAATCTTTGACATCATTTGTTATTTGACTTGTTTTTTTCACTAATTTTGTATCATCATAATTGCTTACGTCCGTATCGACCATACGACGAATACATGCTTTCGAATGAATGCGAACAAGCCATTCTTGTTTTCACTCGAACGTGTACGTACGCGATTCCTGTGCAAAAGAAGGATCGGCAGCGCAGGTAGTTTTTTAAGGAAGATTGCAAGCATCAAGGAAGTGTCGAATGCTACATAATAAATAAATATCATACTCAGGACCAATTTTATTCAAGTCGGTAAATGACATTTTCAAATTAAACTTCGTGCAAAGTAAAAAAGAGCATTTGAAATAGCAGTCCGATCAGTAGTATCTGCGAAAAATATGTTGCATTTTTCTTGCAATTTTGTCATGTTTTCGATAGCCTACATATTTATTTCATTGGTAAAATCATGCATTTAATATAAAATAAAGCATGTTCACCCATGGCGTATTTTCCATAAAGTACTTAATAGATGCAAAATTGATGCATAAAAACTTTGAACCTCGCATATATTCAAAGGCTCCCCAGAAAAAACAGCATTTTACTATACTGCTTTGCTTTCTAAATGATTTATGCAAAACACAAATTTATGATTTGATTAAAAATCACCTTTAGATTCGAAAATAATTTTGTTAGAGATCGGTTAAACTTTTTTCAATGTGTTCGAACGGTTGATTCGCAACATTAAACTGACGAATCGAAACCACGGCATTTCGTCTATTCGTCCGTAAACGGGAATGGGACATTTCGTTCGTACGAATGATGTTCGAATACACGTTTCGTTTGAAACTAAAATGGCATACATTCTAGCGTTTCGCATATGGTTAATCACATGAATTGGACTGATTACATCAAGGCTTAGCATTTATTTTAAAAAGTTTACTGATATTTGAATATTTTGTGGCAAACGAGTCGCGTTCGAATTCATTCGAGTGAAAACAAAAATGGCTTATTCGTATTCGTTCGAAAGTACCCGTTCGTCGTATTGCGGATACGGACGTAAACAAGAATGAGGGTGATAGTTCTTTTGCAGAAAAAAATATTCCTAGATACCAAGCGCAAAATCAAGGAAAATTCGAAACCAAGCGAAATCCAAAAAACTATCAGTTTTAAGGTAAAATGTTCGTCGACGTTCTGTATCACATGGTATGAAGAGCCAAGTTGCCTGAAACTGTTCAACAAGACAGCTAAAGTCAAACGGCTTAAGCTCATAAAGACATATTAATCAAGCTGGGATCGGACTGACAGTAAATCCGTTTAAACATAATGTATGAGAGGGAAAGGCTTTAAAATATAACACCTTCCCACTCGAATAATGTTGCGTGACGACGATATCGTGATGGTTCATGAATTCGTGTATTCATTCATTTATGACCGCGGATAAGTATACAAGAAAAGTATTACGTCACCATAAGAAATTAATCAACGGCGTATAAACCACGCTTTTCAACAGCTTCTTGGAGATCCACCTATCATACGTACAGCTGAAATCGGACAGCTACGATCGGTAGGGCATATCATCAGGATAACAGACGGCAAACATTTGAAAATGGTTCTTGAATGTGATTCGGAAGGCTCAAGAAAAAAGAGAAGCATAGCGAGCAAGGTGGATCGATCAAATTTAGGCAAAGAGTGGTCATAGTCTGAGCTATATGGAGACGACTTCTAGATACATAATAAACGGGCTTGAGTTCATACGTGAGAAAAGTTCTCCACGAAATATCAGAAAAAGACCACTAAATGCAAGAAAATTCGATGCACTATATTTGCTCAGTTTCTCATTCATTCTTAGTTAATACATATTTGGATTAAAGCAAAAAAATACGATTTTCCGAAACTGTTTAATAAAGTTGTCTTCTTCAGGAAATAGCAAAAAACTGAAAATATTAAGTTTAAAAGAACATGTTGTTTGTATAGAAAATCGACGATGCGAATTAATACGTTCTTTTTGAGTCTCCGGGACTTGCTGCGTGCGCTTCGACTTGATTTCTATCTGGTTTATAGTATTTCTTAGGACTACTAATAACTAACCTCGAAACCACCAGACTATCCCGCAAGATGTTGAAGTTAGAAACGAATTACAACCGTCCGCTGGCACACATGTTCACTAATACGTTCGAACGAACATGTTTCCCTACATAATTACTAGCTAAATTGAGACAGACGTACGGGCGTCTGTAAATAATTTTAGCAATGAAATTCTTTCTTAAGCACTGAACTCAAGTTGTAGATAGAAACGCATGGTATTCAGTTCTAAGGGCATGTGATATATGATTTTAGAACTGAATACCATGCGTCTCCATCGGATGATGTGATAATTTGATGGAGACGCATGGTTTTTCGAACGGATGGTTCGTTGTTCATCCGACGCAACAGAATAAACTTTGATATTGATATTGTTCAGGTACCAGGCCCGTGTGCAGAGGGGAAGGGGATTTGGGGTTTTAACAACTACATTAACCCCCCCTCGGCCCAAATTTTTCAACATTAGGTTCCATGAACAACAGAGTATCTATTATATAAGCGCAAATAACTTGACTTTTCCTTCAAATTTGTGAGCCTTCCCCACCCTTGAATCTACACCCTCCTTGAACATACCCCTCCCCCCACATTAAACAACTGTCCCCATTTTTTCGGATTACAGAATAGGGGTGTTAGTTCTAAAGAGCATATGATATATGATTTTAGAACTAAATACCATGCGTTTCCATCAGATGACAATTTAATGGAGACGCATGGTTTTCCGAATGATTTATTTTGGATGTAAAATCTAGAGTGGTACCAAAACTGTAAGTGCGAGTAAAAAAATTCGAATATTTTGAGCATTTTTTACATGAAATACATTTTGAAAAATTCAGAAAAAAATCAGAAAGGTTTCCCATAATTCCTAAAATATTTCTGATTCTTTTCAAGAGATTTTAAATTTTAATGCTAAAGAGATTTTTGAAAAATTGTAATAAAATGAAAATCAGAAGAACCACCCTAACTCCACCAATATGGCAGTTAAGGGGTTAAAATTTTGGGAAAACCCTCTGTTTGGAGGTAGTTTTTTTATGGAAATCCGGCTACACCCTTTGTTATAGGATAGGCAATTACCGACAAGTACAAGTCAAAAATTCATTTTATGTACTATTAAGGGAAAAAAAGATTTGGAAAACCAATACATCGTTATTCAGAATAAGGGCCATGGTCATGTTGACGGGTATAAGTTCGACGAAGATATGAGGAGTTTTCGGAATGCTAGGAGGTATTTTTTGCCTGTTTAATTTTTTACGTAATGTCTCGTTTATTGCAATTACAAGAGTTAAACAACTTTTTTTTTCCATCAGGGTTTTTTTTTCTTACTACTCCACGCCTTGATGCCATTATAAGTTTCAATTATACTTTATTTTTCCTCTCTTCTCTATTAGTCAGAACATCTCTCAACGAACGCGTATCAATTTTCGATTATATACTGTTTTCTTCTCTGTTGTTATCATTTTTAAATCATATTTACACGTAGTCATTACTCATTTAATTATTCTTCCCTTAACTTTGCTCTAAACAAATCAAAATTAATTTACGTTCAATCTTTCATATAAAAAACTTCAATGGATTTCTTAAGGCAGCTTTCTAATGTACCTAAATCGTGTAGTAAGTAGTAGCAGTTTCTGACTCTTGTACGCAGCACTACTTTGCTTTGCTCTTCCTGACATAACAGGTCCGTATTCCGGAACTAACTCCGAGTGGAGAAACACTGCCCTTAAAAAGAGTAGCTTTAGATATAGAATAGTGTATACTAGGATAGATGCGATTTGAAGAAGCGATACACATTCGATCGAATTTCGGTTTCGGTTCTGGAGATGAAGGGGAAACGGAAACGGAAACGGAAAGGGAAGGTAGGGCACATGCCACACCGGTTTCGTTTACTGTAGTAGTAGTAGTAGATTATGGCTTCGGTTGTGGGTCGATGGGAAATGCTGATGTTTACTCGAAATGTAATTTAAATTTGTTTCAGTGTGTTTCGTGTAAAATTTTGGCACGACATTTTCTCGAATTAACGAGGCAAGATGCCTTTCTTTCCGTTAAATTATACATTTTGCTGATTCGGTTCTGTATAGGACCTGTTTGGGGGAGGGGGTTATTCTGAGCGCACCGTATTTACCAACGGAGAGACGAGCCGAGGTTTCTCAGGCCGGTGGCGCTGATTTAAACACTACTTATGTACTAGAACGTAAAATGGTGTTTTGCCTTATACTTTGCTCATGGGTGTGTGCTTTTTTTGTGAGTGTGTGTGTGTATGTGAGTGCAAATTAAAAACAAATAGAACTGTTGTATTCTTACTAAACCAAAGTGTCATATTTCGAGTTTTTTGTTTAGTCTGTACTGCTCTTACAATGCTAGGCGAGTTAGTTTGTATTGGCTCTGTATGGTGAATACTAAATTCACTGATCGAGAACGGGGGAAAATACGTCGATGATTGTCCGAAAATTAGACTAAGTGTTTTGTTTTTAATGGACTGGTTTTCAGATTTCTCTTGCATTTGCTTGCGGGGATTTTCGCTTTCAATTCTCTAGTTAAATGCTGCGCTATCCAATATCTCGGCACCCTAGGTCTAGCATTTCACTCGTAACAATATTTAAAGCACAGTACTAGTAGATTTAATCGCCCAAAGTTGAGGGTTTTTCTTTTCTTTTCTTTTTTTTGCTGGGTGCCAATGATTTGCGAACTCGTCAGGGACTGAATGCTATAGACGTTTTTTTTTGTTTTGTTCTTTATATCTTAATATACAAGTTCCTTTCAATGGTTGCTTTCATATAGTTTAAAGTTCGCTTCTTTAATTAGATACATTTATTTTATATGAGTTTTTTTTCTTCTTCTTTTATATAAATATATTCATTTAATAAACATTCATCAATAAGTAATAGGATTATTATTCTCGAACAAAATAATTTAAATAAATTTCCCATATTGAATGCAAATGTTCTCTTAAAAATCGTACTCGCCATGCTCTCGTTCTCGCATCAATATATAATTTAAAAAATAATAATAATAATAATATTAATAATAATAGACAACAACATGTTTTTGCTCTTTAATGTTTCTCCTTCTAAATTCTACTAGCAGCAAATTTGCTATTAGTTTCCGCACAGCTGCGCCAGTTGACACCTACAAAGTGCTGTGTATGTATGTGTGTGTGTGTATGTGTGCTCAACTCTATCTCCAAATGGTTTACTCAATATCGTCATCATCATCATTATCATCATGGTGGTAGTGGTGGTGGTGGTGGTGGTGTTGGTGGCATCGGCTACCGTCAATGGTGATAGCCGGACCGTGAGACCGGCCGGGCGCGCATATTCGGTGGCAGTGTCCACGTGATATTTGCCTGAGGTCATAGAGATTCCTTCGAGGGCACCCAAATCGTTGGGCCACTCTGGGACCAGATTACGTTCTTCGTCTTGCTGTAAACCTCCTCGATCGTGTCGCCCTGAACGATTGCTGTTTGTGTTTGTGTGTGAAAAATAGATTTCCCCAAATGTCGATTGAAATAGAATAGAAATAAGCAAATTGAAATACCTACCTGTAAAGTATTCGCCAAATTCGTGTTCCATTTTGAGTGCCCTCTCGTAAGTCTTCTTGGCCTGTTCTTCCGTCATTCTTCTGTTCATTTCCCTATTCGGAATCATATCAAAAGGGATGAATATCGAATCATACAAACAGATAAGAAAAAATAGAACACTTACATGATGGACTCCACGGACTTTGGCTTGATGAAGACGGCTATCGGGTAAAGCTGGGCTACCTGGAGCCGCTTGATCGCATTGCCGGACACATCCAGGATGCAGTGTTTGCCCTTCTCGGCCACCTCGCGGACCGACGCAACCGAAGTTCCGTACAGATTATCATTGTACTGTCCAGCTTCGATGAACAGATGATTCTGGATGTCCTTCTCCATTTGTTCTCGCGAGGCCACAAAATGATAGTCCCGTCCGTCCACTTCGTAGTCGCGCTTCGGTCGTGTTGTGTCTGAAGGAAGAAAAACCATGCTGGAATCTAAACTCTGGCACACAAACCGAAATGTACGCTTGGGAAACTTACGAGGAACGCACGAACCGAACTGATTAGGATACTCCGAAATGAGGTCATCGTTGATGCGATCCTTCAACGGTCCCAGTATGATCACCGGTCGGGTGTAGCCGATCTGCAAACGCTGAACCGATTCGTACGAGAGAATATTTTCCTCAGCTGAGCGAAATAAAGAGATAAAAGAGATCATTAACCGATTACGAAATCGCTGCTGATAGAAGCTTTGCACCGACTATTTTCGTTTTTTTTGACAGACCTTAAACTGCTCAATTATTGGATGATCGTGCGTTTTCAGAAGAGTGTAACGATTGAGCAGTTTAACCGTCAGAAGGCACTGGAACAATACAATACCAAGGTTTACTTAATCAAGAATGCAAAAAAACGGTATCAACTTTCTAAGAGACAACATCGAAAGTACATTCATACAGCGGTGTGTGTGTGCGGTGTATATTTTTAAAATGGGCGACATCTGATACTACTTAGTTGGATGGGGTTTGTGTTCTAATTGAATTACGAAGAGATGAAAATAGTGAAGATTTTTTGTTTCAATCCCATTCAAAATAATGTATCCAGTAATCATAAATTGATATGAGCTACGATTACAAAAACATTTATCTACTAACTAGTTGAGTTTTCCTTAAAAAAATCAAGCTTGGAGTAGATAATGCCAGAGACATAACCGCGAGATTGACGTAGGACTGCATTCGTGATGTTGTATAGATATTAATTAATTTAATACCGTTCGACCGTTTAAGATTTCAAAAGATTGCGTTTGTATTCCAGGAAGTAAGGCGCCATTCCAAATCATTTGTAAGTTTGAGTCTTGACCTAGAAGAAGTGCAATCGCTCGTATTTTTCAATATTCTATTCATCTTAGTATTTGAGTGAAAAAAACTATCAAAATGCTGGGACTCATTTCCGTCTTTTAGATGGGCCAAATTGTGAAATTTTCAAACGACCAGCAGCTGGATGACGCAATCGCTTTTGTTTGAAGCGAAACTCACACTGCGATCGTCCAACAGCAGATATGCTCACAGAATGACTAGTTGTTTTTCTGCGATTAGGCTTGAAGAACGGAACCTCATATTCGCCATTGATCGAAGCACCAGTTGAATAATCCTGGGAGTAGTTCCACTGCCTTGCCTGATGTGTCTTCGTTCATGGATTATCATAGACTGAAGCTAGCAAACGTGCAACAGGGTCTATTTAGAGATTCGATTGCTTTTGATGGTTCGTGTTTGAACCTATTTCTTCAATATTTAAACAATGTTTTGGTAATAAACGTGGTATTAACAACAATCTGACATCTTTTTCCATTCGTTAGAGAGAAAATATTCAATCATGGAAAAAGTTATTAAGAAATTAAATCTGGAGCGATTTCGTTACGAGCGGTTCCAGAAATGCTTAGCAGATCATCAGACTCGACCTTCTCCGATTTGGATGAAACTTTCCATATGGCTTCGGTATGGCAAACCATAAGTTTTGAATCGATGGAGAGGTCAATCCGACTCACGACTGATTTTTAAAAAGGGCGTATGTATTTTTGCATTTCACAAAAATGGTCTTTTTCAAATCGTTGAAACTCGGAGTCCGATAATTGTACAAAAATGGCGTTCAGGAACAAATTGTAGGGAATCGGGGGCACTCTAAAACACTGAAAAAAATTTTGATTTTTTTCTCAATAATTACAAAATAATCCGAAAAAGTTGAATAAAAAAAATCTGGGTTTTAATTTTTTTTGATAATTTTTATTTTAAACCTGTTTTTAAAACCTACAGATTGATGGCTATCCCATTCGTGCCTTTTGAAAAATGTAGAAGTTACAGTTAAACCAATATACAGATATATTCGAAATTTCAAGTTCTCGTTGAAAGAAAATCATTTAAACAGTAGAATATTTCTACATTCTACAGGTTAAAGGCAATAAATTTGTTCATGATATCATTTCTTCTAAAAGCAGCTGTTCTTGAGATACTTGGATATTTAATTATAACACCAACATATAAGAAAAACACCCAGGTCCTTAACAAACGATGCGCGTTCGAGAACAGTTTGTGAAATATTATAGCCGTACTTGAATACAGAATTTTTGCTACTAAGAGAGATGACGCAGCACTTAGTAGCAATTAAAACCATTTTGAAATATGAAAGTGATCGGCAAACGATAGTTTCATACACTTGATCGAAAAATTTGTATCGTTGAGATACAATAAAATTAATAACGGTCCAAGGTGACTTGCTTGAGGAACTCCGGAGGTAACAGCAAAAGGTAACAGGCTCCAATTTCCATTATCATTTCATTACCAGTTGGATATGATCGAAGCAAATTCAAAAATGACCCGTTCAATCCCAGTCTTGAGTAGATTGACTAGGAGATCGTTATGTGATGATTGATTTTGTCGTACGCAGCAGCGAAATCGATGTATATAGAATCTACTTGTAGTCGTGGTTGTAAAGAAGGTATGATGAAGAAGGAAGTGTAGGTTACTAAATTGGGGGAAGGAAGGATTTCTTCCATATTTCAGGAAAAATTGCAGAATGCAAAGAACAATTGAAAATGTTGGATAGTGGAACCAACACACTATAAGAACAATTTTTGTATCACCACGGGTGGAATCCCAGAACTTCTCCGTTTCTTTACTTGTCAGATCTCGCATCGTAAGCCTGTCGTGCAAATTTTGCTTTAAGAATGTGATTTTTATCATACTCAAAATTTGTGGCCATATCATTGAAGAATAGCATTTCATTTATTACGTTCTTCGCATTATTGAATGAGTTTTCACTGAGACGTTATCTTCAATCAGACATCATTATCCTTGAGTGTGAAAATCTTTTGATTTCTGCATTGGAATGAGAAAACGCCATCACATATATCGAAAAGTTTTTGTGATTCCTGGTAACAGCTCTGTTGAAATAGCAACTTGTATCACTCGAGATCGAAGAGCATAAAATCTAAATTTTGTCCACTGAACATTTTCTAGAACCGCCTTCTAGTAAATTTTGGTTTAATCAAGGTGAAAATTCACCAATTCGGCCAGCTCGACCAATTGCTTAACGTTCGCCCATCTTTAATTTTTTAGGGTTTCATGAAACTTACAAGCTTCAAAAATTTGCAAAGAACTTTTTTATTCGAGCAAATGATTCACAAATGTGGAATGATGTTTTTTTTAATCGCGCGACATCCGCGCCATAGTATCAAAATCTTAGCAGAAACCGCGCTAAATCCGCGAAATTCGCAAAAACCGCGAAATTCACGCGACCGTAACAACCCCGCAAATATGCTTCAAAATACATCGAAGCCCAATGGATAATTTGTTGCTAATTAATTACGGTAATCTTGAATTTGTTGCTTAATTTGGTCGTGAATACGATTTACTTTGCTTTAATTTACGCTGTGAGAGAGTGATAAGTTTTTGATGTTGAATATCTCTTGTTGTATCTAACGTATCAATATGTATATTTGTTATATGCCATCGCAAATATGATCATAATTTTATGATAAAATTTGCAGTTGTATGACATAATCTCAAATAAATCAAAATTAAACTTTTCTGAAATGTTTGGTATCAACGAGTATCAAAGAGGAAAACTTATGACGCGTGTTTGCCTTTCTCGTATTTTGAAGCTTCATAGCTCAGTGATCTATAGAAGAATTTATATAATCTAACTACCAATAGATACTTTTTATATTCTCTTAAAAATACTCCGGTGATAGTTGGGGGGGGGGATTTCAATATAAAGACTGTCCCAGAAAGTATGGACGCAACCAAAAACCGCTG
Organism: Malaya genurostris; assembly: GCF_030247185.1. NCBI lineage: Eukaryota > Metazoa > Arthropoda > Insecta > Diptera > Culicidae > Malaya > Malaya genurostris. The sequence goes on along the minus strand of NC_080570.1, from coordinate 164,912,172 downwards.
CCATTTAGCAATGGTTCAGAATCTGTCAATTTTTATGGCTGCGTCCTGTTGTTTGCACTCTTCTCTAACCACTTGTGCAGTTGTTTATTCGTTTTCATTAGTTTGTTTCGAAATGCGTGGACTTTCAGCAGAACAACGTCGAAAAAATGGTGCACAGAACGCGGACTGTCACTGAGAAATATAGCAAAAATGGAAGGAGTAAGTGAAAAAGCCGTGCGAAATGCAATCAGAAAGTTCGGTGAGGATAACACCTTTGAGGATAAACCGAAAACGGGTTGAAAAAAAGGTCCAGCTAACCCTCAGTTGGATAAACGTATACTGAAGGCGTTCGAGCAAAAGAAGGAGGTTTCAGTTCGGGATGTGGCCAAAAAAGTGGGCACTTCGAAGTCAAATGTTTTTCGTGCTAAAGAACGTTTGAATCTTCGAACCTATAAGAAGCAGAAACAACCAAAACGTAGTCCGAAACAAGAAGCATCGATCAGGCCGAGGGTTCGAAAGCTGTACGATACGATTCTTGCTGGAAATTTGAACTGCATAATCATGGACGACGAAACCTACGTGAAACTCGATTACAAATCCTTGCCGGGACCACAATATTATATGGTGCGAGAAGGGCAAGTGTTAAACCAGTCCGAGACATCGATTGAAGTCGAAATTTTTTTTAAGAAAGCTATGGTCTGGCAAGCACATTGTAGCTGCGGTAAGATTTCGAAACCCTTCATCACCACTGGCTTCAATGAACAGAGAAATATACATCAAGGAATGTTTACAAAAACGACTTCTACCCATGATTCGAAGCCACAAGGATCCTGTTGTCTTCTGGCCAGATCTTGCTTCTTGCCACTACTCGAAATCAACGGTAGAATGGTATACTACCAAAAATGTCAGTTTCGTCCCAAAAGACATGAATCCACCAAATTGCCCACAACTTCTACCAATTGAGGAATTTTGGGCATTAACGAAGGCACAACTTAGGAAACATGTCTCGGCAGCCGAAGCCATTCAACAGTTCGAAAACGATTGGAAAAAAGTGTCAAAACTTGTCGTCAAGAAGTCTGTACGGAATTTAATGAGGAACGTTCGCAAGAAGGTGCGCCAGCTAGTCTACAATGGCTAAGTAGCAAATGTTGAGAATAATATTCTGCTGGTGTAGTCTAATATTATCAGTATATCGAATAAAATATGAATATCTAACACGTGAATTATTTACACCGAAATCAAAGTGCGTCCATACTTTCTGGGACAGTCTTTAGATGTCGTAAAGCAAGATATTATTAAATTCATTGAGCTCATGAGCAAGTATATGAAGTTGGATATAAAACCTACTCCTTCACAAGCTACTACGCTTGGAGGCACATGTATTGATCTTGTATTGGTTAGGAATATCAATGTAGAAAGCCGTAGATATATTTCATACTTTTCATATCATAGGCCTATGGTATCATAGATCAACCCATCGAATTAATGTTTCATTGATTCGAGGATTTTAATTGTTATACCTACGCCAACCATATCAGTATCTTATCCACGGACAACAGGTCGGCTTGGAAATAGATGACGGAAGTCAGCGGCATCCAATGGAATTCGAATTCAACTCGTCACTCTCCAACACGAACGCATTCATAAAAGGTTCTTTTCGGAACCACTATTATTTTGCTATAAAGAACTGTAACAGTCGAAACTCCGGTGAGAAAGCTTTGCTCAACTCGTGACGCTCATTGAACCATTGAAGATCTAGCATGCATTGAATAGAAAAATGTCAAATTTCATACAAAACAATTTTCTTGATTTTCCCGATGGATTTATGTACTAAATATAATCCTATAGATTAAAACCGTCACATAAATATAACCTTTCGAAGAACAATGAAATAATTTATGAATGAATAATATGAATCAACACACACATTTTTGCTAAAATATTTTAGATTAGTGTCGAATTGGTGAGACTAACTACTGAATGGAACCGTTCACCGAACGGATGTTGCTTTTGACTGTTTCGATGAGATCACGAAGGAAGAAATTTTGCCCTAAGGGAACGAAATTCACTTTACAAAACTTGATGATGATGACCCCAAAAACATGATTTCCATCAATTTCCCCGACTCTGGCACGATACCAACTACCTACGACCTCCGACAGATCCACTGTAGAAGTAGGAACAAGTTAAAAAAACACAGAAATGTCATGCAATTTGGGCGAACAAGCGAAGAAAGTTTAATTAGTTATAATGAAACACTAACTACCGATCACGAATAGAAAAAGATTAAACTTCAAATCTACTTCAAAATATTAGTTAGATAGCCGGTAATGATGCTGACGTTGGCGCTAGTCACGCGACAGTTTTTTGAATGTTTTTATGCAGGGCGTGAGTGGGGTCAAGCACGTGCGACCTCAACAGAGCTCGGTACTGGACAAACAGAAAAAAAGGAACCAACCAAAAATAAAACGAAGTGCGTATCTATGTCATCATCATTGGTAGAATCGGAAACAAGGAAAACCAACAAATAAAAAGTCTTCTTCATGCTGGCTTAACTGACTTCCAGAATCGTTAGTATCGCGAAGATTGCGCGCGTTGCTAGCGAATGAACTAACGAACCAACGAACGAACGAACGAATTAACAAAAAAACGGGCGAAATAGAGGAAAATAGCGCAAATGTGCGAATGAGAAAGATAGTGTAGCCAAACTTACAATCAGCATCATTATTCTCCAGGTAAATTAGAGTTATCTGCTCCATGTCGGGTAGTTCCACGCGGTAGATAATTTCCCCTGGCGAGCGTTTTTTTTATTCGTTTTCAGTGTGTGGGTGATGGTTTTTTTTTGTCGCGAGGGGGGTGTTTTTGTTATTTTTTTTTGTTTGTTATCAACGGTGTGTGGTGGTTTGTGATTTGTTTTTTTTTTCATCGCGTCGGTTTTTTTTTTGATTCGCGAATCGCGCACAAATGTTGAAGGTTGATTGAGTGAAAGGCGAAAGAGATAGAAGAAAGAGCAGTTTGAAGATCAGCCTGTGTGTAATTTGATGACGATCATGATGATGATAATGTTGCGGGGATTCATCGAAAGATGGGACATACAACCATTGATTCGCTGTTTCAAATCCAACAGTGAACAAATAAAGTGGTTCCCCTACTTTCAGAAAGGACATCAATCGAGAACTAACCAATGGTCTACCGAAAAACGTGGATAAAAAGTGTGTCTTGCTGTGTGTTGTGAAAAGCTTATTTATTGTTTGCTGGTGAAAGGATAGAGAAAATAACTCAACTCACCTTCAGCATTCGCATCGTCTTGTGTGTAGCAAAGCATGAAAGCTGCAAATGAATGGGAAGAGATGAGTTCACGGGTTCACGCTTTTGACGGGAGTCTGTATGTTGTAAATGTCTGCTTTTGGCACTTTTGCTTTTATTTTTTTCCGTTTGTCCATTAGCAAAAACATAAGAGATATATTCGAAAAAAAACAATTGTGGGAAAATAAAACTTACGCTGCTCTGAATCATGATTATTCTGATCGCATACATTGCCATTCGCTAGAAATGAAATGAAATGAAATTTTGAGATGGAACAAAAGTTAACAAACAAAACACGGAAACCAACGGAAATGGACATCACAATTATTGAAGGATATGAAACAAAAATGGATGCAAAAATACTCATAAAGCGATACAATTCCGTACAGTTCGCTGAAGGAGAAAAGGCAAAGCTGAAGACAGTAGAAGCTAGAATTCCATTTTCTGCTGGTTTGTTTTATATTTTTTTTTTGTTCTTGCTATGCCATGACAGCCAATACTCACGTTCTTGATCCGATCCGTCCTCATTTTTGTCGTCCTTGCTTTTCATGAACGGGAATCGCCTCGAAAAGGAAAAGTTTTTCTTCTTACGGTCCAATGTCGACATCTAAAACGGAAGAGAAAAAACCAAGTCAAACAACAACACAGACGCAGCACTCGACTGGTTTTCTAGGGACCTTTTCCATATTGCCGCCAGCGTGACCTTGGAATTTGACGCTTCGATCCCGTGCCCGCTGTTTTCGCTCCCAGCGTCGCTTCGACGGCACAATTCCGATGTTTTCTTCTTCGTCTTCTCCGATCACACGCCGCGCCTGCCACCATTCGTCGTCCGAAGCGTTCGTCACGTGGAGAATATCACCATGGCGGAAGGGCAATCCACGACCCGGCAGACCATCGTCCCGATTCGGATCGTAATCGAAGAGCGTTCTGTTCAGAGTGAAAATGTAACAACTTTGCTGATTTTTAAACATTCATTTGTAGTAAACCTACCTGACATAAAGTGTCCTTTTCTGTGATGTCCTGAGCAGGGTACCGGTTCCGGCTACAACCTGCTGCTTCAGCTCCTGTATTCGCTGTTCGAATCGATTGTAATCCTCCGGACGGTACTGCGCAACTAGTGTGACAGTTCCACCGGCATTCTGGAAACCGATGAACAGAAGAAAAAAAATGATTACAAATCAAAACCCCCTCCCTTCTTGTAGTCGTTGTTCACCGTTGTTTTACAGTGCTGCTTACCTTCAGTGCTTGGGCAGCATCCTCGTGAGAAGCACCCGACAAACTAACTCCGTTGACACTTAATAATTGATCACCTCGCTTCAATTCGCCTCCAATGTCAGCTGCTCCCCCGGCAAGCACGTATGACACGAAGATACCCTACGGAAAAAAAACGGAAGAATTTTTGAAAACTTTTGCCAGTCAACAAAAAAAACTAGAACACTTACCTGCCCGTCCTCACCACCGACGATATTGAAACCCAATCCGGATGGTCCCTTCTGAATGACTATTGTTCTTGGCTCTCTGAAATTGGAAACGGAAAATATCTAACGTTAATAGCTGGTAAAATGTGATGATGATTTACTGAAATTTCATTTCCTAATTATTTTCCAGGTTTTCCCGATAGGTGGCATTCTATTGCTACTGATAAAGAATAGGTGTTCGTTTTTATTTAGCTATACTACTGTGGACAAAAAGCAGTAATACTTTTTAATTATACTTCGCGCGGAAACCTTGTTTTTTTTTTTTTTCATAAATACGTTTATTTCATAGGCAATATACATAAGTTTTTCTTCGCCGTGGCATCCACAATACATAGTAGTTTAAACCTAATACATTTCGAATATCATATTAGTATGTTGGTACTCATTAGTTAATCTAAACACTGTTTTTATCAAGCGAGTTGCTATTTTAATTACATTAAATAAAATACATTTATTTTGTACATGATCTTATAACTATTTCAGGATTGTTTGTATCAGTTCACCACTTATATTCAATATCCTATAGTTGGCTATTGGTTGAACTCATGGAAGAGAAAACAGTTTAACATAAAATAAAATTTAAATTGGAACTCCAATGGATTTAATGAAATGATAAAGAAGTTTCATGTATGGAAGGTCACGACAAGCAAGAATGTCGCGAACTGGGACATTGGATAGTCTACCTTGGGTACGCAAGGAATTTATTAGTTGAGATCTGACATCACGAAACTCCACGCATGTCCAAACAACATGGTCAATATCGCGGTAACCTTCGCCGCAAGCACAATGATTAGTCTCGGAAAGTCCAATTCGAAGGAGATGTGCATCTAACGTGTAGTGATTGGACATGAGTCTGGACATCACACGAATGAAATCTCTACTCACATCCAGTCCCCTGAACCATGCCTTTGTCGATATTTTAGGAATAATTGAGTGCATCCACCGACCCAGATCATCTTTATCCCAAGAAGCTTGCCAGCTGGCAAGTGTTCTTTGGCGAGACGCGCTATAGAATTCGTTGAAAGCAATCGGTCTCTCATAAATTTCACCCTCAATAGCACCACGTTTGGCTAAAATATCGGCTCTTTCATTGCCTGGAATGGAGCAATGAGCCGGAACCCAAACTATTGTGATTAGATAATTATTATTCAATATGTCGTTCAGACACTGTTTTATTTTACCCAAGAAAAACGGTTCATTTTTGCCAGCAGCGTTTGAGCGAATGGCTTCAATTGCACTCAGACTATCTGTGAAGAGGAAATAATGGTTTGGAGATAATGTGACGATTACATTCAAGCTATAATGAACTGCTGCTAACTCTGCTATATAAACAGATGCAGGTTCTTGAAGCTTGAATGAGGCCGAAACATTATTGTTGAACATACCAAACCCTGTCGCTTCTTCCATTCGCGATCCGTCCGTGTAAAACATTTTCTCAGAGTTAATATGCCTGAACTTACTTGAAAATATTTTTGGGATTTCCATAGAGCGTAGGTGGTCCGGGATTCCACGCACTTCGCGCTGCATGGATGTGTCGAAAAATAAAGTTGAGTCAGGTACATTTAGGAGGCTGACACGGATAGGAATATATCTTGAAGGGTTGATTTCCTGTGACATATGGTTAAAATATACTGTCATGAATTTTGTTTGAGATCGAAGCTCGACTAGTCGTTCGAAATTATTAATTACCATGGGATTCAGCACATCACATCTTATTAGCAGGCGTGATGAAAGCTCCCAAAATCGATCTTTTAATGGAAGAACTCCCGCCAGAACTTCAAGACTCATTGTATGTGTCGAATGCATGCAGCCTAAAGCAATTCGCAAACAACGGTACTGAATTCGCTCAAGTTTGATAATATGAGAATTTGCAGCGGAACGAAAATAAACGCATCCATATTCCATCACTGAAAGTATCGTTGTCTGATACAATTTTATTAGATCTTGCGGATGAGCACCCCACCAAGACCCTGTTATTGTTCGAAGAAAATTTACTCTTTGTTGGCATTTCGTTATCAGATACCTAATGTGTCCTCCCCACGTGCATTTGGAATCAAACCACACCCCGAGGTATTTGAAAGTCAAAACCTGTTCGATTATTCTTCCCATCATATGAAGCTGAAGTTGCGCGGGATCATGCTTTTTTGAAAAGACGACCAGCTCTGTTTTCTCCGCAGAGAATTCGATACCAAGATGAACAGCCCAAACGGACAATTTATCTAAGGTATCTTGCAATGGTTTTTGCAGATCAATAGCTTTGGATCCAGTAACTGAAACCACGCCATCATCTGCCAATTGTCTTAGTGTACATGGGGTTACTAGACAGCTGTCAATGTCATTCACGTAAAAATTATAGAGGAGCGGACTGAGGCATGAGCCTTGCGGGAGACCCATGTAGCTAATTCTGATTGTTGCCAAATCGCCATGTGAAAAATGCATGCGTTTCTCTGACAAAAGGTTGTGCAAATAATTATTTATAACCGCTGGGAGTCCATGTTGGTGGAGCTTGTCTGAAAGAACATCAATGGAAACTGAATCAAATGCTCCTTTAATGTCTAAAAATACAGATGCCATTTGTTGCTTTTGAGCGAAGGCAATTTGGATGTCAGACGAAAGTAATGCAAGGCAATCATTCGTCCCTTTATTTCTACGGAAGCCAAACTGAGTATCTGACAACAAACCGTTCGTCTCGACCCAAGTGTCGAGACGTCGTAGAATAATTTTTTCGAACAATTTTCTGATGCAGGACAACATCGCAATGGGTCTATATGAGTTGTGATTGGAAGCTGGTTTCCCCGGCTTTTGAATGGCGATAACTTTCACTTGTCTCCAGTCAGGTGGAACAATATTTTGCTCAAGAAACTTGTTGAACAATTCCAACAAACGTCTTTTTGCGAGGTCGGGCAGATTCTTCACCAAGTTGAATTTAATTCTGTCCAATCCAGGAGCGTTATTGTTACAAGACATGAGTGCTATGGAAAATTCCATCATTGAAAAGGGGCTATCAATGGAATCATCATTTGAAGAAGACTCCCTAACAATGCTATGCGTAGGAACGGAATCTGGACAAACTTTCCTCGCAAAATCAAATATCCATCGATTCGAGTACTCCTCACTCTCATTTCCTACGTTACGATTCCTCATTCGTCTGGCCGTATTCCAAAGAGTGCTCATTGAGGTTTCTCTTGACAAACCTTCCACAAAATGTCTCCAATAGCTGCATTTCTTAACCCGAAGTATGTTCTTGTACTTGGTTTCTAAAACCAAGAATTTTTCAAAATTCTGAGGAGTTCCTCCTCCTCGTTTTAAAAACGTCTTGAAAGCATTTTGTTTCGCGTGTTTAGCATCTGAGCACTCTTTGTCCCACCAAGGATTTGGAGGTCTTCTGTTAGACGATGGACCAAGAAATCGTTTGGTTTGGGCTTGTTCTGCGGCCTCCAGAATCGAACAAACGAGGAAGTCATATTCTTCAAGTGGGGGAAGCTCTTCCATTGAAGTTAAGACACTTGAAATATTACTTTGGTATTTAATCCAGTCAATATTTTTTGTCAAATCATATGGAATATTAACTGAATTAGCAATGCCTTTGTTACTGCTAATTGAGATGATGATTGGTAAATGATCGCTACCATGTAAATCAGGAAATACTTTCCAGGTGCAATCTAGTCGAATTGAAGTCGAACAAAGAGATAAATCTAATGCACTTGGACGTGCAGGAGGTCTTGGGATCCGTGTCATGCTACCCATATTTAGTACCGTCATGCTAAAATTGTCGCAAATATTATATATTAGAGATGATCTGCTATCATTGTAAACGGAACCCCACATCATTCCGTGCGAATTGAAATCTCCTAAAATCAAACGTGGAGCAGGAAGGGCTTCGACAATTTCATTAAGCTGTCGTTGTCCAACTTGAGCTCTTGGAGGAATATATACCGAAGCAATGCAAATGTCCTTTCCTTTAATGTTTATTTGACAAGCAACAACTTCTATACTAGAAGTCGAAGGAATGTTTAATCTATAAAAGGAATAACATTTCTTAATTCCTAAAAGCACTCCACCATACGGAGAGTCTCTATCGAGACGTATAATTTTGAAATCATTAAAATTTAAAGCTATGTTTGATGTAAGCCATGTTTCGCACAAAGCAAATACATCACATTTTTGACTATGCAACAAAACTTTAAATGAATCAAGTTTTGGCATGATGCTTCGACAATTCCACTGCAGGACAGTGATTGAATCATTTGCGGCGGATGATAAATTATCCATCAAATGATACAAAACCTGAAAGAGCTGGCCATTGAGCTGATAACTGTTTCAAAAAAGTTCTAGCTATTGGAAGGAATGCTGTTATGATGGTCTTTAGAGGTTCAGAAATATTGAATGCAGCGAAAATCCATTCTACAATTTCCGAAAATTTCAGTAATCCTGTTGGTGAATGTGAAATGGAGCCCACTGGATTATTGTCTTTTCTTGAGCTAGTTCCTGGATTGGTTTGTGAATTTGACAAACCAGGAGGCACAGTTTTTGGTTTTAAATTTGGCTTTTTAGCTTTAACACGGGGATCTTTTTTTGAAGGTATAATTTTAGGTGTCTTTTTTGGTATTTTGTGGTTTGTTAATCTCCTCTTAACAGACCCTTGAGGAGTGACAAACGAGGTATCTTCACTATTTCCGTCAGAGTCAGATTCCTCTGGCTCCGCAAGATTTGAAAAACCGTTTTCGGTTTCCAAAGGGGAGACATGTATGACCGTTTTGAGCATTTCTGCATATGTGCGCTTAGACCGTGCTTTTAAAGAAAGCTTCATTTTGTCTTTACGCAGCTTAAATGCAGCGCACACTGAAAGATCATCATGAGGGCTTTCCCCACAATAAACACATTTTTCAACATCTTTATCGCAAAGATTATCCTTATGAGGCCCTTGACATTTGATACATTTGGACTTATTACTACAGTAAGTAGCTGTATGTCCGAATTTTTTACAGTTCGTGCAATTCATAACATGCGGTACGAAAAGCCGAACAGGAAGACGAATTTTATCGATATAGACATGGCTAGGCAATGCAGATCCGGCAAATGTTACGCGAAACGAATCTGAGGGACGATAAGACTTTTTTCCATCGACAATAGATGCTGAGTACAATTGTTTGCACTCGAGTATCTTAACTCCCTCAAGCATGGAGTTTTTAAAACGGCCAACTCCATTTTTAAGTAAATCATCTGCTGTCAGACTTGCTTCAGTCACAACACCGTCAATTTCTACCTCCTTCGATGGAATGTAAACTCGATATTCAATAGCAAATAATTTACAGGTTACAATATCGTTTGCCTGTTTCAAGTCGTTAACTACAACTCGAATTTTATCTCTATTAACCTTACAGATTTCTTTAACTTCAGAGAAATGTGATGTCAAATCCTTTGTAATTTGCATCAAGTTTAAAATCTTTTCTTTTTTTCGAAGATAGACTATCCATGGCCCAGTGGTACCCTGTGGATAATGTTTAGCCCTCGGAGTATTTAAACTTTTACTAGTATCCGGAATCGGATTCGGATGATCTTCCATGAGATCATCCATTACATTAAATTTTTTTTGTAAATTAATAATACCAAAATAAAAACTTATGTTTAGTAAAATTTCAGATATAAGAAATAAAAAATAAATTAAATTAAATCTACCTTGTAGCTGATGTCTCTGTTCCTTTATCGTGAAGAACGACGTGAAGCTCTTCCAACGATTTCCAATTGGCAGTCTTTTGCTGTTTCCAATTGGCAGTCTTCTGTCGTTTACTGCTATCTCAGTTGCTCTGCCGTCGTTGTGAACACCACTGCACTTGCTGTACCTGACCCCAGGTACAGTGCTTTTGCTCTTGGTGGCGATCAAATGCGATGCTTGCAGTGTAGCACCTCGCGATATATGCCGTCTCTTTTGATCCTACGCAGCGTACAAATTCTGGTACCTGGTAGATCAGCACTGGGTTGCTTTAGCACCTCTGTGCCTTTGCACCCCTTCGTCTTCGCACCTTTATGCGATGGCACCTCTGTGACTCGTCACTTCTATGCTCTCGCACCTCTGTGTCTCTACACCTCTGTGCGTATGAACGGGATGGCCTTCGTTGCTAGCTTTCCAGTCGGGAAACGCCCCGAATATTGCGTTTGCTATGGGCAGTTTAACTACCTGAAGCTTAGAATTGTCTCGGTAGCAGCCGTTAACTCACGAGCCAGTACAATCGAAACACAACCTCTTCGCTTGAATGGTTTTTACTGAATGAGGAAACCTTGTTTGTCGAAATATTTGTTTTTAGGTTAGTATGACTGTCAGCGACATCTGTGCCAAGTGTCACGTCAAATTGTTCATTAGTGTTTGCTTTACGTCTGTCTTTCCGAAGTATTAAAAGCGCAATCAGCGATTTTTACAATGAGTGAAATTATTCAACAAAAAAGCTCCATTAAATTTTGTGTGCGAAATCAAATTTTGGGTGCCGAAACAAGTTGCTCGAAGAGGTTCACGAACGCGTTGACAACGAACCACGTCCAGGACGGCCATCAACATCAACTGATGAACACGTCAATAAAATCAAGGAATTGTTTCTCGAAAATCGACGATCAACAGCCAGAGACCTTACTTAGCTATTCGTAAAAAGAGGCTGGAACTGCATTGATTCTTCGTGATTTTAAGGAGTGTTTCGAAAAGTAGTTAGCATCATTGATTATTGAATAAACAAGCGAAAAAAAAACATATTCTGACATCAGTTTTTGATATACTGTAGAAAAATTACATTTTTATGCATTTCACTGATTATATTGAAGAAAATCCTAGTTTCTGTGAAACGCTCGCACTTTGGACTTGACATTCTTCATTAAATTTTTCACAGTTACTTTTGTGACTTTCCTGGTGGCAGCTGTCCAGTTTTTTTTTTGAACTCCTGCATGTTTTGGGACACTGTACCTTCCTTCCGAAAGTGCCGCTTGATAATTGCCCAATACCTTTCAATTGGCCGAAGATCCGGGCAGTTCGGTGGGTTGATGTCCTTTTCCACGAATTGTACATTATTTTTTGACAACCACTGTAGAACGGAGTTGGCGTAGTGGGCTGAAGCCAAATCCGGCCAGAAGAGAGGAGGAGCCTTATGCTTTCTGTACAGTGGCAGCATTCTCTTCTTCAAACATTCTTCATCGTACACCTTGGCGTTAATTGTGCCCTTCGTGAAGAAAATCGACGACCGCAAACCACAGGTACAAATTGCTTGCCAGACCAACACCTTCTGCCCAAACTTTTCCATCGCCACCGTGGTGTCAGCGTCGTCCAAGTCCTGGTACACCGATTTGGTATAATATTGCAGCAGAAATTCCCCGAAATACCATATTTTAAAAAAAAAAGTTCAGAAAATAGTTTTGAAGATTTCTGTTTCGTAATACTACTACATTGATACACTACATTTCAATTTAACACATGGATCAAGAAGTCCCGAGACTAAAGCAGAGATGGCGCTCGTAGTAAACCAGTAACCACGTCTTTCTAGAGTACTAACCTTTGCTTGAAACGGGTCAAAATTTTAGGTCGATCCGACCAGAAACAGCTGAGTTATCGAGGTTGGAGTAAAGCCGTTTTGTAGTTTGTTTAAAAAATGGAAAAAACCGAGCTTCGTGTTTTGATAAAACATTGTCTTTTAATGGGTAAAAACATGGATTGAAAAATGTTATCCGAACTCTTGTTTATCAAAAGCAACGATTTGTCGGTGGTTCGCCAAGTTTAAACGTGGTCGTACCGACACAAATGACGCGGAACGCTCGGGTAGACCTGTGGAAGCCGTTACACCGGAAAATGTGAGTGAAGGGACAAAAATTATAATGAAAGATCGTAAAGTGAAGCTCCGTGAGATTACTGAGATGACACAGATATCATATGGAAGTGTATTTACTATCCTTCATGAAAAATTGAGCATGAAAAAGATTTTTTCCAAGTGGGTGCCGCGATTGCTTTCGATGGAACAAAAACAGCAACGAGTCGATGATTCAGAAAGCAGGTTATCGCTATTTACTCGCAACAAAAAAGATTTATTGCGTTACGTGACCATGGACGAAACATGGATACATCACTACACTCCAGAGTCGAAGCGGCAGTTATCTTAGTGGCGCACAGCTGGCGAAAGCCGTCCGAAGTGACCGAAAACGCAGCAGTCAGTTTTTTGGGATACGCATGGCGTGATTTTCATTGACTACCTCGAAAAAGGTAAATCGATCAACAGTGATTATTATATTGACTTACTGGTGCGTTTGAAGGAGGAAATCGCAAAAAAAACGACCGCACATGCAGAGAAAAAAATCCTTTTTCATCAAGACAATGCACCCTGCCACAAGTCGATGAAAACAATGGCGAAATTGAACGAATTGGGCTTTGATCTGCTTCCCCACCCCCATACTCGCCAGATTTAGCCCCCAGTGACTACTGGCTCTTTGCTGATCTTAGAAAAATGCTCCAGGGAAAAAGATTTGGCTCAAATGAGGAGGTCATCGCTGAAACTGAAGCTTATTTTGAAGCGAAAGATAAATTTTTTTATAAATATGGTATTGAAAAATTGGAAAAACGTTGGAACCATTGTATCACCCTAAAAGGTGATTATGTTGATGAATAAAAAAAAAATTTTGCAAAAAAAATGTTGTTTCCATTGTTAGTCTCGGGACTTATTGATCCATGTGTTAAGTTAGTGAAAATATATTCAATCATATGTGAGAAAATGAAGTGAGTTCCATTTTATAATATTTGATTATTATTGTCGGCACTTCCGAATCCGAAAGCTGGATATCAGCATAGTGATATTCGGTTAATTCAACCATACACTAATATGACCTATCAATTTATTTACGATATTCTCTATGAAGATTTGAATTTTGGAAAAAAAATGTACTAGTAGTCGAGCTTGAATAAAATGCAGCAGATCTTTTATGGGATTATCAATGGTTTATTTGGTTACAGACTCTCATGGTCTGCAGCAAACCAGAGAAAATCACTAGCCAATACAAAGAGGTAACTTATGAACAAAGTATTCCGGAAATTGATACTTTTATACTGAGCACCCTACCTCCGGAACCAGGGGTTTGGTCCGAAAGAAATTTGGGATATTCTTATGGCATCTTTTAGTGCATTATTTCCACATTTTCGGTGCATATCACCCTGTAATTCCGGGACCGGAAGTTGGATCCAAATAAAATTCCGGAACTTTGTATGAGACCGTAAGGCCTTTCATTTAAATCTAAGTTTGTGAAAATCGGTTCAGCCATCTCCGAGACTGTGTTTATGATAAATATTTTCATCTGTGAGTGAAAATATTTATCATAAACACAGACGCTCGTCGAGCTGAGTCGAATGGCATATGACATTTGGCCCTCCTGGCCTCGACTTAATCGTCGGTTTTTGCAGTGATTGTATAGCCTTTCTATATGAGAAAGGCAAAAAAGGAACAAGGGGGTTTCATGAAAGTCTACGTTTGTCTACGAGGGGGAGATGGGCGATTTTGCAAAGTCTACGTAGTCTATTTTTTTTATTCACGAAAAAATCACGGAAATCAACCAACCCTGCCAGAATTATGTTTCATCAGCTTAGGTTTACCTGAAGCAAGTCAGATTCGAGAAAAAATAAAATGTATAGAATTGTTGAACTGCGAACTTGCGGAAAATATCTTTTTCCTTTCGTTCATCCGGTAAAGACGTTTGAGAATCATTGTATCTCATTGTCGCTCGTGTATCTGTAATAACTGAGAATTGATGACACCTCCCTGTGAACGACTTTTAGAGTTAACGATATAACTAAACTAACTTTCAAACCCAAATAGTGCATTCCTGCGCTCGCCTTGGGGCTCGTAGTATAATCTTATTGAAAAAACAAAATTTATTTTGACTACTGAACCATCTCGCGAATTATTTTAACTTTTAGTTAAAATTTGACAGTCGAACAGTTAGCAGTTTTTCGTTATCAAATCTAACCCTGCATGAGTGCATAATTATTTTTGGCAGTTCGATATTTATTTTCCGACATTGAAAAAAAATATTGCAAAACAATTATGCGTTTAAATACTGAGTAAAAATTACTCCTTTGCAATTTTGTTCATGCTCACAGTAAAAAAAATACCCCAATATTAAGTTTAAATACATTGTCAAGCTAAATAAGTTTTTTTCGAAGTTTTTACGTTCTTAGTATACCACTTGTTACCATTTTATTTTCAGTACAAAATAAAACCAAATAACTTTTCACCCGTCAAACATTGAATTGGGCCGTAGTTTTAGCTAAACATTACTACTTGATAAAAAATTGTTCGATAGTTATTATGTTAAATTTTAATCCAAAGTTAAAATCATTCGCGATATGGTTCAAATCCTAATTGCACAAACATGAAATTTTATTGATCACCTTTGATTGTCTAGCCAGGTATGAAGATGAACTGGTAAAATGCCAACTGAAACATTTCGTTTAAACAACGTGGACAGGATACTGGCTATTGTTTCCAATTTGATACAGAACTAGTGCTAAAAGGCAATTTAAATTCAGGTTCCTCGTATTTTCATTTAATTTCTTCCTGTTATTTCTTTGTTGCTTCTGTTGTATATTTCATCTATGATTTCTACGTGAACCCTATGTGTGCCCTTCCAACAACGGAAATCTAGCGTTTAATCGCCCACAAACCTTGCAATGTGAGCAGCAAATATTTTCTAAACATTAGAATAAGACTCACCTCGTGATGTCCTCATGACTAACGGCTCGCGGTGTCCCGATCGGCATGCCCGATTCCAGCAGATTGGAGGACGCATACCGTGACGATGAGTTGTCCAGCATGGGAGAGTGGGACCGTAGCTCACTGCCCGACATGGCGTGATCCACCACACTCTGACCGACCTGATTCATTGCACTAGTGGACAGGGAGTTAAGGTTCCCGATCGAGTTGGCCAGTGCCTGCAAAATGTTGGTCTTCTGTACGATCAACGTTGCCTTGTTGGTAATTGCCTTCAGCGTAGCCACCGCTTCCTCGTGGACTACATTCTCGAGATTCCGCTCTCCATCGCTGGTTCGAACGGCTATAAGTTTATCCCCAACGGCAAGCCGGCCATCGACGTGAGCCGCTCCACCGTCCATGATTTTCGTCACGTAAATTCCATTATCACCCGGGATGTGCTGATTACCAATGCCACCGGCAATCGAAAACCCGAGCCCCTTATTCCCCTTCACTAGATCGATCTGTTCTTGCTTGGGCGCCTGCGCCGGCGGTCGTTTCCTTCGTATGTGCAGCGTAACTCGTTCACCAGCCTTCTTCAGTGCATCCACCGCATCCCCGTGGGTCACATTCACCACGGACATTTCGTTTACAGCAACGATGCAATCGTTCACTTGTAATCGGCCATCCGCGTAGGCCGCCCCGCCCGGTATTACCTTCGTAATGTAGATCGACGCATCCAGATTGATGTGCGGGTTGTCTGTCCCACCGGCTATCGAAAATCCGAGTCCAGTTGAGCCACGGACCAGAGCAATCGCTTCGTACTCCCAGATAGCATCACCATTGAGCTGAAATTTTGAAAAATCCTGAATTAGTAAGTCAACGAACGAACCCCGGCAGGCCGCTGGAAAACTCACCTGAATAACATCGCTTGAGTTGGATGTGTTGACCTGTCAAATGTGTGTGTGTGAATGTGAGAAAAGTTGAAAAGTTATTAATAAATGGCTCGTTAAAACGTCAACCGAAAAATTCTTTGCTAATTTATGGGGCAGGAGATCACACGCAAAGAAAAACCTAATCAAAAAAAAAAAACACTACGGATAAAAACATCAATCTTACTTTCATGACTGAAGGTACCCGTCCTGGTCGCACTCTAGAAGAAAAGGAACAGAAACTTCCAACCGCAATCGCAGATTGGCACATTGAAAACTTCAACCGTTCTGCTGCGTGGCGTGACGCGCGTTGAATCGCGATCCGAAAAATCGGCAAAGGAAAAATCTTTGCTCGTTTTTCATCTCCCACATTGCAGCGATCTCAGCAGGCCGCGCATGATTCGGCATTGAATTCTTCCGAACGCAGTAGCCGCCGCTCGCTGCTGTGTGGTGTTTGGGATATTTTTAATGTTTGGTCATTCAATACGACAAAAACTACGCTTCGAGCGGAAACCCCTCAATCCTCAAACAAATTCTGACGCAGTGAAACGAATAAATATCTCACTGTGCGCGCTTCTTCACTTCGGATGAACTGTTTTATGGTACTTTTGAGAAGCAGAAAAAAAACAGTCAACCAGATTTACAAGAAGCCTACTCCGGCAAAGGTAATCTTATCTTTTACCGGTGGGAACAGTCTATGAAATTTGAAGAGATTAGATTGCAACCGGCCGACCCAAGCGTTCTGTCGCACGCGTACGATTTATATTTGTTCTGTCTTTTATTGAATATTATTATTAGGTAAGTCTCCCAGCTTCAAACACCGCAGCGGTGGAATGAAGTCCTACTTGTTTGCACGGCAATGAGACATGCTACAGAGCTTCATATCTCAACAGTCCCGGCATCGGTTTCAAAATAGATAGAGCAATCAAAGTTGGCTGTGATCAATTCTACGAAGAGGAAACTGAATCGAATGATTCGTTTGTTCGATGATCACAAATCATTTCTTTGTGTTGAAACTAAAGCTAAAGAAAGGGACAATGATTCAGTTTGATTTCCACATGCTATAAATAAACTTTCCTTGAAAAAGCAGAACGGCTTACCGAATGGTAACCAGCTTTGGGATGTGCACTGTGCTATGAGATCACTCATTTTAGTGGGAAATTAATCACCATTAAGTCATAGCGATGGAAACAGTCAATAATACAAAATATGCAATATATTTTACCGTATCGAGATTGAACAGCGATGAAACTTTTTTGAGAAAACCTCCTCCTTCCTGCTGGCGTTTCTTTTTCCTCGTGGTCATCCTTGACGTTTGTTTTCCGACTGCTTATGCAACTGCTGTCGGATTTTGTTGTTGTTGTTGTTTTTGCTTCTAACAATTATCACTCAGCGATTCACTCCGCGTAACGAATTAATCTTATTCTTTTCCCTTTCCACCTTCCTCAACGCTTCCTCGTCCATTAACAACGTTAAACATTTAGGCAAGTGTAAACAAACAGCAGGAACGGGCCCGGCGATGTGGAACCAATTTGATTAATCTACTAATTGAACTCATTACTATTATCACTCAATGATGCAAAGAAAAAGAACGAACAAACATTCCGAATTGAAAGTAATAAACAAGCAAAAATGTGTGACTTTTGTTTCTTTTTTTTTTTGTTAATTAACTCAAACTACTGTCACCTATAATCAGGAAAGAGAGAGAGAGAAAGAAAAAGAATGCATACGGTTATCGAAACGAAGTAGGCCGACCTAATTGCTAATGGCTGGATTAACTGTGGCCGAGCAAAAATCCCACACCGCACTGAAAAAGGGAACAGGGCTTTGGAAAGCATCGTCACATCAACAGGTTAGTTTTTTTTCTCGCAAAAGGTGTCAGTGTTTTTTTTTTTTGGTTGCGTGAAATCTCAAACAAAACTATTTACTGTGTGTGATAGAAAAAAAACAAGAATGATATTGAGTTGCTTCTTTCCTGAACCGATGGCACTTGCTTTGTGAATTGGGTTGCGTAAGTGGAAGTTATGGGTCACTGTAATAAAAAAAAACTTACGCTAGTGGCGTTCTTATGTGAAAAGATACAAAATCAGCGGCTTGTACGAAACAGAAATCATTTCCCCCGGTGAACGACCAAAATGGTTAAAACCGGGATAAAATAAATGATATAAAAAATTGAATAACATTCGATTTGTTGGTTCTCGTAAGTAAGACTCGTTTTCTAACGGAGAGATGAGACTTGCCTAATCGTAGCGAATTATGAGATCGATCAAGAAAATCGTAGGTAGATATACGAAAAAAATTCGAGTCCCAAATTAAACTTATTTCCAAAATCGTTCGGTATAATCGATATATCATTATTAAAGTATATTTATGAAACATATCAAACATGTTCTGTGAATTAAATATCTTTAAACAACTTTAAACAATTTTCCGCAAATAAATTTTCTGAATGTACAAACCATGTTTTTGTGCTGTTCTTTTTACCTATCTTTTTCTACCGAGGGTCAAATGTCATATACCATTCGATCCAGCTCAACGAACTGAGCAAATGTCTGTGTGTGACAAATATTGTCACTTAATTTTTTTCGGAGAAGACTGAACCGATTTTTACAAACTTAGATTAAAATAAAAGGTCTTATAGTCATACACGTACCCAGAGGGGGAGCCCAAAAGGATATTTACTTTCTGAGAAAAGTGCGAATAGAAAAAAATGCGTTCTGTCGGTTACGTCATTTTTACTAGTACATCTCCGGACCCAGAAGTGATAGCCGCTTGATCTATGAACCTAATTTTTAACACAAAATAACTCCCCAAGTTTGTTAAAATTGGTACAGCTATCTCCGAGAAACGGAGAGAAACATCTTTAAAAAAGTGCACACAAACAGACATTTTCAGATCTCATCGAGCTGAGTCGAATGGTATATAAAACTAGGGGTGTCCGGAGCTCTGATGAAAAGGCGGTTTCTCCAGCAATTTTCTATTCTTTCTATAGAGAAAGTAAAAATTTATTATTTCCAATGGAATAAATTATGCTTTTTTTGACACTGATTAATTTTTTTCACCCAATTTGGGAAACAAAATCAATTCTCAAAATACTTGACACTTCCATGTAATTTCATTGCAAAAGGTTTCATCATAATAACTTGAAGAGAAAATAATCAGCACTGTGAATGTTGAAAATTTATACGTTCGAAGTGCCGACAAGTTAAAACTGCTTGCTGAACAAACATTTTTGACAAATGATTGAATAATTTCAGCCTACGCCGTTTCAAATATTTTTGCTACAATTAACTAATAATTTTATTTTGCAATAATTACTAATCCATTCCAAAGCACAATGGTTTGATCATTCAGCTTTCCGGTTGGAAGTTTTTTTTATGAGTTTTGCCTTCGTACCCAAGAAACACACACGCAAAAAAAAACTAAACAATCCAAGTGGGCGTAGGAGACGGCAGTCGAAGAGAACGTGACTTCTATCAATCGCAATAGGCCATTCACAAAAACGACTTCTCTTTCACCCAAAACTGCGCCCTGAGTACAATGGATTTCCACATGGCATAGGTTGCCAAAAGATAAAAAAAAAACTGCTACACGACACAGGTTAAAGTTATTGTCATTGTTCTGCGACAATACGACGACAGGTCGACTACGTTTGAACAATTATCACTTGTCACTGACGATCATCGTTCGCTGTTTCTTTTTTTTTCTTCTTCTTCGTGTTCACACTTAGTATGGATGCATATTTTTCAAGGTGGATCTCGGCCTTGTACGGTCAGCTATTATCACATTCTCGTTAGTCGCAATCAAGTCACCCTACAAACACAAGAAAATTATGCGAACGAACACTTCGATGCCTTCGGTCGATCGTAGTCTCGTTTATTTGTGCAATGTGACACATTTCGATCTAATTAATATTCCTTAAGCTCTTCGATCGTGATAAGCCACTTCCCCCCTTACTCCACCGATGGAATTCATTCATTTCCTGCCGCACTGGTAGACAGATTCTGTTATATAATTAGCCCCTCGTTCGATTTTCCATGCCGTTTTGTAAATTTTCTCTCGTTATCAAAGTAACCTGTTGATTTTACTTTCGTAACCGTTAATTTCGACTCGCCAGCAGCTTCTACCGCTACCGAACTCTCGACCAGCAAATATCAGTGCCAACTGTCTGCCTACAGATCAAAATCAATTCAGACGAAGATCGAATCGATCCGCGACGGGTAGGAGCTGTGACGGATGGCAATCCAATCAATACGCCCCGAAACGAACGGTTCACCATCTGCAACACTCGCTGAATGACTTGACTTGATGACTGTTCATTATAAACAAAAATAAATACCAAACACGACTACGCGAAGCGGCAACGATTCATGACTGCACTTCTCTGTGCACCTGACGTCACTAGCAGAGCTCTCTCCGGTCTATTCTACAACCGGAAGGAACTAATCCCGCACCATTCACAACGATAAGTCTCCGATCGTAGATAATTGTGTGCCCTGTTTCTGGTGAGGTTCTGTGTAATTGAATTGTTTTTCTGATTGCCGCCCTAAGTACGGTATGGAACTTATGAAATATGTTGCCAGTTGCCACATATCATCGTATTCAGTACTCTTCAGACTGTGTTAGTCAAAAACATCGCACAGCGAAAAAAAAATCTGTCGGTAAACGAATGTGATTGGTAGTGGTGAGATCATACGTTATATGTTGAATGCCTTGATGCCAGATATAATATTTGGAATTTCAACTGATGGTGAATCATTGCAAATAGTGTTCATTTGAATGCCGAACGGAAGAGAAAATCGTTTACTGTAATGACTAAACTCTCAGAGCGTACAGCATTATTTAGAATTTCATTTCAAATCGAATGCTGACAGGTGGCTTATCGGTCGTTGTCGAATCTTATTTATTATATTGAAAAAATATCATTTCATAATATAAATAGAAATTATCACCTAGAACTAAACAAAATTCGTTTTAGGAAACAAACAAGGTGCTGCTAACAGTGTAAAAAACTTGCTTGTTTCAATACATAAAAATAATGCTCCCAATATATTCCAGCCAAAATATTGACAGCCCTGCTCCACACAAATTCCAACAAAAACACAGTTATGCACACGTCAAACGATGCTCTCACACTGCCATATCCAGTTTAGGGAAGCCAGTTAAGTCACTGTTTCTAATCAATCCAAAAACAAATGCTTTTTCTTGCAAACCCAGCCATTATTCGTTTAATTCCGTATTTGTTTCTCACTTTTCGTTGGTTCGACATTACTCCGTTCAGGTTTTCTCCATCCGCTAATAGACACTACTAAACACACCCATTATCCCACCACACAAGCGCACTGCACTCCTATCATGGTAAGCTCTATTTCTTCTTTTCCTTCTTCTTCTTCCCACTCACTTTGGTCAAGGAGAAAATCTAGGTAGTCTGGAGGAATTTTATCATCCTTCTTTCTCACAGCAAACACAAATTTCACTTTACTGCACCACTTCCGGCTACCGACGAATGCGTTTCAATCACATAGCACTACTTTATTGCTAGTTTTGTCGTTCCGATCGCGCAAGATGCAGAACATATTCGGACCGTTCAGTAATTTAACACTGCCATATTCTTCAAACGATGCGACTGACTACCCCGACTCGCAAACGATTATGGACTATACGGTCGGCAAGCGGTATTCTGCTTCGTAGTGTGCGTGCCTAAGCCGTATATGCACTGCGCAGTGCTGCCACAACGAAATGTGTTGTGTTCGAATTAAACGTTGGTTAATGATTTTAGGGGCAAATTTTGACCTGGGATAGTCAAAAAACTAGTAAAAATTTGCCACAATAATATTGATTCATTTATCTATAAAAAATCCAATATTTGGTAGAGCTGTTAACTAAATCAGGACATCGTGATTGTGGCAGCACGGACCTTGCGGTTCGCTTACTACAGTAGAGGCCCTGCCAAAAAGGTGATCTTTTCATATCATCGCACCGCTGTTCATCGCTAGAGACCGGGAACGGTTTTCATATGTTTCGAATGGCGTTCCATGCGAATAACATAACTTTATTATTACTCAGGCTGGGTACAGTCGGGTACAGGCTTGAACACAAATTTTCAAAATCTTGTGTAAATTTAAAATTTTCTATACGTTGGAAGCATCCTGGAGTTGTCAGGTATACCGATTTTTGACCTCTATACCACAATACAGATATGTTCTCCTAGAATACCGATAATTAATAGATCATACACATAAATACCGGAATTGGACAGGCATGAGAAAAGGTTGTCGAAAGTCCGTTAGTTTTCGCTTACTTTACTGAGCCCTTGTGCCATTTTTCTGGTACTTATGTAGCAGAGATTCTGATACCGATATGGTACAGATAGATTTTTGAGCTGGATACAGATTTTTGTAAAAATGATCTGGCAACGCTCCTCAATAGTCCGACTAGTGCCTATAACCAGAATGACGACAGCTGTTCGTTTGGAACGACAGCTTCAAGTTCCAAACGAGCAAACGACCTGTCAATCACAATGTAATGCTAACGACACTGCCAACATTTCGGATTAAATGTTTTGAATTGTTACCATAACGGTTTTGAGAAGTCGTCACTCTGGTTATAGGCACTGTAAGTGAAAGCTACTCGACTATTCGCCGCGATCGTACAAACCGTTCCACTACGTTCCGGAACGATTACAAAGTTCTTGTCTGTTATAGAAATATTCAAACTACGGTAACGATTTAATCGGAATAAAACAATAATAAACTTATCATTTTACCTAACAGCAAAACGGGAGCGGGTCATATCGCCGAAAGCCATTTCGTCGAAAGTCGTTTCGCCGAAAGGGTCATTTCGCCGAAAGGGTAATCTCGCCGAAAGGGTCATTTCGCCGTAAGGCTCATATCTTCTGCATGTTATGTCTCCTGTATAACTGATGTGGCGCAGTCACATAACCGAAGCCAAGATGGCTCGGCGGCACAAAGCCGCCGAGCCGACGCCAGCTGAGTCGGCCGCCGACCCGCCGTCGGAAGCGGTGGCCTCTTGCATACAAACCTATAACCGCCTCGTTTGCCCGGTCTACTCAAAGCTAGGTTTCTTTGCTTTGTTTGCACATGAACCAAAACGATGTGGCGTAGTCGCATTAATATTTTTTCATTTTCACTTAATAAATGGAAAATACCACCTTCATTTCCCTAGTAGATACACCTATGCAATTGCTTTGATGCTTACTAGCTAATAGTCAACAAATTTTCTTG
This sequence comes from Malaya genurostris, assembly GCF_030247185.1. Classification (NCBI taxonomy): domain Eukaryota; kingdom Metazoa; phylum Arthropoda; class Insecta; order Diptera; family Culicidae; genus Malaya; species Malaya genurostris. Next base: position 164,888,527 of record NC_080570.1, on the reverse strand, counting down.
GGAACTACTTTCTGAGGTTCATGAATCAATCTTTATTCAAGAGTACAACAATCAATCATTATTCAAGAAGTACAATGGTAGGTTAACAGGTCGTTTGTCTTTAATTTAAATCAATTCTAATTACGATTTCAGGACAATTTGAGGATTCGGCGAAATTACCCTTTCGGCGAAATGGCTTTCGGCGAAATGGCATTCGGCGAAGTGACCCTGATCCCAGCAAAACAAAAAGTCTGCGTGAAATAAATGTAGCACTCAAAATAGTTATATTTATCCACAAAACTACTGAACGCAGAGGTTACATCACTCTAAATTATGGACTAGCTTAGACAAAAATAATCGTCTAATTCGAAATTAATACCGCACAATCCATCCTAATTTTTTTTTCAAGCTAGCTTCAATGCAATCGTTAGTTGTATATTCGCTAGTTGAAGCGTGATTTAATTGAAAAGCATTGCTATTCTGAAATCTAATATAAAAAGTATATTGACGTTTCAACGTCACTATAATGAAAGGGTTAACGAATCAGATTCAGGACTATTTTTTGAGAAAACATCAGCAAAAAATATTTGCGTTTGTTATGTTTTTTTATCGTTATATGCTGAAAGTATTAGATTCTGCCCACTTTGGTTTAAAGACGAAGTGATTAATGAACAATGAATTCTTACTCGACTGTTCGTTTCTGAATGCTCGAACTTGAAGATTGCAAACTTGAAGATTGTTTGCAAATCTGCAGATTTCTTGTAAAGTGCTGCAGACATTTTTTGTTGCAGACTTATTATGATCATTCGAAGACAGTATGAGAAAAAATTCGTCCCATCCAATGACTCACACATGATAATAAAATGATAATCATCCAAAATCATTCTCACGATTATCAGTCATGCAGCAATTTCCACTGAAAATGAAGATATTCAGTAAGTTGAGTTATGTACAGAAAATCAATTTTAAACGTTCGTGCTTCGCGGTGTATTTGCATTTTTTACCACAGTAACATGGCGGTGGAGTAATATCGTCAATAAAAACAGCAAATAAATACATACTGATAACATTTATAATGACAACAATTACAGTAGACAAAATCCAATCACAACGCATGTTTCGTACAGAAAACCCACCCCTGCATACTGGCCTGCACTTTTAACTTGTATTTCACACACAGAAGCAACAGAAGCGCAGGATTTCGCTTGTCTCGTTTGAACTCAACAAATATTGCGAATACAAACAAGCATTCAGACGTCGCGCTGGCTGAGTCCTGCACTAGTGTTACTTCTATTAATTACATTCATACTAAACAGCGTTAATTGAATTTATTCAAAAAGTGCACGTCAGTAAATTAACCCTGGAGTTGAAACAAAGTGTTTTGTTTCAATACTCAGAACGTATATTTTTATCGCTGTATTTGCATGGCATATTGCTATTGCGCATTGGACTTTCGACATCTGAATATCATCATATTATAGTGGAGATCGTTGCAGGGTTGATAATGATGAGAACGATCATTCATAATCATGTGTGAGTTAAAGAAACTACACCGACGCCTCTTTAACGCGGTTTTATTATGCGGGTTTTTTACGCGACTTTTTGAAGGCGGATTTGTGAAGTTACGCGAATTTCCTAAGTTACGCAGTTTTTTTTTACCTATGTTGCGTGTTTTAATGCGATTTTCCAAATTACGCGGTTTTCTTGTTTTGTCTCAGGAATGCACGAAGCGTTGAGAACTGGTGTTATACCGAAATTATTTGTAAGTCTATTTAGAAAATTTTCGATTTTTCAAAAAAATGTTTGAGATTACAATAGATCTCGACGTTTCTTGCAAGGCGTAAAAAAATTCGATTTCGGAAACAAATTTTTGTCGAGATAGCATTAGATCTCAATGCGTTTTTTACGCGCATTTTTTTTTGTGTGGTACTTATCTATCTCGTAGAAAAAAACCTCATAATTTCGTAATACCGATCCGAGGTGATACTGTTGCCCCAATATCATTCTCAAAAAATCATACGATTTTTGTCATCATGCTCGGTGATGATAATGTAAAGGATACTCACTTTTTTAGAATGATAATACCGACACTACTAAGGAGCGCTTCTAATTTTAGTGAAGATATGTCAACAGTTATTTCGGAAACAGTGCGGCCAGATGACTATTATATAGTGTTGAAAAATATATTCAACGAGCTAAAGGAAATATCAATGTTCAAATTCTCATAATTTATGTGTCAGTATCCGTACTTTAAGGCCATTATTCCCAGTATCACTACAGGGTGAAAACCAAGTTAAGTGATTGTGACCCTTATTATCGGTATCACTTCACGGCGAAAATCGAGTGAATTTGAGTCCTTATTACGGATGTCGCTTCAGAGACAAAAAGAATTACTTGGATGAACTTGATATCATTATGAACATCACGCCACCAACATTTTGTTAAAAAATGAGTTTTTTCCACTACAGTGATCACTTCATTATGCGTGATACTGGTAATAGGAAAAATCAAGTGAAGTGACATGTAAGTGAAGTGAATGTGAAAGTGGAAGTGAGAACGGTAATAAGGGCCTGAATATATGTCAAAGGAATTGAATACGACAATTACACTGCTAAATACATTCTCAGAAAGTATAGACGCAATCTAAATCTGTAATCATTGTTTTCATTTTTCTCTGACCACTTGTGTTACAGTTTATTTGTTATTAAAGGCGTGAGCTTTCACCAGAACAACGTGCACAAACGGTGCACAGAACTCGAACTTTAACTGAGAAAAATAGCAAAACTAGAACTCTTGTCGAGGCCACCATATTATATGGTGCGAGCAGAGCAAGTAATAAAGGACCACTTCGAAACATCGATGAAAGTCGAAAAAATTGGCAAGCAAGATTTGGTCTGACAAGCTATTGGTGGCTGCGACTTTCTAAGACAGTCGTTGGGCCTAAGATTTTTCTAAATAAATGTAAATTCTTCCTCATCATAGCAAAGCAAAGTCTTGGCATTACAATTCTTTTTGTGGAATTTGGCCTTTCTGTTTCAACAGACTTCGCAGCCGATTCTTAGTGTACAGAATCATTGCATAGTACTATGGATCCTACTGACACTAAGAACCCTTCCAGGTCGGGGCTCGAACATACGACAACTGGCTTGTAAGACCAGCGTCCTATGCACTGAACCGCCAACCCGGGACAATCCACCTTCCATTTTTGCTCAAGTTGAAAGGTGATAACTTTCAGTTATTGTGCAATGCAGCTATTGGTGTTGCAATTCAGGATCAATGCGGTTCCGAGATCTTTCCTAAGATTGCCGTTGAAAATTGATTCAGCGCTATAAAACAAATTCATTTTCCTAGTGTTCTCGAGTGTTAATCTGCAAAATTGCGAACTGTTGCTTGAAGTCTGTAGCTTATCATGAAAATTGTAGATAAGATTCTGATTGCCACTGCATGGGAATCAATCATATTTCAATTGACTGTTATGTTTCCATACAATTTCAATTCTTGAATCAGATGACAGTTCTCTGTTTTGTTCTGAGATCACCAACAAATACTTAGGTTTTCGATGGGATCCTTAGATTACACGCGGATTTCCTCTACACTAAACACGCATTTAACTTACCTGCAGGCAGAGCCAAGCGTACACCTTCCAGAGGAACATTTCAAACCACGTACAAAGGGTTAGTCAACGAAAAACGAAACTCAAACAACATCAACGACATCAACTGACTGTAGTATATTTCGTCATCAAAGCTTACTAGATTGAAAACTTGCATTAAAACTAACACATCCACATAACAGCTAGTTACAAAATAATATTTCGGAACGATTGTCAAAAATCAACTGAAATCTCTACAGTTACTTACTTTTGTATTGGACAACTATTTGCTAGCATGCTTTCACTACGGGAAGTTGGAAAATGTGAGAAGGGAAACTATTGATCATCGGAAGCACAGTCTAATTGTTTTGATCCTGTCTGAAGTACTGACATTTAGGATAAATATTTCTTAAGTCCGACGAACGACCAAAATTGAGTTAGGCCGGGTATAAATAAACGATATAAAAAATAAATTTCTAAAGTCGATCCGGAGCCACCGGACTCCGAAAGAAGTGATTATAAATTTTGGTTGCATATTAATGACATCTCTAGTTGTATAATTCAAATTAAATTGAATTATGCCACAATGCCTGAAATGTTTTTTAAGGAAGCGGTTTTCGTTTCTTTTACTTCAAAACACTTGAGTATATCTTTTCATAAACTATAAAACATTGTTCATGCAGACGATCTTCTAAAAAGCGATGGTGTTTTAAAGCTGGTGTTCTTTTCAAACTCAGCCAAGTTTCCCTGATCACAATTTCACCATGGTTCTTATTTATTTAAAAATAAAACACTAGCTTAATTATGGAATGGAAAATTAACAGCATCTTCCAGAACAGTACAGAAAAAGAAAACACAGCAGCAGCGTTCACTGATCTAATTCTAACACACGCAGGAAGTAAACTACAGAAGCAATCCTAGGCACTCACTCTGGTTCCGGTGAAGCGCGAAGGAGACGGTAACTCAGCGTGGATCGTGGGGGCGACCGGTGACTTTTCCTCTTCCTTCTGGAGCTGCTTGCCCAGGTCCTGTTGCTGTTGCTGTTCCTGCTGCTGTTTAATGCGATTTGCCTGAAAAAAAAGAACCGACTTCATTAGTACTATAGCGCCTGATGGTAGGCAAACTGAACAACTGAATACGATCAAGGAAGAAGTAAGCAGTGGGAAATACCCGAGAAAAAAAATGGAGCGGAAGTCATTGCAGAAGGAAAAATAAAAACTTTGCATGCATAGGCGAAAATCATGATTAATGCTTATTGTCATCGAATGGATACTTGGAAAACGTGTTGTTCATCGACGCTGCATTCAGAACAAATCGGCTGAAAGGTCACGTTACCAAAGTGATTCACAGATTTATGAGGGGGTGTGAAGTGGAGCACCAGTTTATGGAATGTATTCTGTATGTTTTCACTGGCCACCAATTGGCAGAATTCTTTGTCAGCGAATGCAAAACCGAAATTCGAGATGTACGTTTGTAGATTTAAAACCGAAAAAAAACAAATATTAGGTTCATTTAAAGACCAACAAATCGATCTAAGTTTATGTATATCGGTTAATTCATCTCGTAATAATCGAAGCGAGTTTCAATTCAGAGTTGTTAAACCGTCGATTCCGGAAGCGGAAATAGAAGATCACTAAAATTCGCATTGATTTCTTGTCTTGTCATGAATTACAGAACCTGCAAATTCGAGATACGACTTTTGAAAAGTTTGAACCGCTTTTGCGTCCCTGTAATTTCGGAAACGGACGTCGGATCCGAAGAAAACTTTCATTTGGATTTAAGTTAGTAAACATCAGTAGAGCGAAGCTCTGAGAAATCGATGTGAGTTCTACTTTGGTGTCTTTCAACCACTACTTCCGGTTCCGGAATCTGAAATCGCGGACCCGCATAACAGTAGTGAATTTTTTGGCTAACAGAACAGACTAACAGAAGGGTTTACATTATCACTTATTTAAAAAAAACTGAAAGTGGCTGGTTTTTTACACTTATCAACCTGCAATGGCAGAATAAGAAGTAGGAACACTAAAGTCTCAAGTAATCAGAAAAATAATATTGCGACTCTACTAAAGAGAAGACTATTGGTACAATAGCCCTAGTTCACGTTTCCAACTTTTTCAATTGCCTTGCTCTCTGAGGCGAACTATTGCACTATTTATTTTTTAGTAGAATTTCAAACACCTCATTAGGTCGATGAGTATTCGCTTCTTAAGAATGTTTTTTATTTATTGTAACGAAGGTCGAATACGATACCGGTTGAATTAAAAAACGATTGACCTCGGTTGCGAAATCACAACTGTCAAGTTTTTGTTTTGTTTTCACGCCTCCCTCGATTGGAATTAAACTCAACACGTGGTTCAGAAAATTTTCAATTTTGCATGCCTACCTAGATTGAATCATGCTACGCTCCTTCTTTGTTTTTTTGGAACACGTGATCAATGCATTATTAATAAACACCATCTTTTTTATTTTATTTGCCTATATCAATCGGATTTAAAATGCATAAATTGACATTTTTTTAAATGTCGCGTGCTGGAAACTTTCACATTGCCCTTTATACAGGCAGTCATATATGAATGTCACGCGTATTACACGGATGAATGTCACATAAGAGCTCAAGGAAAGACAATAATCCAGTGGGCTCCGTTTCACATTCACCAACAGGATTACTTAAGTTTTCGGAAATTGTAGAATGGATTTTCGCAGCATTCAATATTTCTGAACCTCTAAAGACTATCATAACGGCATTCCTTCCAATAGCTAGAACTTTTTTGAAACAGTTATCAGCTCAATGGCCAGTTCTTTCAGGTTTTGTATCATTTGATGGATAATTTATCATCCGCCGCAAATGATTCAATCACTGTCCTGCAGTGGAATTGTCGAAGCATCATGCCAAAACTTGATTCATTTAAAGTTTTGTTGCATAGTCAAAAATGTGATGTATTTACTTTGTGCGAAACATGGCTTACATCAAACATAGCCTTAAGTTTTAATGACTTTAACATTATACGTCTCGATAGAGACTCTCCGTATGGTGGAGTGCTTTTAGGAATTAAGAAATGTTATTCCTTTTATAGATTAAATATTCCTTCGACTTCTAGTATAGAAGTTGTTGCTTGTCAAATAAACATTAAAGGAAAGGACATTTGCATTGCTTCAGTATATATTCCTCCAAGAGCTCAAGTTGGACAACGACAGCTTAATGAAATTGTCGAAGCCCTTCCTGCTCCACGTTTGATTTTAGGAGATTTCAATTCGCACGGAATGATGTGGGGTTCCGTTTACAATGATAGCAGATCATCCTTAATATATAATATTTGCGACAATTTTAGCATGACGGTACTAAATATGGGTAGCATGACACGGATCCCAAGACCTCCTGCACGTCCAAGTGCATTAGATTTATCTCTTTGCTCGACTTCAATTCGACTAGATTGCACCTGGAAAGTATTTCCTGATTTACACGGTAGCGATCATTTACCAATCATCATCTCAATTAGCAGTAACAAAGGCATTGCTAATTCAGTTAATATTCCATATGATTTGACAAAAAATATTGACTGGATTAAATACCAAAGTAATATTTCAAGTGCCTTAACTTCAATGGAAGAGCTCCCCCCACTTGAAGAATATGACTTCCTCGTTTGTTCGATTCTGGAGGCCGCAGAACAAGCCCAAACCAAACGATTTCTTGGTCCATCGTCTAACAGAAGGCCTCCAAACCCTTGGTGGGACAAAGAGTGCTCAGATGCTAAGCACGCGAAACAAAATGCCTTCAAGACGTTTTTAAAACGAGGAGGAGGAACTCCTCAGAATTTTGAAAAATTCTTGACTTTAGAAACCAAGTACAAGAGCATACTTCGGGCCAAGAAATGTAGCTATTGGAGACATTTTGTCGAAGGTTTGTCAAGAGAAACCTCAATGAGCACTCTTTGGAATACGGCCAGACGAATGAGGAATCGTAACGTAGGAAATGAGAGTGAGGAATACTCGAACCGATGGATATTTGATTTTGCGAGGAAAGTTTGTCCAGATTCTGTTCCTACGCATAGCATTATTAGGGAATCTTTTTCAAATAATGGTTCCATTGATAGTTCCTTTTCTATGATGGAATTTTCCATAGCACTCATGTCTTGTAACAATAACGCTCCTGGGTTGGACAGAATTAAATTCAACTTGGTGAAGAATCTGCCCGACCTCGCAAAAAGACGTTTGTTGGAATTGTTCAACAAGCTTCTTGAGCAAAATATTGTTCCACCTGACTGGAGGCAAGTGAAAGTTATCGCCATTCAAAAGCCGGGGAAACCAGCTTCCAATCACAACTCATATAGACCCATCGCGATGTTGTCCTGCATCAGAAAATTGTTCGAAAAAATTATTCTACGACGTCTCGACACTTGGGTCGAGACGAACGGTTTGTTGTCAGATACTCAGTTTGGCTTCCGTAGAAATAAAGGGACGAATGATTGCCTTGCATTACTTTCGTCTGACATCCAAATTGCCTTCGCTCAAAAGCAACAAATGGCATCTGTATTTTTAGACATTAAAGGAGCATTTGATTCAGTTTCCATTGATGTTCTTTCAGACAAGCTCCACCAACATGGACTCCCAGCGGTTATAAATAATTATTTGCACAACCTTTTGTCAGAGAAACGCATGCATTTTTCACATGGCGATTTGGTAACATTCAGAATTAGCTACATGGGTCTACCGCAAGGCTCTTGCCTCAGTCCGCTCCTCTATAATTTTTACGTAAATGACATTGACAGCTGTCTAGTATCCCCATGTACACTAAGACAATTGGCAGATGATGGCGTAGTTTCAGTTACTGGACCCAAAGCTATTGATCTGCATAAACCATTGCAAGATACCTTAGATAACTTGTCCGATTGGGCTGTTCATCTTGGTATCGAATTCTCTGCGGAGAAAACAGAGTTAGTCGTCTTTTCAAGAAAGCATGATCCCGCGCAGCTTCAGCTCCATATGATGGGAAGAATGATCCAACAGGTTTTGACTTTCAAATACCTCGGGGTGTGGTTTGATTCCAAATGCACGTGGGGAGGACACATTAGGTTTCTGATAACAAAATGCCAACAAAGAGTAAATTTTCTTCGAACAATAACCGGATCTTGGTGGGGTGCTCATCCGGAAGATCTAATAAAATTGTATCAGACAACGATACTTTCAGTGATGGAATATGGATGCGTTTGCTTTCGTTCCGCTGCAAACTCTCATATTATCAAATTAGAGCGAATTCAATATCGTTGTTTGCGAATTGCTTTAGGCTGCATGCATTCGACACATACAATGAGTCTTGAAGTTCTGGCGGGAGTTCTTCCATTGAAGGATCGTTTTTGGGAGCTTTCGTCGCGACTGCTAATAAGATGCGAGGTACTGAATCCCCTAGTTATTAATAACTTCGAAAGGCTAGTTGAGCTTCAATCTCAAACAAGATTCATGACTGTATATTTTAACCATATGTCACAGGAAATCAACCCTTCAAGATATATTCCTATCCGTGTCAGCCTCCTAAATGTCCCTGACTCAACTTTATTTTTCGACACATCCATGCAGCGCGAAGTGCGTGGAATTCCGGAACACCTACGCTCGTTGGAAATCCCAAAAATATTTACAAGTAAGTTCAGGCATATCGACTCTGAGAAAATGTTTTACACGGACGGATCGCGAATTGAAGAAGCGACAGGGTTTGGTATGTTCAACAATAATGTTTCGGTCTCCTTTAGGCTTCAAGAACCTGCATCTGTTTATATAGCAGAGTTAGCAGCAGTTCATTATAGTTTGAGTATAATCGTCACATTATCTCCAAACCATTATTTTCTTTTCACAGATAGTCTGAGTGCAATTGAAGCCATTCGCTCAAAGGCTGCTGGCAAAAATGAACCTTTTTTCTTGGGCAAAATAAAACAGTGCCTGAACGTCATATTGAATAATAATTATCAAATCACAATAGTTTGGGTTCCGGCTCATTGCTCCATTCCAGGCAATGAAAGAGCCGATATTTTAGCCAAACGTGGTGCTATTGAGGGTGAAATTTATGAGAGACCAATTGCTTTCAATGAATTCTATAGCGCGTCTCGCCAAAGAACACTTGCCAGCTGGCAAGCTTCTTGGGATAAAGATGATCTGGGTCGGTGGATGCACTCAATTATTCCTAAAATATCGACAAAGGCATGGTTCAGGGGACTGGATGTGAGTAGAGATTTCATTCGTGTGATGTCCAGACTCATGTCCAATCACTACACGTTAGATGCACATCTCCTTCGAATTGGACTTTCCGAGACTAATCATTGTGCTTGTGGCGAAGGTTACCGCGATATTGACCATGTTGTTTGGACATGCGTGGAGTATCGTGATGTCAGATCTCAACTAATAAATTCCTTGCGTACCCAAGGTAGACTATCCAATGTCCCAGTTCGCGACATTCTTGCTTGTCGTGACGTTCCTTACATGAAACTTCTTTATTATTTCATTAAGTCCATTGGAGTTCCAATTTAAATTTTATTTTATGTTAGATTGTTTTCTCTTCCATGAGCTCAACCAATAGCCAGCTATCTTATATTAAATAAAAGTGATGAACTGATACAAACAAACCTGAAATAGTTATAAGATCATGTACAAAATAAATGTATTTCATTTAATGTAATTTATAATAGCAACTCGCTTGATAAAAACAGTGTTTAGATTAACTAATGAATACCAGCATACTAATAGGATATTCGAAATGTATTAGGTTTAAAGTACTATGTATTGTAGATGCCACGGCGAAGAAAAACTTATGTATATTGCCTATGAAATAAACGTATTTATGAAAAAAAAAAAAAAAAAATGTCACATATGATAGTCACGACCGAGTGCTGAATGGATGTAACGGCAACTGTCATGCTCGTATTGGACGTATGAATGTAACGAAAGAAGAATCGTCATCAACAGGATGGGCCGCATTTTGTTTTCTGTGCAAATTTCATTGCTGGTATAAAACTTTAATGCATAAATTCATAACGGCAACATTAGTGACCGTTTTCATCTCGAAACTGTAATAAGAAATGATCGAATTTCAGAAAAACTTAAATAGAAATTAAAAACATTTTCAAGGGTTGTTAACAAATACAACAATTTTTGAAAAACTTTCTAATGTTAATTGGATAAAAAGGAAAGTCAAATTTGGTAGAAAGTATACTAGATTTGAGCCTTTTCAAGTACCCAAAAAAGGGTCAAAACGATGAAAAAAATCATCATTTTTGAGATTTTTTTCCAGAATTTTCGTTCAACAAAATGAATTCAAATTTTCTGCATGATAAAAAGCATCGTTCGAACCACATTTTGTAATTTTTTCGTAAAAAAAATATTGAGAAATAAGTCGCTGAAGAGGTATTTTTGAAGACGCTTCTTAAAAATCATGATTTGCGGTGTCCACTGTATCTAAGCGCAGACTATTCAGACGTGAACAAGTCAAAGCAGCATAGTTAGAGTAGAAGTTTTTCTAAACCCCAATGTTTCTGTTTGATTTTTTTTTTAATTTTTTAAATTTTTGGTGGTTGTTCAAAGTGAAAACTACGATTTTTCACGAAAAAAACCGCCATTTTGTAGCTGTAAAACCTCCCCAAAGTAAAAAACAACGAATAGGAAAACGTTGGGGTCTGGTTTTTTATATGTAGAAAGTGTGTGCAAAATTTGAAAAACATTGGTGCAGTAGTTTTTGAATGACGATGGACACGGACCTTTCGAGACCTGCTTTCGAGAAAAACGCGTTTAAAATTTTTTGTCTATAAAATCAATGGAAACAATTTATTACTCCAGGGAGCCCGTAAGACCTAACACTTTCAAAAAATCACATTTTTTCTTTTATAATTTATTATAATGAAACATTTTCAGAATGTTTTGTCAAGTTATAAAATCAATCGAAGTAGAAATCTATTGTCTGTGCGCCGGGCTCTTGTTTCTTGGCAGAATGAGATAGCCATAAATGTATTGACTTCTCTTTTCATCCAAAATGTCCAACATATTCTCGAAATATGACTAATTTCGTTGGTTGACAACCCTACGCTTCTTGAAAATTCTGCTTAATTATGGAGATTTTCAATGAACTTAAAGGTCCCTTTCATTTCAGGTAATATTTGTCATTATATTCGATCAGTTGATCTTAGATCCCACCTCCTGACACGCAATTGAATGTCGTGTTTAAACTGTGCTCTTGGCATGTACTAACAATGCTCCTGGTACAAACTGACTTCAAGTTAGCGACATTCCGCAGCTTGGATCTAGTAATAGTTCAAGTTCTAGATAAATGATGAACGTCTTGGACGGTGGAGAAAAACATTTTTTGAACTTCCGCTTAATTTCACAAGATTAGAAATCCACCTGGAATCTACGGAAGGAAATTCCGCCTAAAAGCAGCTGTTTCACTAGCGCGTCTTTTGGGAGATTAATCAAATTACTGAAGTGTCATTATTACAAAATGTAGATGAATTTAACAAAATGAATGAATGAATGAATTGGAAAGCTGGTTTTTTTCATGGTGATATACTAAAGAATCACTTTCATTGTTTTGGTATTATTAACAAACAAAAAACAACATCACAGTGGGACACGAAAAACCGACTCAATGTCCCTTTCCACTTATCGCTATCACAGCGAGAGCTAAGCCAGCTGGCTTAAATCGTTAGTAGCATTGTGGTGTTGTTTCTTATATTAGAACGGGTGCTACGGGAAATACTTTCAACAAAGTGGGAAAACTGATCACCGCAGAGAAAGAAAACAAAATAAAAAATAAACCCGATAATGCTGAAGAGCCTCACTTTGGATCTGTTCTGGTGGTACAGCATCGGTGGTGGATTGCTGAAATCAATGTACCGCTCGTGCGGTTGTTCCGATCGACGTTTCGGTGTCACATAGTTCGAAAGCCGGGTACGCGAATGGCGCACTATCGACACCCAGTCGATCATGACGTTTTTCGCACTAGCTTCTGAGAAATTTATCACCGGATGACAAATCGTAATTTATTTCGTTCTTCCATTCATGGTACACAGAATATACGCTCGACCAATTGCCAGCAAACACCAACTTTTATATATATCACAGATGACGACTATCGCTGGTAGAGCTTGCGAGTCGCCAAGATGAGTTCCTTCTACTGGTAGTCACCGTCACAGCCAGACAATGAATGGAAAACGTCGTCACGCGGTAGCGACATGACACTTGTTTCACGACAAACCAAAACTTTATCCACAAAACTTTCCTTTCGTGTAACTAAATCTCAACTCATTTCACACTTTTTTTTTCTTCCATCGGAGGGATACCGCCTGATCTCGTTCTGATAGCTGATAGCCGCGGTTTGCAACTGCCGAGAGTGAGATCTTGGCTTCTCGCGGACGTTCGCCGCACCGCCGCGTTGATTTAGTCGAGAGTGCCAAAAATGACGACCGACGTGAAACGCATGAACGACAACGGGAAACCGATCATGAAGGATTAGCGGGTGGTAAATGGTTCACCCGCGCAAAATACCGGCCAAACCGTGCGTTCCGAGAAACGAAACGAAACTGAGTGGTGGTGCATTCGTGGCCCGTCGGCAGAACTGGGCCGGAGAAGCTGGGTGGCCGGCCGGTGGGGTCACGGTGAAAGGAAGCGACACGAAAAACAACAAAGTTTATGAGATTAATAAAATAAAAATAAATCGCGAAAGAAACATGAGAAAACAGCTAACGGTAGCATAGTGTGAGCTGCACGGTGGGAAAAAATTGTTTGATGGAAAAAATTTTTTTTTGTGGCAAAAGATTTGAAAACATAAACTTGAAATATTTTGAGAATAAAAGAATTTGCATACGATTTACATTTTAATGACAACCGAAAAAATTAGACAAGGAAAAATTGTCCGTTGTGAACACTTCGTCGTTCTGAGGTGAGGAGGCTTTGCAAAGCTCGAAGGAAGTAGTCAAACAAAAGGCCCGAAAATTTGCATTCGCGGAAAAAAAAAACAAAGTGAAATATTTTTCCCTTTATTCTCTATGAGTTGAGCTTGGAAGCGGACAATGATCCGAATTGATCATAAAAAGTTTGACCGATTTACACCCATTCTTGTTTAAAGAGGGCACTGCAATAGCAAAGACGGATGGGTAATGGTAGAGACATAACCGGATTAACGTGAATACGAATAACATTGGACCTCTGAAACTAAAACTGTGCCCTTATAAAGCATGATATCAACTTCGGCGAATAACAGATACGGGTTAAAAATGGGGCTAAATAAAAAATAGGAAAGACCCGTCACTCACAATAATTCAAACAATAAATGTCACATCCCATCGGTTACAATTGGCTTATGTTAATTTAACACGTCATCCACTCATCCAAATGTAAAAATAGTGCCATAGTAATTCATATTTCTTTGACAAAATCAGTAAGTAATTTTGAGATGAATTGATATTTTTCAATTTAACACAATATTTGTTAATGACTGATTTTTTTCTTGCGTCAAAATGTGACTGGTCCTTTTCACTTCATCCATTTTGAGGTTTTTGGTTTCGAAGTTGTTGCACTCCAAACCAGATTGCGTCCGTATGAGTAAGTTTTGTAACTGAAGGTTGTTGCTTTCGAAAAGTATGTGCATTCCGAGTGAAAATAATATTTTCCGCTAAATATTTCGCGCAAGACTAAAAGTGGCCATTTTCGCCCCGGTCTTCCCTATTGAGAAAGATTCATTATCGAGTCCTACACTAAAACATTGACATTAAAAATTATAAATCGATTTACAAAAAAAAACAACACATTTTCGATTTTAATAAAATTTTGTGCCTAGATAGGTGAATATGTTTCCTACCATCCGTTCATACACTGGAAGATGAAAAGTTCTTCTAACAAAAACTTGTTAAACTGTTGAATGGTTTCGGCAGCCGAGACATGTTTCCTAAGATGTGCCTTTGTTAATGCCCAAAATTCCTCAATTGGTCGAAGTTGTGGGCAATTTGGTGGATTTATGACTTTTGGGACGAGAGTGACATTCTTGGTAGTATAACATTCTACCGTTGATTTCGAGTAGTGGCAAGAAGCAAAATCTAGCCAGAAGACAACAGGATCCTTGTGGCTTTTAATCATTGGTAGAAGTCAGTTTTGTAAACATTCCTTGATGTATATTTCGCTGTTCATTGAAGCAGTGGTAATGAAGGGTTTCGAAATCGTACCGCAGCTACAAATTGCTTGCCAGACCATAGCTTTCTTACCAAAATTTTCGACTTCAATCGATGTCTCGGACTGGCCTTCTCGCACCGTTAAATATTGTGGTCCCAGCAAAGATTTGTAATCGAGTTCCACATCGTCCATGATTATGCAGTTCAAATTTCCAGCAAGAATCGTATTGTACAGCTTTCGAACCATCGGCCTGATCGATGCTTCTTGTTTCGGACTACGTTTTGGTTGTTTCTGCTTCTTACAGGTTCGAAGATTCAAACGTTCCTTAGCACGAAGAACATTTGACTTAGAAATGCCCACTTTATTGGCCGCATCCCGAACTGAAACCTCCTTCTTTTACTCGAACGTCTTCAGCATACGTTTATCCGACTGAGGGTTAGCAGGACCTTTTTTCGACCCTTTTTCGGTTTATCTCCAAAGGTGTTATCCTCACCGAACTTCCTGATTGCATTTCGCACGGCTTTTTCACTTACTCCCTCCATTTTTGCTATCTTTCTCAGTGACAGTCCGCGTTCTGTGCATCATTTGTACACAATTTTTCGACGTTGTTCTGCTAAAAGTCCACGCATTTTGAAGCAAACTAATGAAAACGAATAAACAACTGCACAAGTGGTTAGAGAAGAGTATAAACAACAGGACGCAGCCATAAAAATTGACAGATTCTGAACCATTGTGAAATGGCAGCGGTTTTTGGTTGCTTCCATACTTTCTGGGACAGTCTTTAATTCAAGTAGAAAAATGACAACTCCTACAAAAACAGCTAGTGATGTTTATTAAATTGATCTAATTTTCGAATAGAAATACTGAAAAAATCAGTATTCAAATCCTACACTAGAAGTCGATCTTAGAAATTCGTAGGCAAATTACAAACAAACCTTTCTTCATTTGAATGAAATTTTGTCCCAGCATAGATAATTCTGTTCATTGTCAACTTTTCATATATTGAAAGATGGGCATTTTGAAGGGAAAAGAATTTTTCAGACAAAAACTTTTTCTTATCCAGCACTGATACTAGGCAACTAGCAATATGGTATTCGAAGAAATTTTCTCACAAATTGAGTTTCATTGGTGCCTTGGATGATTATGGCTTTCAATTTAGTTTAGTTTTCGAAAAAAAGACACTTGATGAAAAATTTAGTTTTTATTGGAAAAACCTTTTTTTTCCTTGAAAGTGCCCATCTTGCAATGTATGAACAAAATTCAAAATCAAAAATATTTTTTATTGTAAATCGATTAACAATTTTGAAAGTAAATTTTTCCAGTGTAGGCTTTGATAAGTATTTTTATCAGTCTACATGGCCAGAAAGTTTCATTCTAATCTGAGAGGGTGCTGCCAACATTTGTTCGAGTTGGCGCGAAACTCGTCTTTAGAATAAATAAAATAAAAGAAGTTTTAATTTTAGATGAAAGACCATTCCGAATTAAAGAAATATAATCAGTTGCACAGTTTTTTTTTCATTTCAAGTTTTAGAGAAACACTGAGCACCTTTTTCTAGATCTAATAAAATGGTTGGCTAAGTACTTCAATCGAAACGTGCATGTCGGCGTATATTTATGGTCAGTAGATTTAGAACATTTTTTTATGGATTCTAAAAATAAAATTTTTATATTGAAACATTTAACAAATGATTTGTTTTAGTCTTCTTAAGACGTAGAGCCATCTTGAGATAGTTTTAAAAAGGGCATAGGCAGCAAGCGAGACAAAAGCAAAATCTCAAATCAGTGTCGGACGGCAAAGCGGAATAGTGAAGTTAAACTTGTGACGCGGTATGTGTGTTTGTTTTCTGTTGGATGGGTTTCCATAGATATAGGACTATAATTGAATGCTGTGGTTACCAAGTAAAGCGATACATGCTTGGTTAATCTAGTCAGTTTGGATGTCTTTTCATGTGTTTTCATATGCAGGGTAGTTCAATTGGGAAAATAATCTCCCCGCAGGTTAGAAGCTAGCTACGGGTTAGAGTTCCGTCTCTGCGGTAACATTCGCATGTCATTCTACCAATCTCTTTTACCCGTTAGATACTGAACAGAAAAAAAATTTAACTAATGTTACTTGAGAACCTCGGAGTGATTTCGATTTTAAGACAAGAAATTCTGGCCCTTGGTAGTAGCACAGTGTTGCAGTGTGCCACCACTTTTGAGAAAAAAAATGCATTCTACTACCTTTGAAAATCTTCCTCTGCATACTCTCTAAACACAGTATTCTAAAGTCAGAGAGAAGAGCCTTGTGAGTGAGACGGATAGGAAGGTTGCCTTTTTCGCAGCCTACTTAGGGGTACTTCGATCGCGTATCGCAAGGCAAATGACCGCCTGGTAAAAATCCACTATAGGCGACATAATAAAAAGTAAGTTTAGCGAATTCATAGCTATCTAGATTTTCTTCAATCATTTCAAACCCGTTCAAATTTAATTACACTATCTGTACGAGATATTTCGTATTAAAACCGGGAATATTCGTCCCACGCAAATCAAAAGTAGGAAGCAAGTAGCAAACATTCACCCGTACCGGGTCGAACCAGGGCCAGATATAGAAAATCGCCACAATGAGTTTATTTTGAGATATTAACATTGAAACATCACATCCCAAATTGTTACTTCTCAGCTCGTTTTTTTTTATCTTCTTCTTCTGTATCGTGTAAATATCAGAGCACAGTAGGGTCATTTGGCACACAAAAACGCACATCACTGCTCACTTGGCAGCCTGATGTATACATTATTGTCGGCAATACCTGACTGCTTCACAGACAAAACCGGACCTGACGATGATGTTGACTAGAACAGAAACCACCACCGAGAATCAGGCGAAATCTGTGATCTGTGACTATCCTATTACAGACAACAGCAGGACGCAAATCATCACGGTTTGATTGCTTGAGAGTAGAAGAAACACAGTCCAAAAAACTCCAAATGGAACACTGAAATCAACGAAGGGCTCGCAACAAGACCGTATTTTCCCTGAGTGATCCATTTCGAGTCGAACAGTCTAAATTTAAAATCGCTTCTCGTCGCCACCGCAGACCGCCGCGGGAAATGTGATCTACCGCAGTCGTCGTCATCGTTGAGTCAAACTGTTGACGGAGAAACTTGAACACAATAATTGAGGGAAAAGGAAAAAAAACAAAACCACAGTCGTACAAAACGAAAGCATGTACCCCCCATTTATCAAACACCGGCCCAAAGCGTATGAATAGCTAGCGATCGCGGGAGGAAATTTATGGCAACCTGCATCTTGGCACCGTGCTGATGTTGCATCAATTCTACTCCCACCCGGACACAGCAGAAGCCAGATCAAACGAAGGCATATGGAGGCAAGGTTGTTGTTTTCTCACAAACTGTCGATAGATCGATAGATCACTCCACTGATCCAAACCAGTCGGTCGGGATTCTTGGGCCGTTTGTATCCGGTTCGAACATTTTTGAAGAGATTGACTGATGTTTTGAGCCGTGGTATAAATAGTAAAGTAAAAGGATTGTCATCCAGTACCAATGACTTTGGCAAACAAATTCGTGTTAGTCATTTCCATACGTGCGATGCTACAAATTCGAATTACTGATAGGGTTTTAATTTTTTTATCATCCTGCATGTGAATTATATGGTTTTCTGGCATTTCAAATCATACATAAATTGTGCTGGTGCTAGAGAGGACTATAGATCTAATTACCGAAACCTCATCGATGCGTGGGATATACGCGTTGTTTTGTCTAAGCAAGTTGAGATATCTGGTTAACGCCAATGTTTTAGTCAATGAGTGCTTATTAGAGGACCTATGGCTCTCGAATGTGATCAAATTTTCCATTAAAACAGAGGTTTATCGAAAATAAATTTCGTTCGTTCCGCATTTGTCTTTCTAGTCTTTCAGCATAATTCCATCAGGCCACAATTCAGTACTGACTTATATCAGTGTAAAAGAAGCTCCAGCGTAACAACACAATATTGACAACAAATCCCAAAATTCTACGAAACAATTTAAATTATTTAAGGTCCCCATGGGCGATCTAACGTTGTTTTTCAAAGCTAGAGGCGTACGTGTGCGAGGATGATGATTGCAATTTTAGCTGCCAAAATACAAAGGATTTTACAAGTGGAAATGTGTTATTTCCACTTGTAAAATTATTTATGCGCATGTAAAAATTTGTATAATGCTAATAATGTATAATGCAAAACTGTTTTACAACGTCATTTGTTAAAGGGCATAGTTAACTTTACTGTGAGAAAAATCATTTTCTACCTCTGTTTTTTCGCAATGATAATAACGATTTCAGTTCCAATTTTAGCATGCGATAAAATGTTATGTTGATCATTTTGAAATGATTTTATTCGTCGCTTACATTATGAAATATTACTTGAAGACCGTACAGATGCGCAAACCTAACCAAATATATGAGAAATAGTTTTTCACCGCACTTTGGACTTATTCCTCTAGCGTTTAAAATAACCTCAACTGAACCGAACTAATTCCGTATCTCGATATTGGCCAACATATAATCTTAAAAAAACAAAAATAATTACACCAAACAAAAGAAAATAATTTTTCTTACATTTTAAAATAAACAGTTCTTAAAATAGGTCCTAAAATTCTACAAAACAATTAAAATTATATGACTTCCCCATGGCAACCTGTGTAAAATTCACTCGGCATCCAAAGACAGGTTCAAATAATGAAACTTAGATGGCGCGTTAGGTAAAATTAGATCTGCGTTATGGATCGCCAATTGGCACATTGACGTTGAAATGGAACGCAGAGGCGCTGCTCGTCTAGAGGTGATACTTTCAGCATGTGTAGTCGAATCGATAGATAAACTTGAATTAATTCATGTTTCTACCGATTTCTGATAAAAACTGGCGAATTGATTTGAAAAATCATATCAGAAGTGGAAAAAAATTCTATACTCTGAGGTGGCAATGTCGATCTTAATTATTTGTGCGAATACTAAAGTACTCGATCGCTAAACATTCTAGAACTCGAGATGTCAACATTCCTCTGGTTTCTGTTCAAAAATATGTTCGCCCGCAAAAAAAAACTAACCGAACTCAATTCTACACATTTCGGATTTCTTTGTATAATCATAGTTCACACTAGAGACCAGTGATGCCAGTTATACAGATCTCATACACAGTACAGATTTTATACAGATTTCTTAAATTTATTACAGATTTATACAGATTTTACAAAAAGTAAAAAGAAAAAAATAGTGTCGCAGTGACGAGATAAAAACTAAGACAAATCACAATTTAAAATCGAGATCTTTTGTGCACATGTTTGATGATGAACACTGAAATGCAATTTCAATTTGAAACCAATTTGAACTGATATTCAAGAAAGTCATGGCATCTCGAAACTTTATTGTTGTTTTCTTGTTTTGTCTTAGAAATGCATGAAACTTCGAGATCTGGTGTTATCCCGAATTTTTTTTAAGTCAACTCAAAAATAAATGTTCAGATTACACCAGATCTCGACGTTACATACACTTCTAAGACATTTGGCATCAACAAATATTTCTTCCATTTTGCGGTTTTTTTTCTACGGTTTTTTTTCTACGCGGATTTCCGAAGTTATTATTTTTGAACAGAAACCAGAGGAATGTTGACATCTCGAGCTCTACCGGTCTCAAATTCCCAAAGTCGATTTTCCCAAAAAAAAAAAAAATTTTAGAGATTACATCAGATCTGGACGTTCCATGCATTTCTAAGATATTTGCCATCACAAATTTTTTTTCTTTGGTATTAAGGTTTTTTTTAAGCGGATTTCCGAAGTTACGCGGCTTTTTTAACGCGAATTTCCGAAGTTACGCGTTTTTTGTGCGATTTTTTTTACGTACCGCGTAAAAAGAGGCCTCAGTGTAGATAAAAAAAATTATTAATTATTTATTAATTATTAATTTGTATGTTAGAAAAAGTGTGTCGTTAGTTCGTTTTACTCAAGTACACAGTGCACTGTTTCAATTCTGGAGGTAGAGAAATGAAACCTTGCACAATTCACACAATATATCAACTTATGGGAATGATTTTTAGGCATCCAGAAGTATTAAGAAACGTGTCAGTTTTATTCATATTCACGTCATCCAGTTACGTCTCTGACATTACCCACTCGCTTTTTTTAGCTTTGATAACAATACAACTCAGAGAATCAAGCTATATAGTTTAGTTAGTTTGAAACTAATAATTGAAACTTTTGAAAGATTCAATAACAATAATCGAATAATTAATCGAAAATTGTATTCTATCGTTGATTAATCGAGTAATTCGCAGAATTCGACATCTCTCTACACGTTACAGGAGCATTCCAATTTAAACTGCTACACACTGATGAGTGGAAGGTGAAACAAAAAAAAAAGAACAATTCCACTTGGCAGAAATCGTCAAACCAAACTCACCACAGAATAATGGATTGAAACAGGAATTATTTTAAGCAAACTTACAAAAAAATAAAAGCAGAAGTTATTTGAAGAAATGTAGCAGTGGGTTGGGAGAACACTAATTGGGTAAAAGAATTAGGAAAAGTTATTTCCAAAAAGCATAGTTAATTGAAAACGAAGGGGTAAACCTAAAGATTATAATGTTTGATAGATTATGATGCAGACGAGGTGTTTCAAGCGGCAGCGGCAAAAAATTACAGAAGCACAACAGTAGCTGCAATGTTTGCTAACCCCATTACTGTTTCGGTTTTTTTTGTTTTTTTTTTCGTTGAATCTGTAATACTCGAATCGTACCTGATTGTCAATCTGCTCTTGCTGCAGATGGCTGTTGTTGTTGTTGCTAATGATGTTGTGGTTCTGTTGCTGTTGTTGTTGCTGCTGCTTTTGATGGCCGTTCATTAAAGTTTGCATCAGGGCAGGGATATTGTTGGTGACGGTGCCATTCTAGAATACAGCAATACATACAAGGGGGAAAATCATAACACAAACACACATAAGGTTTTGGTCGGTCAAGGCGACTGGGACAGAGGTGGAGTTACAAACGTGAAGGCAAAACGGTGCAGTTCTAACTCAGAAATAAAACTTGAAACATTTTTAGTTTTGGTATAGTTATTGCGGGGAATTCAGAGTGCACGGTTTAAAATCCGCGATCATCATGACCGTGTCAGTTAACTTACCTCGTTCGCTTTTATGGCATTGTCCTGCTCCCATTTGCTCGCTATAAGCAACGTTTCGGCAGTTTTCTGTTGAGTAGATTTTGAGTCATCTAGCAGCGTTAGTTCGTAGAACTCTTGAATGTCTAAAAAGAGAATAGGTAAAACTATGATTAGATTCGATGGTTTAACTGCATCTTAGCACAAATTTGAAATTTATCAAGGCAAATTAGAACGTTGTAAATTTGTAACGTAACAGAAAATAAATAGTTACTCTTTCAGTGTCATCGCTTTAAAAAAAATAAATACTATTTCCTTTAAAACGATTTAGTTCATTCGTCTAACCGCTCAAAAAAGGAGTTTCAATTGTTTATGATAGTCCCTACCCAAAGCTGATTTTCATATGTCTGGTTATGATCGTCACTTCGTTTGTTTTCCGAAAATGATTTCTTCGCGTGTATCAAATTTATAGCGAACATGTTTAGACGTTGGATTTGAAACAAAGATGTCGTTCCGATCGGGCACTCTTTCTCAGTCAGAGAAATCCAAATTCACCACTGCAGTCGCAGCGCAAGGCATTCGCTCATTCACTAGATCCTTCGCTCTCTCTCTGTTGCTGTTTACCGCGCCGGTCCGCATTAGCTGTCAAACATTGACACCGAGAGTTTTACTTTCAATAGTGATTTTTTGTCTTTATTTACTGTATTTTGCTTAACAAAGATTAAACCTGAACTATAATCAAATAGTTCTGGACAAAGCTGATTTAAGTAGGTGGAATCTAAACTGATTGCTTCATGTTTTGACGGATTTTTCTACCAGACTGCCATTCACAAACACACCAGGGTGTAAAATTACTCCGGTATGAATCTGTACCACTATCTCAACTCGGTTCAGCGCGTTTGGAATGCCACCGAAGGTCAAGCCGTAGCTCGATTGCTTTCGCTGGTCGACTATCATGTGAACAATCCAACGCTCTACGTTGAACATCCTGAGACAGCCGTGGATCGACAGTTGGAATCGCCACTAGATGAGGTTGTTTCGTGCCATCTGAAAGTGTTGTTCTACCTGACAAAAGAACGTAAGTAGGCTCCGGACGTAAAGATTTTTTTATTATAATTATTATTTTCATTCAGCCAGAAACTACAGCGAAGCCTACAAACAACAAACCAACTGCATTCAGGCCGTAGTCAAAATGTTGCAGTTGTTAAAAGATGAAAACTGGTTTCTGCCGATCATGTACACGGTGGCTATTGATTTGCGTCGACTGGCGGCCAAATGTGAGGAACAGTTGAAGACTTCGAAGCCGGGAGAGATTCTGGAGAAAGCCGCCGAATGTTTGATGGGATGTTTTCGTGTTTGTGCTGCGGACAATCGAGCTTCGGATACCGATACCAAACGGCTAGGAATGCTGAATTTGGTTAACCAGTTGTTTAAGGTTTATTTTCGCATCAACAAACTGAATTTGTGCAAACCATTGATACGAGCGATTGAAAGTTCCAATTTCAAGGAATCGTTCAGTCTGGCACAGCGCATTACGTATAAATATTTTGCCGGCAGGAAGGCGATGTTCGATTCGGATTACAAAAATGCCGATGAATATTTGAGTTTTGCATTTGAAAATTGCCCGAGAAAGTTCTCGAGAAATAAACGACTCATACTGATCTATCTGGTTCCCGTAAAAATGTTGCTGGGTTTTATGCCCCGAAAGGAAATTCTCGAGAGATACAACGTTCTCCAGTTTCACGACTTGACTATGGCCGTAAAGGATGGCAATGTGCGACGGTTCGACGAGGTCATCCAGAAGCACGAATCATTCTTCATCAAGGCCGGCATTTATCTGATCGTGGAAAAACTGAAAATTTTGGCCTACCGGAATCTTTTCAAGAAGGTTTATCTGATACTGCAGACCCATCAGATCGATTTGAATGCTTTTCTGACGGCACTGCAGTGGGTTGGCGAGGAGGATCTCACCATGGACGAAACGCACTGCATCGTGGCGAATTTGATCTACGAGGGCCGAATCAAAGGCTACATCAGTCTGCAGCACAACAAACTGGTCGTGTCGAAGCAGAATCCGTTCCCAAATGTGATCGTTACGTAAGGGTTGAGAGAAGAAAATGAATAAAAACTTTTAATTTGATTTCGTTTTTTTTCGTCTGTTAAAATATATCACAATCGCTAACCTGTTCTGGAACTAACGACTAGTTTCATCACCACAGCAAATTATCGCAAAACTAATGAGGAAAAGTGACAATTATCAGAGGTGATGAGAACGACGCTCTAATTAAACTTCTTATCGTATGTAGTAAACTGTCACCGGCATCGCTTCTTCGCGTCTTACAAGCGGCACGGATACTCGTGCTGACGTTAAATCGATTATTCAAAGACCCTAATTGAAAATCGTGAACCGGAACATTGTTCCAAACAACTTCAAGTTCCTCCCACTTTGTTGTTTATCTTTTGAATGGATTAAGAGAGTAAATTAAGTTTGGAATCAGTCTGATTCTGACACTCTTCGTGCAGTCGAGCATTCAAAACAGATGCACTGTGCTCAATTAATTTGCCCCGCACGAAAATTATGCACTTTTGGGACAATTCGCGGGCAACTATTTTTGCACCCGCTAGTTACAAGCGTGCAAACCAATACCAACAGAAAAGAAACAAATGACAGTGCAAACTTTACAAAACTGTTCCATTTATCAAATTTTAGCACAAAACACTGGCACCGAGCGAACAGAATTGATGAAAAACGACATAAAATAGTCTGCTTCATTCAACCAGATTTATGCAAGAATGAGAAAATTCTATGAGGTTTATCAGACGGACTACTAGATCTATAGATTACTTAATTATACACGTCAATCGGCAAATGAAAATAAACAAAGTAGAGTAGAAATAAACCAAAGTTTACTATCTTCCAAACCTGACAGTTCCAGCCTAGTTGTATCACAGATAACAGATCTACCGTTGATTTCGAGTAGTGGCAAGAAGCAAGATCTCGCCAGAAGACAATAGGATCCTTGTGGCTTCGAATCATGGATAGAAGTCGTTTTTGTAAACATTCCTTGAGGTATATTTCGCTGTTCATTAAAGCAGTGGTGATGAAGAGTTTCGAAATCTTACCGCAGCTACAAATTGCTTGCCAGACCATAGCTTTCTTACCAAATTTTTCCACTTCAATCGATGTCTCGGACTGGTTTAACACTTGCCCTTCTCGCACCGTATAATATTGTGGTCCCGACAAGGATTTGTAATCGAGTTTCACGTAGGTTTCGTCGTCCATGATTATGTAGTTCAAATTTCCAGCAAGAATCGTATTGTACAGCTTTCGAACCCTCGACCTGATCGATGCTTCTTGTTTCGGACTACGTTTTGGTTGTTTCTGCTCCTTATAGGTCCGAAGATTCAAACGTTTTTTAGCACGAAGAACATTTGACTCATTCTGTTGCTCGAACGCCTTCAGTATACGCACAGATAACAGATATACAGGCTCACATATGAACTGTGTGTAAAATTTGCTCAATCAGCGTGGCGAACACTTGCAGATGTCACCACGATCGACACGAGGCGCCACCACTATTTGGGTGCCGCTTTCACATAAGCTACAGTTTTGGGTGTAACATTCACTTTACGCTAGATTTTGTTTTGCTGTTGGTTAAAATGACAAGTTTATTTTTGTTTTATTCCGATCGAATTCTCGTGTGATTCATGCGACATGGAAATAAAATTGCCTTCAACACTTAGGGAAATCGTGTGATAAGTGTTAAAATTGTTATAGTTGGAATTTTTCTACAACATGCAGGAGGATTTTGTTATCGTTCCGGAACGCAGTGGAACGTTTTGAAAGATCGCGGCGAACAGTCGAGTAGGTGGCAGTAGTGTTTCCAACGTACAGCAAATTTGAAATTTACACAGGATTTTGAAAAATTTTGTTCGAGCCTGTATATCTGTTATCTGTGGTATACGTTTATCCAACTTTTTTCGACCCGTTTTCGGTTTATCCTCACCAAACTTCCTGATTGCATCGAAATTTTTCGCGGCTTTTTCACTTACTCCTTCCATTTTTGCTATCTTACTCCGTGACAGTCAGTGATGCCACTTTTCCCTGAAGTGAAATCCGTAGATTTGGTTTCAAGTGTACTCATACTCATATATTTGAATAAAATTATTATTATATCGTTTTTTAACCCCTCACGTAAAATGGAGCTTTGAGTCATTAAAACAGGATTCCAAAAATGGGTGATCGGTGGCGAATAGAGGTAAGATTACTTATATAACTTGACAGGCCAACAGAAATTATGAAGATGATGTAACAGTATTTAAGTGTTTTTCCGGATAATGATCAGTAAATCATTTGTCAACACTGACTTTGAAAAGTAATTTCTGAAGTGTTGAAATCATTCAGACGAAAGATAAAACATTTCGTTTTCGATTACTGTTATAACTGACTACCAGTGATCGCCGTCATCCAGAATCTTTCTTCAAAATGAATTTTTACAGATGGATTATTGGCCGTTTTCAAAATTAAAACCCCAGATTTATTTATTTCCCGTAGATATCTGGAGAAATATGGCAAAATCCGCAGATTTCTAGAAGTAGATCCGTAAAAAAGGCAGAAATCCGTAGATCTACGGATAAATCGCTGGTGACAGTCCGCGTTCTGTGCACCATTTGTACACAATTTTTCGACGTTGTTCTGCTGAAAGTCCAGGCATTTCGAAACAAACTAATGAAAACGAATAAACAATTGCATTGTAAACAACAGGACGCAGCCATAAAAATTGACAGATTCTGAACCATTGCGAAATGGCAGCGGTTTTTGGTTGCGTCCATACTTTCTGGGACAGTCTTTAGAATGCTATTCATGAACTTCGTAAGCTGCTTAAGTCAAAGCAGTCCCTTTGATCCGAACTTTTGGTTAATTGGGTTGGCAGCACCTTTTCAGATTTTATTGAACATTTTTTTTTTTTTTAAATATATACAGCTACAATGCTGTATACAGATTTTTCTTCTAAAAAATTTCAATGCGGCAACCCAGATCAGGAACATAAATTTGATGAACCTTATTTCCTAATCATCCTTCCTTTGGATATGAAGGCACTATTATTTTCAAGCTTATGCTCGACCCAGTGAAGGGTCGAGTCTGAACAAAAATTTACTTTAGACTCATTAGAGTATCCCTCTCCACGGAAATCTTTAGTAAAAGGCGAAAGATTTATTCGACAGTTGAAGAGAGATCAGAGTGATTTTTATTGAACATATCTGGACACTTGTCGACTTTATTACAAAAAAAAAATACTGTTTTTTTTTTCAAAACTTTTCTAGACTGTTTTTTGAAAAGGGTAAAAAAGTCATGCACTATTTTTTTGTATTTTTTACAAAATCAGTCAAATTTTCAAATAGAAATACTGAAAAAACTCCGCATCGAGTGCAACGCTGAAAATCGATTTTACAACATGAAAGTCGATTCACAAACAAACATCACTTTTGATTTTGATGAAATTTTGTGTTCAACTCTCTCTACTGCTACATTGAAAACTGACTTTGACAGGAATATGGAGGAATGAAAAAAAAACAGACATGAAAAAGTGCAATTGCACCGTATCTGTTTTCATTCGCCGTAGCAAAAAAACAAACTGATGACTCGTCTGAACTGAGTTTGAAGTCTCCACACGGCGGTAGTTCTTCTAGTGATGAATTAGACTATCAAACACTGTAGGAGTTTTAATGGTGGGCTGGGCATGAAGGCACGAAGAGGAACTTTACTCAACTTAATATGTAGCAAACTTCAACGCCATCGGTAACATATAATAGAGTGCTGAAATGAGGCGCCCTTTCCCATCCGTACCCTTTTTCTTCTGCTTCGAGAAATACCGAATCAATATAGAACCAGACATTGTAGTGCCGATGTTCTAGCCTTAAATGGCGAGGGAAACTTGAGTAGACAAAGTTCTACTGATGGAAATGCACAGGAAAACATGTGCAGGCAAAGATGGAAGGAAGATTTGGAGGCTCATGCAAATGTAAAGTAGAAGTTTCACTTGTCAGTTGGGTGCCGATGCTGGTTATTTCCTGTGTTGTCAGCTTGTCAGTTTCGATATGCCGTGCAACACTCATTCTAGTTGTTTCGCCAGACACAGTAGGCTATACCTTTTCGCGCACATGTTTTTTTTTTGTTGTTGTTTTACCGTGGCCCGATATGTATAGCTAGGTTGCTTTGATTTCCAAAACTTAATGGAACCTCAGCTCGAAAAGTGCCTCGTCTGCTAGACTACTCGTGCTGAACGGCACGGTAGCAGATCGAAATGCACTTTCCCGGCGGGTTTTTTTCCGAGGCAGACACACAGCAGTTGGTTCGAATGACACCGAATATGAGCGGTATATTTTTATCTTATTTTCTCTCCCGCCCGCTCGAGACGTCCTGAATGACGATGAGGTGGCTCGGCTCGATTCCACTCTACCGGCGTCGTAAAAATAGCGTCGATGAAGGCGCGATAGAACAGGAGTGTTTGTTGGCCTCAAAATGTCTGACCAGTTCTAAATAATACCGTCTATCGTTTGAAATTGGGAACGGTGCTGCTTTAATAGCAATTACCTATAAATTATCGTCTCTAATTTCAGCTTTTCACTATGGGCTTTCGAACCGACCGTGCAAATTGTAATCAATAATGTATGCCGTCATCGGGCAAAGCTGGACTTACCGAGAAGCGCCTGGAAGAGCCTTGATTTGAATATCCTTATGACTCGTTCGATGGCACTGCGAAGTGCTTTGTCTTGTGGACTGGACAGTCGCGAATGATAGTCCTCGAGTAGTTCGAGAGCTCGGTGAGCTTCTGCAAAAAAGAAACAAAAAAGTAATAAAAAATATTAGGTTTTTCGTATAGATAATAACTCAATTGGTTGGGTCAATGTCATCATCATCGACGAACCGTTGGCGTTTTGTTATGTCATAGACTATGACCACATAGTAGGCCATCCGTTCGGCACAAGTTGTCACGAAAAAAAAACACACAGACAGACGTTTGTTGACTAAGCAGCATCATGACAGATTGCGTATCGGAGTGCCACCAATTCGGTTATTTTTAGCCAAAAAGAAATGTTATCTGTAACCTTCGGTCATTTTTTTTTTCATTTTGTTAAACCGAAGAATTTCGTACAACAAACATTTTTGCTTGCAAATGTCAGTGTAAGTTACGTTGCTTGGAAACAGTGCCTTCAGAAAATTGGATTTGTTCACCCCGGCCGTTTTCCCACCAGCAAAAAGTTGGAAACTATGAAACTTGACTCCCAAAATCATTGAAAATAAAAGTCAAGTTCAGTTTTCTGAAGACCACCTGCTATTTTTGGATTGAAATTGAAGTTTTTTCGCACCCGTCATCAGTAACGATAATAAACAAGACGTCGAAGGCGGGTGTTGTTTTACTACATAAAAACACACGGTTCGCGTCGGTGTCAGCGGAAAAAATGTCGATAGAATCCGAAAGCATCAAGCAGATATATTTTTTTCACTATCGAATCGTTTCCTTTCCCTTGTCGTCTCACCAGCGCTGACGAATTCGATGAGGCAGCTTGAAACGTTGGACGTCGGAGTAAACAGTTTTTGTGTTGATTTTGCCTTCACGAAACATGGTTGTTTATATCGACTAGAATTCAGCGTTCGCTTGTTTTAGAGGTTTCCGATTCATACGAAAGACCGGAAATATTTAGTGTCAGATTAACAGCTAAAAACTTCCAGTTAGCACACTAACGACCAATTTGAATTGAATTTATGCGACACCTAGCGGTGAGCATCTGTATTAACTTGACAGATGACGCGCTGTCGTTTTGTTAATAAACAATAGGGCTATGCGTATTGAAAAGCTGCATTCAGTTCGAAATCCGTGTGGCATTAAGCTTGAGTTATTTGATATGCTTTTTTCGCTCAAAATGAAGGACAAATTTTCCGATTGGATTTGATGGAATCTCTTCTTTTTGAATCATAATTTGGACCCTATTTACAGTCTGTTAAGTAAGAGCGTGTCCAACATAATTTTGAAAAAGTTTCCATAATATTAGGCTATTTCGAAGGGAAGCGTCTTCCAAATGAGTTGAATTATTCCGGAGAGCTGCTTCAAAGTGTAAACACGTTTACCAAGGAGCTTCTGCTTGATTTAGGTCCAGATGCTCACGATAGGATTTGCATTAGACGATTGCGGAGGCTAATCAAGTGCCACTGTTTAATATTTCTCAATTGGGTGGAATTCAAGGCGGCAGAATGATTGCTCTGATTCTAATTATGGAATTTTCAATAACCCTTTTGTCTTGTAACAATAATGCTCCAGTGCTTTTTTACCAGGACAATAAGCCGTGTGGCCAAATTGCATGAGTTAGGACTCAAATTGCTACGACGCCCACCATATTCAGCAGATATAGTACTCAGCGACTATTAAGTCATTGAAGGTCTAAAAAAAGCTTCATGAAAGGAGATTCTTCTCCAACAAGGAAGTCACCGGGAAAAAGAATAAATCGTTCTACAGGAAAGGTATTGCAATGTTAGAAAAGCGCTGGACTGATTGTTTTTTAAAGAAGACTATGATGATGAATGAAGTTGAGCTATGCAACAAAAGTGTTTTTCTTGTTTAGTCCCGAAACTTATTGATACAGGTGTTACATAATTTACAATAGGCTATCGCTCGAGTAAACCAAGAACCAGGTAATTATTGTTATCATTTATTTTGAGCAAATTGAATATAAATAGTCTAAAATTTTTAGTAGGAATATACGAAAAAAGACTATCGGATTGATTTTTCAAACTATGCAAATTTGACACTTCGGTGAAGAAAAACTATTGCATATTGCCTTATGAAATAAACGAATTAATGGAAAAAGACCATATTCATGAAAACAAATCGATCAAACAGCGTTTTGTACATGCACACAGTGTATAACCAATAGTTTCAACTTGTACTCTACCTACTGTCGAACCCCACATTGCAAGCAGAATATCCAGTTATGCGCATTCATCGGCGGACATTCATCGAGGAAATCTAGAATTAAGATCACGATCGTGGTTCTAGACCTGGACTCCGGAACTAAAATTCGGAAATAAAAACTTGAATCTGAATTTTGAAACAGAATTCTGGATTTGAAATTAAGGTTCCCAGAACCAGAATACAGTTCCAAAACTCATGTCCAGAATTCAGACTTATAATTCAGGTTCAGAATTCGGGAACTGAGTTCTGAACTCAGTTCTATTTCCAGAATTCAGTTCAAAAATGCATTCCAGAAACCAGGTTTAAATTTTAGCTAGACAATGCTGGTCTAGAATTAGGATCCAAAATTCTAGAAGTGTAACTGAATTCAGGAACTAGATTCTGAAGATTTTATAACTAAATTCCGGATCTGGATTATAGAGCTCAGTTACGAAGTTGAATTCTGAATTGGAAAACTTAATCCTAGACCACACTAAAATTCAGAATTCAGTTCCGAACCAGAATCCTGGTCTCGAATTCAGTTTCAAAATTCAGCTCCAGATCTCGGGTTCAGTGATCAGTTCAACAATCTAGATTCCAGAACTCAGTTTTAAAATTCAGTTCCCGATTTCAGGATCAGAGTTCAGTTCCAGAATGTAGTATCAAATTCATCGAGGTTCTATTTACAATCTCAGGAAAACAGCCATTGTTGAAAAATGCTAAAGCAGATATTGAGATCTGAGATGGTTCTCGTGTGTGTTTTGTTTCGGCAACAGTTGCTCAGAAAATGGTAGGAAAGCGACAAAATTCAACTAGTTCTTTGGGATGATCTTTAGCACTGAAAAGTGCTTCGAATGGGCCTTGCTGGACTTTTTGGCTGTCTTTCTACCGGTTTTCGGTGTCATCGTGCTGACGATGTCTCGTACGATCAGAGTAACTGCTTTAACTTAAATGACGCTATTTCTCACATCACATTCCATTTTACACCTGCTACTGGCAGCGGTGTACGGACAGCCTCTTTGCCAAAATTCCTTTTCTTGTTCGCAGAACGGGAAACAATGAGACGACAACTCCTCGATGTTGCTCTCGTGTGTCTTGTTTCGGGAACAGTTGCTCAGCAAATGGTAGGAAAAATGAACCACTCAACTTTTATATGGATGCTCTTGTATAGAAGCAGACATCTCGCGTTCTGATTGGCTGGTGCATTCATGGGTTAAATCAAACAGGTTTTTCAGTAGTGTACTATTGAAAAACTTCAATGTTGTTGCAATACACGTTCAAGTTGAAAATTTTCGATTCTATTGGTAGTTAGATTATATAAATCCTTCTATAGATCACTGAGCTATGAGCTTTCAAAATACGAGAATCTCAAATGAACTATTTGAGATTATGTCACACAACTGAAAATTTTATCATAAAATTGTTATCATATTTCCGATGGCATTTCGCAAGAATTATGTTGATTCATTAGATACAACAGGAGATATTCACGATCAAAAACTTATCACTCTCTCAGAGGATAAATTTTGAAAAGGCGCCCCATAGTAAAGTCGTATTCACGACAAAATAAAAGCAGTTTGTTGATCGAAGTGATAGCAAAGTAAAAATGTGTTCTGGTTACTGAATGTAGGTAAATAGAAACTACTGCAATTGTGGCCTTTCACGATATGTAAGCAGGAATCTACTCTTGACTAGATTTTTGTTGTTGTCGGATTCCACAAGGCCTCTAGGCTGGCCATGTTCGGAGAAAGATAATAGGTACTATCAATCTCCCATTGGACCCCAGTCCCTTACACAGTAAATTTGCAACATGACAATGCCGGTCAAAACTCATTTTAAATCTTTTAAATGAGAAGCCCTATCCCACCCGCTGAAAAGCCCAGACATTGCTCTTTCCGATTACTGTTTGTTCCAGTCGATACCGCATGACCTGGGTGACCTGCACGAAGTCAAAAATGAATCGATTCGTCAATTGCGACCAAGTCGGTCGAATTTTTCAAAACGGGCCATCCATAAATTGACATAAAAATGTGAAAAAGGAGTGGCTTGCGATGGACAATGGATTAGTTGGTAGAAAATAGTGCTATGGAGCTATGATTTCCGTTGATTCCTGGTAAATTTTTCATCCTCATGATACATTCAAACAAATCACTGAACGTTGCTATCGGAATTGTTAATCGATACTTTCGTGTAGTGCGTCCCTGTCTTTCCCGTAGTACCCTCCAGTGTGAATGACCTGAATACTGTAAGCACACACTCTAATTCGTATCCATTAGTTGGCAAGTCAACAACTCCTCCAGCCAACCGACGGCCAATGCAATGTAGAATTGCTGTTGCAAGGCAGTAGACAAGGATTAAACCGAGTACCGGCTGGGACTGGACTCGATTAATATTGAATTTATGCTGGCATACGTTTTTTTTTGTTATCCTTCTATCCGTACTGCTGCCTCCTGCTGCATTGTCAGGTGCCAGTATTTCTTACTACAATGGTCAG
Organism: Malaya genurostris; assembly: GCF_030247185.1. Lineage (NCBI taxonomy): Eukaryota > Metazoa > Arthropoda > Insecta > Diptera > Culicidae > Malaya > Malaya genurostris. The sequence continues at coordinate 164,855,242 of NC_080570.1, read as the reverse complement.
TAGCTTTTTGTGTACATGTATAGATAAAAGCACTTGATAGCACATCCTGTTTCCGCACCCACTCAGTTTGGCCTACATTACGGTTTCGCTATCGGCGAAGTAAGGGTTGATAGATGACATGAGAAAGTGCAAAAAAAAACCAAAGAGATGGAAAACCTCCATCACGTGCGTTTAAACCTAGCTGCAACCATTATCAATTATATAACGATGGAACAGTCGAGGCTGGCTGATTGCCTCTCGAGATAGCTCGAGAATCCAGGGCTGAAGAAACTTACCTTGCTTTTTGACTGGCATCCTTCCGCCGCCTGCTACGATAGCGAGTAGCTTTCACACAAAATCAATATCCCTCTGAATACCGTCAAAAATCGCGATATTTTTCTTCTTTCTCTTTGCGTCAGAGATGTTTCAGAAATCACTCGGAACACAACCACTTAACCTAAAAAAACGAAGGGAAACAAACCGCCCTTCGCTCTTCGAGTTTACTCACTATTCACGATCTTCGAAATTATTCTGCTGGTCCTGCTAGAAGAATGACGTACATACGAGCATAGAAAACAGCTGCCACTTGCACCAACGAACGAACGCAGCACCAATTTTAGTACAACAAAATACTCGAATAGACGCTGCTGAATCCGCAAGAAGCCCTCACACGGTGATCGAGTGGGACTTGTGCACATGTGCCTTCGTCCATGAACAGGAACTCTGTCAAGTTAGCGGGTATACGGGCGCGGACAGGAGAAAAAAAAATCAGCATACGTAGCATAAAATGAAATACGGAAAAAAGGGGAAATCGCACATGTAGTCGGGCTTATTTAAATACACACGCTACTTCAACCGACTGAATGCTGAACCACGTAGCAGGCTGTGCGGGCTGGTCGACCGAGCAGAAGAAATACTGTGCAATGCGATCATTCTATCGTCGATTCTGGGAGAGAATATGAGAACTTAGTGAGAGAAACAGAGAGTGAGCGTGAGAGTAGAAGGTCTTACAATAGATGTTTTCAACATATTTTTATGTCATTTCTTCAACGACATTGAACTATGACAAGTGCAACTGTCAGTAATTATGCTAATACTCTACTAATGTCTACTGTTTTTTTTCTTCTTAACATGATTTCAATTTAATGTCGTCGCTATCAACAGATTGACATCAGGAAAAACTACCTTCCAAACTTCACCTATCAAACAAAGTGTAAATAACTTAACAGACAAATAACGCGATACTAAAAATAATATGCCATAGCAGAAAACAACATTTCGGGTTTTTGGTATGTGCTTTCACTCACAAACACAAAACTGGCGATTTATTTTAAGATCAGCCAGCCGGACTAGAGAGTGGGTAATTTTTGTAATATCACCAACACAATTTGATTAGAATGCAGTGAATAAACATAATACTTCACCTAATTGCTAGTGAGCACGGCCCTCCCCCTATTATATCCTGACATGGGCAGACAACTTTCGTGATTTTCTTTGCCTTTCGTTCATTCGTTCTTCAATGGTCAACTATTTTATATCGGTCCGAAAATAGAATCGAAACTGGATGTTCCCTAGTTTTACACCTGCGTCCAACGTTTGTTACTATTTATGTGTAGTTTTTTTTTTGCTTTCATGAAAAAATTTTTTTATCATCAGTAAAAACTACGAAAACATTTAATCAACTTAACCAATACAAATATTGAAAAGTAATGTTCATTTCCCTTTTTCTCTCTCACGAAATTTTTCTCAAGTTTTCTCTTCTGACGAATCCTTTCACGATTACACAGCACCCCCTTTTCGATCGACCCTTTTTTTCTCGTCTTCATCTTTCGTACGTTATGTATGCAGCCACAATTTTCCTTTGCTGACCGAGAAAATCTTCCTAATCAAAAAAAAAAAACTCTGCATTCCAATCGATGATTTTCAAGCGCCACTTTCCAACAAACAACCAATTTATCGATCGGAAACGTTTCGTCCTAGCCACTATCCATGCTGCAGCAAAAATGGAAGTTTTTTCCTTCTTCTCCGGATTGCCACAGCAGGACACAGGTGCCGTCACCGCGGAGTATAGGAAAAATCAGGTGAATTTTCACAAACGACCTGTTTTGTTCGTCCCCTTTTTCACTTTTATAACTGACCTATGCACTTATGCCCATCGGAGCAAGCGGCAACAGTTACGGATTTTCTGGTGAAATTTTCACTTTTAGTTCCGTTTCGTTGCTCTAAGCACTAATAAGTAACAACACTTTCACTCTGTCACCGACCGTACACCGCTGTGTCGTCGTCGTCGTCGTTGTGGTGTTCACGATGAAACAATCTTCTCTGACCGGGGGCAATGAGTATATGCATGAAAGCATACCGTGCGAGAACACGCAGGAGAGTCGTCAGTTTGCTGATGACGACAGTATAAACATTCGAGTGGCGTAGATTTTCCACCCCATTCGTTCAGTTCGTGGAAAAACTCACCACATTCTGTCACTTTATATAGGGGTTGAAGTGAAGTGAGTGCCATTCGGGCTGCCAGTCAGTACGTACTATAAAAATTAGTGCTAGTTTCAGTTACTCACGGACAGGTGGCGAATGTTGTTGTTGCATCACGAACGTCAAAGAACTAAAATTTCAAAACATTGATGCCGGTCATTTCTCAGCAATAATGGCATTATCTTTGACTAAAGACAATAAAATTCCAGCGGATGCCGTAAGATTGAGTGAAAAGGAAGCTTTGGTGTACTTTTTGCGAATCGTCGATGGATGGGAAAACAAAGGAGAATCGTAGGTGATTCAGAAATGCTCTAATTGCTCGCGATTGAAGATTGATTTTTCTTTCAGATGGCCCATCATGTACACAGCCGGTATCTTGGGAGCATCGACGGTAGTTTCCAGTGTGTATTTAAATAACCACTATCGGAGCAAACTGAGACTAAGTAACTATGGACGTCTGTCTAGTTACTTACCGGGTGTAGTACTTCCTGCCATTATGGCTACGTTTTTTCACAAGACCTACATTCTGCCCGAAGTGGCGTTGAGCAAACAACAATGTCCAGTCTGCATCCAAACCAAATCCGGACTGTTCCAGGCCGGTTTCAGTACAATATATCCGATGCTACTGGCTCCGATATCGGCCTTTATGGTAGGAAATTATTCCGCAGTTTGCTCCTTGAAAACTGTACTTCTTTTGTTTTGGTTTTTCAGTTTGCTACCCGTCACTTCACCTACCGGCTGCCATCGATCACTGCGCAACCCCGCGAAGTGTTTATGCTCTATCGGAAAATGAGCAGCCCCATAACCATGGCTGTTATTGGACTGGTGGCATTCAATTTGATGCTTTCCATGTTTCTCACCGGGAAGGAAATTGAATCGGTTTATAAAATCAACCTGAGCCTAATGGATCTCGAGCACAGGGTTGAGAATGATAGTCTGCAGCCAATCGATAATTAATTACAGGTTGTTGATGGGTTGTAATTTTGTAGATACGATAGTTATTAAAACATATATACAGAATTTTAGTTGTGTACCGTTATTTATAAACAATATGAATAAGTATAAATCAACTTAAACGTGCGAATTCATATGCTGTGTCAAATTGCTTGTAGAGTTGCTTTTACTGAACTTCCCATTTAAAAATAAAATTGAATATTGCCTTCAACTTTTTACTTGTTGGATAGGAAAATCATGATAGTGAAATTCGTTACTAAGATTAGGGCTAGTAAATTTTTCCTCGGATTTGCACTAAAATTCCCGACTTTTTCCCGGTCACTTGCCACCCTGGTATTATCAATAGAAATCAACATAATTTTATTTGAATAGATTTACATCTACAATTAAAGTGTCGAATCAAATGCGACGAAATTAAGTGTAAACCACATCAGTTCAACGTGTCGATTTTTATCAGTGTGTGTTTCTTTGAGAAATGTGATTATTGACACGTTGAACTGATGTGTTTTACACTGATACTGACAAAGATATCGGGTTCGATTCCTGATTTGTTCAAAGATCTTCCCGGGTAGGAAATTTTCTAGAATAACCCTGGATAGTAAATCGGAAATATTTGAATGTTTTCTTGTTCTCAGTTGTACTTTAGAAGGAGAATCTATACCTGCTGGATTAACCAGATCGTTTTAACTGGTTAAAATATGTGATGCAATATTTATTATCATTTAGATAAATCGTCCAGCTCACACCTTTGTAGGGGTATGAGGCGAGACCATCATCATCAACATTTTTAACCAATTTTTGGTAAACGGCTGTAGTCGAAAAATGATATGTTGAATCAATTCTTACACTGGAAAAAAATCGATTTTTAAAGTCTCTCTCTCTCTCTCTCTCTCTCTCTCTCGGAGACGGCTAAATATGCACTCACTTTTCTCGGAGACGGCTGAACCGATTTTCACAAACTAATATTCAAATGAAAGGTCCCAGGTTCCCATAGCATGCTATTGCATTTCATTTGGATCCGACTTCCGGTTTCGCAGTTACAGGGCGATACGTGTCAAAGTTTTCAAATCGCCATATAGATTGACAATAAAATTGTTGTGTTAATATTCTCGGCCTGATCGATGCTTCTTGTTTCGGACTACGTTTTGGTTGTTTCTGCTTCTTGTAGGTTCGAAGATTCAAACGTTCTTTAGCACGAAGAATATTTGACTTCGAAGTGCCCACTTTTTTGGCCACATCCCGAACTGAAACCTCCTTCTTTTGCTCGAACGCCTTCAGTATACGTTTATCCAACTGAGGGTTAGCATGACCTTTTTTCGACCCGTTTTCGGTTTACCCTCAAAGGTGATGTCAATATTAATAATAAAAATAATAATCCTACTACATGTTTTATGCTGTTGATTCATGCTGTTTAGCTTGACTTACATATGCAGAAGTTACAGAAACGCAGGTTCGCTTCGTTTATTAGATTTCGTCAATTGGTTTAATCGAAATAAAGCATGAGATAGTAAGTCTAGGTTTAACTAGGTTCAAAACTGTTCCAATTTTTAGGTCATCAAAGTCTTACAGTTTCATACGGAATTCCTAAATTTGTTGTGGATACTACTTCCGGTTCTGTGTTTACAGGGTAAACAGGTTTCGTAGAGTTTGTTAGATTAAGTCCGACCAAACTTTCCTATTTCTATTCAATGAACAGTTGTTTTTGCGAATTCCGCAGTAATATTTATGATGTTATGAGCAATATGAGAACGGCATCATTACACAACTAGGTGGATTAAAACAGGTTTATCAGTTATTTTTATCGAAAACTAAACTGAATAATGACGAATTTCGAAAATAATTAAACATTTTTTACCTAACTTGGGACCGAACTTCACCTGAATCAAAAATGATATTTTCTTGTAAATTCACGCAGAAAAATTTATTTTAAATTTAAATATATTACACTTTGAATTCAAATATATTTTATTTTGAATCAGCACTTATTTTCAATTTCCTTTGATTCTAATACATTTGATATTTACTTCAAAGCAAATATTTTTTTCTTTCAACGCGCATTTTAAATTAAAATATATTGTGCTTTGAATTCAAATATACTTCATTTCCATCTGAATTTAATTTCACTTGAAATCAAATACAATTAAAAAAAATTTATGTTATTTAAATGGAATTTTTCACTAAATATTGTAAATTAAATTTTTATTTACTATTGATTGCATTTTGTGCACACAGCTAAGTACGGTTGCGGTATTGACTCCTCTACTTCCTTTCGTTCAATAATTTTCAAAAACTCAACTGTGTAACCGTTCTCTGGAATGGATACAAATGAAAGTTCCCTGTACATGCATCCTTCATAACCTACCTATCCGATGAAAGCACTCACTATGGTATCGCACAATTATAACGATTTCAATAGTGCAGATAGTTTCAATTCGTCAACTGCTTCGAAAGTTATTAGGGTAACAAAGGTATTTTGGCCCGCTTTAGGATCGATTTTATTTTGGCCCACTTTGTAAAAATATCCACCAAATGTTTTAATATCTTTGAAAAATCCTTCCGCAATAGGTAATTTAATGTGATTAGCTTCAAACTGAAGCAACATGGTTTACCTAAGATCGATTGAATCCATATAGTTTGTTAGGTGGGCCAAAATATATGAAGTGGCCAAAATACCTCTGTTACCCTACTTCCTCGAACGACATTTTCCGTTTGAATGATGCAATAAAATGAAATCTTAGAAAAAGTTGTGTTCAATCTCACAAAATCAACTAGTTCCAATGCTTGATTCAATGAAAATATTTCAGAATCAATAATCTCTGGTATTTAATTCAAGGACAAAAAAATATTATCAACATCAAAGAATTCGAAGCTAAGACTCAGTATATTTGATTCAGTTCAATTCAAGAGTTAACATATTTTTGATGTGGAACACATCTTTATTTTCTATATAGGGATGCAAATCCCTATAAACTCAAGGAAAAGTACACGTAGAAATGTGGTCAGTGTAGTGTCCGAGAACCGAATCCTCGTCTGAAGAGTCCGACATTTTTTTATGTTATCAGCAAGAAAAAAAATCCAACCATTCGCCTTGAAATTATTCTCCAGAATGACCCTTCCCTCCAAAAGCGCTCAAGCGCCTCTCTCCGCGTCTACTTACCTTGTTCGCCTCTACTTACCTCGTTCGCCTCTATTTACCTTATTCTTCGATCTATTTTCCAGAAACCAACCATTCCCGTTTTGCTCGGTCACTTTTCAAGATACTCAGATTGTCCCTTTTCATTTTTCGATCCAATGTGTAAGCCAAGACTTAAACCCAACCGATTACAACTGAGGTGCGCATTTTTTTTTCACAACGGGGTGAGAAACGTCAAATATATAAACAAATGCAATGAGTGTTTTGTAAGAAGTTTTTTTTCTTTCATTTTATTTATTGCGTATTCTACATCATTCTCCTTCTCTACTCTTGCAGCAACCAATACAGACGTACCCAGTGGTTGATGAAGATATCGGTGCTTTTCTGACATCGTTCACATTGCGGGAGTACTGGATGCCATTGGCGCTCATTAACACCACTTTTGCACCGTCCCTGGCTACGATCCGGTAGCGTTCATTGGAAAATATTGGATCTGTTTTGTTCCGTCTTTGTTGTGACAAAAGGACCGTATCTCCAACTTTAATATTAGATTCTTTTGCGCCTCGAGAATTATCTGCATCTTTTTTACTTTTCAGTTTTGCAATCTCATCGCACTCACGTACGTCAAAACGATCTAATTTGTTTGTGTATGGATGCCATAAGCTCGTGAAAGTTCCTCGGTATCTCCACCCTACCATTAACTCGAATGGAGTAATGCCCAACCTTGAATGTGGAACTAACGTGTTGCGATGATGAACGTACTGCTCCAGAGCATGCCGCCAGTTCGAACCTTCTAGTTTTGAAGCAGCCAAAGCCTTTATAATTCCTGGGTTTTGTCGCTCCACAGAACCGTTAGTTTGTGGGCATAATGGAATTGATTTCCGCACGTTAACCCCTTTATCCTCCCAGTAATTCTTGAAATTAACACTTTGAAATGGAGGCCCATTGTCACTTTGAATCGACAATGGGCATCCCCATTGCTGAAAAATTTTACATAGTGCTGAATTCGTTGTATCTGCATCTGTTTGTTTCATCTCTACAACGTACAGGTATCTGGAATATGTGTCTACAACTATTAGGAACTCTCCAGAACCGAACCCTGATACTTTGAGAAAATCGATTTGGAGTACTTCCCAAGGACCTTCAGGAAGCACTCTTCTTTGATAATGGAATTGGTGGATTTTTTTTTGACAACTGCATACAAACTTCGCAAGCATTGACAAACTTTTCGACAGCAGTCGACATGCCGGGCCACCAAAAAAACTGTCTCATTATTTTTTTCATTGACACTATTCCAATGTGTCCACCGTGAGCTGACTCTAGAGCTACTTGTTGTAGTGATTCTGGCAAGACAGCCCGATCCTCTTTGAAAAGCAGAAAACCTAGGAACCGAAGATTTTTCTTTTGGGCTTCGTACTTTTGTAAATCTTTTGGCCACACATCACATTGTATTGCTGTTCGAACCTTACACAACATTTCATCTTCTTCAGTGCGTTTTTCGATTTCTCCCCAAGTTAAAGCCATGTGACCTACATCAAGCGCATATAATAAGTGATTATCGTCCTCTTCTTCAACTGGTGCTGCGGTTTCCTTTGTATGATCGATAAGTCTTGATAAAGCGTCCGCAACGTTCATATTTCCTGGTATTCTTTCGATGGTAAAATCAAACGATTGCAACCGGAGCGCCCACGCATCTGCTCTGGACAGGGCTCGCTTGCCTAAACGATGAGTACCATTAAAAATAAATTGGTTTGCTTCGGCGTCCGTTTTAATAACGAAGGATCTACTAAGAAGGTATGTAGAGAAGCGCTCTACTCCCCAAACCACAGCCAGTGCTTCTTTATGGGTTTGAGGATACCTTTTCTCTGTTGGCGTTAACGATTTAGAAGCACATGCAACAATTCGTGATTCCTGGTTATTATTGTATTGGACTAAAACGGCTCCTAGACCAATCGGAGATGCATCAACGTAAAGTTCAATTGGATCTGTTCGGCTATAGTAACCAAGAGTTTTAATCATTTTCAAGGCTCCTGATTTCAGGAAATCAAATTCTCGCTGCTCTTTGTCGGTCCAATTAAATTTTTCGGCCTTTGCCAGCGCTCGTAAATTTTGGGTTAAATCGGCACGGTTTGGAATGAAACGATCTACGAATGTTATAAGGCCAAGAAAACTTTTGACTTCAGAACATGTTTCTGGTGGTCTGAATTTTTCAATTGCACTCAGCTTTTCCTCATCTATTTTCCATCCTTCAGAGGTTAATGTAAACCCTAAAAATGTTACCGCTTGGCTTCCAAATACGCATTTTGACTCGTTCAACTTGACGTTGTGATTTTTGAGTCTCTTCAGAACTGCTGCTAGATTCTCATCGTGCTCCACTTTTGTGCTTCCGAATACGAGTATGTCATCTTGATAATTTCTCACACCTTTGCAACCGTCTAAAATTTTTCGCTGCATCGTTTCCTGAAACACGTCTGGCGCATTGCATAGGCCAAACGGAAGACGAGTGAACCTGAACATGCCGAATTCTGTGCAAAAATTTGTTAAGTGACGAGAATCTGTATCCAACTCAATGTGGAAAAACGCGTTACTTAAGTCGATAGTCGAGAACCACTTCGCTCCATGTAAATCGGAGAGAATTCCTTCTAATGTGGGAGCAGCAAACGGAGTTCTGTGAACATAGCGATTTGGTCCCCTGAGGTCGATCACTAACCTGATGTCGTCCTTCCCTTTTGGTACTACTAACATTGACGAACAAAAGGACGTATCCATTTCCTCTGTTACTCGTTCAATAATATCAGTCCTTTCTAAATTACGTAGGCGTTGTTCAACAAGTGGTTTAACTGCCTGAGGGATATTCATGAAAACATTACGACAAGGAGGCTTCAACTTATCGTACTCAATTCGAACAGGCGGCATGTTAAACTTCGGAAACTTTTTCCCCTCATCAATAGATTCGATTGCCCCTATAAAGCGCGAGTTTTCTAGCATATTGGTAACAATGGGAACATTGATCCCAACCATTAGGATACTATACCGTGATGCTGTAAACTTGCCCAGGAGCGCTTGAAATTCTTTCACTACGTAGAATTTTTCCAAAAATACGGGTCTATCATTGGATATGTACATATACGCCTCGAATGTGGCTAATACATTAATTGTATTGTTCGACGCATATCCTTTGAGAAGGTGATCGACTTCTTGTTGAATGTTAAAAACTTCTCTACCGTAAGTCGCATTACTCAACAATGCATTAAACATATCTTCCGTGAAGGTGTTCACCTGCGCACCAGAATCAATCAGAAAGCGACAAGGCATTCCCGCAACTTTTGCTATTATGAACCCGTCGTTGTATGCCGATGTAAACGCAGCAACCGTAGCCACGTTTTGTTTCAGAGGATTAATCTGTCAAAATAACAATGTTGAGTTATTTTCATTGCCCTTTATTTAATTATCTTATTTTTCGAATATGTTTAGCTTATTATTGAATTAATGTTACAAAGTTAATCAATGCGAAACTGTCTGAGCATTATACAAAGTTATGAGTGTTATTTAAAACAACTGTATTCAAAAGCAAAATATTTCCAGTTAGCTAGCGTTGAAATGAAAACTAATGTCGTTTTCGTTTTTAAATTGCACTACACTGGTGTAGCGAAAGCTGCACTGAAACCGTTCGTTTTTACCAATTGCACTACACCAGTGCTACACTTTTTCTGCACCGATACCACTGGTGTAGCACTCATCAAAAGTTTGGTGTAGCTCTGTGCAATGGAATCGTGTATTGTAGTCAATGGTTACTGTTTATGTTTTCGTCATTTTTGTTCGTTTATTCATGCCTCAGTGTAGCACTGCACCGGTGTAGTGCAAATTAAAAACGAAAACGCCATTAGTGTTTTGGGTTGGTAGTAATTTATTCCGACTTATCACTTACTTCTTGTGGTTCTGCTATCTCTTCCAGTTTTTCAACGGCCGCAACCACTTTTCGGGTAGACGCACCAGTTGATTCTAGAATCGCCGGAGTTCTAGGATTCGTCGATGGTGCCAGAGGACATGCTATTTGAATGTGACCGAACCGTCCACAGTTTCTACAATCTTTGTTGATGGCATGGCACTTATCAGGAACATGATAAACGCTGTTACACCTCCAACATCTATTTGCTAGCGGCACATTTCGCTGCGTGTTGAAACCAGTTGTGACACCGCGAGAAGGATCGTGATAATTCTGTTGTCCTATTCCAGCGGAATTCCAACGAAAACCTCGTTGGTTGATCGCTCTTCCTCTGTACTTGTGTTGAGCAGAATCTCTCATGGAAAAATTAGCACGAACTGGAGCTACGAGAGCTTGGTTCTTGAAACCATACTTTTGGGAAACGAACTGCTCGTTCAGACGGATAGCCTCGATTTCTCTGACTTTGTCTATTAGGTCAGTAAATGTTCCTTTTCTACCAAGAAGTTTTAAGGCCATTGTACGTACTTCCTTTCTTATAGCATGTTCGGCGATTGTGCCAACAACTTCTTCGAATTCTTTTTCTTTCTCATAATCACATAGTCTGGCGGCTGTACCGACACGCGTTATGAACGCCAAATCGGATTCATTTTCTTTCTGCTCCATTAAAGCGAGGCGACGTCGTTGGAGCATAATATCTGAACCAGATCCGAAATATGCTTTCAGCCGATAAAGCGCATGGGAATATGGAAACAAGGCTGCATCAGGTGCACCTGAATCTGCTTTAGCGTTTCGATGTATGTCTAGCAACCTGGGTCCTGCTTTGACTTTGAATATTGTGAACTTAGTAATTTCGTCATTAATTCCCGCTAGACTCATCGAGTCATTAAGAAGATCTCGCCATTGTTCGAAAACGTGACGATTGATTTCTTCGGCCTCGACTAATGGTTTACATTCAGGGACATTAATCGACGAAATCGATAATTGATTGATCGAGGATACAAATTTTGATTCTTCGAGGTTTGGTACACCTCTTGAGCACTGCGTGCTGCTAGGTCCGACTTTATCGAATTCGATGGAGCTTGTTTCGACTATTTCTTCACCAGTATTTAACGGTCCTAACTCGACATTAGTCTCAGTATTACGATCATGTTCTTTTAATTTCCGGATTTCGTCGGCTAGTAAGGCATTTCGAGTTTTCTCTTCCTCTAAGGCCTTTACCAAATTAGCAATTCGATTTCGTCCAGAGAGTCCTGCACGTAACTTCAGTTTTTGCGGTGTTTTGATATGGTGTTTTCGAGCATGGGAATCCGATTTTTTTTTGTAGTTTTGCGGCTTTCATAATTCGAGCATTACGAGTCACTATTCTCCTTCTTTTCATAGGAAACGTGTTTCTGTGAAAAAAATTATTTCAGGATTCAATCTTTTGCTCATTAGCTAATTCAATTTTTTTTTCTTTTTTTTTTTTTTTTTTTAAATAACTATTTATTGGAATATGAGTTAAAATTAAATTATTAAGATTTAAATTGGGTGTTCAGCCACAAGTGGTGACTTTTCAGCCCTATTATATATATGATTTGGTTATTACCATGAAGACATCATTTGCTTCCGCAATTCTGAGATTTTTGTGTAGGGAAAATTCTAAACCTACTTGTATTGTGTAATGGGGAAAAGGAACTTATATACTAACTTACTAACTAATACAGAGAGCGAATCGATTCAATTGAAGATTGCACCGATTTTTGTCGGAATTTGCTTATAATATTATGTGACATTGCATCTAATGGTTCTATATTTGTGAGTCTGTGTAACTCATTTGTACTAAACCAGGGAGGACGCTTCAGAATCATTTTCAGAATTTTATTCTGAATCCTTTGAAGCGTTTTCTTCCTGGTGGAACAACAGCTTGACCAAATTGGTACCGCATAAAGCATGGCTGGTCTGAAAATTTGTTTATAAATTAACAATTTGTTTTTTAGACAGAGCTTAGAATTTCTGTTTATAAGAGGATATAAACATTTAATATATTTATTACACTTTGCCTGGATTCCTTCAATGTGATCCTTGAAAGTGAGTTTTTTGTCATACGTTAAACCTAAGTATTTAGCTTGATCAGACCATGTCAATTCCAAGCCATTCAATTTGAGAATGTGATTATTGTTTGGTTTAAGAAAAGAAGCTCTTGGCTTGTGAGGAAAGATAATTAATTGCGTTTTTGCTGCATTTGGTTTAATTTTCCATTTTGACAGATAATCACTGAAAATATTTAAACTTCTTTGTAGGCGACTGCAGATCACTCTTAGATTTCTACCTGTGGCTAACAGACTTGTGTCGTCACAGAATAGCGATTTCTGACAACCAACGGGTAGATTTGGAAGATCAGAAGTGAAAATATTATACAAGATTGGAGCTACACTCGAACCCTGCGGAACACCGGCTCGTACGGGTAGCAATTCAGATTTACAATTCTGATAGCTAACCTGAAGAGTACGATCAGTTAAATAATTTTGAATCATTTTGATCAAATAAATAGGAAACTGGAAATCAGACATTTTTGCTATTAAACCTTTGTGCCAAACACTGTCGAATGCTTTTTCTATGTCTAGAAGAGCAACTCCAGTGGATAACCCAGAAGATTTATTTGATTTTATCATGTTCGTTACTCTGACAAGTTGATGAGTAGTTGAATGTTCATGACGAAATCCAAACTGCTCTGGTAAAAAAATTGAATTCTCATTTATATGAGTCATCATTCTTAACAAGATAATTTTTTCAAAAAGTTTACTGATTGAAGAAAGTAAGCTAATTGGGCGATAACTTGATGTTTCTGCTGGGTTTTTATCAGGTTTTAGGATAGGAATTACTTTAGCGTTTTTCCATCTTTTTGGGAAGTAAGCTAATGAAAAACACTTGTTGAAAATTTTAACCAGGAGTCTCAAGGCAACATCGGGAAGATTTTTAATAAGAATATTAAAAATTCCATCATTACCAGGAGCCTTCATGTTTTTAAGTTTTCTAATAATTGATTTAATTTCATCAAAATTCGTCTCAATAATGTCATCGTGTGATAACACTTGAGTTGAAATATGATCATATTTCAGTGAGACTTCATTTTCAATAGGACTCACAACGTTCAAATTAAAATTGTGGACACTCTCGAACTGCTGAGCAAGTTTTTGAGCTTTTTCGCCATTTGTAAGAAGTATTTGATTTCCTTCCTTGAGAGCAGGAATAGGTTTCTGAGGTTTCTTAAGAACCTTAGAAAGTTTCCAGAAAGGTTTAGAATATGGTTTAATTTGTTCAACTTCTTTAGCGAAATTTTCATTTCGCAAAAGAGTAAATCTATGTTTAATTTCTTTTTGTAAATCCTTAACTATGTTTTTCATAGCAGGATCACGAGAACGTTGATATTGTCGTCGACGAACATTCTTCAACCGAATGAGCAGTTGAAGATTGTCATCGATGATAGGAGAATTTAATTTAGTTTGAGCTTTGGGAACTGAAAGATTTCTAGCTTCGATAATATAATGATTCAAATTATCAATTGCTGTGTCGATATCCGCAGAATTTTCTAAAATAGTTTCATGATCCACATGATTTTCAATGTGAGATCTGTAATCCAACCAATTTGCTCTATGATAGTTGAAAATAGAACTAATTGGATTAATTATAGCTTCGTTGGAAAGTCTGAATGTTACAGGAAGATGATCTGAGTCAAAATCAGCATGAGTAATCGGTTCACTACAAATGTGACTTTGATCTGTTAGAACCAGATCAATTGTAGACGGGTTTTTCACGGAAGAGAAACAAGTAGGATTACTGGGATGAAGAACTGTAAAGTAACCAGCTGAGAGTTGATTATGAAGTATTTTACCATTACTGTTATTTTGCCTACAATTCCACTGGACATGCTTAGCATTTAAGTCCCCTATTACGAAAAATTTCGATCGATATCTTGTAAGTTTTTGCAAATCGCCTTTAAAGAAATTTAATTGTTCGCCGGTGCATTGGAATGGCAAATATGCTCCAGCGATGAAATAAATTCCATGAATGGTTTCAACTTCGATTCCCAAGCTTTCAATAACTTTAGTATTGAAAGAAGGTAAAATTCGATGTTTAATTTGCCGTTGGACAAAAATGGCAACTCCACCACCAATTCCAGTAAACCTGTCAAATCGATGAACCACATAATGTGGATTACTTTTCAATTTTACATTTGGTTTAAGAAAAGTTTCTGTCACAATGGCAATATGAATTTTGTGAACTTTGAGAAAATTATAAAATTCATCTCCACTCGATTTCAAAGATCGAGCATTCCAATTTAAAATATTCAAATAATTATTTAACATCACTGTTAAATTTTAAATTCATTATAATATTATTTGCAAATTTCCATCCGATTTGAAATGCTTCAAAAAGTGATGAAGTCGAATTCATTTGGATGATCATTTGAAAAAGTTGATCTTGTAGGTAGATCATTTTATTTTCAGTTATATCGCCTAAATCGACTTCATTTAAAGAAGCGAATGGCATTGAAGGAATATTTGTAGGTAGACTGCCATTAGAAGAAGATGATTTGGTCGGTCTACCTATTAATAAATTGTTTTCGTTAGAAGAAGAACTGCAAGGCGGTCCTGTGTTTTGATTATTTACATTAGAAGAAATAGGAGATAGATTTCTACCTAATATACCAGCATAACTGACATTAGAAGAAGATGATGACGAGGTCGATCTACCTGTCAATAAATTGTTTTCGTTAGAAGACGAATTGGCAGGTGCCTTAGAAGAATTTTCAGGTATGTTCTGTAAATTTAAGGTCGTTGATTTGACTTGTTGTCTAAGCGAACGAGCGTTTAAAATTTTTTCCCTGACAGGACATTTCAAATAATTGGATTTATGATTTCCATTGCAATTTGAACATGAAAATTTATCAGTGGTTTCATTCATTGGACAAGCGTCTTTCGAATGCGATTTACCACAATTCAAACACCGTATATCCATATGACAATTTTTGGTTCCATGACCGAAGCCTTGGCAACGACGACATTGCGTTAAGTTTGCAATACGATTATGCCGTTTATAATGTTCCCAATGAATTTTAATGTGGGAAATGAAACGTACTTTTTCTAAAGTTTTCAAATTGTTTACATCACTTCGATTGAAGTGTATTAGGTAAAGTTCATGGGAAATTCCAGAGCGTGGTTTAGAAGTACCATTCGCTCTTTTTTTCATAAGTATTACTTGGGAAGGGGCAAAACCAAGCAATTCTTTTAGTTCATTTTTAATTTCATCAATACTTTGATCATTTGATAATCCTTTCAAGACAGCCTTGAAAGGTCTGTCTGATTTTATATCATATGAATAAAATTTATGAAGTTTTTCGGACAAATATCGAATAAGACTTTCGTAATCTTCCAATCCATCCACCAAGACTCGACATTCTCCTCTTCGTCCGATTTGAAATGAGACTTTTACTTCCGGGAGAAAAGTAGAAAGCTCAGTACGGAATGCTTTGAAGTCGGAAATCATCACCGTCACTGGTGGCATAGATTGATGTTTCTTCCCAGAACGACAAGCGTCCATTTTGGGAATTTTTGAAGAATTTTCTTCTATGTCGCTACAATCGGATTCAGGAAGAATCTCGTAAATATTGTTAGACGGCATAGGATCAACGGAAGGGAAATCCGTCCGTTGTCTTTTATTTTTACATTCAGATTCTATAAGATCATGAATGTTATTAGAAAAATGTTGAATAACGGATTGTGATTTATTCCGTATTGAATTATTTTTAGCCTTAGGCTTGTTGCCTTTCCGGTTGGACGCAGGCATTTTTGAAATTAATGAAATTTTAAATTAAATTAACTAGGCTAAATTAGTCTTCGATTAGACTCCTAGCTAGCCTTAAAAAAGGCTGATTAATTTCTTAGTCACTCTAATATCACTCTTTGTATCACTTAGTCACTCTAATATCACTCTTTGTATCACTTAGTCACTTAGTTAGTGATTCAGGTAGCCTTGAAAAAGACTGAAGCCTTGAATCAATGAAACTCTAGGTAGCCAGAAAAAAAATTCCAGGAGCCAAGAGCTATACGCGTGCGGTGCGAACGACTGTTCAACACCGACTGAGCTAATTCAATTTTCATTAATTATTATCTATGATCGAACTTGTTGATAAATTGATAGCTATCATTTTGCATCCTACCAATATAATTGAAGTAGAATTTATACAAAAATAAATTATACTTCCACAATGTCGGATTAGCCAACAGCTTACTCACTTCCCTTTGGAAGTAAGTCTACAAGGATGACCATCATGTTTTACTCATCAACGATCAGTCTACTCAAACTATTCGTTGAGCCTACTGCTAGCTTTTTTTTAAATTTAATGCTCGCAAGCATTTCGTTGAATCTAAATGATCTATTAATTTCTACCATTTTCATGACTGGCTTGCTCACTGCCAGAACGTGGTGTCCGCCATTTTATTCGAAAAATTCAGCCTTCCCATTATCCTCAAGGTTGGGCTTACTGAATTTAATTTTTACTTATTTTCAATGCTTAGCCTACCCGCTTTTTATTTTATTAACGGGTCTACTATGCACCAGTTTTTTTTCAAGTTCAATACATTCGTCGATAATTGACTCGCAAGTCTAGGGACAGTATATGCCGCCCTGTTGACAACACTCCTATCTCTAACAACCATTACTGATATTATATGATAATACTAACCCTTCAGGAGTAATATCTGCGCCATTGTAGTGTCCGAGAACCGAATCCTCGTCTGAAGAGTCCGACATTTTTTTATGTTATCAGCAAGAAAAAAAATCCAACCATTCGCCTTGAAATTATTCTCCAGAATGACCCTTCCCTCCAAAAGCGCTCAAGCGCCTCTCTCCGCGTCTACTTACCTTGTTCGCCTCTACTTACCTTGTTCGCCTCTATTTACCTTATTCTTCGATCTATTTTCCAGAAACCAACCATTCCCGTTTTGCTCGGTCACTTTTCAAGATACTCAGATTGTCCCTTTTCATTTTTCGATCCAATGTGTAAGTCAAGACTTAAACCCAACCGATTACAACTGAGGTGCGCATTTTTTTTTTCACAACGGGGTGAGAAACGTCAAATATATAAACAAATGCAATGAGTGTCTTGTAAGAAGTTTTTTTTCTTTCATTTTATTTATTGCGTATTCTACAGTCAGGTTTTAAATACTCACAGCTCAGTATATTTTGTATCAAATATTAATATTATTTCATAATTTTATTGGAAATATTTTTAAGTTTCGATATGAATTCATGGAGCCACGTATTTTTAATTATAAATGATTGAATTTGTCTGCTAAAAATCTCCGGCATACCGGATTTCCCTGCCTTAGACGACGGCTTTGAAGGAGTATGCGATATATCAAAGTAGTGATGGGCAATACGGCTCATTTCAATGAGCGGCTCTGAACCGAACGCTCTTTCGTAAGAGCCGGTTCAATTGAACGGCTCATTGGCTCTTTTTCAATAAACGTCAATGTGGAGAAGCGGTTCGAGAGAGTGAGTGTGAGAGCCACGGAATTGCATGAGCGGTATGGGCGATCTAAAATTGTGTTTCACAACTAGAGGTGTCCGTGTACGAGGAAGCGGGATATTAAAATAAATTAGTTGAAATTCCATTTGCAAAAAAATTATTTTTCTTCTCCTATTACGACAGAATTCTTTGAAAAATCACAGCTGAATAAATGTTCCTATGTATTTTTGACAGCTTCATTAGAAAACATGATCGTTTAACCAACAACGCAATCAAATTTGGGCGTACACAGGCACACAGATTCTCCAAGTTGAAACGCAGTTTTTAAAATGGCAACTCTGCTTGAGAGCCGCGGTTCAATTTTGAAGAGCCGTGGTTCGTTCGCTCATTGCTACGAGTCGGTTCAAATGAACGGCTCGTGAGCGCTCGCCCATCACTATATCAAAGTGAAAGCATTGCTCTGATTGGTCAATCGATGCAAAAGCGAAGCTGTTGGAAGCACACGAATCTATAAATAGAAGCAAAAATATAGTTAACGTTTCAAAATCCAAAAATATGAAGGCCCCCGGTTTCGACAACACATTCAACATTGAGCTGAAACATTTGAGTATTCGCTCATTTGTCTTCTTAGCTAATCCTTTTAACAGGTGCTGGGAGCTTGGTTACTTCCCGTCAAAGTGGAAGTTAGCTAAAGTTATCCCAGTTTTGAAACCGGAGAAAGATCCTTCCTTTTCCAAGAGCTATCGGCCCATCAGCTTACTCTCTGCCCTATCCAAGCTGTTTGAAAAGTCAATACAAAGGCGTATTCTTGCTTTCGCAGATGATCAGGATATATTACTGGAAGAACAGTTTGGGTTCCGGAAAGGAAGATCCACCATCCACCAACTCACACGGGTTAACGTCATCCAGCAAAAGAAATCAGTGTCCAAAACGACTGCCATGGTAATATTGGATATTGAAAAGGCATTCGATAATGTGTGGCACGATGGCCTGGTATAATTTTCCCATGTATCTTATTAAAATTATCAAAAATTATCTTGCAGATAGAGCATTCCAGGTTTCTCTGAATAATGCACTTTCAGAAAGATTTACTATTCCTGCTGGTGTACCCCAAGGAAGTATCCTAGGTCCCATTCTATACAACATTTTTACATCAGACATCCCACCTCTACCGGGTGGTGGTGTCCTGTCACAATTTGCTGATGATACTGCCATTCTTTATAAAGGTCGTGTCATCAATGCTCTGAAGAATAAACTACAGACAGGTCTGGACGCTTTAACGGAATATTTTACAAGCTGGAAAATTGTGATCAATGCAGCAAAAACTCAGGTCATCTTATTTCCACATTCAAGATCTCCAAAACTTGTTCCATCAGACGAATGCTGAATACGATTCGGTGATGAGGTCATTCAATGGTCCGATGAAGTTATCTATCTAGGACTCACCTTCGACAGACATCTGATATTCAGGTCACATGTTGACAAAATCGTTCAAAAATGTAGCATACTCATTAGGTCTCTGTATCCGCTGATTTGTAGAACATCTAAACTGTGCCTGAAGAGCCAGATGGCTGTCTATAAACAAATCATCTACCCCGCAATTGAATACGCAGTCCCTGTTTGGCGGGGTTGTGCACGAACACACAAACTTAGGCTTCAGCGCATTCAAAGTAAGATATTAAAGATGATTCTAAATCTACCCCCTTGGACAAGGACTAGTGAAGAATATGGGATGATTCCACCAGGAAGTAAACGCTTCAAAGGATTCAGAATAAAATTCTGAAAATGATTTTGAAGCGTCCTTCCTGGTTTAGTACAAATGAGTTACACAGACTCACAAATATAGAACCATTAGATGTAATGTCACATAATATTATAAGCAAATTCCGACAAAAATCGATGCAATCTTCAATTGAATCGATTCGCTCTCTGTATTAGTTAGTAAGTTAGTATATAAGTTCCTTTTCCCCATTACACAATACAAGTAGGTTTAGAATTTTCCCTACACAAAAATCTCAGAATTGCGGAAGCAAATGATGTCCTCATGGTAATAACCAAATCATATATATAATAGGGCTGAAAAGTCACCACTTGTGGCTGAACACCCAATTTAAATCTTAATAATTTAATTTTAACTCATATTCCAATAAATAGTTATTAAAAAAAAAAGTATATGAGATGGCCTCCCTGGATATACTAGAACAAAAATTCGACCAATACTGCACGAAATTTGAACGAAATTAGTATGGAAAACAAGAGTAACTAAAACACCCATTATTAATAACGAATCGTATGAACAACAAAGATGAAAGGCCAAAGGGTCAAAACACTTGTACTGTAAAATGTTGATGTAATACACAAAAATAAGATTATTAAACAGATATTTATGCAAAAAAAATAGCTAACGTTTCAATCCTACGCGTAGCATGCTAGAGGTAGGTTGTTGCTAGACAGCAAGACAAAAAGTGCCATAACACGATTTGAAGCTTTAATTGGTATGCTCTGATCTTGTGTCATGCAAGCTCGGATGAAATTTCATGTTATGTCGTTTCACCTGAGAAGTTGGCAACTACCCCAGGGTAAATTTTGAGTGCTTAAGATTAATTTCTAACTTATATAAGATGAACTCGATTGATAATGAGAAAAAGTTTATCGCTTCAACCGAAATCGCAGAATGGTAGAGAAACTTGACACTATAAAAATAACTGCTTGCATACAAATCTTGAACACAACCTTGGCGAAGAGAAGCTTATATATCGAAATCCGTATCGCAAGTAAGTAAGAAAATATAGTTGCATACATTTGGGATATTAGTGTGATTTCGTCGGCTATAAAACAAATACAAATCAAAACAAACGATGTTCGGTGTTGGTTCCTAATCAAGATCGTTCTAAGCAGACTCTCGTGCAATTGCTGATTCAAAAGTGTGACGATTGATTGAACTGTTCGATCGTAGATCATTAGAAATTTTAGGTTGCCTTGTTCCACATCAATGGCTCGAACAACCCCATGTGGCTGATCCTTGTAGTTTTTTATTTGAATATATCCAACGACATATTTGATTCAAATACATTTAATGTACTGTAACAAGCATTTGAATCAAATAAATTTTTGATTTGATTCAAAAAAATTTTGAAATTTGAATCCATATCCCAATATATTAGAATCTAATTTGTTCTATTTCTTTGCGTGTTGACTTCAAATTTGTATTTTTCAGTGTAAGAGGTGATTAAGAATTTTTGCAATATGTTTGTTTTATTTGACAAAAATTGATTGCGTTTTTCAATGAAAGAAACACTATGTTTGAACACAATTTAAAAAGTAATTTAAGTGATTTCGGCGAATTTTCAACAAACACCCCTGGCACACAAAACAAAAACGTTCAATTCAAATGTACCCGGGCGAGGGAAATTTTCTTCGCCACTCGCCCGGTTTTGCTCTACCGGGCGAAAGAATTTTCCGACCATTCATCCAGCATCTTTCGCCGCTCGTACTGATCTCATCTCTCGTGTCACGTGCATCGTGCAATTCCGAAGGGGCAACGTTGCAGTTTCGCCTGACTCGACAGAGAACTTTTCCTACCTACTGAATTAACCCACAGACACGCAGCTCTTTCCTCGTTCGGTTTCTTTTTTTCGTATATTTTAATACCGACTGCTTTATCGCCTGGACTTTAACCCTTTTTCCAATTAGGAGTCCATCTGTGTGTACTGGTTTTTGTATCTAGAGTTGTAGGAAAACTAGGCTGTGAAGCGGTGAAAAAAAAAAACACAATATGTGCAATAAATGACCAAGAAGCCTTTTTAGCGATGATGAGTGCGGTCTTCGTGTTGTAAGCCAATAGTCGTCGTCGTGTCTGTGTTTGTATTGCTGTTTGTGTGTGTTTTATTATTGTTGGTGGCGAAAGGCGACACATCTCGTGCCGCACATGATCTAGTTGTCAGTGCGTGAAGAAACTGAACGAGAACGAGAATCCGTAGTAGCCTACTACCCCCGATGGTGTTCATCCACTGTGTGCTGTGATTAATGTGTCTAGACTGTGCAGTTTTTTAGTTTTCGTAGATTTTGTGTGTTCAGTTGTTAATCGTAGTAGGCTTTCCTGACATTATTTTGGAACTACTGACCCGGCGAAACCCCGAATGGAGTAGGAATCGTGGACAGCAATTGTCCCATTTTCAAGGATTTTTTCACTTGATTTTAGCCCCCCAATTGATCCTTGCCAGTGCTAGTGGTTGATTTATTGTGTCATATATCGGAAAAATCATACTGCTCTCGTTGCCAGTGTGTGGGTGGTGAAGCTAGCTCATCTGTCTGTTATCAGTTCTTATCAACAACAAAGCCGAGGGGTGAGCAAACACTCTCGAAAAACGGGATTGTTGTGTGATGAAGAAAATTCAAAGCAGCTAGCTGTGATTACGAAAGAGGCCCAGATTTTTCCTCTCTCTCTCTCGCTCGCTCGCTCGTTCTGTTTCGCTTTTCCTCCACATGGCATGCTGTGGTGTGTGCAGTGTGCAGCAAGCAAAGATGCAACCATGCGCTTTGAAAAGTGGGGGCTCGAAAAAAAAGAGCATTTCTTCCGTTTATAGAGTTGCATGTGTTTTCCCTGTCATTTTCATTCCCTGGCGCATGTTTCATATTGTTTCTGCTGGCAATCCAATTGTAAACAGAGCCCAGCCAGCCGAACCGGTTCCACAGTGCGTGTTGCAGCAGCTGGCCGCAGATCCGGTGTGCGTTTGATGGTCGAGGATCAACATGTTGTATCAAAACACACTAAATGCTCACTTTCGTGCCAAGAATTTTCCGAAAGACGCTTTCTTCGAGCCAAGAAAGTAGTAGTAGAAAAAAAAAAGTTTCAAAGAATCATGGACTGCTGTGCGTTCGCGGCGCACTTGGCCGATGACGATACGGCTTGGCTGGCTCTCGAACTTCTCTTTGGCTGATGGTCTAGTTGGCACTGGTGACGACCGACCGGCTACCGCATCCGACCGAGAAGGTGTCAAGCCAAACCGGGTTGCTGCGTTTTGTTGGCTCGAAAATAGACACTTTCGCCTGCCGGTCTCGGTCCTGTGTCTTACCTGCCCCGGTAGCAGAGCGAGCCAAACGCCAAACGCCAAAAGTAGTATGGCACGGTGCCCCTCCTTCCTCGTTGGGATGGTTGGTTGGTTGGTTGGAGTAGTAATGGTAGCAGCAGTAGCAGCAGCAGCAGCAGTAGTAGTAGCGGAGCGTAGTACTATTTTAGAACTTTGCCAAGACTGTTATCAAGCGAATGAATGAATGGTCGCCGGTCGGTGGCCCCCGGGACATGGCTGCTGCTAATGGTGGAGGTTAATGCGACGAGCAGCGGACGTTGGGACGTTGGCCAGGAAATAAGGCATGTGATGAATGAAAGTGATTTGGCTCGGTTCTGAGGAAAATGTTCTGGATTCTTTAGCTGCTTGCCGCCCGATGTGTAACGTTTATGGCGCATTAACGGGTGATTTGGCTTGTTAGCGAGAAAGATAAAATTTCGTCATTAAAAACAAATTGCCCGATCTTGTTTGTTTGTCAAACTGCAATGTTTGAATCACAAAATTTTTTGTGCCGTTTTGATATAAACACATTTGACATCTTCATTACCAATGGTCATCAAACAATGTTTTCGTATGTGTGCTCCACTCTCACTGGCGACAAAAGAAACAAATAGCAGTTATGTAAATATCATGTCAAATGACAGAGCAAAATCAATAAACGTACAGACAGTAACCGATAACCGATGGCAGCAAACAAATCTCAACCGCACTGGGCAAAAATTAAATAAAGACAAACCAAACAAAATATTCCGTCATATTAGCTGACAAACTCACTTACCGGTATTTACTTTGCTCCCCATCTTCTTCCGCTCGACTGACTGGCTGACTGACACTGACAACCACCGTGGAACCAACCACAGGAAGTTTATCATGGATTCCAAATCTTCGATAAAAGGTCCCTTTCTGTCACAGGTAAGCAGGAAAGACCGCCCTCGCCAGAATTAACAAAACAAACCAAAAAAAAAAAACTCCACAACCACATCACTTTATCCATGTTCCCTTCATATGAAATTTTAGATAGCACATAGTAGGCTCTGATTGGATATCCCTGTTACCCTTCTTCCAGGAAATTCAATTCAAAATTTATCGGTTTCGCTGGCAGCAAATCAGGTGTGCATTGGAATTTGAAACTCGCCTGACAGACAAAATGCTACTCCGGTAATTCGACTCCAAATTGCTTACTCGAGCAGCAACCGCTCAAACAAACGACACCATCGTCGGTTCGGTGATGGAATGCAAATTCAATGAAAAGCTTCCGTAGAAGCACTTTCCTTGAGAATGCAATCCAGTGCACTTATGTTTCCCGAAGTGGATTACCATCCATTTCCGTTGTCTTTAATCTAATTATGCTCAACTATGAATCTTTTCTTCATTCATTCGTTCGTTCGTTCGTTCGCTTCGCCGGCTCGCTCTGAAACGATGCACCCGCTGATGATGATGATGGTGATGATGATGATGATGACGACGTTGACGACGCAATCGATAGCAACAAGAAGATTTTCACCCGTTCATCGAAGCTTTGTTGCCTTACGTTAAGTCGTTCAGTTACACTTGGTTCAACCTGCAGGCGGCAAAGCGGCGGTACCTCAAAAAGCACGAGAAAAAGATGACACACAACGAGGAGAACAAGTGCAAACGGGATTTTCAGGTAACTGTCATGCACACTGTAAAGCGCGATTTACCAGGGACAAAATTCGTCTTTCATATGTTCCTCAGACGGGTTCAAAATCGTCCATATGTAGTGTGGGATATTTATAGTTTTTTTTTATTGAATTACTGTATTACCTACGGGTCGTATTAGAGTGCCTATAACCAGAGTGATGACATTTCATTCGTAATGTTGGCAACAATTCAAAACATTCCATTAGCTTTACATTGAATTGATAGGTCGTTTGCTCGTTTGGAACTGGTAGCTGTCATTCCAAACGAACAGCTGTTGCCACTCTGATTATAGTCACTCTAGGTCGTATGAAGAATTATTTTTCAGTCTTAGTCTGAACATGCCTATAGTTTTTGATTTCAATTGCTGTAATGAAAATTTCACTAGATTGTCACGCTCAGTTTCCTGCTACACAAAACTGTACAAATTATTCAAATTTTATGTTTTGTCTCTTACTTTTAATGTTGTTAGTTATTATAATTTTAGGTTTCTCGGTATTGATTGCAAGCAAAATACACTCAAGTCACTTTTTATGCAACTTTTTTTATGTGATTTGTGGTTTTTATTCGATTTTTATGTGGTACGTATCCCTCGCACAAAAAAAAACTAGAGTGTATATTTACTTTGATTTTCTGAAACGGTGGAACGCGCAATATAACTCCAAAATTTAAAAAAATTCCTATCTTTTATCGATTTTTTTGAAATTCTACAGAAAAAATTAAACAAGTTCAGAATGTTACTTGATACCGATAGTGTTGTACAAAAAACTTTTTTGTTCTTTTTTTGCATTCTTTGTTCCATTACAAAAACATAAATATGTTAAAAAATATGTATCGCAAAATTCTATGCCAAATCGTCCATAAATGACAAAAATCTGGTACGACACCATTGGATTTGCATGAAACTAAACATGTTGTGATTGGTATGGCAAATAAAATATTTTTCACTAAATACTAAAGATTTTTTTCACTTAAGGCAAACGTACGGCGTACGTGTTTTAAGCAGCATTATTTTTAAACAATTATGAAATCTATAGCTTGTACGAAAATTTTGTCCAATAAAAAGTGTAAAACACTAAAAAAAATTGCTTTAAAAAAAATCAAAAATGAAATTATTTTTTCAAAATTCTTAGTTATGCCATCGTAAGATTCTTTTCATTTCATACTACGCAAAAACGTCAAGACACAAAAAAACTAATAAATCTTAAAGACAGTTGGAGAGCTGATCTATAAAAAAGGCGGGTGGGTAATGTCAGAGACATAACTGGATGTCGTGAATACGAAAACAACTGACTTGTTCCTTAACACTTCCGAATATCAATTGGTTGATCAATTGTATGAATTATGCAAGCATTCCCCTTTTCCACATTTTTCGCAAAAACAAAGAAGGCTTTACTTGATCTAGATTACTGTGAATTTCACACAGCGAAAAGTGCAAAAATCAAATCAAACAGTTCTAGATATGCACTAAACTGAGGATATTTCCTTTCGATTTGCGAACAACAAATCCTAATAGTTCTTTAGAAAACTTTTAGAGCCATTAGAACGACTGATTTTGTGTAATGCTCTCCACCGATGCTTTTTCACCAATGCAAATGACTGGCAGCCGTGACGTAATCGCCTTTGTCGGAAGCAAAACTAGCTTTGCAAACGACACAAAATACATCTGCTCGCAGTGGCGATAGAATCCAAACTGATCCAATTTTTGTTAAGAGGTTTCTTTTTACGTGATCTCGTTTGTAGCTTTTTCATTAATGGGCGGTCCAAACGGCTATAAAAATAGCAGCGTATAGAATTTTAATTTCGATATTTCATTTCGGATTTGCATTTTATTGAAAGAAACTATCAGGATGCTGTACGGGATTCATTCCTGCCTTTCAGAAGGACCAAATTGTGGAACAGCAGCAGATATTTTGTTCTCTTCCTCAGAACGCGTTCTGATTGACTGGTGTTGACATGGGTCAAACGAGACAGGTTTTTCAATAGTGTACTATTGAAATGCTTCGATGATGTTGCTATACACGTTTAAGTTGAAAAATTTCGATTCTATTGGTAGTTAGATTATATAAATCCTTTCACAGATCACTGAGCTATGAGATTTGAAAATACGAGAAAGGCAAACGCGCCTTATGAATTATCCTCTTTGATACTCGTTTATACCAAACATTTCAGAAAAGTTTAATTTTGAACTATTTGAGATTATCTCACACAACTGAAAATTTTATCATAAAATTGTGATCATATTTCCGATGGCATGTAACAAAAATTATGTTGATTCCTTAGATACAACAAGAGATATTCACGATCAAAAACTTATCACTCTCTCAGAGGGTAAATTTTGAAAAGGCGCCCCATAGTAAAGTAAGTCGTATTCACGACAAAAGTTTCCTGAAGAAAAACTTTCTGTTGGTTTTCGAAAAATAATGTTTTTATAAGAATAAATGTGTTCGAGCAATCAACTATTGCTCTTCAAACAACGCCCAATGAAAAAGTTCCAAAATGTAACCATTTTCTAGATATATAAGAAATAAAATCGAGAAAATGGATATTTCATGCAAATCGAAGGGGGTCGTGCCAGTAGCGAGCCGACCCAGCTTGGAATTGCTCTATATTTACCAAAATACTTGAGAATTTCAGTGAAATCAAAGCTTCAGTTTTTTTTTCGTAAATTGTGGCCAAAATCGATTTCAAGCTAAAAAAATTTTTAAAGATATATGCGTCATAAATTTACAGAGTTTTGACTTAAAGTTAGGTAAAATATTGTTGGTATTAGTACCAAATTTGTTAAGATTCTTTGAACGGATATGAGCAATTCAACAAATTACCCGATCAGATGGTAATAACATAATTATAACAACTGGGGTAATTTATGCTCGTTTGAAAGCTACTGTCGGCCATTGATCAAGTTCAAAGATCAAATGGCTGTGACATTTGGTTCCGAAGATATGCTTGTATAAGTGACGTAACCGACAAAGCACATCGTTTTTGCCGCTCTAATGCATATAAGGGTGCCAATATATTTGGAACACCTCTAATTTCGTGTAGCGCTATTGTTCTAAAGTTTAAGCACCTCGAAAAAAGTTTTCATGCACAATTTGAATTTGATTCAAGTTTGAAAATTTTCGATCTGGAAAAAGCACATGAAATTTCTGGAATCGAAGATTTTTTTTTCATGCCAAAAATCTTAAAATTGCATGAAACGTCGAGATTTAGTGTTATCTAAAATATTTTTTTTCGAAAAAATCGGCTTTCTGGGACTTTACGAAGTTGTGCAAACTTTACGAAGTTCTAGGATGTAAAATTAATCGAAACTTTCCCCGGCGAATGACCAATCATGGTTAAAACCGGGGTGAAATAAAAAAGCATGTGTTTATAAGGTTGGCTTCTGAATGATATTTGGCAGAACATTTTCATCGAATTGAAGAGCTCAAATATTGGGGTATTTTTCCGCAAGCTTCAATTTTTTGCTATTTCAGTCATTTTTCTGTCTATCTTTCGTTGGGCGGGAATTGAAAAAAATAATTAATTAAAATAATTCTGATTTCAAGTTACAGAAGCTTAGAACCTTAAATGTTTAACAACTAAGAATACTTTCCTGACGAAACCATTTCACGTAGTCATCATGACCTTTTGTAACAAGAATTTCCATTGTTTGATCCGAATTTAGCTCCTGAACATTTTATTCACTGCAAGTAAATGAACCGCTTCATGCTCTCTTCAAAGTATTCCTGGTAGAGAAGTTCTCAATTGATTGTATATCGAATGGCTTTCAACTGTAGACCTGGAGTGCAACTGCACTAAGTTTGCTGAAGACCGTTTTGCGCTGTCTGTTAACAGAGGTGAAATAATCGTGTACAAGTTAAAGCGAAATTGAATTGACTAATTTTGTATTCAATCTTTTAGACTTCTTCAAACATTGGTCATGAATAAATTCAAGCCCATAGCTTGATTCTACGAACAAGAACTTTTGATATTTTGCCCGGGAATTTTAGGACTAACTTTGAAAATGGTGTATGACAAATTCTTCAGCAGAAGTTCTGGTTGAATATGGGTAATTAGTACACCCAAACCTCCAATTATGTAGCTTTTTTTACGAAGTAAACCCAAAACGAATTCTTCTTCACAAGAAATTCGAACATTTACATTTCAAAAATTCCACACGCCGACCCCCAAAACCTCCGATACAGTTTTCAGAAGACTTCCTAATCAATCGTTCATCTCAGAATTTTACCAACGAACAAACAAAACTTCTCAATCTTGGGTTAAATTATGCAATTTCTTCTAAAGTAAACCTCGAACAAGTTATTATAGACATATGATAGAAACAGGCCTAAATAACTGTAATCTTTCTCTTTCTCAAATTAATGATGCCAGAACTATTGTAGCTGATATCATTAAAAATACTTCATTGAAAAATCAACAAAATATGGGTGATAAAGAACTAGTGAAACAATTGCGGGAAAAGCCTGTAAGGGAAACAAAGCCGACTCCCTTCAAGATAGTAGATAAAACTCTTCATGAATGCAACCCAAACTTCGATATCAATCTCAGTAGTCTCAAAGTTTCTAACCCCTCTTCATCCAAAATAAAGGGACTACCAAAGGTTCATAAACCTGGTAAAGAAATAAGGGAAATCATTTCTTCAGTAGGGGCCCCAACTCAAAAAATCTCCAAATGGCTAGTAAAAGAATTCCAATCTATGCCAAAAAAAATTTTCAGTGAATCAGTTCCTAACACACAGGTATTCGCTACTCAACTACAGAATTCAGGCGAAATCGAAGATGACGAAATGATGGTTTCTTTCGATGTAACCGCCTTATTCCCAAGTGTCCCGGTGAAAAACTTAATCAATCTTTTGGAAGATTGGTTACTTCAACAAAATAGTAGTAGTTTATGGAAATGCAAAGTACGGTCTTATCTTACTACAACCCGGCTTTGCATGGTTGTAAATTATTTCAAATTCAGAGGAGAATTTTATAAACAATTACGTTCAATGGATATCCAGAGCATACAATTCAAACCATCTTCGATAAAAAATTAAGACTTACAACTTTGACCCCTCCTTCTTAAAATTATAAAAGAATATCGGTGGACTTCAATCGAATTATTACACTACCATAAAAATCAAAACTAAAAAAATGTGTTTTAGATTTAGTGTTCAGCAGCATGAGCTACCAATTGAAAATTTTACTAGGTTCTATAAAAGATCCTGCAGAGAATTTGAAAACGTCTGGGGTATACAAAATCTCGTGTCCTCATTGCGATAAAATATACATCGGACAAACAAAGAGAACACTTTCACAGACATTCGTTTCAAGGAACATATTTCAGAAATAGCGAAAGCATCCAAAGAATTGGAAAAGGGACTACCACATCATTTCAAGTCAAAAGTAGCTGAACATGCCTTTTCTGAAGATCATGAACTCACTACTAATGACATAAAAATCTTCAGACAAATTTCCAATCCATGGAAATTAGATTCAACAGAAAGTTTAGAAATATTCAAAAATAACTCCATCTCTTTATTATACCGAGATCAAGGCAATAGATCTTCTTGGCTTTTCCAATTACTACCCATATCCTAGATAAAAACAAACCTAGAAAACACTTAACTCTTCCAGTTTTTTTCCTTTTCAATTTTTTTTGTTCCGTTTTGTGGTTCACCTACTTACGTTTGTATAAAAGGAACTTCACTGCAGCATTCTTTCAATAAACTTATAAAACCGATACACTGAAGAAGGATGCAAATAACAATCCGAAATACGTATCTGTATTATAACGTTTGATACACTTTCGGAAAAATAGTGACTGTGAAAATAGTGACTTTGTGAGAGTGTAATGACGTGACATAGTGGAATTCAACGGTACAACAATAGTACTATTAGTGATCTTTTTTAATTTTCATCACTGCAGTGTCAATACCATTATTCTACCTTGCTCTATAGAAAGCATATAGAGTTGGAGAGAAACATTTACTTATCAAACCGGTCGAAAAATATCCATATTGTGTTGACTTGGAACACGTTGAAAATTCCAAATAACGAAAACTTTTTTTACATCATGATTCGATTTACGAACCCCCGTTTAGTTCGTAAAGGGAAATTTGGGTGTACAAGCGATTGACAGAATAATAATCCAAATATCATCCCGTCAGTAACTTTTATGGCATTATTGACATGAATACAAAGCATTGAGAAAAGAACTTGTAGGGGAGACCGGGGCTATACCGGACACTTTTTGCAAATTGAAAAAAAGCATCCATTACAACTAGATTTTCTACCAAGTTATCTAGCTTCAACCTTCAGCTACAATTCTCAATTTGTGATTTGCAAAAATATGCATTAGTCTGCGTTAAAAGTCACGATGAAGTGACCAATCCAAAATCCAACATCTCAGAAATCTTGGGGCTAAACCAGTTCGGTTAAAGTTTCGCACAAAAATGAAGAACGAATACAGTAAGATGCCAAATCTCAATATGCCTTAATGAGCACTAAAGAAATGAAACCGTAGATTGTCTGTTAGTTTGAACCTCGCCTAGGACATGAACCTGCTTGTATTGTCTCGAAACTTGATGCCCTGCAGTACCAAATAATTGATGTTGAAACTGACTTTAGAGTCTTTATTGAAGACTATTTGATTGTTCCGCTACATGTAATGAAAGTTTTGCTAGAATTCTTGTTTTATTTCGCTAATACTCGCATTTCTGTTTTGAGGTAGTCCTCCAAAAGTATACCATGAAAATCCCAGAAAATCGAGATCATGGTCTTTCCGATTCATTGAGCCTTCTTTGGGACATTTCTCTTCTGTAGAATCTTGCCCAACTATGACATGCTCGCGCACTGTCTCTTTCCATCCATTCAGCACAATTATATATTATTACTATTGTCGTATGTGGCAGGATAACCGTCTGTTTCACTTACTTAAGCTAAACAATTGATTTTCTCTGTTTTGGCTAAATTTGACATCTTGTCATTACGGAAAGCAAAATCTCAAGAAGATGCGAAAGACATCGGTTTCGACCCTGAATCAAAATTTGGAAAGTATGCGTACATTTCGTGCCTATCTTCAATACTACTCATTATTTGGACTGCTTAAAAATTAATGCAGAAGAATATCACTTTTATATATGAAATTTGAAACTACTCTGATGTAAACTCTGTAAAATAATACACCGATGAAAACTCCGTAAACCATTTCTTTGAAATGACATTGCACCAAACATCACTTAAAATCTTTACATCGATAACCTTAGCAAAAAGTTCCCCTAAACAAAAATAAAACAAATGCCGTCCGTCAGGAAAGTCATGGCCTTCTGCCGTAATCATCAGTAATCCCAGGCCGAAAGCAACGCCTCCTTGGCTGTTAAGTGCAATCAGCTCACTACAAACCATTTATTCTGTCTGTAAATACAGCACAGCAACATCGTTCAGCAACAAATACGTCAGTTTTTCGACGTTTTGATCGGAAAGTGAAACAACAAACTGATCAAACCGGACCGGCGGCTAATCGTTTGAAGTTAGTGCCGTTCATATGGGGATAAAGCCACAGACAGATAGATGTTTTCAAGAAGGAATCAAGTAACAGGTCTTCTCGCAGTACAGACCTTTAGAGTCCGGTCGGCCGCAGCTCAGCTACAGTGGGTGTCGATGATGATGATGTTGGCAATGATGATGATGATGATGATAGACACTTTATTTGTTGGAAGTCTATTACTTAACTTCGTTATTACGGTGCTCTCCTTTTGCGGGCCCGAGCCGAAACCAAGCGGTAATGGACGATCCCGTGAGACCCGGCGCGAGTAGTCGAAGGGAGTGCGGGAAGTGAGTAACACTTTGGTATGCTTGATATGTTTTACAAACGATATATTGATAGCGCCAATTATTCAATTACTTTACACCCGACCATGTGCGTCCGACGCAGGCCGAATCCTGAAGGCGCTACTCATTTTTGCTTCGGCCCGAAGCACTCAAGCAACATGATACCATCTCAATCAACCGACAAATGGTTTATTCTTAAGAGGGCGAAAGGGCCTTCCGATAGCAGCACCGGTAGCAGTATGCTGCAATTGGGAAAAATACCAAACGTACGCATAGTTGGATGTTGGAAATTTTGACGTAAAAAGGGGTGTCTTCCGCTGCCGATGCAATCGCTATTTTCAACGTGTTATCTAGTAGGCGACGACGACGAGGATTGAATGTTTGGTTGCCAGTGTTCGAGTGACAGTAATGAAGTTAGCACCAGAGCACTAATGGAGGGGTGCCAGCCATGCTCGTCGTTTACTGGATTTTCTGAAAATGGCCTGAGCCGTGGGTGGGAGGTGTAATTTCGTTACAGGCATCAAAAAGGAAACGTTTATTTTTCAATTAAAAGGAAGCGAGCAGGGAAATTTGCATGTTTTTATTGTTCGTTTCTGGGCGGTGTACAACATGTGCCGAATTTTATGTTCCAAAAACGAACAAATCGATCGTTCCACGGCGAAAGGGTCAAACTGTAGAATGCTTTTTCATTCGTGAATTATCGGATTGATTTCACATTTGACGCTTAACTTTTCGCCATCGACAAAGTTCACAAGCTTTTGATACATATTGGAAAATTTGTGGAACTTTATTTGCAGAAACACTTAAGTCTTATTTCATGCGTGGACACGGAAAAAACTGCATAGCTTCTGAAATTTGCGTAATGCGTGAGGGGGATGGGTGTAGCGTGATGGGTAAGCCAATGCCTTCCACGCAGCCCGATTCCCAACCCCGTACATAGGGTCAGAAAGTTTTTATGGCCCGAAGAAGCGAATTTCTTTATTTTTAAACTTCTATAATCGAAACAAAAAAATCTAACATCGGAAATCCGCGTACAAAAACTGTGTAACTTCGGAAATAGGCGTAAAAAAACTGTGTAAGTTCGGCAATCAGAAAAAATGTTGAAAGTCCGCTTAAAAAAATACCTTACCTCGGAAATCTGCTCAGAAAAAAACCGCCCAACTTCGGAAGTACGCGTAAAAACCCTTGTAGGTTCAGAAATCAACGTACAAAAACGCATAACTTCTGAATTCTGCATAAAAAGCGGAGTAACGTCAGAAATTCGCTTAAAAAATAAGATAACTTTGAAAATCCGCATAAAACACTACGTAGCTTCAAAAATTCGCTTAAAAAATCGCGTAGCTAAGGAAATACGCGTAAAAACCGTGTAAGTTCAGAAATCTGCGTAAAATAAATTGCGTAACGTAAGAAAATCCGAGTAAAAAACGCATAACACTGAAAATTCGCGTTAAAAAACTTTGTAAGTTCGGAAATCAACGTAGAAACGTAACTTCGAAAAAAGCCTTGTAAAAAAATATCGAAAATCCGCATCAAAATCGCGTGACTTCGAAAATACGCGTAAGAAAATAATGTTCAGAAATCAGAAAATACGCATAACTTCAGAAAATACGCGAAAAAACGCATAACTTAGGAAATCCACGAAAAAAAAACTGAGTGGCTTCAGACATTCGTGTAAAAAGTCGCGTAACTACGGAAATCCGCATAAAAAAAAACACATAATTTCGGAAACAAGCGTAAAAAACGCGTAACTTTTGAAATCCGCCAAACTACGGAAATACGTGTAAGTTTGGAAATCAGCGTAGAAATAAAATTTCGATTACTTCGGAAATATGCGTAAAAACGGCATACCTTAAGAAATTCGCGTAAAAAAGCTGTAAGTTCGGAAATCAACGTAGTAAAATAAACGCATAACTTCGGAAATCCGCGTAAAAAACTCCGAAACATCGAAAATCCGCCTAAAAAAACTCTGTGAATTCGGAAGTTCGCATACAAAATCGCCTAACTTCGAAAATCTACGTAAAAAAACCTGCGTAACTTCAGAAATCCGCATAATAGATATGACACATAATGAAACATTCGGAAATGCGCGAATCATGTTAAATCAAGTAACTTCAGAAAAACGCGTAAAAATTGTGTAAATCGGAAATCAGCGTAAAAAAAACCGCGTAACTTTGGAAATCCGCATAACTTTGGAAAATCGCGTAAAAAAGGCGTAACTTCGGGAATCTGCGTAAAAAACGCGTAACAATGAAAATCCGCGTAAAAAATCGCCCAACCTCGGAAATCCACGTAAAAAAACGGCAGAATTTAGGAAATCAGCGTAATAAAACACCTAACTTCGAAAATCTGTGTAACCTCAGCAATCCACGTAAAAAACCGTGTACGGAAATTAGCATAAAAATCGAATAAGTGCGGAAATCAGCGTAGAAACAACGCTTCACTTCGAAAATATGTGTAGAGAAAAATCATGTAATTTCAGAAATCCGCGTGAAAAAACGTGTAATTTCGGAAATACGAGTAACCTCGAAAAACTGCATGAAAGTTCGGAAATTAACGCAGAAAGAACGCGTAACTTAGGAAATCCGGGTAAAAAAAAAGGTAACATTGAAAATCCATAAATGCATAACTTAGGAAATATGCGTAAAAAAAATCTACTTAGGAAATCATCGGAAAAAATCGTTCAACCTCGGAAATCTGCGTATCTTAAAAAATCCGCGAAAAAAAAATTGTGTAACTAAAGAAAAAAAATCAAAAATCATATAAGTACGCAAATCATCGTAGAAAAAACGTGTAACTTCTCAAATATGCGTAGAGAAAAACCAGGTAACTTCCAAAATCCGCATAAAAACCGCGTAATTTGAGAATCCCGTAAAAAAATCGCGTCACAACGCGTAAAAATCCGCGTAACTTCAGAAATCCTCATAAAAACTGCGTAATTTAGGAAATACACGTAAAAATAAACGTAAATTCAGAAATCAGCGTGAAAAAACTGAATTACTTTGGAAATACGCGTAAAAACCGTGTAAGTTCGGAAATCAACGCACAACAACGCGTAACTTCGAAAATATACAAAAAAAAACACACGTAACTTCGAAAGTTCGCGTTAAAAAATCGCATAACTTAGGAAATCTTGTGAAAAAAACTCCGTAAAACTCGGAAATTCGCTTATAAAAACTGCGTAGCTTCTGAAATCCACGTGAAAAAATCGAATAACTTAAGAAATCCGCGTAAAAAAAACTACGTAGTTTTGGAAATCCGCGTGAAAAAGTGCACAACTTAGGGAATCCGCGTGAAAAACTCTGTAATTTCGAAATATAGCGCAAAACAACTGCGCAGCTTCGGAAATACGCGAAAAAACCGCGTAAGTAGGGAAATCAACGTAGAGAAATAAACGCATAACTTCAGAAATCCGCTTACAAAAAGTGCCCTACTTCGAAAATTTCGCGAAAATAAACGCGTGACTTTGGACATCCGTGTAAAAACGCGTAACAATGAAAATTCGCGTAATAAAAAGCTGCATATCTTAGGAAATCCGCTTAAAAAATCGCCCAACCTCGGAAATCCATGTAAAAAAACGGCAGAACTTAGGAACTCAGCGTAAAAAAACACCTAACTTCGGAGATCTGCGTAACTTCAGCAATCCACGTAAAAAAAACGTGTACGGAAATAAGCATAAAAACCGTATAAGTGCGGAAATCAACGTAGAAACAACGCATCACTTCGAAAATATGTACCTTCGTGTAATTTCGGAAATACGAGTAACCTCGGAAAACTGCATAAAAGTTCGAAAATTAACGCGGAAGAACGCGTAACTTAGAAAATCCGCGTAAAAAAGCACGTAACATTGAAAATCCATAACTGCATAAATCCGCTTAAAAAACCGTGAAAATAGTCTAACTTCGGAAATCTGCGTAAAAAACCTGCGTATCTTCAGAAATACGCGTAAAAAACTCGAGTATTCGTATGAGTACGGAAATCGGCGTGGAAAAAACGTGAAACTTCGAAAATCCGCGTAAACTTGGAAATTCATGTAAAAAATCGCGTCACAACGCGTAAAAAATCATGTAACCTCGGAAATCCGCATAAAAAAACTGCGTAATTGCTATCAGGAATCAGAACAAATTGGCTCAAATGGCACGTTCCCCTTGATATTTGGAGATTTGTGCCTTCTAAATTCAGAAATATGCGTAAAAAGCTGCGTAATTTCGAAAATCCGCAAGTTCGGAAATCAATGTGGGAAAAAAAACTCTTGAAATCCGCTTAAAAAAAACACTTAAAAAACACTCCAATAATCCGCATAAAAGGAAACTGCATAACCGTAAAAAAAGTTAATAAAAACCAGCGTAAAAAAGACCTGTTTGTCGTGGAACGATCGAAATAACAGAACAAAAAAATCGACTGTATTAAAATTAACGCTGAAAGAACCTAGGAAATCC
Source organism: Malaya genurostris (assembly GCF_030247185.1). NCBI lineage: Eukaryota > Metazoa > Arthropoda > Insecta > Diptera > Culicidae > Malaya > Malaya genurostris. The sequence continues at coordinate 164,818,258 of NC_080570.1, read as the reverse complement.
GCTTAAAAAATCGCTCAGCCTCGGAAATCCACGTAAAAAACAGCGTCACTTAGGAAATCATCGTAAAAAAATCGTTCAACCTCGGAAATCTGCGTATCTTAAGAAATCCGCGTAGAAAAATTGTGTAACTAAAGAAATAAGTTTAAAAATCATATAAGTACACAAATCATCGTAGAAAAAACTGTAACTTTTAAAATATGCGTAGAGAAAAAACAGGTAACTTCAAAAATCCGCAGAAAAACCGCGTAATTTGAGAGTCCCGTAAACAAATCGCGTCACAACGCGTAAAAAAACCGCGTAACTTCAGAAATCCTCATAAAAAAACGCGTAACTTAGGAAATACACGTTAAAAACCGTGACACTTCGGGAATCAGCATGAGAAAAAAAACTGAGTTATTTCGGAAATCCGTGAAAAAAAACGCTTCGATAATACGCGTAAAAAACTGCGTAATTTAAGAAATCCGCGTCAAAAAAACGCGCAACTACGAAAATGCGCATTCGAAAATCAGCGTAACAAAAACACGTTAATACGGAAATCCGCTGAAATAAACCGTAACTTCGAAAAATTGAGTAACTTCGGAAATTCGCGTAAAAAACCGCGATACTTCGGGAATCCACGTGAAAAATCCACCTAGCTTTGAAAATACGCGTAAAAAAACTGCGTAATTTCAGAAATCCGAGTGAAAAAATAGCGTAACTACGGAATTATGCATAAAAACCGTGAAAGTTCGGAAATCAACGTAGAAAAAACGCGTAATTCCGGGAATGTGTGTAGAGAAAATCCGTGTAACTCCACAACCCGCATAAAAAACTTCGTAACTTCGGGAATTCGCGTGAAAAAATCGTCTAACTTAGGAAATTGCGTAAAAAACAGAAATTATCGAGAAAAAAAAACGTATAAGTACGGAAATCGGCGTAGAAAAAACGTGTAACTTTGAAAATATGCGTACAGAAAAACCGTTCCAAAATCCGCGTAAATTTGGAAATTCATGTAAAAAAATCGCGTCACAACGCATAAAAAATCGTGGAACCTCGAAAATCGGGAATCCGCGTGAAAAACAAAACTGTGTTATTTCGGAAATCCGTGTAATAAAACGTCTAGCTTCGGAAGTACGCGTAAAAACTGCATCATTTCAGAAATTTCAGAAAAATCGCGTAACTTCGGGAATCCACGTGAAAAAAACTATATTACTTCAGTAATCCGCGTAAAAACCAGTCTAGCTTCGGAAATACGCATAAAAAAAACTGCGTAATTGCTAAGTGTAAGCTAGGAAACTGAAAGCTGAAAAAATTGTCTATATTTGTAAAAAAGCTGCGTAATTTCTAAAATCCGCAAGTTCAAAAATCAACGAGGGAAAAAACTCTTGAAATCCGTGTAAAAAAAACGCTTAGCTCCTATAATCCGCGTAAAAGGAAACTGCATAACCGTAAAAAAGCACATAAAAACCCGCGTAAAAAAGACCTCAGAGTTTACCCTTTTGTCGTGGAACGATCGAAACAACAAAAACAAAAAAATCGACTGTATCAAAATATGCTACTGTTACGAAGGATCTCAAATTTATCCGGTGAATGCGCGTAACCAAATTTACCATTTAATCAACAGCACCGCGATTATCCCTAGTAGAAATCCCACAAGTTATCATCCCAGCTCGATAATCCCAGATAAAGCTAAACTCGAATTCGTTTGATGTTATCTTCGCCGCAATAACAACTTTCCCGGCCGTTGAAAACATATGAAATATTAATACCACCCAAACAATAACAAGATAATCACCTTATCTATTGTACGAGAGCATCAGTCAGTCAGTCGGTCGGTCGGTCGCATTGGCAAGCCGAAAATTAATTCAATACAACAATCGCTAATCACCGGATAATTTTCCTCCCTTGAATGGAAATGCGTCGTGAAAAAACATTCTGGCGGGTGAAGCCAAACCAACATTTAGAAACATCATCACAGTAGGCGGCTTCGGGCAGAGATGGGTTGCTGCGACGACGGGGTTGTTCATCTTCATCAGCTACCCCGAATAGGGAGGAAACCTGATGCCACGTGTATACACACATTGATAGCCCGAAGGCTCAGTTTAGTCCAATTGTGAATGCTGAAATGCGGTAATTTTTGTTGTCAAATTCCCTGGCGAATTTGAATTGTTGTGTGTTCGCGAACCCTCTTCGCCTTCGCTGGTGCGTGTTTGCTTGCATGCAATGAATCGCGACTCGTTTCATTGTAAAATCATGTTATCACGAGCATCATCTAAGCATGCTTTGCGATTCCAATCACGAAGTTAGCTTCGAATAATTGGCTTGGGTGACTTGGATGCAGTTTCGTCAAATGGACGGTGATATCTGCGGTGATAAACACATGCATTTTCCGCACGTACGCATTTCCGTTTCATCAAAAAGACCATATCGAAGTGGAGTCCGAACTGACCGGAAGTTTCAATCTCTCTTTCTCTTCCTCTCCGTCGTCATATGAAATGTGCATGCGGTCCGTTTCTTGATGGTACCAGAATGAAAATCCGGAAACGAAGCAAAAATGGGCCGCTCGTCTGCTGGGGAAACTTCGCAAGGACATCACCCACGACAGCCGGGAAAATTTCGTTCACTGCATCTCGAAGAAGAAAACCTCGATGTGCATCCTGTCCAATCCGGACCAGAAGGGCAAAATGCGCCGAATCGATTGTCTCCGGCAGGCAGATAAGGTAAGTTGTTCCGCATGGCGATGCTAAAATCCCCGTGATTATTCACCACATTCCGTTCCCGTTTTAGGTCTGGCGACTCGATCTGGTGATGGTGATTCTGTTCAAGGCGATCCCACTGGAAAGCACCGACGGTGAACGGCTCGAGAAGGCCTGCTTCTGCACCAGTCCCAGCCTGTGCATCAACCCGTACCACATACAAGTACTAATTAAGGAATTGGATCTCTATCTGGCCAACTTTATTAAATGTAAGTATTATCGGTTGCCTAGCGAGTGAGGAGACGACAGTCGGGTTTGTAAGGTTTCGTCGTTCTTGGATTCGGGCGAAAGGAAAAAAAATGAGAGAAAGATTGTGAAGATTAGTCAGTGTACGGGAAGGAAGATGATTAGTTTCAGCTGTAAGACATGTCACGACCGGGTGGTTGGAAAGGAGTCAGACAGGATAGCATTTTTATAGGACATCTTGAATGGTCTAATCCATCAATCTACTCACTGCATACATTATCTCCTGTCGCTGTTCTTTGGAACGCAAAGCAGTAACAGCAACAGAAAAAAACAGAAGATTCTTTTGAGATATCAACACTGTGTTTAGATGATTGAGCAAAATCCTTTGTGATGGAGATGCCGAAATAATTCAAAATCCCCGTCTAACCGACTGGGATGAGTTTTGTTGAAGTGCGGATCATCACCTATTATAACAGGTTTGTGCGGAGAGAGCTAGCAAGAAGTGAAATTCTGATTTCTGTAGACGTTTGACCTTCACGGAATCAGCGCACTATCAGAGTAGGGAGACCGTTGATGTACTAGAATGGAATGCAGATGTAAGTTGTAAATTTTGCATCTCCAAAGTTTTCTACTTGAATCCATTATATTTCTGATGTTGTGAAATAGTTAATGGTTAAAATGAAGAATACAAAACAAGAATCAGGTAATTCACAATTTCTTCATTCACACGAATATAAAAACTCGTGACAGTCAAAACAATATATTTTTAAAACTAATTGATCATCATTTTAAGTGTAGAAAGCAAAGCTTCGGAATTTAGATTCGTGGTGGAACTTGTGTAAACATTTTTTTAGAGTACAACACTACTATCTGGTCGGACTTGTAACATCATCCAGTTTTCATTGAAAAACCGCCTGATGCTCGAAACTCTGAATCACTGGTCATATATCGGAGTCTCCACAAGCAACCAAAAGTTTCACAGTATATGCAAATAATCACATTCTTGCTGCTTTAAAGTTTGGCGAGGAATTTTTGGCAACTTGAAGGTATAGAACAAGTTATGAGCTAACTTTCTTACTGCCTTGAGCTAAAGTTCATTCAGTTGCGTTGGGAGAGTTTTCAACTGTGGATAATTACTTTCCAAACTTTGGGTTACTTGACCAAATACCAAATGCAAATCGTAAATATCATATCTGAAAGAGATGACTATATAATTATAATAGTTCATGTTGTATCATTTGAATGTTCTGTAATCTGTTGGTACAATAGATGAGGAGGTTATATGCCTACTGGAGACAGTGAGAGATTGATAATAACTAATTTCCAGTGGGCTTCTCCCTGCTTCAGGAATAAGGAAAACAAAGAGAAAACATTTCCTTTGAGAGCTACTGTCTCAGTTTAATGCATTGCACAGTGGGGAAAAATGGACCAAAAACGTGACGATTTTTTTGGAAGCATGATACAGCTGACCTTAAAGCACTTTTTTGGTGTAGAATTGCTAGTAAAATCGATTCCACGTATTTAGAAGAACCGCACGTAACGCTATCATGTTCACTTTACCCCAAGTTCTCTTTTTCTACAGGATCGTATTCAAGCTTACTAGAATGTTTCTGATGTAAAACAGTCTAACAAATCGATTGAATATAGTTTTACTGACAGCAGCAAACTCGTTGTACCGTTTTACCCCATTTCTTTTCTAGTTATAATATTCAGTTGAAATATTCGATCTACAATCCAAAAGCAGATCCAATACGATCTATCAATATTGGTTTATATTACGTAGAAAACATTCGTGATCCAATTAAACACAATGGGAATGACAGTACTAGCCTATTCCACCCATTTTACCCCAAATATTTTTTAAAAGTCGTATTTCTGGTTAAACTTTCTTTCGCATACCGAAAGCAGGCTGATTACGGTTAATGAAAATTGATTGATGTTATGAAGAAAGACCTAAAAATAAGATTACAAATGGAATCGATGTGTATTTGGATCACTAAAGTTGATAAATATTAATAAAGACTGTCCCAGAAAGTATGGACGCACTTTGATTTCGTTGTAAATAATTCACAAGTGTTGGATATTCAAATTTTATTCGATATACTGATAATATTAGACTACAACAACAGAATATTATTCTCAACATTTGCTACTTAGCCATTGTAGATTAGCTGGCGCACCTTCTTGCGAACGTTCCTCATTAAATTCCGTACAGACTTCTTGGCGACAAGTTTTGACACTTTTTTTTCAATCTTTTTCGAACTGTTGAATGGTTTCGGCTGCCGAGACATGTTTCCTAAGTTGTGCCTTCGTTAATGCCCAAAATTCCTCAATTGGTCGAAGTTGTGGGAAATTTGGTGGATTCATGTCTTTTGGGACGAAAGCGACATTTTTGGTAGTATACCATTCTACCGTTGATTTCGAGTAGTGGCAAGAGGCAAGATCTGGCCAGAAGACAACAGGATCCTTGTGGCTTCGAATCATGGGTAGAAGTCGTTTTTGTAAACATTCCTTGATGTATATTTCGCTGTTCATTGAAGCAGTGGTGATGAAGGGTTTCGAAATCTTACCGCAGCAACAAATTGCTTACCAGACCATAGCTTTCTTACCAAATTTTTGTGTTATTATTCTCGGCCTGATCGATGCTTCTTGTTTCGGACTACGTTTTGGTTGTTTCTACTTCTTATAGGTTCAAAGATTCAAACGTTCTTTAGCACGAAGAACATTTGACTTCGAAGTGCCCACTTTTTTGGCCACATCCCGAACTGAAACCTCCTTCTTTTGCTCGAACGCCTTCAGTATACGCACGGAAAAGCCAGCGATCGCAAAACAACTAAAATATTAGTTGTTTTTCTGATTTTGATGGGTTCAAATTTGGTACAACTAATTGACTATTGTTTTAACTAATCTGTCATTTTTGATTTATCGTGCTGGCAGCTTAGCAACGACGTCCAACAAAGACACGCACCACAAACGTTTCAGTTGAACAATGCCAAACACCCTGAGCGAACAATGAAACGTTTCAATGAGGTGTCACTCGTGCAATTGAGCAAAGACACAATCCCTGCAAAGTTACTTGTATGCATGAAAGCAAAAAAATGTCTCAGTTGTTTCAATCAATTATTCAGTTATTTGAACTTAAGACGCCAATTGCAATAAATATTTTTTACTGTTAGCCTGCTTGAACAACGAAATTTTAGCTAATTAACTGCTTATATCTTTATCACTAAACTCACAAAGGATATAGAAATGAACCAAAAGATTACAAACTCACCAGAAAAATGGTCACAGGGAATTAGGAAATTTTTCCGTCACTTGCAGAATGGCTCGCTGGTAAACCTAATGCTACAGATACACTTTCAAGAAAATACAAATAGTACCACTTCACTTTAGCAGCAAATTTTTAAGCGTTAAGCGGTTTTAATAACATTGACATGAACTGTCCTAGAATACATTACTCTCAGATGAAATTAAAACATTTTTACTGTAGGAATATCTATTTAACACATGGAAAACTTGTTTTACAATTAACTGTTATATTATTCTGCATACTTTCACTTACATAAAACGACCACTACGTAACTAACATAAATGACGTTCATTTATCATTGAAAATTTTCAATATGAAACGCTTCTGGTGAAATGTAGAGGTTTTTTGTTCTGCGTTTTGCTGTCTTCGTTCTCCGCCAAGTGACAGCATTTGAATACAACAATTTCGGTTACCTGAATGGTTATGACAAAATCAACAGATATGTTAGTTAAATCAACAACATTTTAGTTGAAACAACCAGGGCGTGAAACAACAATTGCAATATTGTAATTTTGTGATCTGCGGGTTCTCTGTGCGTTTATCCAACTGAGGGTTAGCAGGACCTTTTTTTCGACCCGTTTTCGGTTTATCCTCACCGATCTTCAAACAGGTCAAACAGAATACAGTTATTTGCGGTCAGTTTTATTAAAATCAATTCATTCATCGAACTTATGAACAGTTTTCAGAGTTTCACAGTTAGTTTTTGAAGTAAAGTCAGAAAAAAAAGAAACTGGAGCAAAACGGGCATGATAGTGAATTTTGTTGAACTTCTAACTATCACCAATCGATTTTACGGTAATTTTTGCATGATAAATATCAACTTTAAAAATATTTGCTTAGGTTTGTATGAAATTAATGAGTAAAGTCACTGCGATCATTCTTCCCATCATATGGAGCTGAAGCTGCGCGGGATCAAGCTTTCTTGAAAAGACGACCAGCTCTATTTTCTCCGCAGAGAATTCGATACCCAGACGAACAGCCCAAACGGACAAGTTATCTAAGGTATCTTGCAATGGTTTTTGCAAATCAAAAGCTTTGGGTCCACTAACTGAAACCACGCTATCATCTGCCAATTGTCTTAGTGTACATGGGGTTACTAGACAGCTGTCAATGTCGTTTACATAGAAAGTATACAGGAGCGGACTGAGGAATGAGCCTTGCGGTAGACCCATGTAGCTAATTCTGAATGATGCTAAGTCGCCATATGAAAAGTGCATGTGCTTTTCTGACAAAAGGCTGTGCAAATAATTATTTATAACCTGTAGAAGTCCATGTTGGTGGAGCTTGTCTGAAAGAACATCAATGGAAACTGAATCAAATGCTCCTTTAATGTCTAAAAATACAGATGCCATTTGTTGGTTTTGAGCGAAGGCAATTTGGATGTCAGACGAAAGTAATGCAAGGCAATCATTCGTCCCTTTATTTCTACGGAAGCCAAACTGAGTATCTGACAACAAACCGTTCGTCTCGACCCAAGTGTCGAGACGTCGTAGAATAATTTTTTCGAACAATTTTCTGATGCAGGACAACATCGCAATGGGTCTATATGAGTTGTGATTGGAAGCTGGTTTCCCCGGCTTTTGAATGGCGATAACTTTCACTTGTCTCCAGTCAGGTGGAACAATATTTTGCCCAAGAAACTTGTTGAACAATTCCAACAAATGTGTTTTTGCTAGGTCGGGCAGATTCTTCACCAAGTTGAATTTTATTCTGTCCAACCCAGGAGCGTTATTGTTACAAGACATGAGTGCTATGGAAAATTCCATCATTGAAAAGGGGTTATTAATAAAACCATTATTTGGAAAAGATTCCCTAATAATGCTATGCGTAGGAACAGAATCTGGACAAACTTTCCTCGCAAAATCAAATATCCATCGGTTCGAGTATTCCTCACTCTCATTTCCTACGTTACGATTCCTCATTCGTCTGGCCGTATTCCAAAGAGTGCTCATTGAGGTTTCTCTTGACAAACCTTCGACAAAATGTCTCCAATAGCTACATTTCTTGGCCCGAAGTATGCTCTTGTACTTGGTTTCTAAAACCAAGAATTTTTCAAGATTCTGAGGAGTACCTCCTCCTCGTTTTAAAAACGTCTTGAAAGCATTTTGTTTCGTTTAACATCTGAGCACTCTTTGTCCCACCAAGGGTTTGGCGGCCTTCTGTTAGACGATGCAAAATCTTCAAAATATAAGATCTTCACCGGATTATTTTTCCACTGAAAAATTACGGCATCTTGTTCGAATGATGATTTGTATTATGCAAAACATTTGAATTTATTTTGTTGAACGATAGCTCTAAAAAAATTCGCCAAAAAGGGATTGTTTTTCAACCGTTAATTTAAAAAAAATGGGTCAAATTTTGTATATGAGTTTTTGAGCACTAACGCTTTACGAAATTAGAGATTACCACCTTTTTACGCTAGATAGCGACGTAAACATTTCAAAGGGGCCTAAAAGCAATTGATAGATTCTCTTTGTTTACTTTCTCTTTCGACTCTATATCTGCGTTATTACACAAATATTCATACCATATTTGGTGTTGTTAGAAAAATGGAAATATTATCTTTCATTCTACATGAATTTTTTGTAAGTAAACGAGAAAATACCACTTTCTGTGGCTATATTTCGGAAATGTGAGAACCAAAATAAACAGTATTCCATGTATCTTATCGGTTATATGTTAATATGAAATGACATAACTTTCATTCCCAGTACAAAAAATAAAAATTGATCGAATAACAACCTCGAGACAAAAAAAAAACAAATTTGAAATCGTCTTAAAGCATTTACTTTAAGGAAACTAACCTCCTAGATTACAAGCGATCGATAACAAATCCATTACATAAGTAGTAGTATAACTTTCATCGCGTGTTCCGCTCCATGGGATGTGGTTTAATAAGCCGCTTAACGTACGTAACGTATGGTCAGCTTGTTCTCTCGGTTCTCTTGCACAAAAGTTACTCTATCCGAAACCGAACCGACCGACAGCTCACCGCATTTGAACGGACGTGGTATGAATAAAAATGCAGACACTGGCAGTCTTGTTTTGTTGTGGATTCATCACACATCTGACCAATCCGGTCTTGATCCAAGCAGGCGCAGATCCTGACATTGCCGGGTTACAATAGACGGCCGCCACCGCCTGCTTACTTGCGAAGGATGTTCTTGGGTGCACTTTTTGGGGGCTGTCCGATTCCTGTCCGATAACGGATCTAATGCTGCCGATTCTATTGAATCATCATCATCCTCCCGTCGTCTCCGGTTCCCCTTTCCGGCGTAGTTTTTTGTTTTCTTCGCCCTAGAACAATCATTGAGTTCAGATGTTGAAGCCGAAGGTGGGTGGAAGTTTAGCCAGAGAGAAACGATATGTCGGCATAAAAGAAGGAAAGAACAAAAGTACAGGCTATCAATGATGTATTTTGGATTGTTTTTATTTGTAGGCTTTCAAACAGGCATGATTTGGCGATTTTCGCACCCTTCGTGCGATGCTGTCAGGTCGGTCCGTAGATCGGAGTAGGCCTTGGATAGTGGGTTAAGCGAGGCGTTCAGTGATGGAGAGAAGTATCGCGTCCGAACTACATTTTCACATTGTCTTAGCCCACTGTTCCGTTCGTCCTCTCTCTGTCTATCTCTCTCCTCACTTATCAAAAGTGATGACCAGATAATTTCGTGCTCTTTTATTTTGTTTACCTGAAGTCCATTTTATTTGAAACTTCTTTAGTTCTGTTGTCCTGTTCGAGGTTCGTTTCTTTTATTCACCAAAGTGGAAAAAACATTGAGAAAAACGCTCTCGCTTTGTGTTTGTAAAGTGAAGCTACTTCCCTACACCTTTTTGTCTGCCTTTGGGTATGATTTTTTTTTCTTCATTCTGTGCTCTCCAAGTTAGCGACTGGAAACGACCACTCCACAAGGCGTTGGTTGGTTTGTTTTGCTTTTCGTTGTTTTTTTTTTTGTTTTTCGGGGGGTCATATTGTTCCCGACTCAGTCAGGTCAGTGTTTGCCCAAGAAATCGAAATGTGAGAAAAATAATATCCATCGATTTGCTTTCTGTTTCAAAACTAACAACACCGAGCAACAATATTTACCGGATCAATACAATACAGCAAAAGACCGTAAAGATTCAAAAGGATCGCCACCGATCGATCGACCGACCGAGAGTGGGTTGAAGGATTGAAAAGGGAAACCAGCAAATGGTCAAATTTGCTCAACTCTTTAAACTCGTTTATCACGGGATGCGATCTTGTTCCGAAAGCAAGAAGATGAGCAGCACTCGAAATCAGATCTTTGCAAGGTGTGAAAGCTGTTTTCAGTGTCAATATTTGAATGATTTTTAGAGTGAAAAAAATAATTCTTCGAACTTCGAACCGTCAACGATAGAAATAGAGATCTTTCCCAGGCGATGATGTTTTGCGTTTTCAGGAGCCCATCCAGTTTTAATTCCGTCATATCTAGTAGGCACTGCTAGCAGCTTTATTGTAAATTCTCCTCGAAAACTCTTGACTCTCCCTCAACATCCGATCGACGTGTACAGAGGCAAAGTCTATAACTTACTTTCTTTTATTTTTTCTTCGGACAGGTTTCAGGTAAGTTCGATTTCCTCTTGATACATCAGTACACTTTGCACAAAAAAAACACCCACCGCCAGCAAGTTTTCCGGTTAAAACATTGAAAAACAAAAAAACAAAAATTAAATACGTTTCGTTTTTACAACCAATTATGGCACCTAGTTTTGTTTCCGTTTTTTTCCTGGGTACATTTTAACCAAATTTATTGAATAATAACTTGTACACAGAACCGATCAATCGACATCGGTTTTCGTTCCGTTTTGTTTATGCGATCACGTTTTTAATTTGTCCGTACCAAACTGAAAAAAAAGCATCAGCAGAAATCAAAGTAGCCCTAGCTAGCGTTAGCTACTTTCAAGTTACACTCCCACTTAGCTTAGTGTTTCTGTTTTGTGGTAGTTTATAGTGGTATATTTTGTTTCAGTTATAAAAGTTTACTCTCTAACCAACCGTGTTCGAAACCCACAATTTGATCATCGCTTTACTTTTTCCCTCTTTTTTTTCTTCTTTTTTCTCTTTCTCTGTTTTATCTCTCTTTACATCTTACTGCACACATGAATATTGCACATCACGGAAATATGAATAAAACAACAACAAAAAAACACATCCCTGCAGCGATGAGGAAAACCAGGGAGAAAAGTCCCACAATGCTACGAGGAAATTTTCAAAGGGAAGTAGTAAGGCTTTCTCCTATGACTTCATCGCGCCGACCGGCGTCTTCACCTCTTCGGAACTGTGGAGCATCACACAAGGTTGTATCCTAAAGGGGGGAAAACCCCGGGTTATTTTCTGGTAATACGGTAATATCTACTGAAACTGATGGTGGTTGCATTTTCTCGCTATTAGCGATTGATGGTTGTTGGTTTACTATTCAAACTTTTTCTATTGAACGATGGTTACGGTTGCATTATATGTACAGGGTTCTTTTTTTACAGATTCTAACTGTTCTAACTTTTCAGAATTTACTATTAACTGTTTTCTTTCAGCATTACATTTCCTTTTGAAGTTTCGTTCTAGAGTGCATCCGAATTGGAGAATTGAAGACGTTACTCATCTACCTGTGAGCAGTCGGAGTTTTCTTCGCGGATCCGTGGAATCGTACTTCATGATCAAAATTTTTCTACTTTTTAATTGTTAATTGGATCTTACTGAAATATGTTATAATTAAATATAAGATAAATTTTGGAATAGAAATCGAGACATGGAATTAATCAATTGTTTGTTTGACTGTACCTATTGGCAACGGAAGTAGTGCTCTAAAAAAATTCAATAAATTTTTCTAGCGACATAACGGTATTTGTTTTTGCTCAAATGTCTCACTGTTTTTAGTATAATAAAAGAAACGCTTTTCAAACTATCAAGCTAATCTTCTGAATTACAACAACATTTATTGGTAAAAGTTGAAAATATCGTCTTATTTGATCCGAACCGCAATGAATCCATTCAATGTTTCGTGACCGTCGAAATTGCTCTTAGCGCTTTCTGCTAACGTGCAATAAATTTCGAAACCAAGTTTGCCATAGTAACTCTTCTGCCATGTCATTGTTTGTACGAAAGTCGTCGCCTACGCTGTTACTGACGGCGTGAAGAGAGCCAGAAGGAGCTGTTGATTATCGAAGCAAGTGTTTACTGTTGATTATTTTCATTCCTCTGGGTAATGCCAGGTGTAGAACTGGATGACGGGAATACACTAAGGTCTTTTTTAAGCGGTTTTTTATGTGAAGCTTCAGAGTTATGCGTTTTTTTATGCAAATTTTCAGAGTTATGCGGTTTTTTATGCGATTTTTTCAGAGTTATGGAAGTTTTGTTGGTTTTTTATGCGAATTTTTAAAGTCATGTGATTTTTTAAGCAAATTATCAGTCTATGATTTTCTGAATAATTCTTTTTTCTTGTATGCGAATTTCCATAATGTTGCAGTTTTGCCTTTCTCATATAGAAAGGCTATGCAATCACTGTGAAAATCGACTTTTTAACCGAGGCCCGGAGGGCCGAATGTCATATACCATTCGACTCAGCTCGACGAACTGAGCCAATCTCTCTCTCTCTCTCTCTCTCTCTCTCTCTCTCTCTGTGTGTGTGTGTGTGTGTGTGTGTGTGTGTGTGTGTGTGTGTGTGTGTAACAACTTCCGGTTCCGGAGATATAGGATATGCACCAAAAAAATGAAAAAAAATATGCACTCACTTTTTTCAGAGATGGCTTAACCGATTTTCACAAACTAAGATTCAAATAAATGGTATTATGGTCCCATAGTTTGCTATTGAATTTCATGTGAATGTGACTTTCGGTTCCGGAGTTATATCGTAATATGTGAAAAATTGAGAAAAAGTTTACACTCAATTATCTCTGGAACAACTCAACCGTATTCCCAAAATACCAATAATTCACGGATCGTACATTCTAAGCAGGGCATTATACAGACATACAGGCATTGCTGGTCAAATTACACATGAATTGTACTGTACAACTCGTGCATATTTGTGTTGTTCTACATGTATCTGCATTGAGTGCTGATTTTGCTAGGACCTTTTATAAGTATTAGTATTATAAGTATTTATCAGTAGCGTCAGTCTGCGACAGAGTTGCCATAATTACAGATTTTTATGCAAAACTATAGATTGTTTTTCCGCTATTTTGCCATACATTTTGTAGCATTCACAGATTTTTATGAAAAGTTCACCAAAATGACAGATTCTCGAAATTTTCTCACGGATTTTCACGGAGTATAATCGAGAGAATGCAGCACATGCGACACATAGATTTTTCGGGCTGAAACATTGATTTTGATACGGCATATGTCAGCGAGAGCTTGATCGGGATACACTCTTATTACTCGCTACCTTATTTTGGGTGGATTGGGATGATCAACCAAAGCGCGTCTCCGCATTTTTGGGTAGTTGGCGTGTTGCATAGACCAGGCTAGCGAGAGGTGTCCTCAATGTTTGGGTAAATGGGGGATTGTCTAGGATGTGTCATGGCAACTTTTGCAATGCTCACCACCCATTTTTCTACAGTCGAGTCGAGGTTTGAGTAAACAATGATTTGGTTACTACCCATTATGAAGACAAGGGGAGTAATTTGTTATTTTCATGGAATTTTGCTAGTACTCTCATTTGTTTTATTCCTACTAATTTATATCATATATGACAATATTCTATATACAGGGTGATTTTTTAAGAGCTTGAGAACTTTTTTAAACAATAAAACGCATAAAATTTGCAAAATCTCATCGGTTCTTTATTTTAAACGTTAGATTGGTACATGACATTTACTTTTTGAAGATAATTTCATTTAAATGTTGACCGCGGCTGCGTCTTAGGTGGTCCATTCGAAAAATCCGCTTTTTTATCGACAAATTTTGTTCAGCGATGAGGCTCATTTCTGGTTGAATGGCTACGTAAATAAGCAAAATTGCCGCATTTGGAGTGAAGAGCAACCAGAAGCCGTTCAAGAACTGCCCATGCATCCCGAAAAATGCACTGTTTGGTGTGGTTTGTACGCTGGTGGAATCATTGGACCGTATTTTTTCAAAGATGCTGTTGGACGCAACGTTACAGTGAATGGCGATCGCTATCGTTCGATGCTAACAAACTTTTTGTTGCCAAAAATGGAAGAACTGAACTTGGTTGACATGTGGTTTCAACAAGATGGCGCTACATGCCACACAGCTCGCGATTCTATGGCCATTTTGAGGGAAAACTTCGGAGAACAATTCATCTCAAGAAATGGACCGGTAAGTTGGCCACCAAGATCATGCGATTTGACGCCTTTAGACTATTTTTTGTGGGGCTACGTCAAGTCTAAAGTCTACAGAAATAAGCCAGTAACTATTCCAGCTTTGGAAGACAACATTTCCGAAGAAATTCGGGCTATTCCGGCCGAAATGCTCGAAAAAGTTGCCCAAAATTGGACTTTCCGAATGGACCACCTAAGACGCAGCCGCGGTCAACATTTAAATGAAATTATCTTCAAAAAGTAAATGTCATGTACCAATCTAACGTTTAAAATAAAGAACCGATGAGATTTTGCAAATTTTATGCGTTTTATTGTTTAAAAAAGTTCTCAAGCTCTTAAAAAATCACCCTGTATATTAGATGAAAATTTTACAAGCACGTCAGGGTATCGGACAAAAAAAGACTTTTGAAAAGGCATTGCAATGAATTATTTTATGGTGTATTATATTATGTTATATTATATTAGGGGCTGGGGTCCATTGGGAGATTGATGGTACCTGTTAGCTCTCTCCGGACTGTACCAGCCTAGATGCCGTGTGGAGTCCGGCGGGGGGGAGTGAACCAGGAGTGGATCCGCTGGGTTCCTGCTTTCATGTCGTGGAGGGCGACAGTTGCAGGAGTTCCTTCTTCCTTTCAGTTGTCAGATGTTTTCAATGTTCTACTTCTGATTACTCTATTTTACTGGGTCGTCTCTTTATACAACCTATCAGTTTCCGTCTGGCTTCGGAGATGAGTTTTGTTAGGAATGATTTCTTCTTCCATGTTATTGATTGTCTTTCAGGATTGTGGGGTGAGTGATAAAAGTCAAACATTGCGCGAATCCGTTTTTATTGCGGGGTTAATAGCAGAGATGGCATATATCGGTGTATTGAATACATAGTGGAGGACACTTGATATTAATGTTTCAAATAGTAAATTGATGTTTTTCTCGGTGGCCGGCTGCCCGGATCAACTAGTATAGCCGGTTGATGGTTCTAATAAATGATTGGGGTAATAAAGCGGAGATGGTGGAGAGTCGAGACGCGTGTGAGATCTGTTGACCTTTGTTTGGTGATTTGAAATGATTTTATAATAACTGTTTAGAATATTTCAATGCAATGAATCAACTTCTTTGTCTAGATCCTATTCGCTCGTTTGTTTTGTATCACGTAGTTTCATTTATAAAAGCGTGCTTAATCCACCTAGCAGTGAGATGATACCTTTTTTGTTTATCAATCCGCATGTGTTTTTTTGCATGACTAAAAAAAACGCGAAAGGTAGATGCATAAACTGCATACTCGACAGCCGGCTGTCCGGAGTTTTGTCAATTTCGGAGATTGACTGTTTCGTGCATTATATTGCCAGCACAAAGTAACACATAAAACGATAATACTTTAAAACATTCTTGGTAGCCGGCTACCCAGAGCAATAAACACATGATAACATTATTAAAACATTTACTAACAAAGTATCCTCTCCTGTGATGCATGTGGGAATGCAGAGGATTCCTCGGTTCTTAGTAGCAACATGCATCGAACTAACAATCCTTTCCCTCCCAAGTAGATCTGCATTCGGACGTGGCCGGCGTCGGTATTTTGATCAGCATGCATGGTTCAATACAGTTTGCACAGTGTGAAACAATGTGTTATTCCCAAACATGTTACTTCAAAAATTCATTTTGCAATCTCAATTGGTCCAGATCAATAACGGAGTAGCAACACACGGGCGGTCTCTAATGCTAATGCTAATGCTAAAATTATCTCTGGATCAACTCAACCAATTTTCGCAAACTAGATTCAAAGGATATTACAATATCCTAAAAACTTGTAGAATATTTTATCTGGATCCGACTTCCGGTTCCGGAACTAAAGCGTTATAAGTGGAAAATTACCAATTTTATTAGTATTTTTCCACGAACGATGGTTACAAATAGGTACAAATCCCATAAAACCAGGGTGGCAAGTGAATTAGCGATTTCAATTTCCCGGTGCGCGAGACTAAAAATTCCCGGTTTTTTAACATGTCCAAAAAACATCGAGAGAAACAACTATTTTTCGGGTGTCTCCTTGGAACTACGATTAAAACTCTCATCTACAGTTTGTCCAAACGTTCATCTTCTGAACTAAGTCCAGTCCAATGTATTCCATCTTTATTTTGTCTTTTACTTCGCCAGTAACTTCGATGTAGCAATAGGATTAAAACAAGAAACATATCTCTCCAACGGTGATGAAAGTGATCAGTCTTGCATGTCATGAAGGAATGGAGCATCATGCAATTTTCTTGAAAAATTAAAACAAACTTATTCAAACTTCTTGCTTTTTCCAAGAATGCTCTTAAGCGCAGCTTTCACATCATATTCGACGATTATTGGTGGTGTTTTGTAGTTTTCCAGAACTGTTGAAAACTTGATAGTTGTACCGAAAGAATTAGTTCTATTGAACCGTTCTTTTGTTTTTCTGAAACTTTGTATGTCTTTTAGCATGTGTTCTACCAATAATCATTCGCGAACTTCTACCAGATTCCTCAAACCAGCAAACGTTTCAAAAGACTATTCTATTGAGAAGAATAAAGAGCTATCATTCTTCAATAAAGAACTCCAGTTCACTCAATCTTCGAGGAGAACTAGTTCTTTTGGACCGGTCGCGGACCAGTGTATTCCAATACTTTTTTAGCCTGGTATAGTATAAGGTTAAAAAATAAAAATGAATGAACTAAAGCACAACACTCCTCCCGCAAACCCGATTCCTTCTAACAACCAGTGGCGTCTCGTGACAAAATTTACGGGTTGTGCACTGCTTATATGATGTGATATCAGAACCGTTTCGACGTTGCAACTGAGCCAGCAATTTGTTTTCAACTGCCATAAGCATAAGCCACTGAAGCCTCTCCTGAATGTTCTCACAGAGTAGACAGTTTGACCAGTTGTGCAGTGCACGAGGTGCACATGAGGACCATTGCTAACAACATATACGATATTCTTTCAGAGTTGGGTTTTGGCGAGAGAACAAAATCCTTCTGGAATTCTTAAAATGTACGCTTGTCACTTTGGAAAAACAACAACAATCTAACAGAACGGCTGAAAAGTTCGTATCGTTTCTATGAGAGGGCGCCACTAGAATTAAATCCATACCATTTTTAGTTAGTACCAACCTTCAAAAGATACGCGTATAAATTTGACAGCTGTCTTATTATTAGTTTGTGAGATATTGCATTTTGAGTGAAGCTACTTTTGTTATTGTGAAAAAATGGAAAAAAAAGAATTTCGTGTGTTGATGAAACACTACTTTTTGATGAGAAACAGTGCCGCCGATACCAAAAAATGGCTTGATGAGTGTTATCCAGACTCTGCACCGGGCGAAGCAACAATTCGTAAGTGGTTTGCAAAATTTCGTACTGGTCATATGAGCACCGAAGACGATGAACGCAGTGGACGTCCAAAAGAGGCTGTTACCGATGAAAACGTAAAAAAAAATCCACAAAATGATTTTCAATGACCGTAAAGTGAAGTTGATCGAGATAGCTGACACCCTAAAGATATCAAAGGAACGTGTTGGACATATTATCCACGAATATTTGGATATGAGAAAGCTTTGTGCGAAATGGGTGCCGCGTGAGCTCACAATCGATCAAAAACAACAACGAATTGATGATTCTGAGCAGTGTTTGGAGCTGTTATATCGAAATAAAACCGATTTTTTTCGTCGATATATAACAATGGACGAAACATGGCTCCATCACTTCACTCCGAAGTCCAATCGACAGTCAGCTGAGTGGACTGCACGCGATGAACCGAACCCAAAGCGTGGAAAGACTCAACAATCGGCCGGTAAGGTTATGGCGTCTGTATTTTGGGATTCGCATGGTATAATTTTCATCGACTACCTTGAAAAGGGAAAAACCATCAACAGTGACTATTATATAGCGTTATTAGAGCGTTTGAAGGACGAAAATTAAAAAAAATGGCCTCATTTGAAGAAGAAAAAAGTTTTGTTTCATCAAGACAATGCACCGTGTCACAAGTCGATGAAAACCATGCTGAAATTGAACGAATTGGGCTTCGAATTGCTCCCTCATCCACCGTATTCTCCAGGTTTGGCCCCCAGTAACTTTTTCCTGTTCTCAGACCTCAAGAGAATGCTCGCTGGTGAAAAATTTAGAAGCAATGAAGAGGTAATCGCTGAAACTGAGGCTTATTTTGAGGCAAAGGAAAAATACTAAACAAGTGTATTGTCACAACTTCACATTACTGAGACAAATTTTGGTGAAATTAGGGGATTAAAAACACGGCTCCTAAAAATTCTTAAAAAATGTATTAAACATGTTACCTGATGTAACTTTTACCATTATGCATAATTATTCTGAAATTTGAAGACAAACACTAGAAAAGGTCCTACGTGCAAATGACAGTTCCTCTTTCTTTACTCTTTCTTTCGATTATTACGGTCCTATAGGCAATCCTGCTATCTTACACTTTGCATAGAATAACGACTGAAACTATCAACATTCGAATTGCTTTTTAAAAAAATGTTGGAAAATACAGGAATACGCCGTAATAATTGAAAGAGAAAATAAACAAAGAGAAATTGTCGTTTGCACTTGGGATCTTTTCTAATATTTGTCGAGATTTAATAGAAATCCAGCAGAAGCATCCAAATTATCCTTATTTTTCATTATGAGCATTCATTCACCGAAAGATAGCCGGTACGTAAACTCGCATAAAAAAACTACAGTGTACAAATAAATCTAAAACGCTGCAATCACACATCGTTATCATTAGTATTGTATGCAATCGATAAAAGTATTATAAAAAATTGCTAACGCCAAAAATTGCTAGAAACGTGTTACAATTTCCAAGTGGATGAGTTATCTATGCGAATTAAATCTGCCACTGTCACTAGCATTCCAATAAAAAAAAATCAATTAGTTCCTGGAGATAAATCATCGAGGAATTTACTTTCCGGTTCCGGAATTTCAGAGTGTGTTTTTGTAAGTAACGATACATAACGTATTCAGTAGGCTTTTCTGGTTTGCAAATTTTGTTGATTATTTGTTGAGCAAATTTAGGCAACCAAAAATATAGAAATAATACTCACATCGTTTTCTCACAGATAGCTGAATCGATTTTAACAAACTTATATTATCCGATACCATAAGATCCGATTCAATTTCATCGAGCTCCAACTTCTGGCTTTGGAAATACCAAAATTTTCAATCGAATTCGACACTAATCAGTCGTGAGTCGGATTGACCTCTCCATCGGTTCAAAACTTATGGTTTGCCATACTGAAGCCATGTGCAAAGTTTCATCCAAATCGGAGAAGGTCGATTCTGATTTTGTCACTTTTTCGTCTACTCATTCCTGGAATTGCTCATTTTATACCTACCCAGTAGGTAACTCGAGAATGCATTGTCGCCCATCACACTAAGGCCGTCCTCCGAACACGAGAAAGCCATGAGTTTTTGTCTTTAATACCAAACATTTTAGGAAACTACAATTTTGAATTATTTGTTCTTATTTCATAATAATGAAAATTTTATTACAAATTGCTGATCATATTTTTAGATAGCGTGGAACAAAAAATATGTTGTTGGGTTAAGTACAACTCGAGATATTCATGATTAAGTTCTACCCATTTTTCCATAGAAAGTCATATTCACGACAAAAATGTGCGATATTTTGACTGTAATGTTTTAGAAGGTTTGAAGCACGGTGATGTGCAGAACTTGCCTGTATATTACAGGGTGTAGTCGCTTATGAATTATGTGACCTTCAAGGTGTAGTACTTCGAATCGTTATAGCCGTGGCTTTGAGAGAAAATATTTCAATAACAGCTCATGAGGACAATGCCGGCATAGTGATGATAAAAATAATTAAATTAAGAAATCATGAAAATAATAAAAAAAATAATGAAAAAATTATATGTCCGTTCGTTTCCACGATTTTATCAATATGTCTGTCCAAAACTGCAAATAATAATCAAATAAGTGCCCTTAATCTCGCATTCGTTTAGTCGATAATATCGCATTAACTTGATTGAAATTCCCTCTCAACACAAATACCCAATGCACCTTCCTATTCCTGTCACAGCACAGTCTAGCGCCCGTAAACAATAGCAATTAATCAGTCTAATCCCGGTAGCAGCCACTGGTCTTACCTGTCTTCTCGAGAGCCGAAGTCGCCAGTCTGTTCCGAACTGTAGCTTGGATTCGGTCCATCTTACCTTCACTTCCGGCTTCCGGTAGGATCACTAATCCTTGCCCTTGTCATGGTAACGAAACGAAAATTAATTTCCCAAACCAAACGACGACGACGACGACGGCAGTCAACGAGTTCAGTTTTTCTCCCTTACTGTGCTACAATTGGCAACTGCAAATCCTCTTAAACGACGACTCTGTACAATTAGAATAGAGGAATAATAGAAAAGCCGCAGTCGAGAGCCCAAAAGATACACCAGAATGTAATCCTATTTGAAATTTTTTAATCTTTCATTCCCTTGAGAGAGAGAGAGAGAGAGGAGAAGGGAGCAACCGAACGCGAGCGCCCTACTTTTCCAAACGGCCTGCTTCGATCGACGGAACAATGCACCATTGAACCGAGTTCGAGTGCACGCGTGTTTTGTTTGCTCACGCCTTGGAACAATGCTGATTGATTATGCACTCTAGGCTTCACTTACTTTTATTGATACTTGTGCCCAAATTGTGTCACCAACTCGTGATGGTTTTTTTCCGTCTGTTTTCCATTAAGCTAAACGGTGAGAATGAGAACAATATTGCTGGTGTTGTTGTTGTTGTTGTTATTGATGCTGCTGGTTTCTGACAATCAACTGATGGCGAATGGATGTGACTAATGAAGGACACTTCGGACGACTCGACTCGACAAATAACACAATAGAACCATTCAAATTATGTCCGTGTTTTTTTTTTGTCGAACAACGGCTCCCGTCTTGTGATTCATCTCAATTAGTTCCGTACGGGCACACGCCCTTGTAAAAAAAAGCGTTCTAACGAGACACTTCCGGTTGACGAACGAGTGTCGGAAACAGGAGCGAGGAAAAACCCGGAAACAATTGGAGTAAGAACATACGCATGCATTTCTTTTGTTGTTGATTGAAATGTCGATTGTGATTTGAAGTTGATGTTGATTTTGGTTTCGAGCGGTTTGATTAGATTTATAAAGAGTACATTTATTTTCTGATTTCATTTATATATAGAATACAATTATAAAGATTTGGATCACTAGTTTTATAACAATAGAGTCTGCCAACGTGTGTGTGCGTTTTTTGTGCGAAATATTCCAGAGCAGATGCTAGTAACTTAATATTTACAAAACAATTGATTTTAGGAAGAGTTTTTAGGTGGGAGGATACTCCTTTAACGTTTTACGTAAAAACAAATTTACACAAACTTCTTTTGATTACTTAAACAAAAAAACATTGAGTGAGCATAGACGGTTTCAAAGAGTTGACAAACAGTGGTGCCATTTAAAAAGCTACCGCATGAACACGAACGCCATCGAATTTTATTTTTAGCCGTGTATCGGTTCCAGAGCTAAAATGAATTATCTTCACATCTTGTCTACTGCTACAATTCATATCACGTTCGTCGGATAGGCTATGATTGGAGGTGCCTGATTTTCCTGGAAATTTTTGAACATAACCATAGAGTTGTTTTTTTTCTTCATTCTTTCTTATAGATCTCATCACAGAATAAATTTTTTGCTAGTTTTAATTCCTGCTATTTCATTAAATGTGAATACGCCTTTCTTTACTAAGAGGCACGTTTTAAAAAGTAACGTTTTTTTTTTAAATGATTGATAAGTGAAGAGCGCAGTTGACTCGTTCAGCTCAGACTCCAGACTCCAGGTCCAGAATCCAATTCTAGGGTTCTGTTCTGAAATTCAGTTTCAGAATACAAGACCTGTTTTTTTTTTCATTTCCATTTTTTTCTCAAATTCAGTTCCTCGTCCAGAAATCAAGGCCAGCATCAAGTATCAGAATTCTGGTACTGAAGCCGAGTTTTGGAAATACATTCAAAGCCGGGATTTGGAACCGAATTCTGGATATGAGATCAGGATCTCGATTCTAGATCTGGAACTGTCCGGAATTCAGATTTAAAATAAAGGTTTAGAATTCTGAATCTGAAGTGGAAATGAATTTAGGAACTAGATTCGGAAGATTTTTAAAACTAAATTCCGGATCATAATTCTATGTTAGAGCAGAATTTCTGAGCTGAATTCAGGATACGAATTTGAAAACTCTGTAACTAAAATTCAGTTGCGGATCAGATTCAGAGGATTCAAGTTCACAATTCAGTGTCGAACCAGAATCCATGTCTCGAATTCAGTTTCATAACACAGGTTCAGTAATCAGTTTAACAATTCAGAACTCAGTTTCGGATTCCAATTACCGAGTTCAGGTTTAAAATTCAATTCAAGAATCTAGCATCAAAATTGAGTTTCTGAATTCAGTTCAAGCATTCGGTTCCTGAATTCCAGTTTCAGAATCCAGATTCTGTCACGGTCAATAAATCGATGATCGATCCATTTTATTCGTTTTCACGTTATGTCTCTGACATTACCAATCCGTCTTTTGGCACTGAATTTTACCTCAATGCTAGTTCACGCGGTTTTCGTTTGTGCTTCAAGCGTTAACTTTGGAATTTCTGTTCGGAACAGTTCGCTTCCTTTGTTATATTCAAAGTTGTCATTAATCTACCTAGAAATGAGCAGAAAAAAATTGCATACACCACTAGATATAGAGTTCATGTCTTCAGCAAATTTGTAGATCATATTGAAACAAGGAAACAAGCTGAAGACAATTTAAAAGGCAAATACCAGGAACAAATATTATCAACGTTTGTAAGTATGATCACAAAAAAACACTATTAGAAAAACTAGTGGTTCCAACATCTATACACTTAAATTTAAGTGAGCGAGAAATAGGAGCAGCTGAAAATTACTGACAGAAGTAAAAATAATCTTAAAAATAGAGGAAAGTAGGGAACTCTACTTTTTCTAATAGTTTTTTAATCGGATCTTTTGAACGTTGGTCAAATTTGTTCCACATATTTCCAAATTTTCGAGATACTGTTTCAAATTGTTTATACTTCAAATATATCTTCATTATGCGAATTCCAGAATATTGCTACAGAACATTTTGAAATAATACTTTAATTTAAAAAGGAACTTCGTAACTTGAAAGTAAATTGACTCTTTGGAGCAGCTTACCGAAATTGCCACTTTTCTATAGACTAGAATGACACAATTTTGTTATTACATAACAACCGAAATATTTTGTAACGAAGTCAAAATGGTCCGTTCTAAAACAAGAGCGCACAAAGAAATTGTACAAATTTGATTATTTGGCAAGCGATTTAAATCCGATGAGTCTTGCATCACAAGAAGGCAGAATACTAAGGATTCATCAACCTTGCACTTTATCGATCCGTGCGATTATTTCAAATAAGAAAAGTGTGAGATTTTGGACAGTGCAGAAGTGCGCGAACAGAACCCGAATGACTGACACCGAAAGGCAAGTTCCCTTGGCATAGAAGCATAGAGTTGTGGATCCAGAACCAGATAACCAGAATGGTCCAATTCACGTGTCCGTCCGTATTTATTAGAACGCGTTCCTCAAGGGTTACTAAAATGTTTAGAACAAAAATATGTTATGAAATAAAAAAATTTCCACAGCAATTTCGTGTATTGTGTTTTGCACGCGTTTTTTTACTGAAAGCTACCAAAAACCCATTCTTTTTGAAGGAGGATTCCAGATGGTTCGACACTCACTGAAAGTTTCAAGCGGTAATCGTTTGCCAGAAATTCTCCTTCATAGTGGATGTTGACAAAGGGCTGATTGACCGTATTGAAAAGGGGGAGTGGGTAATGTAACAGACATAGCTGGAAGATATGAATGCGAATAAAACTTCTATAAATCCGTTGGAAATATTTTGTTGATTCTAAAAAGAACCGAATTGCAAAATTTATCCGATATTTTCAACTGTTGAATACTATTTGCCATACTTTTTTCATCTACACCAGTACCTAAATTCTGGACCAGGAACTGAAATTGAATTCCAGAACAAAAATTGGAAGCTAGGAAAGGCTCAAGATTCAGATTCGGATTTCTATTCATAAAATAAGGTGAAATTTGGAACTGAACTCGATTTGAGAATGC
Source organism: Malaya genurostris (assembly GCF_030247185.1). Lineage (NCBI taxonomy): Eukaryota > Metazoa > Arthropoda > Insecta > Diptera > Culicidae > Malaya > Malaya genurostris. The sequence continues at coordinate 164,793,576 of NC_080570.1, read as the reverse complement.
AGATTCCGAATTTAGTTCTTGAACTGAATTCCGAACTTGAATAAAGAAACGAAATTCAATTCGATGTTCTAGTTCCAGAATGCAAGTTCTTAACTTGAATTATTTAAATTCAAGAAATAAATTATGAAACTGAACTCAGGAATTAAATTCTGGTTCAGAAGTTCCAAACTCAGGTTCGGAGTTCATATCTAACAGCTAGTTGTTGAAATTCTAAATCAGTTCCGAACATAAATCAAGGAACTAAATTAAGTTCAAAAAGCAAGTCAAGAAAGCAGTTCTAAAAATTTTGTTCCAGAATCCAGAATTAAAAATCACTTTCAGAGTCTTAGTTTTAATTTTTGAACCTGTAATTTTGAACTAAATTCTAAACCTGAAATTAAGCTCCAAATTCAGGTAAGAAAATCAATTATAAGAGAATTTTGTATATTAATTGAATCGCCTTAGTTTGCGATTTCACCTTAAGACTTGTTCATACGAAACATTTTAGAAATCGTGAATTTTAAGTTATTTCAGGTTATCTCATACTACTGAAAATTTTGTCATAAATTGCTGAACATATTTCCAATGGTATGAAGAAAAAAGTATGTTGCCACCGTAAATACAAAAGGAGATATTCACGATTAAGTTCTGCCCAGTCTTGTATAGAGTGAATTTTGGAAAGCTGTCTCAAAGTAGACGTATTCATGTAAAAAACACGTGATTTCTTTGCGATTTGTAGCTTGTGAGAAGATACTGAATGGTGTTCCGTTAAGTTCAATTCAAGAAGATTATTTATATTCGGAAGTGTGAAAAAGCATGTCAGCTTTACTCGTATTCACGTCCTCCAGTTATGTCTCTGACATTACTCACCCGCCTTTTTAAAAATGGATAATATTCAAAGTGCAATTTTTCCGGAGTGCACATTTTTAGAGAAATAAATTGTTTGCGATTGTTCAAATTATTTTTGCGAAAAAGATAGTTTTCTCACTTCTCACCAACACACTGCTGGATTAATACAAAAAAATCTTAAATTTTTAGTAAATTATAACTTTACCAGTAGGTCAACAATCACCTGGTAATTTGACAGTTTAGAAACTGTACGTTAAAATCAGGTGCCTTTCAGATACTAGAGTTCACTTATTCTATCAAATACTTCTGATTACGATTGTGAGTTTTGTTCGATGAGACAGAAAAATTTCCTGATCCTATCAGTTGGGAATAGAAACCAGGTAGGCTGTAGGTGAAAGACTGTGATTTACCCATTACGCTATATCCGTGATTATTTTTGTTGAGTGTTTTGTTTTTTCGAGTTATAAAAAACAGCCACAGCAACAATGATTCGTAGTTTTTTTTAAAAAGCTTAAAGATCGTAAATCCAGAGGTGCCAGTTGAAAATTGTTAGTATATTCAGGCAGGGTTGAAAAAGTCGTAAACTCGAAAACAAAAGTCTGCGGACTTTCTATGAAGAATGATGTACGGAATTGGTTAGGCGAGTAAAAAAAAAAAAGACCGCGGCGAGTTCAAAAGTCCGTAAATTTTGACCAAAGTCTGTGAAAAACGTGATTTTTGAGAGTCTGCAAATAAAACATGTCTACAGCTTATCGGCAACAGAAATCGGCAGATTTACAGCCAATTCTGCAGACCTAGCATCTATTCTCAGATCAAATTTCGCCACTCTCTTGGGAATGCATATTAAATGTTTCAATTACAATTTCGTCAATTGTCGGTTATCCGTAATCAATATACATTAGAGAATGTTTATTTAAATAATTTAACCAAAGCCAATATATTCTGCAAACGAGCAAACGAGCTGAATTTTTTGCTGTGGTTCTCGTATTAAACGATCTAACAACTTCTAAACAGTCGGAAAACTGGTCTAAGTTCCTAGGGTCCATGGAACGCGAGCCATTATGTTCGGATTCTTGACAGGCTGAGTATTGACATAGCGATATTATGGAAATATTGTATTTTCTTAGGTCCTCTCTCACAATCGAATACCATTCGTCGTTCTACATTTGAGAAAACTATATAGCTCAGGTACAAGCAAAAGCAATCAGTTCCATTTAAGGTTATTCGACCCACTTGATCAAATATCCTTACATCCTTGGACAAATTCATTCGATAACAAATAAACGTTTTGCAGTAAGAATCGTACAAATGGACTGAAAAAAATACTTTCTAAGTTACGTTAGGAGAAAAAAAACTACTACCATTAAGTACCTTAAAACTCCACAAGTAAGCTACTTGCGCCATCTGCTCTGTTCTATTTCTAGCAACGACTAGATCCGTAACTTTTGTCTAGCTCATTAGTAAATTTATCAACATTTGCGCTTTCACACATATTGGCATACCCCATTTTTTCTTCTTCTTTATCGTCCATTGTTTACACGCAACAATAGGTCACAGTTAGGCTACAGTCAGCGGTGTTGGTTGTTGGTTTTTTTTTTGCTCTTATCGATTTAAAGTTAAGAAATTCCTATACAAACTACAACGAGTACCTACTCTACTCTACGCGCCAATGGCAGGGACAGTTGCCATTGCTCGCTCATCTCTAGGTTTGCTTTGGTAGCACTTTGGGTAGCCCCCCGGCGGTGACCGCCAAAGAACCGAACGCCGCCAACGGATGTCCATGATGGTGATGATGATGATGATGGGCCAACGGTGGCAGAACCAGTCCCGTCGGTGTATCCGCCGTCCTTCGTTTCTTCTCCACTGGTTCTTGGTGCGAGCTGGATGAAGAGTTTGCGTCGTCCGGTTTCAGGAGGGATTCCACATCGAACTGTCGTTTACGGGAGAAACTCTCCATGGCCCCCTTGATGATGGCCACCTGCTGCTGTTCAATGGTCGTCGGATAGGCGCAAACGGCAGCGGCAGCCACTGCTGCTGCACTGCTCAATGGTTCGGTAGCTGTTGGCATGTACGCCGCTGGATTCAACACCGGAGATGACGGGATCGCAGGAAAAAACTGTCTTGGTGAACTGTTGTCGAAAATGTCATCGTCCGAGGTAAGACCCATGTGGCGTCGGACCTTACGCTGAGCCTTTCTACGGCGGAAATCTCCCTTCAGGAAGTCTTCTACGTTTGCCGGATGGACAGCCCAATAGTGGCCTTTGCCGTGGGCTGATCGACCGGCCTTGATAAAACAGTCGTTCAACGATAGATTGTGACGAATGGAATTGCGCCAGCCGGGACCTCGGCTCCGGAAGTAACTGTAGTTGTCCAGAATATGTTGGTAGATGTCCGACAGGACCAGTTTCCGTTCCGGGGAACTTAGAATCGCTATCGCAATCAATCCGATGTAGCTGTACTGTGGCTTTGGTGCGGACGATAACTTACTGGCGTCGGCTAGTAATGCATTCGGAACAACGTCGGCCGGATTGCTCACATACACGGAAGGTTTGAAAAACCGCGATAGGGTCCTCGGATCGGTCACTATATTGCCGTAATTGAAAAACTGATTAGTTCGGAATCGTTCGACCATAGCATAGTTGTACAGCTGCAAACTGTATTGGTCGAATTGCACTAAATCCGCACAATTTAACATGTTTCTAAATCTTCCGTTTTCCTCCACTGTCACTGATTGCTTTGGTACGATTTGATACTTCAAATTGCTCTCACTTCACTTATTCAGCTGATCAAAGAAGGCTGTTGCAATACCGATCCCGCACACGCTTATTCGCTATTCCGCGAGTAATTAAAAACTCTGTTGGCTTCTTTACACTGGAAAAAACAATCTCGGTATCGGGCACACACGTCTAGCGCGCACTTCTGGTCGGGAGAAAATCAAACATGTACTGACTCCCGAACTCCGGCCAAGCCAAGCAGTCGGGCTCGCGTATAAACACATTCCAAACAACGGCCAGACGTTTTCGAAACCTCTTCGTCTGCGGTGTTGTGTTTGGCGGCGACGGGAGAGCAAAGATTTATATAAATATTTGCGCAAACAAGACGAGCACCAATCGGAACGCTCGCAGCAACTTGCAAGCCACTCCCCCCGGATGAGTAGTGGTACGCCGATTGGCCGAGGCAGCCAATCAGACACCAGGCAGGCTTTGCTGCTACGGTGCCGCATCGTGTCGTTTGAAACGATGGTAAAACGAAGGGCAAGAGGGGAGACAAGTCGAAGCACGCAAACAACAGAAGCATGATTTATGTTTTGCGATCTGTACTCTCTGCTTGTTTTGTGTATATACACAACAACCAAGCTTCCACCCAAAGCAAGGCACAAACAACCCTCCTAAAAACGTCCGAGAATGCTCGGGCTTTGCTGTACGGTTGATGGTTTATTTTTTTCTGTGTGTTTTCTGAACTGAAAACATGGGGCTGTGACGGGGAAAAGGGAGAGGAACTGAAAACAGCGCGAGGTGGTGTGTGGTGCCGAAACGTGATAAATTATTTTAAAACACCTCACCTCTCATCGGTGTGCGAGTTGACACGGTAGGGCGGCAGTGTTGGCAGTTTCGTTGGAGGTGGCAACAATAGTTTTGGTTCGTACTATCGTTTTTATTTTGGATTTTATATTCGTTCCAAAATACAGCAACAGTACAAATCGAGGTGCATGTTAACCCTAGATTTTTCCCCTTTGAAAAAATTAAAGGGTTGTATGCAAGACACGGACGAGCACGATTACATTAAAAGTGAAATAATTCAAATTACAAACTTACTCTAACTTTTCATTTCAAAATTTTTGAAAATATCCTTTGAATGAAAGTCAATTATGATGATTTAAAAGTTACTTAAAAGACCAATTTTGGATACGAACAACCTGAAGATATACGAGGTCTGTTCAAAAAGTACCCAGAATTAACATTTTTCTAAAAAAATATTTATTTTTTCGTCTACATCTATATGGTCCCCTTCAAAGTAATCCCCCCTAGATAAAATACACTTATGCCAGCGTTTTTTCCAGTCTTCGAAACACCTCTGATAGTCACTTTTTGTAATGCTCTGTAGCACTCTCAGCGATTCTGCCTTCATCTCTTCAATCGATGAAAAACGCTGTCCTTTCATGGGTCTCTTCAACTTTGGGAACAGGAAAAAATCACACGGAGCGATATCTGGTGAATAAGGAGGTTGGGGCATGTTTAAAGTCTTGTTTTTAGCCAAAAAATCACGAATAAGCAACGATGAATTTTGCTGCCACTCGTTTCATGCCCAAAACATTTGAAAAAATATGATGGCATGAGCCAACTGATATGCCAACTTCATCAGCAACTTCTCTAATAGTGATTCGGCGATCATCCATAATCATTTTTTCCACTTTTCCCACATTTTCATCGATTATTGACGTGCTGGGTCGACCGGAGCGTTCGTCGTCTTCAACGTCTTCGCGGCCATATTGGAAACGCTTATACCACTCGTAAACACTTGTTTTTTTTCATAGCAGACTCACCGTAGGCTCTCTGTAACATTTCGCACACTTGGTTACACTTTATTTCATTTTTCACGCAAAATTTAATACAAATTCTTTGACTCTTCAATTCAAAAATCGCCGAGCTCAAAAAAACACGTCTACACCAGCCGCTACAAGACAGAATTTAAACAATGAATACAGCGGAAAATTTCACCATACATTAGGGACATATGTACCAACACAATAAAAAAAAAATTTGACCACCGGACTCTCCAGACGCGCGCAATTAAAAAATTCCGGGAACTTTTTGAACAGACCTCGTAAATCTGGACAAAAGAAACGATTTTATATCAGAATAATTTTCAAGACAGAGAACGTACAAACTTATTCATTTTATAAACAGCGATTAGAGAAGATTTTATATATTTTATGATAAGAAACTTGTTGTTTTGATGTAAATGATAATTTAACTGAAACTGGTGGTGACCCGAGTTAAGTGAGGATTCAAATGATACATGTAAAATCGCAGATCAGCTTATCTTGAGTTTATCTCTAATACTACATTTTATTGCATCTGATAATTTGATATATGTGAGTCTGTGCAACTTATTTGTACTAAGCTCCGAATTTTTTGAAGCGTTTCCTGGTGGGACAACAGCTTGTTCAAATCGATTCTACCACTTACTTAGTCTGGATCTCTTCTACAAGATTCTAAATCAATTTCTAACTACGCAATTAGGTTTGAATAAAAAATAATAGGGCTTAAGGAATTATGCTGAAAGATAGTTCATTGTGTTTAGGAACATTTAATGAAAAACATGTACCTATGATTATCGTTATGACACAACTTTATACTGAATCTATTTGCGCGCCACCGCGTTGTTCGTATGTAAATGAAGATTTCTTTATGCACACTACCCGTTGACAAATTTAAACAATTTTTAAACTTTTTCAAATCAAGTTAAATGAGAAAAATCCATCAACAAAATTAGGTTCGAAAAATCTATCGCCGATAGTTTTATGTTGGCCTGCTAGTTACCGGAGAATCAAGATAAACCATGGGTAAACTAAAGCAGAAATCTATTCGGGTATGTAATTATAGATTCCCTTTTGTGCTATAGTTCATACTGCGCAAATCGGACGAGAGTTTGACATCATTCACTGCGACTGTCATTGGCTCGTGAAACATAGGTCAGTTAAATCCAATCTTTCAATGATATGCAATTGAAATACTTAAATCACGTTACCGCAAAGGTTTAAATTGAATGTTTTCGAATCGATTGGTAGTTAAATTATATAAATTCATCAACAAATGACTAAGTTCTACACGTTAAAAATTATGATAGAAAAGGTTATGCGGTTATTTTTGTATTTTTTAAACTAACACCCAGCCTCGTACAGTGAAGAGTTAGCAAAAGCGACAATCCAACGAGCGAACGCATATGCAATCTAGTCATCAATTCACTGGACGAGCGAGTTTCATTCACAGTCAAGCATCAACTGAAATTAAGAAATGATTTGCAGCATATATTTATAGATTCCTCTTCACACTACGCAGAATGATGCGGTGTTTTTATGCATGACGCAAAGCCTCCTATGCCGAACAAGGAAATAACGTCAATTTGGTCAGCTGGGATTGGTGGATGAAAACATAGGTCAATTCTAACCATTTTTTCAATAGTATGCTATTGGAATACTGAAACGACATTGTCATACATGTTTAAGTTAAAAGTTTCCGAATCGATGGGTTGTTAAATTATGTCAATCCATCAACAAATGACTGAGTTATTAACATTCAAAATTATGACGCAAAAAGGTTACGCGGCAATTTTTGAAACTTTTACTTGACCCCCGGCCCCGTATAGTGAAGAGTAAGGCATTTTTAATGCCAGAAGTACGTTTAGTAATTTAAATTTACGAATTATTTTTTATCATCTTTACAGGAAAAACAAGGTTGAACAAAACAAGAGTGCTTCAATCAACTTAGTTCGACTTTTGGAAATGTAGCAGCTTCCTATGCGACTGTAAAAATCAAATCTATCGAATTCAATCGTGGTCGTAGTTCGCTTGCCGATTGATTCAAAGAAGGTCGTCCAAAATCTGTGGATTTGCCAGAAAACATAAATGCTTATAGCAGAAGATCGCCATGTGACGTGCCGTGAAATGGAGGCAATCTTAGGCATTAGTGTTGAAATTTTATATATTATTTTACATGAAGTTTAACCGTGAAAAAAATTTGATCACGTTGGAACCTACATAATTTAACAATCGCTCGAAAAAATACTCGTGTCGAAGAATCGTAACATAGTGCTTCAAATTTGGTATATAATATTTACACAGGTGACGAACTGTACGGGCGTTCCAAGAAGAACCAATTCTAACAAAAGTTGTTCGCACTTAAAGCACTTCAAAGAAAATGGTGGCTTGTAATCCTTGAAATTGGTTCAGGAATTGGGTGCTGGACCTGGATTCTGGAATTGAATTAATGACCGGTGTTTTGAAACTCAAATTCAGGTTCTGGAACTTGATTCTAGGTATGAATTGAGAAGTTGAATTCTGGACCAGAAGTCTGGAACTAAATTGTGAATCTGGAGCTTAATTTTGAAATTAAATTCTTGAACTGAGCTCTGCCACTGGATTCTGGACTTGATACCTGGAATTGAATTTGGGAACAGCATTCTCAATAAAAAATCCTGGAACTGAATTCGGAAGCTGAATCATGAAATGGGATTTTTGACATGAATTCTGGATTTGAGCACGAGACCTGGATTCTGTAACTGAATTCTAGACTAAAATGCAAGTTCTGGAGCTGGATTCTGGATTGGAATTCTGAAACTTGATTCGAGGCCTGGGTTTTAACATTTTGAATTTGAAAACTGGAGCTAGATTCTGTAACTAAATTACAGAACTGTATTCTGGAACTGGACTCTGGACTTGATACCGGGAATTTCAGTTACAGTATTTCGGTTCTGAATTGAATTCGAGATCAAGGGTCCATTATTCAGATCCAAAATAAAGTTCCACAACCTGAATTTTTGAGCTGAACTCTGGTCCAAAAACCTGTTTCAGAACTCTGGTTTTGAATCTATTTGGATATTGATATTTAAAGAACGTGCCATTTGAGCCAATTTGTTCTGATTCCTGATACCGGGAATTGAATTTGGGAACTAGATTCAAAACCAGAGTTCTGATACAGGTTTTTGGACCAGAGTTCAGCTCTAAAATTCAGGTTTGTGGAACTTTATTTTGGATCTGAATAATGGACCCTTGATCTCGAATTCAATTCAGAACCGAAATACTGTAACTGAAATTCAGGTTCTGAAACTAAATTCTAGAGCTGGATTTTTTTATCTGGATCTTGGAATTAAATCATAGAACTGAGCTCAGCAACTGGTTTCTGCATCTGATGCCAGAAATTCAATTCAAGAGCAGAATTCTCGGAAGCTAAATTCTTGAAGGCCAGAGTTTTTGAACAAAAAATTTCAGATTCTGAATTTGAGCTCGGGGCTTGAGTTCTGGAACTAGAATTAAGACTCTGGAACTGGAATCAGGATCAGAATTCTGAAATCTGACCTGAATTTTTCATTAACATTTTGAAACTTGAGCTGGATTCTGTAACTAAATTACAGAACAGTATTCTAGACCTGATGATTGAATTGAATTCGGGAACTGGATTCTAATGTAATACTCAGGAACAATATTTTTAGACCTGGATCTGAATTCTGGACCCTTGTTCTGCAATTGAATTCTGGAACTATATTCTAGACTGGATTCCAGAACTGAATCTAGGTATTCAGGCTCTGGAACTGAAATCTGGATCTGAATTTAGAACCTTGATTCTGGAGTTGAATTCAAGATAGTAATTCTGAAACTGAAATTCAGGTTCTGGAACTGAATTCAGGATTTGAAATCTTGTACTAAATTCTAGACCCACAGCTGAACATAGGATCTGCATTCTGAAACTGAACTTTGAAGCATAAATCTGTACCTGGATCTAAATTCTGGATCTGGATTTTTAATCTAGAACATGATTCTGGACCTGGATTTGAAGCTTTGGAACTGAGCACGGTAACTGTATTCCGGGATTTGAGAACTAGATTCAAAACCACAGTTCTGAAACAGGATTTTGGACCAGAGTTCAGCACTAAAATTCAGGTTGTGGAACTTTATTTTGAATCTGAAAAATGGACCATTAATCTGGAATTCAATTCAATACCGAAATACTGTAACTGAGAATCAGGTTCTGAAACTAAATTTTAAAACTAAATTCTGGAGCTGGATTTTTAATCTGGAACATGATTCTGGAGTTTTGGAACTGAACTCGGTAACTCGGAGTTCTGAAACTAAAATTCGGCTCTGGACCTGGATCCTGAAACTTAACTTGAGAACTGAAGCAGGATTTTAGAATTCAATCATAGAACTAAGCTCAGCAACTGGATTCTGCATCTGATGCCTGGAATTTAATTCAAGAGCAGAATTCTCGGAAGCTGATTTCTTGAAGGCCAGAGTTTTGGAACAAAAAATTCAGATTCTGGATTTGAGCTCGGGTTTTGAGTTCTGGAACTAGAATTAAGACTCTGGAACTGGAATTGGGATCTCTGGAACTGGAATTCTGAAATCTGATTCTGAACCTGAATTTTTCATTAACATTTTGAAACTTGAGCTAGATTCTGTAACTAAATTACAGAACCGTATTCTGGACCTGATGTCTGGAATTGAATTCGTGAACTGGATTCTAATCCAAAGTTCAGGAACAAGATCTTAGAACTGGATCTGAATTTTGGACCCTTGTTCTGCAATTGAATTCTGGAACTATATTCTAGACCGGGTTTCAGAACTGAATTTAAAAATTCAGGCTCTGGAACTGAAATCTGGATTCTGGAGTTGAAATCACTAATCACTAAATTCTGGATCCACAGCTGAATATAGGACCTGCATTCGAGCAATTCCAGGAATGAGTAGACGAAAGAACGACAAAATCAGAATCGACCTTCTCCGATTTGGATGAAACTTTGCACATGGTTTCAGTATGACAAACTGATTTTTAAAAAGGGTGTATGTATTGTTGCATTTCACATAAATTGCCTTTTTCAAATCGATGTAACTCGAAAACCATTAATTGTACAAAAATGGCGTTCAGGAAGAAGTTGTAGGGAATCGATTGGACACTCTAAAAGAATATACACTGAAATTTTTTTGATTTTTTTCTTAATAATTACGAAATAATCCGAAAAAGTTAAATAAAAAAAATCAGGGTTTTAATATTTTTTGATAATTTTTATTTCAAAGCTCTTATCAAAACCTACATATTGATGGCTAGAAGTTACAGCTAAAACAATTTACAGATATACTTGAAATTTCAAGTTCTCGTTGAAAGATAATCATTCAAAGGCAATAAATTTGTTCATGATATCCTTTCTTATAAAAGTAGCTGTTCTTGGGATACTTGGATAGTAATTACAACAACATTTTTTATATTTCCATGAATTGTTTATTTGTTTGCTATATCTACAATTATTACATTACGATTGTATGACTTTCCTTATAAGCCCGCCTACGACAGCGATCACAAATGCTTAACGTGGTTTTCAATTTAACCTTGCACTTTTGAGCTTCTTATTTTCCAATTATGGTTTCTGTTAATTGGAAAAATTTTCCGGAACACACTAAACCAGGAAAAGATTTACAACACTTTGGGAAAACCATATCGGATAATTTTGTTATTATTGAGAAACAAATCAAAAATTTTTTCCAGTGTATTTTTTTTAGAGTGCCCCATCGATTCCCTACAACTTCTTCCTGGACGTTATTTTTGTACAATTAACGGTTTCCGAGTTACAACGATTTGAAAAAGGCAATTTTTGTGAAATGCAAAAATACATACGCCCTTTTTAAAAATCAGTCGTGAGTCGGATCTCTCCATCGTTACAAAACTTATGGTTTGCCATACTGAGTTTCATCCAAATTCGGAGAAGGTCGAGTCTGATGATCTGCTAAGCATTTCTGGAATTGCTCATTCTGCAACTGAACTTTGAAGCAGAAATCTAGACCTGGAACTAAATTCTGGAGCTGGATTTGAAGCTTTGGAACTGAACACGGTAACTGAATTCGGGAACTGGATTCTGGATCAGAATTCTAGACATGGATTCTGAAATTGGATTCCGAAAATGAATTCAGGACCGGAATTCTGAGACAAAAAATCAGATACTAGGTATGGATTTTGGAACATAACTAAACTTCTGGAGCTCGATTCGCGAACTGATGTCTGGAATTGAATTCGTTAACTGGATTCTAATCCAAACTTCAGGAACAAGATTTTGTATCTGGAACTAGATTCTAGTATAAACGGACATATCGGTACCGTTGCTTTAGAGGATCGTCGAAATGATGGGCCACCCGCCGAATAGTCCTGACTTGGCACCTTCAGACTTCTATTTGTTCCCTTCCGTGAAGAATACACTGCGTGGAGAGCGATTCAATACTCATAAATTAGCTGTTGATGAGTTCAAAAACCATGTTTTGGAAAAAATGTTATGAAAATTGGTTCAAGCGTATGCAGAAGTGTATCTCTTATTTAGAGTAATATTTTGAAAAACAATAAAACCACCGATCAAATGTAATATTGTTTTGAAAGAACTGTAATTGAAACTTTGGAATTTTAAGACGAATCAAAGATAGAAACTATATCAAACCTTAAAAATTTATTTTAATCTAAACGTGTGACAATCGATGCTTATTCCATGAGATGTAGAAGTGAGTTCCTTTTTAAAGTTTTTGTCATTACTTATCGTACTTCCAGACACGGTATTCAGAGACCAGCCTAACCAAAAATAGTTCGTATGTTCATGAATTAGTATGACGAATAAATTGAAATAGTTTTGAGTACAACTTTGAAAATTTTGTAGTATCGTCATCTTCTATGACGGTTTGAATTTAAAAAAACTCTTAACTCTGTAATTTCAAAATTGGAAATTGAAAGTAGGAACCGGATCAAATTGACCAATTTTATATGGGAATTTATTTTAGTTTTAATTTTCGTTTATCACATTCGTTTGGGTCTTCTTTCAGCTTCTCTATTCCCGATACTTTCGGAGACGGAATTCGAAGATCGGTGTAGTCGAAGTCAGTTTAATTCACTCAATGGATTGTTAGCCATGCTATTATATTCGAAATTTTTGAAAATCAGAGAGATCGTTGTGCGTTCCATATAAAAATTTTAGGGACCTTCTGAAATCGAAAACCGAATACCCGTTAAACTGGAATATTTGGTCGTCGACTCTCAAAATCTGTGAACCCGATAAACCCAAAAAATGTATGTTAAATTTTTACACTAATCACCCTGTATCTCCTGAACCAAAAGTCGGATTTGATTAAAAAACAAGCAGTTTTTTATGTGACCTTGAGACCTTTCACCATTTGAATATACGATATTGGTTCAGCCATCTACTAGCAAAATGAGTGACATTATTTTAATTTCATTACATACGTCATCCCGTAGTTCCGGAACCAGAAGTCGAATCCAAATTAAATTCAGAAGCCTTACTTGGGAGCATAGGACTGTTCATATGAGTCTAAGGTTGTAAAAATCAGTTAATCCATTGAGAAAAAATACTGAAATTTGTTTATCTCGACGAACTTCTGCGAATGGTATAAGGCTGTAAGAAGTTGTGTTCTTCCAGCAATTATTGCTGTAAGCAGTTTATATCAATACAAATATGAAATTGCTTTGAACTTGAAAATACAGTCATCTTTCTAATACATATGTCATGTTTGATCGATTACGTTGCCAAAAACGAACCGTGCTAAAATCGAAATGTCTTAAAAAAGGGTGTTGTGCAAAGTCTTTTATGTGCTATGAAACAATTTCAATTTATGTGCTATGAAATTTTTCAATTGAAATATGAACAGTATTGAAACTCATGTTTCACTTTGCTCCGAAACATCACTTTATCATCAAGTGCGTAAAACTCCTACTACTGGAATAAGGCGAAAAGTCGTCTACACAAAAATGTCGATATCTCCGTTAAATATTTATATAAAAAAAGGCAAAACATTTATTTTATACAAGCAAGTTGGAAAAAATGTTTCCTAAGCAATATTTGTTGTTGGACACATTCAACTAGAGAGTTTCACGTATCGCGTGGAATTTGAAACAATCAATTTCTTAAAATATGAAACAATCAATTTCTAGAGTCGATTTAATTTATTTTCGAAATGACACTAAATTTCGACGTTTTATGCAATTCTGAGACTTTTGACTTGAAAAAAAGACGAACGAACAGAACAAACATGCTTCTTTCACACCTCCGAATATCAACAATCGTTGTGTGATTTGTACAATTTTTACAGCTTCGCTTCTAGAATTCTAACGAAGCATCTATATTGAATAGCATCTGGAACTAAATTCGAAATTCTGGGTCTGAACTCATTTTCACAATTTCAGGATTCAAATTTAATGCTGGAACTGAATACTGAACTTGAATTCCGAACCTGACTTGAAGCACTGAATCCAGTTCCAGAACCCAAGTTGCTGAATTCAATTACAGCATGCTTAATCTAAATAAAGGAAACTGAATTCAGGTTCTGAAGTCAGTTTCAAAATTCTGGCTCAGATCTAAAATTTTATTCCAAAAGCCAGATCTAGAATTCTGGATACCAATTCAGAACTCAAATGTAGTTCCAAATCTAGTTAAGGAACCAGTTTCAACAATCTAGAATTAGGATTCAGATTCGTAGTCTAAGTTTTAACTTTCTAACCTGTATTGTGGAACTAAATTCCAAAACTACATTCTAAAACTAAAATTAATTTCAAAATTTAGGTGGAATTTGGTTCCAAAATCCTATCCAAACGAATGATAGCGCGTTGAACCTGAGCGTTCGAGGCTTTATACCACACAGAAGATCTGTTTTGGCTGCTGCTCGATAAACACAGAATAAAATTAAAGAATACCCGTTTTTTTGACACCAAACGCATCAAGATCAGTCAATTTTTACAGAAGTTATGAATTTTTGAAAAAAAAAATCGATGGAAATCTCATCCCGAGCGTTTGAATGTTGATCATAAATGACTGCTATTATTGCTGATAGCATTGAGATAGGTTTATGTTGTTGCGTTCAATTAAACTCGAAATATTCACGAATACGAAAAGGTATTCCGTACTAAACTAATATGCATTCACGTTAAATAGGAGCTGGATCTGAGGTCAAGAACTAAATTCAGAACTTAGAACAGACACAGAGTTCAGTGGCAATTTTGTTCTAGAACTATAATTTCGACACTGAATTCTGTCCCGAAATCTTGTTCCAAATTTTGCGACGTTTCATGCCATTCTAAGACTTTTGGCATCAAAAAAATTTGTCGATTTCGGAAATATCAGGTTGCCCCTCCCCCCTCCCCCAATGGTACAAAATTGGAAATAGTTGGCAACTCAGAAGACAATGCGTTGCACGAAACATAAAATACGTTCGGAAATAATCGAAAAAATAAATTTCAATCTCAATACAAATTTTAAGCATTGATGAAGAATTCAATTTTAGTAAAGTTATTTCTTCACAATTCTGGCAGCACTAGTCTAGACAAAGAAACCGAACCTCCAATCCGCTACCGAAGTCGTGCAAAAATAGCGCCTAGCAACGACACCAGCATGGAGGAAAGCACATTTCATCCATAGCCTACTGGGGAACTGATTGTAGGGTAACGAGGATGAGCTGCCGATACGAAATGGAAGATTCCACTCCCGCACTGGAATCCGATCGCTTTCGTACAGTTTTGTTGCCAGTATTTTACTGATGTCGTCGTCGTTGTTGTTGTTGTTGTTGTTGTTGCTTTCCATGTTGGAGGAATTATGATAGCGTTTAAAAGCAATCTCTTTCCACCATCACCGCCACCGACGGAGTATGCAGGGAGCCGAAAGAAATAAAAGCATCGCCATTCGGTAGAACATAATATAACAACTTCCGAGAGCTGGGAACCCCCGCGGCCTCCTCCATGGGTCGGATCCGTCGACGGGACTCCCTGGAGGAATTAATGGGAATAAAACGACATAATTAAATCATACAATTGAAGCGAGAAACCGAACAATGGCAAGCAGGGATGCAAAAATTGAAATTCAGTCATCTTCTCTCGTCTGGATGCCGGAGTACCGACCAGGGTTGTGCGCTGGGTCTTCCAACAAAATTGATGGGACGGAATGGGACAGACCGGGAACATTTGCTTTTTTGATGTTACTTCTCGTTTTCCGGTGGCACGGTTCGTCATCGGAGGAAATCCGAGTCCGTCCCTACCTCCGGCAGCTCGACATCAAAAGCCTCCTCCCGAACGACGGAGTGTTCGTTCGATTGAGGGAATGAGAAGCCAAGGGGAAAATCGCACCCGAAAAAAAAGGTATGCGGGGAAATTTTCGTGATTGAGTTAATAATATGTTCGCCGGGCGGATGGTGTGTCGTTTATGCAAATGCTTTTGTTTGAGCGAGAACTGGTTCAGTTATTCTGCTGACTCGTGGAAAATCGATATCGATGGTACTATTTGTCAGATATGATGTTTGTATTTTTGTATACCGAACAGTGTCAATCGATTTGTTGAATGATTAGTAGACAAATAGCAAATTCTAACCGGAGCTCAAACATATGATTCGGCAAGGTATTTGCACACGCATTGAAATAAATCGAATCAATCAGTGCCGAAAACATACTTTCAATTTAGACGCTCTGTTTACACCGTATTCCGCACCTGCTAAATTAGATCACCGGTCCAGAGGTCGGGACAGAATCCCGATATACATTAGCCGCCCACCTCAATCAATCTAATCCACTCTTCAAAGCAGATTTTCCTCTTATCGCCGGCGTCGGATCGGCTCGTAGTTTTTGCACCATCATCATCATCATCATCCTTCTCCTTCTCTTCCTTCTCCTCCTGCTGTTGCTGGCATCACTTGAATCGGCCTATCTTGATTTTGTTATTGCACCATTTGATCCCATCTACTCAAAAACCACTCCGCCGGACTCACCTTCGTTCTCTCATTCACGATTGAACACATTGGCCATGACACACCTTGTCTACCAAGTTGTTCAGAACACAGTGCGCGACTTTGGTTGCTTGGATTGACCGAAGTGATGGCAGTAAATTAAATCAAAAATACCATCGTTTTTTTTCAGGAGTGGGGAGGTCTTTACCTAGTGAGTTTCCGATGAAAAAAATAAAAATAAAACGATGACCTGCTTAGTTTTGGCCGGCTCCAATCCGAGCATCACCCGTCATGAATAAAAGATCCAAGTAATTTGCTATTTGCTGAGCTGCCGGTTTTTTCTGCTACTTACGACTACGGCCCCGGTTCAACACTTTTCGAATCCAACACCGAAAAGACCCGAGGTAGCCCCGAGTGCCATAACCCGTTCGTTGTTCGGCTGCCCTCTTACAGAAAGCAAAGCACGGCGTTGAAACTGTTTGTAAATATCCATTCATAACACTTTATAGTTATTTATTGTTTTACAGATTAATGTAAATATTTTCTCGATTGCGCCCAACCCGAGACTGGTCGTCTCCCTCCTGGTCGGAGAGGTTCATCACATGGCGTGTGGGGTTTTGAATTCAAGCCTCAACGCAAATTTGCATCACGAAAACTGGATGGAACAAAAAAAAAAAGGTAAATGAAATTGATTTCCTCTCCCTCCCCCCAATACTTCTGTTCAAACCCGCTAATGCTAATGCTCCGTACTTGTTTTGTTTCGTTTCGATTTTCAAGCCTACTTCGATGAACCGCGCACTGATCATGGAAAAAAAGTGGCATTAGCATAATGTTTATTTTTTTCCCTCGCCGAAGAACGAAGGAGGCCTTCTCCATTCAAAACTCTCTTCAGCGGCCTGGCTTACTGCGGTTATTTCGAAGATTGTTTTCGCTTCCTTTCAATTACTCCTACACGCGGTGAGTTAGTTTTTTTTGTTGATGCCCGACTGCTGCGTTTGGGTTTTTGTTTTTGCACGGTCATGTGTAAATAGGAAAAAAATTACAATTACAATACTTTAAGCACTTGTTGGGTATTGTGTGTCATTGGAATGATGTTTTCTTTCAGGAATTTCGACACTTTTTGTGCGGGTTTCCAAGGCGTTAGGAACCCCCTTTTCTTATAATGTTAATCGAGAAGTAGTTTGTAAAATATCGTTCAAACCTAACCAGAGAATAATCTTCGAATTTCAACAGAAGCTAAACTGTATGAGGAATGTAAGAAAATTAAACCTCAAACCCCTAGAATGACTTTCACGGCATTCGAAAGAATAATGCACTTTTGAAAAGATCCTTAGCATCTGTAATTCTGTATGAAACAACATATGGCAAAAATGAGAAATATTCATGAAAACCAAAATTTGCTAATAATACTCAGATTCTATCGTTGGGACCTGATTCCTAACCTCGAAAGGTTCAACTATCGAATCATAAATCACACCAAAAGCTATACACCGAACAGATCTCCTCCTGATGTCACCCAAATCTCGATTTTCGAAAAACCAATTCCTTGTGACCCATTAAAGAGACTCCGTTACCAACTCCGCCACACACATTGAAGACTTATTTCATGTCACACATTTCAGTAGAAACGATACAATCCCATTAATAACCTGTTAAAATAATGCTACACTGATGGAGAAATTGCTTTTCGAATCCTGCTAACATCTCCTGATTCTGATATCTACAACGATACCTGCACGAAGCATGTCACGTGGGAGCAGTAGCCTCGAGCTTGTACGATTTTATCGCTAGACTTAACGCGATCTTCTGACTGGTTACCTCTCAAGTTTAACTCAATGTTTTCGATTAAGCCCCACATTCGTGCACCATGTAAGAATTTCTCCGAAAGCGTCATTTCGTTAAAGGTCACTTCAACCGAATCATACATTAATCTTAAAACTGGTTATGGCGAATCAACCAGGTATAGTAAATGCCATGCGAAATGCAACCGTAGGTTCTCAGTACTAATTAAACTTATTGATTATTATTCATTTTCCAGCGAGGAAAATCGCATAAAAAACTCGTAAAAACCGCGTAAAAAAGACATCAGTGTATTCGTAACAATTTCAGGAATTCCATGCGAAACCGTAAGATTTTTCATTTGAATTTAAGCATGTGGAAATCGGTTAAATCATCTTGAAGAAAATGGATTGAGGTGCTTTCTGTAGTTTTTGATCGATATTTCCGGTAGTTCCAAAACCGGATTCTGATGGCCGGTATAGCCGAAAATGGTTCGTATGACCAGAGATAAATATAGGCTACAAATTGAAGCAGTTCAGATAGAGCCTAATTGAAAAATAAACCATCTTTTTCTTCGTCGCTTATAGTGACGGTATAAAATGTTTTTAAATCCTTCACCCGGAGCCGGAATGAAATTTTGGAATTTTATATGGGACTATAATACTTGAACTATAATACTTGACTAATGTTTGAGAAAATCGGTTACGCCATCTCTGAGAAATGTGAGTAAGTAATTTTTACACTAAATTTTTACACTACAAAGCAAAGTCTTGGCGTTACATTCCCTTTGGTGAAATTTGGCCTTTCTGTTTCAACAGACTTCGCAACCGACTCTTAGTGTACAGAATCATTGCATGGCTAGTACTATGGATCCTACTGACACTAAGAATCCTTCCAGGTCGGGGCTCGAACATACGACAACTGGCTTGTAAGACCAGCATCCTATGCATTGAACCGCCAAATTTTTACACTAATCACCCTGTAATTCCAGAACCGGTTGTCGGATCAATATAAAATTCAGGAATTTTCAATGGCATCTTAAAACATTTAATTGAATCAAAGTTTGTGGAAATCGGTTCAGTTATCTCCGAGAAAAGTTAGTGTACATGTTTCGTTTTTTTTTGTTCATATCACCCTGTAATTCCGGAACCGGAAGTGATATTCAAGTAATATTAAGGTATTTTGTATGGGACTAAAAGAACTACCATTTGAATTCAATTTCGCGAGAGTCGGTTATGTTATATCCGAGAAAAGTGAGTGCACATTTCGCATACTCGACGAACTGAGTCGAATGGTATATGACACTTGGCCCTCCGGGTTTCGGTTCAAAAATCGATTTTCACAGTGACAGCATAAGTTTTCCTTATGAAAAAGTAAAAAAAATGTGTAGAGTTTACAATTTCAGACTAGTGATAGAGATTTTATGATCCGCTGACTCATTTTGCTACTTCTACAGATCGCTTGTCAGACAAGAAATCTTCAAACCCCATTTGGAAGACTATTGTTCTTAAAAACGGCCAATGCAAAACTCTTCGATCTATATCTCGTCGTTGCAATTTGATTCGCAAAAAAAAATATATTCGTGTTGTGACACCTTGACGATAGCACAGGACGTCAATGAATGTAATGTTTATTGTGAACATTAATTTTTTGACAAATTCCTCAAAACACGATGAAATACTGTCTGCCATTTAGATAGGACATATTACAATGTTGAATAACTCCGCCACTTTCCAGCCGATTTTGACAAATCACGTCAGTCTAGTGTCATTTTAGTCATGCATCGATTTACGCCAAAAAAGTGGACGGAAACCGTAGCGTATATTGAAAACAGTCGTTGAACTGTGAAAACTGGGCGTGATTATCGTAGAAAATATGGGAGACGTCTTCCACCAAAACCATTCGTACTGTGACGAAAAATGTGTACCAACAAACCGAAGACTATTGAAGCACTAAATGGAAATATCACAGCGGAAATTTCTGCTATGACGCTCGGCTTGTTGTCAAATACAATGCAACATGCCCAAAAACAAGCTGCTATGTTTTTTTTAAGGAGATGGTCATTTGATCGATATTGAATTCTGAACCCCAACCCAAGGGACCCAAAATGACCACAAGATTAAAACATCACCAATCGAAATTCAATTCAGCTTCAACATCAAGGGTGTCTTTCAATTAAATTTTGATTTATTCAAATCAATATTTTTTTAGTTTGCTTTCATACCCCGGCCAAGACAGTTCACAAAAAAAAACCGCATACGATCGAGATGACAGAAACAAAAAAAAAACAATACAGACAGGCAGACGATTTCAAAATAAGTCTACCAAACGAACAAAAGAAGCTGCCCCTAATACAGAAAATTATCGTCGTTGTTGACTTTAAACGAGCTCCCTTTCGATAAAAAGATATTGCAGATTTATGACACTTTGGAAAAAATGTATCTCGATTTTAAACACGTGGAATTTTGTTGAGTGCAAAGTTATAGATTGTGCTTAAGTTAACAACAACATGTACTATATGGAGCATTAAAGAATCAGTATATAAGAACCAGTATGTATGAAGGATGTTGCTCTTAAATTCCATGTAAATCGCTTGTCATTTACGAAGATCAATTGGCTAGGTGTCAATATTGTCAAAAACCTGTACCTTACGATAAAACTTGTGCGAAAAGATGATGACTTTCCCTACGATATTTGCAAAAAGTATCAGTACTGGACAGGAAAAAGTATTGAAAACGAAAGTTTGTTTTCCTAGAAAGTGCCCATCTTGCATTGTAAAGAAAATAATTGTCGTTCTAGGACATTTTGCAATGCACGACAAATGTTAGACGATCAGTAAGAAACATAATTACTTATGATTTTTGTTTATAAATCCACTTTAAATTTTTAGAACATTTTTTTTTTTCAGTGTTTGATTCAATTGAACGAATCTTGTGCCAAATAGTAGTCGAAGTTGGCAGCATTCTTTTCGATTTTAATTTCTTGACTTGTAGGTTATTCCTCGAAAAGCTACTTTGCAAACTTAGTCTTTTCAAAATCGATCTGAGGCGTCTTATGAAAGGGGCATTTTTTGCAAATGGCAATAGTATAAAAATTTTTGCAAATGTAAATACTGTAAAAGAAGTGCTGTACAAGTGATTTTCACAAATCAGTCAAAATTTCGAATGAAAAGACTGGAAAATTCCTAATCGAGTTGTACAATGACAGAAGTCGATTTTACAAAAAGTTAATTAAATTAAAATAAAATTAAATAATTTTTTTTAATTTCAAGGAAATTTCATTCCAAGATATGTTTTTCCCTATCAACCATCTATATATGTCAAAATGAGCACTTTAGGGGTTACTGTAGAATTTTCTAAACATCGGAAGCTTTTCTTTCCATACCAAAAGGTCATGTATGAACTTAAAAATAATATTCCAAAAGATGAAAAGCGGGAAAAATTTCTCGACGTCTTAATTTCGAGTTTTACCGCGAGACTCCGACTATTATACTCCGAGCGCTTTTTGTGTCCTTCTCTGCAGGTGCGACACCAGTGAAACAGGCTAGAATCGACTTAAAGGCCTTAAGGAAGGCTCAACAAGAGAAGTAAAGCTTGCTTCATTTAGAATTGGAACAAACTTTTGCTCATATTGTGGCGCTCCTGGTGGACGGATTTGGAAGTTCTTGGCGCCCACGTGTCGGGAATTTTGTCCGCTTCACGTATGATTTTTGACATTCCGCAAATCGACTGCACTTTTTAAACAATCAACATGGAAGCCGAAAGAAGAGAAAAAACTGTGCACAGTTATTTGGAAAATCCATTGTGGTCTGCATCTAGGCTAGCTAAACAGCTAAAATTGCCCAGAAATACCGTATGGAACGTTATCAAACGTTATAAGGAAACATTGACGACGATTCGGAAGCCTCAAGCAAATCGTCGGAGTGGAACTGTCGACCAGAAATCCCAGGTCAAAAATTTCACTTGGCAACGGCTCGGGGGGATGTTCCAGTCAAATTTAAATTTGTTTTTGCCTACAAATTTGCAAGAAAAATTATGAATTGGCAAGGCATTTGCCGCTGTGGAAAAAACGAAAGTTTTCGTTACAAATAAGACAATGGCATCGGAATTATACCAAAAAGAGTGTCTCCAAAAACGAATTTTGCCGTTCATTCGATCCCCCCGATCATAAGAGAAGAGCAAACGAATATCATAACTATAGTTCATTTAGTTATCATTGCTTATTTAGCTATTATAATGGATTGTGAAATGTTGCAAAAATTGCTGGAAATAGTAAAGTAATGAATAAATTTACAATGATAGTTCGTTTTGTTATTATTTTCTTATTCAGACAGTGAGAAATGTATGAAAGTATTAAAGTGCCGCTGTCAGCATTTTCTGTCATTTTTAGTATATTTTAGTAAGAAGTTCATAATATACACGAAAAACTCGAATTTTGGCAGAATAATGGATTGAAGATAGTAAACCCTGTTTAAATAATTTTGAGGGCTGAACAATTTATTCGAAGTATAATCTTTATATAAAAAAAAGGATGTAAGTTTGTATGTTTGTATGTTTGTAACGCCATAACTCCGACGACTTTACGGATTGCCACCAAACTTGGCACAGATACTTCTTGCTCTTCAGAGATGGTCATAAAGATATTCCTAGGGGGGAGAGTGTGTCTTTAACATGGGGAGTCATGACAACATTTATCTAATTTGACGAGAATCTATACTTTTCAAAGATCATGGATACTTTTTTGTACGAATTAGATATGATTATAAGGGGGGTTGATGTAGTAAGGGCCTCTAAAAAGAGGTGTAATGATTGTAACGGAATAATTCCGGAACTACTTAACGGATTACTATAAAAATTGGCACAGATACTTCTTTCTTCAGATATGATCGTTAGGACATTTTCATAGGAGAGAGTGTATAGCAACTGTCCTTAATATGGTGTCCTTAAAATGGAGCAACGACGAAATTTATCTAATTTAAAAAGAACCGATATATTTCAGCAAAGCTCCATAACAACTCAGTAAATTATCACCAAACTTGGCACAGGTATTTCTTACAATTCAGAGGGTGTCATTAGAGTATATTTTGATTTTTCTCGACGAGCTTTAATATTCATTGCAAAGGGGGTGTAATTCGTAGCAATTGCCTCTCTCTTTTCTTATTTGTCGACAAACAAGAGAGGGGGAAGGATTCAGACTATGAGGAAGGGGTCTTGAAAATCAATTTCTATCTCTCATTTTTTGTAAAATAAGAGAGAGGCAAGAATTTCTAGGTCTTGCTAGATAGTATTAATATTGTTAATTTGAATGGAACGCAAGTTTTAAAAAAAAATAAAAGATTTGGTTCTATTTCGAAGAGAAAATTAAAAAACTAAGAGACAATAATCTTAATCTGCCTATAAAAGCGAGTGTATGCAAGTTTCAGCATAACTACGAAACAACCAAACAAGTCGTCGCCAAGCTTGGCACATGTACCAAAGGTGGAAATCGATACTTTTTGAAGAGCACGGATACTTTGTACACTATTCAGAGGTGGAGTTAAGGATTATCGTGGAGAAGAGCTGTAGCAAGTTCACTAAAAATAGGAAGTTCAATATAAAATTTATTCAACGAGAAACGATGTTTCTTGACAAATACAGATACTACTTTTATTTCAATGGAGATTATAAGGTTATTTATGTAGCAAGTGCCTCAAACATGAGAAGTGTAAGGTGAAATTGATTGAATTTTACAGAAAACATAACAACATAAAACTCACCAAATTTGACGAGGATACCATGAAAATTAACATTATTGTGAGATCTGAGATGGGACACTGACCGTGAACAATCTGAACATGTACGTATTGTTCAATCGTTTAATCGGGTTGCCGTCTAAGTTATGAATTCGAGAATTTTTTTTCGAGGGATCCGGTTTTGTCCATTTCCCACATCGTCGCTCTTTGACGACTGTTTTAAAGTTTAAGCCTACATCACCTTGTAATTTCGAAACCGAAAGTCGCATCTGCACAACGTTTACGAGTATCGTACAAAATTTTAATGCCTTTCATTTACACCTAAGTTTATGAAAATCCACCAGTTAATCTCTGAAAAATCTTCACGGAGAAAATTCACTATTTTCCGGTACTTAGGGAACCGGAAACTGGGGACCGGTATAACTGTAGTGAGATTATTTGGTGATCTGTCTAGTTACTAGAAAAATTTATGATCAATTTTCAAGCAAATCGCAGCTCTCTACATGGTCACTTATGAAAAGCTAAAAAAGTCATTTATAAGGGTAATCAAATTTTTTGCACTTATCTCCCTGTAACTCCTTAACCGGAATTCGGATTCTAATAAAATTCTTGAGCATTGTATAGGATCACAAGATCTTTCATATGAATCTAAGTTTATGAAAATCAGTTCAGCCAACTCTGAGAGAAAGTGCACACACATACAGACTTTGCCGATCTCGACGAACGGATTCGAGATTTGACGAGATTTGACACGGATTCGGATTTGACACTCGACCCTCTGAGTCTTGGTTTAATAGTCGATTTTCACAGTGATTGCACAACTTTTCTATATGGGAAAGGCAAAACACAATAATCAGCGAATGTAAATTTGTAAATCAATGCAAAAATCGGAGAAGTACTTTTGAACATTGGGTGTAAAAAAAAACAGACAAAAATTGTTCTAAAACATCTTCATTTCTAGAACCGTGCAAAAAAATTGTACACAAGAACAGGTTTATAGCTTCTGGTTAGCTGGTTCTTTCGAAACAAATGGCTATATCCGATTACTTTTGGGCCGACTGTCGTTTAGGAACGTAGCGTGGATCAGATCACGTAACAAATAAACAAATTGTTCTTCATTCGCAGTAAAATTCGGTCAAAACTAAACTTGTTCTTTCGATAGAAATGTTTGTTCGGTTCTCTCAAAATACATGTTTTCTAAAAATTTTAGTAATCTTAAGTCCGTGTTCGGTTTCTGCATTCAAATATACATACCTAAACTGCTTTTCTAAATTTAATTGTATTCATCCGATATTGACATATTAAAAGTTGTAAGTAAATTTAGAAACATGATAAATTTGTACATGCTTTTGGTTGTAAATTTAAGTGAATTGAAACGTAAACTTACATGATTTTCTCTTAGTGTGTCCCTTACAAACGTTTACAAAAAGGGAATAGACGAAATGGATTCCGGTTAACATATATTATGTTTATTCTTTACAAAATGTGTTTTTTGGGGGATAGGTCTTACTCCATACTAGTTCTATGGACATTTAAGATATTTTCTTTCTTTGTATTGTCGAATTACGGTCTGCAATACCCACTTGTCATAAAATTATATGTGTATCCAGAACTCTGTTAAAAAATTAGAAACTACAGCAGTGTACCGCAAAATGGGCGACGGCGAATAGCATTATAATTTCGCAGAGGTGCGATGAACAAAAACTCATTGCGTGGCTATATTCTAAATCCTCTGAAAAATTTAATATAGTAGTTATGTTTTTACTACATATTTGAGAATCACATGGATGTACTTGGAATACATACACAAAAGTTCATTAATCTTATTTAATCTTTGTATATTTTTGCATCACATTTATTGATGAAAGAAAATGAGAACCTTTGACGGCGATAAACGTTTCTTAATACCCAAGGGCAACTCAAACAAATAATAAGTGATAGTAACCAAAACCATCCCGTTCATATTCCAAGAAGGATTAGAAGGTTGCTTGTTGAAGTAAATTCAATATCTGTATCACCTCATTCACATTTAAAATTGGCAAAGTATTTTTTTATGCTCCAGAAATTATTGATTTTGTTTTTAGATTGATAATAGTAAACGCAGACCTGATTTTGCAATTCGATTATTCATTACCACGGAAGGAAAGAGACAAAAAATTAAACAGTTCGATGCAGCGATGAAAGCGTTCTCATATCTGTGTGACGAAGTCGAAGGGCTTATAATATAATGGCTGTATTTCCACTCACTATCAATCGGATGCCATGGCCTTGAGTTGAAGCTACCGACTTCCACTTCATAAGCGTAGGTTCGAAACTATTTCATCTTTAACAAAACATGTTCAATATAATTCATAACTAATTTAGCCTTCAAGTATGCAATTAAGCTCACCCTCTCAATAATTTTTTATGGCAAATTTCATACGCCTAAATGTTGGCTATAAATACATTAAGCTTGTGATTCTACTTTTAGATCAGCACGATTAAATCGTAGTAATCAAAATTGGGTTCAAATAGACATCAAGAAAGAAATTGGGTATAAACTAATATTCTTGTGGTATAATTTTGGTATCTTAAATAGGTCAACTTGTTATGAATCTGGTATGCATGGTGTAAATTTTTGGTATTCAGTTTTGATATTTTAGCTCTTAATTCAACCTAACCAATACCAAACAGAACTATTTTGCTATTCTGAAAAGAATGACATAACATGGTCTTCGTTTGCTATTCTCTTCTGATCGGGCCACGACCATCCCGTGATTTTTTGGCCAGATTTGGTAAGCTGTCATTACAGCAAAGTCATTCAAGAATGGTATGCAGAGAAAGGGGTCCAGTTTGTTCCGAAAAACCTTAACCCACCCAACTGGCCCCAGTTCCGCCCTATTGAGAAATACTGGGCAATCATGAAGAGGAGACTCAAGGCAAAGGGAAAGGTTGTCAAAGACATCAATCAGATGAGGACCTGGTGGAATAAGATAGCTAAAACGATGGACGAAGAAGGTGTTCGCCGCCTAATGAGCCGTGTTACAGGAATAATTCGAGAATTCCTTTGAAACCGTGACGAATAATTTTATCCGTATTTTTTCTTAAAAGTATGAATAAAACGCTACATTTGTATAAAAAAGATCTTGAATATCTTCGTTCCAATTCTATCTGAAGCAAGCTTTATATCGATTACGAAGGCGAATTGTATGGTCCAGGCATTGCCGATTAATGGACTGCCGATACGATCTTACAGCACCGAAAACTTTGAACGCGTTTATCTCAGAACTACGTTTTTTGAGCTGGTCGGAAACATAAGTCAAGTAAATCTTGACCATTCGATTCAAAAATTTTACAGAATATTCTCGATAGTTATCTCCACAGAGGTACTGAGGGGTTTTTGAAAATTGTGAATATTTTTTTTATGAACAGTTTTGTGATGAAAAAATGCGGTTTTATTTTCAAAGGGCTGCCATTTTACAGAAACTCAATTAATTAAAAAAACCCCTGCGTACCTCTATGCACACTGTAATATGAAATTAGAAAATGTTTTGTTTTTTGTTCTAGATCGAAAATTGCGGGAGTTGAATTTCCGGCCGTCAAAATGCAGCACTTTCACGGAAATGCCACCAAGCCGCCATTTTTTTTTTCATTTTTAAAAATGATAATTTTTTTGTACTTAAATATACATATTAAAAAGTGCTTTATACAAAATTCGGATTACTCCATTTTTTGGATCCCAAAATAATTCCCAAAAAAAGTCCTTCTCTTTTTTTACTACTGTGGTATAACCCCTTAAGGGAAAAAAATACTGATGCTTTTGGCAAATATAGGGATTATTGGTTGATCAGGTTGAACAAGAAAAAGTTGTTGTTCTTTTTCTTTAAAGTGTGCGATTGGCTGTAAAAAGCTGTTAATATCGATTTTTTCAGTGTAAGACTCGACTAGAATTTTTTTTCGAAAATTTGGCTGATTGCGCAAAAATCACGAGTGCAAAACTTTTTGTTACACTTGTTTATTTCACCTCGACTTTAACCATATGGTTCTTTTGCCGAGGGAGGCAATAAGCCCTTTTCAAAATACAGTATAAATCAATTTTGGAAAAATAAAGTATCCAAAGTTTTTTTTGTTTGTGAGGAAACTAACATTTTCAGAATTTTTTTTTTTTTTCTAAATTTGAGAGTATGGTGCCAAAATTTGTTTAGGTTGGGGCCCAATTCGTCAAATGCGATTTTAAACAATTGTATGTATTTAGTGAAATACCCATTTCGGCAAATATTGCATTCGACGAAATAAGCTTTCAGTCGAAATGGCTTCCGGTGAAATAACCCCGACTTCTGTTGAATTACACTGGAGACTCTAATCGGCAACCTCCAACAAACCCCTCTAATCGACTGTTTGACAATAAAACTACTCTAGATGTGATCAACTCGGTAGTCAATTCGCTTGAGCAGAGCGTCGTACATGTTTAGACTTTGCAAGATCGACATGCTTCAATTTTTAATCTCGCTTCTCTGTTCTTATATTCTTATATTGGGAAACCAGCAACATATACAGCTCATTACCCAAAATTTCAAGAACAAATTTTCTGCAGTGCATTCAATCGATCACACTGAATGAAGCTCGCTCGATGAATGAAAGCCAACCAGAGTTTCAAACAAAACCGTTCGCACTCGAGGTGTTCATTCGTTAGTTGGAATGGCAAATCCTCTCCAGCAGATCGGAGCCGTATTGTATTATTTCCCCGGCTGCTCTTGACCAGTTGGTTGGACCATTCTATTGGAACTACAATCGAAGCACTTAGCGTTTCCTTTCCATTCAAGAAAATAAAATAAGAAATCTCATTCAATTGCGGACTTTGTTGATTTTTATTCCAACTCGACCACCCAACGGACGAACAACGATAAGCGATTCGGAGGCCCTTTTGGCTTGTGGATCGTGAGTAGGCGATCGATCTTATAGACTGACGACCACCTTCCCGAGTGTAGCAGAGCCAATCGAGTGTTTTGAAAATATTTACACCCAATTCCAAATAGGAGTTTCGGAAAACAACAACAATAGCACACATCGAACCGTGTAATACCCCTTTAGGAATATTAAAAACCAATTCAGGTATCCCCTACTTATTGATGGCCAATGTTCGTCCCCACTTGAAGGTTGATTTTTTTTCTTCTCCGTTCTCTCATGTCTCAACACTTTTTGTCCGGAGATGAAGTTGAAGCAAAATATTGCACTGAAGAGAAATGACCAATAAATAAACATGTCACGCGTGATCTGCGGCTTGAAGAGTCACTCAATCTCAATCGTAGTGTGCCTCGATCCAGCTGGCAGGAATTCGAACCGAAGCCAGAAGGGAATGGACACTGCGGAACGGTCCAGGGAGTGTCCACTTGAAATTGAGACTCCGTCTCTTGAAAATAGGCTTATTGATTTGTGATGTGGTGTTAATTTGTTTGTTCCTTCCTTCCTTCGTTTTTCCCTCCTTTCCGAGTGTGGACCCGTAAAGGGTTTTTGGTTAACAACGTCGCAGCCCCGCAGGATGATTAATGTGTACAAATAATAGACAAACATGGCCCGAGAGAGAATGTTCCGT
Source organism: Malaya genurostris (assembly GCF_030247185.1). Classification (NCBI taxonomy): domain Eukaryota; kingdom Metazoa; phylum Arthropoda; class Insecta; order Diptera; family Culicidae; genus Malaya; species Malaya genurostris. The sequence continues at coordinate 164,764,197 of NC_080570.1, read as the reverse complement.
TGCGACAGTTGACCCACTTCAGAGGACGGTTTCTATGGTAGACTCTGCACGAGTTAGAAAATCGATAATGGTTCAACTTATTTACCAACACATTCCCGGTGTTCCGGAATATGGTTTTGATCGATGCTTTTAACACGAGAGTAAGGTATTTATAACAATCCGTTGGGATTCGCCACAACCATTAGAATATGATTCAGGGAAAAGTTGTTGATAACGTTTTGGACTGGATAAGTATTTACAAAATATTAAATTCTCAGCATCAGGGTGGCAAGTGAATTAGCGATTTCAATTTCCCGGTTTTTTTCCCGGTGCGCGAGACTAAAAATTCCTGGTTTTTTAACCGGTTCAAAAAGCCTATGTTCAGTTTTTTTTTAAATATTCCTCTCATTCAAGCTTTAAGTTGAAATCCCATGTTCAAAAAAACATCGAGAGTTGAGAAATAAGTATTTTTCGGGTATCTGTTTGGAACTACGATTAAAAATCTCATCCACAGTTTGTCCAAACATTCATATTCTGAACTAACAGTACCATCTAGCCCAATGTATTTCATCTTTATGTTGTCTTTTACTTCGTCAGTAAATTCGATTGAAACACGAAACATATCTAGCCAACGGTGATGAAAGTGATTAGTCTTGCATTTCACTAAGGAATGAAGCATCAAAATTCTTACAATTTTCTTGAAAAATCAACACATTTTATTCGAACTTCTTGCTTTTTTTTAATATGGCTCTCAAGCGCAGCTTTCACATCATATTCGATTAATGGTGGTGTTTTCCAGAAATATCATCAGTTATTTGAAAGCCTAATCATGAAAAATTAAACTTAAAGTCTTACAATTAAAATTAAAATAATTATTTTTCGAACTACTCAATCTTTTTCAAGACAACCACTGAATCAGTCTTTTAAAGATTATCTGGAAAATCAGCCCTTCTTAAAAGTTATGCAAGTTAGGGGTATATTCTAGAAATGGGCAGAACCGTTCATTTCAAAGATCTCTTGAAAACTTGATAGTTGTACCGAAAGAATTAGTTCTACTGGACCGTTCTTTCGTTTTTCTGAAACTTTAAATGTTTCTTTGAAAATAATATGAGAGCAACAAATAATAGTGAGTGCTTTTTGCATGTGTTCTACCGAAAATCATTCTCTTTTGTATACATTTTCAAAGTTCGCGAACTTCTACAAGATTCTTCAAACTAGCAAACGTTCCGAAAGACGCAGCTTATTTGTATACATACTTGAAGAACTCAATTACATTCATTTTTATTTAGAAGATTAGAGAGCTATCGTTCTTCAATAAAGAACTCCAGTACACTCAATCTTCGAGGAAAACTAGTTCTTTTGGACCGTACGCGGACTGACCATCTCTAGTATATTCCAATACTTTTTTAGCCTGGTATAATATAAGGTTAAAAATTGAAAAAGGATTAACTAAAACACAATACTCCTCCCTCAAATCCGATTACTTCTAACAACCAGTGGCGTTTCGTGACCAAATTTACGGGTTGTGCACTGCTTATATGGTATGAAATCAGAACCGTTTCGACGTTACAACTGAGACAGCAATTTGTTTTCAACTACCATAAGAATAAGTCACCGAAGCTTCTCCTGAATGTGTGCATACAAGTTCTCACAGAGGCTATTTGACCAGTTGTCCAGTGCACGAGGTGCACATGAGGACGAGAGGCCATTGCTAACAACATATACGATATTCTTTCAGAGTTGTGTTCTGGCGAGAGAATAAAATTCTTTTAGAAATCTTAAAATGGACGCTTGTCACTTTGGAAAAACAAAAACAACAATCTATGCCTGTAGTGACTGAGATGATCTAAATTTGATTCTCCTATCATCGACAATCTTCGACTGCTCCCTCGTCGACATCAATATCCTCATCATAGCTGATAATCTTCGAAAAAAAATTAAACATAGATTCACTGAACAGGCTCTTACGAACTCTGATAAACTAATTTCAGCTTTCAAAGAAATAAATCAAATTCTCCTTGCAAACGGTGGATAAAATGAAAGTCGACAGCTTTGTCGATTTTGTGAATCCTATTGAAATCAATACTAAGATTACTAATGTTACAATTTGACATTATTGAGACAAATTTTGGTGAAATTAGGGGATTAAAAACACGGCTCCTAAGAATTCTTAAAAAATGTATTAAACATGTTACCTGATGTAACTTTTACCATTATGCATACTTATTCTGAAATTTGAAGACAAACACTAGAAAATGTCCTAAGTGCAAATGACAGTTCCTGTTTCTTTACTCTTTCTTTCGATTATTACGGTCCTATCGGCAATCCTGCTATCTTACACTTCGCATATAGTAACAACTGAAACCATCAACTTTCGATCTGCTGTTAAAAAAATGTTGGAAAATACAATAATATGCCGTAATAATTGATAGAACGAAGAAAGACTGTCATTTGCAATTGGGACCTTTTCTAATATTTATCGAGATTTAAGAGAAATCCAGCAGAAGCATATATCCTTATTTTTTATTATGAGCATTCATTGTGCTGTTATTGATGACAACTAAGAAAGCTCTTATTGATTTAAAATTGCTGTCGAACCCACACACTTAAAAAAAAACCCTGTGATTTTACATCTTTTTCGATGCACATAAATGGAGCGTCGAAGTTCACGCTAATTTACGTCGAAGAACATTTAATATTGTGTCTAAAACTCCATAACATGAAATTCATTGAAATAAAAAAAGAATACTGATATCAACAGCCGCGACTTGAACCTAGAATCATCGGATCGCAAGTACGTCTGTTAATCGACTGAGCCACAGAAGCATGCATCTGCTTGGCTGGTAAAAGGACCATTTAAATTCATACAGTCACACCTGCTAGCAGAACCCAAGTTACAGTCGAAACCAGTAAAATTCAAGCTCATCTAACATTAAGTCATTGCAAATAAAATTTTCCGTCATTTGACAAATTAAGTCTTTAAGAATTACATCGTATGACGGATTAAGTCACATGTAAAATTCATATTTTTTTGGAGTGCAAATAAGAACCGTTGAGACATGAGGTGTTGGCCCCATTTTCAATGGATTGTGCACCATTGAACCTGATGTTTCAAAACTTATACTGAACTTCTAGTTCAGTAACACAAAATTGCCTCCATCTTTTCATTTATTGTATCAGGAAAATCATGATGCTGAAAATCGTTACTAAAATTAGGACTAGTAAAATTTTTCCCGGATTTGCACTGAAATTCCCGACTTTTTCCCGGTCACTTGTCACCCTGGGTTGCATACTTGAAGGAAACTCAATTCGAATGTTGCGGTTCCGGAAAGAGCGGTCAATAATTTTGAAATTTCAAATCGTCATTAGAAAAAACTAGGAAATCAGCATAATGGGTGGGCAAATTTTGGGACATTTTCTTAAAATATTTTTGTTGCATGCATATTTATTTTTGTCTGAATTCTTATTTAGTATAAATATATTTTTTTTTAGTTGTTTGGACACATAACCGTTATTATATATTGTATGCTAATCTATACTTTAAGTGTTCTGTAAGTAGCAGAAACTTTGTGTCTGCTGAGCTGCTCATATTGAACTGCTAAGTGGCTTAACAGTTCGACATAAACTGTTATGCACTGACGACTCGAAGATAAAACATTTATTTATTCATTTTTAATAATTCATTCGACAATAGAAAGTCTTGATAAATACGATGCGGTCTAGTTATATAATTGTAGATCGTCACATAAAATATATTAGAATAATGAGTGCTCCAAGTTTCAAACCGACATATATGATTATGTATTTGTATTGTCTTCAATTAGAGTTAGCTCATTGAACAGACACATCAACGTTAAACTCAATTCTTTTCAATAGCATGGGATAATCGACATTATCAGTCAGTGAATCGAAAACGAAAAGCCGTTTAAGAAATCTATTTGACAGAAAGTGGCAATTGAAGACAATTCAGCCAAGGTAGTCTTTGAAGAGCAAATGAGACAAAACACTTTCGTACCCTTGTAACTTAGTATTCCACAATTTTACTTCCTAGGGCAAAATAAAAATTCTAGAAAAAAATTAGTCTAGAGTGTTGTATTTGATGAGTTTCAAAACTACATAAAGTCGTTTATTTATACCCGGCCTTAACCTTTTTGGTCGTTCACCGGAGAAAAACTGCATAAGATTTCGCAGTAACAAAAACAAACTGGATGCCGTTTCGGTCACACATATATAATACCACTTCAATGACAATTTTGAGGAGAAACACTATCCACAAAGCTTCAAATGACGACAATTCACTGCATTCAGGTCATTTACGAATAGTATGAAAAAGAGTGGTCTGAGGTCTCCCTTGTCTCGACTCGTGAAGAACAGTAAGGATGCTGGATGCTTCGACCCCTTCTGGTGTTTGTGACCTATTCCGCAGCTACTTTAGCAGTGTTTTCTCCGAAGATACTTTGTCTACGCAGGATATTCTCTTGGCCACCAGCAATGTTCCACTCCGTTCATCGTTTGGTCCTCATCCTACGATTATGACTGCTGACGTTAACAATGCATTTTTGAAACTGAAATCATCATTAAGTTCCGGCCCTGATGGTATTCCGTCATTAGTGTTGAAAAAATGCTGCAGAAGTCTTCTTGTACCTTTCACAAAACTGTTCAACCTTTCTCTCCAGCTTTGATTTTTCCCGAATCTTGGAAAAACTCTTACGTTTTTTTCCCTTAATAAGAAAGGCGATAAATCCCTTATTTCAAACTATCGAGGAATTGCTGCATTATGTTCAGTTTCAAAACTATATGGAATAATAATCCTGGACTTCAAAACTCACAACTGCACCAGTTACATATCTAATACTCAACACGGTTTCATGCCTAAACGGTCTACGCCTACAAATCTTGTTCTATATACATCTTATATTATTCGATCTATACAAGCGCAACATCAAGTTGATGCCATCTATACAGATTTCACTGCTGCATTCGACAAGATTAACTACCAAATTGCAATTGCAAAGCTCGAGCTTGCAAAGCTTGGGTTTAGCGGCCCCTTTCTCAATTGGATTGAATCATATCTGACTGGTCGTAGTATGACCGTGAAAATTGGCGACTGCGTTACTCCTTCATTCATCGTGAGCTCCGGCGTTCCTCAAAGAAGCCCGCTAGGACCATTCATATTTCTGCTATATCTAAATGATCTGAATTTCGCATTGCAATGTATGAAGCTATCATTCGCCGACGACTTCAAGCTGTTTCATCTCATCAAAGATCTGAAAGACTCAAATTTCTTGCAGTCACAGTTGGATGTATTTTCCAACTGGTGCAACGTCAACAGAATCGTCTTGAACGCCTCTAAATGCTCCGTTATCTTCTTCTCTCGTAAACGAACCACGGCGATCACGTATGATTATACTATTTCGCAAGCTGTACTAAAATGGGAGACATCAATTAAGGATCTAGGAGTGTTATTGGATTCAAAACTTAGTTTCAAAGAGAGATCCATTGAATCCCCCAAGCTACGAAAATCGATGTAGGCTCGTACACCTCGATTTGCTATCTGTCCGCCGTGATACACAGGAAGCTGTTTTCGTCGCGGACCTCATCTAATCTTGAACTGATTGTGCAGATCTTCTACAACAGCTAAATTTTGACATTCATCGGCGTAATTTGCGGTTTAATCCCTTACTCAGAATTCCTCGTTCTAGAACTAACTATGGCTTTAATGAACCGTTTTCGAGTATGTGTCGCGTATTTAATACTTGCTCTGATGAATTTGAGTTAAATTTTATCTCCGAATCTTTTCCCGCTAGTTTTATTTAGATAATTAGACGATATCAATAGTTGTTAGTTAGCTTTGTAGTTTAAATAAGGGTAATTTAAGATTTCGTTATGTATCAGTTAGAAAAATGTTATCTGTTGATACAAAGATGAGAAGGTTTTATGCCTGCTGGAGAAGGAGAACAAAGATCTCAGCTCCAGCGGGCTTTTCCCTTGCTCCTAAAAATAAATAAATAAAATAAAGAGCCGTTCTAACGTACCTCAAAACTATTCCGATTTGTAATAATATAACTGGCATCACTGCTGCAAGTGGAATGAGCCATTGTTCGGACCTTGTGTCGGTTTTCTTTTCATAACTTTTTCTACAACAGTCGAATTGTTTTGCGGTCTTCGAAAGTTTTCTTCCTCGTTAAATTTCCTATGAAAATAATACATGCTTTGTTTTTTAGAGTCTATACGTTGGTCTCCAGCCGATTTCATTTTCCCATACTAAATCCAATACAAGCTTTAAACCTCGGGCGCGAAAATATAGTTTCATCGATCGCATAATTTTTATGGGACCCAGAAGCAACATAAAAAGTTTGGTGGAGCGAGAAAATAAACCTTTTCATTCTTTCCCTTTTTTTTAACCCTTACCCGACCCAAACCCGAAAGAAATCTGGCATTCGGGTTCAAATACCCGAGTCCCGGGTAAATTTCTGAACCCGAACCCGCACAAATTATTATTTTTTTCTGAACCCGAATCCGACCCAATACCCGTCGGGTTCGAATCGAGTTTCGGTTACAAATACCCGAAACAGAACCCTTTTTTTGGGTAATTAGTATGTTACAAAGCAATTGATGAACGTGTCCGATTTCGGAATGGGTCAGGACCCTTTTAGCCCCCCTCTTGGTACGTGCTTGGAAGAGATATTGATCCTGATCGTGGTCAAACAGAGATGGGATTTTAATAACTGCAATCTTTGAGTATATAGGTTCCGAATACTCGACAGTTGAGTTTCAAAATAAAATGAAACAATTGAGTGGTAATTGTATAAAATCTTCAGAACCAATAAACCTAGACAGATGTGATGTCTATTTCGTTACTTTGAATGGTTTTTTTGTCACTCTATGACTGTTTATCTACTACCATTAAAAGCTCAATAGAAAGCTCAATTTATGGTATTAGAGTAATCTTTTCTAACTAGACATACTTTAAACTTTCAACCAATGATAGAAAAAAAGCACCAACATGTGATTGTTGCTCACCTAACTACCCACTCTTGTTCTACTTCCAACAACATAAATCATATTGCAACTAGTTCGCCAAACTAATTCAACTGGCAAACGCATTAAATCTACAGCAAAAAAAAATCGAATGAAAATACAACAAATCACCGCGTATGAACAGCAGCTCACACACACACTTGATGGATACACTTACTGAATACCGTGCATTCAAATTACATAATACCGCTGGCATTAAACAGCAAATGTGGCTATTTTTTTGTTGTTTTGCTGTTTCTATCACTATTATATCGATCGGCCATTTTACTATTCTGCCTGCACCACATTTGGCATCATTTAACACGGTGCCGGCGCGGTACAACAACACATAGTAGGCTGCGGCCGTGCCGCTCTCTAATAAGGCGGCCTCGCCTAGCACGGCTCGGTAAAACATCATAGCCTACTACTATTGAACGGATGAGCCCCCGCGGTAAAGCAGAAGCGCCAAGACGACCGTCGGTCGGTGGCGGGCATCCGCGCAAATCAATTCGTTTGTGGGATACAACAAAACAGTTAAATTAGAAAAATTAACTGTAATTCCGCTGGTGCTTTTATTTTTTTTTCTGTTTTCCCTCTTTGCGATTGAATAAGGCTCAGCTCTTAGAGGAAGGCTTCGCGGATGTACTCAACTATTTTATAACCGATTTCGGTCGCTCGCACGTTTTTGTGTGTTGTTTGGCTGTTGTAGGCGGTAAGGGAAGGAAAAATCGAAGTTCTCGCTTACAGGAAAAGCGAAACAACTAACAGATTGAAACAGATTCACAATTTTCTACCACTATGACGAAATTTTGAGTAATCCACCTAAACTCGGATGTCATTTTTCACGACAAACGATACTTTATTGACGTTTCGATCACGCCCGCTATTTGCGCAAGAAGATGGCAAATGTTTCTCGTTTCAGTAGTACCTCAAATAAAACAGTTTCGATCGTAATTACTCTGCTTTCCGTCGCTCATCGGCCGAAGCATCCGAAACAATCAATGAGAAATATTAAAATGCTCCAAACTATTAATTAGAGCCTGAAAACCCGACCGACGGCCGCGGTCCAGCGCAAAGCCACGGAAAACAGCAAATAGAGGAATAATTGTTTTAAATATTCATTGAATTGAAGCCGGCTGCGTCCCACCGCAACTGCCTCGGCCTCGGCCAGAACACAGGGATTCTCTCTCTCCCTCACACACAACAATATCGAACCCGTCAGGCAAAAACGCTTCCACATGTGAAGATGAATTTGTACGCTCTTTATGATGGGGCTTTTTTTTCATTTCGCTGGAATCGCAGCCTACTTTGCCATCGATGGCAGCAAGCGCGAGCACAAAGCCGCTCAAAACAGCCGGACGGTGGCCAAGGCGTCCACCGACAGCAGAAGAAGGAGTGCGGACTGAATGAAGCGTCCGCGGCACTCGACTCAACTGAAAGGCGGCTTTTCGGCGGCAATTTGCACAAAACAACAACAAGAACAACAGTGGCGGCATCACCGCCACCAGGGAGAGGCGCTAAAAGCGATTCGGGCTAATTGATCGATCGATTTCTATTCGGCAAAGTGGAGCTTCGGTGTTTTTTTTCTGTTTTATTTGTGGCGTTGTTAGTTTCGGGTTTCGCTTTAATTGGTGGGATAGTTTTTGGAACTATTACTCGAGCGCATGTATTTTGAATAACGGAGAAGCAGTTGAGCTCATTTTTCAAGCTCAAAATGGTGCGAGCAAAAATAAAGGAATCGTTCAGCGGAAGTCATCGGTGGGTTCGCGATTCGTTGGATGTTCTGTGATCTGCGTAATAGAATTTGTTTATTTTTACCATTTTCAAAAATTCTCATAATAATACAAATTTCGTTTGACAATAGCTAAATTTGTTGAAACTTATCTGGAACCCTGATAACAGTGTAATCTATGATCAAATTCAAAGCCATACTCATGTGATATATTTTGTGATTTGCAATACAAAGCTGTCGAGTAATCAGATGTGAGTAACTGTATAAATATGACAGACAGATTCTTCAACTACTACTTGAGCAACGTGCATGGGTGAAATACCCAAATTCGAAGGTTGCTCGATAAGTTCGGAGATATGGCAACACTTATCTCATAGTATAGTATAGTTCAGTGTTTTGAATGGTATGCGTGCTCAGAATACTTTGTCATTCGAGTCTACTCACTACAAAGTGCATTGCAAAATTCGGTTTTCGCAGTTGTTTATCTGAACAACACCATCGGGGTCTCTTACCGTAGAACGTTGACCTAACCTCCAATAATTTTTTCTTATCCCAAAATGTCAGAAAAAATGTTTGACGTCAGAAGAAGCGTTTTGTTCCAATTTTCCGGAATAGAGCCATTTATTTTGAAAGCCCGGGATTGAATCACTTAGGGTGATAAATAATTATCATCTCCTGGTGATTAAGTGGTGATCACCAGAAATTTAGAAATCACCTCGTCTATCACCAGTATGAAGATTGGACTAGCTTCATTTCGCGTACTTGTTTCTAGTACTTGGTGAAATGTCAAAAACGCTACAGTGTTGCCAACTTAAAATCTCTCTAAAACTTCAAAATTCTTTAACCAATTGTGAAATGCTCAATAAAGATCAAGAAAATCCTTTAAAAAATGGAAGAAATATGTTATGCAGAGGCGTCATGTCCTTGTGTGCAGCTCGTGCACTGCACAACAGGCTTCTGCTTCTGCTTATGGTAGTTTAAAACAAATTGTTGTCTCAGTTGCAACGTCGAAGCGGTTTTATTTATAAAGATATCATATCACATAAGCAGTGCATAACCAGTAAATTTTGTCACGAGACGCCACAGATGTTATGTAAATATTTTTAATGTCTCTATGAATCCAAAAATTGCCACAAACAATAAGTCGAACACTAAATGTCACATCCCATTGGCTAATCGACTTATGTTCACTGTTCACTTATGTTGGCGCGGGTGGAAAAGAAGAAGAGATATCGGGTTCGGATTTGAAAGAATGATAGCAATAAGGCCAAAATAGTTAAATCATTCACACATAATTTGGTCATGTCTGATTGCATCCTGCCTCAAGATGTAACTGGCCATTTTTGTCTCACCCATTTTGAGGTTTTCAATTTCGAGGTTTATGCATTCCAAGCCATATTGCGCCCAAATAAGTAGAGATATGTAGCAAAAACCAATTGCGTTTTGTAACTGAAGGTTGTAGCTTTCGAACAGAAGATAACGTTCCGAGTGAAAATATTATTTTTCACACAATTTTCTGTATCATTTCTAGTTCGGTCTCCCCTACTCAAAACTATAAAAATCACGGTAGTCCTGCTACGGTGTATATTGTTAACTGTTAAATATAAGAAACAAATTTTTTCTTGGTAAATATAGCGACAATTGTGAATCCAATATAGAAAGAAAGGTGAGTTTGCCTACCAACAATTCAACTGGATAGATGTTTGCGGTGGCTTATTAATATTTCATTTTATTTTACTCCGGTTTTGACTTCTTGGGTCGTTCACTGTGGTTTTATATTTCTGCTAGAAGTTTATCGTTATTCGTTCTAATCGAAAGTCTCGATCTTTTGCAGAAATCGACTGCGGTGGCTCGTGACTCGTAGCTCCTTTTTGAAGAATCTGTCGTACGTTACAGCTTTTCGTGAGTTTAAAAAAAATGTGGGTGAACAATTTTGTAAAATCAGGTTTTGCGACCAAAACAAGACCTCCGGGCCACGTTCGGACTGTCCGGACACCAGAGAATGTTGAACGAGTGAAAAGTCTTGCGTGTTCGGCTAAGACACATGCAGCCAGTCACGTACCCAGAGGGGGGACCCAAGGGGCCCGGGCCCCTCCCGAAATCAAAAACAGATATATAATTATTTAGAAGGTCTCAGACAATAATGTAATACAGTAACAGTTCCAGTGGAAAAGTTTAAAGTGTCTGTTAAAAACAACCGTAAAAGGCACACCGAGAATTAGCTACATGATCAATCTTAACCCTCAGGGTACGGACTGGGTTACCGTAACCCGAGCGAAATTTGAAAGAAGTGCCATACGAAGAGAAGTCGGCGAGGGGGGTCCGGACCAGGGGGGGAAAAAACTTATAGGTACACACTATTAGAGGCCCAAGTGGCAGAGTCAGTCTCCGCTTTGTGTCCGAGCTAGACACATATAAACATTGTGCTCGGGTGTGGTACACCCAGTCCGTATCGAACGTTACAAAATCCAAAATTTTCGAAAAAATTAAGTTTTAATTTTCGTCTGTTTGCCGCTGAGGAATAAAAAGGTAAGTAAGAATACGTACTCTTTACTTAATTTTGTAGATTCTAACCTCAAAATAACGCGTTGTACATGGTGTAAGCGAAATATTGTAGTAGATCTCAATCACTTGAACGTACGTCTTATATCGAAATCTTTGCTGTTCGTAGTGAATTATAACTCATTAAATTTTGTTTCTTGTAATTTTTTGTTAAAGAACACGCATTAAAAACATGGCAACGCGTCGAATCACTCGAAGCGTTGCTGCTTTGGAGGAGTTGTACAAGGAAAACGAGGAGGACAGCGTTACAGAGAATGACAGTGACACCGACGACGCCGTAAGTGCGGAAGAGGAAAGTTCTCACGATTCTGAAACAGACGCAGAATCTGAAGGAGAGCCATAGTCAGGCGAAGAAGAAGCAGCTGCTCCGAGAGGCGCCCCGCCGCGCAAACGCGGCCGGCCTTCATACCTGCATGCTAAGAGCGTATTATGTAACATGACTTGTGTAACTTTTTAATAATAAATATTCGCCTTTAACAATTATGTTTGGTATTTATTTATATGATACTACTCAACAATATCTGAGAAACAATTTTTTTACGCTCAAAGTAATTAATTTTAACCTTTATCATCATAAATCAACGAAACAACGTTTTTTCGCTAACTCGAAAAAACGCGTATTTTCATTTTTCAAAAAAAATATAGTTTTTCGAATAAATCAAAAAACCGCTATGGACATTTGCAAGAACTACTTTTTTACCTTTCAAATGCGAGCTATACAATGTTAATATTTTTTTTTCAAAAAGTTACAGCATTTTGAAAAAAAACGTTTTTCACAAAAAAAAAATTCAAGACCCGTTCACAATTTTCATTATAATTTTTTTTCAATCAGTTAAATGATTAATCTGACAACTCTATTATATTTTTGAGACAATTTCACACAAAATAAAAAAAAATTATTCAAATTGACAAAGTACAGCTCGATATACACCCAATCAAAGTCGCCGGGTTAGGCTAACCCAGTCCGTACTGAACGTAACTTTTTTATAGTCCGTACCCTGAGGGTTAAGTAACATTATATTTTTAATCTTTGGGCCCCTCCCGAAACGAAATCCTAGGTACGGGCCTGCATGCAGCTGTTCTTCCAATTTCCATCGGATGGTCAAAGAAGATTCATATAAGATCGTCATAATCCAGCAATGGCGAACAAGATGCTCGAAATACTAGGCAGCAGTTCGCCGTGAAATTGCCGAAATTGATACCAATACGTATAAGAAGTGAATCGACTAAAACTGATCAGTTTCCGATTCTCTTAGTTTGCGGGACTTTGGTTGTTGTTAAAACTAACTCAAAAGCATCGTAATGGAATAAACATCGATTTTTCGGAGATGGTTGACCGATTTCCACAAACTTAATATCAAATGAAAGTCACTAATTGTAACTCGAACTGGTAATGGAATGTAAAATGAGACAACTAATTCGAAATACCACAGAATTCCATTAATTTTACATACGTCAATTAACGGACTTCTAAACAGTATCACTGAAGAAAGATGTAGTTGATATTCGAATTATATAATTTAGGGGAGACCGGGGTTAGTACGGACGCGAGATTAAACCGGACAGCTTGAATATCTTCTAAGCAAGCATTTATTTCGATCGATGGATTGACTTTGTTAGTTAAGTCAATCCAGCTTAGCGTCGATCGTGTTTGTGTCAAAAGATGTACGTTTTTTACTAAAATTTTCTGATTTTCTGGGTATATTTGATTTCTGTGTATTGTAATGTCGGTCTGTTCAGTGCTTTCAAGTATTCATTTCGTGTTGAATTCAGTGATTAATAAGTGCTTTCGATTACGTGGAAAATACAATTTTTATTGCGTCTCGAAAATGAACAGACAATCCATTCGAACATGGTTTTATTACTTTTGCACTCATTAGGTTATGTTAAGATTTGACGGCCTACTGTATTCATTCTTCATTTTTTGAGTTGAACTTTATAGTCCGGTTAAGCCTCATAGGGAGTTTTAGCTCCACGGCTTCTAAATACTTGGTACAAAACGTAATGAATATTTTTTGAAGTCACAAATTGGGTTGTACTGGATGCATTCCGGCTTAGTTCCGGTCTCCTCTATATTTTGTTTAAATGTTTTGCTTCCATAGTTTAGTGATTTAGAATTGCTTAAAACTTAAAACCTATCCACTCATTTCTACTCATTGCTACTGTTTGATAAAGTTTAAAAACACAGTTCGAAAAATTCTTGTGATTTTACATCTTATCAGATGAACATAAATGGAGCGTCATATTTCACACAAATTTATATTCAAGAACACGAAAAATTGTATGATTTGGAAATTACGTGGCTTTAAAACGAATGGAATAAAAATCAAAAGATCGACAGCAACAACGCGACTTGAACCGAAAAACATTAGATCACAAGCACACCAGTTAGTCGACTTAGCCGCAGAAGCACATATCTGCTTGGCTGGTAAATCGTGCAATTCATACAGTCTCACTTGGTAGCCGAAAGCAAATTACACTTGGAGCCAGTAAATTTCTACACGAATGGAATAATGTGTCATTTGAGAAGTTCAGTAGTAATGAATTGTATCGTTTGAAGAATAATGTCACCTGTAAAACTCATAATTTCTTTCTGTGAACTTATGACGTCTTACGGGCAATTAGTTAATGGTTTAGTATACTAATGTTGAGAAAAAAGTTTCACCCAAGTTATTACTTTGCCATTTTGGGGGGTTTTAATCACTACGTTCGATATTTACGGATCCGAAAACTTGGAAACAGTAGAGCTACCTTAATTGAAGCGGTTATTATACTGTCCGACGTTTCGACTACTGGTTTTGATCTTTTTCAAGGGAAAATATCTTAATGTTCCTTGTTTGAAAAGCGCATATAAGCTTTAGTGTTACGAAACAGTAGTTCGGCCTTACCCAAAGGGAGGTAATAATTCGATTGTTGGCAACATTTTTTATTCACTGAAAACGTGTGCAAATTATTTGAATGAACAACGAATCGCGGAAACATTTCATCGTGCAGAAACTGATCCATAGCAAGTGTAAAATATAACGGAAAATCACATCATTTTATGGTCTATTTATTTAATTTATTTTGGGCACCGCGCGATATTCGACTTCTGGAGTCTTGAACATATGACATATGCTGCATAACTTCAACGTTAATTGAATTGAAATGCAAATAATCAACACCGGTGATTGTGACCACTTTTTTTCTGAGTCATAAGCACTATGAACCATTACACGTGGTGTTGTTTTTACCGATTCATAAGAGTGACGGAGCGTAACATGTTGAATTTTTTTCCATAAATATATGCGTCAAAAATATCCATTCGTTGAGTTACCTACGTGACTTATTTATTTGGAATTGGCGCACAAAGTGTCACTTTTTTGTTAGTTATAGGTGTTACGAAACGTTACATGCGTTACTTTTTAGTAGGCTTTAGGTGTTGTGAAGCGTTACATGCATTATTTTTTAGTAAGTTTTAGGTCATCAATTTTGTTTTACGTTTCACCTTCGGCTCATCAGTGCAATTAGCAGATCATGTTGATCTGCTAATGCCACGTCACGGATCAACATAATTCGCTAAGCAGACGTAAAGTACTTGCTATTTACAAGTCACTTTGTTTTACACCGAGGTAAAAAAAATTGAAGTTTTAGGTGTTATGAAGTGTTACATGAGCTACTTTTGAGTAAATTTTACGTGTTATGAAGCGTTACATGCCTTAATTTTTTATTATTATTAATGTTACGAAGCGTTACATTTAAGTTAATTTAAGGTGTTATGTTTCATACGTTACTTTTTAGTAAATTTTTGATTGTTACGAAGCGTTGCATGCGTTATTTTTTAGTAAGTAGTAAGTTTAGGTGCTACGAAGCGTTACTTTTGAGGTAATTTAAGGTCTTATGAAGCATTACATACGTTACTTTTCAGTAAATTTTTTATTGTTACCAAGTGTTACATGCGTTATTTTTTAGTAGGTAAGCTTTTTGGTAAGCTTTAGGTGTTACGAAGCGTTACATGCGTTACTTTATCGTTAGTTCTAGATGTTATGAAGCGTTACATGCGTTAGTTTTTAGTGAAATTTTAATTGTTATGAAGCATTACAGGCGATACATTTTTGTAAACTATGAGCGTTTTTTTTAAGTTAATTTAAAGTATAACGAAGGGCGACATGCTTTACTTTTTACTATGTTTTAGGTGTTACGAAACGTTAAATGCGTCAGTTTTCGGTTTTACGAAGCGTTACATGCGTTACTTTGCGGTTAGTTCAATGTATTCCGTGGTGTAACATGCGTTACTTTTTAGTGTTGCGAAAGTATAGGCTGCTATTGAAATTCATCCGGATTTGACTTCTGGTTTCGAAAATACAGGGTGAAGCGTTTTTAAAATTGCAAACCGGTTAAGTAAAGCGAAAACAGAAAAAATATAAAAATTTGATTTTAAACTGTTCTCAATTTGACAAACTTATGCTAATTTAAGCTCAACAAATTCTTTTGATTTAATTCAATAATCGATGAAAAGTTGTTTGCAGAAGCCCATTGCAAGCGGGTTCAATAAAAAAAAGTGAGTATTATGGGAAAGGCATCATCACACCACTTGATTAAACCAATTAAACCAAGTTTTTACTCAAATATATTTCACGTTACATTTTTTTCACGATGTTGCATCGTCACAATTAAAGACGGTTTCAATTTATCAATACTTTTCGCCTTAAAATTTAAAAAACCGGAACTTGGTGTGGTATCGAATTCAATGGCTTCCTGTGGGAGTAAAAGATCTTTCAGTTTGTGAAAATCGGTTCGGCCATCGGTTAAAAATCGAAGTGAGTTTCATTTCATTTTGGAACCAAACACCGGAATCCAGTAAACATGAAAAAATATTGTTGACGATTAACTAGTAAAACCTGAAAAGTAGAATAGTTTGAAATCAACATGTAAAAAACATGCTTCTGCAATTGATATTTCCACTCATCTACCAGTAACTTTGGAACCATAAATCGGCAAAATAACTGTAGTTCTCTAGGGATTAATAGGATTTTGTTTTTCATTGTTCGTGAAAATCAATGTTGGCATCTCCGAACAAACCAACAGTGAAGGCATGATATTTCTATACAAAGATGAAAAAATAAAGAAAATTTTCTACACACCAAGTAAGTAAAAACCATATCCCACATTATTCAGCTGGTTTTTCGTCCCAGAAAATATTGAAACACTTTAACTTGATGAATTTCGGTTAAAATACAATAAACGAACCGTTTTCAGAACTAAACAATTGCTACTGGAGAATTTATTCTGAACTTTCTCCTATTGGAATGTATAAAAATAAGATCGAAATAGTACTTATTTTTCAATAAAAAAAGGACAGAATATCGACGACAGACACGGTTGGGGTGGCGTCTTAATTGCCTGTCGATCGCTTTTTGAATCCCGTCTTATGTCCTTTTCAAGTGGTGCAAATGTAGAGCTAGTTTGGATCGCTCTCGCTCTCGCAAATTACACACTCTACTTATGTGTACTTCACTTTCCACCGGATCTTGTGAATGATTTTGATATGATCAATCAACATCTGAGCACTCTCGCTACAATAACTGACAAATTCAATCTTCCCTTGATTCAATGAACTTACTGTTCATCTGGTTATTTGTTTTCCGATGCTATGATGATTTCAAGAAGGGCGATTTTGCCGCTATGAATCATTTTTTTCTGAGCCTGAATTGGAAATATTTGGAATTCTGCTGTTCTATTATGGACGAATATTGTGTCATATGCTATTGACCAATTTATACCTAAAAAAAATATATCGTAAATCTGTTCACCCCCCTTGGTCGAATCCCACTTTGAAACGTTACAAAACTGCGAAACGATAGGCGCCAAAAAAATTTGCCAAACGACCTTCATTACTTCTTATATCACATTATGCTCATCTCTATAATCGCTACAAGCGCTTGAACATAACATAACAATCTCAAAGTTAAATAGACTAGGATTTAGCGGGTCATTTCTGAATTGGCTTCACTCATATCTTACTGGTCGCCGAAATGATAGTGAAAATAGGAGACTGTACAACCCTACCATTCGCTGTTACCACTGGAGTTCCTCAAGGAAGTTACCTTGGACCGTTTATATTTTAACTTCATCTCAACGATCTAAATTTTTCGATCAAGTGCATGAAACTATCGTTCGCCGATGACTTCAAATTATTTCATGCCATCAAATCCACAGCTGACGCACAGTTCCTACAAGAGCAGTTGAATAATTTGACTAATTGGTGCAATATCAACAGAATGGTTTTGAACGCCTCCAAATGCTCCGTCATCTGTTTTAGTCGCAATCAGTGTGTAATTTTTCACAAATTGTGCTCTGTGTCCTGCTGGACTCTAGGTTAAATTTAAAGGAGCATATTGAGTTTATTATCTCCAAAGCCTCCAAGCTGCTAGGATTCATTTTTCGCGTTACGAAAATTTGTTCGATTTGCTCTGCGTCGGCTTCCTTGGAGAAACCCTTGGAACCTTCCAAGTTACCATGCCAGATACAAACTGATTGATCTCGATTTGTTAGCTGTCCGTCGCGATGTCAGCAAGGCTACTTTTGTGGCTGATCTCCTCCAATCAAGAATAGACTGCTCCGAACTCTTACAGCATTTACAAATTGATATTCATCGCCGTAATCTTAGAAACTATTCTTTTCTTAGGATGCTGGTAAAAGGCTTTAGCCTCAATTAGTTCTAGCATAGGGGTATGCTAGAACTAATTGAGGTTATAAGGAGCCTTTTACCAGCATGTGGCGAATATTCAACCATCGTTGTCAAGAAATTGTTTCTAGGGTTACTATCTAATTAGTTTTTGTTAGTTTAGAAATACTATGCTTAAGTGAAATGTATCATTTGGATGATTGTAATCTGTTGATGCAAAAGATGAGGAGGTTTTATGCCTGTTGGAGAGCAAGTTTGACAGAAACCAACTCCACCGGACTTTTCGCTGCTCCAAATAAACAAAATAACCGGGATCAAAAGAACAAATACTTCTGAAAAAAAAATTAGGGTTTAGAAATTTTTTATTCAGAGAAAGGTCAAAAGCTCTAACATCTGAACAATTAAACATAATTAATTAATGAAAATTACGTTATCGAAGGAGAATTTGAATTATCGTGTGTGGTCTTGGAAGTTGTTACAGAATATAATAATTTGATTTTCATAATTCTACTGCGACATGAAATGAACATTCAAAAGTATGAAGGAGCAAAGTATATGAATTAGTTCAAGAGAACTAGTTGTTTCTCTAATCATTTCTAAGCTTTTGTTTTATTTAACCTAAGCTTTTTTTTTATTTAACCTAAGTCTAATTCAAATCATTTAAATTTATTCAAATCGATCGAATAATATTAGTGTCAGAATATTTCAAATTACCAGTTCATATCTCATGTTTCCGCTTCGCGTCATTCCGGTTACGTTTCTGATATAACCCACTCGGCAGTAAAATACCTTAATATTAAATAAATTATATTTTTCTTGCGTCTTGATTTATGAATTCGAATTCTCAGCCGACCAGAAATTCATTTAGATCGCAAGCAGCTTTTTTTTTCTGGAGTAACTCAAAATTATGATAGATTTTTAAGCAGTACTCAAAATTTGGTTAATAAAAAAATCAGTACTAAAGATGATTGTTATAGACGATATTTCCCTTCAATCGTTCTTCATTGAACCTGTGTAAAATATCAAAATAGGGTAATTTGAAGTATTTTTCGATGCTCACGTGGAAGAATTCTTAAGTCCGATTATAAACAAGATACAAGGTTGAATTTTGAAAGTTCTGATCGAACTTTAAATCGTTTTTTGTGAACATGTTTTTATTGGATATCTTATAAAAAAAATTATTTTCTCCAAACTACACTAAGCAGCATACTTGATACCGTTAGGGGTAGTTTACAATGCGGGTACCGTAACAGTT
Organism: Malaya genurostris; assembly: GCF_030247185.1. NCBI lineage: Eukaryota > Metazoa > Arthropoda > Insecta > Diptera > Culicidae > Malaya > Malaya genurostris. The sequence continues at coordinate 164,744,982 of NC_080570.1, read as the reverse complement.
TCGAATGTATACAAATATATTTTCGTATTGTAATTTATTTACAGAAGAGATATATAATTCAAGTGATTCCGCAAACCGATCCGACCCATTGATAAGTAATGTAAAGTAGAGTCCTGCAACCATCAAAACAGAAACGCAGAAAAAAAGCCTTATAAAAGCCTCCCTCTTTTATGTGTATCTACATAAAGCATTATTTTTTTTCCTCGAGTGACATATGTTTTCCCTCAACGAAAAAAAAACTTTTTTTTTCCTTTTCCAGAACCAACTGGAACCGCTTTTGATATGCTTTTATTTTTGTTTTCCACTGCCGTTGAGGAGGAAAACTGCCAGCAATTTACACGTCATTTATATCTCGTTTTTGTATCAAATTTCAACCCACCAAAGTGTTTTGCCTTCACTTTACGAAAGCCCCTCTTTTCCACATCGCACTTCGCAACGCGTATTCGATGGCTTATTCTCTCTTTCTCTCTCGTCAATCGCGGGTTCGGGGCTTCGTTTCATCCATAGTTCCTGCTTCAACACGTTCGCCATGAAGATGCGCGCTTGAAAAACCACCGTGGTGGTGTGCATTGGCATGGCATACTTCGTTAGGCGAGAGACACGCCCCTTTTATTTCAGCATCGAAAGCAGCGCTTGTGTTCGTGTGTGTGTGTTTGCTCCGCGTAGAGGGAGGGGGGTCTCTCTTACACAACCGTCGATGGTACCAAGCAGCGTGCAAAAGCGTCTGTTTTCGATGGCAGCTGACATTCAGAGGCCCCGAATTTTCGCTTCTTACAAGGACGACAACAAAGGGAGGTGAAGAAGAAAAAAAAACACTCGTTTGAGAAGTATAAATATTTGTTTAGCGGCTAGCAACCAGAGTGGCAACCAACCAAAGAAGTATACAATTTTGAAATATAAAAGGCTACTGCGATGGGAATGTGAAATGTGATTTGTCTGTTTGAGGTTATCATACGGAAATTTTCGATAATGTTCAAGTTTTCAGCAATATCTACTCTGAATTACGGAAACATTGCATTGCAATGTAACAAATTGAAAACCATCCCTCCTAATCGCATACTGCACACGAATTCACAATACCTACGGTGTTTAATTTCATCATTCAAAATCCAATAATAGCTGCATAAAGCAAAACAGTTTCAAATTCAATCGCCTCACAATGAGACCCCGGTTGCTTTGATCCGTCTCTCGCCAGAGCACTAATCAAATTTCAACCAAAACAAAATTGGTTTCCCGTCAAAGTGTACGCGCGTTTCATTTTCTCGTCGCCTTTTGTGACCCTAATTCTACACCGAATGATCGATAAAAATCAGCCCTACATTGTGCTGGTCTTTCGGAACGAAAAAAAAAAAATAAAACAAATGCTAATCGTTTCTCTCGTTCCTTCCCATGGGTAACAGCGCGTTTCTTGTGAACCAAAATCCCCTTTGTTATGGTTGCTACCGAAAAAGAGAAAAAAATCTCATTCATTCACTACTGTAGGTCAACAAAATTTTCCCTCCAGATTATGGTCATCACTAAAATGTCCATTGTTGCCTGAATTCGAGTTTTCCGTCGCATTTTCCGAGATCTTTTTCTCACGTCTTAATCGGGGACTGGCGAGTGACGCACCTAACCAATTCAATTGTATTTTTTTTATTTCAATTGCTTTGATTGGAGTGTTTTTTCGGGGGATGTTACACAACGATGACAAGCCAAAATAAACATTCTACTGTTTTCAAATATCTGTCTAAATTAATCATCGTAAGTTCAGTTTGTCGCGACTGATACCGTAGTAGGCTATGATATTTTCTCACCAGGCCGGTGAGTGCCATGCGGTAATGAGTCGCTCCTCAAAACAGAAATTGAACTTGGCTGACGAATTGCGATGGTGTTTGGTCAATAGAGGAGTAAATTTTAACGTATGCGCTTTTCAAAATTTACTCTATTAAAAACTGGGTAGAACTTGATCGTGAATATCTCGGATTGAATCACAATTTTAGCACCATACCATATGAAATATGTTCATTAGTTTATGATAAATATCTCCGAATTGTGCCTCTCTCGTGCACGGACGTGATTTAGTTAATCAAATCTTTTTTAAACTCGGTAAACTTATTTCAAAGAAGTAACTGCGATATTTTTTTCCGCTGAAATAGGATTGCTTTGTGTGCCGGTCACTCCAGGAGCGACGCCGAGCGATGCTCATGTTCTTCATGTAGGGCCATTTAACAGCGATTTCGGTTTTCAATCGCTTTATAAATGCACGCTAATACTGGTTTTTCTTCTGATTTAAGGGAGTTCTCCAAAAAAAAACTCTTACTGACTTCAGTCTATTGTCGGATATTCATTCTGTTCTCTGACGTAAAATAATGCATCCAGCCAAACATGTACTCGAAGTGCAATTGCGTTCGTTTTTCTAGCCCTAAACAAGTATGTGTTAGATCCATAGCCAGGATATCTTTCTCATCTGCAGAATTTTGCTTAACTTAGGTTTTCTTGCGCACTCTCTCTTTTCGGTCGTCCAGTACAATTTTATGTAGTATTATTATTATTGTCATTTATTTTATCCCGGTTTCATCCTTCATTTTATGTGATTTTGACTCTATTCGGCTTCGTAGGACCTGTCGCTGCGTGCTTTTTTAGCAGGTTCACTCTCAAAACCTCTATCTCCCGATGTAATCTACAGAAACAACAGCCCCATAATATTTCTCAAACTTTTCTTTTCGTTTCTGTTTCTGATTTCGGGAGGGGCCAGGGTCACTGGACCCCCTTCCCCTGTTGAATCATGTGAAATAACATTTCCATTTACTGATCTACTCATGGATAGAATAGAACAACTAATTCATTTGAATTTCATCTATATATATATGCTAATTTTCCTTCAAAATTAGATACAAGTTTTCGTTTCGGTAAGATATGTTATCGTGCTAATTTTGATCAGTGTATTCCATGTCGTTGTAGGATCATTTCTAATCATTTCATAGTTTTGACATTTTCAGTAGATTTTGCAAATAAGTGACTCATAAATACGTTAAAATTGGGATGCCAAAACTCTTTTTACGTTTTTTAGCATCTATATCGCCTCGTAACGCGTGTACCTTTTAAAAATGTAACACATGTAACGTTTTGTAACGCTTGCAACTTACAAATGAGTAATGTTTGTAACGTCATAACTCACAAAAATGTAACGTATGTAACGCTTCGTAACGCCTGTAACTTACAGAAACTAACGCTTCGTAATGCCTGTTATTTACTAAAAAGTAACGCATGTAACGCTTAATAACGCCTATAACTATTTTTCACTTGGAGCTGTTAGCGGAGTATATTCAACAGTGTCACTATTTATGTACCATTTTGACAGTGAAATAGTGGAATTAAATGGTACATAAATAGTGACACTGTTGTCTATAATTTATAAAAAAAGTAACGCATGTAACGCTTCATAACGCCTATAACATACAAAAAAGTAACGTATGTAACGCCTGTAACTTACTCAAAAGTAACGCTTCGTAACACCTATTACTTATTAAAAAGTAACGTATGTAACGCTTCGTAACGCCTATGATTCACAAAAAAGAAACGTGTGTAACGCTTCGTAACACATAACTTACAAAAAAGTAACGCATATTACGCTTCGTAATGCCTATAACTCACAAGAATTACGTATGTAACGCTTCGTAACGCATATAACATACCAAAAGTAACGCATGTAATACTTCGTAACGGCTATGATTCACAAAAACGTAACGCATGTAATGATTGGTAACACCTATGATTCACAAAAAGTAACACATGTCAAGCTTCGTAATGCTTGTAGCTTACTCAAAAATAACGCTTCGTAACGCCTGTAACTTACAAAAACTAACGCTTCGTAACGCCTGTTATTTACTAAAAAGTAACGCATGTAACGCCTCGTAACGCCTATAACTTACAAAAATCTAACGCATGTAACGCTTTGTAACGCCTATAACTTAAAAAAAAGTAATGCATGTAACGCTTCATAACGCATATAACTCATAAAAGTATCGCATGTAATGCCTATAACTTACAAAAAAGTAACGTATGTAACTTACAAAAAAGTAACGTGTGTAACGCTTCGTAACGCCTATTATTCACAAAAATGTAACGCTTCGTAACGCCTATAACTTATAAAAAAGTAACGCATGTAACGCATATAACTCATAAATGTATACGTTATTTACCAAAAAGTAACGCATGTAACGCCTATAAATTATAAAAATCTAACGCTTTGTAACGCCTATAACTTATAAAAAAAGTAACGCATGTAACGGTTCGTAACGCCTGTAACTTACTCAAAAGTAACGCTTCGTAGTGCCTGTAACTTACAAAAACTAACGCTTCGTAACGCCTGTTACTAAAAAGTAACGCATGTAACGATTTGTAACACATAATTTACAAAAAGTATCGCATGTAATGCTTCGTAATGCTTGTAACTTACTCAAAAGTAACGCTTCGTAACGCCTGTAACTTACAAAAATTAACGCTTCGTAACACCTATAACTTACAAGAAAGTAACGTATGTAACGCTTCGTAGTGCCTATAACTCAAAACAAGTAACGCATGTAACGCTTCGTAACGCCTTGAACATACAAAAAAGTAACGCATGTAACGCTTCGTAATGCCTATAACTTACAAAAAAGTAACGCATGTAACGCATATAACGCTTCTTAACACCTTAAAGATACAAAAAATTCGTAACGTCTTGAACATACAAAAAAGTAACGCATGTAACACTTCGTAACGCCTATAACTTACTAAAAAGTGATGCATGTAACACGTATAATTTACAAAAATGTAACGCTTCGTAACGCCTATAACATACTGAAAAGTAACGCTTCGTAACGCCTATGATTCACAAAAAGTAACGCATGTAACGCCTATAACTTACAAAAAAATAACGCATGTAATGCTTCGTAACGCATTAAACCTACAAATTTGTAACCCTCAATCAAGGAAAATTATCGCCTTCTGTCATCAGTTTTCAATTTTTGTTTTTAGGTCTTCTGCTTTTTATCTTCTGTCTTTTCTCATCTACCTTCTGTATTTAGTATTTTTGCCTTTCTCATATAGAAAGGTTATGCAATCACTGTGAAAACCGACTTTTGAACCGAGGCCCGGAGGGCCGAGTGTCATATACCATTCGACTCAGTTCGTCGAGTACGCAAAATGTCTGTGTGTGTGTATGTGTGTGTGTGTGTGTGTGTGTGTGTATGTGCGTATGTGTGTATGTAACGTTTTTTTGCACTAACTTTTCTCGGAGATGGCTGAACCGATTTTTACAAACTTAGGTTCAAATGAAAGGTCCTGTGGTCCCATACGTAATTCCTGAATTTCATGCGGATCCGACTCCCGGATCCGCAAATATAGGGTAAAGTGTGTTAAAAATTTTATACCATCACTGAAAAGAGCGACAAACCGTAAAAAGTTTTCTAAATCGACCTCAAATCTTTTCCAATTGACATTTTTTATCAGTTGACGGTCAAACAAATCAATTTCGATTATTCTTTTAAGAATCGAAGAAAAATATTTTGAAGAATACCACAGTATTATATATGATAGTTTGATTGATATGAGAAAGGCATCATTACACCACTAGGTGGATTAAAACAGGTTTTTTGTACTTTTTATCAGGTGATGGTAGAATCTTTTGTCATTAGCCTTCTATTTTGTATTTTCAATACTTTCGAACACAATCCAGAATTCTGAATACGATATGAATTCTAGATTTGAATTCTGGAACAAACCTTTAGATACGAACTCGAAACCGGACTTTTGAAACTGACTCCTGAACCTGCACTTAATTCCGGAATTCATTTGTAGAATTTAGTTCCTGAATTCAGTTCCTGAGTTAAGTTCCCAAATTCAGATTAACTGGAACTAGGTTTTGAAACTGAATTCAGTGCCATAATTTTGGTTCGGAATTCAAGTACAATATTCAGTTCAAGAATCAAATTTGGAGCCTGGATTCTGAAAATGAGTGAAATATTTAATAAATGGAAAAATTCCAGAATTCAAGAATTAAATTCGTGAACTGAATTTTTGATCTGGATTTCGACCATGATTTTTGTTATTGAATTCGGAGCCAACCTCAGGATCCGAATTTAGTTCTTCAATTTAGCTTTAGTCATATTTTAGTAAAGATGCACCGTGAAAGAAGCATATCAATTTTGTTCGTATTCACATCTTCCAGTCATGACTCTGCCATTACTCACCCGCCTTTTCGTTTTAATCATCAACAACTTTCACAACAATTTAAAATGACCCGCAATACGAAACTCATGGCTTACTGCCGTTCGATACCGGTGTCTCCCTCTCGGCTTGAGTTTCGCCGAAAGCTCCAACAATAATAGAATTCAGCAAAAGCCTACTGCGACCTACCAACCCAAACGAAGCTTTTTTTTTAGGAGCGAGAAATGCGTGTCATGCGCAGTGCGTGAAACGAAGCAGAATCTATCGAAGAAATGCACCTTTCGGGCTCGCTACCACCAGAAGCTGCAAGGATGTCGTGTCGAAAGGATGTGAAGTTTTGTTAAATTGAGTATTTTAGTGAAAATTTTTTGGAAAAGGCGTTGATTTTTTTTACTGGCGATTGGAGTGATATTTTTCGTTCTAAAAAGTGTTATTTTCAGTTCGGTTGAACAAATTATCTTGAAGTGTTTGAAAGTGGTTGAAATAAGAAAGGGTTCTTTTTTTTTGGCTTTTTTCAGACCAAAGCATCCCAGACACGCCAAGATGCAATTTGTCAAATTCCAACATGGATGCACATTTCGTCCCGATTAATTTTGCTTTTACATTTATTTTCAGAAACTTGGAATGAAACTGTTTTTCGATATTAACACAAAGTCCAGATGCAAGCAATTAATAATATTTTTTCCAGCTTATGTGACCAGAATTTTTCAAATACTGACCGAACTTTTTTCTCACACCAAAACAGAAGAATCCACCCTTAAACTATCGATTCACCCCCTGTTCGGAGGCGGTGCCTGCCGGTGGCCTGGTTGTGAACGGGTTTTCGACGAATTCAACGACTTCTACCAGCACCTACAGTCGGACCATATCAACGGGGACTATTCGGCCGCCCAGGCTCGCATCCAGATGGAAGTGGTTTGCCAGTTGCACCTGCAGTTGCAGAAGGAGCGCGACCGGCTGCAGGCAATGATTTTGCATCTGAACAAAAAGAACGAAATGGCTCGCATTCCGATGGCCGGTGCCAGTCCATTTATTCCGCAGATTCCACCACCCCCACCACCGTACGAATTGATCGCAGGGTTGCGTTTTCCACCACCCGTCACCATCGCAGCAGGCGACGCTGGGATGGCCGAAGTGGCTGCGCTGCAACTTACTGGTAAGCAACAGCAGGCGTTGCATCACCATCAGCAGCAGCAACATCAACATCAGCAGCAGCAGCAGGCGAGTCGATCGAAGGGATCCGGAGTACGAGCGAAATATTTCGGATCGCAGGAGGCGGCGGCGGAGGCCGGTGCTTTCAAGGAGATGAACTATCCCGATGTTCAAGACGGTGAGTTTGAGGCAATGTGCCGAGCAGACATTAAAACGAGCTTCACCTCAGCGGTCGCTTCTTTTTTCTCTTCGACAGATGTTCACAAGAATCGGGAGTTTTACCGTAGCCACGACGTTCGGCCACCATTCACGTATGCATCTCTGATTAGACAAGTGAGCATTTTGATCTCGCGTTGATGCAAAACTAAAGTGTTTCTTTCCCTACGCTATCTCTCGCTCTCCTGTAGTCAATAATTGAATCGCCGGAGAAGCAACTGACGCTGAATGAAATTTACAACTGGTTTCAGAACACTTTTTGCTATTTCCGAAGAAACGCAGCGACTTGGAAGGTAATTATTTTGTAAATATTAGGATGTAGGTTTTAAAAATTGCAAATATTGCTCTAAATGATGGCTCCATTTTAACATAATCTAACATCGTATTGAGCTGTAATTTTTTTTCACCTAATAATTAACCTTCTAAAAATGAAACCCCTCCTCTAAAAATTAACAAAACAAATCGAAAAACAAAAACTTTCAAGAACGCCGTCCGTCACAACCTGTCGCTACACAAGTGCTTCATGCGGGTCGAGAACATCAAGGGCGCCGTCTGGACCGTAAACGAGGCAGAGTTTTGCAAGCGTCGGCCCCAGAAGCTCGGAATAATGCAGTTTAAATTTCAGAATGCCCCCGGGCCTGGTCTATTGACGACGGGCAGTGGCGGCGGAGGTGGAAGCGGCAGCAAGAAGAAATCGGTCACCACGGCCCAATCGCTGCCACCACCATCATCGACAATGGGGCTGAAGCCACCGCCGGCCAGTTTCTACTACCAACGGTTCGTACCAGATTCCGCGCCTTGGGGGGACTCTCCTGAGTGAGAACCCACACTAGGAATGCTGTGTCTCTTCTCTTCCGTCTAATTTTGCATTATTTTTGGAGCTCGTTTTGTGAACTACCTTTCGGAATCCCGGTTTCCGGTTTCGTACGGAAAGGTGGGATTCCGGGTTTTTCATTCTAGATTTTCTCTATTGAAATTCGTTTCCATTTACCCATTTTTAACATTTTATCAGATGATAGTCGCTTTCCATTCTTGATTTTCGCTTTAAATTTATGGATGAAAATCAAGAATAACAACGCTGAAAATGAGTTCAAATCAGTGAATTGTTTTTTTTTGCGCTAAAACCAAAATTTTCTAAGATTCGAAGTAAATAAATTCAAAATAAAAAGCAAGAAAAAAACATTTTGCACTGCTTTTTAGTCGAGCACTGGTTGCTTTGATCATGGCAATCTGAATGAAGTACCAATCAACGGATCAAAGCAGTCAGTGATTCGAACTTTTTGATTACGTTATAAAACAGGGTTTGAAAATTTTCCATCATTAAACTATTTTCTAAACCCAAATATAACGCAATCAATTATTTCAGTCTCAGCGAAAGCGACTATCTAACCTGGATGAAATTTTTGAAAACGTGATTGGCAAACCACTCAAATAATCTTGAAAAATTTTCCACAAATTTCATTCAGTAACATCCAATAGTAGGTATTTCAAATCGTCCGATGAATTTAGCTAAACAAGAATGATGAATTTTTTCCCTAAACAACTTATAAATCCAAAGCATTTTACTGACGGGGACCATAAGGAAATCCGATTCTTAAAATGCTTTTTCCTAACAGGTTTTTAAATACCAATCGAAGCTCACACAAACCACCACCAACGACGATTCAGCGGTCGATCCGCGGATGGTTTGTGTCTTCGATTTCAATTATCTTTCTTCATTCTCTGTATTTTAACTTTTTTTCTCCACATCATAAATACAACTCTAGCAGCATAGCTTTGCATCACGTCGTTCCACAGAAAAACAGGCTAACCTTTGACACGCGGTTGCGGCCATGCTGGACGGCGTCGAGTGCAAAGCTTGCTGCGATCCGAAAGGAAAACCGAGAACGTACCGAGACGCAACTGACGCGACGCAACACAAATCAGGTGTGTGTATGACATGCGGAGTTTGTGTGTTGCGCGCGCGAAGGCTGTCACACGCTCGGGTTTCTCGTCATTGCAAAGAGTTCCGTCCGGAAAATATGAATTTAAAAGTCAAAGATGATTTTTTTTGTAACGAATTCAAGTTTATGTTTCAAATGTTGCCAGAATACGAAATTGTTTCGGTAATAGAGATTTATTTAATTTTTTTTATTATGACGTGAAGTCTACATGACTTAGTTTAACGTTTTAACATTAGACTAATAAATTAAATAGCAGAAATTGAAGGCAGAAACGAAAAGCATATGGGACAATTATGCGTAAAGCGACAGTATAATCGAAACAAATACAAAATTTGCAATGGGATTTAGAAATATTCAAATGTTGCTTTTTATTAAACTCTTTATATGAATTTAGAGTTAAAATTGGACTTGAAATTTAAAGTGCAAAAGTCATACGAAAAGTCTCCAGTGCTATATTTAAAAAAACCGGAGTGTAGAAGGCGACTTGAGGCTGGATATATGAAACTTCCGAAATCAAACTTTTTTTTTATTGCTAAATGTCTTAGAATTACATAAAAACGTCGAGATTTTGTGTTATCTCGAAAAAATTTTGACATTTCTGAAATCGAAATTAGTTTTTGATACGGAATGTCTTAGAATTGCATGAATTTTTTTCGAGATAACACTCAATCTCGACGTTTCATGCAATTTTGAGACATTTGACATCAAAAAAAGATTTCCGAAATGTTAAAATGCAAGCCAAGTCGAGATTTTCCAAAAAAAAATGTTTTCTTCGAGATAACACCAGATATCTCGACGTTTCAGTCAATTCTAAAATATTTAGAATAAAAAAAATTGATTTCAGAAATCCCAAAATTTCTCTAACTCGCAAAGAGTCAATTTTTCTGCAAAGCAAGTTTTTTTTAAAGATGATCTCGATGTTTCAGGCAATTTTGAAACAGTTGGCATTGAAAAATAATTTTTGATTTCGGAAGTCTTAAAAGTCCCGATAAAAAATCTAAGACATTGGATTCAATTTTTTTTTCGATTTCGTAAATTTAATGTCAAAATATTTTGAGATTTTTTGTCATCCTTCAGGGCTATTTTTTTTTCGATGATTTTTTCGTAAAATGTGAGAGCTGGATATCTTGGTAATATGATGTCTTTACTTTTAGTTAGGTTACGTGCACACTCCAAACTTTTACAAGAAAATCCAATGATTTTTCGTCTCGGTAGCCGGCTGCCCTAAAACAAACATTTGAATATATTGATTTTGTTTTCCGGAATCTAATCATCAAATTCGTCGATAGGAAAATTCTCAACTTGTAATGATTTTCAATGAGTATCAATCAATCGGAAGTCGCAATCTTGAATTTCAGAACCACCTCAAACGTCGTTCTCCAGCATATACTTATCAAATCTGTTACGAAAATAACCATATGATCGGGTTTTCCACTAAATAAAACTATTTTTTACAGAGTAAATCCAAAATAGCGTAAATTAACGAACTAACCCGTTTTACGAAACCCCAATTTTAGTTCGTAAATGGAGGTTTGGGTGTATTGAAATTATGTTGAAAGAGTCTGCATAGTTTTCCGAAATTTACTGAATGATTTAATGAATTCTAATGAAGACCATTTCGATAGACGAGCAATTTCACCAAAGAGTATTTTGCCGAAAAAAATCAATTTGCCGAAAAAAATCAATTTTCTAAATAAAACAGTTCGTCCAAGTAGGCCTTTTGCCGAACACGAGCCTATTCTTCAAAATAGGCAGTTTTCCGATTGAACAATTTAATCGAAATCCATTTCGCTGAACAAGCAAACTTGTCGAAATAGTCAATTCCCCGAATACGACGTTTCGTTCAAGATTATTTCGCCGAATGAGCCAATTCTTAGAAATAGACATATAACCAAATGTGAAATTTCCCCGGAAAACATGCTGCTGGATACGCTGAGTGAGTGTTTTCATGCTGCTCTCAGTGATTTTTTTTTCGGTGATCATTTTTCCAGAAGAGTCAAAATCATCACCTCGAGCCTGTATTTGGTTCGAATCGAACTATTTCGAACGAATATTTTGCGTTCTGTATCTCCAAGGCATTTGAATTTGCCATATAAAAGCATCACTCAATCGAATTACAGAATGCAAAGTTTTACGTTCGATGGAAATATTCCTATTTGTAGAAAGAGTGAACTCTCGATGAAACTCGATTATCGGAATAGTTTAAGATTTTCAAAAAAAATTTACAGTAAATTAATCTACATTTCTGGTTATGCTTGAATGTTCATCAACTACTTTTCTGGTTGAAAAGAATACTCATCTTTCAGAACGTAATCCTGTCTCTCGGTCGGATTTTGACCGAAACCGCGCTACACGAATAAACCTAGACAGATGTGAGGGCCCGCGTTACTTGGTCGTTTTACGGTCGTCCAGTTCGCGATCTTTAGACCGGCTAGAGAACAAGAGAAACATTTTCCTTTCTGATGAGAAATATTTTGTCAATGTCGAATTGACTTGCATGATAACCCTGACCCTTTCGGCGAAATTACATTCGGTGAATGTTGAATATCTGAAAAAGTTTATCTTTCACATTGTTAAATCATAAATCTATTGTCATGAAGCAGGCGCGTATACAGAAGAGAGGGTTATTTAATTATTAGGTAAGACCAGGGTTAGACCAGACACAGAGTTAAACCGGACAGCCTCAATATCCTATAAACCTGCAACTATTGCGATCCATGGATTGACTTTATAAATGCGCTTTCATGTGAAGAGACAGACGTCAATTAGCTGGAGGTTTCAGTGTCTCGAAAAGTTGAAATTAAAGTATCTCGAGATTTGACACCCCATTGTATTCGTTCTTAATTTTTGTGTGTAGTTTTATAGTCTGGTTTTGCCTCATAAGGAGTTCGGTTTAGCCCCACGATTGGATTTTAAGTTGCCATAAATATTCGTAACGGTAGAGATAATTTAGAAGGTTAGAAACCTAGTTGTAATGTATGTTTTTTCCTATTTCTAAAAAGCGTCCGGTTTAGCCCCGGTCTCCCCTATATTACGGAATCTCTTTTCTTAAGCTATTTAAGCCAATTATAAAATGGATAATTTCCAACGAACGAACCTACTCTTTATAACAACAAGTTTTTTGAGTTATCATATACATGAAGGTCTTTATTTACACCAATTTCCGAAATTACGCGGCCTTTTAGGCGTATTTCCGTATACTGAATGATCAATTTTGGGGACGGGTATAGCGTGATGGGTAAGTCGATGCCTTTCACGCAGCCCGCCTGGGTTCGATTCCCAACCCCGCACATAGGGTCAGAAAGTTTTTCTGGCCCGAAGAGGTGAATGACATTAATGTTAAAGCCTCTATAATTGAAACAAAAAAAAATGATCAATTTTATTCGTATTGGCGTCATCTGGTTAGGCCTTTGACATTACCCACCCGCCTTTTTTCCAGGAAATTTTTCTTGGAGATTTCAAGGAGTATTCTACTGCAAGATCAAGCGTGAAAAACGTGTATACTGAGTTTTTTTTAATATCCAAAATCGAAAACTGTTTCCTATGCAAAGTGTCTTAGAAATGCATGAAACGTCGAGATCTGGTGTTATTACGGTTTTTTTTTGTAGATTACACCAGATCTCTACCGTTTAATTCTAAGACATTTTGAATAAAAAGTTTTTCGATTTTGAAAATCTTTTGTATAAAAAAAAAACTCAGTGTACTCGTTTTTCACGCTTGATCTATTCTATTCTACTCTTAAAAATCTCCAAGAAAAATTCCCTGAAAAAAAAACGGGTGAGTAATATCAGAGACATAACCGGATGACGCAAATACGAATAAAATTGATCATTCGCTTTCTTTGATGTTAAAGAATATGAGTTATGAAATTCTGGAATCGAATTTAGAACCGAACACTAGAACTGAATCTTAGTACTGACCTTTGATCCACAGCTGCATTTTAGTTACATAATTCCGGTTCTGGATTTAACTTTCAAATTCAGATTCAGTTTCCAGAACTCAGCTCAGAAATTCAGTTCCAGAGTTCAGATCTGGAATTTAGTTTAAAAAGCTTTAGAATCTAGTTCCTAAATTTAATTACACTTCTGGAATTGTGGAAATGAATTTTGGAACCATATTCCAGGCCTGAATTCTGGTCTAGAATTCTCAACATGGACTCGGGAATGCAGTTTAGAACTGAATTCTAGAAATACAACTCATTTTTGGATCTGTCGGTCTAAAAAAAAATCCCAGAACATCAGTTTCAGGACTCTGGAACTGAATTCCGAAACTGTTTTCTAAATCTGAATTCCGGACAGGAATTTTTGAGCTGAAATCTGGTCTGAGCCTCAATTTAAGTTCCAAAATTTAGTTTCAAAATTGAAATCCAAGTCCAGAATTCATTTCCGAAATTTAGTTCCAAAGTTCTAGGTTCTAGAATCTAGATTCTGATTTCAGATCCATATTTTAGTTCCAAAATCCTGGCTTAGAATCAAGTTCTGAAAATCGGTTTCAGCTTCAGAATCTTGGTACTCGATTCAGGACTTGGATTCTGGACGAGGAACTGAATTTTAGATCCGGATTCTGGAAACGAAAAATAGCACTTGGATTCTAAAACTGAGTTTCAGAACTAAAGTCTAGAATTGAATTCTGGTCTGAAATGAACAAGTCAACTACGAATAAAGGAAGCAGCAAATTTTTACCCTATTCACTTATCAAGCATATCAGAAAACGTTAATTTCAAGTTATTATCTTATCTCATACTACTGAAAATTCTAAAACAAATTGCTGATCATATCTCCGATGACATGGAGAAAAAATTATGTTGATACGTTAAACAAACCAAAAGATTTTCACTATCAAAAACTTATCACTCTCCAAGTAGTTAAACAATAAATCTTTTTAAACACTGGCATTCACTCCGATTGTGTATTTCGTTCGAATTGGATTATTTCGATCGAATACGAAATTTTGCATTCTATATCTCGATCGACCAAATTACAGAATGCAAATTGTTACCATCGATCGCAATATTCCGATTCGATCCAAGTGCGGAATTGAGTATTACCTATGTATAAATAGTTCGCGGTCGCGAATTGTGACCAGAATACGTATCTATTGGAGTTTTAAGGAAGTTTACAGCGACAGAATTCGAATAGATTTTACCCCGGTAACCAATAAAAGCACATACGAATGCCGCATTATGGCAGCTAATTGGCATTTTAATCGCACTTGAGACTGAATTAAGGCCGACTTTGGCAAAATATACGGCTATTCATAGATAATGCTTATTTATGGCTGGTGTGCATTCTGAAAGTTGAATTCTGACTGATTTACAACAGGTGAGCTTTCAGAATGCAGATATAGAGCTATAAGCATTTTTGGTGCTCATAAAAGGCTATCTAAATGCCATTATTAGTGCTTACTGGTTACCAGGGAAGTGAGATAGAATAGAGAAAAAAAAATCCTAGCGAATAGTATTACTACAAAGTGTTATGAAGTTCGGTTCTCGAACGACTTCCAAAAAATGCGGATCCAATGCAATTCGCCTCTAAACGCTTTCCGACATATTTTCTTTGTTTCCATCAAATTCCGTATGTGAGTTAAAACAAGTTGACACTATCAATTTTCCATCTGTTTCAACCGGCACGATAGTCATACAAGGTACCTCGCAAACAAAACATTCTCCAATCCCGTCAACCTTGTATTTCCTCGTATGTTTCCCCCGTTTCCTAGAACGCAATCCGGACGAACCTGTCGCTGCACAAGTGCTTTGTCCGGTACGAGGACGATTTCGGTTCGTTCTGGATGGTGGACGATCACGAGTTCCTGAAGCGACGGCATCTGTCACGGGGGAGGCCTCGCAAATACGACATCACCATGGCCCTGGAAGGGGACGAACCGCACTCGGGTGCCGCACCCGGTTCCGCAACGTCCACGGCAACGGGAACAGCAGCGCCAACCGTCGGTCACGGACAGAACCATCCACCGACACTCGGTGGAACGCCGCCACCACTGATCGGTAGTCACTGCTACGATGGCGGCGGATGTCCCGAGGACGGGCTTCGGTCCCCGAAGAAAGAATTTCTCAGACGGTAATTTAGTGTACTTTCATCATATGGTAGATAGACGATTATTAATAAGATGTGGGGGGAAACAATAGTTATATTTCGGTACGAACGTCGATTGGTGCATTTTTTTTATAGTCATATTATCGTAGCTAATCATAATTCTTTCAGGTCGATTTAGGTTCCAAACGAAAGAAACATCCGTCTTCGGTAAAACCGTAATAAATTAAAATCTAAAAATAATTAAGCAACATTATTCTAACCGATTTCTCTCTACTTTTTAGAACGCCTCTTCACCAGCCCCTTCTCGTTTCTACCTGAGCGATTTGACCATCAACCAAACTCCTGCCAACTGTGCCTTAGAATAACAAAAAAAAGTTTTTTCTTTCAGACAACCAAAATAAATATTTTATTCGAAACGGAAACTTCAACGCGGGCTTCAATTTTTCTTGTACCCGATTTTAATTCCCTTCTGTACATTTTTCTGGGTTTTTTGCTTGCTTGGGAAACGAACCAATGATGACCCGTTCTTAGACGGAAAGCCTACTAAGTTTTTCCCCCATCCTTACCGAGACTGACAGCTGGCGATATCACATTGAAAAATCAATACTGGTAACAACAACAAGAGTTATTGTCTTTCCTCGACCCGAGTCAGAATACATGAATATTCGTGAAAAAGTCGGAGTTAATTATAGATCAAAGTGATGAAAGCATTTGCCAACCCTGATTGGGCTTACGTTCTGTGAATGATTGTTTTTTTTAATTAAGGGGCGGGTAGGGTCTGACACTTTTGAAAAATCATTTATTATTTTCTTTATATTTCTTATAGTAAAACATTTGAAGAATTTTCTGGGAAATTTTCAAGCCTATTGGAACAAAACTCTGAAAGTTATGGACCTTTATCTATGGCTATCTCATTCTGCGAAGAAGCAAGAGCTCGTCGCACAGGCCCAAGATTTCTACTTCGATTGACTTCAAAATTGGACAAAACATTCTTGAAATGTTTCATTTTAATAAATTATAAAAGAAAAAATATGATTTTTTGAAAATTTTAGACCCTATGAGCTCACTGGAGTAATTGATTGTTACACTTTTCACATATAAAAAACCAGACCCCAACGTTTTCCTTTTCGTTGTTTGTTACTTTGGGAAGGTTTAACAGCTACAAAATGGCGGATTTTTTCGTGAAAAATCGTAGTTTTCACTTTGAACAACCACCAAAAATTAAAAAAAAAATCAAAAAATCAAACAGAAACGTTGGGGTCTAGAAAAACTTCTACTTTAACTATACTGCGTTCATTTGTTCACTTCTGATTGGTCTGCGCTGAGATACAGTGGACACCGCAAATCCATGATTTTTAAGAAGCGTTCTCAAAAATACCTCTTCACTGACTTATTTCCAAATATTTCTCCACGAAAAAATTAAAAATGTTGTTCGAATGATGCTTTTTATTATGCAAAACATTTGAATTTATTTTGTTGAACGATAATTCTGGGGAAAATTCGCAAAAATGATGATTTTTTTTCATCGTTTAGAAACTAACCAACCCCCCTCCCACCCCAGTCAAATTTTGTATTGACGTGTAATTCCTACTGAAAATATGATGCAAGAAATGACGACTTTTTGAAACTCGTAAAAATAAGATCAGCTGTCGGTATTCATCTATACATTCAATCTTTTGTGTTTTTTTAAATATATAAACAACGTCCACCTTCGAGTATTTTCTATGAAACTGTATACAAAATCGAATTACTTCTTGGATTTTTTTCAGATGAAAACTATTCATTATTTCAAGATTTTTCATGATTGAAAAATGGTCATCATCAATTCTATTTTATATTTAGCAGTAGCGTCTCGTCCTCATGTGCATTTCGTGCACTGCAAAACCGGTAAAATTTAGTGAAATTGTTATTTAGATTAGATGGTACCGAATATAAAATGTTGAACGATTTTGTCCACAGCAATTCCACAAAATTTAAAGTATCTCTTGTCACTGTGTTAGTGTTTTTTCCATGCACATGAGTTACTGCACAGATTCAAGAAAAGAACGAATTACTCAGCTCAGCTCTAAGATTTGTTATTCTCTCTGTCACGTTTAACTCTGTGAGAACTTGTATGCATACCTTCAGGAGGGGCTTCAGTGGCTTATGCATATGGCAGTTGAAAACAAATTGCTGCCTCAGTTGTAAGCGCCAAATGCTTCTATTGTGTCAATGATACGACATAAGTTTAATAAAAAAAAATCCCATCCAAAAGTATATCGATATTTCATTGTATTGGAAAACACAAACGAATATGAATTTCTCAATCGTTATCTCTCATTTACAACGGACTGTTACAACTGATTTCATACCACATAAGCAGTGCACAACCCGTAAATGTCGTCGCGAGACGCCACTGATATTTAGTGCACATATTTGAAAGGGAAACGGAGAATAAAATAGAAGATTTAAAAATTTATTTTATGATTTTTTTAATGATCTCTGAGGATTTTGTTTTGTATTTCTAATTAGGCTCAATTTTCATTGTTATTTATCAACTCCAACATTTCTGCTCAGGCGGTCATTAGGAAACAAGTACTTCTTTCATTCAGACGAATCTAAAAAAAAAGACGAAAAAAAAATTCGAAATTTCAAATTCAAATTGAATTACTTATAGCCAATCAATCGTTTTCTGCGAATTTTTATTGTTTGGGTGGACATGAGTTTGCTTTAATTTGTCTTTAAATGGTCATTTTGTAAACAATCATCACATCGTAATTCTGAATTCGGAAGCCACTTAACCGCCAACCAGTGATCAAAAGCATTCCTGTTTGATCTGGCGACTTCAAATCTCAAATCTTCGATACAACGATTTCGGTATGACTCAAGGAAGTGTCTTAGGTCCACTATTGTTCATCATATACATAAATGATATGAAAATCGTCTGGGTCGGGGAACAAATAAAAACATCAATGAGATTATAGAAAGGGCAAACGCTGAATTAAAAGTTTTCCCAAAGTATTTGGATGCGAAGAAATTTTGTCTTAATATGGAATTTATCAGAATTTAACAGAACGTACAGAATTTACTAAATTTAGGGAATTTACAGAATTTTCAGAATTTACAGAATTTACAGAATTTACCGAATTTACAGAATTTACTAAATTGATAAAATTTACAGGATTTACAAATTAATCGTTTTTTTTTTAATCGGGGCTGGGAACAGCCGGGAAAGGGCAAAACGTTTTATGTAGTCCCAGTTAGAGGAGACGGTCTCTGAAAATAATTAATTTTGCTAGATTTGGCAAGCGATTCGCAGCGGTGAACTAGTCTAAGAATTCGAACCTTAGACTCATTGGTAACAAAAGCTTGAGTCTTTAGTTCGGCGCTGCAAATCGCTTGCCAAATGTAGCGAAAATTAATTATTTTCTTCTGGAAATTGCATTCGGAATGGAATCTGGAAAGATCAATCGAAAGAGAGCCTTTTCTCCATTATTCATCGACATTTTTTTTTAAATTGACGATATTTTTGTTAATTTTTTTCCCACTATATGACTGAAGGAAATCTTATTTTTTATTGAAGACCCTTTATTCTAACCACACAATCAAATAACACGAAACAAATAGTGTTTGATTAGCTTTAGATAGTTGAAGGAACCTTCCCTGAATCCATCGGGAATATTTTATTGGTTCTAAAAATAATCGATTTACAGAATTTAAAAGAATTTGTAGAATTTATAAAATTTAACGAATTCGCCGAACTAACAGAAATAATCAAATTGTTCAGAATTTTTGCAGTTCCCTGACAAAAGAAAAGACGGCCTCTAAAATCTATTAATTTTGCTAGATTTGGCAAGCGATTCGCAGCGGCGGACTCTAGCCTTTGGTACCAATGAGTCTAAGAATTCTAAGTTCTGCGATGAAGAATGCCAGAAACACCCATTCCTCCGTTCATCCAAGCACAAACTGACCGTGAAAAGTTTTGATCTGATTTGGAGAGCTTTTGCTTCTGGAAATATCACTCGGAATGGAATCTGGAAAGATCAATCGAAAGAGGGTCTTTTCTCCAAAATTCATTGACGTATTTTTTGAGATTTACAATTTTTGTTTGTTAATTACTTTTTTTACTATATGACTGAAAAAATACTATTTTTTATTGAACACTAGTTATTCCATCCATACAATCAAATAACACGAAACAAATAGTTTTTGATTAGCTTCAGATAGTAGAAGGAAACTTCCCATAATCATTTGGGAATATTTTAATGGTTCTTAAAAGAACCGATTTACGGAATTCATTCAATGTTTACAACTGTTGAGTCTTTTTTGCCATCATTTAATTTGGGTTTTGAATTCTTGAACTGCTAAACTCGAAATCTGGGACAGATTCAAGGAGTTCAATTGCAAAATTCAGGTTTGGAATCCAGATCAAGATTATTAGATTAATCATAAATTATGGATCTGCATTCATTTTCAGAATCCGAATCGTAATAAAAGAAACTTAATTCAGTTCCAAAATCTAGCTCCAGAATCCATGTTCCGAACTAACATGTTCTAGCATGGATGAATTATAAAACTTAATTTAGAAGTTAGCCAAATTTTGTGCTAGGACACATAATCGTTTTCATTATCTCAGAAAAGACATTGCACTCCGTTGCAAAACAAAAAGTGTTCTGTAAGTAGCAGAAACTTTACGTCTGCTTAGCGGTTCAAATTGAACTGCCGAGTTTAGCACTAAGCAGTTCAATTTGAACTGCTCTGCACTGATGAGTCAAAGACGAAACGTAAAAATAATTAATTTAGAAACTAAATTTTGGAACGCAAGTCTGGAGTTAAATTCTGGTTCAAGAGTCAGCTTTGAAGATTCAAACGTTCTTTAGCACGAAGAATATTTGAATTCGAGGTGCTCACTTTTTTGGCCACATCCTTCCTTTGCTCGAACGCCTTCAGTATACGTTTATCGAACTGAGGGTTAGCAGGACCTTTTTTTCGACCCGTTCTCGGTTTATCATCAAAGGTGTTATCCTCACCGAACTTCCTGATTGCATTTCGCGCGGTTTTTTCACTTACTCCTTCCATTTTTGCTATCTTTCTCAGTGACAGTCCGCGTTCTGTGTACCAATAGTACACAATTTTTTGACGTTGTTCTGCTGAAAGTCCACGCATTTCGAAACAAACCAATGAGAACGAATAAACAACTGCACAAGTGGCTGGCAGGCCGCTCCCTCCCGGCTGGCAGACGCTAAACAGTGGTCAATTGTTTGCCGAGCGATTTTCATTTGTTTTTGCTCGTTCTGTCGCTGCGATAAAGACGGGAAACAGCTTGGCTAGTAGTTTTGTAGAATAGCAATGTCGATCTTAATTTTGCGGAGTATAATTCCAGGAAACTCAAAATAATAAGCACATACTGAAAAAAAAAAAACAACAACCAGACTAATCTCGTATCGTAGCAACTTCGATGTTGCGTTGCCAGCATATGATTTTTATCAACCATTCTAAATTGTCAACTTGTTGCTTTGACGAACCAAAAATATTTGATGCATTTGTATGAGACCTAGGGATATTATTATTTGTATTTGGTTTTGCCATCCTCTGGGGGTAAAACTTCCGAAAACGTGAACTTTCAACCATATTCTGCCGTTCGTAGCCTCTCACGTGTTTTCGCGCTTTGCACGAAAGTTCTACTCAACTGCAGTCTTTTCTACAAATCTTGTACAGAACTGATTTCTCTTGAATCAACCAAAAAAAAAGAATGATTTTAAACATAGCCACGTAAATTCATCAGCAATAAATTTACCTCTCGCAAACATTGACAGCTGAATTTCTCCGTCCACCGTCGCAGGTTGCTACGATTGCTTTCTACTCACTCACATCACACATGCTGACAGACTGCCGTCAGGGTCAGGGTTGTGCTTAGAGGGGCGATTGTCATTTCAAATTTGCTCTGAAACTGGAACATTATCGTTCCACAATGGACCAATTGATTTTCTGTTTCGGACATTTCAAGCCCTAGGACGAGCCAAATCGTTAAGAAGAAAGAAAGAAAAAAACAGGAAACCGTTTTGTTCTGAACTTTTTGCCCTCGAACCATTCTCCATTTCCAATGGAAGGATTTTTCTTTTTCTCTGTTGAATGTACACGAGGCAAATTACGGTTCCGATGGTTCATCACACCGAGAAAAGTTCATTGCAACTGCAGCCAGTCAGAACTGGTTATTTCAATATTGACGTTGGAAGCTTTTCTTCTGTGTTCTGACTTAACAATCACTTGATGGAGTAAATCGTTTTATCTGATTCCGTCTTCCACTCAATATTTTTTTTCCGTCGTTGCCAGAGTTTTTATATCATTTCGTTCCGTTCTGTCGTCATGGAGAATGCAATTTCGATCCAGACTCTGCATGCCGGCGATGACCTGTTGCTGATTGGTATCTACATAATTAATGATTCATCGCACGTACCTTTTTCCTCTCAAAGATCAGATCAGAAGTGCTTTCGAAACCAACTTTCCAGTCAAGTTTTTGATTGCTTTCGACGACCAACAACAACAAAACAAAAAAAACAGAGTGATTTTGATTTTCAGAAAGTTCGGCTGCTTGACAATACCGATGGAAATCTTACATTTTCTCCGCACGCTGATAAAATATTGCATAAGCTAAACCTCATCGCAAAATCCACTTTGGCTTTCTGTGATAATGCATGCAAAGACCTTATTGGATGATATATTCTGTGCACGGTTTCCTCGAATCCCTATCATGGAAGGAACCACCACAGACAAACTGACCGGTCACTCGGCAATATTCTATACCGTGTCACAATCTGCTTAACCGAAACTAGTTCATGGTTCGACCATAAAAATCCTCGATTTTCTTCTATTTTTATCTGCTATTCGATGGCACCACAGAATCCGTCCACCGCAGCCCGAAGCAAAACGACAGAAACATACAGGCAGTGGTTTTCAGCATGAAGGACCAGAAACCGACCGACACACACACACACACATACAAAGTGTACTGGCAGCCGTCAGATGGTTTAAATTAACTTAAAGTGCAATCCTAACTCAAATCTCGCCGGGAAAAGTTCCCACACATGGCTTTTTCCTTCGCTGCCCGAGCAACAATTTGTGCCGACGTTGTTTCCATTGTTGTCCCAACCCAACCCAAGTTCAGTGGAGAGGAAATCTTCTGATCCGCCTCCCCATCCCATCGCAAGCAAGCAAGCGCATCGGAGGAGTGGTGGGATGATCAAAGAAGCAATACTTTTTCTCGTGTGCACATAAACTGTTTGTCAGCTGCTGTGCAAAGGAAAATTCAAACCTATTCTAACTCTACACGCTAAAGTTAAATTCCAAAACAGAACAGAACAGCAGGCGTGGGGCTTTTCTCGGGTTACCAAGGCGATGCTACACGATCGACTTGTGTTTGCATAGAATCGGAAGCCAAGATCCAAGCAGGCAGGCAGGCAGGCGAATTCTTGGACGGGAGCGACGACGACGACGGGTTCCAGAGCTAGCTAGTGTCAGCAGCTTAGAGGGTTACGGAATGAGCACACAGTTTTCCGTGGACCAACTGTTCGGAATTTGCGGTTGGGGCGTGGGACGATGCCTCCGGCCAACAAACTCCGGCAACTGGTATCTAATCCATTTGTCAGCACTTTTTTTGAGGGTAACCTGCTGGGTGAAATGTAAAATTTTGTTCTTCATGTGTTCCGGGGGTTAAACGTTGGACCCTTTCCGGGTTTTCTTATGTCTGTTCATTGTTGTGCCACACACACTTTCGGTATGTTTCCGTTTTATTTTTCGATATTCCAGCACCCAATCGTTTTTCCATCTTTTATTTCTTTTTTTTTTTATATCCAATATAGTACATTAAGTAAGCAGAAATTTATTCTTTACTTTTTTTTCACCTTGTTTCGCTTGTTTCACATCCGATTTTCCTCTTAATTACAACACTTTACGTTCAGCGTGTGGTAGCAGTCGCAAATTTGACAAGATGATAATCCGACGCCTACTACGTGAGTGTGTGTGTCTGTGTGCTGCAAAACGTTCCAACTGATGCACTTCTTATGCCGTCGTACATTTGTTGTTATAAATATATAGAATTCAATATAAATATTTCTTGGTAGCTTGTCGCGATGCCTTTCTTTCTGTACCATTAGTCAGCTTTCATTTGATTTCATTTGTTTAGTCATATATACTTGTAATATTAAAATTATGCTCTCATCTGGTTCCCCTTCTAAACTGTATATAGTTCTGTTATGTTTTTTTGTTTTTTTTTTTGGTAGATTTTTACGCATTTTTCTCATTTTTATCTGCTCTCAATGTATATTTTTATATAATATTTTTTCCTTCGTTTTTCTTTTTTTTTTAATAATAATAATTCATAATACATTGTTACTTCTTTGTTTTACCAATAATTATAATAGACAGCATAGCATAGGAAGACGTTAATACCTGCATTAGACATGATGTACAAAATTATATTTTCTCACAAAGAGATTCCGATTGTATTCTGCAAAAAGT
Organism: Malaya genurostris; assembly: GCF_030247185.1. Classification (NCBI taxonomy): domain Eukaryota; kingdom Metazoa; phylum Arthropoda; class Insecta; order Diptera; family Culicidae; genus Malaya; species Malaya genurostris. The sequence goes on along the minus strand of NC_080570.1, from coordinate 164,720,933 downwards.
ATGTTTGCTGATGTCGTTTTCATTACTACTATTATTATTATTAGTATTATTATTACTATAACTAGAATGTCAATGAGATTCACGTGGCTACACTTTTTTTTCTGCACCCTGTTTATCATCAGTTTCAACGAACAGATGCCGGCTTCCTGTATGTTGATTTTTCTTTCTGCAACTGCAAATGGTTTTTCGTTTTCCGATATGTTGCATAAAAGACTTCCTCAACTAATCAATTTTTTTGGCATTGAATTGACCTTGGTATTCAAAATAAAAAATCACAGCAGGCAGCAGTTACTATAGTGACTCCGGAATATAAACTGAACAGGGAAATGAAATCGCATTCGGTATTTTTTTCTTGTATAATGTTTTATTACTCAATTTGAATAAAATTTTTCTCGACCGCACCGCATTCAAACGAAAAGAAAATACTCAAAGAACCACACGATTGTTGATTAATTATACCGCGAGTAATTTCGGAAACCAAATGAAAATTTCGGGTTTTTTTTCCAAGTGCATATTTTCGTGCTGATGCACGTCTCTGGGGATGCACCAAACAACTAGAAAAAAAAACTTTGCACGAACGAGTTTCGGTTCGGTTTCGCCACGGTAAATTTGAACTTATATTGAGCACGACAACGAATTAATATTCTACGAACACATTCTAGAATTGTTTCCGTCGATTCTATGGCAAGTCGGAACAATCCATTTCCTGCGATGTTTTTTTCAACGACGAAAGAAAAGAAAAATGTCACCGAAAAAAAACCAAGCAAACATTCTTTTGAAACTTGCTCGAGCGAAATCCACGCCTACTACGAAAATGTGATTAGCGCACGTGTTCTCGCTAATGTCTTCCGAGTTTCGTCCGGTTTTAGAGAGGAAAACATTGTCTGCGGAAACTTTGCAGACATGCTAGAAAAAAAACGCACAAACTCTTTTAAGGAAATCTGCTCGCATCAGTGTTGCTCAGCTTTCGCATCATATAAGAGTGAATTTCAAACTTTTATAATGCATATTTCTAAGAGAGTTGACACCTGCAGAACTGAAAAAAAATCAGCTTTATCTTCGATTGACACAGCAAGTTGACATCCGTTTCGTTGGGCAGTCTGTCCTGGTTGGTGAAATTTCGTGTTATAAAAATTCAGGAGCGCTGCAAGGCTAAAAGTTGTCACTTCAATGTCTACAACTTTTTCGTAGCCAAGATAGCCGTGTTTCGTCGCTCACGGTTCCCAGATTAGTTTCATTGTTTTAAAAGGCAAGGTCAGGTAGAACTTGAATATGTCCGTCATTAACTAAGCTGCTACATGAAATCATAAACCAATTTGAAGTCCTTCATTCATTGCAAGATATGTGTTAAAGAGAAACGTTCAGTTCTTCCCTTTGTCAGCGTGGAACTAGAAATATTCCTTGTCGTCTGTGAAGACAATTTTCCAGTAATGAATTTTTAACGTCTGAAAATTCAGTTAGAGATTTTGGTAGCTGTACGAAGTTTGTATAAGATGTACATGATTTTTTTACCTACTGCTACGTCAAAGAAAGCCTGAAAATGGTCAAATCACGACACAACTCGTGCAATGCCTCGTGCGTGCCTGCTTGCATGAAAGGCAAACAAAACAGACAACACGCTCGTTCAACTTTACTCTCAAGCGAGCAATTTATACTTACATTTTCCTAATTTAGTTGAAATGTTCAAAAGAGAGTAAAATAGATTTAGAAATCTGAATAACTTCTACTCTTTTCTTGACAACAAATTCACAAGCAAAAAGAATTACCGGTTGTCGACGATTATTTGAAGAACTTCTTGTAAGTGTCGGCCCGGGTTCCGATTTTCGCACCATAGTTGTGAGGGCAGATTCTGTTCCGTAAACAGTAAGTTTGAAGTTGTTTGACGAAAATTGTGATTCGGAATCGTCATTAGTAGCATATTGATTGTTAGTAAAGAAATAATTTAATAAACATAGATTTAAGTTGATTATCTGAGCTAATTTTCCCATTTTCTAGCACTGAGTAAGTGTTACTCAGAATATGACAAACACCTAACTTTACTCAGTATAAAATAGTTACACTTTTAGCGAAAGTGAGTAAAATTGTGCTCATATCAGAGTAACATTGAGCGAGCGTGTAAATCACCTAACCTCAATGGAATTAAGTTTAATACAACCGGGAAAATTTTTGTTAAATTGTAATCACTTTTCCAAAAGGCCCAATACAAAATTTTTATCTTTTCATGCGTTCACTAAACTTCCACTTTATATTCCTCATTTTTACTTCGTTACATGTGTTCTATTTTCTATGATTTATGTTTGCATTTTTCACCAGTGATGGTAAAAATCCGGTGCAACAGATACAAACCCATTTTTTTCGATGTACGCAATGTTCAACACAATTTTTTGCACCCGAGTGCACAAGTTTGAACTTTACCATTTGTACTTGAGTTTGGTTGGGTTCGCACTTGAGTTTGTACCTAACTATGAATTATTTGTGTTCAGCTCAGAGTTCAAATCTCGTATTTAAAATTGAATTTAAATTTGAATGTTGGATTGATTGAAAAAACTAATTGGCTCAAGTGGCACATTTCAACCCGTCTCGAACACCGTAAGCCTGTAAGTCAATTTTGCTCAAATTATTTTTCTGGGATTACACCAGATCTGAATGATTCATGCATTTCATCAGTTCTTCATCAGTGAGAGCAAAAATCCGCGGGGCATGTTTATTTGGAAAGTTTGTGGAACTAGTATCGATTGAATAGAGCACTTTAAATATTTTCGGTTAAGCATTTCTTCAAACCCGACCCGTACCCGATCGAAAATAAAAAAAAAACTTTGACCCGTACCCGACCCGAACCCGAGATTAGTATTTTTCCAACCCATACCCGATAAAAAATAAAAATCTTTATCCCGAAAAAAGTCGCGAAATCCACAAAAAAATCAAAACACAACCAAATTTTTCAACTCGAACCCGACCCGTACCAGTTGAAATTGAAAAAATCGGTTCGGGTTCGAATCTGATTTCGGGTACAAATATCCAAAACGTCCGTCCGGCTTTATTGTGCATATCGAAATAGAACTTAAACACATCGCACAGGTTCTGCGCAAACATCGCACTTTGTACAAACTTGCGAACGAACTCTGATCTCTGCACCTGTGTACAAGCTTAAGTGCAAAACAAGATGTGCTCGGGTTGAACTCAAATAACCGTGCTCAAGCGAGTGAGACAACTTGCTTGAACACGGGTTAATCACTGTTTTTTTTAAATAAATCGTTACACTTTTTTATGTCCTATTTCCTTCCTTCTTTTTTCTAATCGCAATTCCCGTTGTTTGTTTTCTGCATTCCATATTAATTCCAATTTGTTTTGTTTTTTTGGGTTTCTGTATATTTTACGTATGTTTTGTCTATAATCTCTTCTTCTTTCATTTTGCATTAAGTTGGCAAATTGTATTTTCACTGTTCGATTTTAATTCATTTTTCGATTGCAATTCGTATTTTTTCTACTTTCGTATTTTTATTCGTATTTTCTCTACTTTCCTAACTGCCTTTGGTACTTTTTCGATTACTGTTTTTCTTATCTTCGTTTTCTACTTTCCGAATTTTCTGTTTTTAATTTCAATTTTGTAATCTTGTTTGTAAAAACTCTTTCCTAAATCTTTTTTGTTGTGTTCTATGTATGTTATTTTTTTATTTTTGAATCACAATTTTCGTTATTTATTTTTTGGATTTCAAATTAATTCCAATTTGTTTTGTATTTTTCAAATTTCAATTTGCATTCAGGTTTCTGAACAATTTTCATATATTATTTCATTTATCTCTCGTTTCCATTTTCTTAGTCTCGACATTCTCCCTGTTTCGTTCTGCATTAAGTTTGCATATTTTATTTGAATTTTTGATTTTTATTTTATCTTTTTCGTTCCGCGTTCATTTTAGATTTTAATTTTTTCTTTTAAGATATTTTTTTTTTTTTTTTTTTGTCTATTTTCCTTACTGCGTTTGGTAATTTTTAAGTTTCCTTGTTCGTCTCCTGTTTTCGTAATCGGTTTTCATGTTAACTTTGTATTGTGTTTTCTTCGACTTCCATCATTTTTCTATTACCCACCCCATGTCTCATCCAACGATTTTTTGAAGTCTTAAATGCAGTTTTAAACCAGAGAAGCATCAGAGAAAGCATCAGAGCTTTTCTTTAACTTTACTAATGATTGCCCTACTTTCATCAAAATTTGTCTCAGTAATGTCATCTTGAGACAATACTTGTGTTTTGCTCATATTTGTGTGAGATCCAACAGGACTCGCAAAGTTGAAAAAGTTATCGACTTTGACTTCATCCACCGTTTGCAGGGAGTATTTCATTTTCTTCTTTGACAGTTGACAAAAAAAACCCGTAGATTTTTTTAAGAATATGGTTTAATTTGTTCAGTAAATCTATGTTTAATTTTCTTTTGAATGTGCTCAACTAGTAGGATTTCATAGTAGGATCACAAGAATGTCGATACTGATGCCGACGAAGAAGCAGTTGATGACATAGGATTATTAAAGGACTCCTAACAATCATGTAATGACTTAAACAATCTATTGCTGTATCAATACCAGACCAGAATTTCCCAAAACAATTTCATTATCCTTTCAAATTTTGTTTTCTATTTTCGGTTTTTCGGTTTAAATTTTGGGTATTCCGTTTTACACGTTTTATTTTCCGTTATTCTTTTCGTCATTTTTCCGCTCGCGCTTCTGTTTTTATTACATAATTTTCATTATTTCATTATTCCCATTTGCGTGATTTAATTTTCACTTTGTATTATCGGATTGCCATTTCGGGTTCTGATTCACAGATTTCGTTTAACGTTTCTTTTATTTCAGATGTTCTATTTCTCAAATATTAGATATCTTTCCGCATTTTCCATTATTCTTTCATATTTTCCAAATTACATACAAAATTTGCAAATGGAAAACATTTATTAATATTATATATAATTTTCGTTTCAAATTGTTTATTTTCCGTTTTTTACGCGTTAATTCTCGTTATTTTTCCACAATTTTTCGCTGGCGCTTCTATTTTTATTCTATCATTTTTGTGTTTTAAGCGAAATTTCCGTTTTCACTTTATATTCTTGTAATTCTCAATTCTACTACTTTTCGAACGTACATTTCTCTTATTTAAGTTTTCCTATTTGCGTGATTTAATTTTCACTTTGTATTATCGGATTGCCATTCCGGTTTCTGATTCACATATGTCGTTTTACGTTTCTTTTATTACGTTTATTTTACTTTCGATTTTCTATTTGTCACATTTGTTATTTTATTTTCCATTTGTTATTATTATATATATGATTTATCGATTTCCGTTTTTTACGTCTCATTTTTCGGTTATTCTTACTTTCATTTATTTCTTCCCCTTTAGTTTTTCCATGTTTCGTTTTCAAAATTTTATTCGCCGTTTTACCTTAATCATTTTTTGCATTCCGGTTCCGGGTTGCCATTTGGTCTTTCGATTGTTTTTACCTTCATACCATACGGAATATGTTCGCCACGGATAGAACTCAATCGACGATTGAAAAATATTTAAACATGTATTCTTAAGAGATCATGCCTATTATTCATGATTCCATGAGTACAATTATGTCTATCATGAACATTTTCATGGAAGATGAGTTATTCTTCATGATATGAATCATTTTACCCATAGAATTATAAATAATAGGCATGAGCTTCTGTTATTTATACTTCCTGAATTTAGTTTCTGAATTTGCCTCCTGAACTCAGTTTTAAAATTTGCCTCATGAATTCAAGTTCTGGGTTCAGTTTCAGAATTCAGAACTTCCTAAATTCCGAACATGTAGGCTGGTACTGAGCTCGGAACTTGGTTTTTGAAACCAGATTTCGGAACTGAATTCAGTTCTACAACAAAAATGAGTTCAGTTCCAGAGTTCTAGAACTGAATTGACGTTGAACTCTTGATCTAGATTCCGAACCTGAATTTTCCAACTGACTTCAGAGACAGTTCCTGAATATTCAGAGTTCAGGTTCTGGTGTAGACTAAGAAATGATGGCAAAAAATACTCATCAGTTGTAAACATCGGATAATTATAACAAATCGGCTCTTTTCAGAGCCATAAAAATATTCCCAAAAAAACTGAGGTCTTGTTTTACGTGGTTTTATTTATGCGGCTTTTTTACATGAATTTTCAAGGTTATCCGATTTTCCTTGATTATTTTCAATTCAATTTGAATTTTGTGTTTGTATTATTTTGCACTTTTTGTTTTCCGTTCTCAATGTTTAATGTTTTTTGTTCAGCTTTTTCATTTCCAATTTTCCATTCTGTATTTTTCTATTTTCCATTCTGTTTTTTCCAGTTTTTGATCTTGATTCCTAGATTAAACTTTGTTCGATAACTTTTCTTTTCCCATCTGTTATTTTGTTTTTTCCCATTTCCATCCTCCGATTTTGTATCTTCATTTTATATTTTATCTTGTTTCCTTGTTTGAGACATTTGTGATGCTTTATTAGCGTCGAAAGTTCTTCGCCCACGCTACTATCGCTGCACGGTGGAGTGAATTTCAAACAAAAGTTATCCCAAAACTGTCAGATCGCGTCCGATCCAAGTAGGTGAGCATAACTCCCGATAAACAACAAGCGAATCAGTAACCGAAAAGCGACCTCGCCGTACTGAGATACTGCTGCCGGCTAAGAAGGGGAACACTTTGGGGCTATCTCATATGACCCGGAAGAAGAGAACCTGCAGCAGCAGCAGCAGCAGCGTCGTTTGCCACATGCCTGCCCAGGTGAGTTATGATTATTCATTCCGGTGAGGTGGGCGTCGCACTCGTCAAAACCGTTCCGATGTGGGACGATAGAGGAACTGGTGGTGGTGGTCTGATTGTACAGCAGCCGACCGATCCGACCACGTACCTCCTCCTTCATCAGCCACGTCCGGTGTTCGACAATCCCGTCGTTGGCGTCGTCTCGGATGAACACCGAGTAGGAGTTATACGAGAAAGCTGCCGTGTCCGGAGAAAATATGATGATTATGATAAGAGAAGAATCAACCACCGTTGTTAGTTTTGCGTTGGATTGGGGCAACAAGGCACACACGGGTGAACGAGTGGAACCGCTTATGTGGAATGTGAGCGTAATTTCAAAGTCCGTAAAATTCAGTACATCAGATTGCACATTCCTGAGTGGAATAATAATGAGGAGTTTTGCTACTCCTTGTGGGCCTGCCACGCTCGTTTCGAACGTAGGTTTTCTGTGAAAGTGGATCTTTCTTTGCCTTCGGTAGTTGCACAATGAGTTGCCTTGGGCGCTGATGCCACGCCTCGTAAAAAATGAATTGTTGAGTTACCAAAAAATAAGAAGAGAGAAAAAAAAACAGTTGACGTAGCTGACGTACTCGAAGCTACGTGACGCAATGTGAAAAAAAAAAACATACCGCCACACAGTAGGCGAGGGAGTTTAAAAAAAGTTCGGGTCGATTTTCGGGCCACGTGTGTTAGTTTGTGACATACAGGCTAGCATAATTTAATTGTGAACATGAAAATATGCAACTATTATGAATATATTTTGCGACAATATTCTTCGAATTACGTGCCTGAAATATCCTTCTTTTGCTCTGCACTAATTCGGATGGATTGAACAGTAGACCTACAAGTAGAGTTCACGTGGTACTTTTCAAAGTGGGTTGCTTTGATCCGTGTGCAACAGTCGCACAGAGGGATATTAGGGCAATCTACGTTGCCAAAAAGTCGATTATGCAAAATAAACAAAAGGTGCTTACAAACTACTGAATTGAATGCTCAAAAGGTTACTGAACAATGTTGTGAGGTTCTTTTTTCTTTTCTTTTTTCGCTAGCATCGCCGCTCTCGATAGTAATCGCAAAAATCAGCCGCGCTTATTCGCGATTTTGGGAATAATCATAAAATACAATAAGACATAATTTGGAAAAAAGGAAAAATTGAAAGTAATTAATAATATTTTATTTTATCATGTACAGTTAAAATAAAGGCTGGACTCAAGTTGTTTGAAAGAATGCAATAGCAAAATATGAATTTCGATAAGAAATTACAATATATTGAGAATTTTCTTTGACTATTCGGAAAAATAAAAACATTTCCAATTCTAAGCAAAGATGGAGGTTAGTAAACAAGAAGGTTAATGAGTTCCGAATAAATAACGATAAAATGGCTTCAGGGAACATTCGAGATTTCAAGGCCGACACAACTAGTAGTAACTTCTGATAAATGTAGGCTGGACCGATTTTGATCAAACTAGTCGCAAATGGAAGGTCTCCCCGTCACCCAGAACGCTATTGAATGGTTTTGAGATCAGATGTTTACTTCTTTTTGTATAACTCAATAAATTTTATGTCAAAATTTTCAGTATCTGTCACAATTGACCTTGAAAACAGAATAGATTTTCAGACTTAGATTCCGCACGGTAATACCTATCCAACAAGCCATAGATTGTTAAAATCCGTCCATTTTTAACGGAGATGTCGAAATTTTTGTTTAAGCGACTTTTTCCCCTATTCCAGCAGTAGAAGTTTTGATCGCTGTCTGGCAAAGAAATGCTTGGGAGCAACATAAAACACGATTTTTTATACTGTTACATACATTTGTATCTAAATACCCAAAAGACTGCGTACAGCATGATATTTTGCCTCGGACCGATTTTAGCACGGTTCGTTTTTGGCAACATAATCGTTCGAATATGCCGTATGTAAACTAGATGATGGCAGAGTTTTCGAGTTGAAAGCAATTCCATAATTAAATTGATTTAAACTACCTACAGCAATAAATGCTGGAAGAACCTAACAGCCATATACCTTTCGAATCATTCGTCGAGATCAGCAAATGCGTGTGTGACAAATAATTTCACTCAATTTTTTTCGGAAATGACTCAACCGTTTTCTACACGGAGAACCCTTCGATCATAAAATTGCGATATCGCAGTTTTTGATTTTTGCGATAGTTGATTTAACTAATTTCTTTTTGATTCAACCAATATGGTTTTCGATTTGTATATATTCAAGTAGTTGAAAAATATGTTGTTTTGAATGCTGTCAAATGCCGGAGACAGTTGAAAGCAAAACAATAATCGCAATGCAAAATCAACAACTTTTTTAGTTGAAATCTGTTCGCGTCGCTTCAAAATGTCAATGAAAACAACATCGATGGTTAAAGCGTTTTGTGAAATTGTGTTCATTCGATTTGAGAAATTTATGATTCCATAACAAGTGTTCATCTAATAGCGGTGTTGTGATAAAGTTAACCTTGTTTAAGATGAAAAAGATTTGGTGACAAATTAGAAAATGTTAATGAATGATCATCTCGTAATCTTTCAGGTATGCGCAAAAATTTTATGCTTCTAATTCGATCATTGATTTACTTCCAACAGACTGTTTTACTTCCAGCTGTTTGATACCGATGATGATGTTCATGCATTAGCAATAAAACGCTTTTTGACATGAATTTAATTCATAAAAGTAACAGGAGCGAAGGGTTTCAAACACACAGAACGCGCTGCGATTGAATGGCGCGTTTGAATTGCCGTCGCAAAATTCCAATTTCCAGCGGTTGATGCACCCAAGCTCATATAAATTGACTAAAATTATCAGTGCATAACTTAAGTTCAACCGACGACGTTCAACCGTTTGAAGGCATCATCTTTCAATACTCATTTTAGGTAAATTTAATAATTTTGCTAATTTACTGCCCCTCCGGGCACTTTTAGTGATTAAAAACGTTTTTCTACATCAATCATTTCCGATCGAATCAGAGTTGATTCAACTATTTGCAATGTCTAGAACAAATAATACCGATTTATTTTTTAACTAACAGAATTTTTTTTTAATAACAACACCAGTTATTTCAACTAAAATATTTGTTGAAATTGAAAGGTATGTGTCCTCACTTATTGACAGCATTTTTTTTTCAAACAGTTAAATTAGTTGTTTCAACCATCGTTTCTGCTAATCGAAAAACAAAAATGACAGTTTAGTTAAAACAACAATCGATTAGTTGTACCAAATTTTAACCAATCGAATTCAGAAAATTAACTAATATTTTGGTTGAAATGGGATCGCGGGTGGTTCCGTGTACAAACTCAGATTCATATGAAAAGTCGTATGCTCCCGAACAAGGCTACACCGATTTTCGAGTTCCGGTTCCAGTATCGAATCGTTTCTCAAAGCTCAACCGTTTTCTCATAAAAAGCCAAATCGAATTTCAGAAACAAAAGTTCAAAAGAAAATAAATCCAATTTTATCGAATTCTGACTTCCGATTCTGGAATTGTAGGATGATGAATATAGAAGATGACAATCCCGAAAAGCTTTGAAGTTGGACTCAAAAATATTGCAATTTATTCGTCATATGGCCATACGAATCAGTATGCTGGTTCCTGAAGTACCTTAAATTACCCTAAACTCGGCTCTGGAAGTACCTTAAACCTAAACTCTAAAGTGGAAATTGCTTCGACATATCATGGAATGTTTAATCGATTGTTACACTTTTAGATTCAAATTCGATCCGATTTGCAGTTTCTACATTACAGAGTAATGAGAGATTAAAATCTCAAATTGCCACTTAAAACGACGGACATTATTCATGAAAACTGAAACACCGAAGAATATTCATGCGAAAAAAACATGCGGATTGATAAAAAAAAGGTATCTTCACACTGCTAGGTGGATTAAGCACGTTTTTAATGACTAGAAGTCAATATTTCTTTTTTCTTTTCGCTATATTCACCTAACCAGAGCCCATTTTGTAGAAACAGGAAATGAAAATTATAGAATGATAGTACTCAAGGAAGAGCAAGGATGTGAATATATAGAACGGAAAGGTGAGACGAGACAGAGGGTCATTGAAACAATTACGCTCCAAACCCAAATTATCCAGCTCCAAACCAGAATCAGAATCCAGAGCCTGAATTTTGCAACAGAGTTCGGAATCCGAATTTTGAATCCGAAATTCTGGAGCCAATTAAGAACTTAATTCATGGACTAGAATTCCGGAACTTCTGGTTCTGAATCCAGCTCCGAAACTTCAAATCTAAACCAAAAAATCAATGCACTCTGGATTAGTATTCATGCTCAGAATTCTGTTCCATGTTCTAGTTCCAAAACCCAGGTTCAGTAAAAAAAAATCAAGAATTCCGATTCAGGTTCAACTGCAGAATTATGTTCCAGAATTCCGGTCTAGAATTCAAGGACTCAATTATAAAGCCCCGGTCCAGAATCCTATTCCAAAATCTAGCTCCATAATCCAATTTCCGAATCCTGAGTCAAAACTCAGTCACTAAATTCATTTCCAGAATCTTTTAATTTCAATTTTAGTTTCAGAATTCTGTTCCAAATCCAGTTCCGAAAGAATCCAGATTCAGAATACAGTTCCGGAATCTAGTTCTCATAGCCCACTTCATAATCCAGGTGAAGAATTTGGTTGCAAGTTCCAGGTTTCGATTCCAAAATCTGAAACTGAGTTCGGGCCCTGAATTTTGAACCTAGATTCATGAACTAGCTCCGAAATCCCTAATCTAAGCTAAAACGTATTGTCAGAATCCTGGTCAGACTTCATGCTCCAAAAGAACTCAGACCCAGAACACGGCAAATCAAGAGTTCCGATCCAGATTTTGTTGCAGAATTCCGATCCAGATAGTCCGAGCCCAGAAAACAGTTCTAGAATCCAGTTTCATGATCTTGCTCCAAAATCGAGTCCCCAAATCCAGATCCAGAAATCAAATATTGAAATCATTTCCCGAATCTAGTAACAAATGCAGGATTCTGTTTCCAGTTATAAGCTCAAAATTCAGCTCCAAAAAAAAAAAACAGATTCAGAATCCAGGTCAAGAATGCAGTTCCAGAAACCTGGTTCAAAATTCAATTCTTGAATTCAGATTCAGATTTCAGAACCTGATTTGATAAAATCGATGCAAAAAAGGAAAACAATCTTCTAAATTTGGCTCAAAATAGTTAGATACTGAGCAAGCGAATCGATCTCGGATTCCAGTTCCAGATTCCGGAAGTACCAAAAACTCAAAAACGGAACTCACTGAATGTTCTCCCAGGCGGCAGAGTTGATTTCCACAAATTCATATGAAAGGTCTTCTCATGATTATCCCGTAGGCTATTATTAAATTTCGTCCGGATCCGACTGCCGGTTCCAGAGCTACAGAGTGATTGAGTTTAACATCTTAAACCGTCATTTAGACCGACGAGGCAAAAAACAGAGAAATTTCTTTTTATTTTATCTCAAAATTCCTTCAATTTCAAGGTAGGTTCGGTGCTGACAAAACGAACCAATTTAGGCAATACCCGGTTCCGGAGATCGGTGGTCAAAAATCTTAAAAACGGAACTCACTTCATTTTCTCACACACGACTGACCGTTTTTCATAAACTCAAGCTGCTATTAACTTTTTTTTCCGAAGGTTACCATTCAATTTTAAAACTATTTCAACGCGCACACTTCTGAACGGAGTTGCTTCACTGTTTTTGCCATCGCGGATAGAGTTCGGCTGATAGAGCTGTCAAATTTTGTCGGCTGACTCATGGGTTACTATGACTATGATGCAGCATGGGCAGTTTCGCCCTGAAGTTCGTAGAATAGGCCAATAAATATCTTAAAAATCGATGTGAGTTCCATTTTGACATTTTGATCGCTTTTTTTTTTGGTACGAAATCCTGGGTACGGGTCCGCTTGTAGATGAATAATATTGACCCGAAACCCAGAGAAACTGTTTATAATACTTTGAAAATTACACATGACAATTTTTTTTGAAACAGCTAGAGATGTAAAATAATTTTGGCCGCCTAGAATGCCCAAATATCCCTGTGTGAGTGAGTCGGTCAGTTGCAAACTCTGTCAAACTGCACGTGCGTATGGGCATTGGTCATTGAAGATCGCACTCATTTCCATCCGCGATACACGGTAAACCTGAATCAATCAGACTTGGAACCAATCGATCCGTGCAAAACTTTGTTAAAATTTAAGCTTTCCTCCTCCCACTCCTTCAATTGGTATGATGTTTGCAAGATTAATTTATTGCTCTGCACAAAGCAAATAAGTGTTGGCCATATTCGGAAACATATTTATCGTGTAGGCTGACTGGCATCGAGCTCAAGACAGAGAATGTGGGCTCGCTTTTCAGCACAGAAAACAGTCCATTAGGGAAATTGAGGCACAGACACGTGCGTTAAATCTTTCCGGACCCGGGCTCCATGGACTGCTGCGATGGTGCCAGTCCGGAACACACACACAGACAGGCAGTCATCATCATCTACTACACATCCAGGCAACCGGTCGAGCAACCGCCTGCTGTGATCTGTTTTATTCCGGTATAATTTTTCAAATTAATAGTCAAATAAATACCGTGGGTAATGAATCGTAAGCAAAGCCGTAAGCAAAACAAGAGGGGCTATGAGAAATAAATAAAAAAAAACGAATGCCTGACGATGTAATGTTCTTGGAGCTTCGAAGGATTTTGATGTGTGCAGACACACAAACTCGCTTCTCGGTAATTATGTCACCTGCTGCTGTTCATTTCGATAATCTATGCTTTTTTCGACAAATTTATGCGGGTGTTTCTTTGTTTTTCTCTCTCTCTCTCGGATGTCGGCACATGTCATCTGTTCGCTGGGGGTGTTTCACGCCTGATGGTTCGCAATTTACGTGTATCTTGTTGTTGTTTTTTTTTCGTCTGTGGTACGTACAGTTGAATACTCTAGCGTTTGTAGAAAAATATAAATTTATATTCATGTCGTTTTCATGTTTTTTTTAAATTTTTTTTATCATAGTATATCGTTTCATGTGGGTGACAGTTTCCAGCACATTTGTGATACTTTATCACTCATACCAACCCGGACATCGCTTCGTTTGTAAACACTTAAGACTCAACCGGTGCTCGACATGACGATGTGTAAGACCAAAGCAAAAAAGAAAAGAAAAAGGGTTGCCAGTCAAGAAGTCATTAATTTTGCCATCACCAGACAAATGAACCGAATGAATTATTCATCATGACTAGTTTGGAGAAATGATCGCAGTAGCCGTTGCAAATGCTTAATTTATTGCCGAAATCTATTCGGAACGCGCCTCTGTTGTTGTCTCGTTGGTTTTCGCCACCACGGAGGACAATTCCGTGCGTGTAACTCCGAACCAGCAACGGGTCGAACGCACGGCAGTTGTAATTGCAAAAAGGAGTAAAATACATTCAGTCAGTCCAGTTGCCTCTGCCTCCGGCTAGTTCAGTAGTCAGCGGACAGGGCAAAGGTTAGAATAATTAATGTGGAAATGTCCCAGCGAAAATTGTCAAGTTTATTTACATCCGCTCTGTGTTCCACCGGTGGGTGGACAACTCGACTGGAGAAGGGAAATAGACAATCAGAAGGGGCGGCACTGGTGTGATTTCCAGAGCATGTTTAGGGGTAATGGATTTTAATTGGACACTCCGGAAACGGTTATGTAGTCCGGTGGGAATATGCACCGTATTTGGAATGTAATTACCGTGGTGGAACTGCCGATACAATATGTGAATTGGTTCGAGTATCACATGGTTCTGTTAGTACTAGTAATGAAATGGAATCGACTGATATAAGCGTTCAATTATTTTGCAGTGCAGTTTTTGCACGGGTGATGAAACTGAAATTGCAGTAGGCGTTGTGTTTTTTTTTTTTGGCAACAGCGAAAAGTTGTTGCTGCCACCAACTGCCACACGTTTGATCGTAGTAGGCGAAATACCAACGACAGCGAAAATGTAAAGCTAAACGACCGAACAACTGAAGCGTTTCTTGGCAACCAAAACAGAACCGAGCTACTGTGTTTTGTATGTTTTTTTTAATTATCGAGCTTCTTTTTAACGTTCGTCAATGCATCAGTTTACCTATCAATATTCTACCGAACCAACCAACCAACCAACATCTACTTGTTTTTACACTATTCACCTATCATCTATAAAACATTTAGTCACACGTATTGCTTACTAAACTGATATGTGTATGTGTAACGTGCTTTGTTTGGATCGCGCGTGTAGTTCCTTTGTGCCTTTAAAAGTTCATTTGTTTTTTGTTTTGTTTTTGGAAGATTCATTGTGATTTGGAAAGAATGATTTGCTAAAGCCGAACGAAATGCTCACTCTCTCTCTCACACACAAATACGTGCCGACAACCGGAAATGACGCTGGAAACTGTCACCGACACCAGAACTCTGGTGGTGATGGTTGGTTTTTCAATAACCTAGTTTCGTTCAATATTTTACCTATTAGCTAAAAGATGTGTGTTTTTTTTTGTTATTTTATCATTTTTTTCTATATCTCTCTTTTCCTCTGTGTTGTTTAAATATATCATTCACGTATAGATATGAAACATTGAGATTCTTTATCTGATTGGGTTTTTACTTTGTCTTGTGTGTGTGTCTAGAAATTTGTTTTTTTTTGTCACGAGAAAGAAAGTTGACGATTTCTTGTTTCTTGAGTTTGCTATTTAACTATTGAGAGAAAACAGTTCGGTATTTACAGAAGACTTCATCAAACGTGGCCACAACTGCCACAGAGGGGGGGGGGGTTTGTTGACAACGAAACATTTAACCATTTTTTCTTTTGTTTATTTCAATAGTTGATTGGTTTGTGTTTTTATTTATGTTTTTATGTGCAAAATTTCATGGCTATGGGCATCAGCAGACGTTTTTTCGGTAGCGCTGTTTACTTTTCTGTGGTTGTAGTTTTCAAACGACATTTAAAGCTGTTTATTCTTGTTTTTTATCATATAAATTTTTCTAGGTTCTGATTTTTTTGTTTGTTTTTGGTTGTCTGTTGTCCAGTATTTGATTACTATTTGTGTTTTTGGATGAATATTTCGTCCTGCGGCATAAGACTTACATTTTGGTTTAAAATTTCACATCACGTGCGCCCTCTATTGAACGCTATAACATTGAACCAATTTTCCATATTTCTTTGCTTTGTCATGATGAAAACATTCCTAAAAATAACTGACACTTGTTTATTTTTTCTTTTCTCTGTATAGATATGCCCATAATTGACTAGTTCGGATAGTTTTGCTCTCGGCGAAAACACTACAATATTACAAAATCATTTTGACCGTGTCCATATTTGTTCGAAACTCCATGGCCTACTATACATCTTAAAAAACAAAAACCGAAAACCTTTTGCCCGGTGCACTTCCAACGCCTACTTCGTAGTACTTTCCAACAGAAATAAAGGAATAGATGAAAGCCATTCGGCTTGTAACGATTTTGCCTAAATTAAATTCCTTTCTGTCATCTCTCTTTTTCGCCAACACGCGATGTAACGAGCCGCATAAAACGGTAACTGTTTTTTTTTCTCTATAAGCCTCTTATAATTTTCCACGCCGTGCTCTTTCATCTGTGGATTCAAGATTTTTTCCCTACTATCTCTCTCTCTCTCTCTCTCTCTCTCTCTCTCTCTCTCTCTCTCTCTCTCTCTCTCTCTCTCTTCTCTCTCTCTTTAAACAAACGAAGCATCGTCTATTTATTTATTTTTCAAACGAGCAACTACCATCCAAGTAGGCTACATGTTCATGGTTTTAATTAGAATCCACTTGGCCTGCTGCTGCTGATGGAGACGCTAGGTATTCTTTAAACATGGGGAAGCCAAACTGAACGAGAACCCTTCCCAAAACCAACTAGTTTTTGGGTTTGTTTAGGCTAACGAAATTCGGTCACAATCCAAACCTAAACTGGGCTGGCTCGGCGGCTTATCGGCCTTTCCTCTTAGTAAAGCAAATATTTTCTTATCAACAACACTGACAGACACAGGAAAACAGAACAGATCTCGATTTGCGATCTTCCGATTTGCCGAGTTTTGCTGCAGAAGAATCACAGTACGAAAGTTTAGCAAACACAACTCAAAAGCAAGCAAAAATTGTTTGGCCAGTAGTTCATTCATTTTCTCTCTGCTAACAATTTGCCTTTTCTTCACGGTCTGCCGCATCTCAGCATGCGAGTTGAGTTGAATGTTTTCACTTGACGTTTATAGCCTCGCCTACTGCGATCGGTGGTGAATAAGCTTTGCAGCTTTCCGCCGTTCAGGCGCATGCAATAATTTAAGTTTAATTTAATTTCATGCTTTTTTTTTCAATACCGCTAAAGATGAATTGTCACCATTTACGTTCACTTGAAAGTGTTAGTTTGTCTCTTTTGCGTATCTGCGATGCGTTTGTTTTATTTTGTTACAATAAGCTTTCTTCTAAAATTATAACTCGCTTAGGTCGATCTTTCCTGCTTGAACATTCCAAAAACTTTGGTATTTCCGCTTCCGCTCTGTAGAATGAAAGTCTTCTTGTCTCTTAGATTTTTTTTATCGTTTTTCGTTCGTTTGTTCATGCATCAATTCATTGAAAATTCACTTACCAGCTAGCCTACAGAGAATGATAACATTTGTATTTTTTCTTTAGTTTTCTGTTTTTTTTATCTCTCTCTCTCATTGGTCTACCAATGAAGTGTCATTCACAGTCACGGTACAAAAAGAGTAAACGACGGTTTGTAAACGTCCACTAACTTGCTCTGAATGGGGAATGCGTTCCAGTTTAATTTCTACCATTTTGTTTTGTTTTCATTTTGGGATTTAAACAACAAAAGAAAAAAATGAATGGGGAAATAGATTTTAGCTACCTTATCAGAAACGACGACGACGACGACAGTTTCTAAACCTGCGCTATCGTGGTCCTCCGCTGAACCGCAGCCAGCTCTCGATCGGATTCGGGGAATCAGCCTTCTTTGCTCTGCTGCTCTGCTCTGAGCATGCATTCTTAAATTATATAAGTATTTTTGTTTGGCTCTGTACATTATGTGCTCTTAGTGAATCTGAAAGTAGAAGAAAAAGTATAAAAATTTAGAAATTTCTAAATATGACATCTAACAAAGCTATTCAGTTCAAGACAGACAGAAACGAGAAACAGAAAAAGGATCAATTCAATTAAATCCGCTAAAGCTTCAGTAATCTACAGGGGTTTCGAGCATCCAACGCCGGATGACAGCGTAGAAATGGTCTCAATTTGAGTTGGAAATCGCACAAAATTCACACGCAGGCACCGAAAATATTTTTAGCACTGTGTCCGTTCCCTAGGGATCCCAGCTGGCCATGCTTTGTTTTACTCTTTCTTCCAGTAAGGCGAAATACAAGAAGCCTAGCCAGCGAATATTTTTCTTCTTCCTCCGTTGCGTGGAAACTGATACAACAACAATTGGGTCAACAACAAAAAAAACGAAACGAAACGAAACGAAATCCGCCAAGGGACGCCCCGGACAGTCAGCAGCTTTTGATGTCGGTAATTAGGTTTTGTGATTGTGCAAAGTTCATCGTTGTTTTGATGACGGTCCGGAGGGATTAGGTCGCCGGATTTGGGTCCCGATTTGTACGGACCTGAGTGACTGCAAACAACGACAACAGTTCAAACGGAGTGTGCGAAGCAGAGGCAGAAAAAGAAAAAGAGAGAGAGAGAGCTATTCTAATGCAGTTATGAATTTTTCAAAGTGCTAAAACTAACGGTTTTGGGGCAAATTTTAATCTGCAACTACCTACGGATGAAGGATTTGCATATTTAAAGTTTGCTTCCGATGGAAAGGGGGAAAAGCCAAAATGATTAGAATAAAGTGCCAAAATGGGAGGACATATATTTTTATTGAGAACAAACCTCTAGATGGCCCCATACCAAATTTTATGACAATCTATGCACTATCAGTAGGGCAACGGCTCCCTATTTCATCTGAGCTCCTATTTCCATCTCATCCCTTCACCTCATTACTTTGAACATGAATAATATTCTACAACCTACCTGAACCAAACTGTGAAATGTTTTAAAATGATTATAAAAGCTATTGTCACACTTTCCTATTGAAAGAAATGGTTTTAAGTTCTTCGTGTATCGTTTTTTTCATTTAAAATAAACTCATTTTTCAATTTAGGACACATTTTCGTCTCAAGATTTACAGTTCGTCATGTTTCTGATTATCTACTAATCGATTCGTCTCAAAACATGATCACTTTTTCGCACAATTACACTACCATTGAATGCTGGATGACTTCATAATTAGTAATGTTCACTTGCCACTTGTTTAATTAACGATTTAAAACTTCAAGAATTACCCGACAAACAATAAAAGTCTTTAAAAATATGAGATGAAAGTTTTTCACTTAGTTCACTTGATTGCGCTTTGTTTTCATCTCATTTGGTTTCGCAAAGTTGCCAAGTTATCTCATATTGTTACAAAAAATAAATTGTTTTTCTTCTTCAAATTATTATCAAAAAGTATGTTTTTGGTATCCGTGACATTAGTTTAATTATATTATTGATATTAATATTTAAATAAAACTGTTTTGGCTTCGAATATTACCAGAAAGAGCGTGTTAAATACTAATGAAATAACCATTGTGGCAAATCTAGTAGCACTGGTTTCATTCCGCTATACGCCAACATAACGCTGTGAAGTGTGTGTGTGTTTCATCGGCTGTGCACAGAGATGCCAGATATTTTCATAGAAAATATGTATTACGTTGCATAGAAAGTCTATATCTGTTCTATCTGTTTTCACTAATAAAATGATGTTAAAAGATAGTTCTTTAGATTTCCGTAAGTCATTGCCCCATTAATTAGATAATTCAACGAGTAAATTTTTTACCAATAATAATGTGGAAAAATCCTGGTGGGTACGGTTGTATCGTTTGAGTTGTATATCTGGCAGCGGTAAGGCAGTCGGTCACCAGAATGTCTGCAAGCCATATTTTTCCAGCTGGCAGCGTTTAGTCAGCCATCTGGCAGCCATGCGAATGCGGGTGAGAGTGTAATAGTGGAATATTTTGTTTTGATTGCTGTCTCCATTGCTAATTTATAGGATGAATAAAAGATCAACGATAGGATGAATAAAAATCCATTGAGATGAAATTAGGAGCAGAGTAGTGAAAACATCATTAGTGTTTTTAGCTGTTTTATAAATATTAGTTCAATTTTCAAGAAATGTGAATCAATTTTCAACGTGGAGCAAGCCGAATGAAGCAGTAATATGAAATAGTTACAGTGATTTTAGTGGCTAAATCGGGGTTTGAAGGCGACGTCCTTACAAATGAGATGAAATAGGGAGCCCTTACCCTATTTGAATAATAGCTGATCGTGTCAGACAAGTTCTAGTTTTCATCAAGCTATGGAAAAAGACGCATCAGTGCATTCATGCATAAAAGCAACGCTGAAATTAATGATTTGCGGTACGGAATGGTCCACCATCCCCCTGTATTCTCCCGAACTGGCCCTCAGCGACTATTATCATTTTCAAAATCTGAAAAAGTTTCTGCAGGGAAAGAAATTTTCGTCGAATGCTGAGGTCATTGCAGAAACGGAAGCCTGTTTTTTGAAAGGCATCAAAATCTTGGAGGACCGATGGGTCAAGTGTATCGCTCTAGATGAAGATTTTACTGAAGAATAAAAAAGTTCTCACGGCAAAAACCGAATTTTTCTTTGTTAGGCCCGGGACTTCTTATTCCATGTTGTACGATCCACGCTAGCAATATCAATGTTGTCTGTAGAGCCAAGAAGTATGTGAGACTTGTTGATGATATTCCCGATTTCAAATTTTGAGAGGACTCCACCTTAAACACCAAAGATCACAGCAGATTAAAAATACCCCAAATAGTTGGGAAAACTCTAAACTTTTTCATTGAATTATATCATGGCACGTAACATTATGATGATGACGGATGCATACATCGGACTGGAGGTCGATCATCGTGCACCTAAGGCTGCCAACATGAAAGGATGAGGCTCTAATGAAGAAAAAAACCGACGCGTTAAGCTTAAGACCGATGTACATGAAGAACAATCCGTAAAATGATCAAATTATACTAAAAATTAAAGTATTGTGTTCCTGTTCTAAAATAATCATCACATTCAAAATCCGTCTGTACATAAAGTGCGCACATCTTGTCTTCTTACTAAGTATCTGAACCAGGGATGAAAATAAGCAAGTTTTTTTATTTACAGTAAATAAAAAAATTCAGTATTATCTTTTCATATCACATATTTATTGTACATATTATTAATTTGAAACGAATGATTTTTGATAAGATAAATTTTGGCTTTACTTAGAATTTAAAAAGGTCTTAAATTTCATTTCCTACAATTCAAGACACAATCGCAATTTTAGTTTTGATACCCAATTTTCTAATTCGCGGTGTTCGGTTTTTTGATTCACAATCGGAAATCTTGATTCACATTTTCATGCGCAAAATGGGCTTATTTCCACCGCTGATCTGAACCAAAGAAACGATTGAAGCCTACCCGTCCAAACTTACCCAGACAAAATAATGTGTGTTTCTCTCGCAAAACAAGCTCCCATAGGGTACGTGTTCCCTCATCATTACATCATCGTTGATTGTATTAGGAACGAGAGAGCTCGAATTTGGCACGAACGATTGTCTCGAATTAAATCATTGCCTCGATTTTTCACTTGCTTTCAGTTAACGGAAAAGTAAACTTCGGAAATATGCGTAAAAAAATCGCGTAGTTTTGAAACTCAGCTTAAAAAACCACAGAACAGAAAATATTTTTTCTGATGCCAGAATGTCGTAGAAGTGCATAAAACGTCGAGATGTTGTGGAATCTTAAAAAAAAATTTTGGTTTGAAAAAAAAATCGACTTCCGGGCTTAAAATAATTAAGAAAAAAAAAAGTTTTTTCTTTAAAGTCGACTTTGGGACGCCGAGATCTGGTATAATCTCAAAATATTTTTTTTAATTAATCGACTTTTGAGATTTCCGAGAGTGAAATTTTTTTTTGATACAAAATGTCTTAGAAATGCATGAAAAGTCGAGATCTGGTGTACCCTCAAAAAATTTTTTATTAAAAGTCGACTTTGGAACGTTCAGATCTGGTGCGATCTCAAAAAAATTGTTTTAAAAAAAGTTGAATTTGGGACGTCGAGACCTGATGTAATCTAAAAAAAAAATATTTTTAAAAAAATATCGACTCTTGAACTTAGAAAAAATTTGAGATTTCCGATAGCGAATAATTTTTTTTTCTATGCAAAATGTCTTAGAGTTGCATGAAAAGTCGAGATCTGGTGTAATCTCAACAAAAATTTTTTTTTTGAAAAAAATCGAGTCTTGGGCTCATAAAAATTTTGAGATTTCCTAGAGCGAAATTTTTTTTTATGTCAAATGTCTTAGCAATGCATGAAAAGTCGAAATCTGGTGTAATCTCAAAAAAAAAATTTTTATGAAAAAAATCGACTCTTGGGCGTAGAAAACGTGAAACGTTGAGATTTGGAGTAATCTAAAAAAAAATTTCTTTGAAAAAAGCTCAATAGTTTTGTTTCAAATTAAATCGACTTTTGGGCTTAGAAAATTGTGAGATTTGCGAAAGCGCTTTTTGTTTGATGCCAAATGTCTTAGAAATGCATGAAACGTTGAGATTTGGAGTAATCTGAAAAAAAATATCTTTGAAAAAAGCTCAACTTTGGGACGTCGAGATCTGGTGTAACTTCAAAAAAAATATATTCAACTTTTAAACGTCGAGATCGAGTGGAATCTCAAAAAAAAATTTTTTTTTTGAAAAAAGTCTAATTTGGAATGTCGAGCTCTCAAAATATATATATATATATTTTTTTTTGAAAAAAAATCGACTCTTCGGCTTATAATTTTGAGATATCCGAAAGCAAAAAATTTTTTTTGATGTCAAATGTCTTAGCAATGCATGAAACGTTGAGATTTGGAGTAGTCTGAAAAAAAATTTCTTCGAAAAAAGTTCATTAATTTTGTTTTAACTTAAATCGACTTTTGGGCTTTTTGTTTGATGCCAAATGTCTTAGAAATGCATGAAAAGTCGAGATCTGGTGTAACCTCAAAAACAAAAATTTATTTAAAGTCGACTTTGAAACGTCGAGATCTGGTGCAACAAACCGGGTCTAAATAAAAATCTATAAATCAATCAATCTGGAGCAATCTAAAAAAAAATCGTTTTTTATTAAAAATGTCGAATTTGGGAAGTCGAGATCTGATATAATCTCAAAAAAAATTGAAAGAAATCGACTCTTGGGCCTAGAAAAATTTGGAGATTTCCGAAAAAGAGGCAAATGTCTTAGCAATGCATGAAACGTTGAGATTTGTAGTAATCTGAAAAAAATTCTTTGAAACAAGTTCAACACTTTGGGACGTCGAGATCTGGTGTAACCTCAAAAAAAATTTTTTTTTGAAAAAAAATTGACTCTTGGGCTTAGAAAAAATTTGAGACTTCCGAAAGCGAAAAATTTTTTATTCATGACTAATGTCTTAGCAATGCATGAAACGTTGAGATTTGGAGTAATCTAAAAAAAAACAAAATTATTCAAAGTCGATTTTGAAATGTCGAGATCTGGTGCAACAAACCGGGTCTAAATAAAAATCTATAAATCAATCAGTCTGGTGCAATCTCAGAAAAATTTGTTTCTTTTTGAATGTCGAATTTGGGATGTCGAGATCTGATGTTAACTCAATAAAAAAAATTTTTGAAAAAAATGGACTCCCGGGCTTAGAAAATTTTTTAGATTTCCGAAAGCGCATTTTTTTTATGGCAAATGTCTTAGAAATGCATGAAACGTCGAGATCTTGTGTAACCTCAAAAAAAATATATTCAAAGTCAACCTTGAAACGTCGAGATCGAGTGGAATCTCAAAAAAAAACCAAAAAAATTCAAATTTGGAATGTCGAGATCTCAAAATATTTTATTTTAAACAATCGACTTTTGGGCTTAGAAAAATTTTGAGATTTACGAATTTTTTTTTTCTTGATGCCAAATCTCTTGGAAATGCATGAAACGTCGATATCTGGTGTAATCTCAATCTCTTTTTTGTTTTTTTTAAGTCGACTCTTGTGGAATCAAAAAAAAAAATTCTAAAAATATCGCAATTTTTCTAATTTTCTAACATTAGATCTCGACGTTTCAGGCATTTTTAAGACAAAACAAGAAAACCGGTTAACCGGAAAATTCGCGAAGAAAAAAAAATTTCTTTTTAATTTTTTGAATTAAAAAATACTTGAAATAGATATCTAATTGAATTAAAATAGATATCTAATTTCTTCAAACATTTTTAAAATATATTTCTTGCAATAAAAAAACTTGAAATTATAGCGATTTTGGTACCACTTTTCGACACCCTGAAATACTTCGGTTTAGGTGTGGAGATGCTCAATATTTGAATTTCTCTGAGTAAAAAATGGACCATGCGTCTCCATTAAAGTTCTATTAGAAGGAAACTCATGATGCATAACTACTTGAACTAATCACCAAAACTCATTTATTTAATACAAAACAAAAAACAGAATGGAGCAAAAAACGGAAGTAGGAGAAATATGTTTTAGTTTTTTTAAGTATGTCTTAGCAATGCATGAATCGTTGAAATTTTTTGCTATACAATGCCTAAAACATCCATGTTTTAAAAAAACAATTGGCGGAGTGGTTTCTTCGGAAATGAAAAGTTAAAGTGTTGAAATTTTGGGAAAATTGCAAATGTTGTATAACAATTTTAGCTATCTTTGAAGGCCGACTTCACATTGCTATAGCCTCTACAAAGTGGTCGAACAATTTATTCATTTTAGTTGGTTTGACGTAAAGTCGCCACAACTAAGTTCGGTTTTTGCAATGAGTGAAGGGAAGCATATATTGGAGAAGCCAAATGAACGAGAAACGAAATACCCTGTCGTGTGTTAGAGCCGTGTTTATCACAAGGCTTAGGGTGGCGAAATAGTAGCGCGCAAGCACGGAATGCATAAGAACGCAGGTTTGAGTCCTGTTTATGAGCGCATCTTTTTCCAAAAAATCATCTTTTCCGTGAGTTTCTCATTCATTTGGCTTCTCCAATATATGTTTCCACTCAGTCATTGCCACAATTGAAAGTGGTCGAAGTTTGTCAGTTATTTGTCTTTTATAAACCAATCGATATTTGATTATACATTTCATGCTGTATGTTTTACAGTTTCTAAATTATTTAAATCAATTCTGTCAATGAATAAATTCTTGTGAAACAGAAATCGTTTTTGCACAACACAACTCGATAAACATGGAAACATAAATCCACTGCGAGACGCACTGGCTACTTGGATGGGTGGATATTATTTGAAATTGTACGCCAAAAGAGAACGCTATATCTATTATAAGTGCGTAACCTTCAACTCGGCCTACTTTCTGAACCTGTTCAAACAGTCATTCGCGCCACACACACGGGAAAAAAAGATCACTCGCATTAATTCCAACCGTTTGAACAATTAATGCAACCTGCCACCTCATAAATGAAAGTACAAAATCACCTTTGTATGTATAAAGCACTCTGCATAATTGCTGTAGTAATTTCACTATTTGAGCCTACGAGTGCACGAGCCTCTTTTTCCGCGGGAACACACGGTTGACGATGCACATCATCCCCATCTCGGAGTTTGATTCTATCCAAGCCGGTTGACACACGTGCAACAGCAGCATTTCACTGCAGGTGTGCGGGAATATAGGAACGAACCGTAAAATTATCATTTGCCTTTTTTACAGCCATCCCCCGCCCTCTGTGCAATGCCCTCGAATTGTGACACAATTGTGCTCTGGAAACCCTGCGAGGGGGCGGCTTTATGAATGCACTTTTTTTCCTGGGGGGCAAAAAAAAAGCATCAAAGCAAGCCTGTGCGTGTTTATGTGCACCACAGGTGCCAAACCATGCGCATCTGTCAGACAAATTTCAAACAAAGCCAACCGACAACGCTGATCCGGTGAGGCTCATTCATTTTATCCGATGATATGTTTTTAAAGTTTGAAAAACAAAAATTTCATCCCCGGAAGCTTCAACCGGTTTTCATTTGCCCGTTCAACTTTGTCTAGCATCTAGCGTTGGAAGCACTGAAGGAAGGAAATTCTCACTCATATGATAAATTCTATTTTTTTTAAGGGAAATTGGATTAACATTATTCAAACCTATGCTAATTAGGAACCCATTTCAAAGCAGATATAGTATTCTGCGAATGAATGTAATTAAAAACTTCTCCTTTTCGGATCTGATTTGACGTCTGCCTCCAAAAATGTTTACCTTAGAAAAAAAAAATCGCATTGCCACAGCACAGATTTCGTGTGGTTCAGTGAAATCTGATTAATCCAGTCTCAGCCGAATTCAGTATAATGCAAAAATTATGCTATCTAAACGGTTGAGGTTTCATCAAATGAATGAGAGCAAAAAAAAAATGGTTTAATTATTACCTCGCGATTTTCCCGGGGCTTGCTTTGATGGGATCCAAGTGTACCGGGATAAGAAAAATAATATTCTGTCAGAATTCAAATGATGCTATTACAAATAATATCCCGCACTGATTAAGGATTGCGGATCGCACCGTCGTCTGCAGCAGAAATAAAAAGTGCTCCGGGTGCCGCACCCTCACAAATAACCAACCAGAAGTGCTTCGTAAACCGAAGACCCGCGGGAAATTCAATCCCGCAATTCTTTTTGCCCCGGCGAGAAGCTGGCATCGATTACCACCCCCCCCCCCCACCCCCTCACAGCCCCCATATCGTCCCGAAATAGCTCAGACCAGCAACAAGTGAATAAGATAAAAAAAATACTTAGATACCGGTTTTTATCGGGTACCTTCTCCGCCCTGGCCGATCTCGACGGCGCCGTCAACCAGAACCAAACGAGCGATGATACTACAATCAATCATCTCCCCTACCCACCCGAACGAAGAACCTGAACTATTGCGCTCCCCCCAGTTTGGGGGGTTCCACCTTCCACCTTAATCCCTAGCCACCCCCTAGGTTCCACCTTAATCCCTAGCCATGTTTTTCTAATGTTGCCTTGCCCTCCTACCTGCCTGCCTGCCTGCCTGCCTGTCTATGCGACGCTCACAAAAGAAAAGTGGTCGCAGTAACCATTGCTTCGGTATGGTTACTGAACCAAAGTGACCGTCATCGCACTTATCATCACACCGAACCGTCATCGGAGTAGGCCCTGGTTTTATACAAATGATCCGTACACGTGCTGTCCCAGCTTTCGGGATTCGGGGGGGTTCGGATCAGAAGAGCGCGGTCAAACCCCCTTTCCCTAATGCTATTGCTATCTGTTGGCGGAGAAAGAAAGATGGTGGTCTCTCAGTCGGCTCACTTTGGCTTTTTCGGTGAACGGAAAATGTTCCGGGGACGGATGATTTCGTGACAGATAAGCTAAATGTGATACCGAAAAGGTAGACAGACGAGATGGATGCTTTTTAACTTGATACGCTAACACACGTATCGGATCGAAGGCTGTCGGGTTTCGCAAACGAAAACGGATTTCAATTGGCCAAATTAAAGTGGGATTGTTGCATGTCATTTGAAGAACAAACAAAAGCGGGCTCTAGGTGACTGCCTCGAGTATCTTCGGGCGAATTGAAAATCGGTAAATTTTCCAACAACTAAATCCGCATGTCAAACATCGTTTTTTTTGTTTAGTCATAATCCATCTGACTACGAATGTACCTTCCATGGGAAAATCGTTCGTGCGTGTAAAAAAGCCATAATATCTATCGAGCCATAAATCACAACCTGCTTCATTAAATTGCTCAGCTAATGTTATAAATGAATTACACGGATTTTTTCACTCTCTCTCTCTCGCTCGCTCGCTCTCTCCGCGCGTATCAACACTCACCCGTATTAGCACCCATCCATTACGGTAACGAGCTAGATAATGATCTGCCATTTTGCAGGAAAGTGTAGTAGAAGAAAAAAAAACCATAAACAAACAGCTAGGTTGTGTTTGCTCGGATCACCGTTTTCTTTTTTAATGCTTTGGCAGTCCGTTAAAACCATATCGCGCATGTTTGGATACAAATTTGATATGAAATAAACACGCACTAATTATAGCACCTGGACCGGTGGTGACCCCTCGCGTGCGCCCCTCCCCAAACTCAAGTTCGTTTTTTTTGCTATGTGCCAACCCGAGAGCTAGCTCAATTGTGGTCAACACACTTCCACTAACCGAACGTTGGAATTTTCCGTAGCTTATAGCTCGGAGCTAGCAGCAGAAAAAAAGTTAATACATTGCACAAGGGGTCCACAAATGAGGGTGTCGTACCGAGCAAATCATCATCAATTATCGGGACGACTTTCGGACACGAGTTTCAATCAACCGGATTGGACTCGATTGCGAATTCTTTTTTCCTATTCTCTCTTGCTCTACGTTGCCAAGCCGCTGATTTAGATAGTCAATTACCACGGTTTGCTATTGGTCTCCGGAGGAACGATTACAGCTAAGCGGGCTTTCTTGTTCTCGATCGTTTTCTTTTCGCAGAAATCAATCAATTGTGTTTCAAGTGAACGAAAACCCACTTTCATCGGAATTTTCTAAAGACATTTTCTTTACCTAAAGTCAATAACGTATTTCGAGGGAATGCAAATACTTTTTTTTACTTCAAACAAAGTAGGCGATTATCGGAAGCAAATTGAGTTTGACAGACAATTTTCAAACGGAGTTCAAATAAAGTGCATTCTATTTTGGGTCTGTGCCTGCTGGCCACCAGTTTGAAAACAACTTTTTTCGTCATTTTACGATTCAAAATCAACTTCTAACCATCTGTCACGTGCAGCTGTGATATTTTTTTTGTTGTTGCATGTTTGTCTACCCCGTGAGGGAAGAAACAAAGCAACAAAAAAGCAAATGATAAAAAATAAAACATCCTATCAAAATATAATTTTCCAACAAACCCAGCTCGCAGCACTCGACGAGTCGTAAAATTTGCCATAGCAACTGCTCCGCTGGAAGCAACATTAGTACATACGTAAATCAAATCAAATTTCACAAACACACATGCTCATTCGTTCGGGGCCGGGTCGGCTGCAGGTCGCTCGAATCCAACGACGCGGACAATAATTTGCACCGTTTTATTCTGTTCGTGCTTCAAAACCTCGACTTCATTTACCAGCGAGCGGTGACAGTTGTGCACGTGGTTGGAAGCTTTTCGCCAGTTCAAGTTCAAAGCCTGCTGCGCTTTGCTGCGGCAGTTCATCGTCTTTCTTTCTACTGCACCGAAGACCGCTGGGTAGTGGAAATTTGCTAAAGAAATAACATTTAGGGGTTTTTGGTTTGTACAAAATGTACATATTTTGTTTCGCCTTCGGCTCATCAGTGCTTAAAGTTGTTCAAAATTAATCATCATCTCCGCATTTTTGAACATGAAAAACTGTCCAAATATAACTGAATGCAAATGGCAGTGTGAATTGATGTGTCTTGTGGAAGTCTTACAGATTGAGTTAGTGAAATGATCACCAAAGAAAAAGTTCATGACTAGTAATGAAAACAATTTGGAATTTTACACGTGAATACGTTTTACTTTACTATGGGATGGGTCTCTTTTCAAAATTCACCCTTTGGAAGAATGGGTAGAACTTAATCGTGAATATCTCGAGTTGTACTAAACACAACAACCTAATTTTTTTCTGGTCGTATGCCATTTTGAATATAATATAAGTTCTACTCCCCACCAAGTAGAAAAAAAATTATTAAAATTCTTCGTCAATCAAATCATCATTTTACAGTAAACTCAAGATTAAAATATAAAACAGATAGAAATGGTACCAAAAAACTATTTTCTTCCCAATCCCAACGCGGTGGAAATTAATTGTTAATTCAAGATTCCATCAATCAAACATTGGATAGAAGACAATAGAGACACAACGAAATTAAACTTACAATTTCTCAACCGGCGAATTAAAGAGATCGCCTGATAGGGGAAATGTACAATAAGTGAACAGTCAGATCAAATACCAAGTTCCTTTGCTACCGGGAAGTCTTCTGAGTTTTGTATCATCACATCCACAGTAGTTCAGTTGGCAGAACGATTCGATTTGTAACTGTCTTTGAGAGCTTCTGGTGTCAGTTCTGGGATTTGGTTTTCATTTTTTGTTTTTGATTTCATCAATCATAATTTCAGTCTGTTTTTTCGTTGGGTAATAGAGAAAAGTTCTGCCTAAGGTGTGTTTTTTGAGTCATTTATTATTTTGGTTTTACTTGTGAAAGAGACAAAAACGAAAACATTTGAAATCAAACAGTTTATTTGTTTTTAGTTCCTCGGAGAAAATAAAGACAAAAAATGTTCACTCAATCAATAATTAGGAGATATCTAGATCTGAATTCTGGTCCTGAACACTGGATCTGGTTACCGAAAAAGGTTTCTGAAGGCCTGGATTCTGGACTGAGATTCTTTATCCGGATATGAATGAGCTTGAAGCAGAATTCTGTACTTGGATTCGGAACATAGATCTGGATTCTAGACCTGGACCGAGATTGTGAACCTGAACTCCTTACAGAGACCTTAACGTAGATTTTAAACCTGAACCTGAATTCGAAACATGGACTTGGATCCTGGAACTTTTGACAAAGTTCTGAAACTAACCGTTGAACCTAGACTGTGGACGTGAGTTCTGTGCCTGGATTATTGACCAGTATTTTACCCATGGACTAATTTCATGAACTGTCTTCCTGATCGGTATTCCGAGCTTGAATTTTGGAACTACATTTTTAACTAGTCGAAATTGAGTACTTGAATTCAGTTCCAGTTTCTGAATACTGGTCCAGAATTCAGGATTTGGTCTGGTGTAGATAAACAATTTTTTAAATTAACGAACATGATTAAAGTGAATAAATTTTCTAGAGACATTTATTGACAGGTAGATCGACCTCGTCATCATCTTCTTCTAATGTCAGTTATGCTGGTATATTAGGTAGAAATCTATCACCTATTTCTTCTAATGTAAATAATCAAAACACAGGACCGCCTAGCAGTTCATCTTCCAACGAAAACAATTTATTAATAGGTAGACCGGTCAAATCATCTTCTTCTAATAGCAGTCTACCTACAAATATTCCTTCAATGCCATTCGCTTCTTTAAATGAAGTCGATTTGAGTCCTATTGAAAATGAAGTCTCACTGAAATATGATCATATTTCAACTCAAGTGTTATCACAAGATGACATTATTGAGACGAATTTTGACGAAATTAAATCAATTATTAGGAAACTCAAAAACATGAAGGCTCCTGGTAATGATGGAATTTTTAATATTCTTATTGAAAATCTTCCCGATGTTGCCTTGAGACTCCTGGTTAAAATTTTCAACAAATGTTTTTCATTAGCTTACTTCCCAAAAAGATGGAAAAACGCTAAAGTAATTCCTATCCTAAAACCTGATAAAAACCCAGCAGAAACATCAAGTTATCGCCCAATTAGCTTACTTTCTTCAATCAGTAAACTTTTTGAAAAAATTATCTTGTTGAGAATGATGACTCATATAAATGAGAATTCAATTTTTTTACCAGAGCAGTTTGGATTTCGTCATGAACATTCAACTACTCATCAACTTGTAAGAGTTACGAACATGATAAAAGCGAATAAATCTTCTGGATTATCCACTGGAGTTGCTCTTCTAGACATAGTAAAAGCATTCGAAGGTGTTTGGCACAAAGGTTTGATAGCAAAAATGTCTGATTTCCAGTTTCCTATTTATTTGATCAAAATGATTCAAAATTATTTAACTGATCGTACTCTTCAGGTTAGCTATCAAAATTGTAAATCTGAATCCCTACTCGTACTAGCAGGTGTTCCTAAAGGTTCAAGCGTAGCTCCAATCTTGTATGGTATTTTCACTTGCGATCTTCCAAATCAACCTGGTTTGGTTGTCGATCTCTATTCTGTGACGATACAAGTCTGGTAGAAATCTACGAGTGATCTGTAGTCGCCTACAAAGAAGTTTTAATATTTTCAGTGATTATCTGTCGACATGGAAAATTTCACCAAATGCAAAAAAAAAACGCAATTAATCATTTCTTCTCAGAAGTCAATAACTTCCTTTCTTTCATAAAGACAAAAAACTCTTTGTTTGGTGTTAAACCGAATGAAACGGTTAAAACTAAACGCCTCAAACAATAAATAATCGATTTGAAACGAACCATTCAAGTATAACGATCAGAATATGGCACTCGAGAAAGTGATACTATTTCTTAATAATGCTTGATCTTACACCTCTGAAAATGGTCCGGAAGCGAATAGTAGAGTTCGGGTGGGAAGTGCAATCGCATGCGGCTTACTCACTAGCTCCAGCCCCTTCAGATTATTTCCTATTGGCGTATACACCGAAGAAGAAGTAAAAAAAATAAATGGGTCGAGAAGCGGATTGGCGAGAAATCTACAAATTCTCAGAAATAGAAAAAAAGTGCAGCTGTCCAATGTCCAACACTTTGAAATACACAAACTAAAAATTTTCCTTCCAAAATAGACGTTTGTTTTTAGTTTTTCAGGTTTTATTTGTTTTTTTTTTTGGCTAATAAAATAGATTATATATTGATGTTAGATGTATAACAGTTTAACCACCGTCATTTTATCTCTTGAAGTAAGAGAATATCTTGAACAATTCAATGAGAGAGCGGCCTGAGATGAAAAAAAGTAAACCAGTTATGATAACTGAAATGACAATTACAAGATAGACATAAATTGACTTTTTCAGTTGTCATTTTTTAAATATTTCGAAACACATCTCAATACACTTCAAACAATAGAAAATATCGATTTTAACTTGCTGGTGATAAATGAAAACTCAAATGAAAACCGCCACCCTTCATTTACCATTATGGTCGGAGAGAGTTTTTGGTTATCGAGTTGATGTAGTCTAGTCTTCATTCGCACTTGGTCACTACCCACAGTGAAGACAATGACTAGACTACTTGGCAATACAAACTGAGCAAGCAAAATTTTTTAGTGACTAGGTACGATTATTCAGTTGACGATGAATTCTGAAAGCTTCGGCAACAAAAGTTAAATGAATGAGAAGCGATATGCTGACAGTCAACGGCAATAAATTTCATTTTCATCTAATAATGTTCGAGTGAAAAGGAGTTTCACCTCACTGATGCCATCGCGCAAGATTTAGATCGTATGTCAAAAATTATCGGTTTAGAGTTTTTTCAATGCCTTGGTAAGAAATTGGGTGGCTGAATATTTATCTACGAAAAAGTAATGCTCAGTATGGCAAGCAAATTGCAGCTGACGTAGAAAAAGTCGCAATTTTGTTTGAATCTGAACTTCGAATAGCTGTTAAAGAACCGTTAATCGGAGTTTCAAAAGTCTCATGATTTGTTTGCATCACTACAAATGGATGAATATTTGTGTATGAAGAAGTAATGCTCAGTATGGCAAGCCAATTGTAGTTGAGGTAGAAAAAGAGGCATATTTGTTAGAGCCGGAACTACGAAAAAGAAAATATACTTAAAATGGCATTTAAAGAACCGTTTATTACTATTTCAAAAGTCTTACGATTTGTTTGCATTATTAATAATAGCTGAGTAATAATAAACGAAGAAGTAATACTTAGTATGGCAAGTCAATGGCAGCTGTGGTAAAAATGAACCAAGTTTTCTAATAACTGAAACTTCGAAAAAGGAAATATACTTCCAATAGCTTTCAAATAACCGAATATTACTGTTTCATGCCACTACATTTAAGATGTATTTATTTGGGTAAGAAGGAATTGTTTGTCTTTGATTTACTGTTTATTTAGGAATGTAAACTGCCTTGCACTGATAAGACGGAGACGAAGTACACTGTTTCAAACATTGTTCACAAATGAAGCAGTCCATGAAGAAAGGGGAAAATGATCGTGGTGTTCAATAGTTTAAATTTCGGGATAGATGTTGAAATTTTGAACACTAAATTCTCGAGAAAGAATCACGATGAGGCCGATGAAGGATGACAAACTCTCCCTGAAAAAACTTTGATGTTATACCAGGTGGGCCAGTTAATTTTGGCGGATTTTTTTAATTTCATTTTGATTGTAAGTAATAAGTTCTAGATACTTTATTCAAAGTAGATACCTTCGAAAGTTAGGCATTTTTTCTATCTTTCCTTCAATTTACGTATACTAGATCGAAAAAAACTGTTAATCATTTGAAACTAATGAAAACAAATGATAATCGGTAGGGGTCAAATCCGGGAAATATAGTATGGTATGGGGTGAAAGCTCCCACCTGAGTGCAGAAATGATGTTTTTGACTGCTTTCGCTGTGTGTGAGGGCTTTGTTGTGCTGCAATTCGATTTTCTTATGTCTTGTGGGACATTCTGGTCGTTTTACGAGCATTTCTTTCATTTTCTTTCGGTCGATGTCGATGGTTGCCCAGGATCGACCGATGATTTTCTGCGCTTAGGTTTCGCGTTATAAACTCATTTCACATCTTTTGTCACGATTCGGAGCAGAAAACCCTTTGCTTAATGACGGGAATTGAATATATTGGTTGATCTGGGCAGCCGGCTACCGAGAATAAATTATTAATTTATCAAACAAACAAGTCTTTTTTAACTATTCATTCAATATACAGATATATATAGCTGATTTTTATCATTCAATTTATAGTCTTGAAAACAAGACCTAATACAACTTTTCTTTGAAGCTAGCAGCAAATTGATAAGTTAAATGCAGTTGAATGAAGAGATAATTTAGTAAAATCAGTAGTAATCAGAAGTGAAATGTTGAAAATATCTTCCTGCAATTGTCACTTTTTACGGCATGGAAGCAGGAACCCTGTGGATCTATTCTTGGCTCATTTTTTCCGCCGGATTCCACACGACATCTAGGCTGGTACTGTCCGGAGAAAGATAATAGGTACTATCAATCTGCTAGCGGACTCCAGCTCCAGTATCTTTGAATTTCAAGATGCTTTATTCAAAGTAGATACCTTCGAAAGTTAAACTTTTTTCTACATCTTTACTCCAATTTACGTATACTACGTCAAAAAAAAAAACTGCTCATCGTTTTAAACGGGAAACACCGATGAAAACAAATGATAGTCGGTAGGGGCAAATTCCGGGGATTATGGTGAAATTTGGGGTAAAAGTTCCCATCTGCGTTCGGAAATGATGTTTCTGACTGCTTTCGCTATGTTTCGTTGTTCTGCAATTTGACTCCTGTGGAGCATTATGGTCGTATTCCATTTACTTTCGGTAGCGATTAGGTTTTATGGTTGATGTCGGGATTCTCGTAATAAACTGATTTCTCATCTGTTGTCACGATCCGGAGCAGGAAACCCTTTGTTTTCTCAATATAAATCAAATTCTGTTCAAAGTATTGTCGTTCAGTTCATACGGAACTCATTTTCCCACCTTTTGAATGTTTTCCATGACGAGTAGACGACCAGCAGAATCGGTTTGGCAACTAACGTTCAACCTTACCGCCATTTTTTTGGCTTTGAGTATTGTTTTCGTTTGACAATTTTTGAAATTCGGCTGTAAAATTTTTTTTTAATAATCTGACATACCAACTTTTAAATCGTTTAAACCAACTTCTAAAACAAGTTGCGACCGATGGAGCACGTTCTCCGTAAGCTTCACCGAGAATTCGATGGAATTAAGCTACACTTTTTGCAAAATAAAGTAATGATTCAGCTTCTGAATACTGGATTTGGATTCGGTAACTGAATTTTGGAATGGATTCCTGAACTAAATTCGGCTCGACCCGAACTCTGAATTTAATTTGAGGTTTAGAATTTCGATTTAGAATTTAGTTCCAGATTACAGGTTCAGCAAATAAAACTCTGAAACTGGTTGACTAGATTTTTGGACTGAATTTAGTTCCTTTTTAGTTTAGTTTATGTTCGAAATTCGAATCCAGAGTTCTGATTTAGGATTTTATTTTTGGAATTCTGGAACAGAGAAGAAATTCAGGGCATGAGCTCTGGATTATGGAACTAAATGTTAGATCTTCGAACCTGAGTTATACTGATTTCTGAACCAGAATTTAATTCTTGAATTCTGTTTCAGAATTTTGCTCCTAAATTATGTTTCAGAATTCTAAACCTCCATGATGGAGCTAAATTTGGATCCTGAATTCAGTTTCAGTTCCTGAACCTTGGTCCGGATTGTTGGGTCTATTGTAAATAAATGATGGCAAAAAGTACTCAGCAGTTGTGAGCATCGAATAAATTCGGTCAATCGGTTCTTTTAAGAACCATTAAAATGATCCCAGAGGATTATGCGAAGCTTTCCTCTACTGATCAGGTAAGTCCCAAAAATAAACCACAACCAAATTGTTTGTTGTATTTTTTGCTAACATTTGACTTTATTTGATAATTCAATTTATGGTCGAATATGTCTGTTGTCAATAAGTTGAATTTAAGTATAACTGAATCGTTATAATTCTTAAAGCGAAGCTGTAAAAATCTCAACTAATACGAATGATTATCTATATTCGGAAGTGTGAAAGAAGAATGTTAGTTTTCACGTTCTCCAGTTTTGTCTTTGACATTAACCGCCCGCCATTTTTCTCGCTTTCCCATTTTCGTTAATAAAACAAGTTGTTTATTTAAAGTTATTGAAGAAACTGTAAAAGGAAGATCTCTGAAGAGATGGATTTTTTTACAATCTCTTAATTCAAACATTTTTGCACTACAACCAAAACAGCTTAAAAAGAACCGTTAAATATAGTGTAGGGTGCCAACATTTTGAGGTCATCTCTAATTCCGTAAAGCGGTAGTGCTCAAAAGTATGAGCACTTCAATAAAAGTTCCTTTAAAAAATTTGAGTCGAAACGGATCTGGCGGTTGAAATTATGAGATTTAGACAACGAAAATAAATTTTTTTTTGATGCCAAATGTCTTAGAACTTGGAAATCTAGTGTCAACACAATTGTTTTTAAATCGACTCTGAAACTGAATATTTTGAGATATACAATATCGAAAATTTTTGTTAATTCCGAGCTGCAAAACTGCATGAACCATCAAAATCTGGTGTTATCTTGAGCACCATTTTTTTTTTGAAAAAAAAAAGAAATAGTGATGTCTTCCAACCGCAGCTTCAAACTCGTTACCAAATCAACAATTTTTTTTTATAACATCACTTCTATTCGCTCAATTTACTGTAAGATGCCTGAACCGATCTCAACAACTTATGAGTTCGATCGAATCTGATCAAGTTTAAAGAAAAAATTATATATTCGTAGAAGTGACGTAACCGACAAATCGCACTTATACGCCAAATGTAAACAATTTTAGGCTCGTTTGAATGACAAAAAAGAAAGGTATTATCATATCACTAGACGGACGGGGAAACGATGTTTTGGTTTGATTTTTAGATTAATTTTCTAATTCTTTCTTTTCATGTATATTGTTTAAAAGTTCCGATAGAATTTTTATGTAATTAAATTAAATACAATTTGAAGTCCATACCGCAGTATATGAGGTCTGATGACCCGTTTGTGGAGTTCTTTCTGCACATTTTTTTACGTTACAAAAAAAATAAAAAGATTTATTTAAGCGGATTTCTTCGGGCAAACCGCAAAAATGCGCCTAAAGCCACTAGACTAGTTGAACCGATTTGTATAAAAAGAAAAAAAAAACCTGTTGCACTCAATGTCCTTCGTGACAAAAGTAAATGACAAAACGAAAAAAATCGTAGCGTAGATTCCTCACACGGAGCACAGAAAATTTACGTCATTCAACCTTGAATTTCCAGTCGCCGTTTTCCCGGCACTTCCGCGCTCATCTTTCCTGGTTCCGCCGTTCATACTGTTTTTTTTGTTGTTTTGTTCTTTTGAAGCTACTACTGAAGATGAGGGTCATGGTGAGCTATCCTGCCCAGTGGGGACTACCGTTATTGTTTTCATTTTCAACAGACTCGACGAAGGATGACAATTTTTTGCCATTGGAAACCCGTTTTTTTTTACTTCCCGTTCACGTGTTTAATTCAGTGGGAATGGAATTTGATTTATTTGATTTATGGGCCTTTTTATGTAACCAATTTTGTAATGCTTTGATTAACTGACGCCATTCAGGACAGGCCATATGAGACGACGAGCAAAGACATGCTCTGATAAGTAGAAGACTAAAGCGCCAGCTTGGTGAATGCATGCTCTCCTGATCATAGTAGGCGACGACCAACGCACGTGGCAACGGACAGTCACTATAGGCAAAATGGTTGCCTTGACAACAAAACTACAGTTGACTACAGGGTAGGAGCAGAGTAAGGTTCACCAAATCTAAGCATAATTGATATTGACATCGAATATTTATATGTTTCTACTTTCTACCTCGATCCGTAGAGCTTCAAAAAAGTAAAAAAAACTCAAATCCCCGTGTGAGAATATGAATGTTTATGACATCGAAAAAGATATTTATATTTTAGAATAATTTTCCGATGCCACCAGCCTGTGCCATTAAACTGTCTCTGATTATTCTAAAATTCAAAACCATTTCAACCGCTTCAGCTTCCGGGAGAACGGAGAATTTTGCACCTGGTTCGGTTCTCGTCGGCTAGTGGCAGAAACACCAGAGAAAAAAAACTGCTCTGCATAACACCTAGCCCGTGTCGGTCGCCACAGAGTCTCCAAGGTTGCACAGCACAACCGCCAACCGCCTGCTACGATGTGCTGCGAAATTTTCAATTCAAAGCTAGACACTTGAGTACGCGTCAATGGTGGAAAATATCACATCCCAGTCGGCGCTGATGATCGGCAAGCAAAGACTGCAGAATTGCATATTTCATGAGCCTTTCAGAGCAATTCCGGGCGGATGCCCTTGTTCAAACTTGCCCGTTCCGATCCAGTTCAATGTGAAAACGGTGGGAGTTTATTTAATGGAAACGCCCGGTAGTTTGATAAATCAAACCGAAGCTGAGTTCCAAAATGGAGTCAATATAAAATCCACTAACGCAAATAGTTCCAGTTAAGCCAAACCAAACGAACGGTTGTTGTTTCCGCAGATCCATTCCATTACCAACACCACCAGCTCACAACCGTCTGAATACAGGTAAGCACTTGTAACATATTCGAATGCCAAATAAACAACTTTTACCATAATTGCGTGCCACCCGCCGTTCCACGAAATGAAAAATGAAATAATTACTGCATTCAAACATATTACGGTATGATTACCACACTTTCCTTCCCACTTCTACAACCGAGCACTGTTGCACACACAGAAGTGCAATCGAAGTGCGGTGTGAAAATTCATTCCGATCGTGCAGCGTTCAAAAGGTCCACTGAAACTTATGTGATGTACGATGCCATACACTTTTGAAATTATACACCCAACATCCTAGCATTGCACAACGGAAGGAAACGGCGTCGTCGTCGTCGTTAGCGTCGGCATCAGTAGGCTTCTTTGCCAATGAGTGTTGATTATGACAGATGCACAGAACTCACCACGGCTCTTGGTTGTGAAATCGGTTTACCTGCACTTAAACTGTGCCTTTCAACGCCTACTGCCTACTGCCTACAGCAGCCTACTGTGACTGCTCGGTTTCATGGCTGGTGTCGATGATGGCGATTGCATGTAATAATATATATTCATGAATCCAATTTATATTAATAGTTAGTGATTAAAATTTACGTTGCCACTTTCGGTGGCAGAGGTCCTCTTCTGTACACAGTAGCGTACACCAGGTTGCAACTTGTTTTACATTTTGATAGAGTCATGTGTAACATACTCCTCATGCGGTTGCAGTTAAATCCTGAATAATTGGCGGTAACTTTCTGCGGTCAGTTTCGAGTATTCGGCGGATGCGGCGACCATCGTTTGAATGTCCCAGGTGGTAACCGAATAACTTTCTGTAAACTAATTTCTAGCTGGAACAATTTCACAGTCTACTAATACCAATCCCTAGGTCAAACAAACAGACTGTCTCGGAAAAAATTTCTCGTAATTCAATTAACAAGTAAGAGAAAGGTTAAAACTACAAAACCTACGTGATCGCCTTCGGTTTCAATCAGGGTTCGAAGGAAGAAATAAACATCTAATCATATTTGATGCAAGAGTAGCCCGTCTTTGTGAATGTTGGATTTCCGGTTTGCGACTCGACATAACGAACTTTTAATGGTTCTCGTCGCTTTTATTGTACCCTACACAATACGGTTCCATTCTAACTGTCAATTTACGATCAAATATACCCCATAATGCATAGACAATTAACTTTCCAAAAACTGACAAACTTTGTTCCATCTGCAACCGTTGGCTCCCGTTCCAGAAACTCATTTCGAACTTTGCACCACAATGCTCATGCGTTGGCTTGCATGGAAATCATGGATTTTTTTTGTTGTAGCTTCTCGAACGAAACCAAACCCATTATCATTTCTCTTCCGCAAAATTCGACTAAACTTTTGTGACACTGAAAGCGAATAATCCGCAAAATATACAAAACTATTCCAAAACAATCTGTTGCTATCTACAGCTCTCCCCCGCAGCATGCCATGGATTCTGGGCAACTTTTCTGCGGACGATCGATTATGGGCCATAGCCTAGCAACGACCCAGGCAATAAAAATAAATAGCAGCAGCAGTAGTAGTAGTAGTAGGCTACGATGGGACGATCAGAAACACGTCGAAAGTAATCGAACGAAATTTGTGACTGGTCGAAGTAGGCCTTCACCGAAGAGTGTTTCTTTTTTTTTTTTGGT
Organism: Malaya genurostris; assembly: GCF_030247185.1. Taxonomy (NCBI): domain Eukaryota; kingdom Metazoa; phylum Arthropoda; class Insecta; order Diptera; family Culicidae; genus Malaya; species Malaya genurostris. Next base: position 164,680,526 of record NC_080570.1, on the reverse strand, counting down.
GCGATGTTTTCTTTTTATTCGCACTTATATGTGGATTTGATTCTGTTCACGCGCTGGGGCGCAAAAACTCTTCAACGGTGCCGGTTATTGAATGTAGTTTGTTTTTCCTTTGACAGCCTGGAAACATTTGTTCGGAACAGTTTATGAATTTAATGAATTTGTTGAAGATCTCGACAGGAATCCGAACAAAAAACGCTCAACTGACACTTAGCGGTTTTACCATTTTCAGTTGACACAAAATTCTTTGTTCGAAAATGAATCAATGAATTTGAAAATTCAAATATACAACACCAAGAAATTTCAGTACTTAACGTAACGGGTGTTTTTTAGCAAGTTGTTTTTTCAAGAGGGATTACTCTATTGTCTGAAAGTTGTTTTGACAGTGTAAAGTGTCGTCTCTACTCAGTATTGATTGGCAAATCATCATGAATAGGTTAACTGCAGAAAAAAGCTTACAAATCGTGGAAATTTATTGTCAAAATCATTGCAAATTTTTTTTCAGTAATGAAGTCTTTGGTTTATGTGAATAAACCAACAACGATTGATGTTTTGGAATTCAATATTCAACGTATCATTGCTGAAATACGCCCTCAAATGTTTGAAAAAGTAGTCGAAAATTGGACCTCTGGAATGAACTTTGTGGAAAATAGTCGTGGCGGCCAAATGTCCGAAATCATATTTAAATGTTGTTGTTTTATTTAAATTTCAAATCAGCTAGCTCTTAAAAAGTACCCTTTCGAATTTAAACAGCATACCATTGTTCAACACTTTCTATGTCTTCTTGAACCACTACACAATTGAGACTTGATGCAATAGAACGGAAAATTTCGATTTCGTGATATTACAATTTTAAAATTGAAACTGCTCCAATAATCTTATTTTCGTTTTTTTTTTTAATTCCAGAATACCTGAATTCTGCAATTCTTCAATTTCTGAATTTTATATTTTTCGGGTTTTTGGGAGTCGAAATTTCGTATTGTTTGAATTTTTTGAATTTCGGATTTTCGAAGTTTCAGTATTTCAAATTTGTTATATTCACCGAATTTTCAAATTACTAAACGGATTTCTCCGTTTCTTGAATCTCTGAGCTTAACTTAACATAATTTTTTCGGTTTCATATATCCAGCTATTTCCTATTTCCGGATTTATAAGTTTCAAATTACCCGAATTTCTAAGAATCTGATTTTACAAATTTTTGTATTACTGGCTGTCGTATTTTTTTGAATTTCATACTTTCAGAATACCTAAATTTTACAATTATTCAATTTCTGAATTTCATATTTTTAGGGTTTTTGTCGTGAATACGACTTACTTTACTATGGGGCGCCTTTTCAAAATTTACCCTCTGAGAGAATGATAAGTTTCTGATCGTGAATATCTCATGTTATATCTAATGAATCAACATAATTCTTGCTACACGCCATCGGAAATATGATCACAATTTTATAATAAAATTTTCAGTTCTGTGACATATTCTCAAATAGTTCAAAATTAAACTTTTTTGAAATGTTTGGTATAAACGAGTATCAAAAAAGATAATTCATAAGGCGCGTTTGCCTTTCTCGTATTTTGAAAGCTCATAGCTCAGTGATCTGTAGAAGGATTTATATAATCTAACTACCAATAGAATCGAAAATTTGTAACTTGAACGTGTATTGCAACAACATTGAAGTTTTTCAATAGTACACTATTGAAAAACCTGTTTGATTTAGCCCATGAAAGCACCAGCCAATCAGAACGCGAGATGTCTGCATCTATACAAGAGCATCCATATAAAAGCTGAGATGTTCATTTTTCCTACCATTTGCTGAGCAACTCTTTCCGAAACAAGACACACGAGAGCAACATCGAGGACCTGTCGTCTCACTGTTACCCGATCTAAATGCACGAGACACAATGACACCGAAAATCGGTAGAAAGGCAGCCAAAAAGTCCAGCAAGGCCCATTGCTGAAACAAGACACACACGAGAACCATATCAGATCTCAATATTTCCTACCAAAAGATTCATCAAGATGGAAGCTAAATTAATTTGCACAGTCACTAACACATTCAATTACGAACGGCAATGCGAAAGCGAAAGTGATGATTTTGGACACATCTTTATACTAGTATACAAATATGCCGTGCGAAACAGAGTTGAACAAATTGAACAAATGAAAGAGACGAACAAATGTTTCCACTTGATTTGCGCATTCTACTTCCCAGGCGTATCAGAACTGGCTAAACTGGCTAAGCAATCCTAAATATTTCTTTATCACAGTGGTGTGGTCGTCCTGAAAAGGACGGGGTTATCAACTCCTCATCGTTACGGATGGCCAGCTGCAGTTGGCGAGGGATGATTTTCGTTTTCTTGTTGTCACGGGCAGCATTACCGGCCAATTCCAACACTTCGGCAGCCAAGTACTCCATCACTGCAGAAACGCTCTGCGTAGTTTCCCTTTCGGAGCAGACGATGGATTTTGCCAACTGGAAACTGCAGACCAGCACGGTTCGAGCGGGACTTTGCCTTGCCGTTAACTCTTCCTCCTGTGTGCGTGTTTCTGCGTAAAAATTCCACAAATGCTGTTAACAGCTCGACAGCCAATACTGGCTGCTGTTATACTAACTCTCTCTTTTATATCGTCTCACTGTTTCCCATTCTGCGAAGGGGAGGTCTCTACACCGTTACCAGTAGAGGTATAAAAAGAAATGTGATGTGAGAAATAGCGTCATTTAAGTTAAAGCAGCTACTCTGAACGTACAAGACACTGTCAGCTGTTAGATGGCACCGAAAACCGGAAAAAAGGCAGATTTGTACCGTCACTAACACATTCAATTACGAACGGCAATGTGAAAGCGAATGTGATGATGTTGAACACATCTTTATACTAGTATGGGGTCGTGTGAAAATATGCCATGCGATACAGGGTTGCCATATATACAGGTTAATCTGTATTTTATTTATACATACATATATGTACAGATTAATCTGTATTATTATTATTATTATTATTATTATTATTATTATTATTATTATTATTATTATTATTATTATTATTATTATTATTATTATTATTATTATTATTATTATTATTATTACTATCATTATTATTATTGAAATGACTTGCATACCGAAGATCGTCGATACATTTCAGACCAGGCCATTGCAATTGTTTCGTACTGAAATTTCGAGAAGAATCAGATGTCTTCAAACTTCATAGTTTCAATAAAAATAAACTACAAATTTGTCGTACCTAGCTTCCTATATTGGCAAATTAAAAAGGAATTGTTTCAAGTTTGGAATATATAGCTGTTCAATGTAACTAATCTGTACTTTAATGTAGGTGCATCGCTTCAAACTCTATTAGTGAAAAAGGGGAAAGCTTGCACAATTCATATAATCAATCAACTAACTGATATTCGGAAAAGTGATGTGAGCGTGCCAGTTTTCTCGTATTCACGACATCCAGTTATGTCTGACATTACCCACCCGCCTTTTTTGGGATTCAGAATTTCCGAATGTTTGAGTTTTCTGAACTTATTTCTAATTTTTTGTAATTTAGAATTTCAAATTTGTTTATCCTTCAATTTTCATATTACTAAACGGAATTTTCCATTTTCTGCAGCTTCTAAATATCTTATTGCGGTATTTCCAACATTTTCAGTGCTTCAATAATCTAAGTTTCTGGTTTTCTGGATCTCTGAATGGCGGATTTTGGAATATTTAAATTTAGCAAAACTTCAGTTTCTGAATTTTATATTTTATGGTTTCGGAATTTTCAAATGTTTGAGTTTTTGAATTTCCGAATATCAAAATGTCAGAATTTCAAATGTGTCCTTTAATTTTCAAATTACTGAACGAAATTTCTCGTTTTCTGCCAGTCTGGGCTTCAAAATATCTAATTTTGAAAATTGTTTGATTTTCTGAATCCAGCTATTTCATGTTTCCTGACTTCCAATTTCCCGAGTTTCTAATATTCAGATATTCTGGTTTCACAAATTTCGGTATCTTCTATGTAATGTATTTTGTAATTTCATTCTTTTTCAAATTCAGATGTTTTGTGCTCCGATAATCTCCGATTTCATAATACTTCAGAACATTATTTTCTGGTTTGTGGAGTTTTGAAATTTTGTAATTATTTGAATTTTTGAATTAAAAAATTTCATTTCCTATTTCCGGATTTCTAAGTTTCCAATTTCCCGAATTTCTATGATTCAGAATTTCTAACCTTTCAAATATCGGTATTTTCGACGCAATTTTTCAATTTTTCGAATTCAGATTCTCTGTGCTTCGATAATCTCTAATTTTTTTTTTATGCCCAAATTTTCAAAGTACTGAACGGAATCTCCCGTTTTCTGAATCTGTCAGCTTTAAAATATATAATTTTCTGAATCTCGACATTAAGGAATACTTAAAATTTGCAATTCTTCAATTTCTGAATTCATATTTATCGGATTGTTAGGCTATAAAATTTCTAATAATTTGAATTTGGGAATTGCAAAATTGCAGGATTTCTAATTATTTATCCTTTAATTTTCAAATTACTGAGCGGAATCCCTGAGCCTCAAAATATTTAATTTGTGAATTTCTTGATTTCATAAATTCAACTGTACCCAATTTCCGAATTTCTAAGATCTTACCTAACAAATTTCGGTATTTTCGAAGTAATTTTACAGTTTTTTAAATTCAGATTTTCTACTCTCCGATAATCTCTAAGTCTCGGATTTTCTGAATTTCTGAGTCTCGGAGTTTCAGAATACTTAAATTCATCAATTTCTGAATTTTATAATTAACTTTAACGATTTTTGACACTCTGAGCTTCAAAACATCTGGTTTTGTGAGTTTCTTGATTGCATAAATCCAACTATTTCGTATTTTTACATTTCTGAGTTTCCAATTAACTGAAGTTTTTAAAATCAGAATTTCTGACTTTACAAATTCCAGTATTTCCTATGTTATGGATTCCGTAATTTAACAATTTTCATTTTCTGAATTTCTCTTATATTCCGGATTTTCGAGTTTCGAAATTTTGAACTATTTGAATTTTTGAGTTTTGGGATTTCTACAGAATACTTAAACTTGGAAAAATGGCCAAATTGATCAAATTTCCCGGATTTTTGGTAATTGGGAATTTCGCAATACTTCTTTTTTCTGAATTTCATATTTTCCGGATTGCTGAATTTCTAAATTTCGATAAATTTTTTTATCCTCCAATTTTCAAATTGCTGAACGGATTTCCCCTTTTTTCTCTCTGTGCTTCAAAGTATCTAATTTTATGAATTTCTTGATTTCATAAATCCAGCTCAACTATTTCCTGAGATTACCAATTTGATGTTTCCGACATGGATTTCGTAATTTTACAATCCTTACCTTTTTTCATAAATATGAAAAATAGGTTTAGGATTCGCTCAAACCTGTAAAAAAATTCCGAGGGCCGAGGTTTGGAATTCTAGACCAGAATGCAAGTCTAGAATTTGGTTCCAAAATTCAGTACAATTCTACAATTCTAGAAGTGTAACTGAATTTTGGAATTACATTGGGAAGATTTAATGAACCATTTTTTTCAAAAAATTGTTTTTTTTTACTTCGGAAATCCGTTTAGAAAAAAACCGCAAAATCGAAAAAAAGCCAAATGTTTTAAAAATGTACGAAACGGCCAGATTTAGCGCAATCCTAAAAAAATTTGATGAAAAAATTCGACTTTTGAAGAAAAATTAAAGAAAAACAAACGAAATTCACTCCCACATTTGTGGAATAGGTTTCGAGCGACTCGAGTTGAAATAGATAATTTTTTGTTGATGCCAAATGTCTTAGAAATGCCTGAAAAGACGAGATCTGGTGTAATCTAAAAAAGATTTTTTGTTTATAGCGAAATTTTTCTAAGTTAAAAAAAAGCCAGACCAGAATTTCTGTATGCCAAATATCTTAGAAATCAGAAAAATTTGACTTTGAAACTTAGAAAAAATTTAGATTTCTGAAATCGAAATATATCGTAGAAATAAGATTTGGTGCAATCCCAAAAAAATTTTGTTGAAAAAATTCGACTTTGAAACTTTTAAAATTTAAACTGAAAATTTTATATTTTTGAAATCGAGATTTTTGTTATGGCAAATGTCTTAGAAATGTATGAAAAGTCGAGATCTGGTGTATCCTGAAATATTTTTTTTCGTCGATAATGAGGTCTGAGAGTTAATTTAAAACTTATCGCGTAATTCAGTAAAATCGAACAACGCAATGAGATCTAAAAAGCTCACACACAAAACAAACAAACACACCTTTAAAGCCGGACCGCAGAGTGTTCAATTTTCAACTCGAGTCGCTCGAAACCTATTCCACAAATGTGGGAGTGAATTTCGTTTGTTTGATTTGATTTTCCACTTCATTCGAACTGACAGCGCGTGTTATTTTTTTTTCACTCCTCGAAGTAGGCTGTGAATGGGTGCGTTGCCATGGTGGCACACCACATTCATTCGGTCGGTCGGAATTCCTCGAACTCACATTCCACTGGACAAGAATCCAATGGTGATCCAATGAATGAGTGAGTTCGATTGAATTGTCATGCTTCAAGCTTAGCTTCTCTCCTGTCTGGTCCGTTCGGATGAAGCTTTCTAGCGAGGTAGGATTACTTCATTTCAGTTATCATGATCAAAAAAATAGGTTTGAATTCATATACAACAAAAAAAAGATGGAAATCCTAATGGAAAGTAGCATGAAAGGCAAAATTTTAAGGCTAATGAAAAGTGAATTAATTATAATACTCTATTCGAAGGCCGTATCCTATCATCACTTCACCGTCAACGAGTGTCATGTTCCCCGGTTTCCCACAGCTCTCAGTAGAAAACTGGACAAACCAGTGTCCTTTTCATGTTTTATGCATGACACCCACTACCTCTCGGGAGATAGAGAGAAAGAGAGAGAAAGACAGTATATCGTGCCGTGACTTCCCTGTCATATCGGTGCCAACCGCACAATGAGTGCATTAATTGAAGTAGTTTTCCACATTTAACTTTCCACTATGCATTTCAAGTAACTATCGCCCCGCTCTGGTTGACAGTTCAACTGAATGAACTGTGACCTGTCCGACCCCTGCTCATAACTCTCATGGCTTGCTTGACCTTACGTTTCGACGACGACGCCTGCTGTGATGTTGTTGCACACTGGTTGAACCGGATAAAAAGCTCATTACAGCGAGGTTTTTATTCCCATTTCTCCCGGGAGCTAAACTCCATTTATTCTGCGTAATGGATTTTGTTTGTATGTTGCGGGTGACTGGATGCAGTGTAAAACCAGGGCCACGTGCCTCTCCGCAGAGTCTGCTTAATATCCACTGTAATAAAATACTCTTACCTACTACTACTGCCGGTAGAGTGCTAGCAAGAACCAGAACCAGAACCCGAACCCGTTCTCTGCTCAATTTTCCTGCAGAGGACGAATTACGAATAATAATATTCACTTCGCACACAAGCTTTTATCACCGTTTGCGGCCAGTGAAATAGGACCCCAAAGGCAAGTTGAAAGTTGAAAATAATTAAAGTTCTTGCCGTTTGCCGCTTGTCGCCTGTTGTCGTGTATTTCGGGAAGATAGTTTTCTAATGGACTGTAATGTGGATTTCATGACGTCATCATAGCCAAAAACTTTGAAACAAATTAGAGTTCAGTCGCAGACACAGGTACTGGTAGAAATCGAACTGAAATTCCGTCAGATTCAAAATATTAACCAAGGAACCGACGCCCGCCAATCAAAGCCTACTTCGACGAACTGCCGCCGTCGTACTTCCACACATAACCTATTTCAAACCGGCTATCAATTCTACGGATTTGCTTATTAAAACGACCTAAACCGAAACCATCGCCGCTGGAAGGTTGAAAGTCGACTCCAATAATCCGACAGAAAGAGCTTATTATCTGACAAAGTCAAACCCTCACCTGTCATCTGAAGCTGTCCTGTTTTTTTTGGGGTTTGAAATCGAATCGAACGAGCGAAGATTAATCAATGTTTCACCCGCACCGCCATTTTTCACGAACGAAACCCCGTCATAATAAATACTGCTCTTCCATCCGAACGAACCGGGCCAACTGAGGCAATATTGCCAAAAATCTGTCACAAAAAGGTACACACTCAATCGTTTACATTATCCCCAGTGGAAAATAGGATTTTTTTTTCTTCTCATATTCACCGGCATCACCTTTCGCAGTCCAAGTGCTTTAAATTGTGAGTCGGCGAAAGAGAGTGTGTTGTGGGAAAAGAAAACGGAAAGCAAAGGAATCGTTTCCACCAAGAGTATCATTCATCATGATCATGATCATCATCATAATCGACTGAAGAGGGAAACCGTGTGAGTGTTTGTTTGTGCTGCGGGGAATCGTGCGAGAGTGGATTATGATTTTCGAGCAAGTTTTGCAGTTCCCAAGGATATGTTCAGGGATGTCAAGTTGAGATGATTTGAAAGCCGAAGAAGCCGTTGTTGTCAATTTCAACGAGTGGGTGGCCGGAGATGCTTGAAAATAATTAGTTTTTACACGCTACTGGCTTCCGAAATTTGATGGAATTTTCCTCGGAATGTTTCTCGGAACAATTGAACGGGCGTCGAAGGTGAAGAAGGCGGTGAAGTGTCTTTGGATTATCAAATCGTTTGCTTTATTTCCAAGAGATTTGAATCAAATCTGCTCTAGCTGATCGGAAATTGTTTGGCAGTGGAAGGATCGATTGGCGATGAGGTAAAAAATCAAACGTTGGCTATTTTAGAACAAAAAACAATTGAGAAATCCAGAAATTTTGGGAGTCAGAAATTAGGGAAATTGGAAATTCAACAATTCGGTAATGGGGAATCTGAGAATTAAAACATCATGAAGTCATAGAAAAAGGCTTCGCATGAAATCATATCTATTATTCATAATTCCATGAGCAGAATGATTTTCATGATATAAATCATTTTGTTATGTTTCATGATTTCATGATTTTTCAATCATGGTATCTGCTTTGAACTTTTATCCGTGTACTGAAATTCAGAGATTCGTAAAATCAAATCAGAGATCCAGAGATTGTAACATTAATGTCCACTCAAAAGTTCAAACTGCCCGGAATTCTGGAATGCGAAAACGCAGAGAATTTGGGTTTTCAAAAATTCAGAAATCCTAAAATTTAGAAAATTCGAGATCCAGAAATTGCTGGCAGCACCCTCTCAGGTTTCAATTAAACTTTCTGTACAAGCACTGCCCATATGCCTATAATTTCAGATTTCAATTATAATTTCAATAATGTATCATTGATAGATCGGAAGTGTATTATCAAAACGTCGTGCATTAGTACAAAGATTTAACGTTTAGTAGCGTAAAATATTAAAAAAAGAGGTTAGAGGGTAACGTCAGAGACCTAACCGGATGACGTGAATACGAATAAAATAGATCTTTCAGTTTCCTCAATGTTAAGAAATGTGGATTCAGAAACTGGAACTTAGGAACTAAATGTTTTTGATTGAACGCTAGAGCTGAATTCTGAAACTCAATTTTGATGCTATTTTGCGAAATTGAATTCGGAACCTAAGCTCGGTAACTGAACTCTGAGTTGTTAAACGAATCACTGAACCTGTCCAGGTAACCAGTAAGCACTAATAATAACATTAAAATAGCCTTTTATGAGCACCAACAATGCTTATAGCTCTATATCTGCAATCTGAAAGCTCGTTTGTTGTAAATCAATCAGAATTCAGCTTTCGGAATGCATACCAGCCATAAACAAGCATTATTAAGTCGGCTTTAATTTAGTCTCAAGTGCGATTGAAATGCCAATTAGCGATTATTTGCTGTCAAAACGCGGCATTAGTATGTGCTTATTGATTACCGCGGTGTGTTTTAGAACTGTATTCTAGGCCAGAATTCTGACTCGGCACTGAATTCTGAACCTGAGTCCTAGCACTGTACTCTGGACCTAGACCTTCACCTCAGCTGAATTTTAGTTACAGAATTCCGATCCAGGAATTCTTTTTCAAGTTCGGATCCGAAATTCAGCTTAGAAGTTCATTTCCATAGTCCGAATCCGGATTAAAAATCTTCCTAATTTAATTCCACACTTCTAGAATCTTAGAGCGGAATTTTGGAACCAATTTCTAACATGCTTTCTGGTATAAAACTTCGAGCTTGGACTGTGGAATGCAGTACAGAACCGAATTCTAAGAACATAACTTAATATTTTTGTCTGAGATTTGGCTTAGAATCAAGCTCTGCAATTCGGTTTCAGTTTAAAAAAATTGGTACTCGATTCTGGACGAAGAACAGAATTTGAGATCCGGATTCTGGAAAGGGAAAAAGGATAATGGATTCTGAAACTAGATTTCAAAATTGAACTCCAGAAATGGATTCTGGACCGAGATTCTGGTCCGAACTAAACGAGTAAACTAGACAGGCTAGAATGATCTTTTTACCTTCTTTACTTATCAAGCATTTTATAAAAAAGTTAATTTCACATCTTTCTGGCAATTCACGAATACCCTTTTTGAAAATTAGACCAGCTTGGCCATCCATTTTTTGATTCATCATAATTGGAGAAGCGCTGGTCAGCTAGGTTAAGCGGCATCGATCGGAACAAATAGTAATCGGAAGGGGCAATATATGAGCTATACAGCGGGTAGGGTAGGACTTCCTATCTGAGCGAACTCACTCACTCACTTTGTACGAGATCGAAAGTCGTTTTATTTGAATCTAAGTAAATCGGTGAAAATCGGTTCAGCCGTCTCCAAGATAATTGAGTGACAATATTTGCTAAGTTCGTAGAGCTGAATCGAATGGTATATGACATACGGCTCTCGGAATTTTTTTTTTCAAGTTTGGGCGAAACCTAAACCTATTTTTTATATTTATAAAAGAAAGGCAAAGATTGAAGAAAAAAAAACGAGATCCATGTCGGAAATACCTAAAGTAAATTCAGAAATTCAGGAAACTGGAAATTTACCAAATTATATATTTTACAGCTCAGAGATTCAGAAAACGGGAAATTTCGTACAGTAATTTGAAAATTCGGGTATACAAAACTTTCATATTCAGAAATTTAGAGAATGCGGAATTCAAAAATTCAAAGAGTTACAAATTTCCAGATCCAAAAAAAATCGGCAAACATGAAATTCACAAATTGAAGAACTGCGAAATTTAGGCTTTCCGAAATTCTTAAATTTGAAAAATTGTGAAATTACCTCGGAAACACCGAAATTTGTTAGGTAAGATTCTATTTCAATACATGGATGAAATCAATTTCCGGCACCATGATTAAAAATTCATGAAATCATGAAACATGTCTTCTCATGATACCATACCTATTATTCATGATTTCATGAGCAGAATAATTCATAAAAATTTAACTAAAATTTACGATTAAAAAAATTTTTTTTTTATTACACCAGATTTTGACTTTTTTTTGCATTTCTAAGACATTCGGCATCAAAAAAATATTTTCGATTTCTGAAACCTATTGAAACTATTGTTTCTGGTAGTGGTAATTTCCGAAATCCGAACAATTTTTTATTGATGACAAAAGTCTAAGAATTGCATGAAACATCAAGATTTTGTGTTTTCCTGAAACATTTTTTTTTAATCCCGACTGACTTGACTTTTTAGGACTCTGAAACGTCGAGATCTAGTGCCATCTCGTAGTTTAAAAAAAAATCAATTCTGGGACTGGGGAACTCAAAGGTCTTCTTAGAATTGCATGAAACTTGGAGATATGGTGTTATAGATATGATAGATTTCATGCAATTCTGACATTCGACAGAAAAAAAAGCTTAGAAGTTCATTTCCAGAGTCCGAATTTTCAGTCGTTTTAGTCAATTCTAATGCATTTGGCATCCACAAAAAGTCAACCTCAAACATTTTTTAATTTGATAATTTAATTTTTCAAAAATCTTACTTTGAAATGACACCTATTCCCCCTCCTCCTCACCACACACTGAAAAAAAGAGTCAGTTCGGACATGGAAAAGTTTTTGTTAGTAAGTTTTTGCCTTTCTCATATAGACGCAAAATCGTCCAGAAATGGTAAAATACTGACATGATCGCCTTGGATATGCATTGAACTTTGCATGTGTGTTCGTTATAGCAAATGAAGTATTTTTCACTGGTCTAGAGACTAATTTTTCACTCAAGACTAATTTATGAAAAAGGCGTATGTATTTTTAGCCACATTATTTTCAAACAATTATAACTAGAAATCTATTGCTTCTACAAAAAATAGGCCTACGAAAAAATTGTAGGTAATCAATTGAACTTTCTAAAAAAATACACTGAAAAAAATCTTCCAATTTTTCTTGAAATAAAAAATAAAATTTATTTTTCAAAATTCTCAGTTATTTTAACGCATGATACGACCCTTTTTAAATTTTATATCGCAAAAAATCGTCAAGTTACAAAAAAAAACGAATGAATGAATAAATGTATCTGGGCAATGAAACATTATTTTCCAAGCTACGTGCAATAAAAAAGCGGATAGCAAGGTACTTCCTAAATGCAGTCATTTTCGCGATATGTAAGGAACTAAATCGGGAAAATTGATATATCAGGAGAAATTTTTTTATGCCAAAATATCTAAGAATTGCATGAAACGTGAAGATTTGGTCTTATCTCGAAAAGATTTCTTGCAACAAAAAAAAAATTGATTTCGGAAATCTCAATATTCCCAGTGGATTTTAAAGAAAATTCAAGATTTCGACGTTTCAGACAATTGTAAGGCATTTGGCATAAAAAAATATTGATTTCGGAAATCTAAAAAATGTTTTAAATTGCAGAAAGTTGATTTTTTCAAAAAAAAAAAACTTTACAATGACACCCTCCTCATCCTTCTCACTACACACTGAAAAAATAGTCAGTGCGGACATGGAAAAGTTTTTGTTAGTAAATTTTTTTTCTTGAAAGTGCCCATCTTGATATGTATGAACGGTTTGTAGGGAGCACCTATCTTGGGACAAATTTTTAACAAAATAAAAAATGATTTTTTTAAATCGATTTTAAAATTTTAAAGTCAATTTTTTCCAGTGTATGACTCGTTAAGGATTTTTTCCAGTAGTTTTATTCGAAAATATGACTGATTTTGTGAAATCACTAGTACAACACTTGAAAAAGTTTGGATATTTTTAATAGACAGTCTAGTTAAATTTCCGTAACAATCAAACAAAGTATGCAAAGTGACTTTTTGCGACAAAGTCTACAAGTCCAGAAAATTTTATTCAAATCTGAGAGGGTGCTGTCACCTGCGACTGTAATGTTTTTTAAACAATTTCAAATTTGTTCAAATCAGTTCAGTAATCAACGAGAAAATTTAGCGAATTGAAAAAAGTGCCGTTTGTCGGTTGTGTCACTTTTACGATCATATATCTGAAGTCGGAAGCGTTTAACATGAGCCTTCAAAACTTGATGGGTGGCTTTCAAATGAACCTAAAATTGTCAATCCTAAAGGCGTAGAGAGATGCATGAACATACATAGCATCTTTTTTATCCACCTAGTGGTGTAATAGTACTTTTCTCTTGTTATTCACACAGTCTTATTAAAACCATTTTGCTATTTGGATAATTTCTAACACGAATTTGGGTTTAATTTTGATAGAAACTCATTTAGATTTATTCGGGTAGATAATAAAAGTATGCTTCAACACTTACGACGCATATTCAGCAACATTCATCAAATCAAATATATTGAATATATTGAAAAAAAAAAAACTGATGTAATTTTGCGGATATCAAAAAAAGTGCTATTTGCCGGTTGCGTCACTTTTATGATTATATCTTCAGAACCGAAAGAGTTACTTAGAATTTCAAGCGATCGTTTCAAAAACTTGAGATATTAATCAATACAAATTTAACGCAATTTACTGTGTGAAAAAGTTCAGCAGGTTTTTTTTCTAACCTTCAATACTTTTTCGAGTTGCACAAGTCCATGCACCAATTCAGTCACTTAATTAGATTCAACAACAAAACCTAATTACTAATCGAACGCAAAACTGTGAAATTCTTCCAAAGTTGAAAACAAAGAAATCATTAGAACAAAAATCCTAGTTCGAAACAAATTTAATTTTACCCAACAACAACAACACAGCATCCGACCATCGGGAGGAAATCTTTTCCGAAATCCATCGGATCACTCTCCCAGTAGTGTAGCACAACACAACCACCATGAAACGGCAAACATTCTCATTCTATTCGCTTGCACTTCATTTTGTCCGTTAAAGTGCAAAAAACTTTACAGTTTGCTGTACGTTTTCTGATTAGTGAAACTATTTAATTTAGTTTGTGCCATCATCATCATCATCATCATCATTCCAGTTCCTTTCCGTTCAGCCTGCCTGTCAGGCCACAGAACAAACACAATGGCACAATCAGCTGGTGCCACTCTCACACTCGCACTCACATTCCACATCGTAGCAGGCTTTGATGCTAAAAGCAAATGTCAATTAGCAGAGCCAACCACCATCATCAACAACAAACAGCAACTTTGGGGCATGGCCAACTGTGTGATGTTGCTTTTATTTAAACGGGAACGTTTGTTGGAACGAATGGCACTTTTGTTACTGGATATTAAAACAAAATGGCTTCTGAAGGTTTATGACTTTCCAGCCAGAGGACGAGGGTTTTTGGGATGATTAGAATTAAAAATATCAAGCGAACATGTGGCTTCGGTTGTTTGGTGTTTGGTTAAGCAACTTGCACCACCCTTCCCAGGACCGACGAACGCTAGGGTGGTCGACTTTTCGAAGAAGCAAAATTGTCATAACCTTCCTCAGGAAGGTGGAAGAACCTCGCACTCTCACTCGTTTTCGTTTACGTTATTATGTTTTTGTCTATAATTGCCATTTAATGTTCGTATCACGTTGCTACGACGTGCCCCGAAATGAGCAAATAAAACGGGTTTTTGTTTGTTTCCTCCGCTACGAAATGTTGTTTATTTTTAGCTTATCTGAAATTAAACAGCAAACCGCATGTATTGATTTCTCGAAGAGGCAACAAAAAAAAATGGCATGTTTTACGGTGCGAATATTGATTGACAATCAAAACGACATTAGCCTGCGCCCGTCATGACATGTAATTCCAAACGCCACTTGAACGGGTGTAGAAACGTTTTATGGTCGAGTGTTAAAACCAAAAAAAAAAACGAAATACACCCTTCCGTTTTTTTACGATTACATCAGAGCTCGAGCCAGCCAGCGAAAACAAACACAATCTGGATGTAAAGCTCGTTTTTCATCCGAAAGACAAACACACACAAACAGCGCCTGTTGAGTGCCTTCAATTCACTATTTGTAATAATTTTCTACGCCTTTCTGCCTCTGTTGTGTTGTTCCGTTTTTATGTCCAACGAGATTTCGAGGTTCCCACATTCCCCGTTGCTAGGAAACCGTTTTTCCGAGTGGCTGATCAGTAGACCGCGCTTTCATCAGTAAGATATGTATTCACAAAAAAAAAATCTGTAACCTTTCAGCCAATCATAAAATAATCAACATTTTTTTTCACCCGGTCAGCTTTAGATTTTTTTTTTTGAAAGCCTAACTTTGATGAAAAGAGTTGACTTACCTCTTCTTCTACGTCCATAGATCCTAGGATTCCATACGTTCATGTCTGTATTTTTTTGGCTAGTAGTTTGAACATCTCACATCTCACTCACTCCCGCTTTAATTTTTCACGTCTTTCACATTTACTCGGTTGATTATTTTCGGACGCTTTCGAAGAAGCACTCCAATAAAGATAGCTGCTCTGTGGTACAGTTACGTTTTTTTTTTCTTTTTTGTTCTCTCTCTCTCTGCTCAACAATTGTCCATCGCGATCCGGTTGCCTGTTGACACGATATCGGGGCACGGATCAAATTACGTTAGTGACGAGAGCAGGAACCAGCCAGGCGTCGATCGCCGTTGGTAGAGCAGCAGCAAAGCGACGATGGCGCACTGCACCGCCAGCAGGTTCCGGCAGAGTCCGGCGGATGTAGCCTGGAAGTTGGATATTTGCACTGCGTCCGATTTGGCATGTGCCAGCGAACCGGTCGACGGTTCCGGAGACGTCATGTCATTCTGCTCGATGTCCACTAGGTTTGGTTGGATGGAAAGAAAAGATAATTAATTAGAAGATTTTCTCGGAACGAGCTTGGGACAGTTTATTACACTTGTCGAAAGACGGACGGACACACACAGACCGGTTGCCATCGCATCAAGCCATGGCGTTGTTTTAATGAATGATTCTCGCATTGGCAGCAGCAGCAGCAGCAGCAGCAGCAGCAGCAGCAGCAGCAGTGCGAAGAGAAGCGATATAAATTTTCCATCGGTAAAATTGAAACCATCATCATGACATACTGTGATTCGATTATTGTCCAAATCGAATACTTGATAAATTCAATCAGCATAAGTTTATGTGCAAAGTAAACGACAGTCAGTAAGGGCAATAGTTTGATCGTTTGACATGTTGGAACTCAATAACAAGCTAAATTTCGATGCAAAACTGTGACAATCAACGACTCGAAGAACTTATTCCCTGAATCGAAACAAATACCTTCTATTCATGTGTGTTAGGTGGATCTTGCATAAAGAAAGAGTTTTGAATCGAGACCAGGAGAGCTGAGTATCATTTACAATTTCGTCAGTTCGCCGAGATCGCAAACAATAATATTCACTTTCTTTTTCTCTTTAATGGCAAAAATATTCACTCGATTTCTGTCTGAAATTTTTAAATTCAAAACTTTAAGTAATAACAAAATTCCAAAACCCCACAGTCCGGAAAATGTTAAATTCAGAAATACGAAATAAGGAGTGTATCGAAAAGTAGTTAGCAGCATTGATTATTGAATAAAAAAGCGAAAAAAAACAGTTCGGTAGGTTGATGTCCTTTTCCGAATTCTACATTATTTTTTGACAACCACTGTAGAACGGAGTTGGCGTAGTGGGCTGAAGCCAAATCCGGCCAGAAGAGAGGAGGAGCTTTATGCTTTCTGTACAGTGGCAGCATTCTCTTCTTCAAACATTCTTCCTCGTACACCTTGGCGTTAATTGTGCCCTTCGTGAAGAAAATCGACGACCGCAAACCACAGGTACAAATTGCTTGTCAGACCAACACCTTCTGCCCAAACTTTTCCATCGCCACCGTGGTGTCAGCGTCGTTCAGGTCCTGGCACACCGATTTCGTATTAAATTGCGGTCCGGGCAGTACTCGAGAGTCTTCCTTGGCGTAGGTTTCGTCGTCGATCAGGATGCATCCGTCTTTATTCTGTAGAATCCGGTTATACAGTTTTCGCGCTCTTGTTTTGGCCTGAAATTGCTGTACCAGGGACATTTTCGGCACCTTCTGTTTCTTGTACGTTTTCAGGGAGTTTCGAACTTTATTCCGTTGAATCATCCCGATGCTGGTGTTGAACTGCTTGGCCAAATTCCGCGTCGACGCCGATGGGTTTTTTCCTGATGTACTCAACCACTTTTAAGTCCCGGCCGGGCTGGCTGGGACCCGTTTTCCTACCGGATCGGGGCAAATCCTTCATGGAAAGGGTCTTACCGAACTTCTCGATAATATTTTTGACACTTTCATCCGTTTGCAATTTCGCCCGTTTTGCAATTTCGTTGTACGTGACACCACTTTCTGAGCACAAAGTGTGCAGAATTTTCTTTCAATTCGACTCATCATTGAAACGATAAACCGTACCGAAACCAATCGATTGCGCAGCTGTTATTGACATGTAAACAAACATGTCACCGCAAAACACGCTGCAAAAATTAAGCCATTTCAGAGTAATAACTGTTTGAATGTTGCTAACTACTTATCGATACACTCCTTAGCTGTATTTATGAAATCAAGAAACTCAAAAAGCCTTATATTTTGAAGCTCAAAGATGCAGAAAACAGAAATTTCCTTACTGAACGGAAATTTGAAAATAAAAGGAAAAAAATATTGAAATTCTGAAATTTGGAAACTCCGAACAAAAATTCAAACAGAAATTCCTAAATATGAAATTCATGATCCACAAAACTCGAAACTTAGAGCACAGGGAACCTGAATTAGAAAAATTTAAAAAAAACTAGAAAATGAAGAATTCAAAATTCGATAGCAATTGTAAAACTATGAAATCCATAACATCGAAAAACCCGAAAGTTTTAAAGTTAGAAATTCTGAATCTTAGAAATTTCGGTAATTGGAAACTCAGATATCCGCTGGATTTACGAAATCAAGAAATAACAAAATTAGATAGTATAAAGTTCAGAGATTCAGAAAACCGAAAATTCCGTTCAGTACTAAAAAAATTCGAGAATAAAAAAAATCTGAAATTTTCAACTTCAAAAGTTCAAATAATTTCAAAATTCCAAAACCCCACAATCCGGAAAATATGAAATTGATAAATTGAAGTATTCAAACATTTAAGTATTCTGTAATTTCGGAATTCAGAGATCCAGAAAACCCGAAACATAGATTATCGGAGTGAAATTTGCTAGGTAAGCAATTCTCATTCTTATTAATTCGGGAAGGTGGAAATTCAGAAATAGGGAACAGTTGAATTTATGAAATCAAGAAATTCACAAAATTAGATATTTTGAAGCTCGAAAATTCCGTTCAGCTATTTGAAAATAAAAAAATTCGAAATTTTGAAATTTGGAAATTCAAAAATTTAAACATTTGGCAATTTTAAAACTTGAAAATCCCAAAAATATGAAGAACGGCCAAATTTAGGTATTCTGAAGTTCCGAGATTCGGAAATTATTCTGGATTAATTATTCAGAAACTTAGATTATCGAAGTACAGAAAATCTGAATTTGAGAAAAAGTAAAAATACAAATTCATAATGTCGGAGATACCGACATTTGTGAAATCAGAATATCTGAATTTTAGAAGTTTTGTGAAATTGGAAATTCAGAAACATGAAATAGCTGGATTTATAACATCAAAAAATTTACAAAGTTTGATAATTTGAAACTGAGAGGAGAGTCAGAAAACGAGAAATTCTGTCCAGTAATTGGAAAATTTAAGGATAAAAAACATTGAAATTTAAAAAATCTGATATTCGAATAATTCAAACAGTTAGAAATATACACGAATCAGATCCTGCTTGATTGTAGGAGCATTCTTTGAAACTTTACAAATGTTCTCTATAGGATTCATGTCTGGAGAATCAATCGGCCAATCAAGAACGATGGCTTTTTTATTTTCTAAATACGTTGAAAACATTTTTCATAATTGGAAGTAACAACATTATTTCAGATTTAAACTAATGTTGTACTTATTGGCAAACCATTCGACAAACCTCGAAACAAAACTCCTTAGATCTTATCCGAACTCTCACTAGATGTTATCTAATCATCTAATTCATCATTTGATTTCCATTAGCTCGTTTTCCGAAGCTCTTATTTCATAATTGTCCAGTTCTGACGAATTTGGTGGGTTTTGTCAGCACCTGTTTCGCGTAACGGCGCGATGCCAAATCTCTCCAAAACAGCGTGTCTCCTTCGTTGGACCTGAGGAAGGACAACAAACGCTTCTGGAGGCATTCTTGTGCTAGTCGTTATGCACGGTTTGCTGAATTTACCGCACCCACAGATCGCCTGTCACATCAATTGTTTATTGACAAGTTATTCGACTCTCTCTCTAGATGAGATCTAAACGCTCAGAGAATTTGATTTCCGTTAGCTCATGTGAACGCCTTGGTCAAGCTATAGTGCAAAAACTTACCCTCTATTATCTCACACAAGTGTTTGAGTGGTATTTGAACGAGATCTCGTGCTATGCCACTGGATGTGCTGCCATTTCTACAATACCTTCGTAACTTTCTATCAATAACACACTGGATTCAACGCAGTTTTCACATTCAAATTACCGAGTTTCCAATCGGTTTTCGGTGATAGTTTCCGGATCGATAAACATAATAGTTACTCGTTTCCCATTTCCCTGTCAGCATAAGACCAAAGATCACATCAGGATTAGAAGCTCGCATTACAGTTAGAGACCATGCAAAGTTAAGAATCGAATCCAAATACATCAGATGAAATATAGCTCCCTTTTTCCGATCTGAAAAAAAAAGAATATTCTTACACCAATGCTCAAAAATCAGACATGGAAAATTGCGCCACAAAATGTAAATATTACCGAGAAACTAATTGGTTTCGAGTCGGAAAAAAGATGGCCTCATGTATGCAAACCTCCAATCGACTCGTTTGCTAGAAGCTACCCTATTGTTGATTCTGTATTCATGCAGTATTTTGCCATTTTCCATTTCATATTTTCATTTTACATTTATCGTTATATTTTATGCATTTATCATTTTTCTCGTAGTTCATTTTTCGCTTTTGATATTACGTCTTAGCGCGAGTTTCATGACTGGCTTGTGTTGGTGGCGTGTTTCAAAAACGCATTCGTCGATTTCGCCGCCGCCTGCTACGTTCGTCAGCGACATTGTTAAGAAGAAAATGAAGAATTGCTTCAATTCTCGGTACATTTCTTCCTGCCATCATCGTAATGATCGTTATTATAGCCATCAGTTACATCTCTCTCTCCTTCCTCTGTTGCTCTGAAGTTCTTTTGTCCCAGTAGGACGAACAATCCCGTAACCGGTTACCATCCGTGAACCCTGTGACCATTCCGGTGTATCATCGTTCTTTTCTTCCCCACGTAGATGTCGTCGTCGGGTCAATAACGGGCAAAAGGCACATTTTTTTTGTAGATTTTTTCCTTCGCTTTATTTTAGCTTCCTCCACTCGGGTAGATTTTCACAAGACGAAATTTTCTTTTTATCACACAATTGCATCATTTTTATTTTTTTTTCTTCATTCATGATACCGACCGCAGACGCTGAACATCCGCTGCCATTCGCCATGTAGCGCTCATTTCGTTTCAGTGTATTTAATAATTTTCCTTTATTTTTTTTACGACTGAGTAAGCAATTTGCACGGCTAACTGCGATTGCATTGGGAAAAAAAGTGCAATTTTTTTTTCGTCGATTTTTGTTTCTCGCATGTACAACAAATTTACGACCAGTAAATTAACAATTGAAATAAAGCCGAACAAAAAAAAAACAATTCTTCGTGGGACGACGGCATGGATACAAAATTAATGCTGAAAATAGCTTTCATGTCATGTCAACGATCTGACCACTAATAGGCCCAACAAAATATCGCTTCTATTGGTTGGTATTTTTTTCTCTTCTTCCATCCAATTCATCGAACCCGCAACCGCCAATAGGAACCGCGCCTGACGGAAGTGACTAATTGTCTCTAATAATTCAAATAAAGGAGCTTCCGTTAACTGCGGAGGCCTCCTTCACGCTGAGACATCGAGCAATCAATTTCCGAAACGCGTAATTGAAAACTAGAACGCAAAATTTCCACTGTCAACGCTCGGTGGAAAATATTGGCCGCACTTCATCAATGTGACTCTCGGTCTACTGAGACCTCGGCTCCTCATGGCAACGGGGGACGCTAGTAGCAGGCTATGATTAACGAGTATTTTTCCATATCAATACACGCACTGTCAGGCGAACTGTTTATCGAACGACTGCGTGTGAATGAGAAGGCAGGCATGGGATGGGATCTAAAAATGTTTTCTCAATTTTTATCAATAAACGATGAACGGAAATGAAGTACGGTGTAATGGCGGATCATTACTTATGAGTAACGATATTTATACCGGCATTGTCAAAAGAAAGGGAATTAATTGCGGTAGAACTTATTTGTGTCGGTTCCGCCACAAACTCGAAAACAGATCACACGTGAAATTTTGTTTGTACACACATGTTATAACCGCAAACTATCAGCTCCAAATACACGGTAATCTGCCACCAACAGCAAGTTTAGATCAAAGCAACCTGCGAGAGCGCTTTCGCTATTAAGTTTTACCCCAAAATCTGCAGTAAAACGTTTCTCATTACATCCGAAGCAATTACGTAGCCCGTTCATTTGCTTTTTTCGAGCTTTGCCACCTACGGATTCGTTCGTCGTGGAACAAAAATAAGATACCCACACTCTGCTCGCTAAAATTGTTGAACACCACACAGCATTTCGCATGTCAGTTGCATTAGTTAGTACTTTTTACTGAACAGAACGGAACTAAAACTGAAATACATGGCGCTTCGTTACTTTCTTGCTGACATTTCGGAAACCGGTGATGAGCGGTGCGCGGAGGAATCTTCACTGCTGCTGCTGCTACTCGGGTTTTGTCAGTGGACTTTTATGTGACACAAATTTCTGCTACATGGCGTGTGACAACCGGGCGACCCCCCGTGCGACTGTGCGTTGCCGTCATCATCATGGCCTGCTGGGCGTTAACTTTTTTCGAGTGGGTGATGGTTAATTTATTGGAATATGACGACAAGTGCTATTTTTGTGTGTAGGTTGACGTTTTACGGTGTCGTTTTCCATTTCTGATTTTTGAGTATTGTTTTAAGAATATTCGATTTTATTTCAGATCGGAAAGTTGAAGATATATTTCAGCTATTGCTTTGTTAATACGGTTACAGTATTTCACACAACTGATGTATTTTGATTCGATTCTTAACATCTCATGATCTAACTCTAAATCGAGCTTACAATCCTGGTGTGATCTTTGGTCTTATGCTGACAGGGAAATGGGAAACGAGTAACTTGTTTTTTTTTGTTCTGGAAGTATTGAAGTACGGAAGTACGCAGCAGATGAGGTAACGTTGCAACTCTTCAACTAGAAAAGTGAAGATCCATCCGGTAACGACCAACGAAAACCGATTGAATCTCTCAGTGGCAATTCAATTTGAGTAAAACAAAATGATAAAATTCTTAATTCAAACAAATTTCGTTTCCAGTTTAACGACGTTGAAACTCTCAATTAATACCGCAAATGAAAAACGTAAGATAGACAAAATCAAGCAGAAAATAAATTATGAAAATGGAGTAAGCAAATGAAACTTTGAAAAATAAAGCAGAAAATTGAAGAAATGGCAAAAGTACATGGAAATAACAGAAAATAAAACTGCTAAATGAATAACAACATTGTACTGCAAACCGAAACTTGAGAAACGATAAATGAAAGCAGAGATATACAAACTGAGGATGAATTATGTAAACCAAAAAATAATAAACGAAATGAACGAATTGGAAACGGAAAATGGGAAGTACTGATATTTCGATTTTTTCATTGGAAAATAGAAAAAAATTACAATTTTCAATGAATTGTGGGAAACTGAAAAAGAAAGATCATTGAAATTGAAAACAAGAAGAAGCAAAAGTATATAAGAAAAATACAGAGGAATACAAAACTAAAAAGAAATTGAAAAATAACACATGAAAAAATAAGACAAAATAAAAAATATATCAAAAATGACGTATGGAGAGTGGATATTGAAACACATAAAAGGGAAACATAAATGGGTAACGAAAATGAGAAACGCTGAATGGAGAACGGAAATGAAATTAAATGAATGAAGAATAGAAAAAGAAACCCGATCAGATTCACATAACAAAATCATAACACAAGTATATCAATAGTTGATATGTATAACAATTTGAGTTATTTCGAGATATTTAACAAATGAAAATTGTTGAAAGTTAAAACTTTTGATAACAATACAATAACAAAATCAGTTATGATGTTTTATTTTCATTTGCAAGACTCATGATGAAGTTCATTAATTAAAAAAATGAGTTCTTTCGTTACTTTATATCGAAATATAATTATCAGAAATTCAAAAAACTAAAAGCAGAAATCAGATCGCTAAATAAAAAAATCATTCAACAATTTTGAATTGAAACGATGCTAAAAGTTAGCTGTGAAATAGTTTTTCTGTGTTAAATTTGCTATCTAATTTTTTACAACTATTGTTATAAATTTCTGCTTTCGGACTTCTGTAGTTATATCAAATTCAATAATAATTGTGATACAAACGTTTCAAAATCTGTTATGATTTTGTTCCAGCTAGAGTCTTTTTTGTTATGATTTTTGTTATTTTAACAGCTTACCAGCCAAAAATATTTCAAAATTTGTTACAAAATATTTCTGAAATAAATTACTCCAGTTGTTATAATTTTGTTATTACCATCTGATCGGGAATACTGATAATTATTATAAAGAAAAAGACAATAGAAAACAACGATTGATATTTCGATATTCCGAAAAATTTCAAATTTGAATAACTACGAAGACTGAGAAAATTATATTTTAAGAAGTATAATAGAAGATTGAAAACCAGCCAAAAGAACTGCAAAACGACAAATGAGAAACGGTACATGGAAATAGGGATATAAAAACTAAACAACAAATTAGAGTATCGAAAATAGAAAATGAAAACATTGAACGAAGCATGAAAATGAAATTTAATACATGGAAGATAGGAAACGGAAGAGCGAAAACCATAACAAAGTTAGAGGAAAAGATAATATAAAATAATTACTGATATTACGAATTTCCCATTGAAAAAATTGTAGAATATTCAATAAATAACGGGAAAGAGAGAACAAGAAATATAAAAAAAAAAACAGAAAATAAATTATGTAAAGGGAATAACAACAAAAGATGGACAACATAATAGAAAATAAAATTGATAAACGAAGAAAAATATTGTACTGTAAAACGAAAATTGAGAAACGGTAAACGAAAACAGAGATATACAAACAGAAGATGAGTTTTGTAAACCAAAAATTTATAAACGAAACGAAGGCATTGGAAACGGAAAATGAGAAACACTGAATGAAGAACGGAAAAAGTTTGATGAATGCAAAAATGATAACCACATTAAAGTAAGAAGAATAGTAAATAATTGCTGATAATTGGATTTTCCCATTGGAAAATAGAAAACAAACTGAATTTACTCAATGAATGATGGAAAACGGAAAATGAATAAGGTATAATAGAAAATAACAAGAAAATAATTATGAAAAAGGTAATAACTACGAAGCCTAAGGAAATTGAAATTTGGAAAATAAAATATAAAATTGAAGAAATGAGAAAAGAACATTAAAAAATATATAAAATTTGTACGGAAAAATTGAAATATGAATACGAAAAACTAATAGAGGAATAGAAAAATAAAAATGAATGCTTTTTTTTAAATCAGAAAGTGATTATTGCAAAATAGAACAAAATGAAAAAAACATGCAAACAAAGAAATATGAATATGAAAAACAAAACAGAAAAAATAGAAAAATGAAAAGCAAAAGAAAAATTTATTTGTTAAAATAGGAAAAAAATAAATCAATAAAGAATATATAAAGATGCAGAATAAAATAAAGAGATAAAGAATAAAATGAAAAAAACGTATTAGAAATGCCGTAAGAAAAGCGGATATTGACTGAATTACCGGAAACGGAACAAGAATGACGCTAAATAGAAAATAACAAACAGAGAATAAACCATGCAATTGGAGTAACTACGAAGGTTGTGAAAATGGGATTTTGAAAAATAAAATAAAAATTAAACAATATACAAAAAAATATTGGAAAATAAAACTGCTAAATTAATAAAAATTTTATACTGATAAACATGTATTGAGAAACGGTATGAAAACAGAGATATGCAAATTGAAGATAAATAAATAAACCAAATGAAGACATTGGAAACGAAAAATGAGAAACAATGATTGGAGAACACATATAAAATTTGATGAATCAAAAATAGAAAAAGGAAAATAGAAAATCATATAAAAGTAAGTGGAGAAGACAATAGAAAATTATAACTGATATTTCGATTTTCCAATTGCAAAACAGAAAATAAATTATGTAAAGGGAATAACTACAAAGACAGGAAAATTGGAATTTTGAAAAATACAATAGAAAATTGAGAATAAAACAAAATCACATCGAAATAAAACTACTAAATATATATATATATATATATATATATATATATATATATATATATATATATATATATATATATATATATATATATATATATATATATAAATATTTTACTGTAAAATGAAAATTACGAAACGGCATACAACGAAAAATTGAAAGCCATAATAAAGGAAAAGACAGTAGAAAATAAAATCCGATATTTCGATTTTTCCATTGGAAATTTAAAAAAATTAAAATATCCTTATACCGAAAATGAAAAATTCAGAACGCAAACTAGAAAAAAAAAACAAACAGAAAATAAATTATGAAAACGTAGTAACTACGAAGACTGTGGAAATGGGATTTGAAAAAATAGAATAGAAAATTGAAGAATGCTCAACATAACATAGAAAATAAAACTGCTGAATGAATAAAAATATTATACTGCAAAACGAGCATTGAGAAACAGTATGAAAATATAAGATTAATCAAATAAACCAAAAATAATAAACCAAATGAAGGCATTGGAATGGAAAAATGAGAAACAATGAATGGAGAACAAAAATAAAACTTAATGAATGAAAAATAGAAAACGGAATATTGAAAACCATGATAAAATAAGAGGAAAAAAAAAACATTTAAAAATTGATAATGCGATTTTACCATTGAAAAATTAAAAATATCTTATGAATAACGGAGAATAGAAAATGAAAAATAGATAATAAATTATGAAAAAGGAATAATTATAAAGACAGAGCAAATAGAATTTTGAAAAATGAAATGGAAAATTCAAAAAAGAACCAAAGAACATCAAAATAATGGAAAAAACTGCTTAATGAATAAAAATATTGTACTGTAAAATGAACATTAAAAAACGGTAAACAACGGAAAATTGAAAACCATAATAAAAAAAAAACTGATATTTCGATTTTCCGAATTTGAAAACGAAATAACTACGTAAAAAATGAAATTAAAAAAATATTAAATATTGAAGATAGGATAAAACAACGTCGAAAATATAGGAAAATTAAAAATACGTCGAATACGATTAAAAAAAAAGTATTTCACCCATTTTTCCAATGGAAATTTTAAAAATACTATGAATTACCGAAAACGTAAAATGAATAACGAAAAATTAAAAAATAAATTATGAAAATAGAATAACTACGAAGACTAAGAGAATTATAAAAATGAAATAACTGCGAAGAATTAAAAAAATGAATTAAAAATAATATAAAAAAATTAAAATAGGATAAAAGAACGTCGAAAATATAGGAAAAATATAAAATCGTGAACAAAAAATTTGAAATAAGAATAAGGAAAATTGAGCAGAAGGCATCGAAAAATGAAAAATTTGTTGCAAAATCGGAAATTAATTAATGAGAAATAGATAAAAAATAATGTAAATATTTAAATAAAAATATGGAAGAATAAATGGGAGTTGAAAAATGAAAAACAAATGAAAAATTCATTGTAAAAGTCGGAAAATGACAAATTGAAATAAGAATATGGAAAATTGAACAGAAGGAATATAAAAGTAAAAAACAAATGAAAAGTATTGTAACAATAGGGAAATAATAAATGAAAAATACAACAAAATAAAAACAACACATTACACATGGCGTATGAAAAGCGAATGTTGTAATACATAAAAAAGAAATATAGATTGAAAAGAAGTACGTTATAACAACGATGACCCTTATTAAAAATTAAAAAAAAATATGAGAGAGTAACACGAAACAAAGCCAAAACGGAAATCAAACAATGACAAACACGTTAAAAAAATTTAGTGTTTTACCCATTTTTCCAAAAAAAAATCTAAAAATTTAAAATATCCGATGAATTACCGAAAGCGGGAAATGAATAATTCAGCATAAAATATAACAAACAAAAAAATAGATTATGAAAATGGAATAACTACGAAGACTAAGAAAACAGAATTCTGAACAATATGAGAGATAGTTGAAGAAATGATAAAAGAACATTGGAAAATGATAAAAAAAATAAAATAAGGTACGAAAAAATTTAAATAAGAATATGGAAAATTGAACACTCATGTCCAATGAATTACTGAAAACGGAAAATGAATAGTACAAAATAAAATATAACAAACAAAAAATAGATTATGAAAACGGAATAACTACGAAGACTAAGAAAACATAATTTTGAAAACTATGAAAAAAAAATTGAAGAAATGATAAAGGAAAATGAAAATATATGAAATATTTATTGTAAAATAATATGAAAGATTAACACGAAACGAAACCAAAACGAACTTAAACAACGACGAATTTGATTCAAAAAATTCAGTTTTCTACCAATTTTTTCATTGGAAACTAGAAATTTTTTAAATATCCTATGAATTAACGAAAATGAACAAACGAAAAATTAAATATGAAAGTTGAATATGTATGAATACTAAGAAAACAGAATTATGAAAATTTTAAGAGAAAATTGAAGAAAAGACATAAAAGTATCGAAAATATAGTAAACAACAAAAAACAATGTACGAAAAAATTTAGATAGAAATATGCAAATAGAACAGAAAGAAAATAAAAATAAAAATTACAAATTATTGTGACCACCAAAAAGTTAAAAATGGAAAATAGAACAAAATGAAAGAAATATTGTAAAAATTGAAGTAAGAACGTGGAAAATTAAACTTGAAAAATAGGAAAATGAGAAATTTATTGTAAAAATAGGAAAATGATAAATAGAAACTAGAACAAAACGAAAAAAAAGCGCATATTGGAATGTATAGAAATAGAAATATAGATGGGAAATTAAATACGTAATAACACCGATGACCCTAATTGGAAATTACAAAAAGAAGTAGCTCGAAACGTAACCAAATCGGTAATCAAACAACGAAGAAAACAAAAAAAGCAATGTTTTAAATTAATAATAATGATCAATAATATATCCAAAGAGGAATAACATATTGAAAATGTTGTTTTGAAGTAAACACCATAATAAAAAAGCGAGTGATTAATGTCACAGACCTAACTGGAGGACGTGAATACGAATAAAACTGACATGCTTCTTTCACACTTCCGAGTATAGAACGAATCGTTCTCGTTGATTGATTGCGTAAAATTCTGTAACTTTTACTGCTTCGCTTCCAGAATTGTAAAACGGTGCATCTAAACTAGAGTAGGTTGCTTCCGAAAATTATGAAAAATCTAATTTTTGAGTTTTTGATGATTGTTTCAAACCGTTAAAAATTTAATCATAAATTGCTGATCATATTTCTGATCACATGTAGCAAAATTTATGTTGATACTTTAGATACAAAAAGAGATATTCTCGATCAAAATCTCATCACTCTCTCAGAGGAAAGTTTGAATTTTGGAGATTGGGATTCATAATCGGAAAATTACTTACACTTGATCAGCGACGTCTTGTAGTCCGCGTACTGCTCACCCGGTTCGACGTGAGCCGGAATCGTCGCCAGACAGGTGATCTCTATCCGGCCCAGGTTGTTGGTCAGTGCCTCCGTGATCCGGATCGATAGCTGACTGTAGCTGGCCGAGACACGGTGTACCTTGCGGGGCTCACCGGCACCGATCGCGTCATTCACATGCCGTCGGTACTTACGGTCGTAGGAAGTTCTGTCGACAGGAAAGAAAACGAATGAATTTTTAATTCGTTTGAACAAACAAACACCGATGAATAAAAAATGATTTTGCACAGTGACGAACTTTCTCCCGTATGTCTTAAGTTTCGTCATCATTATTCGCCTAGGCATCTGCAACCGCTACAGATCCTCCACAATGTTTACTTGGCACGGGTGGAAAACTTTTCAAGACACTAACGAAAACAAGACTAAAAATCACTCAGCCAAAGTAACAAACAGTCGCCTACTGCGAGAGCGTAGAAAACTTTCCGCACATCATCGTCGTCATAGAAAAGTCCAGAGAAAAAAAAGTCACCGCCGTCTTTGACTACTGTGACTGTTCGAATGGGTGAAGAGACAGAAAGTCACAGCTGCAAGCTGTAAAGGGACAAAATACCGAAACAGACCGGAGCAAAACTAGGACATCGGGAGCTCACTCGATTTGGCATTTTGTGGCAAATCGAAAAAAAAAACTTTTCCGATGATCAGGTCTTAGTTTGGAGAAGAAGAAAAATGAAATTGAATTCAACTCTACTTACGGAAAAGCTCGACCAGACGACCAAGCGCAAGATACCCGTTCTCCAACCCGTGTCACGTGACGTGACAGTGTGAAAGGATTAGCCCGCATATCGGATAGTGGCACCAGAATCATCGCCGTACAACTCCGGTGGGGACGGACACTTTTAGGATTGATGAGACGGAACCCCTCGTGTGGTTGGTGGTGGTGGTGGTGGGGGTAGAAAAAAAAAGTTGCTAAAGTGTACTCTGACACGCGACTTGATCAACACGTAATTTGTTGAAATTTATTGCGAAAAAACATCAGCTTCGTGAAATTGCCATCGTACCGCGGCGGGGCAAACGTTTTGGAGTAACTTTTATTGCGCTTCCAGTTTAGGGGGTTGTCGGGAAGAAGAGCGCGCGCAGAGAAAAAAAAACGGAAATAAAGAAAAGAGACTAACGATGCTGGCTGTCCGGAAAGTAAAACGGTTTCCTGGATGCTTGGCGAGGAAACCGAAATGGTGGACGCTGAATCTTCTCCGAATGGGAGACAGGGAATTAGATGATTATTGATAGCAAAATATTTTTCGGGAATGACTCTTATCCTGGAACTTGGCTATAGAATTTTTTAAATTAAGAGAGTATTATTGCCAATGGCATGTGATTTGTCATGTTCTTTTTTTGTTACAGTGCAGACTGTCGGACTTTCATATTAAATACAGGTTGCTTTGATTGAAGATTTCAAAGACCGTCAGACCGTTCGATGAAAACAGCAAAGCAACTTAATGGAAAATAGTTTGCTATAAGATTTTATGCATGTTGCCGAAACTTTTTAACTAGCTACAATGTAACCCGTCTGCCACTTGGTATATAACATAACGAAGTGGAGGTAGCAAAATATAATATTCTTGCAAAACTTTTTCATCTTCCAGTTTTATTCGGCGCTTGTGAGTTTGCGCTCGGGTTGAGTTGGGAATATTTGTGTTTTGGCTGTTCGAATTCGTTGAAGCTCTTTTCCAGCAAATCAAGATATCTAAGGCAACGGAATCGCTCATCACATCGCTTACTACGATTTATTTTCCCGTTCCTCTCGTCTCCCCCATCTTAGCCATCTTTCTTTGGCAATCCAAGTAATTGAACCCCTCCAGGTACTTTCCGAACTTTTCTGTAGATAAACTCGGCAGGATAAATTTCATCACCACCAGCAGCACCGGAGAAACCATGGAACCGTCGTCCGTAACACAAGGCACATGTGGTTCGGCGAAAATTAATCGAAAGCTAACATTTGCTACAGCGTGGAGTTGAACGTTTTTTTTTTTTTCGTTTAGAATGTTGCTCTAACCTCGTTCAGCTCATCGGTGGTCACGTTTGGCCATTTGAAAATTAAAGGGCGGTGGTGGTTGTAGATATTTATCTTTGAATTGAATAGAAGTTTTAATAACTGAGCTTCATTCGTTGTACGCAAAATCAAATATTCATATATTTAGAAAAAAAAAATACTAATGATAGTGTATTAGAAAAGCAGGCGTAGCGCTATTTTCTATCTAGGTAGCCGTAAGACATTTTTTTTTGTAATCTGTTTTTATTCACCTAATCATCATCTAATTTATCTGTAAACTTCACACAATTCTAGATAATTTTTCTACTAACTTTCTCCGTACTACGGAAGTATTTATTTCTAGGTGCATCTATTTTACCGTGTACTGAACAGATTGACTTGAAATTTTTACTGACTCATTTATATGTTTTTTTTCCTTGAAGATTCATCAAGCTATAGTGAAGAAAACTGCTTTTGCGTTTTTCAACAATGGCTGTTTTACTGAGATTGTAACGCCTAAAATTACAAAATAATAACATATGTAAACGAAGCATTACATCTAAAACTAAAAAACAAAAGTAACGCATGTAACAATTCGTAAAAGTTCATGGATTCATGGAAAATTTTGATGCTAAAAGTCTTAGAATTGCATGAAACGTCGAGATTTAGTGTCATCTCAAAAAAAAAATTTTTTTTGAAAATATCGACTTTCTGAGACTTGAGATTTTTTCCTAAGTCTCTTCATAACATCTAAGACTAAAAAAAAGTAACGCATGTAACGCTTCGTAACAACAAAAATAACAGAAAAAATATTTTGCATTTAACGTTTCGTAACGCTTAAAATTACAAAAAAGTAACGCTTGTAACGCTTCGTAACGCCTAAAATTACAAAAATGTAACGCCTAAAATTTCAAAAAAAAGTAACTCATGTAACGCTTCGTAACGATTAAAAAAGTAACGCTTGAAACGTTTAAAATGATAAAAAAGTAACGCATGTACGCTTCATAACGTAAAAATTAAAAAAGTAACGCTTGTAACGCTTCGTAACACCTAAAAAAGTTACGCTAGTAACGCTTCGTCACGCCTAAAACTGAAAAAATTAACACGTAACACTTCGTAGCACCTAAAATTACAAAAAAGTAACGCATGTAACACTTCGTAACGCCTTAAATTACTAAAAAAAAACGCATGTGACGCTTCGTAATGCCTAAAATTATAAAAATGATAACGCATAAATTACAAAAAAGTAACGCATGTAACACTTCGTAACGCTTAAATTACAAAAAAGGAACACATGTAACACTTCGTAACATCTAAAACTACAAAAAAGTAATGCATGTAACGCTTCGTAACACCCATAAATTACAGAAAAGCAATGCATGTAACGCTTCGTAACGCCTAAAATTACTATAAAGTAACGCATGTAACACTTCATAAAGCCTAAACTTACTAAAAAATAACGCATGTAAAACTTCGTAACACCTAAAAAATCACGTATGTAACGCTTCGTAACACCAATATCTTACAATAAAGTTACGTTTCGCAACGCCTGAAATTACAAAAAGTAACACCTCGTTACAAAAAGTAACGCATGCAACGCTTTGTAACAACTAAAATTACAGAAAAAAAGTAACGCTTCGCAACGCCTGAAATTACAAAAAAGTAAATCATGTAACGCTTTTTAAAATTACAAAAAAGTAACGCATTTAACGCTTCGTAACGTTCAAAATTACAAAAATCTAACGCACGTAGCACTCTGTAACGGCTAAAACTACTAAAAAATAACGCATTTGACGCTTCGTAACGCCTAAAATTACAAAAATGTAACGCTTCGTAACACCTAAAATTACAAAAAAGTAACGCATGTAACGCTTCGTAACACCAATATCTTACAATAAAGTAATGCTTCGTAACACCTAAAATTACAAAAAAGCACAACGCATGTAACGACACGTAGCACCAATATCTTACAAACAAAAATTCGCTTGTAACGCCTCGTAACGTCAAAAGTTATTACAAAAATGTAACTTAACGCTTCTTAACACCTGAAATAACAAAAAAGTAATACTACATATCTACAGTGATCAAATTTACGTCAAATGTAACTTTTAAGTGTTGATACGTTTTTTTAGATTGAATTGTTTTCGGTTTATTTTCTAACTCTTGAAAAAGCGTTCAATTTTTTCCGGTGTATATTTTTAGAGTATCCATCTGATTGCCTGCAACTGGCTGCTCGGCCATCCATGGAAGTTGACCATCAATGTTAACTTCCCTCTCTGAGCAGCCTAGATAGCCGTGTAGTGTCGGTAGCGGTTTCCCAACTGCTAAGAATAACGCTACGGTCCACCTGTACCGGTGGTATAAGTCCACCAAACAGGTAAGCCGTGTGGCATCCGGCGGAATTATTTTTTACCAAGAATTGATCCACTGGTTTCCTATTCCATGTCGTAAAAGGCCACAAAAATAGGAACTCCTAAGTCAAGGTGTATTTCCGTGCCGATGGCTGAATGGCTGCAGGAGGTTAAACATTGCAGTCGTGAACGGAATATCTTGGGTTTTTCCCTTACTGGATACACGCAATGCTTAGCAATCAACTTCTTTGATCATCGCTTCGGCGGGCCAGAGATTAGAAAGCTGAGTGTCTGTGGGTGTCCTCAAGGTGGTGTACTATCCCCACTTTTATGGAACCTAGTCGCTGATAGTTTGTTAAGGAAACTTAATAACCTTGGATTTCCGACTTATGGTTTTGCCGACGATTATCATATATTGATGACCGGTATAAGCATTAACACTCTCTTTGATTTAATGCAGCAAGCCCTGCGATCTGTTGAACAATGGTGTTGTCAGGTTTGGATTATCTGTAAATCCGGGCAAAACATCAATGGTGCTTTTCACTCATCGTAGGATAATTACAGGAGCTCGTCCGTTGCAGTTCTTTGCTTCAGGGGTCACTGTGGTCGATCAAGTTAAATACGTCGGGGTTATTCTTGACTCAAAACTGAATTGGTCTGCTCACATTGATTTCAGGATTAAAAGAGCTTGCATGGCTTTCGGCCAATGCAGACGAGCTTTTGGAAAATCATGGGGACTCAAACCCAGATATATTCATTGGATCTACACAACTATCGTTAGACCAATTTTAGCATATGGATGTCTTGTATGGTGGCAGAAAGGAGAAGTCGCGACAGTTCAGTCAAAGCTAAATCATCTCCAAAGGATGGTCCTAATGGCGATGACAGGAGCATTCACGACAACTCCTACTGCTGCTCTAGAGGCGCTACTGTGCATTAAACCACTATATGTGTTCCTAAAACAAGAAGCATTATCTTGTGCATACCGTCTTAGGGTTACAGGGCTTTGGAACAGTAACCCATTAGAATATGCTACCAGTCACACTCGCTTGTGGTCTCAAATGGTTCCGTGGGATGAGTATTTACTCGCTCCTAGTGACCTAACTCTCACATGCAGTTTTCCTTTTAAAACATTCAAAGTGAGCTATCCTCTTCGTTAGGAATGATTGTCTGGTTGTCTGGAACGACAACTTGATGAACACATAGTTTGTTTTACGGACGGTTCTCTGTTGAATGGTCGTGCTGGTGCTGGTATCTACTGTCGTGAAATAGGCTGGAGCAGTCTCATTCACTTGGTAGATACTGTACTGTGTTCCAAGCAGAAATCTACGCAATTCTGTGTGGAGTACAATCGGCACTTCAGCAGAGGATCTGTGGTAAACGTATTTATTTTTGTTCCGACAGTCAGGCAGCCTTAAAAGCACTCAGTTCGAATGACTCACGGTCGAATCTAGTGATCGCATGTCGAACTCAAATTGAAGACCTCAGCATTTCAAATGCTGTTTACTTCATATGGGTACCCGGCCATTCTGGTATTACTGGAAATGAATGGGCTGATGAGTTGGCTAGAGCTGGTGCAACGAATGATTTCGTTGGTCCTGAACCAGCTTTACCACTTTCAACTAGTTGGATAAAGCACAAGATACGTTCTTGGGCTGCATCCAAACATGCCAGCTACTGGCGCAGCTTGCAAACTTGCGCTCAGACAAAAGCATTTCTACCAGATTTAAATCTGAAAATGTCAAAGTGTCTACTGCATTTCTCCAAGTATCATTGAAGTATTCTGGTCAGAGCTCTGACTGGACATTGCAAACTCAATTATCACATGGCTACTATTCAACGTGCTGAGTATTATTCGTGTGATTTGTGTGAATGCGATTATGGTACTTCATATCATCTGATATGTAACTGTCCCGCATTGACGCAGCTACGTATCCGGGTTTTTGGTTCTCCATACATGGTTGAGTCTGTGTATGCGGAGCTAAAATTGAAGGATATTCTCTCGTTTCTCACCCAATGTGGTAAGGAGCTATAGTCAGAAGGGTTCATCGTTCTTCCTGGAGTGAATGAATCCCTTCTGTATTCACCTTAAATAGGGTTTGGCAGATTGTTTGGCATCCTCTGGGGGGTACCGCATTTACTTCTGCTCGTACATACTGCGAGTCGTTCTGCATTCTTCCGGGAGTGCAGAATGGTGTCGCTTTTGTAAGATCTCTAAATCCTCTCGGGGGTTGGAGGTTTTATTAACAGCAGACTGTTCGGGACCTCGTAGAGGTTCAGAATTTCCTTCTGCTTCCACTAAATGTGATCCTCAGCAGATTGTTCAGCATCCCTTAGGGGTGCAGAATTTACTTCTGCTTTTATGTGTTTTTGTGTCGTCAATTTTTCCCATCCTCCTAGTTCAACCCTTACCATTTCCTTTCAATCCTTCCCTCTTATATATCGGGAAAATGATGCTAAAAACAAATTGATGGCAAGGCACAAATCTCCAAATATCAAGGGGAACGTGCCATTTGAGCCAATTTGTTCTGATTCCTGATTCCTGAATACTACATATCTACAGTGATCAAATTTACGTCAAATGTAACTTTTAAGTGTTGATACGTTTTTTTAGATTGAATTGTTTTCGGTTTATTTTCTAACTCTTGAAAAAGCGTTCAATTTTTTCCGGTGTATATTTTTAGAGTATCCATCTGATTGCCTGCAACTTTTACAAAAGATTCTCACATTCGAAACACAGCCCTCACACAAGTAAAAACACTCCCTTAAAACGACATCCGAGTTCATGTCTGAGTATTTCAAAAACAACTTTTTGTAAGAAAAAGGTCACATCAACCTAATTTATTGCTTTTGATCTGTAGGATCAAATTTTAGAGTGTAAAATGATTATTTATCATCAAGCACTTGAAGTTTGGCAAAGTGCCTATCCATTGCTTCAGTTATAACTGCTTCAAATTTTGCATGATTATGTTTGTGATTCCATTGTTGTTTCTGGGCCTGATTCTGTTTCTGATTACATTTTTGTATCGGATTCTGTTTCTGTTTATAATTATATTCCTGTTTTTGATTCTGTTTTTCATTCAGTTTCTGATTATGTTTTCTAATTTTTCTGATTCTGTTTCTGATTTTGATTCTGTTTTTGATTGTGTCTGACTCTGCTTCGAATCCTGCTTCAGATTCTGTTTCTGATTCTGAATCTAGTTTGGATTCTGTTTTTGTTGCTGTACTTGAATCTGTTTCTGATTATGTTTTTGTATCTGATTCTATCTGGTTCTGAATCTATGGTATTATGATATTTTGATTCTGTTTCGAATCCAGTTTTTGATTCTGTTTCTGGTTCTAGATTTTATTCGGTTTCTGATGCTGTTTCTGGTTCCGATCCTGTTTTTGTTTCTGTGTCTGATTATGCTTCTGATCTTGTTTCAGATTCTGATTCCGATTCTGATTTTGATTCTGTTTCTCATTCTTATGCTGTTACTGATTCTATTTTTTCATTCGGTTTCTGATTATGTTTTTGCTTTTTTCCTGATTCTGTATCTGCTTCTGATCCTGTTTCAAATTCAGTTTTTGTTTCTGAATCTGGTTTTGATTCTGTTTTTGTTACTGTACCTGATTCTGTTTCTGAGTATGTTTTTGTATCTAATTCTATCTGATTCTGAATCCATCTGATTCTGAATCCATCTGATTCGGGTTTTGATTCCAATTTTTAATTCGGTTTTTGGTTCAAGTTTTCATTCGGTTTCTGATTATGATTTTATTCTGTTTCTGATTCTGTTTTTATTTCTGGTTCTCATTCGGTTTCTGATGCTGTTTCTGGTTCTGATCCTATTTTTGATTCTGATTTTGATTTTGATTCTGATTTTGATTTTGTTTCTGATTTTGATTCTGTTTTTGAATGTGTCTGATTCTGCTTCTGATCCTGTTTCATATTCTGTTTCTGATTCTGAATCTGGTTTTGATTCTGTTTTTGTTGCTGTGCTTGATTCTGTTTCTGATTATGATTTTGTATCTGATTCTATCTGATCTGTTCTGATCTGTCGTATTATGATATTTTGATGCTGTTTCTAATCCAGTTTTTGATTTTGTTTTTGGTTCTAGTTTTTATTCGGTTTCAGATTCTGTTTCTCATTCGGTTTCTGATTATGTTTTTCCTTTTTCTCCTGATTCTGTTTCTGCTTCTAATCCTGTTTCAAATTCTGTTTTTGTTTCTGAATCTGTTTCTGATTATGTTTTTGTATCTAATTCTATCTGATTCTGAATCCATCTGATTCTGAATCTATCTGATTCAGGTTTTGATTCGGTTTTTGGTTCAAGTTTTCATTCGGTTTCTGATTATGATTTTATTTTGTTTCTGATTCTGTTTTTATTTCTGGTTCTCATTCGGTTTCTGATGCTGTTTCTGGTTTTGATCCTGTTTTGATTCTGATTTTGTTTCTGATTCTGTTTTTGATTCTTTTTCGAATATTATTTGTGATTCAGTTTATGATTCTGTATCTAATTATATTTTTTTTGTTTCTATTCATGATCTTGTTCCAGATCCTGTTTCGATTATTTCTGATTCTAATTCTGGTTTTGTTTCTGATTCTATGTTTGATTCAGTGTCCTACTCTATTTTTTATTCAATTTTTGAATCTGGTTCTGTTTCAGTTCTGTTTTGATTTCGTTTCAGACTCTGTTTCTGATGCTATTCCTGATTCTATTTCTGATTCTGTTCCTAACTCTGTTCCTGATTCTGTTTTTGATTCGGTTTCTAATTCTGTTTATGTTTCAGATTTTGTTTTTGATTCTCATGGACTCGATTTCTGGTCCTGTTTTGATTCTGCTTCTATTTCTAACACTATTTCCTGATTCTGATTCTATTTCTGATTCTATGTTTGATTCAGTTTCCGATTCTGTTTCCTACTCTATTTTTTATTCAATTTTTGAATCTGGTTCTGATTCTGTTTCAGTTCTGTTTTGATTTTGTTTCAGACTCTGTTTCTGATTCTGTTTCTGATTCTATTCTTAACTCTATTCCTGATTCTGTTTTTGATTCGGTTTCTAATTCTGTTTCAGATTTAGTTTTCGATTCCTATGGATTCGATTTCTGGTCCTGTTTTGATTCTGTTTCTATTTCTAATACTATTTCCGATTTTTGTTTTATTTCCCATTCTGCTTTTGTTTCTGATTAGGTATCTGTCAATTTTTATGGCTGCGTCCTGTTGTTTACACTCTTCTCTAACCACTTGTGCAGTTGTTTATTCGTTTTCATTAGTTTGTTTCGAAATGCGTGGACTTTCAGCAGAACAACGTCGAAAAATTGTGTACAAAAAAGAAAGATAGCAAAAATGGAAGGAGTAAATGAAAAAGCCGTGCGAAATGCAATCAAGAAGTTCGGTGAGAATAACACCTTTGAGGATAAACCGAAAACGGGTCAAAAAAAAGGTCCTGAAAACCCTCAGTTGGATAAACGTATACTGAAAGCGTTCGAGCAAAAGAAGGAAGTTTCAGTTAGGGATGTGACCAAAAAAGTGGGCACTTCGAAGTCAAATGTTCTTCGTGCTAAAGAACGTTTGAATCTTCGAACCTATAAGGAGCAGAAACAACCAAAACGTAGTCGGAAACAAGAAGCATCGATCAGGCCGAGGGTTTGAAAGCTGTACAATACGATTCTTGCTGGAAATTTGAACTGCATAATCATGGACGACGAAACCTACGTGAAACTCGATTACAAATCCTTGCCGGGGCCACAATATTATACGGTGCGATAAGGGCAAGTGTTAAACCAGTCCGAGACATCGATTGAAGTCGAAAATTTTGGTTAAAAACCAATGGTCTGGCAAGCAATTTGTAACTGCGGAAAGATTTCGAAACCCTTCATCACCACTGCTTCAATGAACAGCGAAATATGCATCAAAGAATATTTACAAAAACGACTTCCTACCCATGATTCGAAGCCACAAGGATCCTGTTGTCTTCTGGCCAGATCTCGCTTCTTGCCACTACTCGAAATCAACGGTAGAATGGTATACTACCAAAACTGTCACTTTCGTCCCACAAAAGACATGAATCCACCAAATTGTCCATAACTTCGACCGATTGAGGAATTTTGGGCATTAACGGAGATATGCATCTTAGGAAACATGTCTCGGCAGCCGAAACCATTCCACAGTTCGGAAAAGATTGGAAAAAAGTGTCGCCAAGAAGTCTGTATGGATGATCTATGATCTATGAGAAAAAATCGGCTTTGGGATTTGAAAACAATTTGA
Organism: Malaya genurostris; assembly: GCF_030247185.1. Lineage (NCBI taxonomy): Eukaryota > Metazoa > Arthropoda > Insecta > Diptera > Culicidae > Malaya > Malaya genurostris. The sequence goes on along the minus strand of NC_080570.1, from coordinate 164,640,781 downwards.
AATTTCCGGAATTGAATATTTTTAATGCCAAACGCGCTTTTCTTGTTTTGTCTTAGAAGTGCATGAAACGTTGAGATATGGTTTAATCCAAAAAAAAAAATTGTTGACTTGAAAAATTTCGAAATAACACCAGAACTCGACGTTTCATGCACTTCTAAGACAAAACAAAAAAACTGCGTAACAAAAACCACATGAAAAATCGCGTAAAAAAGATCTCATATTCTGAAATATATATTATTGAACTTTTTAAAGTGATTTTTTCTTTGTCCCTTCTCAAAAGCAAGGCTAGAGTAAAAAAGGCGAACTTATGATGCAAATTATTTCTTTTGATCAATACAGATTGCATATGCAAAATTTGAGCCAAATAAAAAATACAAGAAAAAATCGATCTTCGATTTCGTATGGAATTGCTCAGCTTGTACAAAAGGGGGTTTCCGTTAACTTCATATGAACTTAGCGAAGTACTCGAAAAAAAGCAACAATTTAAAATTTCCGTAACTAATTAGCAAATAATTAGCCACAAATTATACACTGGGTTTTGTTTTCCTTTTAAGATTATTTTGAGCAACGTAACCAATTAGCAATTAATAAGCTATTCCGTTCCGTTGGGTTTCGATTTGTTTTTAACCTTTTTTGGGAGGGGTGCTTCGTTAACTTCATATGACTCAACGAAGCACTCAAAAAGAATTCGGCAACAATTCGAAACTACTGTAACTAATTAGCAACTAATAAGCAACAAATTATCCATTGAGTTTCGATTTCCTTTCAAGCTTATTTATTTGGTACGTATTTCATAGATCTATGTATTTATTGCAGGGCAAACAGTTTCTCAAAGTGGCTTGAACGATTGAGTGTCAAAAAATCTTTTTTAACAATAATTTATTCTCAAACGAATGTGTTAAACCTGACTTTTTGGATGAAGTATCATTTTTGATCAATTTTTCACCAAATTTGATGAAATAAATGTAGATTTTAATTCCCTAATAAAAAAAAAGTCAGCTTCACTGCTTCAATGCATTTGTATTAGATCCGCGATACACAAAATAAACCAAACTAAATATTTTCTGTGGAAAAGCAGTTTTCCGGAAAAATAACTAGTTTCACGACAACTTTCCATATCCATAGCCTTTCGTGTGTTTAATTAAAGGTTCCTATTTTGCATATAGAAATGTTGCTAATCAAATGTGTTAGAGGAAGTAATTAAGTGATTAAAATCAGGAAAATAACCGCAGGAATTTGTATTTACGCCCACACAGTTGACATTACTTTTTACGCTTCCAAGGTGTCTTCATATGAACTTAGCGAAGTACTCAAAATAAATTGAGCAACAAATTCAAAATTATCGTAACTAATTAGTGACAAATCATTCAACAATTTGCGTTATCATCGGCGAGAGGCGCTTCGTTCTGTTCAAACTTAGTTATATCGAACGAATATATACATATATAGAAGTTTCACACGAATGGAAAATCAAACATGAAATTTTGACACGTGCGAGAAAAGCATAGCTTGCTAAGATGGGACCGGTATGCGAGTATCTTTTCGTTCGTTAACAAAACTACTCGCATCTTGTTGCATAACAAATTGTATATAAACGAATGACAGAAAATGCAATCTTTCACTGATATGCAAGTATGGGCATTGCATTTTTTATATTATTTTGTTATTGACCCAAAATACAGGGTGATTTTTTAAGAGCTTGAGAACTTTTTTAAACAATAAAACGCATAAAATTTGCAAAATCTCATCGGTTCTTTATTTTAAACGTTAGATTGGTACATGACATTTACTTTTTGAAGATAATTTCATTTAAATGTTGACCGCGGCTGCGTCTTAGGTGGTCCATTCGGAAAGTCCAATTTTGGGCAACTTTTTCGAGCATTTCGGCCGGAATAGCCCGAATTTCTTCGGAAATGTTGTCTTCCAAAGCTGGAATAGTTACTGGCTTATTTCTGTAGACTTTAGACTTGACGTAGCCCCACAAAAAATAGTCTAAAGGCGTCAAATCGCATGATCTTGGTGGCCAACTTACCGGTCCATTTCTTGAGATGAATTGTTCTCCGAAGTTTTCCCTCAAAATGGCCATAGAATCGCGAGCTGTGTGGCATGTAGCGCCATCTTGTTGAAACCACATGTCAACCAAGTTCAGTTCTTCCATTTTTGGCAACAAAAAGTTTGTTAGCATCGAACGATAGCGATCGCCATTCACTGTAACGTTGCGTCCAACAGCATCTTTGAAAAAATACGGTCCAATGATTCCACCAGCGTACAAACCACACCAAACAGTGCATTTTTCGGGATGCATGGGCAGTTCTTGAACGGCTTCTGGTTGCTCTTCACTCCAAATGCGGCAATTTTGCTTATTTACGTAGCCATTCAACCAGAAATGAGCCTCATCGCTGAACAAAATTTGTCGATAAAAAAGCGGATTTTCTGTCAACTTTTCTAGAGCCCATTCACTGATTTGCAAGCGTTGCTCGTTAGTAAGTCTATTCATGATGAAATGTCAGAGCATACTGAGCAAATAATAATGCATGAAAATCATAACCTCAAAAAATCTGAGCAAATACTAATGCATGAAAATCCTAACCTCAAAAAAATCACCTTTTAGTTTCAACAACAAAAACAAATCCCATCCGAAAGCATATCGTTTTTATTTGAATTGAAAAATACAACCGAATATCCATTCCTCAATCTTTAGATTTCACTTACAGCGAACTGTTACATCATATATTATACCACATAATCACTGCACAATCCGTAAACTTTGTCGGATCGGATTTTAAATCGGATCACAAATTCACCTTTACGTTGCTTTGTACTTTGTACAAACATAGAAAAGGATGACAAAAGTCTTTCCCCATCTGAAACATTTAATCGGCTTCCCATCCCAAACAATTTTCCGCTTCTGTCTGCCTGCCTGCCTGCCTTTGCAGAATCAGCGATTAAATCGACGTACACAAATAATGAAGACATATTTTTCCACTTCGAAAAATTTCGAAAGCATCGAAAAATGTTTTCACGCGTCACTTCCTGCATTTTGCTCCCAACATTCCACCGCATGATAATGTGCTTTTTGGGGGAGCAGCAAGGTTCAACGCCAAAGACGAGGATCACGGAGTCGCAAGCGGAGGCGGCGAAGAAACGAAAAAAATAAAGAAATCATCAATCAAAACACCCCCCCCTACAGACACCGGTGCCGTGTCCGTTCTCGGTCGTAGTGTGCCGTGCGCGGTAACGTAACGCGATACTTCGCTGTCAAAGCTCGGGACTGCCAACATAAACAACAACAGAAAAAAACAGAACACATGAAAAATTTCCACGGTGGCTGCTGCTATTTTCTGGGTTGTTGGCTGACTACCAGAACGATTTAATAACATGCAGTCAGTCGCAGGGGAAAATGTAATACAATGATTGTTATTATTATGATCACTTTTTTTCACATCGCCCTTGTTTGGATCCGGTTTTACGTGCGGCGCGCGTTTGATGGACGGTGCTCCGTTTTCCGGAGCACGGAACATTTGAGCTTTAAAAATGTCATTACACTCATGTTCTAATTACACTCCGGCGCCGAGCCCACGCACCTTTTCTCGGTCCTGGTTTTTTTTGTGCCCCCTCAGTGGTTCCTGAGAGTTCCGGAGATAAGCTCATGTAATTCCATTATCTGCTCGTTATTGTGAAGCGAATCCGGTGTGTGTGTGTGGTGTGTGTCATCATCGTTTGTCTCGACAGTCTGACATCATTGAAACTACCTCTTACCTTTTGATGGGATTGCAACACTGGTTGGCTGTCAGAAGGGGGAGGTTTCCTCTAGATGTTGATATCTATAGCCCCCTGTTGTACTCGACTCGACTGTCTCTCTCTCGGTGGTGTTTGAGCAACAATGCACACACACACACAACCCGTCAGTACAATCGAAGTGAGTCTCTTTGTGTTCGGTGGGAGGGTGGGGATGGTGACCATATTCCGTTCGCTGTCCGTGACAGAGGAGACCACGAACGCATTCTCGTATTGTCTCGTTTATTATGAACCGGATGAGTGTGCGGTGAAATGCAGTAGTGGGTGCAAACAACAGAAAAAAAAGCAAGCAACTCCAACAATCTGATTTCAACTACAACAGCAGGACCATACACGCAACAAAAATGCTCCGTTCCACATTGGTGTCTCCGGCGGCCGGAAGAAAGTGCCACCGAAACCGCACAGGACCCATTCTTCATCGTGTTTCTTCTGCCACGTACGTGAGCAAAATTGCTGATGCCACACAATCCTTGCCACGCGAGAAACAGAAACCGTGAGAAACAGAGATAGGACTACTCGAGATGGACGCGTACTGAATGTGTCATTTGGTAATAAATAATAGGAAATGAAATAGGTATTCACCGTCTGCTCGCTGTAAACTGTTCCGCACACGTGTGCAAACGAAAGCAAAGCAAAGCATGCCATGACTCATGAACGATGAAAGACGTCAGTTTTCAGACCGGATGTAGTTTGCTACGTTTTCTTCGTGTGTTTGCCTTTTACAGATGATGATCATGATGATGATGTTTCAGGCAGGCAGGCAGACAAGGCAGGAAGATCGAAGATGGGGGACAGAACATGTTGTAATGTTCCATTCTTCAATTGTTGTTGTTGGTGTTGTTGATGGTAGGGAAAAGCGGGGAAGTTTCTGGCACAACAATTTGTGTCTTGCACAACGAATGATTGATACTTATTGTTGCTAGGAACTGCCGTCTCCAGACAATGTTGCCTTCCGCTTTCGGACATCCTGGTGTTTTCGTTGCAATGTCCGTCCGAATGCCAAATGGGAGGGGGGGTTCAATCATGTTTTTCCGCTGCAGTCCATCACGAGCAGCACAGGGCAAGCCGGTATTTCAACAAGATAACAGCAACACCCTGAGAAACGATCAGTTGCACGTTCCGAAATGGAAATCTACATCCAGGTCAGTCAAACTGCACAACACGATTCCCGGTCTGTTGGTGGATGTAATTCTGGACTTCCTTGTGCTCTGAATAGGGTCGGCAATCGTTATTGTGATTCAAGATAAATCGAAAATATAAAGAAATTTGTTTCAATGGGTTTTTCAACAGTTAGCTTGATTCGTTTCATAGCAGATAAGCTAGCCAAGAAGCAATCCGCAACTAGTGTCATTGCCATAAATCTAATTATTTTACGTTTAAATTTAAATTTAAATGATCACAAATCTAATTATTTAAAATTTAAACATCTTCTTCATCAGGTGTCAGTTACGCTAGCGTAACAGGCAGACAACTGCCTACCACTAATTTTTGCCATTCTTTATGGAAAGGTAATAGAATTGCTGCAAAAACCGACATTCGAACGGAGCCTCGGAGACCGCAAGTGTTATATTCCATTCGACACAGCTCGACGAGATCGGAAAATATACTTTTACCGCTCAATTTTCTCAGAGATTGTTGAACCGATTTTAACAAGCTTAGACTTGTTTGAAAGATACTTTTGGTATAAGTGACGTAACCGAGAAAACACGTTGTTTTCTACTGCTCTAATACATAAGGGTGCCAATATTTTGGGATCACCTCTAATTTCGTAAAGTGGTAGTGCTGAAAAGTTTAAGCACCTCGAAAAAAGTACCCTTGCAAAATTCAAGCTAAATCGGACATGGGTAAGGGGTGCTACCCGGCGGTTAAGGTTTGAACATTTTCGATCTTGAAAAATCATCATCGTGAGATTTCCGAAATCGAAAATTACATGAAACATCGAGATTAAGTGTCATCTCGAAAAAAAAAATTATTTTGAAAAAAATCGACTTTCTGGGACTTGATTTTGAGATATTTTCTAAGTCCGAGAAAGTCGATTCTTTTGAATTTTTTTTTTCAAGATGACACTCAATCTCGAAGGTTCATGCAATTCTAAGACTTTTGGCATCAAGCATTTCTTTTCGATTTCGGTGATTCTTCAAGATCCATGAAAATTCCACTAAGTGGATTAAGAAGGGTTTTTTGAGATTAGCATCACTCATCTCATACAAATAGGCAACGCAAATGTAAAGCCGAAATGATGCCGAGTATGTGACAAGAAACACTGAAGCATGCTTTTGTGGAATACTCGAATCAATCTGAATTAATTGGTGTCGAAAATGAGCCCAAATTAGTGTCAAAAATTATTTAATAAAAAAAATTTCATGAGACTGTTTTGAAGAAAGAGAAAGTCATTACCACCACAGAAAGTCTATTTTGACAGCAATATTTCTTAAACTAAATGTCAAACTAAAAAGGAATCCACATTATGTGGTTCATCGATTTGACAGGTTTACCGAAATGAGTGGTGAAGTTGGCAGGCGAAACAAACGACGAATATTACCTTCTTTCAACACTAAAGTTACCGATAGCATGGGAATCGGAATTGAAACTATTTATGGAATCGATTTCATCGCTGGGACATATTTGCCATTCCATAGCGTTGGTTAGCAAATAAATTGCTTCAAAAGCGATTTGCAAAAACTCACCAGAAATCAATCTAAATTTATCGTAATGAGGGAATAGAATAAATACAAAGTATCTTTAGAGGAATTTTGGGCAAAATAACCGGAATAGAAAAATACTTTATCATCAACTCTCTGTTGGTTTTTTTTTTCAGTTCTGTCTTCCGAGTAGTCCAACTTGTTTCTCTTCCGTGAGAAACCCCTCTACAATTGATCTGGTTCTAACATATCAAACTTGTAGTGAATGGATTACTCATGCTGACTTTCAACTCAAATTATCTTCCAGTAACATTTAGAACTTCCAGTGAAGCTATAATCAATTCAATAAGTTCTATATTTAACTATCTGAGAATTTAGTACTTTTCACATGTTAATAAGTTAGCAATGTGGAATTACTGGTTTTTGGATAATTATTTCAACTTTTCAAATTATCGAAAGATCATTGGCTTGACGAGCAAATCATTTCATTTCATCATTGGCTTGGCGTGATCATTTCAGAGGTCAGTAAATTTTGTCGAAAGTCGGCGAAAAACTCGATTTTTAAAAGCCTGCAACCAAAAAAGTCTGAAGACCTTTAAAAGAAATCTGCAGATTTGGTATCTCTGTTCGTTTCCAAAATTCAGATTCAAAACCCGCATGAATGAATTGAATTCGGAGCTTGGACTTTGGAACTAGATTTTGGAACTGAATTCAGTTCCTTAATTAAGGTTCACAATGCAAGTTCAGAATTTAGTTCTAGAATTAAATTCGAGACCTGGATGCTGCAAACGAGTTCAGTTCCAGAATTCTAGAGCTAAATTCATGAACGGGTTCCTAATTTCGTTCTTGAATTCAGTTTCATTTCCTGAATCCCGGCTCCAGAACTTTGGCTCTGGTTTATATAAATAAATGATGGTAACAAGGTTCTCAACAGAATAAGAATCTATTTGTAGAACCGTGATTGTCGTCAATTAATCATACTTTGGTTTAACTGCACCGTTACCGTTACAAATTTACCCATTCTATCAATGTCAGATTTATTCGTATTCACGTCCTCCAGTTATGTCTGTGACGTTACCCATCCGTAACTTATTTATCAAAACTTAAGCTACTACTTGAAAATGAGTTTATTTGAGGCGATAATTTGTCAATGACCCTGGTGGTGCTTGCTTTTTCGTCTCCACTGTGAGCGTCGTTCCGCTTTCGAGGATACCGTGGACACTCGCCAGACAAAAGATGGGCGCGGAAATTCGCTTTGATTTGCAATTCCGAAAGTCAACAACAAAAAAAAAAGGGACAAAATCATTATCGATGTGTTCCGAAGTGTTCGTACCTTCGACTAGCCCCGCCTTAATGCAATGCTTGCATCAAATGGATCCAAATGCTACGGAGAAACTTTCGATTTTTTTGTTGTAGTTTGATACTTTTTATTTTTATATAGTCCTAAAAAATTGTATATAATTTTGTGCGGTTTTCATGGTTTTTAGATAAAGGGCTCTTTGCTCAATATTTTTTCTGAAAATTTAGTCTTTTTTACATATTAATAAATTAGCAATGTGGAAAATTTCGCTTGGCTAAATTTTTGGTACAGCTGGTTTGTAAGACCAGTCCTTTATGCATTGAACCGCCAACAACAATTCAGCTTCAGCAACACGAAATAGAGAGATTTGTAACTGCAAATAATGACATGAACGGTGACGACAACGAAAATTTTAGATGCAAATTTCCATCCCAAGTGTCGAATCTACTTTTTCCCGATTTCAAGTAGACCCTAAAGATGGATTTACGGCAGGGAATTTCACGTCCGATAGATTTACTTCAGGAAATATTTCCTCAGTTCCGTCAGTTCACGTCCGAAAGATTTACGTTGAGAAATTGTACTTCAGAGAATTTCACATCCGATATATTTACTGCAGGAAATTTTACCCCAGGGAATTTCATGTCCGATAAAGTTACGTATTCGTTGGATTTATCCTAGTTCTCTCGCTGACAAGAATGTCAAATTTTCCTAATCTCAAGCCAAGGAACTAATCATGGTTTGATTTGCTTTACATCATTCAACATTTAATCATTGAAGGATCAGTACATAAATGAGATGTGTGATTGTTCAATACAGTTGAAATTTATTAATTTTTTAAAACCCAATTCTTTTAATTTCTGGACATTCAGGAAATAACTGAATTAAAGAGCTAAATTCGGAACATAGGGCTGGTTTCGAATTCAGTTGCAAATTTGAGGATCTGAATCCAGATCAAGAATTTATTTCTAGAATTAAATTCTCACCATGAATTCCGAACTACTGGTTTACGTCACGAAACTACTGGACTGGCCCCTGACTAAGGATCTAACCTACCTCGACGGGGAGTTCCCCGACGAAGGAAAGTTCTCCCGGAACCGACGCTTATTTACCGATGCACTGTGTGCTCCTCTACTTTGAGGATGGCGCTAAACGCTTCGCGGTCGAAATCTACCACTTTCACCCTGTTGGCTCGGTATCACTCCAAAACGTTCCGTAGCGCAGTGGTGGGATACTAAATCAGACCAAAATAAAGTTGATCCTTTGTGTTTCGTTGTCAATTGCATGAGGCGCTTTTCAAGACACTACCTCCACTCATCTGATGAAGGAGGGGTGCATATTTCACCATATCTGCTAATCGCCTGCCAGATCAGGAACATTTTTGCAAATTTAGATAATTTCCATTTTCATTTAGCATCAGAATAGACCTGCCTAAGAAGTTTTTGACCTCAGTTTCGTGGTGAGCAAATTCGTGTAAATTTCCGGGTGCAAGTCCGAAACCCCGTACGCTTCGCATTTCCCGTCACAAAAGTGAGTAAAAGCCTTTTTTTTTGCGAATTAACATAATTGGACGGTTCTTGAACTGTTGCACCTTTTACGTGGTCATTTTACCGTTCATTGAACCACTTTTACGAGCACTCTCTTCCTTACTTTGGACATTCATTCGCTCCTCGTTGGTTTTCATCATACAATTCACAGTTATATTGACAATTCTCTACATTTCAGCGATCCATCAGTGGGACTGGGATCTGGGATTCTTTTCACGGACAATTTCTTGATTTGCCGACATGTTTGAAACTACTGTAAGCAGAGATGACAGGTCGCAAGATTTGTCCGTAAATCTGGAGATTTTCCGTAAATCTGGAGAGCAGAACGGCAGACATGTTTTAGTAGAAGACTTTTGAAAATCGTTCTTGCAGACATTTGCCAAAATTTTCAGACTGTTTTCAGGACTTGAAGACCGTGGACTTTTTTTCGAGGTTACAGATTTTTTCAACTCTGCTTGAAGATATTTGCAAATTTCACCTGGCATCCCTGACTGTAAGTAATCAATACACTATGCAAACAATACGCTGTCACTAAGATTTACCGTCAATTTCAGGTTTTCACTCAAACAGTACAAAAGTTACGTGAGATTTTCGAAGTGTCATTTTTTTCGGATACACCCTGTAACAAAATTGTTGAAATTTCAGAATACCATCTGTGAACCGTCCACCCTCCCCGCACATTGGGGCAGAAAGGTTTTCTGGTTCTAAGAGGCGAATGATCTTAAGATTAAAACAAAAAAACTGTTGAGCGTCGAACGAATGTTCCGATTTTGCGAAAATTTCAGTAAAATGTTTGGGAAAATTTTAGTTTAGTGATTCCCATAATTGCGAAGACGAACACCGGCTGGACTATCTTCAGAAACAAAATTGTGCCACTTTTACGAGAGTCTAAAGATTCGACAATTTTTTTGGTCTGATTTGGCATTCTGCCCCCATGCGCGCTCCGCTTGGGAGTGATATCATCAAAAAAATGATTCATGTTTTTTTCGAATTGCCTAAAAATAAGGCGTTACTTTATGGTTTCAAAAACTGCATAGTTTCTACTATATCGATTTGATTTTTGGATTTATTTTCAAGATTTATGGATGGATAGGAATTCTAGATCTTGCGAGTTGATTGTAAATAGGAATGTTTTTTTTTACATGACCAAAATAATCAATTAGTAGCACGAATCGAGGTAACCGATCAATAGGAGTAATAATTCAAAATATGGATAGTGGAAAAATTGTGAATCTTGTGGGAAGATTTTTTAATGTTTCTTTTATAAAAATTCATAGACATTACGATTATTTATCTAAAATTAAAAATATTTTTGCTCCAAATCAGTAAATTCGTGACATTTCGATTGCCATTTCAGTCATCATTAACTAAGCTCAAAAGCAATCTTCGTCAATCTATGGAACTGCTCTACAAATTGAGCCACTGGGGAAGTTTGAAGAGAAACCACATCCTAGAGCTAGGCCGATCAAATTTTTTTTCCAATCTTACGTTTAGTGACCTCGAAATGCATACAAACATTTGCATACTTTTTTTTCAGTCATCGTTCGATATTTTTTTGCAATACTCGCCTAGATTTAGAGTACATGGATTTTATAGTCCCGAGCCTCTCACAGAAAAGACGTGAATAGTTTCGAACCGTGTATATTTTTTATTGAGAAAAAGCCTCTAGATGGCTTAATACTGAATTCCATGACAATCTACCCACTAGTGTTTGAATAACATCTGATTGTATCAGACGATGAGTTCTAGTTTTCAACCAGCTATGGAAAAATACGAACCAGCGCATGAATGCATAAAAGAAACGGTGAAATTGAATGATTCGAGTATTGGTCCACAATCCCCCGTACTCTCCAGACCTGGCCCCCAGCGACTATAATCTATTTCCAAACCATAAAAGATTTCTCCATGGAAAGAAATGGTCATTGCAGAAACGGAGTACCGGTGGGTCAAATGTATCGCTCTGGATGGAGATTATACTGAAGAATGAAAAAGATTTCACGGCAAAAAAATCGACTTTTTGTTTGTTGGGCCAGGAACTTCTCTTTTTATTTAGTAAACCGAAGAAACAGCTTGCAAACTCGAACTTAATGTTCGACCCCCTCAAATAGAAGGCAAAAGTAGAATTCTATTCTTTCTTCTGATTATGCTGATATGAACCTGTCCGGTATAGAGAATCTTTCAAACTTAATGGCTCTGTTCGGTTGGGTACACTTTTCTCTCACCACTTGTGTAGCTGTTTATTTGTTTCCGTCAGTTTAGTTGAAAAATTCATGATCTTTCAGCAGAACAACTTTGAAATATTGTGCACAAAAGGAGCATAGAATCCGGACTGTCACTAAAAATAGAAACGGAAGAAATAAATGAGAAAGCGGTTCGAATTGCGATCATGAAGTTCAGGGAAGAAAATCTTTTTGGGGATAAACCAAAAACGGGTTTGGATAGAAAGGTTGAAAAGTTATCAGAAGACTAATGTTCTTCGTGATAAAAAAAAGGTTCGAGTCTTCGAATCTTTAAGAACTAGCAGCAGTGGAAACGCGATACTTACTGGGAATTTGAGATTCAAGTACAAATCCTTAGCGGAGTCGCAATATTATACAGTGCGAAGAACCAGTATGAGACATCGATTCAAAGGCAAAAAGTTTATGGTTAGGCAAGCTATTTGTGACTGCGGTGACATTTCGATAAACAGCGAAATATACGATGAAAAATGTTAACAAAAAGAAAGAAAGCTTTGTGCAAAATGGGTGCCGCGTGAGCTCACAATCGATCAAAAACAACAACGAATTGATGATTCTGAGCAGTGTTTGGAGCTGTTATATCGAAATAAAACCGATTTTTTTCGTCGATATATAACAATGGACGAAACATGGCTCCATCACTTCACTCCGGAGTCCAATCGACAGTCAGCTGAGTGGACTGGACGCGATGAACCGAACCCAAAGCGTGGAAAGACTCAACAATGGCGTCTGTATTTTGGGATTCGCATGGTATAATTTTCATCGACTACCTTGAAAAGGGAAAAACCATCAACAGTGACTATTATATAGCGTTATTAGAGCGTTTGAAGGACGAAATTTAAAAAAAACGGCCTCATTTGAAGAAGAAAAAAGTTTTGTTTCATCAAGACAATGCATCGTGTCACAAGTCGATGAAAACCATGCTGAAATTGAACGAATTGGGCTTCGAATTGCTCCCTCATCCACTGTATTCTCCAGATTTGGCCCCCAGTGACTTTTTCCTGTTCTCAGACCTCAAGAGAATGCTCGCTGGTAAAAAAAATTTAGAAGCAATGAAGAGGTAATCGCTGAAACTGAGGCCTATTTTGAGGCAAAGGACAAATCGTACTACAAAAATGGTATCGAAAAGTTGGAAGATCGCTATAATCGCTGTATCGCCTCTGATGGCAATTATGTTGAATAAAAAAAACGAATTTTGGCAAAAAAATGTGTGTTTCTATTAAACGATACGAACTTTTCAACCGAACTGTTACTGGGAATTTGAAATTCAATTACAAATCCTTATCCTAGTCACAACATTATACAGTTCGAAGAGGACAAGTACTGAACCAGTAGGAGACATCGATTCAAACTCAAAAAGTTTATGGTTAGGCAAGCTATTTGTGACTGCGGTAAGATTTAGATAAACAGCGAAATATACGATGAAAAATGTTAACAAAAACGAATCCTACTCATGATTTAAAGTCACAACTCTTTAGTCACCGATTAAATAATACAAATCAGTTGTGCATATAATAAATCAAACATATTTAAATGAAGTAATTTCCAGAATGACTTACCGATGCTTCCGATAAATAGTGTCAAAATGTTGTTCCTGCTGCTGCTGCTGCTGTTTATTGTCATGGTAAACACTCTTGTGATAGTCGCCGTTCTTAAGCCAGGAAGTCTTTTTATCACTCTCCTCGTCCTCCTCGTCGGCCTCATCGCCCATGCGATCACCACCGATGGTAAATACTCCGATGCCACCGCTTCGTTCACGTTCCCGGTGGTGAGTTTTCATGCCGAAGTTGTAACCAGCATCGAAGCTGTTGTAGCCGATGTTCGGTTGAATCTGAAAACCACCACCACCACCACCGTTGTAACCGACATTACTGGATTTGGCCGACGCGGAACCGTGTCCGCTGTTGTACCCATTTATTCCGGTTCCCGCAAGCGAAGCTTTCGCTGCCTTCACCTGTAACTCCTCGTCGACAGCTGCAAGCAATGAAAATAAAACAAACGCATCAAAGTAGGCTCGGTTTAAATCTGGTGAAATATTCTACAAGTTAGACTACTATGTGGAATGACAATTCGCGCAACTTTACTGCATCAATTTTACAGCAAATAAAACTCCTCCGAACGGTGTACGGCTCGAGTTAATGATGGCAAATACAAAGTCCCTCGAAATCGCTGTAGGAAGGTAAACAAAATGTTGCAAAACCGGGCTTCCGTTGTTTGTGTTCATTACTCGAAACGAAACGCGCGAGACTGCTGCTCGAAAGCCTCCACCTAAGATTAACAACATCATCGAGGAAATAGGCTAAAATCTCGCAACGGAAGCACCGTGTGAAATCATGCAAAATCTAAAACCTTCGCCACCCCCCCTCCTTAGGTCATACCGAAGGCAAGTGTCAACATATTACTCAGCATGTCCTGTCTTTAATGATTTTCACGCGAACTGCCTGTGCCTAGGGGGTTAGCGTTCCTAACCTGGAGCCTAGTTCACAATACAACGAATGAAACTCGATTAATGAGCTGAATACAGGTACAATGACCCTATGCGCGTTTCGCAAAAGCTACAGGTTAAATGAGATGTAAATAAATGCAAAATGAGTGCCTTCTATCACAACACCACATTCTGGCACATTTCAGATACGTACGAGAGAGAGAGAGAGATCGTAGTGTGCCATGACCGTGGCTACTCGAAGAAGAGAGTGCATTCTTTTCACTTCGCCCGTTCCGGCAAACGTCGCCTACTATATGATATCATCATAAAAAGTGAAGCGTCCCGACCAAGTGGTGTTTGAAGATTGAATTTTTTGTCTTCTGATGAAAACCGGTACGATTTTTACTTCGTTGATGTTGATTCTTCCAAATATAGCACAAGCTTCCGCCTGAACTGAACTTTGTAAAAGGAAAACGTAAAATAAAAACACAAACTCATGTTTCGCATTCCAATGAAGTACTGAAGCGCTGTTCACCACCCCATTCATTTGACACTTTGTTACGCCATCCACGTTCCACATTCCGGTCCCAAGAGTTTTCCACCAAGTCTGTGGCAACAGGGCTATCGTCTCTTGCGTCCCCCCACTCTAGTTGGCCCCTGCTAACATTCCGTCACCACGCAACAGACACATTAAAGTGATGACCCTCCTGACCCCCCTCCAGGGGACTCGCTCTACTTAGGTGGAGGCTCTACCCACCCACCCGAACCGACGGTTTTCTTAATACATTATCCAATGTTTTAATTACCTTTTGCCTTCAGCTTGAGCTCCTTTAGGCTATTCCCTGCGCCACCGGATGAGAACCCACTGCCACTGCCACTGGTGCCGGACGGAGAACCCACAATCACCTTACCGTGGTACACGGACTGGGAGGAGGAAGCCGAAGAGGGTAGCGTCTGCTGCTGCTTCGACCGGTGGCTGTTCTTCGAGCTGTGATGAAGCTGCCGAACGTGCACATCGTCAACCTGGCAAGTAGTGTTAGTGTGCGCAGCAAAGGATGGGAAACGAACAGCAAGGTTAGTAGTCATTAACGATGGTTTGTGCGCTGCGGGGTCGTACACAACCGAAGCAGGCCGCGTGTTCTGGTCAAGCAAACAATTTGTCAAACGAAAAACAGTGCCATTGGATTTTCGACACAGACGGAAATTGGTGCCCGCCGCCTACTTCGTTTGCGTTTGCCGCTCACTGAGCTACTGTTGGTGTTAGTTTTTACGCTGTTTGCTGCGTTGCCATGGCAATTTTTTCTCCTGGATTCAAATTTTACAATATCAAAAATCTCAAAATGCGCGTCCATTTTTTTTTAATTTCAACGGAGGCGTATGGTAATTTATTCATTTGATAGAAGCGAGAAAAAAAAGGGAACGCGTTCGAAATTACATGGCAACAATGTTTGCACATCTCACGCGCAACTAACCAAGCAAGCAAACAAACAAACGTTCCGGTTCCCGGATCAAAATTATACGGAGATAACAGACAACAAACATACCTGCTTCCCATTAATTAACCAGGTGATGTGCGGGGCGGGCCGGGCTCGGGACGTCGTACAGTTGGCCACCAGCATATCCCCGTAGTAGAGCTGCTTTTTGGCGAACTCTATCGTTGGTGGTCCCTTCTGTGGAACTGGAACGAGAATAAAAATAACATTTGAATAAATCCAAACTGCAAACTGGGGCAAGCAGAATACTCACGCATGACGTGCAGTGGTTCGTCATTGGATGCCTTGGTGAAGATCGGGGTGTCGGTCGAAACCTCACAGTAGTAGGAACCGGATGCATCGTAGTCGACATTCTTCAGCGTCAGCGTCGAAGGAGTTACCTTTTTCCACTGATTAAGGTTGATTAGTGAAATTGCTCTACGGTGCATTGCCGCCCGTTGGCAGAAGGTGCAAGCAAGCTCGTTACGGTTGCGGTCATCACGCCACTACCAATCGACCGAGCGAACGCAAATCGCGATTAGGTTAGGCTCAAGGCCTTACCGGAATCCTTCACCTTCTGCCCAGCGAGCGAGCGAACAAACGGATTGAATCGTGCTACAATCATACTTACATCTATTTCGGCACCCGGAATCGAATAGTTCCGGTAGGGCGGATTACGGCCCTTGATGTATTCGAATATTTTGCTGCCTCCCTTCAGGAACGTCACCTTCTCGGTGCATTGCAATGACGTGTGTGAGCAGTGAAAACGCATAGTAGGCGGCGAACCGAAAGCGCATCAGAAGTGAAGCATGCGATAGAGTGAAAGAGATTGGCGTTATTTTCATGTCTTAATTATTTAGATTTTTTAGTTAGGTATTCTATCAAAATTATGTTTATTTAGTACTATTTTTTTGTTTATTTCTCGTCAATTTTATTTTTTTTAGATGAGCACTGATGAACCGAAGGCAAAACGCGAACAAATTGAAACGAAATGTGCACTTTTTGTGCAAACCATGTTTTTCGTCAATTGCTTGGAAACTGAATAGTGCGCTGTTGGGGACGGGTATAGCGTGATGGGATAGTCGATGCCTTTCACGCAGTACGCCTGGGTTCGATTCCCAACCCCGCACATAGGGTCAGAAAGATTTTCTGGTCCGAAGAGGCGAATGACCTAAGATGTTAAAGCCTCTATAACTGAAACAAAAAAAAATAGTGCGCTGTTCATTCCATGATTGACGTTTCATAATTGATATTAAGGTCTGAGGACAGAGGGTCGCGTGTTGAGTTTTAAATCGACCACGTGGCTCGCTCAATTCCCTTTGCGCATCGTATTTCTCTTGTACTCTCTCTCGTATATGAGCAAACTGTACCGGGTTGCCAGCATACATTTTATTATTTTGATGAGAAGTTTTATCACATTAATCTATCGTATGGGTTGGACATTCCATGGATTCCAATGAACAATGAAAAATTATTCAACTTTCACAAAGATAGAATGTCTGTGTGTTTGGCAGCCTTGTCGAGCCAATTTTATTTCTCTCTCCTTTTTCAGAATGCTATCAGGAAACCAAAGCGAAAAAAAAATGGTGGATGCATTGAAACTGACTTTGTTTCACAGAAAAATACAAGACTTTATTTTTATCGCGATAGCATATATGTTTTTATGTACTAATCGCATCTAAAATAAATTATCTAGACTTTGTCACGGTAGATTTATAATACAAGCCTTCAAAGCCGAGATATTCGATGAACAAGTAGAGGTATGCATTTCCGAGCGTTCCAATTTTCAGCAGTTCTTCAGTCAGAAAAAATACTACACGACCGCTAAACTCAATGAATCATTCTGGAAATTTCACAGAACATTCTCAACTAAATTTCGAAGACATTGTCTGGTGGGTTTTTCTATATTCTGAAGTGTTTCCAAGAAAATTTAATTTGAAACGGGAAAATAGCAAAAAAAAAACCTACCACATTACGGTTCTGTCCTCAGTCCTTAAAGAAAACTCAATAAACATATTGCTCTTTTGAAAACAATAAAAAACTATGGGTGGCTAATTCATTTTGTTATTCGAGGAGCACGGTCAAATCCATGCAATCTCTCTTTCTCCAGCAGGCATGAAACTTCCTCGTCTTGTTGACAGGATTTACTATTTGCTTTTCTTCATTTGAAAATGAATGAAAATCAAAAGAAAGGTCTTCAACAGATCGGCTGAAAAGTTCGTATCGTTTCTATGAGAGGGCGCCACTAGAATTAAATCCATACCATTTTCAGTTAGTACCAACCTTCAAAAGAAACGTGTATAAATTTGACAGCTGTCTGATTATTAGTTTGTGAGATATTGCATTTTGAGTGAAGCTACTTTTGTTATTGTGGAAAAAACGGAAAAAAAGGAATTTCGTGTGTTGATGAAACACTACTTTTTGATGAAAAAAAGTGCCGCCGATACCAAAAAATGGCTTGATGAGTGTTATCCAGACTCTGCACCGGGCGAAGCAACAATTCGTAAGTGGTTTGCAAAATTTCGTACTGGTCATATGAGCACCGAAGACGATGAACGCAGTGGACGTTCAAAAGAGGCTGTTACCGATGAAAACGTGAAAAAAATCCACAAAATGATTTTCAATGACCGTAAAGTGAAGTTGATCGAGATAGCTCACATCCTAAAGATATCAAAGGAACATGTTGGACATATTATTCACGAATATTTGGATATGAGAAAGCTTTGTGCAAAATGGGTGCTGAGTGAGCTCACAATCGATCAAAAACAACAACGAATTGATGATTCTGAGCAGTGTTTGGAGCTGTTATATCGAAATAAAACCGATTTTTTTTCGTCAATATATAACAATGGACGAAACATGGCTCCATCACTTCACTCCGGAGTCCAATCGACAGTCAGCTGAGTGGACTGCACGCGATGAACCGAAACCAAAGCGTGGAAAGACTCAACAATCGGCCGGTAAGGTTATGGCGTCTGTATTTTGGGATTCGCATGGTATAATTTTCATCGACTACCTTGAAAAGGGAAAAACCATCAACAGTGACTATTATATAGCGTTATTAGAGCGTTTGAAGGACGAAATTTAAAAAAAAAACGGCCTCATTTGAAGAAGAAAAAAGTTTTGTTTCATCAAGACAACTCACCGTGTCACAAGTCGGTGAAAACCATGCTGAAATTGAACGAATTGGGCTTCGAATTGCTCCCTCATCCACCGTATTCTCCAGATTTGGCCCCCAGTGACTTTTTCCTGTTCTCAGACCTCAAGAGAATGCTCGCTGGTAAAAATTTTAGAAGCAATGAAGAGGTAATCGCTGAAACTGAGGCCTATTTTGAGGCAAAGGACAAATCGTACTACAAAAATGGTATCGAAAAGTTGGAAGATCGCTATAATCGCTGTATCGCCTCTGATGGCAATTATGTTGAATAATAAAAACGAATTTTGGCAAAAAAATGTGTGTTTCTATTGAACGATACGAATTTTTCAGCCGAACTGTTAAGTCCCATACTAAATTCCTGAATTTCATTAGGATCTGACTTCCGATTCCGGAGCTATGGGGTAAAATGCGCAAAAAAATGAAAATAGGTGCTCTTACTTTTCTCCTAGATGGCGCGACCGATTTTCACAAACTTAGGTTCAAATGAAAGGTCCTGTGGCCCCATACGGAATTACTTAATTTCATCTGGATCCAAGCTCCGGATCCGGAAATATAGGGTAAAGTGTGTTAAAAAATTTATACCATCACTGAAAAGGGCAAAAAATGTCTAAATCGACCTCAAATCTTCTCCAGCTTGATAGTTTTTATCAGTAGACGGTCAAAGAAACCAATTTAGGTTATTCTTTCAAGAATCGGAGAAAATTATTTTGAAGAATACCGCTGTATATGATAGTATGATTGATATGAGAAAGGCATCATTACACCACTAGGTGGATTAAAACAGGTTTTTCTTTTTATGTTTGGCGGAAATTAGGAAACCTAATGCAACGGAATGACTTTAATAAGGTTGCGTTTTTGTTCGAAAAAACTCCGAAAATTTGGTTAGATTTTGCATCTGCTCTGCTCACAACATTTTACGCTACGTTAGAGATGCTCAAGACGGAAAAAGTCGACATTGTGGAAAAAAAAATCTAAATCCTTTAAAAATCTTGTCTTGAACTGCCTCCCATCGAACGACATTGGGCAATACTTAATCGGTATCTCGAGAAAGATGTGAGAGAGAAACGAGCTCTCATCACTACTACTACTAACTGAAAAGTGACTAAGAAAGTTGTGCAGAATTCAATGAGAAATATCAGAAGTCCAAGTGATCAATAGAAATTAGAAGTAAATGTTCGAACTCAACTGAAATCGGTCATATTTTTGTTAGAAGAATTAAAAAAAACGCACTCCCAGAATTCATTCTCAAAATTCGATACTTTATCAAATTTTTACTAAATTTTCAGGGGATAAAAATAAAACAATTAGCGTTAGTGTTTGCATCATTCATTTCATTTATTCAAATTCTATTGGCTGTTTTCAGCCATTTTAAAAAAGTTTCGAAAAGAGTTTTGCTGAATTCTGTTGTAAAACACTATAATATTGAAATACTATATTCAAACACGTACCAAGAGCGAAAGACAAACTGATTTTCGTGCTTAAAAAAAACATTTTTGGAAGGCAAAAGTTGGATGAATATTTTGGGGCTAGAGCTCCTTCTGATTACACCGTAGTAGAAGCAGTGGTTTCAATTCTACAGATGCTGCTGACTTTAGAGTATACATTCGGAAGCATTTTCGGTGATAGGTGATAAGATTCGGTCGAAATTTTCGTGTCGGTTGCAAACCCGAATCCATTATTGTGCCCCAGAGAATAGAAAGATTAGACATTGCATTTTTACTTTGCACGGATGAAGAGACGAATTTTACTCAATACTGATTTTAAAAAGGTGAAATATATTTTTAAATGAAAATTTCTTCAAATCGTTGTTACTCGGAAATTGCAGGGTGGTAAGTCGTTTGCCGATTTCAGTTTCCGTTTTCCCCGTTTTTTTCCTGATTTGCGAGATGAAAATTCCCGGTTTTTTGCAATAGGCTTATTGTTCGATTACTGTAATTTGGCAGGAGAGGGCATTCGAAAATGTATTTCTTAGAACCAACCGTGATAAGTAGAAATCGAAGCAGTTATAGCATTTATTGAAAACTCTACTAATGCTACATGTGATATGAACGAAGGTTTCTGAGACGAATGTCGATATTGAGGAGACGAGAACTTTCGAGCAAAAGAAATCACCGAGCACATTGAGGCATTCAAAATCAGTATCCTCTTATTGAAACACCAGTTTGTGAACGTTGTCAAGTTGAAACTGCAGAAACGGGGTATCCTCGTCAGCATACGATAGCTTGAAGCATTAAATCGAGGGATTCACATCGTTCAAGTACAATAGAAATAAATATGGTCCGATATGACTGCCTTGCGGTGCACCATATTAGGAAGAAGATATTTTGACGGCCATTTTTCGATCAGTTCAGTACGATTTAAACCATTCAAGAGAGTTTCCGTGAATGCAGAATCTTTGGAATTTCGCTATAGCAATTTGGTGATTAATTTTATCAAAGGCGGCTAATAGATCTGATCAATAGAATCTACTTGCAAATGATCCTGCATTGAACGAGCGACTACGAGAGCCACTAAATTGGTGCTAGTAGATCGCCAAGGTGTGAAGTCATGTGAGTGACCTCAATGCGTTAATGACTCAGGAATCAGAACAAATTGGCTCAAATGGCGCGTTCCCCTTGATATTTGGAGATTTGTGCAATGCGGTAATGAACAAATAAATCAAATGATCGCACAAGATACCGATCTATTTTATTGCTAATAGGGTTCTAAATACTAAACATCACCCGTGGAGTAACCAGAAAATAATCAAAAAGTATAAGTTCTTCCAAACGAACTCTCCGCTGGTTTTTAGCCAGTTTTATTTCCAAATAGCCCAACTAATTTATCTTCTGCGAGAAATCCTTTTACAATTGCAGGGTTGTTACGAAAACTTCCAAAATCAAAACGCGCCAAATCCGCGCGAAGTCGAAAACAAAAACGCGCGAAGTTGAAAACTAAAGCGCGCAATATTTGAGCGAAGAGTTTACACCGCTATTTTTGTGCAGTCGATGCTTACCGCAGAACTTGAAAATCCAAATGAATACAATTTAAAAATCTGCTTAAGTTTATCATAGATACACAATAAATTTTGGCATACTTTGAGACACCGCATTAAAACGATTTCATTTTTATTCTCTATCTTTTTCGATGTCCTTAGTTAATAAACACTCTGATCTACGGAAAATTTAACAGTGAAAATTAAATTGCTTACATTTTTGTGCTGTTGAAAGATGTTAAACAGATTTCAGCAAAGACAATTTTTTTGCTTCAATATCTTCTTGCTCGGCAAGGTTTTCCTTCTCAGGAAGAAGAATTTTAAGTTAGACCACAGCAGAATGATCTGATTTAATCTTTTTAATTTCAATTTCAATACAATTTATTGCCTCCTGTTTGGCATTTGTTTTCTAAGACGCTGGCCTTCTCCCGTTGTCGGGTTTTACTCTGAATGTCTTTATTTTCCTCCTCATCTTTTATTCGTTTATTTGGAGCAGGGAAACGCCCACTCGAGTTAGTTTCTGTCAAAATTGCTCTCCGGTAGGCGTAAAACCTCGCCATCTCTTACATCAATAGGTTACAATTAAATCTAGTGCTTCTACAGCAACTAAGTATAATGAGACAATAACATGAGGAATGAATAAAAGAGATGACGCAGTATTTAAAACCATTTTGTTGATTTTACATCAATCAGTTAAATTATCTAACTGTTCTCGTAGGAACTCTGAGTCAGATGCAGATTTGATTATATGAAGGATTTCAAAGTCATCGGCGAACGATAGTTTCATACATTTGATCGAATAATTTAGATCGTTGAGATACAAGGTGACTTCCTTGAGTAACTCCAGAGGTAACAGCAAATGGTGAGGTTGTACAGTCTCTTATTTTCACTATCATTTCACGACCAGTTAGATATTATCGAAGCCAATTTAAATATGATCCGTAAAATCCAAGTCTACTTAACTTATAGATCGTCATGTTATGATTGATTTTGTCGATCGCAGCAGAGAAATCGGTATTTATTAAATTTACTTGCAGTCGTGCTTGTAAAGAATTGTATGATGAAGGAAGTGTAGATAACTAAATTTGTGGAAGTTGAACGCTTTGGCATGAATTCATGCTGAGTCTTGGATATGCAATCAGAGAAACTATGTGTTATAAAATTCAAAATTATAATTTCAAACAACTTCGATACAGCGCAGAAAGTAGCAATTCGACGACAGTTTGATACTATACCTTTGTTACCTTTTATTCATATTATAAAAAATATGATTAGCAATTTGTGATGAAATTTTCAGTAGCATTAAATAACTTAAAATCATAGTTTTCTAAAACGTTCAGTATCAACGAGTATCAAAGAGAAAAACTCATGACGCTTGTGTACCTACTGGGATGCGATGTTGAAACGCACAATGAGGGATAGCGTTTGTAGCGATTGTAGTGATACACATAGTGTGATCTGAGAAGTAATAAAGGTCGTTCGGCGAATCTTTTCAACGCTGGACGATTGGCTATTTGGAGCCGTTATAGAGTGGAATTTTATTAAGAAGAGTGTATTGGCTTACGATAGGTTCTTTTTGGTATGAATTGATCGATAGCATGTGATACAATGTTCGTCTATCCAGCGGCAGAAATATAGTCATTATTTGAAAGTACGATTTGTGTTTCAGTCTTTGTTAAAACGTGAAGTCGCATTAAGCTAGTTTTAAATATGATCAGTACTTAATGGGGTAAACAGATTGCAAAATCGTAATTGCAATAATGTAATGAAAACTACGAAAATGTTACCGCAGAGACGAAACACGAACTCGTAGCTAACTCCTAACCAGGGAAATTGTTTTACCAATTAAACTAAAAAAAAAAAACAAAAAGAAAGAGTCCAGTTGACTAGACGACACCAAGAATGCTTCGCTGTGCTTGGTCACTACGGCATTCACGGCAAAAATAGACAAAACAAAAATCTCAAATCAGTGTCGGCAGCAAAGTAGAAGGGGAAAATAGACTCATGATCGATGTATATATTTCTGTTGAATTTGTTTACGTAGATAAAAAAATGTAAAGCGAATACCGTGGTGACCAAGTACAGCGAAGCAAGCTTGGTTTCGTCTTCTAGTCAATTCGACTCTCTCTCTCTCTCTCCATGTGTTTTCATTTGCTGGATAGTTTAATTGGTAAAACAATTTTCCTGGTAAGAAGTTTGCTACGGATTCGAGTCCCGTCTCTGCGATAACATGTTTACATCAGAGATATTATATAAAAATCT
Organism: Malaya genurostris; assembly: GCF_030247185.1. NCBI lineage: Eukaryota > Metazoa > Arthropoda > Insecta > Diptera > Culicidae > Malaya > Malaya genurostris. The sequence goes on along the minus strand of NC_080570.1, from coordinate 164,616,970 downwards.
TTGTTTCAAAAAGCAAACTATGTTTACCATCTGTGATTCATACAGCATCTAAAATTCTGTGAAAATCTTGGTGAAACATCCAAAAAATTAGTCGTTTTTTGTCAATAATTAATAAAATCTGCAGAAATCTGTGATATTCACATTCCTATATTGTGAAAATAGCTGTGATCTATGGCACAGGATCCGTGTAGTAAAAAGGATGAAAATATCAGTAGTCTTACAGAAACACCGCTCAGTACTTTCAGTAAAATGACATCGAATCAAGTGAAACGGAAGAAAAATCCGAATTTATTGGAATTTTTCCAACAAATTAAACCTACCGAAAAGAACCGTATTTTGTGTTGTAAACCATGTGATCAGCGCTTGACGGTGGAAGTTGAAAAGTCAAAATCATACGTACAAACAGTGAAACAAAGGCAAGGTCTGGAGGGGTTCAATGTGAACAAAGTGCCCAACCTTGATGGCAAGCAAAGTTGCACGGAAAAAGTTGTGCTAAGAATTTTCTTGTACCATAATGAACGACGAAACATACGTGCTCGCTCGAAGACTTAGAACAGCTTGCGGGTCCAAATAGAGAAATCCCGAAAAAAAGTTTTAGATTTGGCAGGCCATATGTAGTTGTGGTCGAAAATCTAAAACTTCAGTTTCAACCATCACTATCAATAAGGATCTGTTCGGGAAAAAATGTCTACACAAAAGCGGTTGCTACCCCGAGCATCACAAGCCACAACTCTCCAGCTCTGTTTTGGCGTGATTTGGCCACTTGTCACCACGCGAATGGTTTAAGGTACAAGAGATCAAATACGTGCCAAAAACAGACAATCCATCCAACTTTGCCCAATAAAGAAGTTTAACAGAAACTCTTCGGAACTAAGATAGAAAGCAAATTCTACCATTTTGGTTTTTAGGAGAAGATGAGGATACCGTACAAAAGAGCTGGTATACCACAAAAAGAAGGAATAACAGTTTGATCAACTGTTTCTGATGTACCTTTAGCTCTATGTTTTCAAAACAATTAACCGGTTTTGTTGAAATATGTGTAAATTGTTGTTGATACTATTATTTTGGTATCCGAACCTCTCCCTATCGCGACATGTAAAAGTTCAAGGTAAAGTTCTGGGAAAGGTGACTGAATTTCTGTTGAACAATTCCACCGCAAATGACAGATTTTTTTTCTGAAATTTCATTTCTGTATTTTTTAATTTGGCTCAAATTTTGCGTATGCATTCTTTATGGCCGAAAAGAGACAATTTGCATCATCATTTTGACATTTTAAATCTAGCCTTACTTTTGAGAAGGAACTAAGCAAAAATCTCTTGAAAATTTTCCGTAATATATGACCTAGAAACGGTGGGTCCGATCGATATGGTATCTTCTGCAATGATTTAGGTAATTATGCAAAACTATTTAGTACTGTTGAAACAAAAATTTCGTTATTTTGAAAATAACAGCTAAAATTTAAATATTTCATTATTTTTCAAAATGTCCAAACTAAAATACTGTCAAATTTCAAGAATGGAGAAATAATATTTGAAAAAGTAACATATTTTCAAAATAATGTAAATTTTTGAAAACTATGAAAAAAAAAAATTTTTTATTCTTATTAACAAACTTTTTTGAAGCAAAGCTAAATTTCCAAAGAAAAAGAGTTTAATTAAAATTTTACTATATGCTACCGTTCTCGAGACACAACGGTTTAAAAAAAAAAACAACTTCGGGATTTTTTTTATTTTTGTAACGTTTTTCGTACTAGTTATAAGAAAAAAAACTTCGTTTTTTCGTTTTATTTTAGATTATAAGAAAAAAAAACTTTTTTACCAGTAATTTAAGTTCTTATACAATGTTTTAGAGTCGCATTTATTATAGATTTTTTATTGTTTTCATAACATCTACAATTTTTATACTAACATTACGTTCTTTCATAAAACTTTGTTGAAAAATATATTTATTAAAAATTTCATGATTTTCAAGAATTTATATTATTTTGAAAATATGTAACTTTTTTAAATGTTTTTTTTTTCATTCTAAAAATTTGACAGTATTTTTTTGGACTTTCAACATATCCAAAAATAAAAACATCAAAAATACATTTTTCGAGATATTGGAATTTTAATCGTTATATTTTAAATAAATATAAAAAAAATCAATGTCCCTAATTCTTTTTACATATCCCATATAATTACCTAAAACATTGCAGAAGATACCAATTAGACAAAAAAGTCAAGAAGACAAGAACACAAGCCGTCAAAAAGATAATGAGACAAAAGACAGTTAGACAAAAAAATCAAGAAAACAAGAAAGCAAGACGTCAAAAAGATAATTAGACAAAAAGAAAGTTAGACGAAGAAGTCAAGAAGACAAGAAAGCAAGAAGTCAAAAAGATAATTAAACAAAAAAACAACTAGACAAAGAAGTCAATAAGACAAGAAAGCAAGCTATCAAAAAGATAATTAGATAAAAAGACAGTTAGACAAAGAAAGCAAGACGTCAAAAAATAGTTAGACAAAAAGTTAGTTAGACAGTTAGAGAAGTCAAGAAGACAAGAAAGCAAGACGTCAAAAAATAGTTAGACAAAAAGACAGTTAGACAAAGAAGACAAGAAAGCAAAACGTCAAAAAGATCATTAGAAAAAAAGACAGTTAGACAAAGAAGACATGAGAGCAAGACGTCAAAAAGATAATTAGAAAAAAGACAGTTAGGCAAAGAATTCAAGAAAAAAAAGACAAGAAAGCAAGACGTCAAAAAGATAATTGGAAAAAAAGACAGTTAGTCAAAGAATTCAAGAAAACAAAAATACAAGAAAGCAAGACGTTAAAAAGAACATTAGAAAAAAACAGTTAAGACAAAGAAGTCAAGAAAGCAAGACGTCAAAAAGATAATTAGAAAAAAGATAGTTAGGCAAAGAATTCAAGAAAACAAGAAGACAAGAAAGCAAGACGTCAAAAAGATAATTAGAAAAAAAAAACAGTTAGACAAAGAAGTCAAGAAAGCAAGACGTCAAAAAGATATTTAGAAAAAAAACAGCTAGACAAAGAAGACAAGAAAGCAAGACGTCAAAAAGATCATTAGAAAAAAAAACAGTTAGACAAAGAAGTCAAGAAAGCAAGACATCAAAAAGATAATTAAAAAAAAGGCAGTTAGGCAAAGAATTCAAGAAAACAAGAAGACAAGAACCGCGTATAAATAAAAATTATAAAACTGAAGAAGACAAGAAAGCAAGACGTCAAAAAGATATATAATATTGAAAATTGTTAAGGGATTTTCACCTAGTCCCGTCTCTATTTTCTGTTATTCTAAAGTCTGTTACGAACAATTTAGAACAATAGCCTTTAAAATTATAGCACATTATAACATCTTTTTGTTGGAACACTAAAGTTTTAGGTGAATTCCAAAACCCAAAAATGTAAATAGGAAAAGTTGTAGTAAATTTTTATCGCTTTTAACTAAAAGCTGATTGGCCAAATCGATGAAACTGTTTTCCATTATCAGTCGCATCTATCGATATAAATAAATCGGAAATGTCTGCCATAGATCTACCGACACCGATCGACTATTACAATTGATTGCAGTCATTTCCATTTTCCATCTCAGCAAGCGCTTTATTTTCTGCGTTTTTTTTTTCTCTTTTCTTTATATCTGCCAAAGGTGTTGCGCCAATACTCGATCCATCAAGCTACCAAATCACCAAACGTTCTCGATTGGTTCCCGGTCTCGGATGCTTCTTTGCGCTATCATCTTCTTCTCATCTGTAGGCACTCAACAACTCAACAGGATTTTTCACTCAAGATTCGAACGATATTTCCGCACACCTTCACCCCCTAACCAACCTACCTTGTAGAGAATATCGGGAGCGGCGTCATTCTCGCAGTACAGTGCCACTGCACTGCCCCGTTCGACGTATTTTTTTACGATGAGCTGCACGTTTACCATTGATTGTCCGTCTGGAAAAGCGAGAGAAGAAAAAAACAAGGAAATTATTGATTGCAGCTGGATTAAAAAGGTCCAAAAAGGTTCGGTGAAAAGCTTGACTGGAAAAATTGCGATTACTGGTTAAATAAATAATCAAAACGAAATCGGAAAAAAATCTGCAAAAATCGACAACCGGCCCAGGACTTTATCCGACTTGTTTACTTTTCATCGTAAATTGGAAATATTCTGATCCAATATTGACACTTCAACGGGGAAACTTCTGGTAATGAACTCCTGGATTGTAGCAGTGCAGCATCGAGGTAGGCCTTGGGATTTCTCCACCAGCAATAAACAAACATTGCATTTTCGGGGTTTTTTTTGCTAAAGCCATACACGATTCGAAAAACAAACGTCCCGAAAATGTGCTGAGTGTGACACGCACAGGCGCACGTGGTAAGACTACTAGCGAAGAGAGTAGAAATAACGAACGATTCACTCGCGGGAGACATTCAAAGGTCGAAAAAGTTTTTTTTGTCAAACTGCAATTTGTCAGGTAAATCAAAATGCAAATTACTGCCAAGACAACGTGAGAAAATGCTTCAATCAGTAAAATTTTTGTTTGCCTTTTGTAGTCACACTTTGGCGAAGTGTGTAGAACTGTTTTTTTTAAGTCTCGACTCGACACAATTACATCTAACGAACTCAAACGAACGCGACAGACGACAAGTCGTCAAAGAAAACATACGCATCAGAAATTCAATTTGTCCCATTCTCAGTTGAGAAGCTTAGCGCAAATAGAAATCGAAACGATGAAATTCAGTCTATCGGGCAGTCGATCGGTTGACATACGAAGCCGTACAAATCAATCAATCTGTCAGTTCCTTTCGAGCATGACGAAAACCGACAATCGATCGGGATTCGGGAAATCAGGTGAGCATGTCAGCATCGATTTTTTTTTGGCAGGGCATATCGTCTATCGTCACACGATTCTGCCTCCCGAGTTGACAATTAAAAGCTCGCACAGCAATGCCGGTCAAAGCAGGCCATTGGGAAAATTCAACCGAACGACGCGTTTTGACAAGTGTGCAAAAGTTTTCACTCAATGCCCAGCTTATAGCAGCGATTTATCCACCAAATGAAGAGTGCGGACGACGACGAGGACATGAATGTCACCGACTAGGAAAATGCCGTCACTGTCGAAAAGGTATTCCACCCTTCGGAAAGCTTTTCATTGTCAGTGTAATTAGATTTTCTTCGTCTCCGCTAGAACGTCATTAGAACGGGGGATGCCGTTTTCGAACCCGATCGTTTGAGGGTTGTTGTTTTCTCCCGGAAAATCAAGAAAATGAAACAATTTACTGATTTCCGGCTCGTAATAATGTAATCATCGTTCAAGATAATGACAATCGAGCAAAACGGTGGCGGTTTATTGCTTTTTTTCCTGGCAGATCGTTATCGATACTTGTTCGTCAATGTAAAAATTGCAACTTTCTGCCGACCAAAACGTGCTACACAAATTGATTAGCAGTTGTGTATCGAATTATGATAACATTTCAGTATCTTGTCGACTCATATGCTATTGAATAGCCTGAGGGAAAATCATGATCAGAGAAAGTTCATTTCATTATCTCACGGGAAAAAAATCAGTTCAGGAGATTTTCAGAAACAAAAACTCAGTGACTGAGAAAAACACTTCTGAGATTTTCATTCATGAAACTAGCATCCACAAAACTCTGAAGCTCGAAGTTTGCAGGTGATATTTTGTGTCAACGAAGCTTGATGACGAATTTTCACCTACAGAAATATCGCTAAAAAGATAATCGAAAGGGAAAAAACTCTCCAAAGATATTTGGATACTGAATTTACACTACGCTTCAGTTCGACACCGAAGTGATTTATTCATGATTTAGTTATTTTATTCTCATCATTTGAAAAAATTTTGCTGAATAATTTCACAACTGAAAATAATGACTGCGATATTTTCGATGCACGTAGGGTGGTCAATATGAATATCAATATTTTTTTCCACCTTCCAAATAGTGATTATAGCGTCTGGGCTAATTTCTGCTGCTTGATTACACTGCATTATTAAGATTGAACTCGAATAAAACGCTATTTAACGTGAATTTGATTCATAGAAGTAACAGGAGCGCAGAATTTTGCATTTCTCAAACACACAGCTGGCGCAACGTTTGAATAACGCGTTTAAACTAGCATAGCGATAACTTTTACTTCTGCGTATGATATTCATTCTAAATTGTGTACTTTATTCAACATGTATAATTTTGCAATTTAGCAATTTTGTAATTTTGGAATTTTTGCAATTTTTGCCACTTTTGCAACCTTTGTAACTTTTGCAACTTTTGCAACTTTTGTAACTTTTGCAACTTTTGCAACTTTTGCAACTTTTGCAACTTTTGTAACTTTTGCAACTTTTGCAACTTTTGTAACTTTTGCAACTTTTGTAACTTTTGCAACTTTTGTAACTTTTGCAACTTTTGTAACTTTTGCAACTTTTGGAACTTTTGCAACTTTTGTAACTTTTGTAACTTTTGTAACTTTTGTAACTTTTGTAACTTTTGTAACTTTTGTAACTTTTGTAACTTTTGTAACTTTTGTAACTTTTGTAACTTTTGTAACATTTGTTATTTTGTTATTTTGTTATTTTGTTATTTTGTTCCTTTGTTCTTTTGTTCTTTAGTTCTTTAGTTCTTTAGTTCTTTAGTTCTTTAGTTCTTTAGTTCTTTAGTTCTTTAGTTCTTTAGTTCTTTAGTTCTTTAGTTCTTTAGTTCTTTAGTTCTTTAGTTCTTTAGTTCTTTAGTTCTTTAGTTCTTTAGTTCTTTAGTTCTTTAGTTCTTTAGTTCTTTAGTTCTTTAGTTCTTTAGTTCTTTAGTTCTTTAGTTCTTTAGTTCTTTAGTTCTTTAGTTCTTTAGTTCTTTAGTTCTTTAGTTCTTTAGTTCTTTAGTTCTTTAGTTCTTTAGTTCTTTAGTTCTTTAGTTCTTTAGTTCTTTAGTTCTTTAGTTCTTTAGTTCTTTAGTTCTTTAGTTCTTTAGTTCTTTAGTTCTTTAGTTCTTTAGTTCTTTAGTTCTTTAGTTCTTTAGTTCTTTAGTTCTTTAGTTCTTTAGTTCTTTAGTTCTTTAGTTCTTTAGTTCTTTAGTTCTTTAGTTCTTTAGTTCTTTAGTTCTTTAGTTCTTTAGTTCTTTAGTTCTTTAGTTCTTTAGTTCTTTAGTTCTTTAGTTCTTTAGTTCTTTAGTTCTTTAGTTCTTTAGTTCTTTAGTTCTTTAGTTCTTTAGTTCTTTAGTTCTTCAGTTCTTTAGTTCTTTAGTTCTTTAGTTCTTTAGTTCTTTAGTTCTTTAGTTCTTTAGTTCTTTAGTTCTTTAGTTCTTTAGTTCTTTAGTTCTTTAGTTCTTTAGTTCTTTAGTTCTTTAGTTCTTTAGTTCTTTAGTTCTTTAGTTCTTTAGTTCTTTAGTTCTTTAGTTCTTTAGTTCTTTAGTTCTTTAGTTCTTTAGTTCTTTAGTTCTTTAGTTCTTTAGTTCTTTAGTTCTTTAGTTCTTTAGTTCTTTAGTTCTTTAGTTCTTTAGTTCTTTAGTTCTTTAGTTCTTTAGTTCTTTAGTTCTTTAGTTCTTTAGTTCTTTAGTTCTTTAGTTCTTTAGTTCTTTAGTTCTTTAGTTCTTTAGTTCTTTAGTTCTTTAGTTCTTTAGTTCTTTAGTTCTTTAGTTCTTTAGTTCTTTAGTTCTTTAGTTCTTTAGTTCTTTAGTTCTTTAGTTCTTTAGTTCTTTAGTTCTTTAGTTCTTTAGTTCTTTAGTTCTTTAGTTCTTTAGTTCTTTAGTTCTTTAGTTCTTTAGTTCTTTAGTTCTTTAGTTCTTTAGTTCTTTAGTTCTTTAGTTCTTTAGTTCTTTAGTTCTTTAGTTCTTTAGTTCTTTAGTTCTTTAGTTCTTTAGTTCTTTAGTTCTTTAGTTCTTTAGTTCTTTAGTTCTTTAGTTCTTTAGTTCTTTAGTTCTTTAGTTCTTTAGTTCTTTAGTTCTTTAGTTCTTTAGTTCTTTAGTTCTTTAGTTCTTTAGTTCTTTAGTTCTTTAGTTCTTTAGTTCTTTAGTTCTTTAGTTCTTTAGTTCTTTAGTTCTTTAGTTCTTTAGTTCTGTAGTTCTTTAGTTCTTCAGTTCTTCAGTTCTTTTATTCTTTTGTTTTATAGCAGAGTTTATATATAACGGCTATGCAAATTCATTTCCCAAAAAACTTCTGTTCGAGAATCTTATCAAATATCTTCAATGTGCGAACTTTTTTCTTAAATATCATCGAGGAGAATGTTCGCTAGTGAACTTTTCACAACTGATTCTTTTGTCATGTGAGTTCAGTTTCAGTGAGAATCGCTCTTTAGTGAATTTTTCGATCTTAGGTTCGGAGTTCATATCTAACCATTAGTTTTAGCAAAGTTCTACCCATTATTGTACAGAATAAGTTTTGAAAAGGCATCTCACAGTACAGTCTAAATTGAACTAAATTGAAAATGTATGAATGATGAAGAAGTCCCAACTCACGGGAAAACCAGTGCATGGTTAAAGCCAAATTCGAAAAACTTGGTGGTGTCTGAATTTAGAACGTCTCAATTTTTTTTTTGAGTCTTTACGAGTAACTGATTGTAGCAAACTGCTACAAACATTCGTTGCAAAATAAAAAAAATGAAATGGATCTTACCTTTAAACATCGTGCGAAATTTAGACACTTCATTCGGTTACCTTTCAAACATTCATTCCCGTACGTCAGAGATAGTCTTGGAATCGTTCCATTTCAGCAGGCAACAGCAAACGCGGAAAGAGCTTCAGCATTAATCACCGCCTCCCGGAACCGGTGCTTGAATCGAAATCGAAAACAGCAGAAGCAGAAGAAACTTTTCTTTTAAATCTAAACTATCGTAGCACTGCACAGACTTTGTGGTTATGGTTGGAAGGAACGCTTTCCGGAAAATTTCACCCGTTCGAATGAGTCTGTGTCTGTGTGTGTATCAAATCGTCTCCGTATGTAAGGTACGCTTGTGTGTGTTTGTGTAAGTGGTGAACGATAAATCTGACCCTGACACGGTAAATTGTTTCGATTAGTTGAGCACTTATAATGAAAGGATTTTCAAACCGTGATCCACTCGCACCCACAACATCCAAAGCCATGGCCGCCTTTGATGGTTAGTTTTCGCACCAAATACACACACACATACATGTTCGAAACACAACACCCGACCGGTGCTTAACGAACGGAAAAGGGAACCGGACTGATTAAACTTTGACAATTTATGTCCAGAACTTGGAAAAAGTCACAGTCAAAAGTTTTACTCGCTTCTCGTTGGTGACTGCAAGAATCCACAAGAATCGGGCTGGTGTATTGGTTTTCCGAAAAGACCTGGGTTACTGGAGCCGAAGACGGACAACTGTCGAGTTAATTAATGTTTGTTTAGCGCGGGAAGAGGGGCGGTGCTTTCAGTGGAATTAAACGGTTCAGGTTTGGTGTGTTCTGTATTTGTTTGCCGAAATTTAATTATTTAGAAACCGTAAACTTTCCTCCCCGTGGACTTTAAGGTGATTTCATTTTGATTGAGAATTGGTCCGAAATGGCAACGAGACCCTTTTCTTGCCCGGGTCATCAACCAGTTGAATCGAATCGCAGCAGGCCACGAATCAACTGTCTTTAAGTTTCGTTCCGATAATGTTGAAGTTTTGTTTGAATGCTTGAGCTTGCAATAGACATAAATTATTTTCGCTTGGCAGAAGTTCAAACGAGAACCGGATCCATCTGGTCCGGATGTTCTTTTTATGTTTTCCAAAATATGTGAATCAAAGTGCACTCACACAAATAGACACAAAGTAGAGGAAATATTGCCGCACCAATCGAAGAAATAATGTTCTAACAGGCCCACAATCGGATTTCCTTTGATTTTAGCATCCTGCGTCTGGTCGTTGTTTGCTGAAATCTGTACGACGCCGCAGAGGCAAGTGGAGGGTGATTTGATTTACCGGGGAAACAGAAACATCAAAGAAAATCGGTGAATCACCGTAGTAAAATTGAACATCCCGAACTGAGCTTTTGAACTAAAGTCCAAATTTTCTTCGGTAAGTCGAGAACAAACTCAGAAGCCAAAAAAAAAAGAACGAAACAATAGCGAACAAAATCAACGTCTTCCGCAACGACGCTTCCAAGAGTTACAAACGAAAAAAAAAACCACCAATCACAGCAAACTATGAAAGCAGTTGGGATTTTGAATATTGATCCAAATTGCTCATGGAAAGCGGGGCACCGTTTTTGACTCGTTCCGACTGGGATTGATCCAAGTAGGTGTACCTCGCAACCATAACAACAACAACAGCAGCAGCAGCTGTATCAACAAAAGGAACTCAGTTCATTGGAAGAAAAGCAAATCGTTAGAGAGCTGCGGCAAAAGAAGAACACTTTTCGAGTACAACCACCACACATCAGGTGCGGAAATACTGCTGCTGCTGTTGTGCGGGGAACAATCGACCGACACTGATGGAAAATTGATGCTGGCAGGGAATTCCAAAACCGACGCGTCGAGCTGGCAGAATAATGAAGGCTTTTGAGACGGAAACGAAGAAATAACAACGAGCAACCATTTACCGATGCGGCAATTGTGACAAGAAAGCAGAACTGCTGTTCCTGTTGCTGCAGGCTAGGGTGGTTCTCTCCTCTGACCAACCAACGTGGTGAAACGTGCACTCCGAGTCGAGTGGAAAACACTTTGGATCGATGGATGGATGGATGGTGTGCGTTCCTGTCTCGATGGTAGAAGGATTCTGTTTGCGCTGAAGTGTTTGATTTTCATATGAATGATTCCCATTGACACGGGGTGTGTGTGTGTGTGTGTGCTATCCACATACATCAGACATCTCGGTTTGGATGAGTGTTTTTCCTCTTTTGTGGAGCAGCTACTCTTCGATGTAAGGAACCGGTTTCACCTCCGGTCTAGAGAATATAACGTGCCGGAATTACTGCCGAGTGTGGCTAAAGTGCGAAATGGTAGCGTAAGTAATGATGAGAATCCAATTGCACGCCGTTTCCAACTACGTAGACTAGTTTAATGCTGGATTCTCAGAAAAAAATAAATTTCTTTGGCAACTCCGAAACGAAGATGCAATTTACACTTGGGAATAGTATGATTATTTAATAATTATTCTATAATTCAGGAAGTTACAGTTGTTTCACGGAGAAACAACTTAAGCAAATTTCTTCAAACTTTTTTTTATATTATAAAGCATCATGGAAAGAATATTTAGTAAAATTTCCGTATATTAAATCGGGTGAATTGCGATCTTACGCTAAATTTTCCGCCAATTTTGAGGTGAAAAAACTATCATAAAATATGAAAATGGAAAAATTTCTAAAACGTAGGGGGAGGCATTTTGCATCACGAATGTATGTTCCAAGTTTGAAAAGAATCGGTTCAGTAGATTTTTCAGGATCGTGTTCACGGACTTCGCCGCTATCATCGTTTCGGAGATAAAAGAGGCACCACTCTGGGGCGCAGTGTTTTGACAGGTTTGTTCCGATTGATTCGAAATGTTGACACAATATTTTTAAAATGTTACTACTGGTACTGGTACAGGAGAACGACTTGTGGTTTATTCGTATTCCTGTGAATTCCTTATAATTTATTGTTTTTTCAAGAATTATTTATTCAATCTCGAATATCTATTTTGTCACCTTCAAAGTAATCCCCGTCAGCCATTATACACTTGTGATAACGTTTATTTTTTTCAATCCTCGAATCATTTTGAAAAATCATTTTTTGTGATTTTGATTGCTCCGTTACTCTTTCGATTCCGTCTTTATCTCCTCAATCGTGGCTTAGCGCCGTCCTTTCACGACGCTCTTCAGTTCCGGAAACAAGAAAAACTCACATGGGTCAGGAGGTCTGGGGAATATTGTGGTTTTGAAGCAATTTTCTGTCGTCAATGACAGAATCCAACAGCGCATGAGGAATCCAAAAATCACACACTTTTATTGATTGTTTTGTTACGTACTATCTACTCATATTTTTTTTTGTTTGAGATGCAAAACGGCAAAAAAAATGATAAATATCATACAGCTAATAAACATGCTTATTCAAGAGCTAAAAAATAAACGCGAGCGCACTCCGGAAGCATGTTTGGCTATGCTGAAGCCGATACTGTTAAACTTTTGGTGTCGTTTAGTTTTCTGTTCATGAAATCTAGATCCAGAATGATTATCCGACAGTGAACTGACGTCGGAACGAGTGCTATAATGCGGCCTAGGGAGGCTCAATGGGCCAAAAAGGTCATGACGTCAGTTTTCAGGGACAGTCGTGGTCATGTTTTGGGGAACTACTTCGAAATTGAAAAAAACCACCGACAACAAGCATTAGTGTGCTTTATTATAGAATGTTCGAATTGCTGCGGTATGGCCTCGTAAGATAGTAAGAATATAGTTTTTTCGAGACAATGCGCCAGTACGCAAGAAACGAAAACCGATATAGCAAAAGTAAATGTTCATAGTCATCAACTAGTACGACCTACAAATTGGAATAATTTGAAAATACGCTTAGAAGAGGACTCTGTGGCGGCCAAGTAAAGCAAAACATGTTTGGTTCTTCTACTCTATTGGGTTGTCTCTGCATGTGTTTTCAAATGCAGGATAGTTTAGTTAGCACGGCTTGAGAGTAAAGTGATGGCAAAATTTACGGACCTAAAAGCCTCTAATTAAAATCTAATGCTAGGCTTTTTTCCCAAATTTAAAAATGTCCGTGGGAATCACTATCACCTTACGTAACTTGCGCAATTATTTGTTGCTATAGGCAGTGTCAATATTCAATTTCTAGAACAATAAATCACTGCTGCAAATTTATTGCCGACGGCTGCATAAACTGAATTTCTGATGCATTGCCTTAACCAGATTTTTTGCAACAGAACAGAAAGTTTTTCTAAGATCACATTATCGCTTCAGCACACTTTCATTTTGTGCAGTTCGATTTGGTGTGGACTCTGCAATTCTGTTCTTCGTCTTTAATGAAAAAAAAAATTTTTTTTTTGCGCAGAACCTCGACTCTGAGACTTGGAAAAAAATTTAGATTTTCGAAATCGTAAATTTTTTTGTATGCCGAATGTCTTAGAATTACATGAAACGTCGACATTTTGTGTTATTTCGAGGAAAAATCTTTTTCTTTTTATAAACATCGACTCTGGGACTTTTTGAAATTTCTGAAATCGATTATTTTTCATTCGACCCTCTGGGACTTGGAAAATTTTTTAGATATCTGATTTCGAACATTCTATTTTGGTGTCAAATGACCTAGAATTACATTACATTTAAAAACAAATCGGGATAACACAAAATCTCGACGTTTAAGACAATTCTGAGACGTTTTTTTAAGACTAATTTTTTTTTCGATTTCGGAAATCTCAAAATTTTTCCTAGTCCCAGAGTCGACATTCATAAAAAAAAATTTTTTTTTTCGACGTTTTATGTAATTATAAGTCATTTTACATAAAAAAAATTTTTTTTCGATATCAGAAATCTCAAAATTTCTCTAAATCCCAGAGTCAAGATTCTTCAAAAAAATTTTTTTTCGAGTTGACACTAGATCTCGACATTTTATGCATTGCTAAGACAGTTGACATAAAAAAAAATCGATTTCGAAAATATCAACATTTTTTCTAAGCCCCAAATTTTTTTTCGAGTTCGAAAATATCAACATTTTTTTAAGTCTTCGATTTTTTTTCAAATTGTTTTTTGAGGTGGCACTAGATCTCGACGTTTTATGCATGGCTAAGACAGTTGACATAAAAAAAATCGATTTCGAAAATATCAACATTTTTTCTAAGCCCCAGAATATTTTTCGATTTCGAAAATATCAACATTTTTTTAAGTCTTCGATTTTTTTTCAAATTGTTTTTTGAGGTGGCACTAGATCTCAACGTTTTATGCATTGCTAAGACAGTTGACATAAAAAAAATTCGATTTCGAAAATATCAACATTTTTTCTAAGCCCCAGAATATTTTTCGATTTCGAAAATATCAACATTTTTCTAAGTTCTCGATTTTTTTTCAAATTGTTTTTTGAGGTGGCACTAGATCTCGACGTTTTATGCATGGCTAAGACAGTTGACATAAAAAAAATCGATTTCGAAAATATCAACATTTTTTCTAAGCCCCAGAATATTTTTCGATTTCGAAAATATCAACATTTTTCTAAGTTCTCGATTTTTTTTTCCAAAAAGTTGTTTTTTTTTTTTGGGATGGCACTAAATTTCGATGTTTTATGCATTGCTAAGACAGTTGACATAAAAAAATCGATTTCGAAAATATCAACATTTTTCTAAGTAAGTAAAGTTTCAGGTAATTCTAAGACATTTGGCATTTCGATTCCAGAAATCACAACATTTTTAAAAATTCTTCGTAGATTTTTTTGTAGATAACACTAAATCTCGACGTTTCATTCAATTTTAAGATTTTTAAATTAAATTTTTGGTGATTTTTCAAGATCGAACATTTTGAAAGTTTGACCGCCGGACGGACACCCCTTACCCTTACCCGATTTAGCTCAAATTTTTCATAGGGACGTTTTTTTAAGGCTTAACCTTTTGAGCACTACCGCTTAATCAAATTTAAAGATGACCCAAAATTATTGGTACCCTCATATCTATTTATTGTGCAAACTGAACTTTTTATCCGGTGTCTTTTTCACGAAAATTGAACTAAACTGAAAACCATTTTAATCAAAGATTTCAATGAAACTCAATTCGTGAGAAAAGTACACCAAATAACTTATTGCTAGTTGCCCGATATTGGCAAAAACTATCACTGCTGGATCAGAAAAAAATTTTGTTTGAAAAATTTGTTTTCTCTTAAAAATGCTTCATCAACTCGATTGATCAATGTGCTGTACATGTACACTGTGTACGGCTGTTACAGCGCAACCAAGCATTTACAAACTAAAATCATTGATCGATCAGTTTGTTTCTTTATGGTTTGTCTTGTAAACCCACTACTGTTCTAAATATTTTCCATGTACGGTAAATTATACAAGAATAAAACTATACTACATGAAATGAAAATTCTCGGGGTGTCTACCAAAGAAATAGTCGATTTTTAACCGTAAAAACTTTTTCATTTTTCAGTATAATCTCCCTTTAGAGCGATTACACTTGAGCCATCGGTCCTTTGATGCCCTTTGAGAAAAAAAGGTTTTCGTTTCTGCAATGACCTTCTCAGCATTCGACGAATACTTCTTTCCCTGGAGAAAACTTTTCAGCTTTGGAAATAGATAATAGTCGCCGAGGGCCAGGTCTGGAGAATACAGGGGGATGGTGAACCAATCCGTACCGCAAATCATTCAATTTCACCGTTGCTTTAATGCATGAATGCGAAACTCGTTTTTTCCATAGCTTGATGAAAACTAGAACTCAGAATCGTCTGACACGATCAGCTGTTGTTCAAACACTAGTGGATAGATTGTCGTGAAGTTTGGTATCTAGAAGCATGTTCTCAGCAGGCCCGGGACTTTTTATTCCATGCAGTATGACTCCAAGCGAGCATTACAAAAAATATCGAATGATGACTGAAAAAAGCATGCAATTCTAGGTCACTAGACGTAACATTAGAAAGAATTCTGTTCGACAGAGCTCTAGGATGTGGTTTCCCTTCACACTTTCCAAGGTGGCTCAATTTGTGAAGCAGTTCCACCGATTGACGAAAATTGCTTTTAAACTGAAATGGCAATTGAATTGTCAAAAATTTACTGACTCGGGGCAAACATATTTTTGTCGTGAATACGACTTACTTTACTATGGGGCGCCTTTTCAAAATTTACCCGCTGAGAGAGTGATAAGTTTTTGATCGAGAATATCTCTTGTTGTATCTAACGTATCAACATCATTTTCATTACATGCCACCTGAAATATTATCATCAATTTATGATAACATTTTCAGTTCTTTGACATAATCACAAATTATTCAAAACGAAAGTTTGCTGAAATGTTCGGTATCAAGGAGTATCAAAGCAGAAAACTTACGACGCGTGTTAGCCTTTTTCGTACCCGAGCCGACGTTTTGATTGTAGTAAGCTACATTTCATTTCTGCGTTACCTACTGAATAGGTCTGAAAAGGTAAACACTTGATATATTGCGTTCATTCTTGTTTGCGCAGTTGACTGAACAGCAAGTGAAGCAAGTGCATCGTTCCGGTTGGTTGAGGTCCACAGCTCAGTTTCAGTTCCAGTATCGAGAATTCAGTTTCTGAATACAATTTCAGAATTTAGTTCCAGATACGGAATCAAGCATTCTGTTTTACTGCGTGACGGTTTTTTTTTGTACATCGTTCGCAGTGTGAATTTCACTTCATATAAGAGCGATTGCGTCATCCAGCTGCTGGTCGTTTGCATTGCAATCAGCCCTTCAAAGGGCTCTAAATGTTATCTAAAGAACTTTTAGAATTGCTTATCGGTTGAAATATGCAAATCGGAAGTGAAAAAAATGAGTTTAGTGAAGGTCCACAGTCTAATAGATTCTAATTAGAAAAATTTCGCCTTTGGAGCGCCTTTGAAGAGCTTATCTTTTGTTCCAGTTAACATAGTTTTCTCTCAACAGAATTTTCAGTAGCATGAGGTAACAACAAACAATTCAAATTGCATTTTTCCTGAATATTTCAAAAGTGATAAAGCTAACCAATTGATAATTCATTCATTCTAGCCTACGTAGTTGACTCCATCAGTTCAGACCAGAATACAAGGGCAGAATCGAGTTCCATAATTCTGAATCTGTAGTTGAAACCGAATTTTAGAACTTGATTCTGCGCCTAGTTTCTGGAACTGAATTTCAGAAAAGAATTTTGGATTAATATTTGAATTTTGAAACTGAATTCTGGAACTGAAGATGCGTATCAGACCAGAATTCAGTTTCAAAGTTTCTGTCCGGAGTTCAGAATTCAGTATCAGAATCCTGAAACTGAGTTCTAAACCTGAAGCTCTGGAACTTCAGACCGAAATCTAGGATTATAAATCAGATTCAAAATTTAATTGTATTTCTAGAGTTCATACAGAATCCATACACTACAGAATCCATGTTCAGAATTCAGTTCAGTGCAGGATTAGAATTTGGTTCAAGAATTCAGTTCTACAGAAGAATAACTGAAATCAGGAAATAGAATCTGAAGATTTTTGAACTAAATCAATTTGAATTTCGGAGCTGAGTTCGGAATCCGAATTTTAAAACTAAGTCCTGAACCGGAATTCTGTAGCTAACACTCACTGTAGAATCCAGATGCAGAGTACGTTACTAGGATTCAGGTTAAGAATTAAGTGCCGAGTTAGAATCCTGGTCTCGAATTTAGTTCCACAACGCAGATTCAGTAATCAGTTCAGCAATCCAGAATTAAGTTTTAGAACTCACCGTCAGGATTCAGCTCCAGAATCTAACATCAAAATTGAGAATTCAGATTCAAAATTCAGTTCTAGTTCAGTCGGCTTTAACATTTGGTTCAAGAAATACAGGTTCAAAACTCAGATTCTTCAATAAAAAAACTGAACCATTCATTTTATTCGTATTCACGTCGTCCGGTTATGTCTCTGACATTACTCACCCGTCTTTTTTAATTATAGAGTAATAATCGTAAATTTTATTTTCCATTACTCATATTTCGAATTATTACTCCTATTGATCGGGTAACTTGATTCGTGCTTCTAATCGATTATTATTTACTGAGTAAAAAAATCATCACTATTTACAGTCAGCTCGCACGATTTGTGTGAAGCCAGCCAGGTAGGAAGGATCGTCGCATTACAGCTAGTAAATCCCAAAAGCCAAACCCCCCGCCCCTCACTCAGTCATGACAACAAGTAGGTACGGACACGGTAAACCTGTCCCAAAGGGAAGCAATCAGACATGGGTAAAAACGACATGTTCATCCTAAAATCGATTGCTAATAGCCCCTGCCCAAGAGGGACTTGTCCGACCGGGGGACAGCCCAAAGGTACCGTTTTTGTAGTTTTTTATCGCATCCTGTACTCCATTCTTTTGCTGTCAGGTGTAGAGTAATCCCGACGGTAAAAAAAACGTATCTTTTCATTTCCACTGGCAGCTATATAATGACTACAAAGTCTTGAAAAAAAAACCATGCGTTTCCTTTGACGTGCTCGAGGCTTCCAAGGCAACCGCAACGTGTGAATTCCAGCGCTCACTTCGATGCTTGGTTTGGAAAATCTGATCAGTCACCGGAAGCACATAGTAGCCGTTTTCAATAAATTTTGCCCCGGAGGGCAATGGACGAATTTTGTCAGGTTCGGGTGAAAGAGACTAAGAGAGAGAGATCCGATATGAATTATGACCATTCAGGCGCAGATGATTGCGAGTGATTTTCTGTTGCCGTGGTTGTCGCTGCAAAGTGCGAACATCGAGACGGGCGGCCGCCCGATAGTAAACGAAGTTGGGAATAATCGTATGACGGATTGTTTTTGGCTGTGGCGGCGCTCGGTTGCGGTTGGATAGGACATTTTGCGTGACAAATTGCTGTGAAACGTTTGGTCTATCGTTTTCTTCGTTATCCGGTTCGGAACCACATCGGCGGCGGCGACGACCTTAAATTTAAAAGGTTATATATTTCGTGACATTTAAATCATGACGTTCGAACCATCGAAGAAAAGCAATCTGGTGTAAACGTGAGACTCCGGAAAATGTCATAAAACATAAGCGAACCGGTCTAAGCAAGCGAACATCGTTTTGGTTTCGAAAGCTGAAAATCATGGCCATCTAAAACAGCATTCAAAATATTTGCAAAAGTGTTCATGCCGCTAGGCCTTCAGTCAATGGGAGGACCGCCACCGTGGCAACCGAAACGCGCCTAAATCGAAAAACCATCTCGAGCAATTGACTTCTGTCAGGGTTGGATTCGTGCGTGATGACGAGTCCATGAGCGTATTAAAGTGTGCTGTTTGGTGATACACTCGTACTCGCACACACACACACGAAAGTGTCAAAACGTTTCCGTCAAGGGACACTGCACGGTGTAATCCTGTCACCGTTCAGTGCCGAAAGGATTCGCGCAAAAACCGGCAAGTTGCATTCCAAAAAGACTGCCGCCCCAGTATTTATTCACCGGGACTGAAATTTCGGCAAACCACGGTCGGTCGGTCGATCCGTGCGGTAGGTCACTGGAATGGCGATGGTAAACAATTTGCAATTTCAACTCGGTCCTGTTGCGCGCACAGCACCGGCCTGACAGCTGTGTGTTTAGTTGTGTGGAAAAGCGAAGCCTACTAGATCATATGGTTGTCGTTGTTGTTGTTGCCATGGTAAGCTGCATTTCCATCTGCGACCGGGTGGAGGAACTGAATACGTAATGGATTATGGCCAACAAAATGAAAAAATTACACAGGCAATTGCTTACTGAAGCAAGGTCGTGGCCACATTCCTAGCTGACACGCAGTTCCACTGCGAACTGACCCAACCCCGAAGAACGACGACAGAGGCTGTTAAAAAAATGGACAAACAAAAAAAAAATGCGAATTCAATTTGATGTGGGTGATTGTGAATGAAATTGTGTTTTCTACCTTCAAATTTCAGCTTTCGCTCTCTCTCGTATTTCTCAGTTCAGGCTGGCTCGAATTTATTCAGTTTAGTAGTTGTTGGACTGTTGGATGATTTCATTTTTGTTTTATTTTTCGTTTTGTTCGGAACTACGAATACGGATGACAAGTACGAAAGTTACGGTTGGTAAGTCGGTTATGAAAACACGATTTTTCTGTTGTGTTGTTTTTGTTCCAGCTGCAACCAGTGCAACGGAAGCTGCATCCGGTCATTTTTTTTTTGTTTCATTCACCTGGAGGGACTTTTATCATTACAATTACGTTTTCCTGGTAGCAATTTTCGTTGGGTTTCGTCCGGTGATTACAAATGGGAAAATGTTTCACACGATAATTGTTGTTTTTTCGTTAATTTGATTTTTTTTGTAGTTTTTGAATAGCTCCTAATTTCTTCTTAGGGCACATAATTGTATTTACTTTTCGATACGTTCAGTCTAGATGTTTCGTAAGTAGCTTCAACTTTACGCCTACTTAGCGGCTTGTATGGAACTACTAGGTAGCCTAACAGTTCAACATAAACTGTTAGGCGCTGACGAGTTTTAGACCAAACTTATTATTTTAATCAAATTCGCTCACCAAATCGTACTAAAACTTTAGGTGAGTCACTTAATAACTGGACAGACGGTTTCATTTTACAGTTGTGCTCCCAGTTGCCGGATCTGGAATATTTTTGGCAACAGTTTATTGCCTCTTTCAATGCGGAAAATTTTGACACGATTCGGTTTTGATTCGTAGAAGTTATGAAAACCGCGAATCAAAATTTAATTTTGGTCATCCATCCAATGCAATGCCATTCAAAGCACCGCCAGAAGGATTCCATTCTTTTCGGGCCAGTAAGCAAACAAACAGCATACTGAAATAAAATCTATTGGCCCAAAGACGTGCCCGACAGTTGTACATTATGAGGTTATTACGAAATACGAAATACACTGACGTCTTTTTCATGCGAGTTTACGTACCGCATAAAAAACCGCATAATTCTGAAACTTCGCAGAAAAAAACGCATAAAAACAGACATTAGTGTATTCAGCCTCGTGGACGACGAAACGTACGTGAAGAAGGTTTACGGGGAGCTTCCCGGACAAAAGTTCTATAAAACCATGGGTTGCGGTGAAGTCCACAGCCAGTTGAAATTCTTTTACCGATAAATTCGCAAGAAAGCTTATTTTCTGGGAAGGTATTTGCAGCTGCGGGCAGGTTTGTGGTGTTCACTTCTCTGAATCATGATATTCCAGTTATTCTTGTTTCTCTTATTATTCTAAGTATTTTTGGTACTTTTCTAGTTGCTATGATACTTGTTCTTAATAATGAATGCGAAACGTAAAACAATTGAAACAGTGATGTGCGCTTTCGCACAAACCAGTACCTACGAGGGGGAGCGGGTCACTTCGCCGAACGCCATTTCGCTGAAAGTCGTTTTGACGAACGTCATTTCGCTGAAAGTCGTTTTGACGAACGTCATTTCGCTGAAAGTCGTTTTGCCGAACGTCATTTCGCCGAAAGTAGTTTCGCCGGCGGCCTCTTGCATATAAATATGTAACCGCCTCGATTGCCCGGTCTACTCAAAGCTAGGTTCCTTAGCTTTAGTTAGGTCCGAACGAGGGGTAGCAAGGTCGGACAGCACACGAATTAAATCGATGTGGCGAAGTCCCATTAGATATTTTTTTCACAAAGTAAACGGAAAAAACCACATATGTACATTTGCTTGGTAGATACACCTATGCAATTGCTTTGATGTTTAGTGGCTAATGGTCAACAAGTTTCCTTGGGAACTCCGTTCTGAAGTTCATGAATCAATCTTTATTCATGAGTATAAGAATCAATATTGATTCAAGAAGTACAATTGTAGGTCAACAAAACGGGCGATCAGGTATTATCATTCATTTGTTTTTATTTTGAATCAATTCCAATTATAATAATTAGACAATTGCAGGAATCGGCAGAAAAAGGCCCATTCGACGAAATGACCCTGATCCCCTACAAGGTACCAAAACCTAAATGGCTACCCTTGATAATCTTGTTATTCTTTCTATTTTCGATATTCTTGTTATTCTTGTTTTACTTGTTATTCTTGTTATCTTTGATAATCTTACTATTCTCATTACTGTTGTTATTCTTTTTATCCTCAATTATCTTATTCTTGTTACTCTTGCTACTCATGACTTTCTTGTTATTCTTGTTTTTGCCTTTCTCATATAGAAAGGTTATGCAATCACTGTGAAAACCGACTTTTGAACCGAGGCCCGGAGAGCCGAGTGTCATATACCATTCGACTCAGTTCGTCGAGTACGCAAAATGTCTGTGTGTGTGTATGTGTGTGTGTGTATGTGCGTATGTGTGTATGTAACGTTTTTTGCACTAACTTTTCTCGGAGATGGCTGAACCGATTTTCACAAACTTAGATTCAAATGAAAGGTCTTGTGGTCCCATACAAAATTCCTGAATATTATTTGGATCCGACTTCCGGTTCGAGAGTTATGGGGTAAAATGTGCAAAAAAAAGAAAACATGTGTTTTAACTTTTCTCATAGATGGCGCGACCGATTTTCACAAACTTAGGTTCAAATGAAAGGTCCTGTGGCCCCATACG
This sequence comes from Malaya genurostris, assembly GCF_030247185.1. Classification (NCBI taxonomy): domain Eukaryota; kingdom Metazoa; phylum Arthropoda; class Insecta; order Diptera; family Culicidae; genus Malaya; species Malaya genurostris. The sequence continues at coordinate 164,594,879 of NC_080570.1, read as the reverse complement.
TTATTCCAGAATTTCATGCGGATCCGACTTCCGGATCCGGAAATATAGGGTAAAGTGTGTTAAAAATTTTATACCATCACTGAAAAGAGCGAAAAACCGTAAAAAGTTTTCTAAATCGACCTCAAATCTTTTCCAATTGATAGTTTTCATCAGTAGACGGTCAAACAAATCTATTTCGATTATTCTTTTAAGAATCGAAGAAAAATAATTTTGAAGAATACCACAGTATTATATAGGATAGTTTGATTGATATGAGAAAGGCATCATTACACCACTAGGTGGATTAAAACAGGTTTTTTCTTGTTATTTTCGTTATTCCCAATAATCTAGTTATTCTACTTAATATCATTATTTATCCTGTTAATTTTGTTTACTCTTACCTTTAGTTTTATTCTTGTTAATTCTGTTATTCTCGTTATTCCTGTTTTCTTAGTATTAATGATTTTTTGTTACTTTTGTTATTCTTGTTATTTTGTTCATTCTTGTTGTTCGTGTTATTTATGATACTCTTAATCTAATTGTCTTTGTTCATTTTCATGTTCATTGATATTCCTGGTATTTTTCATTTTATTAAGCACCTTTTAACTGACTCATTCGGGCTCATTCCTGCTATTCTTGATGTTCTTGTTATTTTTATTATTCTCGTTATTCCTGTTCTAGATATTATTATTCTTCTTATTCCTACTTCTCTCATTATTCTTGGTTTTCGTTATTCTTGATATATTTATTACTCTCGATATTCTTGTTTTTCTTCCTATTCTCATTATTAGTGATTCTACTAAAATATCATTATCTAGTTAATTTCATTATTCTAGTCAGAAGTTTTATTTTCTGTTATTTTTGTTACTATTTTAGTATTCTTGATATTTTTGTTACTCTTGTTATTTCTGTCATTTTTGTTTATTTTTGTTATTCCTGTTATTATCGTTATTCATGATATTATTGATATTCTTATTATGCATGTTCATTTTGTTGTTTGTTGTTGTTGATATTTTTGTTATTTTTGTTATTCTTGATATTCTTGTTATCCTTGTTAATCTTACTATTCTTGGTATTGTTGTTATACTTGTTATTGTTATTTATCTTATTCTTGTTGTACTTGTTTTACTAGTTATTATTGTGATCTTTGTTAGTCTTGCTATTCTTTTTATTCCTGTTATTTATGGTATTCTTGTTACTCTTGTTACTCATGACTTTCTTGTTATTCTTGTTATTCTCGTTTTTCCTAATACTCTAGTTATTCTACTTAATATCATTGTTTATCCTGTAAATTTTTTATTCTTACCTTTAGTTTTATTCTTGTTTTTGTTATTCCTGTTATTCTCGTTATTTCTGTTTCCTTGGTATTCTAGTTATTCTTGTTGTTCATGTTATTTATGATACTCCTAATCTCATTATCTTTGTTCATTTTCATGTTCATGATATTCCTGGTATTTTTCTTTTTATTAAGGATCTTTTAACCGACTGGTCATTCGGGCTCATTCCTGTTATTCTTGATGTTCTTGTTATTTTTATTATTCGTTTAATTCCTGTTATTCTTGATATTCTTGCTATCCTATTTTTACTTGTTATTTTTATTATTCTCGTTATTCCTGTTCTTGATATTATTATTCTTTTTACTCTTGCTATTCTCATTATTCTTGATTTGTGTTATTTGTGATATATTTGTTACTCTTGATATTCTTGTTATTATTGTTATTCTCATTATTCTTGATACTCTTGTTATTCTTGTTAGTTTTGCTATCCTTGTTTATCGTTTTACTATCAATACTCTAGTTATTCTACTGAAATATCATTGTTTATCTTGTTAATCTTATTATCTTTGTCATTAGTTTTATTCTTGTTATTTTTGTTATTTCTACTATTCTCACTTTTCTTGGTATTTTTGATATTTTTGTTACTCTAGTTATTCTTGTCATTCTTGTTATTTCTGTTATTCTTCATGTTCTTGTTATCCTTGTTAATCTTACTATTCTTGTTATTGTTGTTATACTAGTTATTATTGTTATCTTTGTTGCTATCTTTTTATTCCTGTTATTTATGGTATTCTTGTTACTCTTGTTACTCATGAAATTCTTGTTATTTTCGTTATTCCTGTTCTAGATATTATTATTCTTCTTATTCCTGCATTATTCTTGATTTTCGTTATTCTTGTTTTATTTATTACTCTTGATATTCTTGTTATTATTGTTATTCTTCTTATTCTCATTATTCTTGATACTCTTGTTATTTTTGTTATTTTTGTCATTCTTGTTAATCCTGTTATTCTCGTTACTCATGATACTCTTATTATTTCTATTATACTTGTTCATTTTGCTGTTCATGATATTCCTGTTATTTTTTATATTCTTGTTGTTTTCACTATACTTGTTATACCTGTTATTCTTGCTTTTCTTCATATTCTTGTTATCCGTGTTCTACATGTTATCCTTGTCAATATTACAATATCAAGAATTTATATAATGTATCATATATTATATTTGTTATCCTTATTTATCTTATTCTTGTTTGTCTTGTTACTTTTGCTATTCATGTTATTCGTGGTATTCTTATTACTGAGTATTTTCTTGTTTTTCCTGTTATTCTCGTTATTCTTGATACTGTAGTTATTCTGTTTTATATTGTTTATCTTGTTATTCATATTATTCTTATCATTAGTTTTGTTCCTGTTATTTCATTTATCTCTGTTATTCTCGTTATTAGTTATTCTTGGTATTCTATATTTTTGTTACTCTTGTTTTATTGCCATTCTTGTTATTTCTGTTATACTCGTTATTTATGATATTCTTGTTGTCCTTGTTCATCTTGTTGTTCATGATATTCCTGTTATTCTTGAAATGCTTGTTTTTTTTTTGTTATTCTCGTTACTCCTAGTTTTATTTGTTATTCTTATTATTCTTGTTACGCTTGATATTCTCGTTATTCTTTATTATACTCAATATTATTGTTTATCTTGATAATCTTATTATTCTTGTCATTATTTTTTCTGTTATTTTCGTTGTTTCTGTTATTCTTTTTATTCTTGGTATTTTAGAAATTTTTGTTACTCTTGTTATTTTTTCATTCTTGTTATTCATTAAACTCTTGTTATTCTTATTATCGTTGTTAATCTTACTATTCCTATTATTGTTATTATACCTGTTATCCTTATTTAACTTATTCTTGTTCTACTTGTTGCACTTGGTATTCTTGTTATTCATGGTTCTCTTGTTACTCTTATTCCTCTTGATTTTATTGTTATTTTTATTTTTCCTGTTATTTTCGTTTTCTTTTTATTCTTGGTACTCTAGTTATTCTAATAAAATATCATTGTTTATCTTGTTAATCTTATTATTCTTTTTATTAGTGTTATTATTTCTGTTATTTTCGATATTCTTGTTATTCTTGATTGGTTGTTGTCGTTTATTAGCGTCTTTATCAGCATGTGGGTCGTTCACTGCACTTTTTATTCATGATACTTTTGTTACTCTTGTTATTCTTCTTATGTTTGTCATTCTTACTTTTCCCGTTATCTTTGTTCATTTTGTTCTTAATGATATTCCTGTTATTCTTGATATTCTCGTTTTTGTTTTTCTTGTTATTCCTGTTATTCTTAATATTTCTGTTATCCTAGTTTTACTTGCTATTTTTGTTACCCTTGTTTATCTTGTTACTCCAGTTATTCGTGTTATACTTGTTATTCTCGTAATTTCTTATTCTACTTAATATCGTTGTTTATCTAGATAATCGTATTATTCTTGTCATTATTTTTTCTGTTACTTTTGTTATTTCTGTTATTCTTGGTACTTTTTCATTCTTGTTATTCCTGCCATTCTCGGTATTCATTAAACTCTTGTTATTCTTATTATCCTTGTTAATTTTGTAGCTCCCGTTATTCTTGATATTCTTGTTTGTCTTGTTACTCTAGTTATTGGTGTTAGCTCTGAAAATTCGCATTAAAAAACCGCATAACTATGAAACTTCGCATAAAAAAAGCGCATAACTATGAAACATCCCCTTAAAAAATCCGCATAACTCTGAAAATTCGCATAAAAAAACCGCATAAAAAAGACCGTATAAAAAGACCTAAGTGTATTTTAGATAGTCTTGTTATTCTTGTTACTTCTGTTACCATTGTTTATCTTTTCATGCTTGTTATAAAGGGTGATTTTTTAAGAGCTTGAGAACTTTTTTAAACAATAAAACGCATAAAATTTGCAAAATCTCATCGGTTCTTTATTTTAAACGTTAGATTGGTACATGACATTTACTTTTTGAAGATAATTTCATTTAAATGTTGACCGCGGCTGCGTCTTAGGTGGTCCATTCGGAAAGTCCAATTTTGGGCAACTTTTTCGAGCATTTCGGCCGGAATAGCCCGAATTTCTTCGGAAATGTTGTCTTCCAAAGCTGGAATAGTTACTGGCTTATTTCTGTAGACTTTAGACTTGACGTAGCCCCACAAAAAATAGTCTAAAGGCGTCAAATCGCATGATCTTGGTGGCCAACTTACCGGTCCATTTCTTGAGATGAATTGTTCTCCGAAGTTTTCCCTCAAAATGGCCATAGAATCGCGAGCTGTGTGGCATGTAGCGCCATCTTGTTGAAACCACATGTCAACCAAGTTCAGTTCTTCCATTTTTGGCAACAAAAAGTTTGTTAGCATCGAACGATAGCGATCGCCATTCACTGTAACGTTGCGTCCAACAGCATCTTTGAAAAAATACGGTCCAATGATTCCACCAGCGTACAAACCACACCAAACAGTGCATTTTTCGGGATGCATGGGCAGTTCTTGAACGGCTTCTGGTTGCTCTTCACTCCAAATGCGGCAATTTTGCTTATTTACGTAGCCATTCAACCAGAAATGAGCCTCATCGCTGAACAAAATTTGTCGATAAAAAAGCGGATTTTCCGAATGGACCACCTAAGACGCAGCCGCGGTCAACATTTAAATGAAATTATCTTCAAAAAGTAAATGTCATGTACCAATCTAACGTTTAAAATAAAGAACCGATGAGATTTTGCAAATTTTATGCGTTTTATTGTTTAAAAAAGTTCTCAAGCTCTTAAAAAATCACCCTTTACTTGCTATCCTAGTTATTCTCGCTATTCTAGTAATTCTGGTAATCATTGTAATTGTTATATTTCTTGTAGTTCTACTAATTCTAGTAATTCTTATAATTTTATTATTCCTAGAAATTCTCGTAGGAAATTTTAGTAATTCTTGCAATTCTAGTTATTTCAGTAATTTTATGAATTCTAGAAATACTCTAGTTATTCTAGTAATTCTAACAATTCTGGTAATTCTACTAATTTTAGTAATTCTTGTTATTCCAGCAATTCTAGTAATTCTGATAATTCTGTTAATTTTAGTCATTTTAATAACTATAAAATTATTCCTGTAATTCTTGTAATTCTAGAAATGTTAGTAATTCTATTAATTCTAGTGATTATAGTAATTCTGGTCATTTTAATAGTTATACTAATTTTCGTAGTTTTTGTAATTCCAGTAATTTTACTACTCTAGTAATTCCAGTAATTTTAGTAACGCTGGTCATTTTTGTTCGATGTACGCTTTATCATGCCTGGTCATGTTTTAGAGCTGTGTCTATCACAAGACTTGGGGTGGCGAAATGGTAAGCGTATCTTTTATGTAAGTTTTTCATTCTTTTGGCTTCTCCAATATTTGTTTCCACTCAGCCTTTTTTTGCCTATTTTTTTCAAATTATTATGGTTGACAACTAGTTCTTTAAATTTTTGTACTCGTGATTTTTTTCAAACTCACTAAAATTTTCAAATAAAAATAAGGGAAAAATTTCAAGTCGAGTACTACAAAATTTAATTTTTCGATATAATTTTTCCAACGTTTTTTTTTCCAACGTTCGGCACAAAAAAAAATATTTTCGATTTCGGAAATCTCAAAATTTTCCCAAAGTGGATTTTTTCCAATAAATTTTTGTCGAGCCGACCGATTTCGATATTTCATGAAAAAAAATGTTTCTAGTTTTCAGATTTTTAACGCGGATTTCCGAATACACGCGAGTTTTTTGCGAGGTTGTTTGTGCGGTTCGTAGTTAACCCAAAGTTTCACCTGTTAGTTTTCTTATTCTTTTTATTCTTGCTGTTTTTTTGTTGTTCCTCTTTTTATTCATATCAATTTTGTTATTCTTGATATTCTTTCTGTTTTTATTATTGATATTATCGTTATTATAAAATTCTTATTATTTCTGATTATCTTTTTATTTGTCTAGTTATCCTAATTCATCCTGTTTTTCGTTTTATCTTGTTCTTGTCGTTATTTTTACACTGTTTTCTTTTTACTATTCTCGATATTATTCGATATTCTTTCTGTACTTGTTATTGTTAATATTGTTTTTATTTTTTATATTCTTATTGTTCCTGGTTGTCTTGTTTTTATTTGTCTATTCTATGTCTATTCTTGTCAATTTTGATTTTCGTTTTGATCCTGTTTTTATCGTTATTTTTACTTTTCTTCTTATTATTCTCGTTTGTTTCGATATTCTTGTTACTCTTGCTATATTCGTTATTCGTGTTGTTCTTGCTATTTCTGTTACTTTTGTTTTCCTAGCAACTCTCCAGCACTTTTAATATTCTTAATTTTTGTATTCCTTAGTTTCTTGAATTTTATTGTTATTTAAATTTTTTTCTGACAGAGTTGTTCTCGTGCTCCCGATATTCTGATTATTTTTGTTTTTCTTGATTTTTCGCAGAACAATTAAAATTAGGTGATTTACGAAAGTGAAGTTGCTTGCGAAATTCCAACAGTTTTGAAAAACCCGTTCCGATTGTTTCAGCACAATTTATCACCCCACACTAGGATTTATAGCACAATTTCAGCGACTAGTTTTACACTGGTGCAAAACTCCTATTATGTTAATTCCAGTGGCAAGCTAGCTTGCGAATGCCAATATCTTTCACTCTCGTGAACGGCAAAAGACATTCCAAGGATCCCGACAACCGACATCCAATAACCCTCCGCCCAACAAGTTTGAAATTCCAATTCATGCAACCGAAGGAAAATCAATAGATTGCAGCAGCTTTGCTTGTTCACCCACCCACACCCACACACTTTCAACGATGAAGAAAGAAAAAAAAACCAACGAAGATCTTAGTAAGTCATGGCGAAACCGCACTATCTACGGTTTCTCTGGCTCGATGCGAAAACTATAGTAAGCCATGTGAGAACGTCTCAAGAAAAGAGGAGCGCCTTCTGCTGCGGTAGATAGCCGCCGCCTACTGCGATGCTGCCCTCTTCTCCTTCGCTCTACAGCTGGCTCATAAACGGTGGGTAAGCGAATGGCTGGAAAATTGTATGGCTTATCATAAATTAAAAACTGTTTCAGAGTGGGTTGCTGTGCTCTGTGTGGGAAAGCTTCCGCTGTTTTTTCCACGCGGAAGGAAGAAACCAAAACATACTGCTTCCGTTAGGCGGGACCGGAGTTTTGGCTGCGAATAAGAGGATAAAAAAAGCAGGAACGATGATCAATGTCGGTCGCGCTCGGTGATTGAAAGGCTGGAGACATTATTTGGTGGGTGAAAAAGAGGTGGGCTTTTAAAAGAAGTCTTACCATGAATGAATATAAATTGCTTTTTTATGATATTGTCCATAACATTCAAAAAATATTTTAAAGCGATATCTTCTCCCCTTCTTTTGCTGTACACACACTGTCAGTGTTTATCCATGTCGATCATGAAAAAACTGATTGAAACGACTGCTCACCCCCCGCAGATGCATTGCACCTGGTCGTGTCGAATCCCAGCAGGCGGCGAGGCCGTGACAGAAGCGAAGCAATATGCAGCCATATGCAAGAGCGCGCATTTTGCGGGCATCGCTTGCTGCGATTGAGGATACTCGATTATCTTGCAAGCGATGAGTTTCAGCCGGCGCAGAACCGCCGTTCGATCTGGTTTCAGCACTGAATGTAGACAGTGTACAGGCAGTCAGTATCGGAAATTGAAATTTCCACGACGGTGAAGGACGAGCACGGTGATTCTGCTGCTGCGATGAAACACTAGGTTTAAAGTGCAAATTCAAGAATCCGACAACAGCTGCAACATTGGAATCTCGAACTCGAATGGCTATTACCCGCGCCGTCCATCCCTGCAATCAAACCATGCTTGAATCAATGGTTCTCCGGTTCCGGCACGTCCAAAACATTTCAAATATTTATGTACTGATTCGTCGTTTCCGAATGTGCTTTTTTATGTGTTGCCATGACAGAAAAGTATTCGCCGTTTCTCGAAATAGCCCCTTGCCGAGGAAGAAAATCTTCCCACATCTGTGCTTAAATGGTGCGGTGTTTTTTTTTTTGTTTGAAACATTTTCTCAATTGCCACCAGTAAAGAAAAAAAAGCAGCCGTTTGCTTGGCCTGGGTAATGGTTTTAACACCGCCTACTGCCTGTTGTTTTGTGAGGGGCGAACAGTTATTGACATTTGTGGAGTGATGCCGCCCGAGATCCGTAAATGCTTTCGGATAGGATCGAAATAACTCAAATTTCATAGTCATTTTTATTTTTTATAAAAAGTCAGAACCACCTGTCGTAGTAGATTTCCTAATGTAAATTATATTGTTCCGATTTCCCACTGAAATGACGTAACAGCAATCTCACTATTCTGGCGCTGTAATCTCCAAACAATACTCATATCTTTGCAGAATCCCTTGAAGAACGAATGAAAACCCCCGCCAAGAGAAAACAATGCCCATTAATTATAATTTATATTTCCAAAAAAAACGGAATTTCCTGCCAGTCAGTTATTTTTTATTTTTCGCACAGGACTAGATAAACAAAAACCAGATCACAAACATCCAAGGCCATTTGATCTTTGCCACGGTTAGGGAATACGACGACATCACGTGGGCTGGCCGCCTTCACCGCAGCAGGCTGGGGGTTGTGACAGTTCTGTGCTGTTTTTTTTTTCTATGCCTCTGCCTGCCCGCACCCGATGATACAAAGTCGCCGCCTGCTAGGATGTGTTTTTGCGATGGGGTTTGAATTTCACGGGATGGGGCGCGTGAATGGAATTCGGTCTTTCTTGATTTGCATTTTAATGGGAAGCACGAATTTCGTCGACTTTATTACCTAACGTGGCCGCTAGCTCTCCGGTCACCCGGTCGGATGCGCAGATTTCGGTTCCAATAATGGAGTATGTATGCTGCCAAAGTTCGCGCCATTGTTTGTTTTCAGTGTCCGTATTTGTCTAGTTTGAAACTTCGTCTCTATTCTCGTTTTTTTTTTTGGCGGGGGAAAGAAATTTCACGGTCCCGGAAATGCTTAAATAAATCCCTGGGGTGAACGTGACTGAACGTCTAATCATTGCTAATGGATAAATTAGCATCTTTCACTCTTCCGTTTTTCGTCCAAGTCCAAGTTTGCTGCTAATTAGAGCGTTTATATTTTAGCCAAAAATTTTCAGAACAAACAAATTTAATTTAGCACCGCATTGTTGAAATGACATAAATTAAAACTTTAGATTTGTGTGACCTAAACTGAGTCTGTTGTTGTTGGAATCAACAATTTACATCGTTTTGCTTTTCTTTGAAATTTCGAAACGTGAATAGCACAAAACCTCGGCATAAAAGTACAAATAATATTGTGTAAAGCTACGAAAGTCAATCACAATCAGGTTCAATCGTTTAGAATACAGAATTAACTCCTCGCATATTGAACGCTCATTTGAATTATTTTCGCGCCAATTTTCATTGAAGTAGACGAGTTCGAGAATGGTAAATGTTCAATCACACTACTGTATAAATGCTACACGTTATTTAAAACTTTGTCTGTTATCCTTTTTTAATTTTTCTTTTCAATTTTGCTACGCATAACAGTCTATTAGTACAACTCCAAAATTTGACTTCATAAAATCAATAATTCCACTTTATTATTCTAAGGAGTGTATCGAAAAGTAGTTATCAACATTGATTATTGAATATAAAGCGAAAAAAAAAACATTTTTTGACAGTTGTTATTGACATGTAAACAAACATGTCACCGCAAAACACGCTGCAAAAAATTAAGCCATTTCAAAGTAATAACTGTTTGAATGTTGCTAACTACTTATCGATACACTCCTTAATTATTTATAAAAAAAAATAATAATTGGTTGATCTGGACAGCCGGCTACCGAGAAAAATATTAATTTACTGTTTGAAATATTAATATCAAGTGTTTTTTACTATGTATTCAATATACCGATGTGTTTTCACTGTTATTAACTTTGTAATATCAACGGATCTGCGCATTAGTTGATTTGTATCATTCAATTTATAATCCTGAAAGACAATCCAAAAACATGGAAAAAGAAAACATTTCTAATAAAACTTTTCTCCGAAGCTAGACGGAAGTGGTTAGGTTGAATGAAGAGATAATTTAGTAAAATAGAGTAACTAGAAGTGAAACGTTGAAAATATCTGAGACCTGAAAGGAAAAAGAAACTCCTGCAATTGTCGCCTTTTACGACATGGAAGCAGGAACCCAGTGGATCTAATCTTGGTCCATTTTTTTTCCGCCGGATTCCACACGGCATCTAGGCTGGTACTGTCCGGAGAGAGCTAATAGGTACTATCAATCTCCTAGTGGACCCCAGCTCCCTATGCATTTCTAAGACATTTGGCATAAAAAAAGTCCTTCAGTTTTGCGGTTTTTGATGTGGAACACATCTTTATTTTCTATATAGGGGTGCAAACCAGAAACTCAAGAAAAACTACACGTAGAAATGTGGTCAGGTTTTAAACACTTACAGCTCAGTCTATTTTGTATCAATTATGATTATTATTTCATCATTTGATAGGAAATATTTCTACGTTTCGATTTAAATGTATCAAGCCACGTATTTTCAATTATACATGATTGAAATTTTGATTAGTAGCGAGCAGTGTCTTATTTGGCTGCTAAAAATCTTTGGCATACCGGATTTCCCTGCCATAGACGACGGTTTTTAAGGAGTAAGCGATGTATCAAAGAGAGAGCATCGCTCTGATTTGTCGATCGATGCAAAAGCGAAGCTGCTGGAAGCTCGCGAATCTATAAAAAAAAAGCAAAATTGAAGCTAACGTTCCAGTCCTTCTAGTAGCAAGCTAGAGGTAGGTTGCTGCTAGACAGCAAGAGAGAAACGCCATAAAACGATTTGAAGCTTTAAAAGCTCGCTGTGCGAATTACATTTCTCTCCATGCTCTCTCGTAAATGTGTAAAAAGACTCACGATGTGGCCGGGTGGCCAAGAAAGTTTTGATATTTTCGGTTACAAGTTTGATCACATCACATAAAATCCAATAAAGCTACCGCTTGTTTGGCAGCCTTGCTGTTCCGATTTTATTCCTCTCTCATGTTTCGTTACGTTACCAGGGAACTAAAATGGCGCCACCATAAAAATCGACTTACCTTCACAAAAATAACATTCACTTAATTTTCATCGCGACAACATATATGTTTTTATGCACTAATCGCATCTAAATGAAGCTATCTAGACATTGTCAGGATAGATTTTTGATCCATGCTTTTGAAGGCGAGATATTCAGTGAACAATTTGAAAGACGGCGTTTTCAGCTATGCAATTCTTCCTTCAGAAAAAAGACTTTCCCGACCGCTAAAGTCAAACAATCATTCTGAAATTTTCACAGAATAATCTAAACTAATCTTCTACGAGATTGCCAGTTGGGTTTTTTTGATATTCGTCACCGTTTCTGAGAAAATCAGATTTGAAGCGTGAAAACAGCCCTTTAAAACGCCCTAAAACACACTGGCCTTAGCCCTTAATTGGTATGCTCTGATCTTGTGTCATGCAAGCTCGGAGTTCGATGTTATGTCGTTTCCCCATGAGAAATTGAAAACTACCCCTGGATAAATTTTGAGTGCTTAAGATTAATTTCTAATTTATATTAGATGAACTCGATTGATAATGAGAAATAGTTTATCGCTTCAACCGAAATCGCAGAATGGCAGAGAAACTTAACGCTAAAAAAACTGCTTGCATAAAAAACTTGAACACAAGCTTGGCGAAGAGAGGCCTAATTATCGAAATCGCAAGTATGTACAAAGCTATAATTGCATACATTTGGGATAATGCTGTAATTTCGTCGGTTATAAAACAAATGCAAATCAAGACAAATGATGTTCGGTGCTGGTTCGGATTAATTGAACTTTTTGATTGTAGATCAAATTTTGGTTTCCTTGTTCCACATCAATGGCTAGAACAACCCCATGGGGCTGATCCTTGTAGTTTTTTTTCTACGCGGATTCCCGAAGTAACGGGGCACGCATCTCCTGCGCAAAAAAAGACCTCAAGTATGCATAATTTCTGTATAATATATGGAGCTATACAGCGGTTTTCAACAGAAATATTCGCAAGATTCTATGATTGAACATGTTTTACTGTGCTCTTTAATATCTGTGAAAAAAAAACATATGAAAGCTTACCCGGAGTAATAAGCCAATAACGGAAGATTTTTTTTTGCAACATCTGGAATTCCGCAGGGAAGCCATCTCGGCCCTTTGATCTTTTTGCTGTACCTTAACGACGGTAATTTTTCTCTGGAAGATCTACCATGTCATTCTAACTACCTTGGATTTGTTTAATGAAAAAGGCTAAGCACACTATTTCAGTAGTTGAGTAGCTTATTTTTGGAGCAGTTATGCAAGCTTTTTTAGCAGTTTTCAGTAGGTTTGGAAGGTTTGGTAGGTAGAGTAATTGTTTAGCTTATATTTTTAGTAGTTTTTGTGCTTCTTTTGGTAGTTTTTCTAAACAGTTTCTTTTTCGAGCAGCTTATTTAGTGTGTTTACTAGGTTTTAAAAGCAGTTTTTTGGACTGTTTTCTAGGCAGTGATTTTAAGCTATTTTTAGCAAGATTTTGCAAGCAGCTTTTTTAATTTGTTTGTTGAGCAGTTTTTTTTTTCTAACCTTTTTACCAGTTTTTCGAACAGTTGATTACCAGTTTTTACGAACCTACTTTTTGGGCAGTTTTTTTAGTAGTTTTAGGTTATGTATCGATTAGTTTTTGAGCCCTTTTTAGCAGATTTTACGAACAGTCTTCCGAGTAGTTTCTTTTTTGGGTACTTTTTTCGAGCAGCTTATCCAGTAATTATGTTTAAGCAGTTTTTAGCGTACTGTTCCAAGCAGTTTTAGAGTGAAATTTTTAGCGTTTTGTTGGGCTGTTTTCTGAGCTGCTTTTTAAATATCCTTTTGGAACAGTATTTTGCAAGCAACTAATCAGGTAGTTTTTTTTTTCGAGCAGTATTTACGAGTAAAGCAAGTAACTTATCGAGTAGCATTTTCAAGCAGTTTTTAGCTAACTTTGGAGCAGTTATGTAAGCTTCTTTAGCAGTTTGCACGAGCATACTCTTGGAGCAGTTTTTGTCAAGCAGCTTATCGAGTAGTTATTCTCAAGCATTTTTCAAGCATATTTTTCAAACAGTTTTTGATATGTTTGAGGTTGCTTTGGTAGGTCGAGTAATTTTTTAGCTTATTTTTGAGTAGTTTTGTGCGCTTTTTTTAGTAAGTTTTACAAGTAGTCTTCTGAGCAGTTTTGTTTCGAGCAGTTTATCGAGTTCCAAGTATATTTTTCGAGCAGTTTCAGAGCTGTTTTAGTAGGTTCTACAAGCAGTTTTTCGCGTTTTTTGGCGTTTTCCGAGCAGTGCAGCTTGAAATCCCCTTCGGAATATTTTTTTTTATTCGATAATATAATATAATTTTAAGGCACACTGGGTTAAGCTCTAAGGTGCCAAGGACATTTGCTAATTTTAATTGACGACTAACTTTATAATAGTATCATTTTCTCCGCGGCCGAAGCTGAAACATTAAACCCAGACCAGTATAGAAGTATACCCTTTGACGTAACCTTAAGTTTCCCCTATCTTCTCTCTCTCTCTCTCTCTCTCTATCCCCTCACAACTCTATGATATGTAAATCGATACCATGCAACGTCACTATTATTATCGACTCGATGTAAAAACTTTCCCTCTCTCCCCAAAATCCCTACCACAATCTGATACAAACCCGGTGAACGACCATAATTAGGTTAAAATCGGGGATAAATAAACGATATAAATAAAAAAAAAATCACAAAAAAAGTTTGGTCCTTTTCAAAAGGCAATCTAGATCGATTTTGGAGAAATCCAGTATGTAAAGTGGCTTTTTGTGGCAAAGTCTACGTGTCCAGAAAGTTTCGTTAAAATCTGAGTGGGTGCTGCCAACTCAGAATACGATTTGTCACGAGATTCGTCAGTATTAAAAATTTCATCAATAGCAAGAATAAAAGTAGTATCAAGAATAACAAGAAGAACATGAATAACAAGAGTTATAAGAAATATGAAAAACATGAATAACAAGTAAAATAAGAAAAACAAGAATAGCAAGTATAATGAGAATAATAAGTAAGCCATCAAAAACAAAAATAACAAAACGGCCATTGTTGTAAAACGCAAAAACAGTTTCCTTCGCTGTCGTTGAACGGAAATTCAGTTTAGAAATGTCAGTTTGGTTGGAAGATTTTTCTGAATAAACTGATGTTTTTCTCTTGACGATTTATCAAGCAGTAGCGGAGAAAACTGCTTTTGAGATTTTTAACAATGGCTAAGATTGCAGGTAGAACCCTAACTAGAATATTGTTGTTGTTGTTCAAAACAGAAAAAAAAACATTGGTTTAATCAAACCAGTTTTAAATCGATTTTAAATATTTATAATTATTTTTTCTGCGTTGCTTAAAGTCAGGAGAACACAACAACTTGAGTGTGTGTGTATATTGAAAAGCAAAAGAAACCGACTTCTTCAAATTTTCGGCCTTTGGAACAGTGCTAAATCTCGTAAACTTTCACAGATTTCAGTTCGTTTCGAAGTTACTAAGGACAGTCAACCGAACGATGCATTCAAGTCTGTTTTTATGCGAATTTTAAGGTTCTACGTTTTTTATGCGAATTTTCAAAGTTATGCGATTTTTTTTGGCGAATGTTCGAAGTTTTGCGTGTTTTTCACAAAACTTTCGATTTTTTGTGGGTTTTTCAATATGTATTATCAAAGTTATGTTTTTTTATGCGACTTTTCAAAACTTCGCGGTTTTTTATACCAATTTTTAAAGTTTTGCGTTTTCCATGTAAAGTTCCAAAATTTAGCGAATTGTTTTATGCGATTTTGAAAATTTATGCGGTTTTTTAAAATGAATTTTCAAAATTTTGCGGATTTTCCAAAACGAATATTTAAAGTTATGCTTTTTTCTGTAAATTTTTTAAAATTTTGCGTATTTTTTTATGCCAATTTTTAAAGTTTTGCGTTTTTCATGAAAACTTTCAAATACGAATTTTCAAAATTATGTAGATTTTTTAAACGAATTTTCAAAGAATTGCATTTTTTTCTAGCAACGTTCAAAGTTCAGCGGATTTTTTTTTGAGAATTTTCAAAATTATGCGAACATTTTTAAACAAATTAAATTTTAAAAATTATTCGGACTTTTAAAACAAATTTTCAAAATTATGCGGATTTTAAAACAAATTTTCAAAATTATGCGGATTTTTTAAAATGAATTTTCAAAATTTCACGGATTTTTTAAAATTAATTTTCAAAATTTCACGGATTTTTTTAAATTAATGTTCAAAATTCCACGAATTTTTAAAATGAATTTTAAAAACTATGCGAATTTTTTGAATCGAATTTTCAAAATTATGCGGATTTTTTTAAATAAATTTTCATAATTTCACGGATTTTTTAAAATAAATATTCAAAATATCACGGATTTTTTTAAATTAATTTTTAAAATTTCACGGATTTTTTGAAACGAATTTTCAAAATTTCACGGATTTTTTAAAATGAATTTTCAAAATCTCACGGAATTTTTAAAACGAATTTCCAAAATTTCACAGATTTTTTAAAACGAATTTTTAAAACTATGCGAATTTGTTAAATCGAATTTTCAAAATTATGCGGATTTTTCAAAATGAATTTTCAAAATTCACGAATTTTTCAAAATGAATTTTCAAAACTTCACGGAGTTTTTTTAAATAAATTTTCAAAATTTCACGGATTTTTTAAAATGAATTTTTAAAATTTCACGGATTTTTTAAAATGAATTTTCAAAATTATGCGGATTTTTTAAAATGAATTTTCAAATAATGCGGAATTTTTAAAATGAAGTTTCCAATAATGCGGATTTTTTAAAACGATTTTTAAAATTTATGCGGATTTTTTAAAATGAATTTTCAAAATTATGCGAATTTTTTTAAATAAATTTTTAAAATTATGCGAATTTTTAAAAAGAATTTTCGAAATTATGCGGAATTTTCAAAACGAATTTTCAAAATTTCACGGATTTTTCAAAATGAATTTTAAAAATTTCACGGATTTTTTTAAAATAAATTTTCAAAATTTCACGGATTTTTTAAAATGAAGTTTTAAAGTTTCACGGATTTTTTAAAACGAATTTTCAAAATTATGCTGAAATTTAAAAAACGAATTTTCAAAATTATACGGATTTTTAAAAACGAACTTTTAAAATTATGCGGAAATTTTAAAACAAATTTTCAAAATTTTACGGATTTTTAAAACGAATTTCCAAAATTATGCGGATATTTTAAAACGAATTTTTGCAATTATGCGGATTTTTAAAAATGAATCCTTAAATTTATGCGGATTTTTAAAACGAATTGTCGAAGTTTTTTTTTCAAGAAACTTTCAAAGTTTTGCGGATTTTTCAGGAATATTTTCAAAACTATAGGGATTTTTTAAAACGAATTGTCAAAGCTATGCGTTTTTTATGCATTTGCGGATATTTCAAAACGAATTTTTAAAAGTTATGCGATTTTTTTTATGTAAAATTTTCAAAGTTTGGCGTGTTTTTTATGCAAATGTTTAAAGTTATGCGGTTTTCCATACGAATTTTCAAAATTCCGAGCCAATTTTTTTGTTTTTATGCAAACTTTCAAGATTTTGCGGATTTTTATGCGATTTTGAAAATTTACGCGGATTTTTTAATGCGAATTTTCAAAATTTACACGGTTTTTTATGCAAATTTTCGAACGTATGCAGATTTTTTAATACAAATTTTTGAAGTTTTGCGTTTTTTATGCGAATTTTCAAAGTTACACAGTTCTTTTAATGCGAATGTTTAAAGTTTTGCGGATTTTTTTGTGCAAACTTTCAAAGTTTTGCGGATCATTCATGCGAATTCATGCAAAGTTATACGCGTTTCTTATGCGAATATTGAACGTTATGCGATTTTTTATGTGAATTTTGAAAGTTATGGAGTTTATTCTACGATGTTCTATTGTGTTACGAAATATTTTCCTCGATTTTTGAAAAGTCTAGAACATTGAAAAAAAAAATAAAATTAAAAATTGTCTAGAAAAAATATGAAAAATAAATTATACTCAATTTTTATACAATAAGTTTAAGTTTAATGTATTATCCACGTGAAAGTTCGTTAAAGAATAGCGACTTTATTGAAAATTTGACAAAAAAACCAAAATTTTTTCAGAAAGTCATTTTATGATTCAATAGAACTAAATTATCAACACTTGCACAAAAAATAAAAATAGTGATTTTTTCTGGCGATTTTACGAATTCTGAAATAAACATAATTACCTTCCTTGGGACAAAATTTCATCAAAATCAAAAATGTTTCTGTTTATTTTTTGTAAATCGACTTAAAATTTTTGAAATCGTTTTTTTTTTCAGTGTAGGACTCGATTTGAAATTTTTCCATTATTTTCATTCAAAAGTTTTAATGATTTTAGAACAATCAAAAGTATCCCACTTTAAAGAACTAGTCGTTTTTCGACTAAAACCATTTGAAAAAAAATAGATGAAAAAAAGTTTGACCCTTTACAAAAGACAGTCTAGATCAAGTTCGGAAGTAAAAAAAAGTATGGCTCTATGTGACGAAATCTGTAGATCCAGCAAATTCCATTAAATCCGGAGAGGGTGCTACCAACTACGAATACGATTTGGAACGAAATTCGTCAAATCGGTCCTTTTGAGGACCACAAAATCGATCCCAAACAGCTGATATCCATATTTGCTTCTATGAGCAACTCGGCACTAGAATAATCAATCGAATCAACGAGTGAACGTTTTTTTTTTGTCGATTTACTTGTTTTGTAGAAACATGAATCAATTTTATACTGTTAAGCTTTAAGTTGGGTGACTTTTCAGTCCTATTGTAAACATAATTTGATTATTACTATTAGGACCTTATTCGTTTCCGCAATTCTGGGATTTTTTTTGTGGATAAAATTTTAAACCCAAATGAGTCTGATACCGCTTTTAATTTAGATTTTTAAGTACATTCTTATAACTTTCGAATTCGAGAAAAAAAAGACGGATGGGTAATGTCACAGACATAACTGGAGGATGTGAATATTAATAAAACTGACTATGCTTCTTTCACACTTTCAAATAGAGATACCGTCAGTGGATGAAACATGGATCCATCACTTCACTCCGGAATCAAAACGATCGTCATCTGAGTTGACAGCAACTGGTGAACCTCGCCCAAAGCTCCCGAAAGCACAAAAAATCGGCGGGAAAGGTTAAGGCCTCGGTATTTTTGGATGTACGTGGTGTAATATTTATCGACTATCTTGAGAAAGCAAATACCATTAACAGTGAATATTTTATATAGAGTCATTGGAGCGTTTGAGGGTTGAAACTGCAAAGAAACGACCACACATGGCAAAGAAAACAGAAATTTGTTTCATCAAGTCAATCAAAACTATGGTAAAACTACAACTTCGAAGTGCTCCCACATCCACCGTATTTGACAGATTTGGCTCCCAGCGACTACTGGCTGGTCGCATATCTGAAAAAAAAGTTCGCTGGTAAGAAATTTCGCACTAATGAAGAGAATAGCGTTGAAACTGAAGCCTATTCTAAGGCAAAAGATAAATTGTGCTACAAAAATAAATAAAGTTAATTTTGAGCAAAAAAAAAGTACAGGTGTGGAATGTCAGAGACATAACTGGATGTCGTGAATACGAATAAAACTGACATGTTTCTTTCACACTTCCAAATAGAGATAACCGGAAACTTTTACTGTTTCGCTTCCAGAGTATTTGAAGAAGACAACTTCACACAATTAATTGGGAATAATTTAAAGGTTCTGGAAAGAACCTGTTTTCGGAATTTTTTCCAATGTTTATAACTGTTCGTCATTACTTATTAATCTACACCAGAACCGAACTTCTGGAGCAGTATTCAGTAACTTAAACAGATTTCAGGCTCAGAATTCAATTGCAAAATTCTGGTTCGGAACCCAGATCAAGAATCAAGTTATAGAATTATGAAAATGAACTTATTTTAAGAATTCAGAAATTCTAGAACTGAATTCTGAACTCCGAAACTCTGTTTCAAAAGCCAGCTTAAGAATCCATGTTCCGAAATTAGTTTCAGCATTCCTGAATTCTGAAACTGAGTTCAGGAATTAAATTAGGAAATTGAATTCAGGAATTTAGTTTTGGTTCAGAGGTCAGTTGCAAAATTCCAATTGATAACGCAAATAGGTGAATAATTTGTTGCTTATTTGTTGCTAATTAGTTACGATAATTTTGAATTTGTTGCTCGATTATTTTTTTAGTTTTTTGAGTACTTCGCTAAGTTCATATGAAGTGAGCGAAGCCCCTCTTTCGAATATGATTCAAAACAGATCGAAGCCCAGTGAATAATTAGAATTATCGTAACTGATTAGCAACAAATTATTCACTGGGTTTCGATCATATTTGAAGGGGGACTTCGCTAACTTCATGAACTTAGCAAAGTACTCAAAAAAAAAATTAAAAAAAAATTAGCAACAAATTCAAAATTACTGTAACTAATTAGCAACAAATAAGCAACAAATTATTACCCTATTTGCGTTATCATAGGCGAAAGGTGCCTCGCTAAGTTCATGTTCATTCCAAAATTCATATCCTAAATTTTGCTCCTAAATCAGAAATCTGGTTTCAAATACCCAACATAAATTAAGAAACTAAATTAAGCTCTAAAATCTAATCAAGAAACCAGCTCCAGAGTTCAGAATTGGGATTCAATTCCAGAGTCATTGTTTTATTCTCTGAACCTATAATCTGGAAGTAGATTCTAAAGGAAATTCTAAATCTGAAATTTATTGAAGAACTGAGGTGGATCAGAATTTAGTTTCGAAAGTCACTCAATAATGAGTGTTTTGTTTAGTATGTGAAGCCTTGACTAGTATTATGAAGCCCTAAATTTTTTAACTGTAAAGTGATTCAAACCCGACATGTCGGAAATTCCTTTTTCTGTTTAAGAATCAAACAGAAATCATCCCACCTCAAACTGAATACCCAAAACCGTCATCCCCAGCACCAAAAAGTTATTCTAGCGAAGAAAACCCTGAACATTCATCGCAAACCTGCAAAAAAACCGAAACATACCGAAGCAAGACGGGAAGACGACGAGAAAAGTGCAAAACAGAAATCTGTTACGTAAGTCGTAAAAATAAAGTAATTTCATCGGACACCGGGCGTGCCATCATCGTTTTGTGGACACTTGAAGACAGCTGCAAATATCCACCATCCACAAAACGAAAGGACAATTCCATTTCCGGTCTTGTTCTGCATCTGCAGCAGCTCTTAGTCCGTCCCTTGTGCATAAAACGGAATGCTCGTCACTTTTTCCTGTCAAATCAAGTTAGCATTTGTTATCCGAAAGATTTTCCTGCCATGCCAACCATGATGGCAGTCATCATGGCATCCTACGATGACCGCACTCCGCTGTCACCTCAGTTTCGGCAGGCACTCTCGCAAAACTGAAACAAAAGTGCAGAAACAAACCAACTTGCCAACAGGCCGACTTTCATAAACTGTAAATGAATAATAAACAAATATGTAAATGATTGATGCTCCTCTTCGCCAGCCTGTCCGACTGGGAAACAGCACTTTGCCATTGGAAAGAAGGATTACGTCGATAGAATCAACTTTCAGAACTTTTCGTTATCTTCGCTTCGCCTGTTCCGTAAAAGTTATCAAAGCAGACGGAAGTGTTCTGTTCTGTACCCGGTGGTAGAGTGGGGAGGGGGGAAAAGAAGATTTTCCGTCTGTCGAAACATGGCTAAAGCATGTAATTTCCGCCGAAAAGGTGAAATGGAAAAGTTATCCCGCTCGCTAAGGACCGGCATTATTAAGGTGACGGATTTTGTGGTATTTGGCAAAACGGGAAACAAGTTTTTGGCCAATGCTTCCGGTCGTTTCTTCGTGTGTCCGTATGTATGTATGTGGGCATGTTCTCAGTGCGGCAGAGGGTTGACGAAGATGTGGTTTGCCATCTTCCCAGAGCACAAAAAAAAATGATGATAAAAAATATTTCGTGGTCGCAAGATTTTACGATTGAAGGCGGTTGTGCAGAGGCAGATTCCGGTAGAGTATGTGTCGGTTGGGTGCTTTCAACCAAATTAGGCCCCTCGTCGGGCGAAGAGATTCGTTTGCCATGGCCTACCGAGATTCATTTCGGTATGCTTGCGACTGTACAGTGTTGGAAACAATTTTCGTTTAATTTCATAAGAAGGGTGGCGAGATGAAATTGACAAAATTTAATCTGGTTTTATTGAGCGGGCGGGGTGTCGATATTGAAACAAATAATGTTATAAAATGTTAGAAGCAAACCTTGAACGGTGTTTTTTTTATCAGACATTAGATTTGTTATCACAGCAAAACAATTGTTTGGATGCCAGAGATTTCTTCGATTTAATCACGAACGCGCTGCGATAAGACTTCTTACAAGCTATCTCAACTTTACAACTGACACAGCAGAAGTAAGACTCCGGGACTGCGATAATAATCTACGTACGGGGCGACGACACACACGCAAACAGAAACCACCAAACAGACGGCAGCTGGAGTCTGGTTTCCCTGGTAACCTGAGCGAATCCCGGGCTGACTTTTCTCCCGCAAATATGGAAATCTTATTATCTTTCATTCCGCTCTAATAACTTTCAATAACAAAAAAAAAATGCCACACATTCGGAAACGGAGTGGAATAAATGGAATCGGAAACTGAACCGAAAGAGAATAGGCCATACCGTAGGAAAAGAAACTCTTTATTTTTTTTTTGCGCTGTTATTCCTGTCCACACTGCTGAGCTGAGAGCCGGAAAATGGGAATGCTCCCGGGAGGAACATTTTCGCTTCTATTACATAATATTTGATTAAAGCAATGGTAGATACGAGAAAAAAAATGTATCAGCGGATGGCCATCGCATCTCGCATCGCCCCGGCACCAACCAAGGCACGTACTTTGTGTAGATCATAAATAATTCACAATGCCGGAAAATTGAGCATCATTATTCCTGCCAAGTTTCTAGTGTAGTTTTTTTTTTTTCGCTTTCCCCGGAAGATGATTCAACTTTAGGTGTGCTTATGACGGATCCCACCGTGGAAAACGTTGTATTCGAGAAGAGCCAGCCTGCAGTGCCCAAAGCAGCACGCAGTTGCCATAAACTTTACCTTCAGAACCGCTTAGCGTCCGGGAAATTTGTCATTAGATGTGTTACGTGAAATTTAACCGGTTTTCTCGTCACTTTAAATGTACAAATGATTCGTCGTTTTGTATTGGTAGCTAATTTTGAACGCTTATAACTCAGTCATGCATAGGTGAATTTATATAATTTAACTATCAATCAATTGGGAAACATTTAACTTGAATATAGGAGGCAACGTCGTTGAGGTATTTCAATAGCACGCCATTGAAAAATCGACTTGAATTGACCTACGATTCCACGAGCCAATCACAGCATGTCATAATGATGTCATCCTTTTGATTTATAAACTCTGTGTTGGTTGGTGTAAGAAGATTTCAAGTCTGAAAATATATGCTCTTTCACAAATCTTTGCTCAGTCAATGCCTGTCTTCATACAGAGCGTATGGGCGAAATATTTGCTTTTTCATCCGTTCGATGATTAGTACACTGCAGTGTGACAGCGATGTCAGATCTACGGAAGTCTCTCCGTAGATTCTCGAATTCGGAGATTTTCTCTTTCTCCTCCGAATTCGGGCCTTAAAAAAATATACGGAAATTGTAATTTTTCTACGGAAACTATTTAGCATGATGAGCAAAAAAAAAGGTTTAGTGCTTGATTCCGCTACAGTTTTCTGGGAAAAAAATTCGAAGAAAAATTCTAGTAATTCATGTATCAGGTGTACAACTTTACTTCCGCCGATGATAATGCCTTTAAAGTCAGTGTGTACAGTGCCTAACGAATTGTCATCGCCGTTTCAGTGATAGTTGTTCTTGCTTTCGTATTATTTACGCTCGAAAATGTTTGTTTATGTGCCCAATTCTCGTCATTTGCGGGAAGTTTTACTTTTCTGTTACAATTCGAAATAAAAGAGTGCAGCTGAAGCGCATCGAATGCTCTCAGAAACTTACGGTGATGCTGCTCTGAGTAAAAGAACATGTCCGGGAGTGGTTTCAACGTTTTAAAAATGGTGATTTCGATGTCGAAGACAAACATGGTGGTGGAAGAGGAAAAACCTTCAAAGATGAACAAATAGAAGCATTGCTTGATGAAGATTCGTGCCAAATCCAAGAAGAGCTTGCCGAATCGTTGGGAGTGAGTCAGCAAGCTATTTCAAAACGTCTCAAGGCCCTGGGTATGATTCAGAAAGAAGGAAACTGGGTGCCGTACGAGTTGAAACCGAGGGACATCGAGCGCCGTCTATTTGTATGTGAGCAACTGCTTCAAAGACAAAATCGTAAGGGGTTTTTACATCGAATCGCAACCGGTGATGAAAAGTGGGTTCGATACGATAATCCTAAACGCAGAAAATCATGGGGAAAGTCCGGGCATGCTACTTCGTCGAAGACAAAACCGAATATTCACGGCGCCAAGGTTATGATTTGTATTTTGGTGGGATCGGTGTGATTTACTACGAGCTCTTAAAACCGGGTGAAACCATCACAGGAGATCGCAACTGAACGAAGGCAACTGATGCGCCTTAGTCGCGCGCTAAAAGAAAAGCGACCACAATATCAAGAGCGACTTGACGAAGTCATTCCGCAACACGACAATGCTCGGCCTCACGTCGCAAAAGTGGTCAAAAAGTACCGGGAAACGCTGAAATGGGAAGTCTTGCCCCACCCGCCGTATTCCCCAGATGTCGCCCCTTCTGACTTCCACCTATTCCGTTCGATGGTACACGGCCTGGCAGATCAACAGTTTCAATCCTTCGAAGAGTTGGAAAAATGGATTGCTTCATGGATAGCGTCAAAACAGGACATACATGCGTTATTTTTTTGTACTTTATTGGCCTTACGAGGTGTTAAATGCGTTACTGTTTCGTAGATTATAGATGCTACAAGGCGTTATATGTGTTACGTTTTTGTAAGTTGAAAGTGTTACGAAGCGTTACTTATTTTTCGTAAATTGTAGATGTTACGAGGCGTTACATGCGTTACTTTTCTGTAAGTTATAGTCGATACGAGGCGTTACATGCGTTACATTTTTGTGAGTTATGGTTGTAATGAAGCGTTGCGTGCGTTCCTTTTTTGTACGTTATAGATGTTACGAAGCGTTATTAGCGTTATCTAGATACGTGATAATTTTTTTTTGTTTATCTTGTTATTTTTGCCATTTTTTTCATTATAGCCATTCTTGTTATTCTTGTTTATTTTGTTATTCATGTCTTACTGATTACAGTCAAGTTTTTGAATAAAAATATTAAAAATACTAATCCGAGTCTTACACTGAAAAAAAGTTTAAAATTCAAAAGTAGAACATATTTTCGATTTTGATTTGTTTTTGTCAACATGACAGGTGATTAAGTTTCTTTGTTTTTCGATTGTTTTGATACGTTTCTTCGGGCCAGAAAAATTTCCTGACCCTATTTACTCCAGCATACATGGCTTGTGCAGACTTCTCTTAAACCAATTTAGCTGCGTTTGTCCAAGATTATCGATTTTTTTCTACAGTTGCAGCTTGTTGTTTATATTGAGAGAGTTAGGAAGATTCGCCTCTTTCGGTACAACATGAACTCCATTCGCTTTGTACCGTTCCAAACCAGTTTTGGCGTAGTGACAAGATGCCAAATCAGACCAGAATAGCGAGGGAGCGTCATGGCTGTGTAGAAATGAAAACGATCGCTTCTCTAGGCATTCTTCAAAGCGCAACTTCGGAAATCCGCGAAAAAATACCGAAAGATTTTTTTCTGATGCCAAATATCTTGGAAATGCATGAAACTTCCTGATCTGGTGCATTCTGAAAAAAAATTAAAATCGAAAACTTTCCAAGTGTCAGAGAGTTGACTTGAAAAAAAATTCGAGATAACACCAGATCTCATTAACTTTATTCATCAACGTTATGCAATAAAACTAGCGCCATCTATGTGTTAGGCACGGAACTTTTCAGCCCATGTGATAAACACTAATTATTGAGTCTAGAAATAAGTTTTTCAGAAATCAGACGTAGGATTGCGTCTTTTATAATGCGTAAATTATATTTCGTTTTTTCGATTTCCGTTTGATATTAGAACACAGTGCATTTTTTTTAAGCGGGAAATACGTACCGCAACAAAAAAAACTCGTAACTTCGGAAATTCGCGTAAAAAAATCAATAATATTTCTCAGAATCCTGGAAATTTATATTTATTTAAATTTATAATACGGAATCTTGGTCTGGAATTCAGATCTTGGCTTAGAATCCAGGTCCAGAATCAGAATCTAAATAAAGATTTCTACATAATTTTCAGAATACATAATCAGAATCCAAGGTTAGAACGCAGGTCCAGAATCCAAATCCAGAGTTATGTTTCTGAATCCAGTTTCAGGTTCAGAATTCAAAATCAGGATGAGGTTCCAGGTTCACGATTCTGGTGCATTTCAAGTATCTCTGTCAATTTATTTCTTGTTCGGAATCCTGAATCCAGCTCCAGATTTAGACCCAAAACCTTCATCGAGAGTTCAAGCCAAGAAATCAGGTTCAGGTCTAGAATCCAAATCCACGCTCAGTATCCAAGTGTAGATTTCTGCCTCAGGTTCAAAATCTTTGTCAGAACTCTGGTTCAAAAACCATGTACAGATTCAGTACTCAAATCCAGAGACCTTGTCGGATACCCAACTGCAGGGTCCTGGTTCAGAATCCCGGTCTAGGTTTAAAATCTCTGTGAATAATTTAGGTTCAAGTTTAGAATTGAGGAATCCTAGAGAGTTCAGGTCCAGAATCCAATTCAGGCTCACAGTTCAAGTGCACAATAGCTTCAAAGTTTAATTTCGGAAACTCTGTCAGAAGCTCAGAAAACAGAATTCTGGTTAAGATCTCTGTCAGGAGTTTAGATTCACAATCTAACTCCTGGTCTAGAATCCAGATCCTTGTTCCGAATCTAAGTGCTGAATTCTGCTTCAAGTTCAGAATCCATATTCGGATGAACAATCTCTTTCAAGAATACAGTTTCAGATTCAGTATTCTGATCCAGAAACCTTGTTCGATAGTTCAACATTCTAATCCAGTGTTCAGAATCAGAATCTAGATATAGCTTAGAAATTATGACTCATAAAATGAAAACAATGGAACCCAAAAAACTGGCGTCATAAGCTTATAAATCCGTCCGCAACCGTCTCCAGTCTGGGGAAATCGCTCTGCCAACTGAACTACTGTGGATGTTATGATACACAACGCAGAAGACTTCCGGCTAGAAAAGAACTTGGTATTCGCACTCAAAAACTTCATTCCTCTACCAGTCGATCTCACCTCAATTCTCCGGTTGAGCAATGATGGTTCTGTTGTTGTTTTGCTTTCCCCGATATTTGAACGATAGGGTCTTGAATTAACAATTAATTTCTACCGCGTTGGGATTGGGAAGCAAATTAGTTTTTTGTATCATTTCTGTGTATTTTATCTTTAAATCTCGAGTTAATTGCAAAAATGTTGACTGTCGCCGAATTTTAATTTAGTCTACTCTTCTAAAACCTACTAACTTTGAATAGTGTCTTTAAATAAAGCTTGTTGGCGACAAAATCTGGACAAAATTTGCTGTCAATTCAATCCAAGATACATTTTACTCATTTATCTGTGCATTATTAGTCATCCTAAAACTAACAACAGTTACTTAATTAGGCTGTATGAAAAAACTATTTCAAAACATCTTTGACGTAGTGACAAGATGCTAAATCAAACAAACCGCGTAACTTCGGATATCCGCGTAAAGAAACCGGCAACAAAAAATCCGTAAAATTTTGAAAATCCGCAAAAAATCGAACTATCGCAATCTCCTAAAAAAATATTTACATTGAATATTCGCATAAAAACCGCATAACTTTCAAAATTCGTATTGAAAAACCGCGTAAATTTTCAAATTCGCATAAAAACCCCGCAAAATTCTTACAGTTTGCATAAAAACGCATAGCTTTGACAATTCGTTTTAAAAAATCCGAATAATTTTGAAAATTCGTTTTAAAAAATTCGTATAGTTTTGAAAATTCATTTAAAAAAATCCGTGTAATTTTGAAAATTCATTTTTTAAAATCCGCATAATTTTGAAAGTTCGCCTTAAAAAATTCGTATAATTTTGAAAATTTGTTTTAAAATTTCCGCATAGTTTTGAAAATTCGTTTTGAAAAATCCGCATAATTTTGAAAATTCATTTTAAATAACTTTTTCCGTATAATTTTGAAAATTCGCATAAAAATCCGCAAAAATCGAACATTCGTCATCTCCTCAAAAAAAAAATATTTACATTGAATATTCGCATAAAAACCGCACAACTTTAATAATTCGTTTTGAAAAACCGCGTAAATTTTCAAATTCGCATAAAAACCCCGCAAAATTTTTAAAGTTTGCATAAAAAAGCGCAAAACTTTGCAAGTGTGCATAAAAAACGCATAGCTTTGACAATTCGTTTAAAAAAATTCGCATAATTTTGAAGATTCATTTTAAAAAATTCGCATAATTTTGAAAATTTGTTTTGAAAAATCCGTGTAATTTTGAAAATTTGTTTTAAAAATCCGAATAATTTTGAAAATTTGTTTTAAAATTTCCGCATAGTTTTGAAAATTCGTTTTAAAAAATCCGAATAATT
Organism: Malaya genurostris; assembly: GCF_030247185.1. Taxonomy (NCBI): domain Eukaryota; kingdom Metazoa; phylum Arthropoda; class Insecta; order Diptera; family Culicidae; genus Malaya; species Malaya genurostris. The sequence continues at coordinate 164,566,878 of NC_080570.1, read as the reverse complement.
TTGAAAATTCATTTTAAAATCCGTGAAATTTTGAAAATTAGTTTTGAAAAAATCCGCATAATTTTGAAAATTCGTTTCAAAAAATTCGTATAATTTTGAAAATTTGTTTTAAAATTTCCGCATAATTTTGAAAATTCGTTTTAAAAAATCCGCATAATTTTGAAAAATTCATTTTAAAAAATCCGTACAATTTTTAAAATTTTGTTTTAAAATCTCCGCAAAATTTTGAAAATTCGTTTTAAAAAATTCGTATAATTTTAAAAATTAATTTTAAAAAATCCGTGTAATTTTGAAAGTTTATTTCAAAAATCAGTGAAATTTTGAAAATTCGTTTTGAAAAATCCGCATAATTTTGAAAATTCGTTTCAAAAAATTCGTATAATTTTGAAAATTTGTTTTAAAATTTCCGCATAATTTTGAAAATTCATTTTTAAAAATCCGCATAATTTTGAAAAATTCATTTTAAAAAATCCGCATAATTTTGAAAATTCGTTTTTAAAAATCCGCATAATTTTGAAAATTCGTTTTAAAAATCCACATAATTTTGAAAGTTCATTTTAAAAAATCCGCATAATTTTGAAAATTCGTTTTAAAAATCCACATAATTTTGAAAGTTCATTTTAAAAAATCCGCATAATTTTGAAAATTCGTTTTTAAAAACTCCGCATAATTTTGAAAATTCGTTTTAAAAAATCCGCATAATTTTGAAAATTCGTTTTTAAAAATCCGCGTAGTTTTGAAAATTCGTTTTTAAAAACCCCGCATAATTTTGAAAATTCGTTTTAAAAAATCCGCATAATTTTGAAAATTCGTTTTAAAAATCCGTAAAATTTTTGAAAATTTTCATAAAAAATCCGCAAAACTTTGAAAGTTTCTTGAAAAAAAAACCTCGACAATTCGTATTAAAAAATCCGCATAAATTTATGGATTCATTTTTTAAAAATCGCATAATTTTGGAAATTTGTTTAAAAAAATCCGCATAATTTTGAAAATTCGGTGTAAAATATCTGCAAAATTTTGTAAATTCGTTTCAAAAATTCGCATAATTTTGAAAATTTGTTTAAAAAAATTCGCATAATTTTGAAAATTTGTTTAAAAAAATTCTCATAATTTTGAAAATTTGTTTAAAAATGTCCGCACAATTTTGAAAATTTTCCTAAAAAATCCCCAAATTTATAAGTTTCTTGAACAGAAAAAAACGCGAAACTTCGACAATTCGTATTAAAAAAATTCGCATAATTTGTTTAAAAAAGTCCCCATAATTTTGAAAATTCTCATAAAAAATTTGCAAAACTTTGAACGTTGCTTGAAAAAAAAACACACAAAACTTTGAAAATTCGCATAACTTCGACAATTCGTTTAAAAAAAATTCGCATGATTTTGAAAATTTGTTTTAAAAAATCCGCATAGATTTGAAAATTTGTTTTAAAAAATAATTTAGAAAATTCTCAGAAAAAATCCGCAAAACTTTGAAAATTCGTTTAAAAAATCCACATAATTTTGAAAATTCATATTAAAAAACCGCGTAAATTTTCAAAACCGCATAAAAAATCCGCAAAACTTTGAAACTTTGCAAAGAAAACGCAAAACTTTAGAAATTGGAATAAAAAACCGCAAAATTTTGAAAGTCGCATAACAAAGCATAAATTTGAATATTCACATGAAAAAACGTAAAACTTAAAAATTCAACAATATTCTAGTTAGGATTTCTACCTACAATCTTAGCCATTGTTGAAAAACTCAAAGCAGTTTTCTCCGCTACTGCTTGATAAATCATCAACAGAAAAACATCAGTTTATTCAGAAAAATGTTCCAACCAAACTGACATTTCTTAACTGAATTTCCGTTCAACGACAGCGAAGGAAACTGTTTTTACGTTTTACAACAATGGCCGTTTTCCTAAGATTGTAAATTGCCCCTTGAAAACATCAATGTTTTATTTGAGTCCGCGGTTTTTTTTTGGTTTCATGAGCAGTAATTTCAAGGGGGGGGGGTTGTCTAAACAAAGAAAAAAATCATCATTTTTGCGTTTTTTTTCAGAATTATATAAATATAAATTAAAATGTTTTGTATGATAAAAAGCATCATTCGAACAACATTTTGTAATTTTTTTCTGGGCAATATTTAGAAATAAGTAGGTGAAGAGGTAGAAGTAGAAGTTTTTCTAGACCCCAACGTTTCTGTTTACTTTTTTTTATTTTTGGTGATTGTTCAAAGTGAAAACTACGATATTTCACGAAAAAATCCGCCACTTTGTAGCTGTTAAACCTCCACAAAGTAACAAACAACGAAAAGAAAAACGTTGGGGTCTGGTTTTTTATATGTAGAAAGTGTGTGTCAAATTTGAAAACAAAAAAAATCCGCATAATTTTGAAAATTCGTTTTTAAAAATCCGCGTAGTTTTGAAAATTCGTTTTTAAAAATCCGCGTAGTTTTGAAAATTCGTTTTAAAAAATCCGCATAATTTTGAAAATTCGTTTTAAAAATCCGTAAAATTTTTGAAAATTTTCATAAAAAATCCGCAAAACTTTGAAAGTTTCTTGAAAAAAAAACCTCGACAATTCGTATTAAAAAATCCGCATAAATTTAAGGATCCATTTTTAAAAAATCGCATAATTTTGGAAATTTGTTTAAAAAAATCCGCATAATTTTGAAAATTCGGTGTAAAATATCTGCAAAATTTTGTAAATTCGTTTCAAAAATTCGCATAATTTTGAAAATTTGTTTAAAAAAATTCGCATAATTTTGAAAATTTTTTTAAAACAATTCTCATAATTTTGAAAATTTGTTTAAAAATGTCCGCACAATTTTGAAAATTTTCCTAAAAAATCCCCAAAACTTTATAAGTTTCTTGAACAGAAAAAAACGCGAAACTTCGACAATTCGTATTAAAAAAATTCGCATAATTTGTTTAAAAAGGTCCCCATAATTTTGAAAATTCTCATAAAAAATTTGCAAAACTTTGAACGTTGCTTGAAAAAAAACACACACAAAACTTTGAAAATTCGCATAACTTCGACAATTCGTTTAAAAAAAATTCGCATGATTTTGAAAATTTGTTTTAAAAAATCCGCATAGATTTGAAAATTTGTTTTAAAAAATAATTTAGAAAATTCTCAGACAAAATCCGCTAAACTTTGAAAATTCGTTTAAAAAATCCACATAATTTTGAAAATTCATATTAAAAAACCGCGTAAATTTTCAAAACCGCATAAAAAATTCGCAAAACTTTGAAACTTTGCATAGAAAACGCAAAACTTTAGAAATTGGAATACAAAACCGCAACATTTTGAAAAGTCGCATAACAAAGCATAACTTTGAATATTCACATGAAAAAACGTAAAACTTAAAAATTCAACAATATTCTAGTTAGGATTTCTACCTACAATCTTAGCCATTGTTGAAAAACTCAAAGCAGTTTTCTCCGCTACTGCTTGATAAATCATCAACAGAAAAACATCAGTTTATTCAGAAAAATGTTCCAACCAAACTGACATTTCTTAACTGAATTTCCGTTCAACGACAACGAAGGAAACTGTTTTTTGCGTTTTACAACAATGGTCGTCTTTCTAAGATTGTAGAATTGTGAAAGTTTGTTTTAAAATTTCCGCAAAGTTTTGAAAATTCGTTTTTAAAAATTCGTATAATTTTGAAAATTCATTTAAAAAACGAATTTGAAAATTAGTTTTGAAAAATTCGCATAACTTTGAAAATTTGTTTTAAAATTTCCGCACAATTTTGAAAATTTGTTTTATAAAATCCGCATAAATTTAACGACTCATTTTTCAAAATTCGCTTAGTTTTGAAAATTTATTTAAAAAAATCTGCATAATTTTGAAAATTCGTTTTCAAATATCCGCAAAATTTTGAAAATTCGTTTAAAACTTGCATAATTTTGCATAATTTGGAAAATTTGTTTCAAAAAATTCGCATAATTTTGAAAATTGTCATAAAAAATCCCCAAAACTTTGTAAGTTTCGACAATTCGTATTAAAAAAATTCGCATTATTTTGAAAATTTGATTTAAAAAATCCGCATTAATTTGAAAATTCTCAGAAAAAAATCCGCTAAACTTTGAAAGTTGCTTGAAAAAAAAACGCAAAACTTTGAAAATTCGTTAAAAAAATCTACATATTTTTGAAAATTCGTATTTGAAAGTTTGCATAAAAAACGCAAAACTTTAAAAATTGGCATAAAAAATCGCGAAATTTTGAAAATTCGTATAAACAAACCGCATAATTTTAAAAATTGCATTAAAAACACGCAAAACTCTAAAAAATTTACATAAAAAAAACATATTAAAAAACCGCGTAAATTTTCGATATCGCATAAAAAATCCGAGAAACTTTAAAACTTCACATAGAAAACGCAAAACTTTAAAAATTGGTATAAAAAAACCGCGAAGTTTTAATAAAAATAGCATAACTTCGATAATTCATATTAAAAAATCCGCAAAACAATCGAAAGTTTAAAAAAAAAAAACACACAAAACTTCGAACATTTGCCAAAAAAAATCGCATAACTTTGAAAATTCGCATAAACAAACGTACAACTTAAAAATTCGCATAAAAAACGACTTGAATGCATTGTTCGGTCTAATCGATGAAAAAAATCATCATTTTTGCAAATTTTTTCCAGAATTATCGTTCAACAAAATAAATTCAAATGTTTCGCACGATAAAAAGCATAATTCGAACATCATTTGGTAATTGTTTCGTTGAAAAACATTGAGAAATGAGTCGGTGAAGAGGTATTTTTGAGAATGCTTCTTAAAAATCATGATTTGCGGTGTCCACTGTATCTCAGCGCAGACTAATCAGAAGTGAACAAATGAATGCAGCATAGTTAAAGTAAAAGTTTTTCTATACCCCAACGTTTCGGTTTGATTTTTTAATATTTTTTTTAATTTTTGGTGGTAGTTCAAAGTGAAAACTACGATTTTTCACGAAAAAATCCGCCATTTTGTGGCTGTTAAACCTCCCTAAAGTAACAAACAACGAAAAGGAAAACGTTGGGGTCTTGTTTTTTTGATTTGTAGAAAATGTATGCAGAATTTGAAAAAGATTGGTGCAGTAGTTTTTGAACGACGATGGACACGGACTTTCAAAACCTGCTTTCGAGGAAAACGCGTTTAAATGTTTTTGTCTATAAAATCAATGGAAACAATTAATTACTCCAGGGAGCCCCCCCCGTAGGTTCAAACATTTTAAAAAAATCCTATTTTTTCTTTTATAATTTATTATAACAAAACAATTCAAGAATGTTTTGTCAAGTTTTGAAGTCAATCGAAGTAGAAATGTTGGGTCTGTGCGCCGAGCTCTTGCTTCTTCGTAGAATGAGAAAGCCATAACTTCCAGAGTTTCGTTCCAATAGGCTTGCAAATTTCACAGAAAATTCTTCAAATGTTTTACTATAAGAAAATATAAAGAAAATAATAAATGATTTTTCAAATGTGTTAGAACCGCCCTACCCGCCCCTTAAACAACAGCGATTTTTCTGCGTGCATCACAAGAAGGTCGCTTTCAGAATCGCTTCAACGTGGCTGCCCACACCAGAAGAAGTCATCAGTGTGGCCTACTTGATTAATGCCGAGACAGGCACGGCTTTTCTTTCGCATTGCGTAGGTAGGTGAGTCAGTTAGAATAATGATCGAAGCAATCCGGACATTTTCATACGAATGAACGTGAGCTAGTGGCGGACTACACCGGGTTGCTATGATTTATTTCGTATTTGTGCTACGGATGTTAATTCAATTCAATGGAGAAAAAAAATGCTTTTGACGGTGGAAGGTTTTTTTTGTGTTCTGCTGCGATTTCATTTGCGTAAAAACTAGTTTTTTCAACATGAAACCGAGAATATCTTTCACCACTGAACACCATCACGATGAGCCGACATTTAATACTGATAGTGTTCAAGCGTAAAAAAGGTTAAACGTTGATTTTCAACCTTTCCTTCACTGCTCCAAAGCATGTATTCTAAACGGTATTAGAAGCGCACCTGGCAACATGCTGGATTTGTTTTTCAACCCAAAACCGAAGCCGGCTCTTCAACTTAATTAGATCGTAGACATATCAATTAACTCATGCCATCGGCATCTATTACAGCCTAGTACAAGTGGAATCATGGGCGCAGCTGTAGCAGATCGTTTAGCAGCAAGCCTCCCAGAGGTGCCGGGAAACGACGAATGAATCATTAAACGAGATGTTCGGTTTGCGTGGGCTCGCTAGTATAAACGCTAGAATTGCCAGCGGAACACGAACGGAGTAGAAAAAGATTGACAACGATTAGAATTCTGTTATCTCACCGCCGGTCATTTCGTTCTTCGAACTTCAGCGAGCGAACGAACGACCCACTCTGGGACAGACACCGTGTAGACTTTTTCATAGTATATAGAATATGTTTTGTCATTGATTGTGCAAACAGAATTGACGACATAAAATAGAAGGAAATGTGCCAGGCGGAGGAGGAGACAAACTTTCCTGATGAGAGATAGCAAAGCAAAGGCTTGCCCGCCCGATCACAGTAAGCTGCGGGGAAACTCCCCGACTGATAATGGACAAAGCAGGCTTCAAATGAAAACTTGTTCTATCTCGGTTGGCGGCTGTCGTGTCTAGATTTTGGGAAAAGTTACGTGCAAATTTTGAAATTAAAACCCAACCCCCCCCCCCCTCCAACCTGTCGATTGCCGTCCGGTCCGGTAGATGTTTTCAGACACACTTACATAGATGAAATTTTTCACGTACCGACCGACCGAAAGCTGAAACCAAACTCTGCATTCGGTTGCAACCGCACCCAAATTGTTGCTCTGGAACTTTACGGCAAATTGATAGTAAACTTGTTAGCAGTGCATGGTCAACCAAAGTGCTGCTGGTGTTTAGAAGGTAGGTGGCGGGGTGAAGGTTGTCCTCTGCTGGTCCTTACATGATCTCGCACTTTGCCAGTGGAGCAAGTCATTCCTGTGTTCCGGGTGTCTTCTTCTTGAAGGGGGGGAAACTTTTACCGACCGACCGACCTCCTGCTGAACAGCTGGGAATAGCAAGCTGACGGCACAGGTTCCGGAAAACGATTTTCCCTTTTCTATGCCCAAGTTTGTGCCAGAGTAAGTTGACTGCAGATGATTTTCATCCTACACCAAGAAGATTAATGTTTCATCGCTTGTCGTGTCACGACCTTCAAAACTACTAACTAAATTCGAAAATCACCTGGAGCAGCAAAGTCTAAATACGGAATGAAGGAAAACGCAATTGATTTGCAATTGATATTACTCTCAACAGCACGACACAAGCCACCGAAAATAAACATGCCATCTGTCAATTATGTTCGCGGCTGACGTCAGCACTTTACCCTGTGTTCCTGGTATGTGTTTTGTTGGACCGTGCTAATGGAAATGGACGCTTTGAAACATTAATCAAATCCCGCCTCTACCGCTGGAAAAAAAATTGTAACACTATTCGATTTGCCAAATGGGTAACGACAAAAATAAAATCAAGAAATAACCTAACATTGCGCAAATTATAGACTGCGAGACCGAAGGGGGAAAAGTGAAAAAGGATTTTATTCCGCCCAATAAATAATCACCCCGAAACTGTTGAATATTTGATCGAAACGTGTTGCTTCTACTACGGTTACCAGGTATAGTTCGATTGACCCCGAAGCGTCGCGGGGCGTCGCATTTCCGTTTTTAACAACCGACCTGACCTTCCTGTTTTCAACGCCCTGCCACTCCGGCCGGCACAAAGAACACGACACAAGAACACGAGAAAAAGAAAAATCGATACATTTTCCCGTCGGTTGAAATCAATCTATAGGCAAAGTAGGCGAGGCTCCGAGCAATAATCCGACATCTTGTTAGCTTACGTCACTTTCTCGACTATGAAGCATAACTAAGACAGCGCCTACTACAGTAGCTTCACCAGAAACCCACGAGAGAGAGAGATAAGAAATCAACATTTTTCGATACACCGGCTAGAATAATGTTGAATAATTCACGACAACGCCTGCAGAAGACTACGGAACTAGGAGCGGTTGGTTGGTAGAAGTCATAGCCAGCCGTTGACTCAGAATAACATTATGGTTTCACCCGAATTGGGTCCTTACCCCCCCCCACCCCCCCCCCCCCCCCAACCCAACTAGTACCAACCACATCGGTGGGTTATGTTTCGAGGTGGATAACAGGTGTTTCGGGTTCCACGCTGTTTACCCTCCTTCCGGTGGTGGTGCTGACCCCTGGAAGCGCGTGGTTGTTACATTATACTGCAGTTATATTTACACAGTTTACATGCGTGACTACATTGTTCACGTTATTACTAAATTTGAAAATAATGATTGATTTTTAATGTTCCTATTCCAAATATAAACGAAACCGAATCGAACACGTTGGAACAAACTTCGACAGGTAATTATTCGATTACGGGTGGAAAAATCCGACAAGAACCGAACACAATAGCGAACAAATCAAGTCCGCCGCATCTAGTTAGCCTTGAGGTAGTAACTGCTGGTTTGCTGTTTGCCGACTTGTTACACACAGCGCTACACAATGTAAAGGCGGCGGCCTTGACAGAAAGCCAAACAACCAGTTGGCCATGCAACGAATCGTCGTCAGCGATGCCAGTTTTGCAGATTCGGCTGAAAATCGGATGATTTCTTATGAATGCTGCACCTTTTTTTTGTTCGAAAATTTCTGCAGATGTCAGACCTCTCCTAAGGTTCCTTAAAGTTTTGACGTAGGACTACGTCTTCCTTTACTATGCTCACCTGGGTATATTTTAAAAATCCCCCAATTATTCCAGATTTGATTTCTGAATAACTTTATTTTACTAGACGAATGGAAAAGATTGTAAAATTGTTATCAATATCTCGTTGTCCAAACACAAAACATAAAAATCAACCGAATCTATGAATATACCCTCCTGAAACAAGCGAAAGGGCACAACTGAAGGACGTAAATACGAATAAAACAAATCTGTTCCTTTCACATTTCCGAATATCGAGAATCGTTCGTGTTAGTTGATTGATTGTGTGGATTTGGCAACTTTTACTACTTCCAGAATTGTAAGAGCGGCTCTATACTAAAGTTTGACTTATTGACGCCATACATATTTTACAACAAAATTAAACTATGCGGAACAAATGGGATTAAAAAATACTATAAACAATATTATAGTTGGTTTTAATTAGAGTTGTTTTTGTCGTGAATACGACTTACTTTACTATGGGGCGCCTTTTCAAAATTTACCCTCTGAGAGAGTGATAAGTTTTTGATCGTGAATATCTCCTGTTGTATCTAATGAATCAACATAATTCTTGCGACATGCCATCGGAAATATGATCACAATTTTATGATAAAATTTTCAGTTGTGTGGCATAATCTCAAATAGTTCAAAATTAAACTTTTCTGAAATGTTTGGTATATACGAGTAACAAAGAGGATAATTCATAAGGCGCGTTTGCCTTTCTCGTATTTTGAAAGCTCATAGCTCAGCGATCTGTAGAAGGATTTATATAATCTAACTACCAATAGAATCGAAAATTTTCAACTTGAACGTGTATTGCAACAACATTGAAGTTTTTCAATAGTACACTATTGAAAAACCTGTTTGATTTAACCCATGACAACACCAGCCAATCAGAACGCGAGATGTCTGCATCTATACAAGAGCATTCATATAAAAGATGAGTGGTTCATTTTTCCTACCATTTTCTGAGCATCTGTTCCCGAAACAAGACACATGAGAGCAACATCGAGGACCTGTCGTCTCACTGTTTCCCGTTCAGGAAATGAATTTTATCAAAGGGGCTGTCCGTACACCCCTGCCAGTAGCAGGTATAAAATGAAATGTGATGTGAGAAATAGCGTCATTTAAGTTAAAGCAGCTACTCTGAACGTACGAGACACCGTCAGCACGATGGCACCGAAAACCGGTAGAAAGGCAGATTTGTACCGTCACTAACACATTCAATTACGAACGGCAATGCGAAAGCGAAAGTGATGATGTTGAACACATCTTTATACTAGTATGGGGTCGTGTGAAAATATGCCATGCGAAACAGGGTTGCCATATATACAGGTTAATCTGTATTATTATTATTATTATTATTATTATTATCATTATTATTACTATCATTATTATTATTATTAGAATGACTCTTGCATACCGAAGATCGTCGATACATTGCAGACCAGGCCATTGCAATTCTCTCGTACTGAAATTTCGAGAAGAATCAGATATCTTCGAACTTCATAGCTTCAATAAAAATTAACTACAAATTTGTCGTACCTAGCTTCCTATATTAGCAAATTAAAAAGGAATTGTTTCAAGTTTGGAATATATAGTTGTAGAATAGTAGCTGTTTAATGTAACTAAACTGTACTTTAATGTAGGTGCATCGCTTCAAACTCCATTAGTTAAAAAGGGGAAAGCTTGCACAATTCATACAATCAATCAACTAACAGATATTCGGAAAAGAGATGGGAGCGTGACAGTTTTTTCGTATTCACGACATCCTGTTATGTCTCTGACATTACCCACCCGCCTTTTTTAAGTGGAGGAAAAATTCATATAATGTAATTTATCCGATGTTTACAAATGTTGAGTACGTTTTGCCATCACTCATTTATCTACACCAGAACCCTTATTGTGGATCAATGTGTAACGAACCATGCCTAATTTTTTTTTTGTTTCCCAAAACATTTTTTCAGGATTTCCTCGGTTTTCATAAGATTTCTACTCTTCAATGAGTACGTTCCTCTTCCGTAGCATCACCATCACCGCCCACGAAAGACCGCTCCAGTCGATGACCAACCAGCATGCGGACCACCCGCCGGGCCTTCGTAGGACAAGTAGTCGCTGGGGGCTAGGTTATTGAGAATATGGTGGGTGAGGAAACAGAACGAAGACCAATCCGTTCAATTTGGCCATTATTTTCATTGATTTGTGGCACGGAGCACTGTCTTGGTTAAAAATGGTTTTTTCGATGTCGCATAACAAACGCGTCAATAATTCAATGTAATAATCACTTTAGATGGTGCTTTCTTTTTCAATATAGTCAATGTTTATTATACCTCGAGTATCTGAAAACTGACGCCATGATTGTTCCAGCTACCTGTTACATTTTCGGACGACTTTCTCCGTATGAATGCTAATATGACTCCGGAGAAAAATGATGAATCCAAGTTTCGTTCACTGTTTCATACAAATCCTTTTTTACAGCTCTCTGGATCGTTAATGCGTTGTTGAATTTGTTCGATTGGAAGAAAAACCTTCTATATGCCCAGATTTTCGCGTAAGATCATAAAAGCGCTTCCAGTTAATGTCCTAACCATTTCAGCATATTTAATTTTACGAACTTCAATTTTGCGTTCATTCATCGCGATTTTTAAAACTTGCTTGACTTTTTCTGACGATTGCATCATTTGGTCCCGTTTGAAATCAGAATACACACAAATCTTTATTTTCAATGGATGCGAGTGCGGGTAACACCTCTCAAACCGTTGCTTTATCAGCATACAGAACTCGTTATTTCCATTTTTTCATAAGTGAACAAGTAACGCCACAGTGACATCAAGGTGAAAATTTTACATCTGAAAGTTGGTTCTTTTAAAAAATGAGGTAAGTTTGACATTTGGGTCAGTCTTGGGACTTTTTGAGCAATATGTTATGCACATCAGCGACTGGACTGTTTATGGATTTGTTTTATGCGCCGTTCGTTTGGCACGAGACATATTTTGATCCAACACGATCGCACGAGACATATATGCGCGAATTCAGCACCTTCCATCATCAGCCCCAACGAACTTAACGGTCAGAGTAACTAAAATTCTCAAAGAATTAATTTCGAAAATTCGCACACACAAAAATAAGTTTATACGGAACAAGACAAGGCCACTGCCCTAATACTCAAAACAAATATTGGTAGTAATTTTGAATCTAGTTGGGGAGTCCTATGTCAACAGTTCGAATAACCCCACAGTAATTTCATGGCGTATTTAATCCTTAAATGGGCAATTCCGTTTTAAAACAAAAAAACCGAAAACGCTTCAAACTTCGTATTTACACGTTTCATGCAAATTAATAACGAAACAAAATATTGTTAAAAAATCGAAAAACTACCCACCTGGGCTTAACATGTTTCACCGGCCCTGTCTGGACCTGAACTCACTCTCAAAATCCAATGAATTCCGAACCTAAATTAAGAAACTGAATTCATTTCCAATTTCCAGTTTCGAACTTAGTTCCAGCATGCCGGTTTATATTGCTGAACTCGAATTCTGGAAATGAATTCCGAGACTAAAATTCTAAATCTGTATTCAGATATTAAATTCTGATTCAAAAGTCGGTTCCAAAAAAAAATGTAGTTCCAGAATTCAAATCGAAAAATTCATATCTTGAATTGTGTTCCAGAATTCCGAACTGAATCAGAATTGTTGATTTAGATCCAAAAATTTAGTTCCAGATCTCAGATTTGGGGCAAATCCACATCCATATTGTTCTAGTTCAAGATGCATAATTGTTGTCAGTTTCAACGTTTAAATCTGGAAATTATAATCAGGAAAACTGGCAGCCCAGCTGTGTTTTACTCATGTTTCAAACATTGAAAATATGGAAGGGCAGCTTTTCCCTTTTTTAAATTTGACAGAAGAACTGTACGATAAAATGAAACTGAAACGGCTTGCTGGGTATACGTTTTTTTCAGTTTCAGTTCTATTTCTATCTTATCGACAATATGCACCGAACAGTGTTCAATGCTGAAGAAAATTTCACAATTCGGTGCTTCCGAAAGCCTGAAATGAACTCAGTTTAGCATTATGATAAATTCTTCCGTTGGAATATGCAAAACCAAAGTGAAATAATCACCATAAAAATTCTTTAGGCTGCTATTTTAGTAACCGTTACAACCTCCGGTAAAAAAAAATGCTTCACAACTGAATCAATCTGCACTGAAAGCAGCTCTGCTGCGGGAAGACGGCTGGAAAAGTGAACTGCAAGCAATTTCCTGGCCTGCTGTGCTAGTGAAAAACGTACGATCGGAATCTACTTTGTTCACCCGTTCGCACCGTTGGATTCGGTTCACAGTGCGAACAAGTTCGCTTCTAACAAGCTACTGGTCGTTTGCATTCGAGAAAAATGCCCCGAAAGGTGAATATATCAAAATTGTTGTTATCTGTTGATTTGCATATTGAAATGCACTTCAGTGCACCGTGCACAGTGCGAACTTCACACCAAACAAGTGCAAATAAAACCAGCATTTGGCTACTTTGTATTCAAGGGCACGACATTGCGTTAGGTTCTGATCCAGATCCAGAGTTCAATTTTAGGCTCAGAACTCGGGCTCAAAGTTCAATTTACGGAATCAGTATCAGGTTTAGAATCAAACTCTAAAATTCAAGCACAGTTTGAGTGTATGTTCAGATCTCAGTTCGGGCTTCATAATGATTCAAAATTTGATTAAAATTCTCAATCAGATCAGATAGCCGATTCCAAATCGGTTGATGCATCTGATTTGGAGTTCATTTGAAAATTTTAAGACGAATCGATTGCCTTGAAATAAACTATTTTGTACAAAAGTTGACTACTGATTTATAGAAGTTTAATTATTTAAATTTTATAAAATACTTTCCAATTGAAGTTGGTAGATCTGTGAGGGAATGAATTTGAATTTGAAACATATTAACAATAGTCAGAACTTTTTACAGGCATGTTACACTGTAGCCCTTCTTTATAGATCAGATAATAGTATCCTCGACTTCGGAAGCCAGTTTTTTTTTTGAAAATTTATATGACCCTGAAAAGAGTCCTACGTCAATTTCGGACTACCTATGTCAATTTTAACCTACACCTAGCTTTTTTCAAATGCTTATAGTAAAAAATGACAAATCCTATAAAAATGTGTGATTTTCCAAAAATCAGTTGAATTTTGTAATAGCATTTTTATTGCAAATTTTCAAAATTACACTGATGTCTCTTTTTACGCCGGAGATACGTACAGCGTAACTTTGGAAAGCCGCGTAACTTTGTAAATTCGCGTAAAAAACCCACGTAAAAAAGATCTCAGTGTATGCGGTTTTGAACCGTATTTTGAAAGTCATGCGTCATTATTTAAGCAAATTGTCAAAGCTATGCGGTTTTTATTTGACGTTTTTTTGCAAATTTTTCAAGTTATGCGGTATTTCAATGTGGATTTTTCATTTCACTTGAGTGTACTTTTATTTCAAAAAACTTGAGTGTACTTTTGTTTCAAAATTGAACTAATGTTGGGAAGGTCACTAGTGCAACTATTTTCATAGGATTTGTGTTTTAAGTGTTTTTATGTAAATTTTCAAAGCTAAGCGGTTTTTCAGGCGACTTTTTGACGAAAATTTTACAAGTTATGCGCTATTTTGAAGCGACTTTTATATGCGAATATTCGAAATATTCGGCGGTAATTTTATGCGGATTTTCAAAGTGATTTTTATGAGAATTTTCAAAATTATGCAAATTTTCAAAGTTTTGCTATTTTTTTATCGCCCCACATTTTATTTCAAAGCTGGACTGATTTTGGGAAAATCAGTAGTTCAACAATGTTTGTAGGATTTGTTTTTTTTAATGCGTATTTTGATAGTTATGTGGTTTTTTGATGCGAATTATTTAAGCGAATTGTTAAAGCTTTGCGGTTTTAGGCGACTTTTTTTGTATGCAAACTTTCCAAGTTATGCGGTATTTTTATGCGACTTTTCAAAATTATCGAATTTTCGAAACTATGCGATTTTATAGGATTTGTTTTTTAAGTGGTTTTATGCAAAGTTTCAGAGATATGCGATTTTTTATGTCCCACAACAAAAAAAAAAGACTGTGTATTTTTATTTCAAACTTGGACTGAAAGTTATGCGGTTTTTATATGCAAATTTTTGAAGTTAGCGCATTATTTAAGCGAATTTCAAAGGTTTTTAGGCGACTATTTTTATGTAAACTTTCCAAGTAAAATCGGAATTTTATGCAATTATTTTCAATTTGGGTGAATTTTCAAAATTTTGCGAATATTCAAAGTTATGCGATATTTTTATGCCCCGCATACAAATAGACTTGAGTGTACTGTTATTTCACAATTTAACTGGTTTTTGGAAAATCACTAGTGCAGTTATTTTCGCAGGATTGGTTTTTACGCGAATTTTCAAAGTTATACGGTTTTCCATGCGACTTTTTTATGCAAATATTGCAAGTTATGCGGTATTTATAAGAAAATTTTCCTATTCATGTGAATTTTCAGAAGTTGTGGTTTTCTACAGCGAATTTTCAAAGCTATGAGATTTTTTTTAATGAAATCTTTCACAGTTATGCGATATTTTTATGTGAATTTTAAAAACGGTTTTCTATACCAATTTTCCTCTTTATGCGAATTTTCAAAGTTATGACTATTTTTTATGCCCCGCATAAAAAGACTTGGGTGAACTTTTACTCCAAAATCATTCTACTAAAATAGTTACATTGGTGGTTTTGGGAACATCATCAGTGGAACTATTTTTGTAGGATTGGTTTTTTATGCTTTGCTTTTTGCGAATTTTTTAAATTATGCGGTTTTTCATGCGACTTTTTTATGCAAATTTTACAAGTTATGCAATTTTTTAGGCGACTTTTTACGGGAACATGAAATTTCCGAAATCGAAAAAAAATTTAGATGCCAAAAGGCTAAAAATTACATGAAACGTCGATGTTTAGTGTCATCTCGAAAAAAATTTTTTTTTGAAAAATCGACTTTTTGGGACTTCAAAATTTTTCCAAGTCCCAGAAAGTTGATTTTTTTAAAAAAAATTTTTTTTGAGATGACACTAAATCTCGACGTTTCATGCAGTTTTGAGACTTTTTGCATCAAAAAAATGGTCGATTTTGGAAATTTTTTTTTGTGCTTTTCCAAGATCGAAAATTTTTAAACCTTTACCGCCGGGCAGCACCCCTTACGCATGTCCGATTTAGCTGAAATTTTGCATGAGGACAGTTTTCGAGTTGCTTAAACTTTCTAACACTAGCGCTTTACGAAATTAGAGGTGATCACAAAATATTGGCACTCATATATAAGAGCGGTGAAAATCAACGTGTTTTGTCGGTTACGTCACTTATACAATCATATCTCCGGAACCAAAAGTCACAGCTTTGAACTTGATCAATGGCCCGACAGTAGCTTTCAAACGAGCATGAGTTTGTTAAAATCGGTTCAGCCATCTCTGAGAAATATGCTTCAAAACAAATCAAATCCCAGTGAATAATTTGTTTCTGATTTGTTGCTAATAAGTTACGGTAATTTTTAATTTGTTGCTCAATTTCTTTATTTTTTTGAGTACTTCGCCAGGTTTATATGAAATTGGACTGATTTTGGAAAAAAAAACACAGGTACAATTATTATTTGTAGGATTTGTAAATTTTTGACTAAAACCATTTGGAAAAAGCTGTTCGAAGAAGTTTGCTCCTTTTCAAAAGATAGTCTAGATAATTTTTTCGAAAAACAAAATACATAAAATATTTTTTTTGTACACGTGCCGAAAGTTCAGTTAAGAGCTAAGGACAGTACCGTAAAGACGTAGGTTTTTTACTAGTTTCCCGTTTCAATTTAAATTTTCTTGGAAACGGCGATGAACATCGAAAAACCCACCTGACAATGTGTTCGAAATTTAGTTGAGAACATTCTGTGAAATTTCCAGAATGATTCATTAACTGAAGAACCGCTGAAAATTGCATCCCTCTACTTGTTCATCGAATATCTCGACTTTGAAGACTCATATCACCAATCTACCATGACAAAGTCTACATAATTTAGTTTAGATGCGATTAGTTTATAGAAACAAATATGTTGTCACCAGTGGCGTCTCGTGACAAAATTCACGGGAGATGCACTGCCCATATGGTATGATATCAGAACCGTTTCGACGTTGCAACAGAGACAGCAATTTTTTTTTCAACAGCCATAAGCATAAGCCACTGAAGCCTCTCCTGAATGTGTGCATAAAAGTTCTCACAGAGCCAATTCGACCAGTTGTGCGGTGCACGAGGTGCACATGAGGACGAGACGCCACTGGTTGTCACGATAAATATATTATTGTGAAACACAGTTAGTTTCCATGTATTCGTCATTTTATTTGCTTTAATTTTCTGGTAGTGTTTAGGAAAAAAAAAGAGAAATAAAATCTACTCAACAAGGTTCCTAAACACACCGACGCAAAGGAAATTGAGGGAGTCAGGTAGGGAGATTCAAAATCTGTACGCGACCCACTGTCCTCAGGTCTTGAAAACCTCCGATTCCGAAATTGCAGGATGAAATGTGTTCAAAATTGCAATACGTCTTTAAGAGCGGTATTGCTGAAAACGCAGAAAAAAATCTTCCAAATTTAGCACAAAGCTGTTTCAATTTGTAGTTTATGGAAGTAGCGAATCGACTATACCGGCTATACCGTGTTCCAGTTCCCGATTCCGGGAACTCCGAACATAGTGGTCAAATGCTGCTATTAAAGTTATTTTGGATCCCTTTCCCATTCCGAAACTGCAAGATGAAGATTCTTGCTCTTATTCAAGATTCTGATAGCACCACTAAGTAGATTAAAACATAAACATAAACTACGAAACTAGGCCTAAAACTGCTTCGATTTAGATGTTTTGATAAAACCGTATCGATCCTTAGTTTGGAGCTCCGAAAATTACTTTGTTTACTGTTTGTTTTACTTACCGAACCTTAAAAATTAAGCAATTTCTTTGACACTTCCAAAAAAAATTTATCTGGCATCACTGTGAATGTCAGTTCAGTTTTACGTTTGACGGTAGCTGAATAAAACAAGTGCAAACATGTCTGCCATTGGTTAACAACTGTACAATATTAATGAAGGTTACAACTACTGGTAGTACCAAGTTACTGCCACTGACCGAGGTTTTTTCTTTCTTTATTTATCGCAAACATGGAGCCTAATTGTGATGACTGTTGAATGATGGATGGAAACGCATGGTTGTTTGTCGGCTGTCAAACAAACAAACAAAATGAACCGGATTCGAAGATTTATGGAATTAGAAAAGCAGAGAAAATTTCAAATCAGAAAACAAAAGTTTTTTTTGAAAAGACTTCAAATTGATTGATAGAATCATTTGTAGAAATCATTGCGCCTCCCCACCACACTGCCGTGTATTGTTCATTGTTCTGAATGTTTTACGGCAGCCATTCCCGGACCTGCCGGAATTAATCAATTTCTTATCCCCATGACACCATCCGTGGCCGGGTGTTCCGGCAGAAGAGGGCTCACGCTCACCATAAATCCAGCCAACCAGCACAATTCGACACACAGTCGTCGTCGTCGTCGTCGTCGTCGTCACGTTTCACGACTGAATAAAATATAAAACGCTACGAATCGCAATTAGATTTAGAAAGCGAAACCCAAATACGATCCGGCGGAGGTGGAACGGGGAAAAGCAGAATTACCGCATGTTTCCACCCCCCCAGTTCCTAGTGCCCAGCCAAGAGCACACGGAAAAGGGCGTGGGGTGCGAAATGTTTCCATTGTGTGTCGCGCATAAATTAGAACCGGTTGTATTCCACCTTTGAAATCAACTTTCCGGTAGCTTGGTCTGTCAATACATCAAAAATTGATTGCATTGATGATGACGGAATGCAGAGGCGAAACGTCGAAAATCATCCGTTGAAAATCCATTGTGCCAGTAATAAAAGAATCATTAATTGGGAAATTTATCGCCCACAATTAGCATAAACTTCGGACAACCAACAGTTTCGAGGTCACACACAGAAGAAAAACAATAAAATGTCGGGTATTTTACACGCGAATATGATTGTTTCATTCGACAGAAACAGTGCTTTTCGACTTTTACGGGTAGCTACCACGAATCGGTGTTTATTCTTTATGATGTGTTAATTTTTTTTCTCCAGTGTATGGGCTAAATCAAGCAACAACGGTAACTTTCCGTTGTTCTACTGTGGAGATCGCAGTAGGCTGCAGAAGAATCGATGGATTTCAAAAGTTTTCCGCTAGGCACTTTGCTCGCCTACTTTGCTGGCAAATCACGCAACGCACGCGTGGGCTGGCCGTGCCAGGAAATCAATCGACAGGCCGATTGCAGTCTGCTTCTTGAGCTCAAGTTTTGCCCGGATCGCTGGAAAGAGTGAAAAACTCTACGAGAGCCGAAGGCTTAGAGCTCTGATATTCAGTTCGCAAAGTTTGCAAATATATTTTAGCATCTTTCAAAAGCGAGAATTCGATTCGGAATGCAGCACGTGTCTTTTTCGTATGGAAAAGTTTCTCTAGTGATGTGTTTCAGGCCGAAACTGTGGATTAGCTGCTGTAGCGATATTTCGAACATGAGTTTTTTTTATTTGGTTTATAACCTTCTACGAATATGCTTCTTGAATTCATAACATTGACCTACACCATTGATTGAAGGTCATGGCAACAGAAAAAAAACACAACAACTTCAACGCCAGCTTGGATCGTGAACTTATAGTTGGCTTGTCAAAAGGGACACACCTCAGAAATCATCTCTCCATGATAATGTCTGTCACCATCGAACAGACAATGGAGCCTCTGCTCCCGTAGGACACAAAATAAAGGGCGACGGAAAAGAAATCGAAAATAAAACTTCCGCTTTGTGATGCAAAGCTGCTTCACTTCGCTTGGATGGATGGACCGCCGGAAGAACCCCAGAGCAGTAGGGAAACCTAAAGTAGGTATATTCGCATATTTTATTTTATCATTGTCAGGCCATTCCAATAGATTCCCTGTCGCAGTTGGAATTTGGCAGCTCCGGCTGAGCTGTTACCTAAATCAACATGAAAAACCTATTCCTAATCCACCTAGCGATGTGATAATGGCTTTTTCTTGCCACCTAAAAATTCTCATAACATTTATACGATTCCATTTTTTTGTAATAGAATAATAGAAGCTTTCAAACGAGACTAGCATTAACCAGTCCTAAATCCATTCTTCTTGATTTTCTTCAACCCTAATTGCAACCCTGGCCTCAGATATTTTCAACTAGTATCTAACGTGGGAATCGGATTGAAAAAATGACATGCAAATACAACTATGTAATAAAAACCGCAAAAAAAGGCTACCGCTGAGACGGGACTCGAACTCGTAGCTAACTCCTATCCGGAAGAATTGTTTTGCCAATTAAACTACCCTGGATTTAAAACACAAGAAAAAACCGCCTAAGTGAACAGAAGAACCGAACATGTTCAGCTGTACTCGGGCGCCACACCGTTCAATTAAAATCATATCTCAATGGCAATCACTCTGACAGCAATCACTACACGTCGCATATTAAGTCTATTTTTACTCTCCGCTTTGCCGTCAGATGCTGATTTGAGATTTTATTTAAAACTAGCAGAACAGAAAAAAAATATTGTATTTTTAAGCCTAATCTCCGTTCGAGTCCCTGACTATGCCCCTGTCCTAAAGCTATAACCATTTCGAATCCGGAATAATAAAATCATCTGTATCTCGGTAACGAATTGACGTATAAAAAAAGGTTAATACATCAAAACAAAGGTAATTCACTATACTTTCAGGAAAAAAAATATCAATACAAATCATTTCTCTTCATTTCTAATGAAAAATTCGCACTTTCTTCTTGATTCCTCCCATCAAACGCTGAACAATTCCGAAGTCAAATTCCTTGGCACATTTGGTCCACGTTTTAGTCATCTGAGTCGCATGCCGAGCCGTTTTCTCTCTTTTCTTAAGCTTCCGCTTCATTATTGGCCAAAATCTCTTGATTCCTAGATTTTATATTTCGGCTCACTAAGCGCATATGAGCCGTTTAACAATAAAAACAAAATATTTTATCTCATAGCTGGACCTAGTCGTCATCCAGTAAATAGAGGGACATCAGTGGTTCGCTATTCACGCTCCCGTCCATGGGTTCGGTGTCACTGTTGCTGGCGTAACCATCGTTATTACTTTTATTTGCCCAGGTGTTGGGTGCGTTCCGAGCTGTAGCTGGCGATTTATGTTTCTTATCGATGAAATCTACGTTTCTTATCTTTTTACCACTGGATGACTTCCCGGCTGTAGTGGCAACTCGCCAAATCCACCCAAAACTCACGGGACCTTTATAAGCTTTAATAAAAGACATTTTTGAAACATTCTTCCTTGTACAAAATTCGAATCCATCGTCTTATTCGTCATAAAACGCTTAGGTCTTTGCTCCGCAGCTGCATATTCCTTACCAAATCATCAGTTTTTTGGAAAATTTCGAAATCTTAATCGACTTTCGGTTCCGGAATTACAAGGCAATATGCGCAAATCTGTGAGAAAATGCGCACTGAATTTTCTCGGAAATTTCTATACCGATTTTTACAAACTAAGAAGCAAATGAAAGGTCTTGAAATTCCTTAAAAAGCCCTCGAAAAGTTTATCCAGATCCGACATTCGGTTCCGGTATTACAGCGCGATAAGTGAAAAATGTTCAATTTTAGGAGTGCAAATTTTAATAAAATTAACAGGTAAATTCATCTAGTTGGCAGACCTGGTTAGTTAGTGGATATAAAAGTTAAAATTAAAGCTTCCCGTGTCTTAAAAGATACTGTGCAATTTCATCCAAATCCGACTTCCGGTTCCGAAATTATGGGGCAATGAGTATCAGCTCTTTTAAACTGTCATACTAAATTATCTTAAATTGGTATGCGCTGGTGCGGCAGAAAAAAAAACACCACCGTCTCGCACACAGCGTGCTTTGATCAATTTTGTATAGCGTGCAGGGTTGCCACATTTATGTCTAAATTAACTCGACATAACTGTTTACAAATTAAAAAAGTTATGGTAGTTTAGATCCAAAAAAAGTTTTCTAATTTTTTTTCAAATTCGAAAAAAAAAACTTGACAGAATCTTCTAGTAATATGAGAAATGCATCATTACACCACTAGGTAGAATAAAGAAGGTTTTATTTCGATTATCGAGGTTTTAAACGTGATGTCATTCGCCTCTCGGGTCAGTGAAACTTGTTTATTTTTTTTGTAGTTGGAGGATTTTAATTTCAGGATACTGGGTTTTGAGTTTTGGATCTAGGATCAAGGATTTTGGGGTTTGGTTTGGTTTGATTGGTATTTTTAATTTTATATTTCTAATTTTTATTTTAATATTTCGTCCTATCATTGTTGGAATCGGTTTCTATATTTTGAGTATATTTTTTTTATCCTAAAGTTATAATTAAAGATTCTGGATTTGGGAGTTTTGATCTCAAACATTCATTTGCGAAATTCAAATTTCAATTTTGTGTTTTGAGAATCAAGATTTCAAATTCCGAATCTATAACTATGAACCTATGATTAGGTTTTGAGTTTTACTTTTTGAAATTTTGGGCTTAGGATTAGAAATATCGGACTACTGATTTTTTATCTAGGATTATAGAGTGAAATTTTCTAATTTGAAATTTAGTATTTCGGATTCTGGATTCTGGGTATCTTATTTTTTGAGTGGTGGAACTTCGATTTAGAAATTAGAAATTAGGAAATTGGATATTCAAAATTTCTATTTTGAATACGGATTATGGAGTTATTAATTAGGAACCAAAAATTTAGAACTTGGGAAATTTAAGTATTGAAAATGTTTTTCAAACTAAGCACATCCAAACCTCCGTTTAAGTACACTTTTTTTACGAGTTTAATCCCGTGATGGTTTTTCTTGAACCAAATCCTAACTTTTTCACGAACCCACTGCGTAAAAAGAGGTTTTTCCATAAAATGGAAACGATTTCCGGCTCATTGATATTTCATGGAAACCATCACAATATGGACATTTTTGGAATCGATTCGAAAAGTAGATTCCGAAAAATGATGTAGGATGTAGCTTCGAAATCTAAGATGGCGACTTCCGGTTTATCGAACTTCCACAAAAAATATTTCAATATGGGTATTTTCGGAACGGATTTCAAGAGTAGATGCAGGAAAACTATGTTTAAAGTGGTTCAGAAATCCAAGATGGCGACTTCCGGTGTATTGAAACTCATTGAAAACCCTTAAAATATTGGTATTTTAGGAATCGGTTTGATAAGTAGATGCCAGAAAACGATGCTTGAGGTGGTTTGAGAATCCAAAATAGCGACTTTCGGTTTATTGAAATTCCTTAAAAACCTTTGCAATATGGATATTTTCGAAATGGGTTTGATGAATGAATGTCAGAAAACGTGGTTTGAAGTGGTTCTAGAATCCAAGATGGCGACTTCCGGTTTATTACTATTCTTCAAAAACCGTAACAATAGGGTTATTTTCTGAACGAATTTGATGAGCAGATGCCAGAAAACAATGTTTAAAGTGTTTCTGAAATCCAAGATGGCGACTTCCGGTGTATTGAAATTGATAAAAACCCTAAAAAATATCAGTATTTTCGGATTGGGTTTGATGAGTAGAAGCCAGAAAACGATGTTTGAGGTGGTTTGAGAATCCAAAATGGCGACTTCCGGTTTATTGATATTTCTTCAAAACCATAACAATATGGGTATTTTCGAGCTGGATTCAATGAGGAGATGTCGGAAAACGATGTTTGAGATAGTTCGAAAATTTAAGATGGCGACTTCCGGTTTATTGAAATACTTTAAAAACCCTTGCAGTGTGGATATTTTCGGATTGGTTTTGATGAGTTGGAAACAATTTTTGAGGTGGTATCCAAGAGAGCGACTTCCAGTTTATTAAAATGCCCAAAGCTCTTACAATATGGGTATTTTCGGAACGGATAAGATGAGTAGATGCCAGTGAACGTTGTTTAAGGTGGTTCATAAATTCAAGATGGCGACTTCCGCCATCTTGGATTTTGGAACGAACCCCCGTTTTGTTCGTAAACGGGAGGATTATGTTCTCATTTTTAGATAGATCATTTTGTTATCTAAGGTTAGAAAAAATACATTTGAAAAATTAACTTTAAAATCCAGACGTTTTAAAATCCGGTATTTTTTCGATTTTGATTAAAAACTTGGAAAACTGATATTCAGTTTAGTGTCCTGAATTTGATCTGCGAAGCATTATCAAAATTGTTTGAAATTACTTCAACTGCCAGCTTATTTTCTTTTATCAGAATGATTCGTCAAAAAAAACAGTAATTTGTCATTACGCAAATGGAAAAACACGGTTCGACAACTTTGTGCTTACATCCAGATAAGAAACGTGCTGAAGATGATTGAAAATAGAAAACATCAAACGGAATCCAAATCTTCAAACAGCAACTTATTCTAATTTATCAAAAATATCATCAAATTAACATAACTCAATTATTTATCTTGGTTCAAGTTCACTTGGCGGCCGCTGCCACTGGCAAATCGTTGCTCATAGCCTACTGAAAATCGAACGAATCTTAATTACAATTTGTGTTGCGGTGAGTCCGTCCGGCTGGTAAAACCATTTCACTAAGCATGCCATGCCATGCCATCAGCCGTCTCCGAATCCAATCAGTGTTTAAGTGATCGATTACGACATTCGCCAGAACAACGAAACAAAGAAAAAAAAAGAAGAACTCATCCAGACGGTTACTGATACTCTCGTACGGAGGATAACGCATCCGATGAGGAGTAAAACAATAATTACGTTTAATTATAAGCCGTTGATTGCCCTCGCTTAGCTTGGGCGGAATTAATTACCGCCGCCTACTATGCTGTTTCGGGTTTCGGGTTTTCGGATTTGTGGCTTCACCGCACGGTAGATCGCTACTGGCTATGTGTCATATTTCGCCCGTGTAAAAATTGCTTCGGTTTGTGTGTGTGTGTGTAATTCACTTTTGCGGCCAAATGATGCATCGCCTTCATTTCCAGAAGGTGGTGAAAATTCATCAAGTCCTGATTTTTCGTTTCTTCGTTCCGAAACGTCAACCACCAGTCAGTTGGCTGTGGTTTTTCTTCGCCACATCGTCCCTACCCCTCCCCCAAAAAACAGATTTCGGTGACTGAAATTGATACCCCGAAAGCATCTGTGATAGACCAATTTTCCGAAAATTAATTACTAAGAAAATTGCCACTTGGGAGAAAGACTCATCCGGGGCTTAATTGCCAACAGTTTACCTGCAGTCGGTGCTGCAACCAAACGAAGCCCGTTGTTTGAGTGTTTTTGTCTGTATGAATGTGTGTGTGTGTTTTGGACATGGGATATGAGAATATATTTCGCAAAGAATTTCTCACATTTTGCGTTACCCGCTAGCTGTCATGCTGTCACTCGGCTACTCGACTCTACTTGATTATAGCCAAGCGAAACCATGAAAGCTGATAGTCACCTGTCAGATGAAACTGAGCAAACGAAAGGGTTTCTGTTGCTTTTTTTCCCGACTGGTTATGCACGCTTTCAGTCAGCCGTCGCCTGCTAGGATTGGTGTGACTTTTGTTGATTTATTTATGCCGATTACGACAATTGTCAGTGATGTTAACTGGACGAAAAGTAGGTTCCTCCCACAACCTGTCCGTCAGTCAGAGGTACAGGGTAAAATTCCGAACGAAATGGATTTTGGCGGTCAGTATTCGATGAAAAATATATAAGAGTCAAAGAGCTGAAATACGTTCGGAGTACACTGATAAGTACACAGCCATTACACGCATGTCAGCGTCATCATCGTCATCCATCAGGGGATGAAACATGTACCGACTTGGTCGGAAATAGCGGTTAGCCTCGAATGCTCTTGGAAGGTAAGCTCCCACCCAAGTCGTTCGTTCGGCCGACAACAAAAACCACAACCTTACTGACGACTAAAGAGAGAGAGAGAGAGAGAGAGAGAGAGACCCACCTCTTCAGACGACAACCGGCGGAGGACGGATTTCCTGTGCTGTTCCGAAAGCCATTTCCTTTATTATACGAAGATCCATATCCAGTCGTTTCAGGACGTGGCAGCGGCGGTGGTGGTGGTCTCATAATGACAAATAATAATGAATGGCACAGGCTTATGCGACGATGAGGTGGATGATGGCAATGATGTGTACGAAATTCGGTCAAATTCCTAATCCCAACGAACTATCCTTCAGTAGGCTGGGTAATTTTGAATGGATTTCACCGATCCACATCGGAAAGACATCGGCGCTATTATTTTCCCTTTTCCAGCAGCATCAGGTTGCTTGGATCGACGAAGGTTTCTGTCATTTTAGCCTACCAGGAGATGGGGATCGGAACTGACTTGAGCTGGGTTAAAATTTCGGTTTACCACCGTGGCTATTTTTAGCCCTTAGTGACTGACAAAATATCGGCCTTGAAGCCAAATTTACATCCCTGTCAGATTTCGTGGGCAAAGATTACTGGTCCCGATGACGGGGAGGAAAGCCTCGGGAAAACTGCGCACCTACCTTCAATTTCCTGGAAGAGGAATGCTTTGTCGCCAATGTGACGGCTTTATCTTCGGTCGTAAAAAAAACAGAACAGAACAGAACACGGCGCCACTGATGATGCTGCTGACGAAGACACCGTCGACGACGACGACAGCGAATCTGCTTCCCTTTCGATCACTCGTGGCGATAAGCAACTGTTTTTTTTTGGTTGTTGATTCCTTTCCACTTTTTGTTCATGTCACAAAGTCACAGCCGACAACCAGCCGCATGAGTTAGCCCTGAGTGACATTTGTTTGCGGAGTTTGGCGGCCCCGTCAATGGGTTCCGTAAATAAGATGGAATCTGGTTGCATCACTACAGAGCTCGGAGAGGTGGAAATTCTCGTTTTGTCGTTGATGGAAATCCTGTTGTTACCGATATTTGGAAGGGGGATGAAAGTGATGACGAAAATATATGTCAGAAAATTGTCGTTCTTCGGATAGCGATCAGGTGTTGAATTTGGCGGGTTTTTGGATCGGTATTCAGAGTGGGAACTGAGACCGGGACTAAAACTGGGCAACTGGAACTGAGATTGTGAATTATAGTGGGATCAGGAGTTGAAATAGGATTGGGGAAAATTATTGGGATTAGAATTGAGATTATGGTAAGTGATAAAAAGATGGGACTACTGTTGGGACTTGGGACCAGGTTTGGGGATTAAAAATGGATTTGAGAATTCATCTAATTCTGGGATTAAGAGTATTAGGAGTGAGATTTCTGCTGGAATTTGAGATGGTGCTTAAACTGAGACAGGAATTGGGATGAAAAATGGAGTTAAGATTGAGACTAGAGCTGGTGTTGGAATGAAAATACACCCAAAATTAAGATTGAAAATCGAAATGGGTCTTGAACAAGAATTGAAGTTTGGAATGGAACTGAGATTGAAACTTGGTCTGGGTCAAAGACTGGCACCAAAACTGTGTTTAGAGACTGGAACTGAGATTCTGTCTGTTCTCCTTCTCCAACAGGCATGAAACTTCTCATCTTTTGAACTGTAGGTACTTCACATACATCCACAAAATATCTAACAATCATCGCATGTTCTTTTATCATGATTAATTAATCTAAATCTCAACGCTAACTACTACAATACACATTGGAAACTGGTCCATCGAGTTAGTTTTCCAACTTCTAATCAAAAGTCCCGTAGCTAGTTCTAAAATGATGAAATCTAAGAATAGAAACCACTCATGGAATCGATGTTAACGTTGGAGCATATTTGCCAACAATTTCACTGGTTTAGTGGGCAGAATAATCGGAACGGGAAAATACTTCATTATCAACTCTCAGTTCTATCGCCTACTAGTCCAACTTATTTCTCTTCCGTGAGAAACCACCCTACAAATAATTTAGCTTTAAACTTGTAAACTAAATAGTAATGCAGACTTTCACTCTGATAATCTTCCTGCAATATTCACAATTTGCAATCAAGCAATAATTAATCCAATTAGTTCTAAATTCAACAATTATAGCGCTAATTGTAACAGATCACACATTGAACATCATGTGAGTCAAGAAATTGTTTTAGAAAATTCCACTGACATCGATACAGCAATAGAGTCACTTGAATGATTACATCATACAAAGCTTAGATCAATTCTCCTATCATCGACGACAATATTCAGCTGCTCATTGACTTTCTGTTTCAAGTTTTCGTTTTTGAATATGACATTCCAGATTTCGGACATCCACTTTGACATCCGTTTTTGAATTTCTGGTATTCGAATTTCGGATTTTCAAATATTCAAGATTAGAGATTCTTCTAACAGATTTTGGATGCCGAGTTTCATGTTTCGGTTTCAATTCTCGTAACATTTGTAAGAAAAAAAACGAAAGTAAGAAGATGAAAATATAGGTGCTGTTACGACCAAGAATTGATCAAGTAAGAATGAGTGTAAATAGTTTCAATGTCTATATTCCAAATTCTTGTTCAGAATCCTCCAGATCCAGAATTAAGATT
The DNA here is from genome assembly GCF_030247185.1 of Malaya genurostris. Classification (NCBI taxonomy): domain Eukaryota; kingdom Metazoa; phylum Arthropoda; class Insecta; order Diptera; family Culicidae; genus Malaya; species Malaya genurostris. The sequence continues at coordinate 164,538,630 of NC_080570.1, read as the reverse complement.
CATTTTCGGAATTCAGACCCAGAATCCTGCTTCTCGGATCAGAATTAAGGTTCAGATCTAAAATTTCTGTCAGGAATTCAGACCCAGAATCTAGACCTGGGATCAGTACTCATGTGCAAAACACACGAAAACCTATGTATTCCTGTCAGGAGTTCAGATCCATAACCCAGGTCCAAAATGTAGGCTTAAAATTCGGATCCCGATTTTCGCTCAAGAAGCTTGGTCCAGTTCTGAAACTAAGTTCATATTTCAAGTCTAGAATTCAGGAAAAGAGTCAAGGTTCAGGTTCAAAAACTCTGTCGGGAGTTGATCCGAGGTCGGAATTCTGGCCCAGAATCAAAGTCCAAGTCTAGGTTAAGAAATTAAATTCACACAAAATCCAATTTCCTGATTTCTAATTTTAAATCTTCTAACAAAGTTCCAGAATTCAAATTCAAGTTAAAAAATAAACAGGATACCAAATCCGTAATAAGAAATTCAAAAAAACAATTCAAAATTAAAAAATTTCCCGAAATTTATAATAGCTAGAACTCAAATCCGAATCATAAGTTCGTAATTATAGATTCGAAATTTGAATTCTTGATTCTCAAAACATTAGTCTAAAATTAGAATTTCGAAAATAAAAATTCATAATCGTTGATCAGAAATTTGAGATAAAAAATATGTATAAAGAAACTATACACAAAATATAAAAACCGAAATCCCGAAACTCGAGCACAATAACCAAAAATCGAAATACGAAATTTAAAATTACAAATCAGAAATTCAAAATTCTAAACCAAAACCAGTATCATGAAACTAACATACAAATAATTGGAAATATAAAATGAAAAAATTTGAATCCCAGAAACGATGTTTGGATACAAAAATCTGATTTCAAGCTTCTATGTTTAAAATCCCAAAACTCCAATCCAAACCCCAAAATTCAAAATTCAACATTACCTTCGAAAAATCCAGAATCGTTAATCTTTGAATCGAAATATATTCTAAATATTGGGGACGGGTATAGCGTGATGAGTAAGTCTCGAAACCTTTCTCGCAGTCCGCCTAGGTTCGATTCCCAACCCCGCACAATGGGTCAGACAGTTTTTTTTCTGCCCGAAGAGGCGAATGAACCTAAGGTTAAAGCTTCTATAATCTAAAAAAATAAAAAAAATCGAGCTCTAACGGTTTATTTAAATACATTCGTTATGATAAAGCTGTCACTATTGTTTTTTTTAAACTAGTATCATACGTAAAGCGTACTGAAGAAAATGGAATGGCAGAACTAGAAAAAAAAACCTAGAGATGAGACTCGAATCTTTTTCCAAGCAATTTACTGATGGTTTTCATAATAAAAGGTATTCCAATTTGTTTTTTTTTTTTTAGTTTCGATTATGGATTTAGACTTTGTTCATCGAATACCAACATGTCGATTCCGGTTTTCAGTATTTCGGATTTCAAATTCCATTTACAACGTCGATTATTTTAAATTCTCTATTTCTGTTTTTTTTGAAAATTATAGATCGAATTTTCTGTATTGAATTTCTAGTTTTCGAAGCACAAATCTCCAAATAACTAGAGGAACGTGCCACTTGAGCCAATTAATTCTGATTTCCGATTCTGGACTGCGGATTTCGTCTCTCAGTTTTTTTTATTTAAATTTCAGAATTTGTATGCTGTATTTCGTATTTCAAATTCAATTTAAAACGTCGATTATTGTAAATTCTCGATTTCTGTTTATTCAAAATTATGGATCGATATTTCCATTTTGAATCTCTAATTTTCGATTACCAATTTCGGACTATTCTCGATTTGTTAGATCGATTCGGTTCTTTCTTATTCTTTCTAACTTTGATCAATTTCTGATTGTTGATTTCGGATCTCTAATCCAAAATTGGAATAGATTATCTTAAATTATCTTAAGTCCAAAACTCAAAATCACTAATGTCAAATCCAAAATTCGAGATTCAAAATGCGGTATCAAAAATCCTAAATTTTAAATCTAGAATCCAATGTTTATTGCTGAAACAATAATTCAAAATCCGGAGTGTGAGAATTCGAAATTCGAGAATTGTAAGATCCAGATTGTTAGCTCGAATCTCTGAGATATCTTTCTATTCTATTGATTAAAGCTTCCTGTTTCTTGAATTCTGAATTTACTTAACTCGATTTCTGTTTATTCGAAATAAAGGATCGATTTTTTAAATTTGAATTTCTAATTTTTGATTACGAATTTTGGACTGTTTCCGATTTCTTATCTTGGTGTTCGATTTTTATTTTGTGAAACTTCTGATTTTAGAAATTCGTGAATTTTCTGATTAATGCTTCCTGATTTCTGAATCAATTCTATCGATTTTTGTTTATTCGAAATTAAGGATCGAGTTTTTCAAAAGATTTTCTAATTTTGCATTACGAATTTCGGACTGTTCCCGATTTTTTATCTAGGATTCTTATTTTGTAAAATTTCTGTCTTTAGAAATTCGTTCTTCGAATTATTTGACTGAAGCTTCCTGTTTGCTGAACTCTGAATTGACTCAACTCGATTTCTGTTTATTCGAAATTAAAGATTTTAATTTGAATTTCTGATTTTGGATTACTAATTTTGGACTGTTTTCGATTTTTTATTTTGATCTTTGACTTTTATTTTTGGATATATTTCGGCATTCGAAGTTTCGGATTGAAGTTTCCTGTTTTCTGAATTTTGTTGTTCGAATTCCAAGCCCGGAAGCGTTTATTTGATTTGAACTTTCTAATCTCGTGATTTTGAATTCCGTGTTGCCAATTTCGAATAGCTATTCTCTAAGAACAAGGAAACCAGAATTCAAATCCCGATGCTCTGACGTATCTCGTTTTTGGGATCCGAAATTCCAATCTTTAAGATATTAGAAACAGAGCGAATAGTTAGTTTTTCAAATTCAGTGATTCGAATTCCATGTTTTGTATTTCGAAATAAAAATTCAAAATTTCGAACTCTGAGATAAATACACTGAGATCTTTTTTATGCGTTTTTTACGCGGATTGTCGATGTTACACATCCTTTTTAATGCGATTTTTTTATGTTATGCGGTTTTCTTGTTTTGTCTTAGAAATTCACGAAACGACAACATCCCGAAATTTATTTAAATCAACTCTGACACTAAGAAAATTTTCGATTTTTTTTCAAAAAAATGTTTTCCGAGATTACACCAGATATTGACGTTTCATGCATTTCTAAGACATTATTTCTTATGTTTTTTCCTGTTCGCAAGAAAGGCGACAAATCCCACATTTCGAACTATCGAGGAATTGCCGCTTCATGTGCCGTATCAAAACTATTTTATAGTTCACAACTGCTCCAATTATATATGTTTTACTCAACATGGGTTTATGCCAAAACGATCTATGTATGTCCACAAATCTCGTGTCATATACTTCTTATATCATTCGTTCATTGCAAGCACAACATCAAGTAGACGCTATTTATACGGATTTCTTCGCAGCTATCGACAAGATTAATCACCAGATAGCAGTTGCCAAGCTCGATAGGCTTGGATTCAACGGATTATTCCTTAATTGGCTTGAATCATACCTGAAAATAGGTGACTGTGTCACTTCATCATTCATCGCAAGCTCCGGAGTCCCCCAAGGAAGCCATCTGGGGCCGTTCTTATTTCTTATATATCTCAACGATTTGAATTTTTCGTTTAAGTGCACGAAGCTATCTTTTGCCAATGATTTTAAGCGGTTTCATCTCATCAAGAATCCTGATGACACCGGTTTCTTGCAGTCTCAATTAAATGTATTTCTGAATTGGTGCAACGTTAACAGGATGGTGCTAAATGCATCAAAATGTTCCATCATTTCTTTCTCTCGCAAAAGAACAACGATCACGTATGATTATACTATTTCGCAAACCGTCTTTAAACGGGAGTCATCAATCAAGGATTTAGGAGTGTTCAAGAATCAAAACAAATTGGCTCAAATGGCACGTTCCCCTTGAACGTGACATTTGAGCCAATTTGTTCTGATTCCTGAACACTCTGTATTATCAAACTGATAATACTGATTGCGCCGTCTGCCACGGAGAGATGCATCAAATCTTCCAAGATACGAAAATCGATGTAGTCTCGTAAACCTCGATTTGCTGTCTGTTCGCCGGGATACCATCGAAGCTGTTTTCGTTGCGGACTCCATCCAATCCCGGTTTGATTGCGCAGATCTCCTGCAACTGCTGAATTTTGACATCCATCGTCGTAATTTGCGATTCAATCCTATTCTCTAAGTTCCTCGCGCTAGAACTAACTACGGTTTCAATGAACCAGTCTCCAGTATGCGCCGCTTATTCAACAGTTGTTCTAAGGAGTTCGATCTTCATTTACCTCGCAATAATGTTATAAAACCTATTTATTAGATTCTTTTCCTGCTAACTTTATTATTTATACTATTTTAATAGTGTTATAAACATACATGACTAGCGTTAGCGTTGAAGTTTTAGATTAGGATGGTGATAAGATAAGTTAAGATAAGATAAGTTAGGATAAGATAAGATAAGATAAGATAATTTAAGATAAGATAAGATAAGATGAGATAAGATAAGTTAAGATAAGATAAAATAAAATAAGATGAGATAGGTTAAGATAAGAGATAAGATAAGTTAGGATAAGATAAGATAAGTTAAGATAATATGAGATAAGTTAAGATAAGATGAGATAAGTTAAGAGAAGATAAGTTAAGGTAAGATAAGATGAGATAAGTTAAAATAAGATAAGATAGGATAAGTTGATAAGATGAGATAAGTTAAGATAAGAGATAAGATTAGATAAGATAAGTTAGGATAAGATAAAATAAGTTAAGATAAGATAAGATAAGATAAGATGAGATGAGATAAGTTAAGATAAAATAAGATAAGATAAGATAAGATAATATAAGATAAGATGATTATTAATCATTTGGATGTATGTAATCTGTTTTTTTATTCAATATTATAATATAATTTTAAGGCACACTGCTTAAGCTCTAAGATGCCAAGGGTATTTACTAATCTTAATTACGACTAACTTAAAACTAGAATAGTATCATTATGTAATGTAGCGGTAGCGGATTCTCGAGAAGCGATCGGTAGTGGCCGGTGAATTGAATATTGCATGAGGGTCTTCCATATGCCGTTGGCGAAGATCCATGTTGGCCGCATCATTCGGTCCGTGTGGGTCCGCGGGAAACACCCCCAGGCTACGAAGGCCCGGCGGGTGGCCCGCGTGCTGGTTTTCGACTGGGGCGGCCTTCCGTGGACGATGATGGTGATGTTACGGAAGAGAATGAAAAAAAAAAGTAAATATTGTGGAAACGGGGTAAAAAGGGGATGTGGGAACAAAATGTTTGAAAACGATAAAGATCTAATTAGTTGCCATCGAGATGGTGAAGAGACAGGGAAGGGGGGAACGAAAAAGTTAGTGACAAAAAAAGATCTTGTTAGTTCCAATGAAGATGGTGGACAGGGACGGGAATCGAGAGAATCGGGCGGATGTTAGTGTCGAACCTGTAGGTGGAGTTTATACTTTCTGAGCGAGGGATAACACATTACACTTGTATATCAATGTGTTTAAGGTACTGGTATATGAGAAGCATATATAAACTATCCCGACTCGCCAACACATCCCGAACCGGAACCTCAGGCGGTCTACCTCGGGCCCTAAGGGATTCCAGTAGCTTCGACCTGGCGTCACGATACTCTACGCACGACCACACGACATGCTCGATGTCCTGATAACCGTCGCCACAGGTGCAGAGACCGCTCTCCGCAAGCCCAACACGCCGGAGATGTGCGTTGAAGGTGTAGTGATTTGACATGAGCCGCGACATAACACGAATGAAATCGCGACTCACGTTCATCCCCCTGAACCAAGGTTTCGTCGATACCCTAGGGATAATGGAATGTAGCCATCGTCCCAGTTCGCCATTGCTCCATGAAGTTTGCCAACTTTCGAGAGTTTTCTGACGAGAGATACTGAAAAATTCATTGAAGCAGATTGGTCTTTCATAAATATCACCTTCTAATGCGCCCACCTTAGCCAATGAGTCTGCCTTTTCATTGCCTGGAATGGAACAATGCGAAGGGACCCAGACTAACGATATTAAATAAGACCGTTCAGATAAAGTTCGCAAGTGTTCCCGTATTTTCCCCAGGAAATATGGGGGATACTTTCCTGGCTTCACTGCGCGGAGAGCTTCTATTGAACTTAGACTGTCCGTGACAATGAAGTAATGGTCTTTGGGCAAGGTTTCAATGATCTCAAGGGTGTACTGAATAGCAGCTAATTCTGCGACGTAAACTGAAGCCGGATCATTGAGTTTGTGAGAAGCGGTGATGTTTTGATTGAAGATGCCGAAGCCTGTGGACCTGTTGATGTTTGAACCGTCAGTGTAAAACATCTTTTCACAGTTGACTGTTCTGAATTTATTATAAAAAATATTTGGGGCCACTTGAGGGCGTACGTGATCCGGGATTCCACGAATTTCTTCTCTCATGGATGTGTCGAAGAACACAGTAGAATCAGAAGTATCCAAGAAATGAGCACGGTTGAAAACAAACGAAGAAGGATTAATATTCTGAGCCATGTAATCAAAATACAAGGACATAAAACGGGTTTGAGAATTAAGCTCAACTAATCTTTCGAAGTTTTCAATCACCATCGGATTCAAGATATCGCATCGGATAAGCAATCGGTATGAGAGATCCCAGAATCGATTTTTCAACGGTAAGACGCCCGCGAGCACTTCGAGACTCATCGTATGAGTCGATAGCATGCAACCTAGGGCAATACGCAAACAACGATACTGAATTCTTTCCAGTTTAATGAAATGGGTGTTCGCGGCGGATCGGAAGCAGAAGCATCCATATTCCATTACGGACAATATCGTTGTTTGGTAAAGCCTGATCAAGTCTCCTGGGTGGGCACCCCACCAAGTTCCGGTTATTGTGCGAAGAAAATTGATTCTCTGCTGGCATTTTTGTTTCAGATACCTAATGTGACATCCCCAGGTGCCTTTGGAGTCGAACCAGACCCCGAGATATTTGAATGTGAAGACCTGAGCTATGTTTTCACCCCCTAGTTGAAGCTGTAGTTGTGCTGGTTCTCGCTTCCTTGAAAATACAACCAACTCAGTTTTCTCCGTAGAGAACTCGATACCCATTTGAAGAGCCCATATGGATAAGTTGGCAAGAGTATCTTGTAACGGCCCTTGCAGATCGGCAGCTTTGGGTCCTATAATAGACACAACGCTGTCGTCGGCAAGTTGTCTTAGCGTGCAAGATGTATTGATACATTTATCGATGTCTTTTACGTCAAAATTGTATAAAAGGGGGCTTAAGCATGAGCCCTGAGGAAGACCCATGTAACTGAATCGTATTGTCGACAAATCACCATGCGCGAAATACATGTATTTCTCGGACAATAGATTATACAAAAAGTTATTCAAAATTGGTGAAAGACCTTGCTGATGCAGCTTCTCAGATAGGATGTTTATGGAAACTGAATCAAAAGCCCCCTTGATGTCTAGGAAAACTGACGCCATTTGTTCTTTACGAGCAAATGCCATTTGAATTTCGGTTGAGAGCAACGCAAGACAATCGTTCGTTCCTTTGCCCCTGCGGAAGCCGAATTGTGTATCTGAAAGTAAGCCATTAGTCTCGACCCAATTGTCTAGACGAAACAGAATCATTTTTTCGAACAATTTCCGGATACAGGAAAGCATAGCAATCGGCCGATACGAATTGTGATCGGAGGCTGGTTTCCCTGGTTTTTGAATGGCAATAACTCTTACTTGTCTCCAGTCATGTGGGACAATATTATCCTCAAGAAGCCTATTGAATAAATTCAATAAGCGCCTTTTGGCAGAGTCAGGCAAATTTTTCAACAAGTTGAATTTGATTTTGTCTAACCCCGGAGATTTATTGTTACACGATAAAAGCGCAAGTGAGAACTCGACCATCGAAAAAGGTGTTTCGTTTCTGTTTGATGAAGCGACGCGCATGATTGCCTGTTCCGGAACAGAGTCAGGACATACTTTTTTAGCGAAATCGAATATCCAGCGGTTAGAATATTCCTCGCTTTCGTTTGTGGTGTTTTTGTTGCGCATTCGTCGGGCTGTATTCCAAAGAGTGCTCATTGATGTTTCTCTCGATAATCCGTCTACGAATCGACGCCAATAACCGCTTTTCTTCGCTTTAATCAAGCTTTTCATTTTAGCGTCTAATGCCGCGTAGTTTCTAAAATTATCAGGTGTTCCGTTTTTCCTAAACTCGACAAATGATGCAGTTCTCTCCGCGTTTAATTCTGAGCACTCTTTGTCCCACCACGGGTTGGGGGGACGGATGTTAGTTTTCGCGCCGGGTACACGTTTCGTCTGAGCTTGAGTCGCGGTGTCGAGAATCAAGCCAGCCAAAAACGTGTACTCTTCCTCCGGAGGAAGTTCTTGTGTTGTTTCTAGATTCTCAGATATCAAATTTGCGTAGCATTTCCAATCAATATTTCGTGTGAGGTCATACAAAACATTGATTGTTTCCGATGGTCTTAATCCGCTGGCGATTGAAATTACGATAGGCAGATGATCGCTACCGTGGGGATCAGGGATTACCTTCCACGTGCAATCCAACCGTAGCGATGTCGAGCAAAGGGATAAGTCTAGCGCACTTGGTCTTGCTGGTGGTGCAGGAATTCGTGTCATTTCTCCCGTATTCAAGATTGTCATATTGAAGTTGTCGCAGATATCATGGATCATAGTTGATCTGTTATCGTCGTGAAGACAGCCCCATCCCGTACCGTGTGAGTTAAAGTCTCCTAAAACCAACGTCGGTGCGGGAAGAAGCTCTATGATATCATTGAGCCGCCGATGCCCAACCGAGGCTCTTGGGGGAATGTAGATGGAAGCAATGCAAAGGTCCTTGCCTTTGATTGTAACATGACATGCGACAACTTCAATACCTGGTATCGAGGGGAGGTTAATGCGATAGAAAGAATAGCACTTTTTGATCCCCAAAAGTACTCCTCCATAGGAATCATCTCGATCCAGACGAATAATGTTAAAATCGTGGAGGTTTAAGGGTATTTCAGAAGTTAGCCAAGTTTCGCACAATGCAAATGCGTCACATTTCAGATTATTTACTAGAAATTTGAAAGGATCTATTTTTGGGATGATACTTCTACAATTCCACTATATAACAGTGATTGTATCCGTGACCTCGGTGGGTGTCTTAGCCATCGAAGGATACGATCGCTGAAAGAAGGGGCCATTTTGCAGTCAACTGCTTCAAGAATGTTTTAACTGTAGGAATAAAAGCCATTATCAGGCTTTTAAGAGGTACAGAAATATTGAAAGTAGACATGATCCAGTCCACAATATCAGAGAATTTAACAAACCCAGTATTTGGTAAATTTTCTGACTGACCTTTAGGGACTTTCGGGGGTTTTGAAGTCCCAGGAAGTGATGGAAATTCTTGCTCGGAATTTAATTTTCCAAGGCCTGGAGCTTTTCTCTCTGGTTTTTTGCCATCACTACCAGTTGTTGTAATTTTTCGAGACCCATCAGAGGACATCTTCGAACCCTCACTAGGGAGCTTTTGAAAAGATTTATTTCTTCTCTTTCTGTATGATGAGCTAAGAGGGACAGCCGAAGATGTACCTTCGAGGGGGTCATCATATTCGCTCTCGTCAGTTGCCAAACAAGCGTACAGGTTTACTGGAGGCGTAGCACTCTTCAACATTTCAGCAAAAGAACGCTTTGAATGTTGCTTAAGTGAACGCCTCATCTTATCCTGGCGCAATTTGTACGCGGGACAATCAGAGAGGTCATGCGGCCCCTCCTTACAGTAGAGACACTTTTCATTGTCTCCACTGCAGGAGTTATCCGCATGACTCCCTCCACACTTTATACACCGGGATTTATTGCAACAATGGGATGCTGTATGTCCCAATTGTTTGCAATTAGTGCAGTTCATGACCCGCGGCACAAAAAGGCGAACAGGTAAACGAATTCGGTCCAGGAGGACGTAGTTAGGCAAAGCCGAGCCAACGAAAGTCACCCGATACGAGTCTGATGGGATATAGGACTTAGTCCCATCCTCAGCGGTCGATACTGAACGCAATTGCTTGCAGTCCAGTATCTTAACGTTCTTGAGTAAGGGGTTTTTAAAACCGCCTGCCCCATGCTTAAGAACGTCCTCGCAAGTCAGACTCGGATCGGTGATCACGCCGTCTATCTCGACTTCGCGAGCTGGTACGTATACGCGATACTCCCGCGTGAAATGCTCATTTTGAACGATCTCATTAGCCTGTTTTGCACTGGCTAACAAGACCCTAAGCTTGTCCGGGCGTACTTTTTCAATTTTTTGTACGGTATTGTATCGCGAGGACAGGTCTTCAGAAAGTCTTAGAAGATTCAATTTTTTACCGTTGGCTTTGGTCCGGATGTAAACCGCATACGGTCCGGCCGGGAGTGCAAGTCCATCGGGATAATTTTTTACACGAGATATTTGGCTATAAGATGATTCCATTTTGTCATCTGGAGGGAGGTCAGGCAATTCTGTGCCTTCTGTCATGGCACGGAAATGTGTCCGTGCGGGTAAATATTGGAGGACAAATGTAGTGGTATTGAAGAACAGGGGGAAAAAAGAAAAAGGCAAAAATACTTAGCTTTAGCTCTCAAAGGGTGAACGGCAGACAAGGCCCGGTCCTAGGCAATCGGTGGATATTCCTGATCAATAAAGTGCAAAAAACCTCCTAGAGGAAAAAGCACTTTTTTGCAGTCACTTTCTGCACTGTACAATGGAATCTTATACGTTTTTTCACTATACACTGTCCAATGTATTTGTTAACAATATAGCAGCAGCGCCCAGCTGGGCGCTGGCTAACGGTACCACACAGTGCTTCTTTACACAACTCACAATTGACCTTGAAGACGGATTAATTCGAACTATCACTCGACCGCACTGATTCAGACAATAGAATACGAAATGACCTTGAAAGCGGAATAAAACAATTTACCGCACCACTGGAGAAACACGAACTTGCGTCCGATCAGCCCGATAGTTGCAGTGGAACTGTATGTAATCTGTTGATACAAAAGATGAGGAGGTTTTATGCCTGTTGGAGAAGTGGAATGACAGAATCTCAGCTCCAGTGGGTTGTTTCCCTTACGCCTAAATAAATAAATAAATTTGGCATCGAAACAAAATTCGATTTCGGAAATATTTTAAAAAAATCAATATTTTCGGAAATCTCAAGACCTAAAGTCAATTTTTGTTGGATATTATTTCTAATACATTTGGTACGAAAAAAATCCCTAGTATTGCAGTTTTTTTGCGCGGATTTCCGAAGTTACGCAAGTTTTTTACGCGGCATGTATTCCCCCGCGTAAAAAAGACATCAGATCATGATCCAATTCGCCTAAATTTCGCTTTCCGAATCTCAAATCTCAGCTCGTAGACTTTTGATTTCTGCTTGCTCATATTCAATATGCATTTTCCAGTAAAATGTCATTTTCAGAAGAAACATTAAATAATAAAATTCACAGTATATTGAACTGGTGAACAACTGGAAATGTCAAATTTTAATTGAGGCAACTGCACCGCAACCACAACTCGATTCAATTTTACGCCAGACGTCGGAAGCAGTACAAGTTTTTGCTTTCTGTAAGTTCGTATCGAAAATTCAAATTGGGTGCAATTTCCGATGCCCTCTGGTGCCGGTTCTCGGACAGATAACACACACACAGAATAAAACACGTGGCAATCCGGAAAGTAGTGGGATCTCAGCAATCGATAATTGCCATCATTACTGACTCGAAAAGAAACGGAAAGAATAAACTTTTCCCGTTTCATCCGATCAGCCTACTGCGTTTCAATCAGCTTTCATCCCGAAAAAGGCTGAGAGTAGTGGCTAGGCGCGCTACGTAGCAGACTAATTTTCATTTCCCTGTTCATTTCCTTTCATCTTTCCCGCCGTTGATGAGTTTTCCCAACCAAGCGGCAGAACTGGCTTTCGGGCGAAAAAAAAAAATCATTTTTCTTCGTTTGCTAGCTCTGCTGTACGGCAGAGAGAATGAAGTTTTTTTTTCGTTTGATCCGCAATCGATTACAATACTTTATAACTATCGACGTCATTCAGAGAATTTATCTTCGGATTTTTGCTTGCAAACTCAAAATGTATTCTGATCACTTTTGTTTTAACTTTCTCACTTTGAAGGAATGATTCTTTCTATTCGAATTTCAATATTTGGCTAACAAACGAAGCAACACTAGTTTATGATAATCTCACAATCACATCACGAGTTAGCTCTTATGAAACCTGAAAGCTCTCGAAGACGATTGTCTTCTGCTTTGTCAAACACCCGAACGATGTCCTGTTGTGTCCTATTACCACCCCACCCTACACTACTGTGCTTTGGAGAAATTTACCAAGCACTGGTTTCCGTTTCCAGTGACCAGGGCGAAGGGGCTCTGCCCCAGCACCAAACGAAACATCATTTTGAAACATTCGAAGCACCATCTTGACTAGTCATAATCGAAACTTCTGTTGTCATTCGTTCAATTTCCATCAAAGGAAGCTGTGACCGTGTTTGGTAGAGAACAAGCGGCGTTCTACCGTGGTAGATTTCCATGGCCTACTGGTGCGCTGATCGGAATATCTTGTCTCGTGGGCTGGCCATGGCTCGGAATGATGGAGCTATTGAATTCAATTTTGCTTCGTTCCGTCCATCCGTGACAGTCAGACTTCAGACTGTGGCTACTTGTGGCGACATATGCTAGGAAAATTGCCCTGCTTCCGACCAGACAGCGTTCGAATTTCGGACACCATTTTGGCGTTGTGAACGGACACGTTTCTAAGTTAAGGGATTGGAAATTAAGATTTCTTTGCACTGGTTTTCTACTCACTGTAATGCTAGATGTTAATTCATTTCCCGACAAGTTCCCGCTCATTTACTGACATTCATTCAAATGTTTATCCACTTCCGTACTTTGAACAACGGCAAAAACAAAAACAGCAAGCGGAATCTAATGAAAGTCACTCTGACAGAAGCAAATCCCAAATTGAGTACGCCATGGAAGCCATGTTCGTTCGTCATAATGAAACACATACACGCTCCGTCCGTGAAGACCACGTCAGTCAGTAGCAGCTGTTTGGCAGTAGTAGGTTGTAGGCCACTGCGAGAAAACGCTGCCTGTTGTGTGCCTTGTCAAGTGCACACGAGAACATCCGAGCCACAGCAAAAGGAAAGGAAATTTATACATTTTCCCGGTACTTCACGATGCGTCGTCGTTCCCGTCGTAACAGGAAAAAAAAACAGAAATGGCCTACTGGGTTGAACCATGCTTGCTCAGACTCAGAAGACTGCTTGCGATGGAAATATGGTTCCAGAGATAACAAAATCTCCCCGGCTCCGGAGACTACCGAAGGTACGTGTTCAACATGTGAGCTGGATGCAAAAGCAAAAAAAAAACCTAACACAGCTGCTCGAAAAGTCAACGTTGTTACGAAAAGCGGTCGTACATTTTTTTTGGTTCGTTTTTTTTTTTCGTGCTCTAACGACGGATTGTGCTTTTAAACTTTCCACTCTCGTGGGACGGCTTGTGTACCATTTTCTTTTTTTTTGCTACCGGTACCTACCAAGGTACCCCGCTAGTAATTGAGATGTTTTACTTTTTATGTTAAAGCTATCGAGTTGAGAGAGGTTTTTAGTTCATTAGAGTAGGGAATAATCTTGAGGGAAATTTAAAAGCAAAAAGCACTGATAAACGGGTCTGCATACGACAGAGTTACTATGATTTTCAGCTTCAAGGGCACATCAACGGAACAGAACAGCTTGCAACAACTCTCATTCCGTATCACGTCATCCGGAATAGCCACAGTTGGCCATGATGGTACGGTCAAATTGCTGCACTCGTTGAAAATAATTGATTTAATCAAATTAGCTCCACAATGCTACCTTCAATTTCCACACTCGAAACAGGCACACATTAGTTTACTCTCCAACGAACCGTAATTTTCCGTCGGTCCTGTTTTCTGTATTTTCACTCAGATTAGGATCATCGAAGTGGGGGGGAGGTGAGCTTTCGTGGGCATGTGTGCTCTGCCTTCGTTCATTCGCATTAGTCCCGGACCGTCAACCAACCTCCCAACCCAACTCAGCAAAGCCAACTGCGATTCACCACACCACTTCAGAAAGTTTCGACCTTCACCACTTTGATTCACCTTCTTATTCTGTTTTTTTTTGTTCGCCTTGGATTGCTCCACTACCAGCTCCACTCGACTTTTACTCTGATGGTCGTTTAGCAATTTTTTTTCACGTTTAACCCGACACTTCCATGCACGCGTCTGTAGCAAAGGTGCGAGTTATTTTTTTTTGTCTATTAAATCATCTACTTTTCAGAGCAATGCTTTTTTATTCCTCAACGACTCCTCGATGGTAGTGTTGAAAGCACGATGAAATTTACATGGATTATCGTTTATCCAACGGGATTCACCTACTCTTTTAAATAACTTGTTATGTCAAAACGTAATCGTTTGAAAAAAATGTATAAACTGGCAACATTAGTCGATTCATACACTAGAGAAAATAATCACATAATAGTTACGTGAAAAGTTATGTGGTTTTTTTTTCTTTTCATGTCAAATGGAAGTGCGTTATAATTTTGTAGGACCAACAAAGAGAATCCGTCTTTGACCAATGCTTGTAACTGCTCGAACGCGAAATAAGTTGTTACTACTATCGATTGCATTTTTATTTTTGATTTCGCGATTTATTTGGTATTTTCGGCAATGTTTCAGATATTGATTGAACTTGTGAGGAAACTGTATACATTGGAAAAGAAGCATTTTCTTTATATTTTGAAAACATCTATTTTTGAAGTTACTTCAAAAGGTATTATCTTATTGCATTGAGGTCTTTTGTTACGAAGAATTTGAATGCCTTAGAAATGCATGAAACGTACGAACCTGCGTTCTTATGCATTCCGTGCATACGCGCTGCCATTTCGCCACTCTGAATCTTGTTTCAGTCACTCTAGAACGCCAGTCAGACACAGTAGCACGTACATCGAACATGCGTATGCACGGAATGCATAAGAACGCAGGTTCGAGTCCTGTCACTAAGCGTATCTTTTTCCAATAAATCATCTTGTCTGTTAGTTTTTCATTCATTTGGCTTCTCCAATATATGTTTCCGCTCAGTCATTGCAAAACTGAACTTAGTTATGGCGTCTTTACGTCAAACCAACTAAAAATTATTAAATCGTTAAGTTTTTTTTTGTTTTATGCAAGATGTCTTCGAAACATCGGTAAATTGGTAAATCGGTTTTGGGACTTAGAAAAAATTTTGAGATTTCCAAAACCAACAACATTTTTTTTATACCAAAACTCTTTAAAATGCATAAAATTTCAAGATCTGGTGTAATTAAAAACAAATATTTTTTGAAAAAAATCGAATTTGAGACTTGAAAAAATTTTGACAGAGCCAATATTTAAATTTATATTTTTAACCAAATATCTCAGTAAAGCATGAAACATCGAGATCTCGTTTAGTCTCAAAAAAAAAAATTGTTTAAAAAAATATCGACTTTGAACTTCTACCTAACTAAAATATTTTAAGATTTTTGAAATTGAAATTATTTTTAATGACGAATGTCCTAGAAATGCATGAAATGTCGAGATTTAGTGTAATCCCAAAAAATAGGTTTTTGAAAAAAAAATTGAATTTGGGAGATTTGAAAAGTTTGAGATTTCCGAAATCGGCATTGCTTTTATGCCAACTGTCTTAGAAATGCATGAAACTTCCAGATTTTGTGTACCGCCAAAAAAAATTTTTTTTTGAAAAATAATCAACTTTGGGATTCCGTAACTTCGAAAATTCGCGTAGAAAAAAAATCTTAAAACTGAAGAAAATTTTTGTTGATGCCAAATGTCCTAGAAATGCATGAAACGTCTAGATCGGGTGTAATCTCAAAAAAAAAATTTTTTTTTCAAAAATAATCGACTTGGGACCTTGTATTTTTTTTTTTTTTTGAAAAAAAACTCGACCTTGGAATTTGGAAAAATTTTGAGATTTCCGGAATCGAATTTGAAATGCGTGTAACGTTGAGATCTGTTGTAATACAGTTTTTTTAAAAAAATAATCGACTTTGGGACCTCGTAACTTTGGATATTCGCGTAGAAAATGAAAACGCAAAACCAGAGAAATTTTTTTTTATGTCCTTGAAATGCATGAAACGTCGAGATCTGATGTATTCCTAAAAAAAAATTTTTTTTTTCGAAAAAAATAGACTTGGAAAAAAATAATTGAGATTTCGGAAATTGATTTTTTTATTGACGCCGAATGTTTTATAAATGTATGAAGCCGTCGAGATCTGGTGTGAAATAAAAATTTTTTTTTTGGAATATAATCGACTTTAGGATCCCGTAACTTCGAATGTTCGCGTAGAAAATAAAAACGCAAAACTAAAGAAAAAATTTGTTGATGCTAAATGTCTTTGAAACCGATTTTTTTTATGCCAAATGTCTTAGAAATGCATAAAACTTCCAGATTTTTTAAACTGTGAAAAAAAATTTTTTTAAGAATAATCGACTTTGGGACACCGTAACTACGAAAATATGCGTTGAAAAAAAACAACCTCTAAACTAACGAAAAAAATTTTCAATGCCTGTCTTAGAAATGCATGGAATGTCAAAATCTGGGGTAATTTGAAAAAAATTTTTTTGAGAAATAATCGACTTTAAGAACCCGTAACATCGGTTATCCGTGTAGAAAATAAAAACGCAAAACCTGATGCTAGATGTTCTTGAAATGCATGGAATGTCGAGATCTAGTGTAATCCTAAAAACATTTTTTTTTTGGAAAAAATCGACTTTGGGACCTTGGAAAAAAGTTTTTTGAAAAAAAAGAGATTTCCGCAAATTTTTTCAGGATTTTGTGGACAGTCAAAAAAAAAATCGACTGTGGGACACCGTAATTTCTTCCGATGTTACGCGTTGAAAAAAAAACCTTAAAACTAAAGAAAAATTTTGTTGATGCTAAATGTCTTAGAAATGCATGAAACTTCAAGATCTGGTGTACTCTCAAAAATATTTTTTTCTAGAAAAAAATAGACTTTGGACAAAAATATAAAAAAAAATTTGAGATTTCCGAAATCGAATATTTTGTCGTTGTTTTCAGTTGTGTGACATAATAAATATTTTTTTTGTAAAAAAATCGACTTTGGGACCTTGGAAAAAAGACACCCTAAAGATATCAAAGGAAAGTGTTGGACATATTATTCACGAATATTTGGATATGAGAAAGCTTTGTGCAAAATGGGTGCCGCGTGAGCTCACAATCGATCAAAAACAACAACGAATTGATGATTCTGAGCAGTGTTTGGAGCTGTTATATCGAAATAAAACCGATTTTTTCGTCGATATATAACAATGGACGAAACATGGCTCCATCACTTCACTCCGGAGTCCAATCGACAGTCAGCTGAGTGGACTGCACGCGATGAACCGAACCCAAAGCGTGGAAAGACTCAACAATCGGCCGGTAAGGTTATGGCGTCTGTATTTTGGGATTCGCAATGTCAACAGTGACTATTATATAGCGTTATTAGAGCGTTTGAAGGACGAAATTTCGAAAAAAAAGGCCTCATTTGAAGAAGAAAAAAGTTTTGTTTCATCAAGACAATGCACCGTGTCACAAGTCGATGAAAACCATGCTGAAATTGAAAGAATTGGGCTTCGAATTGCTCCCTCATCCACCGTATTCTCCAGATTTGGCCCCCAGTGACTTTTTCCTGTTCTCAGACCTCAAGAGAATGCTCGCCGGTAAAAAATTTAGAAGCAATGAAGAGGTAATCGCTGATACTGAGGCCTATTTTGAGACAAAGGACAAATCGTACTACAAAAATGGTATCGAAAAGTTGGAAGATCTCTATAATCGCTGTATCGCCTCTGATGGCAATTATGTTGAATAATAAAAACGAATTTTGGCAAAAAAATGTGTGTTTCTATTAAACGATACGAACTTTTCAGCCGAACTGTTATGCTTCAATAAAGAGCACTAGCACAGTAAGAAACACATTTTCCAATTTCACATAATTAAACATACTTTATGAAAACAATAATTTGGCATTTAATTTTTAAATGACGACCGAAATTTAGAATTTGCGAACGTTCCTAAGTAATTCCTACATTCTTATAAACTAAAAACGAATATCTTTCGAGATGATTTTACAATAGATTTTTCTCTATCGATTAATTAACTTTAAAACTCGACCCGGAAGGAAACAGTGACATGTCATTTGACTCAGTTCGTTGAGTTTGAGCAATGTTTCCTCAGAGATGATTCTCACAAGCTTGGATTCAAATGAATGCTTGTATTCTTTAGCTTTATTGGGACCCGATTTTTGTTTCCGAAAATACAGAGTGATAAGTCTTTAAAAATTTCATGACGAGAATTTTCCTTTGGTCATTAAGAGGGGGTTGTTCATCAACCGGTAACAGCTAGGAAATCACTCGCAGACACCAATTTCCACCATCTTTAGCAAATTCTCTAAACATCAACACACGAAAGATAACACTCTTTCTGCCAGTGCATGTGTTTGATATTTGCTTGATAGAAAAAAACGATCGAAACACAAATCGCATCAATTTTCCCTAGCTAAATATTAGCCCTCTAATCAGAAAGTTCGGGCGGTGTGCATTTCTATCCCCACCCGTGCGTGCGATGGGCGAATATTGGAAAATCGGTCAACAAACTTTTCAAACCCTCAAAAAAACACGTATAATCAAAAGCGCAAACAACCACAATTCAAGCAAACATTATTACGGCGAGTGGAAAATGTTGTTTTCGCCATGGCCGACCTCCATCCGAGCCAAACATCATCATCGACCATCGAAAAGCGCGTAAAACAAAGTAGGCACTGCTCCGCTCCCTTCGGCATTCACTGCATTTCCGTGCGCTGGTCGAAAAGACTGGCAGTGATGGAAAAATTTTCGGAATGTCACGATTTTATCCGGATGTTTTTTTTTCGCAACGAATTATTCGACTGTTTGCGTACGTAGTGAGATGATACCTTTTGTGTCGATCCGCATATTTTTTGTTGCATCAAAATTCAATTGTGTTGATCGATTTTATTAATATTGTAAAGAATTCATTGTTAGCCTTTCTCATATAGAAATTACATCTCTTAAGGGATTATCCACCTAGTTATCTGATAATATCTACCTTGCCATGTCTTCTCATCATTTTCCCTGATGGGAAGGGAAGGATAAAAAGAACATGGAATGAAATTGTATAGCGGGTGAGACGGAAAATAAGTTTTTCGTTTTAATGAAATAATAGTATTAAATTAAAATGACGACGAAAATTTCTTACAAGAGAATATTGAGGACGGTAAACACTACAAATGGTCCCATCTGCTAGTGACGATTTTCATACGTTCATTTCTTCTTGCAATTATTATAGCGTTTTGTTTTCTAAAATTTGTAAGATTAGAAAGTGAAAACCTTGGTCGTAATGTAAGGAAGTGAAAAGCAAAAAATGCCAATTACACAAACGAAAATGGAAATAAACAAAGAAAAGCTGACATTTTCCGATTGGATTTTTTATGGTTTTCATTAAATCTTCATACCTTCGGCAAACGAAAAAAACACTTCTAACGTATTTTCAACAACAACATTATATAAGTCAGACGAAGAAAAATTGAATTACTTTAAATTCGAGTTCTAATAACATTCTCATTTCATTGGGCTTCAATTTCTTATCCTTTTCATATACAGATTTTAGAACCTCCAATACAGATTTAAACGTGGATACCATTCAAATTTTGCATACAAGTTCTCAAGTAACCAAATGTGAGACAGAGAATAGCGAATCTCAGAGTTGAGCCTACGACATGGGCTGAGTAATTGTTTCCAGCAATGTTGCACATATTCTTCGTGTAACTAATTCATTCATCCATCTTCAGTGCGTGCTTCTGATATTACTCACATCCGTCTCGAATAACGTTGAACTTTTCACCACACAAAAGAGAGAAGTTTGAAAATGAATAAGCAATAATCAATAGAGAACTCGAATCAACTAATACATTCTACGTTGCAGTGTAGAAAAGGTCTTCATGCCAACAGCGATGCATCATCGACTTCATTCGCTTCCGAATATACGAAAAAGTCCGAATGACAGAGCAATTATCCAACAAAGGCGAAGGAAAGCTCGTTCGATGATCGTTGACGTTCGTTGCATTTCCGATATTCGAGCAACATTGCTTTCTTTTTCATTCTCTTCCGCAACATCACCATCATCGTCCACGGAAGACCGCTCCAGTCGAAAACCAGCATGCGGGCCACCCGCCGGGCCTTCGTAGCCTGGGGGTGTTTTCCGCGGACCCACACGGACCGAAGAATGCGACCAACATGGATATTCGCCAACGCCATATGGAAGATCCTCATGCAATATTCAATTCACCGGCCACTGCCGATCGCCAGCTGAAAGCTGAATTGTCGAGAATCCGCTACCCCGATACTACATTACATAATGATACTATTCTAGTTTTAAGTTAGTCGTAATTAAGATTAGTAAATACCCTTGGCATCTTAGAGCTTAAGCAGTGTGCCTAAAAATTATAATATAATATTGAATAAAAAACATTGCTTTCCAGAGCTAATAAAAGTCATTTTCATTGACTCAAATAGACGAATATGACGGGAAAATAAAGTCATTCTCAGCTTCGCTTGCGAACTATGAGAACGAAATCCATGTCCAGTCAACGACATAAACGAAACAGTAGTTTTAAATTATGTTCTTTCTCTCATTTTCTCTTTCAGTCATTTTCGATTTTCAATGGAAATCCCATACTATGCAGTGCCGATATTCAAGTGAAGCTTTGAGAATTGATAATGACAGAAAACGATTCACAATGATTTTCATTTGTTGGTACTAGAATCTTTAGTAGTTTTGGATTTAGTCACTCCAGGAAGAACGATGAATCCCTCTGACTATAGCTTCTTACCACATTGGTTGAGAAACGGTAGAATATCAATCAATTATAGTTCCCCATATACAGATTCAACGCTATATAATTTTCACTGTAATGGTATCTCCTTTCTCAAGATAGTTGATAAATATTACACCACGCACATCCAAAAATACCGAGACCACAACCTCTCCAGCCGATTGCTGTGCTTTCGGGCGCTTTGGACGAGGTTCACCAGTTGCTGTTCACTCAGATGACGATCGTTTTGATTCCGAAGTGAACTGATGAATCCATGTTTCATCCATTGTCACATATCGACGAAAAAATTCCGGTTTGTTACGTTTAAACATGGCCAAACGCTGCTCAAAATCATCAACACGTTCTCGTTTGTGGTCAACAGTGAGCAAACGTGGCACCCACTTTCAACAGAGCTTTCTCATAGTCAAACGCTCATGCTATATAAAGCCAACACGTTCTTTTGATGTCTTCACGGTGTTAGCTAACTCTCGCAACTTCACTTTTCGATCACTGAAAACGATTTTGTGAATATGTTTTATTGTTGATTTTGATGAAGCGGAGTCTCCACAACACTTTTCATGCCATTGCTTTGTTTGAACGGTATTTTTCCCATATAGAAGAAGTGTAAAATTAAAACACGAAATTGTTTTTGATCCATTGTTCTGAAAAGCGTAGTAGTGTCACTCTTAGTACAATAACAGTTCGGCTGAAAAGTTCGTATCGTTCAATAGAAACACACATTTTTTTGCCAAAATTCGTTTTTATTATTCAACATAATTGCCATCAGAGGCGATACAGCGATTATAGCGATCTTCCAACTTTTCGATACCATTTTTGTAGTACGATTTGTCTCAAAATAGGCCTCAGTTTCAGCGATTACCTCTTCATTGCTTCTAATTTTTTTTACCAGCGAGCATTCTTTTGAGGTCTGAGAACAGAAAAAAGTCACTGGGGGCCAAATCTGGAGAATACGGTGGATGTGGGAGTAATTCGAAGCCCAATTCGTTCAATTTCAGCATGGTTTTCATCGACTTGTGACACGGTGCATTGTCTTGATGAAACAAAACTTTTTTCTTCTTCAAATGAGGCCGTTTTTTTTTTAAATTTCGTCCTTCAAACGCTCTAATAACGCTATATAATAGTCACTATTGATGGTTTTTCCCTTTTCAAGGTAGTCGATGAAAATTATACCATGCGAATCCCAAAATACAGACGCTTCCACGCTTTGGGTTCGGTTCATCGCGTGCAGTCCACTCAGCTGACTGTCGATTGGACTCCGGAGTGAAGTGATGGAGCCATGTTTCGTCCATTGTTATATATCGACGAAAAAAATCGGCTCAGAATCATCAATTCGTTGTTGTTTTTGATCGATTGTGAGCTCACGTGGCACCCATTTTGCACAAAGCTTTCTCATATCCAAATATTCGTGAATAATATGACCAACACGTTCCTTTGATATCTTTAGGGTGTCAGCTATCTCGATCAACTTCACTTTACGGTCATTGAAAATCATTTTGTGGATTTTTTTCACGTTTTCATCGGTAACAGCCTCTTTTGGACGTCCACTGCGTTCATCGTCTTCGGTGCTCATATGACCAGTACGAAATTTTGCAAACCACTTACGAATTGTTGCTTCGCCCGGTGCAGAGTCTGGATAACACTCATCAAGCCATTTTTTGGTATCGGCGGATGAATCAGAAAAATAATCAGGAAGTACGATTTCTTCATGATGAACTCTCCGCTGGTTTTAAACCAGTTTTATTCCCAATAGCTTAACTAATTTATCTTCTATGAGAAATCTTTCTACAATTGATCTGACTCTAGCAGATGAATCAATAACATTAAGGGTTTCAAATTAAGCAATGATTAGTTCAATTAGTTATATATTCTACCAGCTTAGAACTAATCTAGACTAGAACACTATCGAATATAAACCCTAGAATTGTTTAGGGAAATATAGATATAGCCGTTTATAATTTAAACCATCACATCAATATCAACGTTTTTGTGATCTTACTATGGAATAGTTGAGGACCTTTAAAAGAAAATTGAACATAGATTCACTGAACAAATCAATCCATTTTCAAAATCTTTCTTAGATTCTTTACTGGTCCTCAGAAACCAGTTTAAACTCTCAAAAAAAGGAACTCAAACACTTCCTGTAATCGGTGAATAAGATCAAAGTCGACAACTCTTCCAATTTTACGAGTCCTTTTGACATCTAACAGAAATATAAGCATAACACAAGTATTGTCTCAAGATGACATTACTGAGACAAAGTATGATGATACAAGGGCAATCATTAGCAAACTTAAAAACATGAAGGCTCTTAAAAATGTTCAAAAATTTTCCCTATGTTACCTTGAGATTTTGTCATAACTTTTGCAGATGTGTTGAATACTAATTTAAAAATTTAACAAAAATCCAACAGAAGCATCCAAATTAGCCTTGCTTTTCAAAATGAGTTTATTGATAACAACTAAAAAAACTCTGATGCTTCCTGTTTGATTTGAAACTGCCTGCAAGCCTCTAAAAATCGTTGGACGAGACATGGGGTGTTGGCCCAATTTCCAATGGACAATAAGTTGTTTCAACACTTGTACTGAATATTTCGCTCAAACGCAAAATATTGGGTATTGTCTCCTACCTTTCAATCGTTGAAAAAAAATCATTATGCTAACAACAGTTACTCATAGGTGAGCTAGTAATATTTTTCCCGGTTTTTCACTAAAATTCCCGACTTTTTCCCGGTGAAATCGAATTCCCGACTTTTTCCCGGTTTTCCCGATTTTCCCGGTCACTTGCCACCCTGTATAATGTTCCAATTGGTCGATTTCATAATATAATTACTAATTTATCGTGAAGACAAAAGTTATAAGGTTGCTTCTCCACATCATTGCTTCACTTCAGCTAACCTCCCATATAAAATTTTGATCGGCTGAACATGCTTTTAGGATCGAAGCGAAGATACTTGCTTTAATTACACCGTAATCCGTTGATTGTTGGTTAAATAATTGACAAAATAATAATGCGGTGACACAACCGATGAGCTGACTATTGGCACAATTACCCTACTCAATTAAAAGGGTATCGGTTGTCTCATCCATCAAATGAATTGAATGAAAATAACAAAATCAAAGAATTTAAATTCTAGGATATTCTACTCAAAGAAAACATTATATGAAAGGTACACATTCCCCGGGCAATCTAGGAAAGCAAATCTGACACCCCTGGATCAAAGAGCCCTGGTCTTCCCGGCCACCCAGTTTCCAGTTTCTTGTTTGGTTTAGGAAATGAACAAATTTGCTGCTGTGCTGCCGTACTGTGCTTTGCTTTGCTTTGGGCCGCCTCCGATCTGTGCGCCATTTGACCTTCCAGTCAGTCCACCGCCTACTCAGTTTCGTACGGGTAAAACGTGTGGTCACTACACGTAACGGCGAAAATGAACCTACCTACCTACACATAGCCTACTGTGCTTCGATGAAATATCGTTTGGTTTTACTTTTCCGTTTGTTATTTTAAAGGTTGATACAGCGTTGACCGATAATTATGCTCACGTGTCGACGTTAAAATGTTTTAAAGCGACGGGAGTAGGAAAGCATATTTCAAAAGTTGAGGATATTAATTTCATTAATGAGTTGACTTTGTGCGACGTTTCTTTCAAGGTCAGTTTGTCCGAGATGTGCTTTGCAAATTGTACAACACTTGCCGGCTCTGGCTCCGTGTCACGTTCGGTCGGTCGGTCGTCCAAACAGTGACAGTGACAGATACGATGTTTATCACCCTTGTCTGAACCATTTTCTCTTTTAGTACAATCCCCTTCGTTGATTCACCGCCTCCCCTCCCCCAATTTCTCCGCACAACAACCGGAACAACTTCACTCCTATTATCCACACACAACAAGTGCGCTCGGGGTGCCTTGATAGCTGAGTACGCCAAGTGACCTAGAAAAAAAGGCACAAGGAAACACAGATTCCGAAGCAGTCAACAAGCTTCGACTATGCAGTGCACTGAACCGAATGCATCCAATAATCATCACCAGTTTGTCAATGACGTGCCCCTCGGTGCAATGTGGCGCGAATCCTGGTACTTTCTGCTGCGCTATGGCAAAATTGATAACGACGTCGGCCCTGAATGGAGAGAGGGGAGGTTTGGTGATGGAAATTGGCAACACGGTAGGTGAGGTGGTTGGTCTGTGTTTTTACCATCAGATTTGCCTCACGGCACTTCACGACCACAATCGCAGCAGGCTTGGCTGAGGTTAGGATTTTGTTTTGAGGTTAGCGAATAGCGCTTGATTGAATTTGTTCTTCGCTTTGCGGATTCGAACAGACAGGTCATCGTTGTATGGAAACTATGAATGGATGCAGGCTTCAACTGGAGAACGCTTCGTTAGAGCTCGAACAGTCAATTCTTCTGCGAGCCCAACTTTATTGCTTTACGACGGCACTGGTTTATTGGGTCACAAAATCTCAAAAGTAACAAATTGAATCTCTTGAAGCTTTAATCGTAATAGAAGCTCTCGGAACGATCTCTCGTAAAAAAAGTGGAAACGTACCAGCTGTGTCCCATTATACCTTCATATCTGATGATACGCGCTTCGTTGAATTCATCATAACCTATACCAGCCCAGCCCAGCCCAGCCAGGATGGAACGGAAGAAGCCCATTGTCCTTAACAAGCCACGTCCCGAAAACCTGCTCAATACGAAGAGACGAAAACAAAATTCAACATCATTGACAGATTTTTCGTAAATAATATAATAATGGCTCCCGACTGGATCCAGACCATCATATCACGGATAGCTCGACAGCGACTCCCCACCGCCCTCTGGTCGTAACCGTAAAAAACGACCACTTTATAGCAGCAGGCTGTGCAATTCCGAGACGGCCGGTTCAGTCGAGAAGGCACTCAACTTGATTAAATCTGGTGTCAAATGTCAGAGCACGTTAACACCGCAATAGACTGGCCAATGTGTTTTCGTTTTTTCCTCCTTCTGGAGACCAGAAAGCAATCCCCGCAAATACACGATTAGGGATTTCAATTGAAATCTGCCATTTCATGTTTTTTTTTCTAATGAAAACAAAACATTTTGACGTATTTTCTCATTCATCAGTCAGTCAGTCGGAGTCACACCCCGACTACGATTCTGCTTGAGCACAATCCCTCAGAAGAAAAAATAAACTAAAAGCACGGTATTCCCAAACTCCAACAGGTTGCACTTCTAACCGACACCGAGTTTAACGGGCAGTTCATCAATCTTCTCTCTCTCTCCCTGCTTCTCTCGAACACTGACGAAGTGAAAGATGACCTTCTTGTTGAGCAGATTATCGTCCAAGCCTACTTTGCTGTTTGTGATTAGGACGAGATTTTGATCAACTATTCATGGCGATGGGCTTTGAGCCAGAGTGGATAATCAGGGTCACGGACACGAAGAAGATGAGTGACGACAGGCTATTAAACGTATCAAACTGATGCTGCTGCTGCTTCTATTGTTCAATCAAAAATTAATATGCTGTTTGAAAGAGACGACCACGGTAACATCGGTGTGTTGGAAAAGTTGACCCATTGTAAATTGACATTCAGTCATATCTTGGATTAGTGAAAGCATGAAAATTTGATTTCCATTTTGTAAGTCTTTTCAAGGGTTCAGCAAATGGTAATCCAGCTTAAACTGTTTGGAAAAACAGAAGAGAATATTCGAGAAAAATTCTCTTTAAGACGAAGACTTGAAGCATAGTAAAACAGAAGAAAAGATTAGTGGATTGAGGGAACAGAAGAATTGAAGAACAGATGAATAGAGAATCAGAGCACCAATAGAAAAAAGAAAAATCAGTTAGCGCACCGAAAAATTGGTATCTGCTAAAATTAGTTGAATAATGCTTTTTTTTTGAAAATCACAATAGATAGCAGAGAAGAATGGAAATAAACATCAAATCAGAATAATTACAAAAGCAAAAACACTAAAAAATGGGTAATACAAAAAATTTAAGCAGATTTAGGAGAAAACGAGCAAAGTTTAAAAAAAAAGGATTCATACAGTAAAAAAAAAAACAAATAGGCACAACAGTGAAAAAGGTTAAACAATCAAAAAAGTAAAACAGTACAAAAGATAAAAGAGCAAGTGAGGTAAAACACTAAAAAAGGGAAAACATTAAATTTAAAGTGTGAAATAGTAAAAAAGGCTAAACAGTAGAAAAAGGAAAACAGTAAAAAAGGAAAAAGGTAAACCAGTTTTATTGAAAAAGGTAAAAGATATAAAAAAAATAATAGGTATAGGAATTATAATAAGGTAAAGCAGTAAAAGAAATAAAACTGTGAAACAGTAAATAAGTCAAAATAGTAAAAAAGGTGAAACATTAAAAAATGTAGAACAGTTAAAAGAAATAAAACAGAAAAAGGGAAACAGTAGAAAAAAATGGTAAAAACAGATAAAAAGGTGAAATACTGATTAAGGTTAACCAGCAAAACAGTAAACATAGTAAATCAGTAAAAAATGTGAAACAGTAAGAAAAGAAAACAACTAAAAAAGGTAAAACAGGAAAAAGGTAAAACAATAAATAAAGCAGTAAAAGAAGTAAAACAGTGAAAAAGGTAAAACAATCAAAAAAGGTAAAACAGTACAAAAGATAAAAGAGCAAATGAAGCAAAACACTAAACAAGGGAAAACATTGAATTAAAAGGGTGAAACAGTAAAAAAGACAAAACGGTAAACAAGGTCAAAAAGTAAGAAAGGAAAAACACAAAAAAGGTAAACCAGGAATAAAAGTAAAACAATGAACAGAGTAGTAAAAGAAGTAAAACAGTGAAAAAGGTAAAACAATCAAAAAGGTAAAACAGTACAAAAAATAAAAGAGCATGTGAGGTAAATTTTTTTTTGAGATGACACTAAATTTCGATGTTTTCTGCAGTTTTAAGAGTTTCGGCATCTAAAAAAAATTTCGATTTTGGGAATTTCATGTACTCCCCCCTATGGTGCTTTTTCAAGATCGAAAATTGTCAAACCTTTACCACCGGGCAGCACCCCTTAAGCATGTCCAATTTAGGTCAAATTTTGCATGAAGGCTTTTTTCGAGGTGCTTAAACTTTTGAGCACTAGAACTTAACGAAAATAGAGGTGATCCCAAAATTTTGGCACCCTTATATATATATATATATATATATATATATATATATATATATATATATATATATATATATATATATATATATATATATATATATATATATATATATATATATATATATATATATATATATATATATAGAGCGATAAAAATCAACGTGTTTTGTCGGGTACGTCACTTACACAATCATATCTCCGCAACCAAAAGTCACAGCCATTTGATCTTCGAACTTGATCAATGACCCGACAGTAGCTTTCAAACGAGCCCAAGTTTATCAAAATCGGTTCAGCCATCTCTGAGAAAATTGAGCGCGTTCAAATATCTTCGAAAAGTGCACACACACACAGACATTTTCCGATCTCGTCGAACTGAGTCGAATGGTATATAACACTATGGGTCTCCGAGGCTCCGTTCGAAAGTCGGTTTTTCTATAGAGAAAGGGAAAAAGGAAAAAATACGGAAAAAGGTAAACTAGTTTTACTAAAAAAGGTAAAAGATATAAAAAAATAATAGGTATAGGTATCGTAATAAGGCAAAGCAATAAAAGAAGTAAAACAGTAAAAAAAGGTAAACTGAAAAAAGTAAAACAGTAAAAAAAGTAAACTAGTAAAAAAGGTAAAACAGTAACATAATTAAATCAGTGAAAAGGTAAAATAGTAAAATAGGTAAAACAGTATAAAAAGTGAAACAACAAAGAATGTAAAACAGTAAAAAGGTAAAACAGTGAAACAGATAAAACAGTAAAAAGGGTAAAACAGCAAATAAAGTAAACACTAAAGAAAGTAACAGTAAAGTAAAAAGATGAATCAGTAAAAAAGACACAACAGTAAAAATGGTATAACAGTAAAAAAGATAAAACAATAAAAAAGGTAAAAAGTGAAAATAGTAATAAGTAGAACGGTTAAACGGTAACAAATGTAGAATATTAAAAAAGGTAATACAGTACAAAGGCAAAACAGTAAAAGAGCTAAACAGTAAGAAAAGTAAAGACAGTACAACAGTAAAACCAGTAAAGATAGCAAAACTGTAAAAATAGTAAAACAGTAGAGACAGGAAAAGCCAAAAAAAAAACAATAAAAATAGTACAACAGCGAAAATAGTATAACAGTAAAATCAGGGAACACAGAAAAAATTGTAAAATCTGTAAAAACAGCAAATAAAGTAAAATCTGTCGAAACAGTAAAACGAATAATAACAGTAAAATCTGAACACAGCATGGAACAGTGGAAACAGTAAAATCGGTGAAATCAAAAAACCAAATATAGTAAAACAGTAGGAT
This sequence comes from Malaya genurostris, assembly GCF_030247185.1. Classification (NCBI taxonomy): domain Eukaryota; kingdom Metazoa; phylum Arthropoda; class Insecta; order Diptera; family Culicidae; genus Malaya; species Malaya genurostris. The sequence continues at coordinate 164,509,251 of NC_080570.1, read as the reverse complement.
ACAGTCCAATAGTAAGGGAGCAAAAACAGTTGAACCAGTAAAAATAGTAAAAACAGTGAAAATAGAAAAAAATAATAAAACAGTAGAAATTGTTCTACCAGTCAACTACTCTAAATGTGATGATACGAGATTCAGCAAGCAACCCAATTGTGTAGAGCTACGACTATGATCAAACTTTGCACGGCCGGATGAGTGGTTCAACTTTCAGTCTCGAACCCGTATCACCATCAAGTCAACTCGGTACGTCAGATTTTCGAAATCGAAATTTTACAACTCAACGGATCCGTAGATTAAAGTAAAAATCCAATGTAAATAAACGATTTTTATTGCATATTAATTCAACCAACGATTCTTAGACATGTGAAGAAACATTAAGTGCTGATACAAGTAATTATTGAAAAGAATTTAAATCAGATAAACCACTTCACTAAGTTTAGTTTTGCAATGACTGAGTGGAAGCATATATTGATGAAGCCAAAGGAATGAGAAATTCACAGAAAAGAAGATTTTTCGGAAAAAGATACACTCAGAGACAGGACTTGAACCTGCGTTCTTATGCAATCCGTGCATACGCGTTTTACCATTTCCGCCGCCCTGAGCTGTGGTAGACACAGTTCTACAACAGACCCGAGTTGGTAAACGTACATCGAAAAAAAAAAAACTTCACTAGGCTTCTATTTTTGACAAAGATCAAAAAGATGAAAAATCGGATAAAATGGCACTTCGCGGGGAAATTAACGAAAGAAAACTTTCGATGAGCTTTACAGTGCGGCTCGTCAAAGCACATTTTTCTGTTGGCAAACCCTCGGGAAATTATGCTCCGACTGCATTTAGATTAATACGGGAAGCACAGCTTAAGTGTTGATCACGGTGTTAGGAAATGCACCGACGACTATCGAGATGTTAGTGACCTTCGTTAGTTTCAAGGGAATATCTCAGAGAAATTCATAAAAAAATAACAGCAAAACAGAATGAATAAAATTGCTAAATAGTTACGGTAAATTCGATTTCGTTGCTCAATTTTTCAATTTCTTTGAGTGCTTCATTAAGTTCATATGCAGCTAAATATGCTTGAAAACAAATCACAACAATTTAAATTTGCCTCAGAATGTAGGCTTTAAGTGAAGGTTTAACATAAAATTATTCAAAAATATTGATTGTCGTTTTTTTTTTATTTTAGTTTTTCGGTTGATTTTCTAATTTTTGAAAAAGCATTCAACTGTTTTTTACAGTGTATATTTTTTAAAGTGTGCCCAATCGATTCTTAAACACCATTTTTGTACAACTCAGTTTCCGAGTTATCATGATTTGAAGAAAGTTCATGCAAAAAATATGTATACGCCCTTTTTAAGAATAAGTCTAAGTATTAAACTTGGATTTTTCATATGCCAGGAAATAACAGATAAAGTATCCAAAGTAAATTGTACTCGATCGCTAAACATTCTAGTACTCGAGAAATCAACTTTACACTGGTTTCTGTTTAGAAAAAGGTTAGTCCGAAATAACCTAACCTTACCCAATTTCACACATTTCTGAAGATTGTCCATGTTTAATCGTAGTTTACACTAAAAGAGTACTAATAATCACTCTGAAATCGATTTTCTTCTACTCCGAGTTTACTTTTATTGCTAATATCTATTTGTACTATTGAATAAATGAAAAAAAAATCGTTGCAAATCACTACTGCCGTTTTAGTTTGCTTTGGCATCTTGTCACTACACCAAAGTTTTTTTTTTTTGAATCTGTCACTTCTGGTTCCGGAGATGCGTTCTTTATCGATCGATTTTCTTAGAGATCGCTAGGCCGCTTTCTACAGATCTGGGCTCGTTTGAAGGATGCCATTGGACCATTGATCAAATTCGAAGCACAAATGGCTGTCATTTTTGAATCCAGACATAAAATGGTATAAGTGACGTAAACGACTAGTAGCGCACACTTTTCATCAGCTGAATTTTCTCGAAGATGACTCAACGAATTTCGAAAAAGTAACTTATTTGGAAACTAACAATGTCAATTAAAAATTTGGAAGGATTGTGGCGAACATTTCCGTTTCGAGAAACCAAATCCCAGTGGTTTTCAATGCCACAAAGCTTCTCGGACATAAAAAAATCGATCTCGAAAGACTTAAACTCGTTTGAAAGCCACCATTAGGATAGAATCTTACAAATGTTTGATTGATACTATTTAAATGGCAAAAGAAAGGCATAATCACACCACTAGAAGGACTAAGAAGGGTTTTTTTTAAATAAAAGATTACTTTTGCACCTCGGGTTTTCTTCTAATAGAACTTTAATGGAGACGCATGGTTGATTGCTATTTGTTTAAGAAATCTCAAATATAGAGCCTTCCCACATTTTTAAAAATATATGAAACTGAAGTTCTTCAATGTGTCTAAAAATAGTTAATTTATTATAAAGAAATCCAGAGAAATGCGAAAAAAATATATCAAAATTTTCAATAATTTTTTTATAAATACTCAAAAAATAAAAAAAAATGTGAACCTTCCTTGCAATCTTTCTTCTTGCTTCCTTCCATCAAAACGCTGAACATCTCTGGAGTCACTTTTCTTGGCACATTGGTCAAAACTGCGGAGGCAGTTGGGTGGATTTATGTTTTTATCGATGAAATCTACGTTCTTATCGCGGCACCACTGGATTACTTTCCGGCTGTAGTGGCAACTGGCCAAATCTCGCCAAAACGTCACAGGACTTTTACGAGCTTTAATGAAAGGTAGTACGCGGTTTTAGAGGCATTCTTCCTTGTACAGCTTCGAGTTCATCGTCTTATTCGTTACGAAAACACTTTGGTCTTTGCTCCGCAGCTGCAAATCCCTTGCCAAATCATCAGTTTTTTTTGGGGAAATTTGTCCATTAAAGCAGGAACATCTTGTGCCGTTGCCATGTAAAATTTTTGGCCAAGAAGCTGTCCGAAATCCATTTTGACGTAGGTTTCATCGTTGAAAGGCAGTCATCCTGTGGACTTCGTCAAAACCTGCTGGTACAATTTCCGAGCTCGGGTTTGGTTGCTGTCCCGACTCGATAAGAACGCTTCCATCTGAAATAACTTTTGACGCATTGCACAAAACATCGTGAAATTTCTTCCACAGAAACTGGGCACCTAGGTAAACAAACTGCTGTGAAAAAATGGCACTGTCCGTGCCACTACAATACAATAAATGATTCCGGATTCTAGCTGGACAGAACTTTAGTCATATTCCTAGTCCCAGCTACAATTCAAGTATCAGTCTCACTTATAATTTCAATACCATAATTTTAGATCGATTAGGAGCTCAATGTCAATCCCTTTTCTTATTTCAGTCTCTGGTCAACTCGCACACCCAAACTCATTCCCATTTTCAATCTCAGTTCCAGTACTAATCTCGAACCCAATTACAAAACCACAAAACCTTGTTTCAGCTTTTAAACCAATCCCAGTTGCATTTCCAATCTCAATTCCAATCCGTGTCCCAAATTCAGAACCTGTAGCAGTTGAATAATTTGTTTCTGATTAGTTGCTAATTAGTTGCAATAGTTTTGGATTTGTTAAACAAGCACCCCTCTTAGGTAATAAGCTTGAAAACAAATTCAGGCCCAGTGAACAATTTGTTTCCTCTTTGTTGCAAAACTTTTGAGTTTAAAGACTGTCCCAGAAAGTATGGACGCACTTTGATTTCGCTGTAAATAATTCACAAGTGTTAGATATTCAAATTTTATTCGATATACTGATAATATTACACTACAACAACAGAATATTATTCTCAACATTTGCTACTTAGCCATTGTAGACTAGTAGGTAGTATACCATTCTACCGTTGATTTCGAGTAGTGGCAAGAAGCAAGATCTGGCCAGAATACAACAGGATTCTTATGGTTTCGAATCATGGGTAGAAGTTGTTTTTGTAAACATTCCTTCATGTATATTTCGCTGTTCATTAAAGCAGTGGTGATGAAGGGTTTCGAAATCTTACCGCAGCTACAAATTGCTTGCCAGACCATAGCTTTTTTACCAAATTTTTCCACTTCAATCGATGTCTCGGACTGGTTGAACACTTGCCCTTCTCGCACCGTATAATATTGTGGTCCCGGCGAGTAATTTGTACCGGATTTGTAATCGAGTTTCACGTAGGTTTCGTCGTCCATGACGAAAGCTTTCGAACCCTCAGCCTGATCGATGCTTCTTATTTCGGACTACGTTTTGGTTGTTTCTGATTCTTATAGGTTCGAAGATTCAAACGTTCTTTAGAATCGTTCTTTAGTGCCCACTTTTTTGGCCCCATCCCGAACTGAAACCTCCTTCGTTTGCTCGAACGCCTTCAGTATACGTTTATCCAACTGAGGGTTAGCAGGACCTCTTTTTCGACCCGTTTTCGGTTTATCCTCAAAAGTGTTATCCTCACCGAACTTCCTGATTGCATTTCGCACGGCTTTTTCACTTACTCCTTCCATTTTTTTCCATCTTTCTCAGTGACAGTCCGCGTTCTGTGCACCATTTGTACACAATTTTTCGACGTTGTTCTGCTGAAAGTCCACGCATTTCGAAACAAACTAATAAAAACGAATAAACAGCTGCACAAGTGGTTAGAGAAGAGTGAAAACAACAGGACGCAGCCATAAAAATTGACAGATTCTGAACCATTGCGAAATGGCAGCGGTTTTTGGTTGCGTTCATACTTTCTGGGACAGCCTTTACAGGTGGATTTTTTTCACGAATAGTTCGTATGACGTGAACGATGTGTTTTATGTTTTTGATAACATATTAAAACCCAGTGAATGCTTTGTTTCTAATAAGTTGTTAATTGATTGCGAAGGTTTTGAATTTTTTCCCAAACCAGAAACAAATGATTCACTGAGTTTCAAGTTTGTTTTCAAGCCTATTTCGGAGAGTTCGTTAATTTCACATTAATTTTGCAAAGCCCTTGTAAATTTGTAATAGGTATAAATAAGGTATAAGTATGTATGTAAAAAAAAACAAAAAGTGTTTGATTTCGGGAGAGTTTGTTGAAACCTAGAAGTGGTGTCTTATATTTGCGTACAGAACTAAAGAGCCATAGGATACCGAGCTGGTGATAAATTATTGTTAATGACTGCGGGAATAATTTTTGAACCAAATGTTCCATAACTTGTTGAATTTTTTTGTGTGCTGAAAATGCAAAAATTTGATTCTCGAATTGAACAACTGAAAAATTATCTGTATTAGGTTCCACTTTATTCGCCATTTCCCGCCAGCAACGCCAAACAACCGAGGAACGGGGGGACTCGAGAATCATGATGCTGATAATATAAATGAACAAAAACTGTGCCCCGCATTTTCTCCGGCATCGACAGCAAATGCAAATGACGACACGGACAATAGAGCGTCAGTCTGTGCCGTCGGGATTATGGCTCGTTATTGGCATTCGCGGAGCAGCGCGATAATCCCATTCCTAGGCAAGCCATGACAAAAAAAAAATAATTTGTTTTTGAATCCGCCACACGAGCGCTGTATGTCAGAGCGAAGCACGGCTCCATCAAAGGTGGCCTCGACTCCACTGTCTGACACAAGTGGTCTGACAGTTGATGCACGCGGCAAAATTTTGTCTCGTGGACTAATGGAAGATAGATTATGGCAGATAATTAAACTTTTTTTCTCTCTCTCTCTCTTTTTTTCGCTATTCTATTCGACGGAAAATTAAATGCTAAGTCGCGCGAGCAGCTGAATGTAATTAGTAAGTTGATGAACGTCGTAAATATTGAAAACGAAAAAAAAAACCTCTAAGAAAAGAACCAATTTTGCTGGAGTTTTATTTTTTTTTCGCTGCCGACAAAACACAATTTCGGAAAGTTATCCATCACCAACGGAACCGAACCATGCACGGATGCTGGGAGGGGGGGGGGGGGAAGGAGGCAGACGGTGGCATAAAACAAAAAAAGTGCATTTGCAGCAGCAAAGTTCCGTTCGGTAATCTCATTTTGTTGATTCTTTCGTTGAGGAGTTTGAAGAGAAACTCTCCGGCGAATGTTTCATCAGTGTTTGTGCAAATTCAATTACGCCGACCCATCCCCGGTCTTCGTCGGTCTCCGGTCATAGAAGAAACCAGACCATCATCGGCAAAACGGAGGCATTCCGTGGCAACCGTGGCCTGTGCCGGAGATGAGATGCACTCGCATGAACGAAGATGTTTGTTCGCGGGACCGATCGGGAGCAGACTGTCAGCATTCTTTGTGTGTGTGTGTGTGTGTGTGTGTGTGTGTGTGTGTGTGTGTGTGTGTGTGTGTGTGTGTGTCTGTGTGCCTTATCTCTACAACTATTCCGGGAGCCCCCCGGCGTACTACGAGGGGCCATATTTGAGCGAGTGCGGTTCAGTGCTGGTACGATCTGATGAATTCTCCTTTGGGGATTTGACTGGATCCGAAATATCCTCGGAAGCTGCTGCCAAGTCGGAAGAAATTGAATTACGTATTTCATTCGTCCCGCTTGCTTTTATGTGATTCAGCTCCATATGTTTGGTTCTCTGTGTGTGTGAGTGTGATAATTTTCTAACTACGACTCAGCGCAAGCCATTTTCAATTATCCAAACTTGTCGCAAATCCATCACCCATCTTCAAGCAACAGTTTCAAGCTATCTGCGAGCGCAAATAACCCCAATTTTTCCCGTCATTATCTTATAATCCTTGCGGTACCGTTCAATCCGAGTAACGAGATTTTGCACCATAAACGCTCTACGCCTTACTCCGAAAGCGAACCGACCCCGTGTTTGTGGCTGTGTGTTTGCACACAGAGTGGTGTACAGTTTTGTCACGGCACACTAGATCCGACTTCGGCAATGGAGCGAAATCCAGCTTATGGCTGTTGCTTCAGCCCTTAATCCTAATTGCCGTGTACACACAAAACTGGATGTCGTTGTTCAACCCCAACCAGAGTCTCGGTTCGCACAGAAGTGACATACACACACACCTACGCTGTTTACACACATTGCGAAGAACAATAAAACAGCTAGCAAAATATGTACAGCAAATATCTTCGCAAAATAAAATATCTACGTCGGTAGGCTGTCGGACAGGTAGTGAACTACGACTACGACTACGGACGATGGAAGATGGAACAGGCTAGCGCAGCTTACAGGTTTGCCATTAGAAGGCTCTAGTGTTTCGCGTTTAACCGGTGCTACGTTATTTATGGTCGTTATTTACGGCGCCTACTGCGATACTCTCACACACACGGGCAGGCTTGGCGTGATCGTAGCTTCTTTCTCCTCCGTCGATCCGAATTCGACCGCGAAGGCAAGTGGGCCGAACCGGAGCGGATATAAATTCAAATCTCTGTACCCCCTTCTCTCCGTGCCGCGAGTGTAGTGAATTAACGCAGGGGCAATGGGATGGGATAGGGAGGTGAGGTCAGCATAGCTAAATGCGATTGGATTTTTATCTCGCCCTTGCGCTCTAGTCCAGTTCAGGATCGTAAAGCTCCAACCCGGTGGTGTGCGCTCCGGGAGTTGTAATTAGACCAGACAGGGAACTACAACAGTGTCTTTTGAATTAGGTCGGGATTAGCGTGTAGCTAAAAGAAGCATAGGGCTTACAAGCAGGAGTAAAATAACAGACTGTAGTCGAGCAAATTTGGTGTAAAAAAAATGCTACCCGATTCCAGTATGAAAATTCAACCAATTTTCGTAGAAAAACGAAACTTCAAGTTACATCATACTATCGAAAAACGAAACAACTTCCTAACGTTGAAGGTCAAAAAACAAAACGGAATTCGTCTCGAAATTTAATCCACCACCGACAGAAGAGACAGCATCCGAATTGCACCGGTTGTACTTAAATTTTTTTTTTTCACTTTTCCTACTTCGAAGTGACAGCCAGAGCCCGGACTACTTTGATGTGTTTGGAAAGGATGCACGACGAAAAAAAACTAAATAAATGCCGTACGAAAAAGTAATCGCAGAGAGCTGTTGAATGTGGCCTTTTGCTCAAGGCTGACTAGATGGTCGACGATGATGATGATGATGATGATGCTCATGTTGGTTTTGTCGAGACGAAAGTTCTATCTGTGACGGTCTGACCAACTCTCGAACAGGCCGCCAGCTGTTCCCAGTGCCCATTCTTCATTCGAAATCGGATTCATTAGAAGAATCATTGGTTGAATTGGAATAAATCCAGGCGATTGAACCGCTTTGAAAACTGTTCGAATGGAAAACCATTAGAACGACTTGATTTCGAACATTTCGTTGAGCGAATGAGTTGTCATTGTTACGCATTTTGTTCCATAATTTGCCTACTGCGGATGCGGCTTGTTCCCATGATTAATGGTTTTTGGTTTACCTCCGACCCCCGACCACATCGAGATTTCTCGCCTAAAATTTTCGTTCCAACCGTAACGGGAAGCCGTCAGAATAATTAATCGTCCGAAAAATGACTGGATTAATCTAACTTACCAAATTGCTGGCTGAAACTGTAAACCAAAGATATTGATGATTCCCGGAGCTCACTTTCGTACTGTGTCACGGTCGCCATGTAGCATATCTGACTATTATTTTGGGGTACTTGTGAAACGAGATTTCGCCTAAATTTTCTTGTTCTGTAACTAGCAAAAACTTTATGTCTGATTAGCGGTTTAGGCTGAGCTACTGAGTGGCATAACAGTTCAATAAATAAACTGTTAAAGACTGTCCCAGAACGTATGGACGCAACCAAAAACCGCTGCCATTCCGCAATGGTTCGGAATTTTTATGGCTGCGTCCTGTTGTTTACACTCTTCTCTAACCACTTGTGCAGTTGTTTATTCGTTTTCATTAGTTTGTTTCGAAATGCGTGGACTCTCAGTAGGACAACGTCGAGAAATTGTGTACAAAAAAGAAAGATAGCAAAAATGGAAGGAGTAAGTGAAAAAGCCGTGCGAAACGCAATCAGGAAGTTAAACCGAAAACGGGTCGTGAAAAAAGGTCCAGCTAACCCTCAGTTGGATAAACGTATGCTGAAGGCGTTCGAGCAAAAGAAGGGGGTTTCAGTTCGGAATGTGGCCAAAAAGTGGGCACTTCGAAGTAAAATGTTCTTCGTGCTATAGAACGTTTGAATCTTCGAACCTGTAAGAAGCAGAAACAACCAAAACGTAGTCCGAAACAAGAAGCATCGATGATCAGGCCGAGAGTTCGAAAGCTGTACAATACGATTCTTGCTGGAAATTTGAACTGCATAATCATGGACGACGAAACCTACGTGAAACTCGATTACAAATCCTTGCCGGGACCACAATATTATACGGTGCGAGAAGGGCAAGAGTTAAACCAGTCCGAGACATCAATTGAAGTCGAAAAATTTGGTAAGAAAGCTATGGTCTGGCAAACAATTTGTAGCTGCGGTACGATTCCGAAACATGTCTCGACAGCTGAAACCATTCAACAGTTCGAAAAAGATTGGAAAAAAGTGTCAAAACTTGTCGCCAAGAAGTCTGTACGGAATTTAATGAGGAACGTTCGCAAGAAGGTGCGCCAGCTAGTCTACAAAGGCTAAGTAGCAAATGTTGAGAATAATATTCTGTTGTTATCGAATAAAATTTTGAATATCTAACACTTGTGAATTATTTACAGCGAAATCAAAGTGCGTTCATACTTTCTAGGACAGTCTTTAAATAGTCGGAAAAAAGCCAAGTTTTACAAAAATGCGGTGTATTAATGATTATCAAAAATTCAGTCAAGTTTTCGAATAAAAATACTAAAATAATTTCCTATTTTTTGTTTCACATTGAAAAAAAAATAGATTTTCAAAATTTAAAGTTGATTTGAAAAAAAAATCACAATTGTAGCTTTGAAGAGTCTTTGCTCCAAGATAGAGCTTGAAATTGAAAATCATAATCATCTAAGCTAAAACTCAATTTATAAGGAGAGATCAAAAACAAGTTTTTGTTAGTTTTAGTTTTTTCTCCTTTGAAGCTCCCATTTTGCAATATAAGAACGGTTGGTAGGGATTAAAATTACCTATCTTGGAACAAAATTTCGTTCAAATTGAAAGCGTGTTTTTTTTTAAATCAACACTAAATTTTGATAATCTATTTTTTTCAGTGTAGGATTCGATTAGACGAATTCCGTGTCAAATCGCACTCAGATTTGTACGAAACTTTTTAGACATGTAGACTTGAAGTCACGAAAAGTTACTTTGCATACTTTGTTTTTTTTCCAAAATTGATCTAGACTGTGTTTTGAAAAGGGTCTAACATTTTCTATCAAATTTTTCAAATAGTTGCAGTTGAAAAAAAAAAGTTTTGTGCTAGTGATTATCAAAGAATAGTCGAATTTTCAAATAAAAATACTAAAATAAGTCCAAGTCAAATTCCACACTGAAAAAAAATGAATTTTCAAAATTTTAAGTCGATTTAAAGAAAAAAAAATTTTAGCTTTGAAGAATTTTTTCCCCAAGACAAAACTAAATAGATATATTGAGACAAAATTTCATTCAAAATCGAAATTTTTTTTTTTTTGTAAACCAACTTGAAATTTTGACGATCGATTTTTTCCAGTGTAGGATCCGATTCGACGAAATCCGTGTCAAATTGTACTCGAAGTTGGCGGCACCCTCTCAGATTTGAATGTAACTTTCATGTAGACTTAGTCTTAAAAAGTCACTTTGCATACTTTGTTTTTTTCAAAAGTCGAACTAGCCTGTCTTTTGAAAAGGGCCTAACTGTTTCTACCGTTTTTTTCCAAATAGTTGTGGGTTAGATCTCTATTGTTTTCAGACATTTTGTTCCCACATCCCCTTTTTACTCCGTTTCCACAATATTTACTTTTCTTCATTCTCTTCCGCAACATCACCATCATCGTCCACGTTAGACCGCTCCAGTCGAAAACCAGCATGCGGGCCACCCGCCGGGCCTTCGTAGCCTGGGGGTGTTTCCCGCGGACCCACACGGACCGAAGGATGCGGCCTACATGGATATTCGCCATTTGGAAGACCCTCATCCAATATTCAATTCACCTCGCCTGCTGAAAGCTGAATTGTCGAGAATCCACTACCCCGATACTACATTACATAATGATACTATTCTAGTGTCAAGTTAGTCGTAATTAAGATTAGTAAATACCCTTGGCATCTTAGAGCTTAAGCAGTGTGCCTAAAAACTATATTATAATATTGAATAAAAAAAAATAGTTGTGGTAGAGGAAAGACAATCCTAAAAAAAGTGGTGTACCAGTAATTTTCGCAAAATCAGTCACATTTGCGAATATAAATACTGAAAAAAAGTCCTACACTGAAATAAATCGACTTGCAAAAAAAAATACATAACTTTCTATTTTGATGAAATTTCGTTTCAAGATAGGTTCCTTACTATCCGTTTATGCATTGTGAGATAAGCACTTTAATAAAAAAAAAAGTTTTTCCAACAAAAAAAGTACATGAAATTTCCGAAATCGAAAAAAAAATTTTGAAGGAAAAAAAATTCTAGAAATTACATTAAACGTCGAGATTTATGGTTTTTTCAAAATAAAAATGTTCAAAAAACAAAAAATTCGAGATGACAGTAGATCTTGACTACACATACGATTTTAAGGAATTTGACATCAAAAAAAATTGTTCGATTTGGGAAACTTCAAAATTAAAGTCAATTTTTCAAACAATTTTTTCGAAATGACACTAAATCTCGACGTTTCATGCAATTCTAGGACATTCGGTTTCAAAAAAAAAAGACGATTTCAATTTTTTTAGTCGATTTTATTCAGTGTACGATTCGATTAGTAGTAGTACGACATTTTTCTATCAGAATTGTCATTTTCCGGTTATAACTAACTGTAAAAAAAATGGTAGATAAAGTTTGGCTCTTTTGAAAAGACAGTCTAGATCAGTTTCTCGGAAAAAATAATGTTTGCAATGTGGTTTCTTATGACAAATTCTATCTGTCCAGAAAGTACCATCAAAATCGAAAAAGGTGCTGCCGACATTTGCTCGAGTCGACACGAAATTCCTCTATTGTAATGTTGTTTCAGATGTTTTTGTTGGCTGTCAAATTGACTGGTGTAATGTTTAAGAATCGATTTTGTTTTTTAATTTTTCATTATTTTTAAAGTTTCGTTTTCGATTCGTCAGTGCAAAGTAGTTAAAATTGATCTGCTAGTGCTAGTTTTTGGTTCAACTGACAGCTTGTTAGAAACGGCCTACAGAAAAGAGTCTAAATGAGTCATTGTTCTTCCGTAACGTAGGTGAACATTTCCTTTCATTCCGAAGTTTCCTCTTTTTGCTGAAATTGAAACAACTCCTGACGACGGATTGTCTTCGAAAAGACGGCTGAAACGTAAGTCGATTGAAATATTCCTCGTCCAATCAAAAGACTAAACTTCCAACAAATCAAATTCCTCAACTCATTACCGACACGCATCACTGGCCCGGAGTTCCGTTTCGGTAAACTGAAGCACTACTACTATGCATTGGGGAATCGTTATTTCCGTTCGGTTGGAACCGTCCTCCCTTTCCCCAGTCCAGTAGTAAACCAATGCCCTTCCGTAGCATTCCGTTTTCCCCCGGTCCACACACAACATTTTCCTGTCAGTCAGTCCCGAGCCTTAGTCAAACCAAACGTAACGAATCGTATCGGATCCAATTTTCACCCGACCAGAAGACCTCATTGTTGTACGCAATCGTTAGAATAACACCCTCACCTTGCATTCCGTACCTTTGCTCCGTCACACCCCCCCTTCGATTTCGGTGTGTGATTTGCTATAGTCGATTCTTTTCGCACTTTTTTGCCTTCATCCAAGGCAACATTGGAGCAGCTGTTTGCTAGATTGAGGAGCGAAAATCAACAGTTTGTTATTGTTGTTTCTTTGCTTTTGAAAACCGAGATCGAAGTAGGCAACCGTTTCTTTTTGCCTTTCTTTCTTTGTTGCTGCGGCACGATTCGGTCAAAGCATGTCAAGACGGACATGTTTCCATGCCAGCACCGTACCGCATTCACGTAGCTGTCTCTTCCGACCTCAGCTGTCAATCTGTTTGTATGGGAACGTGCCGGCGATTCGATTCGGATTCTGATTAATTCAATATGAAGCAGTTATCGAACGAGCCACCGCATTAGCGCATTGATTGATTTACATTACAATATTGCAAGATGTTTCGAGGCTCCGGCACAAAACCACTTTTGCATGAGTCATATTAGCATAACACGTGACAATTATTACGCTTCATTTTCCCGCAACAATCGAACCTGATCGGAATACTGTGGGACACCGTCAGGCGTCATTATCTATTCAAGTTCCCGATCCCGCTGTATAATTCCACGCTCGTTTCCTCATCATTTTCTATTGATTTGAATCAGCCAACTGCTGTAACTGTAATCGAAAGCGTTTAGTTTCACTACATGGAAGCATTGTTGTACTCAAGTTAAATGCCTACACTTGCAACAGAGTGGAGAGTTTTGAAAGACCGATACAGTTGTTGGAGTGCGCCGGGGGGGGTGGGTTAAAATCAATAAACGGTAATTATCTTAGTAACCATCGCAGTAAGCTGGGAAAAGAAAACCACTTACAGCCAACTGGGACCTTCACGATGATTATATCATTTCTCCGATCCAAGCAGGCTCTTTGTTACTGCTGCTGTTGCTGCTCTTGTTTTTGTTGTTGTTGTTATCGAAAAACACAGTTGACTGCTTCGAGGCGTTGTCAATAACGGTCCAATTATGGTCTGCTGGTAAAAGCAAAACACACACACACAGTCACACACGACAGTGCAAATAATTAGCGTAAATACAATTAGATTCAACGAGAAAAAAAACAGCGTTAGGTGTTCTGGTGGTCGTCGCACAGGTGAAAACGATTAGGTTCAATCAGCGGCATAATCAAGTTGTTATGGTGGCCGAATTTTCGCTCCCTACGTTGCTATGAAAATTTAACGAGAACTGAAATCGGTAGCGGCTTCCAGCGGATATCCAGCCGGAAGAGTTCATGTACAAGTTGAAAATAGCTTTTCAATTTCTATGTGTTGGTTGACTTAGAACCGGAGCCCCGAGTCGTAGTGTCCTGGTGTTAGAAGGAAATACGCATTGTTGTGCTTGTTTGAAACATAAGGAGAAACATTTTTTTTTAATTTTCCTGTAATAAACGTGATTAAGATGCTAATTCTTAGCGAATCATATTTTAATCTGAAGAATCTGAATTTGGTATACGGTTTTTTTTGCAATCTTCTTTCACTCGTTGTTTTTGTAAATCGATTTTTTTCAGTTTAGGACTATAGGATTTTTTTTCAGTATTTATGTGACTGATTTTGTGAAAATTACTGGTACGCCACTTTTTTTAGGATTGTCTTTCCTCTATAACAACTATTTAGAAAAAAATTTGTAGAAACAGTTTGGCCCTTTTCAAAAGACAGTCTAGTTGGACTTTTGAAAAAAAACAAAAACAAAGTATGCAAAGTGGCTGTTTGAGCCTAAGTCTACATAAAAGTTCCATTCAAATCTGAGAGGTTGCCGGCAACTTCGAGTACGATTTGACACGGAATTCGTCGAATCGGATCCTACACTGGAAAAAAAAGTTCGTAAAAATTTAAAGTCGGTTTACAAAAATAAACACAATTTCGATTTTGAATGAAATTTTGTCTCAATATAGGTAATTATAATCTCTATCAATCGTTCTTATATGGCAAGATAGGCGTTTCAATCAAATAAAAATTCTAACTAAAACTTATTCTTGTCCTCTCTTCATAAATTGAGTTTCATCTTGGAAGATGATGATTTTCAATTTATTTTTCGATAAATAGATACCGGGCAAAATATTCATTTTGGACAAGAAAAGTTCTCGTTAGTTGTCTTCAACGTGCTCATCTCAAAATGTATTAAGTGAACGCAGTTGGTAGGAAACATAATTATTTATCTTGGGGTAAAATTTCTACGAAATTAAAATTATTTTTTGCAAATTGGCTTTTAATTTTGAAAATCGATTTTCTCAGTGCGAAATTACACTAGGAATTTTTTTGAGTATTTTTAATCGAAAATTCAACTGATTTTGTGAAAGTCACTAATACAACAATTTTATTTTGTATAACTGGTCATTTCTCGAATACTACCCGTTTGAAAAAATTGATGGCAAAAAGTTAGACCCTTTTCAGAAGACAGTATATTTTGGATGCAAAGTAGCTTTTTCGGTCCAAACAATTTCATACAAATCCGAGTACGATTTCAATCGAAATTCGACTACTCGAATCCTACACTCAGGGTGGCAAGTGGATTAGCGATCTAAATTTCCCGGGTTTTTCCCGGTTTTCCCGGTGCGCGAGACTAAAATTTCCCGGTTTTATTTTATATTTTGTAGTAAAAAGATTCAATAATAGTGAGTGCTTTTTGCATGTGTTCAACGATCATTCTTCAAACCAGCAAACGTTCCGAAAGACGCAACTTATTTGTATGCATACTCAAAGAACTCGATTACTTTCATTTCCATTGAGAAGAATAGAGAGCTATCATTCTTCAATGAAGATCTTCAGTTCACTCAATCTTTGAGTAGAACTAGTTTTTTTGGACCGTTCGCGGACTGACCATCTCTAGTGTATTCCAATACTTTTTTAGCCTGGTATAGTCTGGAAAAAGAATTAAGTAAAAAATTAAAAATGAATGAACTAAAGAACAACACTCCTCCCGCAAACCCGATTCCTTCTAACAACCAGTGGTGTCTCGTAATCACCGGGTTGTGCACTGCCCCTATGGTATGAAATCAGAACCGTTTCGACGTTGCAACAGAGACAGCAATTTGTTTTCAACTGCCATAAGCATAAGCCACTGAAGCCTCACCTGAATGTGTGCATACAAGTTCTCACAGAGCCTATTTGACCAGTTGTGCAGTGCACGAGGTGCACATGAGGACGAGACGCCATTGCTAATAACATATACGATATTCTTTCAGAGTTGGGTTTTGGCTAGAGAACAAAATCCTTCTAGAATTCTTAAAATGTACGCTTGTCACTTTGGAAAAACAACAATCTATTTCTCTAGCGACTGAGATGATATAATGATGATTCTCCTATCATCGACAATTTTCGACTACTCCTTCGTCCACATCAATATCCTCATCATAGCTGATAATCTTCGAAAAAAAATTAACATAGATTCACTGAACAGACTCTTACGAACTCTGAAAAACTAATTTCAGCTTCAACGATTTGTTTCAGTCTTTGTTAAGACGTAGAGCCGTCTTGAGCTAGTTTTAATATGATCAGTATCTAACGGAGAAACAGATTGGAAAACTGACAAATCGTTGAAGGTCAATAAAAGGTTTGTGTACCTTTACCATTATGTTTGAGATCACACAATCGTCACTGTTGCTACCTCACACTAGTGGAGATCCATTAAATCAATGGATGAAACTATCGTGTGTTGTTACCTCGTAGATAGCGAAATAGACAAAAACAAAAGTCTCGAATCAGTATCGTGCGGCAAGAACAGATGGGTAGAAATAGACTCGTGATCATTGTATGTGTTTCTGTTGAATTTGTTTCCGTCGATACGGGACTGTAAGTGAATACCGTGGTGGCTAAGTACAGCGAAGCATGCTTAGTTTTCGTCCAATCAATTGGACTTTCTCTTCATGTGTTTTCATATGCAGGGTAGTTTAATTGGTAAAACAATTTCCCCGGTTAGGAGTTAGCTACGGGTTCGAGTCCCGTCTCTGCGGTAACATTTTCGCGTTTTTCATTTACATCATTGTGTTCACATGTCAGTTTTCCAATCTGTTTCCCCGTTAGATACTGATCATATTAATTTCAGCTGTCAAAGAAGGAAATCAAATACTCCTTGCAAACGGTGGATAAAGTATTCTCACAATTTGGCATTACTGAGATAAATTTTGGTGCAATTAGGAGAATCATTAGCTGACAACTAAAAACACGGCTCCTGAGAATTCTTAAAAAAATATTAAGCATGTTACTTATTCTGAAATTTGAAGACAATCACTAAAAAGGTCCTAAGTGCAATTGACAGTTCCTCTTTCTTTACTCTTTCTTTCGATTATTACGGTCCTATAGGCAATCCTTCTATCTTACACTTTGCAGACAACAACGACTGAAACTATCAACTTTCGATCTGCTGTTAAAAAAATGTTGGAAAATACAGGAATAAGCTGTAATAATTGAAAGAGAATATAAACAAAGAGAAACTGTCATTTGCACTTGGTACCTTTTCTAATATTTGTCGAAATTTAATAGAAATCCAGCAGAAGCATCCAAATTATCCTTATTTTTCAGTATGAGCATTCATTGTGTTGTTATTGATGACAACTAAGAAAGCTCTTATTAATTTAAAATTGCATACAAAAACCGTTGAGACATGAGGTGTTGGCTCCATTTTCAATGGATTGTGCACCATTGAACCTGTGTGGGACAGTAAGATGTTTCAGAACTTGTACTGAACTTCTAGTTCAAACACAAAATTGCCTTCAACTTTTCATTTGTTGTATTAGGAAAATTATGATGCTGAAAATCGTTACTAAGACTCGGACATTGACTAGTCCGAGTCTTAGTAACGATTTTCAGCATCATAATTTCCCGGATTTGCACTAAAATTCCCGACTTTCTCCAGGTTTTTCCCGGTGAAACCAAATTCCCGACTTTTTCCCGGTTTTCCCGGTCACTTGCCACCCTGTACACTGGAAAAAATCGATAATCAAAATTTCAAGTCGGTTTAAAAAACACAATTTCGATTTCGAATAAAATTTTGTCTCAATACATCTATTTAGTTTTATCTTGAGGAAAAATGTCTTAAAATTTTGAAAATCCCTTTTTTTTTCAGTGTGAAATTTGACTTGGACTTATTTTAGTATTTTTATTTGAGAATTCGGCTAATTTTTTGATAATCACTAATACAAAACTTTTTTTGTAGAACTTGTCTTTTTTTCGACTTCAACTATTTGAAAAATTTGATAGAAAATGTTAGACTCTTTTCAAAACACAGTCTAGATCAATTTTGGAAAAAAACAAAGTATGCAAAGTAGCTTTTCGTGACTAAGTCTACATGTCTAAAAAGTTTCGTACAAATCTGAGTGCGATTTGACACGGAATTCGTCTAATCGAATCCTACACTGAAAAGAATCGATTATCAACATTTAATGTTGATTTACAAAAAAAAGAACACAATTACAATTAGAACGACATTTTGTTCCAAGATAGATAATTATAATCCCTACCAACCTAACTAAAATTTGTTTTTGATCTCTCCTTATAAATTGAGTTTTAGCTTAGATGATTATGATTTTCAATTTCAAGTTCTATCTTGGAGCAAAGACTCTAAAGCCACAATAGTGATTTTTTTTTCAAATGAACTTTAAATTTTGAAAATCTATTTTTTCAGTGTGAAATAAAAATAGAAATTTTTTTTGGTATTTTTATTCGAAAACTTGACTGAATTTTTGATAATCACTAATACAACGCATTTTTGTAAAACTTGGCTTCTTTTCGACTATTTGAAGACTGCCCCAGAAAGTATGGAGGCACTTTGATTTCGCTGAAAATAATTCACAAGTGTTAGATATTCAAATTTTATTCGATAACAACAGAATATTATTCTCAACATTTGCTACTTAGCCACTAGCTGGCGCACCTTCTTGCGAACGTTCCTCATTAAATTCCGTACAGACTTCTTGGCGACAAGTTTTGACACTTTTTTCCAATCTTTTTCGAACTGTTGAATGGTTTCGGCTGCCGAGACATGTTTCCTAAGATGTGCCTTCGTTAATGACCAAAATTCCTCAATTGGTCAAAGTTGTGGGCAATTTGGTGGATTCATGTCTTTTGGGACGAAAGTGGCAAAGTTCTACCGTTGATTTCGAGTAGTGGCAAGAAGCAAGATCTAACCATAAGACAAAAAAATCCTTGTGGCTTCGAATCATGGGTAGAAGTCGTTTTTGTAAACATTCCTTGATGTATATTTCGCTGTTCATTGAAGCAGTGGTGATGAAGGGTTTCGAAATCTTGCCGCAGCTACAAATTGCTTGCCAGACCATAGCTTTCTTACCAAATTTTTCGACTTCAATCGATGTCTCGGACTGGTTTAACACTTGCGCTTCTCGCACCGTATAATATTGTGGTCCCGGCAAGGATTTGTAATCGAGTTTCACGTAGGTTTCGTCGTCCATGATTATGCAGCTCAAACTTCCAGCAAGAATCGTATCGTACAGCTTTCGAACTCTCCGCCTGATCGATGCTTCTTGTTTCGGACTACGTTTTGGTTGTTTCTGCTGCTTATAGGTTCGAAGATTCAAACGTTCTTCAGCACGAAGAACATTTGACTTCGAATTGCCCACTTTTTTGGCCACATCCCGAACTGAAACCTCCTTCTTTTGCTCGAACGCCTTCAGTATACGTTTATCCAACTGAGAATTAGCAGGACCTTTTTTTCGACCCGTTTTCGTTTTATCCTCAAAGGTGTTATCTTAACCGAACTTCCTGATTGAAAAGTTAAAGTTTGGAAAACACAAGGTATGCAAAATTGATTTTTGTGACAAAATCATGCCAGAAAATTTCATTCAAATCTAAGACTACGATTTGGCACGAAATGCAACTAATTGATTCCTACACTGAATTCAATTTGAATGATTTTTTTCCCAAAGATACATATGTAATTATGTTTACTTCTAACCATCCATACGTTGCGAGGAAAAACAGTGTTTCTCGCTAAAACTTTTTGCCAATATCATCAGGGCAACTAGCGACAAAGAGTCCATGAAAAAAACAGACTTGGGGCAAAATTTCTACGAAATTGAAATTGTTATTTTTTTGCAAATCGTTCCAGAATTTTAGTTCTGTTGTCCAGAAGTTGTAAACTTTGGGTGAATTCCACAAATCGATACTTCTCAGATAATTAAAATATTCCCAAAGGATTACGCGGAGTTTAAAAAAAAAGCCTGAAAATCTAAGAAGACTGAAAGACTGAAAAGTTGAAAGAATAAAAGACTACACAACCAAACGATTGAAAGATTGAGGAAAGACTAAATGGCTAAAAGAGAAAGAGACGAAAATGCGACAAAAAAGAAAGACTGTACGTCTAAAAGTCGAAAGATGAAATAATAGGGAACATGTAGAATAGAGTAACATATTAGTGATTTTTACGCATCACACCTCAGATCGTATTTAATTTATTTATTCGTGTTCACGTCCTCCAGTTATGTGCCTTTTTTATCACATTTCACCATAAATTTTATTGACTGAGTAGTTTTAAGAATTTCGAAATTGTTATATTCAAAGACCGGACTGTTCGACCCAAATCTATCAAAGCTTATAAATAAACTGAATAAATAAAAGTAAAGGAAAACAGAATCTGTCGAAGAAGTTCAAAATCTTAGTAGAGAAAAATGTTATCTGTGATCTTATTACCTCTCTTTAAAAGATATATCGAAGTAATTTTGAAATGAAATCTCATTAACAATTGTATAAAATTTTATCTGCCATCAATTTCGAAGTATTTCCATTCTACTTTTTCTACTTTCAAGTCGATCATTGTTCAAAATGAACATCACTCCATCTCACGCAAGTAAAACAACTTCAATTTGAAAAATTTGTCAAAAACCAAAATCCCGATAAACGCAACAGTCAGTCAATCAGTCAGCATCGAATCTTTGAACTAATAGCCATAACCCCAACAGCACAAAGCATACTCACTTGTTCGCACGGAAATGATTGCGATGATCAGCAGCAAAAATGTTATCCAAATTTTATCCATTATCTTGCTCGGATTTCCTCTGCTCGAAGTAGGCCTTGCTTTCGTGGGTGCTTTCGAAAAAAAAACAACCGGACCGGAGGTGTGCGTGCGTGCGTGTGGTGCCGTAGGCCGTAGGTAGGCTACTAGGATTGTGTTGTTGGTTTTTTTTTATTATTATTATTACAACATATATTTTTCCCGTGTAGGTATTTTGTCACAGAGTGCCACGCTTGGCGATACGAAGAAATGTCGAATGGCACGCGAGTTTACTTTTGATGGCCTGCTACGATGGGTGTTGTGCGCGCGCGTTTTGTGTAGGTGCCTGTCGGATGCGGGAAGAAAAAATGAAAAGAACGGTGCTTGTGCGAAAGTGCGCGTCTTAATTGTGCTGATAGCCGTCTTCGTTTTCGTCGTCGCCGGATTTTTCCTCTCGCCTACTATTCACTGTTTCACACTGTTTCGGTTTGTTGGTTTACTTTTATCGATATTCTAAACGAATTGTTTGGCATAGGAATAGAGTTGTGGGGGGGGGAGGGAGGACAATTAACGATTCAGTTGTGGGGAGAAGTGGAGCACTGTTCTGCGGGTACCGGAAATACTACTTTCCATTATTTTCGAATCGTCGTTAAGCTTTCTCACATTCCGGCAGCTGGGTTTATTTCGTAAAGAAAAACAGGAACGTTGGCACCTTTGCTGATTTATGTGCTCCCAGTTACTCACTTTTGCACCTTCTACCGTGCAACTCAACCCTAAATATTTACTCGTGTCACACTTTATTCTTCTGTCGAAACCGCACCGGACTAAGCAAAGAGCAAACAACAACGAAGAAAAAAAAACTGTGCCTTTATCTACTGCCGACGATCGAGGCAAATTTATTCCACAAACGTTTCACACTTTTTTCATCATCCTTCATTAATAATCCGAGCCGTAAATTTTGCCCCGCTTTCTTCGTTCGGGACGCTTCCAGTTGACACACCAACGACTTCCCCGGGGCACAATCAGCACAGCCTCCTGCAGGGGAACGCACACACACACAAAAACCTGAACCCCACACCCCCACGGAACAGGGGTCAGTGGGCACTTGCGATCTGCACACACCGCAAGGATGGTTGGGAAAAAAAAGCACTAAAAATATTAGACGACCGCTCGCGGTCGGTATCCCGATTCACCCAAGCGGATACGACGTTTCCGGTATCCGTGTCCGTGTGTGTTTGTGTGCGCACGGGGCCAAAGTAGAATCGCAATTAGCTGAACCTTTTTTTCCCGAGCGAAAAACTATCACCACTTCTAGATCCTTTCTCCGCACTTCTTCAACTTTTGGTGCTGTTGATTCATGGCTACCCAACCCTGCTCACGATTTTTGGGAAGTGGAAGAAGAAGAACGATAGTAAATCCTCACACCTGGCACACTATCACTACCTCGTTTTTTTCTTTTTTTTCGTTTGCGAGATCCGCCTTGTTGCACCGACCAACCAACGGAAACTAGAAACTGTCCGTTGAATCACACGCTCTCACTCATGAGTTCGGACTAAACCGAGATTTCGAAGCGCACGTTCCGAAAACTTAGAGTGCTGTTATCATTATTTTTTTTTCCTTCCGCCTACTGCGTTTCGATCACACTGCAGAACGGTTGGTGCTGCCTGGAGGTTAGCGGAAGTAACAGTGGCGACGGCGGCGGCAAACAGCAGCGGATATTCTGGAGCTGTTTTCTGCGGAGGAAATTTTTACTCACGATACTTTTCACGGTTTCGCCCTGACTGGCGAGTTCTGGATGGGCGACCTGCTGCTGAACCTGTTGTAACAAGAAGCTGCCGTTTGGGGGCGTCTGTTCTCTTCTGCTCTTTGAATCCCTGCGCTGACGGTCGTCGTCGTCGCCTGTTCAGTCCAGTCAAGAGCTGGATGTTTGGTTTGGATATTGCCTGAAACCACCCACGACCGACCGACCGACCGACCGACCGAAGCTTCTCCTGGTCTTGTGCTGAGCTGAGTCGAGAATGAGAGAGTGTTTTTGGGAAAAAACCCACTCGGATGAGTGTGTCGTGGCAAGAATGAGAGCAAGAGAGAAATCGCTCGAGAGTTGGGTGGTGGCTGCTCATTTTCCAATCACAACAACAACAGAGCAAGCCTTGCCAGATGAACCCACCATCAGCTGACACTGGAAAGCTCAACAGATTGTGACCGTGATGTGAGTGCAAGCAAAAAGCAACAGCATTTCGATGGGACCTTCGGCATGGCTTGCTGTGGTACGGTCGTTCACTGATCCGAAATCGGTATGCAATCGGTTGTTGAGTGAATGGTTCATGAAATATGCGGGAGTCAACTTTCTTTTTAGTCCAGTTGAATTAGAAAATTTTAGTTTCTTTGTTCGTAAATTAATACCTTAAATTTACACTGAAGTGTACTGTTTTTTGCACGGTAAGAAAGTCGTTGTCGTTGTCATGATTGAAAAATCCTGAAACCAATACACTGAGGTCTTTTTTTATGCGGCCTTTTTTTATGCGGTTTTTTTTACGCGACTTTTTTTATGCGAATTTTCAGAGTTATGCGGTTTTTTTTTATGCGAAGTTTCCGAGTTATGCGGTTTTTTTTTATGCGAATTTTCAGAGTTATGCGGTTTGCCCTTCTGCGGTCTTTTTTTATGCGAAGTTTCAGAGTTATGCGGTTTTTTTTATGCGAATTTTCAGAGTTATGCGCAATTATTTATGATTTTAATATCAAAGTGATCCCAACCATGCGCTACTGCAATAGTGACAATATGATAGATAAAATGCACACCTTGGAGTAAAAGCACTACTAAAATTGTGTACTATGACTGAAGGAATTTTTGTATTTTGTATATTTTTTCGTTGTTGTTAGAACAACATTCCGAAAGATATCCATATTTATTTTTCTATTCCTCTCGATCAATTTTCCGTATTCATATTTCAATTTTTTCGTACATATTTTTTATTTTTTTTAAGTGTTCTTGTGTCATTTCTTCAATTTTCTATTATATTTATCAAAATTCCATTTTCATAGTATTCGTAGATATTCCCTTTTTCATAATTTTTTATCTGATTGTTATCGAAATATTATGGTTCTCAGTTTTTCGTTGTTTACCGTTTTTTAATTTAGTTTTACAGTATCTAGCAGTTTTTTCCATTATTTTGATGTTCTTTGGTTATTTTTTAAATTTTCCATTTCATTTTTCAAAATTCTATTTGCTCTGTTTTCAAAGATATTCCCTTTTCATCATTTATTTTCTGTTTTTTCATTTTCTATTTTGGAAATATCAGTTATAAATTTCTACTGTCTTTTCCACTTACTTTTTTATGATTTTCAATTTTCCTTTTTCTTTGTTTGATTCATCAAATTTTATGTGTTCTCCATTCATTGTTTCTTATTCTTCGTCTACAATGCTTTCATTTGTTTATCTTTAATTTGTTGATTTCTGTTTTCATACCGTTTCTCAATTCACGTTTATCAGTATAAATTTTTTATTAATTTAGCAGTTTTATTTTCCAAATTCTTTTGTATTTTCTTTAATTTTTTATTTTATTTTTCCAAATCCCATTGTCACAACCTTCGTAGTTATTCCATTTTCATGGTTTATTTTCTGTTTGCTATTTTCTATTTAGCGTCATTCTTGTTTCGTTTTCGGTAATTCAGTCAATATCCGCTTTTCATACTGCATTTCTAATGTTTTTTTTTCATTTTGCTCTATTTTTCCATTAATGTTCCTATGTTTACAATATTTTTTTCATTTGTTTTTAATTTTTCTATTTTTTCTGTTTAATTTTTCATATTCTTATTTCAATATTTGAATGTTTTTTTTTCATTATGTTCTATTTTGCAATTATCACTTTCTGATTTTTACAGAAAAAATGCATTCATTTATATTTATCTATTCCTCTCTATTAATTTTCCATATTCATATTTCAATTTTTTTCCTTTTTTTAATGTTCTTGTGTCATTTATTCAATTTTCTATAATATTGTTCAAAATGACATTTTCTTAGTCTTCCTATTCATTCCCTTTTTCATAATTTATTTTGTGTTTATTTTCTAATCTTCCTTACTCATTTTCCGTTTTCCACAATTCATAGAGTATTTTCAGTTTTTTTTTTTCTATTTTCTAATGGAAAAATCGAATTATCAGAAATTATTTTCTAAACCCTTTTCTTCTCACTTTAATATGGTTATCATTTCTGCATTCGTCAAACTTTTTTTCCGTTTTCCATTCAGTGTTTCTCATTTTCCATTTTTAATACCTTCGTTTCGTTTATAAATTTTTCGGTTTGCAAAACTTATCTTCAGTTTGTATATCTCTGTTTTCGTGTACCGTTTCTCAATTTTCGTTTCGCAGTAAATTTTTTGTCTTCATTTTCCATTTTTGTTTTCTATTATTTTAATGTTCTTTTGTTCTTTCTTCATTTTTCAAACTCATATTTTTACAATCTTCGTAGTTACTCCATTTTCATGGTTTATTTTCTGTGTGTTATTTTCTATTTAGCGTTATTCTTTTTCCGTTTCCGGTCATTCAATCAATATCCGCTTTTTTATACTGCATTTTTAATGTTTTTTTTTCATTTTGCTCTATTTTTCATTTATCTAGTTCCTATGTTTACAATACTTTTTCATTTGTTTTTAATTTTTCTATTTTTCCTGTTTAATTTTTCGTATTATTATTTCAATATTTGCATGTTTATTTTTTCATTTTGTTCTATTTTAGATCTTTACAAAAAACATTCATTCAATTTTATTTTTCTATTCCTCTCTATTAATTTTTCGTATTCATATTTCAAGTTTTTCATTTTTTTATGTTCTTGTGTCATTTATTCAATTTTCTATAATATTTTTCAAAATTACATTTTCTTAGTCTTCCTATTCATTCCCTTTTTCATAATATATTTTCTGTTTATTTTCTAATCTTCCTTACTCATTTTCCGTTTTCCACAATTCATTGAGTATTTTCAGTTTTTTTTTCTATTTTCTAATGGAAAAATCGAATTATCAGAAATTATTTTCTAAACCCTTTTCTTCTCACTTTAATATGGTTATCATTTCTGCATTCGTCAAACTTTTTTTCCGTTTTCCATTCAGTGTTTCTCATTTTCCATTTTTATTACCTTCGTTTCGTTTATAAATTTTTCGGTTTGCAAAACTCATCTTCAGTTTGTATATTTCTGATTTTTTTATATATATTTTTCTTCATTTTTCATTTTTGTTTTCTATTATTTTAATGATCTTTTGTTCTTTCTTCATTTTTCTATTTTATTTTTCAAAGTCATATTTTTACAATCTTCGTAGTTATTCCATTCCCGTAATTAATTTTTGTCTGTTTATTTTTTTAAATTTTTGCGTTATTCATTTTTCGTTCTCCGTAATTCATTGAAAATATTCAATTTTAAATTTTCCGGGTGGAATATTTAAATATCAGTAATTATTTTCTATTGTATTTTCCATTATTATGGTTCCTAATTTTCCGTTGTTTACCGTTTCTTTATTTTCGTCTATACAGAACAATATTTTTATTTGTTGAGTAGTTTTATTTTATATTATTATGATGTTCTTTTATCATTTTCCACAATTTTCTATTGTTTTTCTCAAAATTCTAATTTGTTTGTCTTTGTAGTTACTCCCTTTTCATAATTTATTTTCAGTTTTTTTTTATTTTTTGTTACCTGTTTTCCGTTATTTATTGGATATTTTACAATTTCTCCAAAGAGTAAATCGTTATATCAGTAATTATTTTCTATTGTGTTTTCCTCTAACTTTGTTATGGTTTTCGCTTTTCCGTTTTCTATCTTTCATTTATTAAATTTAATTTTCATGTTTAGTTTTTATATCTCTGTTTCCATGTACCGTTTCTCAATTGTCGTGTTGTAATTCTTTTGGCTGTTTCATTTTCTCAATCTTCGTAGTAATTCAAATTTGAAATTTTTGGGACAATCGAAATATCAGTAGGTGTTTTCTATTGTCTTTTTCTTTATAATGATTATAAGTCTTTCATTTTCTATTTAATTGCCGTTCTCCATTCAGTGTTTCTCATTTTCGTTTCCCATTTATATTTCGATTTTATGTGTTCCAATATCCGTTCTCCATACGTCATTTTTTAAATATTTTTTATATTTTGTCTTATTTATTCATTTATTTTTTTTTAAATTTCTTTCCATTTTTTCTATTCGTCTTGTTTAATTTCCCATATTATTGTTTGATTTTTTTTCTTATATACTTTTCCTATTTTCAATTCCAATGATTTTCTGTCCTTTCTTCAATTTTGTATTATAATCTTCAAAATTCCATTTTCTCAGTCTTCGCAGCTTTCGAAATTTATTTCTTGTTTGTTATTTTCCATTTTGCGTTATTCATTTTCAGTTTTCCATTGAATTTTTTTTTTGGTTTACATAAACCGTCCTCAGTTCGTATATCTCGGTTTTCATTTATCGTTTCTCAAGTTTTGTTTTGCAGTACAATATTTTTATTCATTTATCTTCGACGACGCAAAGCAAAGGTTATGTTGTTACGTTAGATACAACAAGAGATAGTTTTAATTTTAATTTTCCGCTAACAGCTTCAGGTTAAAAATAGTGATAGTTTTAATGGTTCTTAAAAGAGCCGATTTGTGAAATTTATCCGATATTTACAACTGTTGAGCACTTTTGGTTATCATTTATTCATCAACATCAGAACCTAAATTCTGAATCAGTATTCAGAAGTTTAAACAGAATTCAAAAACTAACTTCGGCCCCTTTAGTTCTAGAGTTCTGGAGTTGAACTCATTTTCTGAATCCATGTTCCGAATTTGGTTCAAGAATGCAGATTCAGGACTCTGAAATTGATTTTGGGAATTAAACTAATTGGTTCAGGAGTCAGTTCCGAAATTCTGGTTCGGAGTCCAGATCTAACGTTTAGTTCCAGAATTGAGATATAAAATTCATGTCTTGATTTTTTTTGCAGAATTCTGAGGGTGAAATTTAGAATCAGTTCCAAAAGTCTAAATCCAGTTTTCTGGATCTAAACCTGTATTAATCTTCTAAACCTGAAAGTATGTTCATAATTCAGGTTCTATTTTCAGTTCCAAATTTCAGTCATAGAATTTGATCCCAGTATTCAATTTAAATTTGAGTTCTCAGATCCAGTATTCAGAAGCTGAGTGCAATAAAGACTGTCCCAGAAAGTATGGACGCAACCAAAAAACCACTGCCATTTCGCAATGGTTCAGAATCTGTCAATTTTTATGGCTGCGTCCTGTTTTTTACACTCTTCGCTAACCACTTGTGCAGTTGTTTATTCGTTTCCATTAGTTTGTTTCGAAATGCGAGGACTTTCAGCAGAACAACGTCGAAAAAGTGTGTACAAATGGTGCACAGAACGCGGACTGATAGCAAAAATGGAAGGAGTAAGTGAAAAAGCCGTGCGAAATGCCGTTTGAGGATAAACCGAAAACGGGTCGAAAAAAAGGACCTTCTAACCCTGGCGTTCAAGCAAAAGAAAGAGGTTTCAGTTCGGGATGTAGCCTAAAAAGTGAGCACTTCGAAGTCGAATGTTCTTCGTGCTAAAGAACGTTTGAATCTTCGAACCTATAAGGAGCAGAAACAACCAAAACGTAGTCCGAAACAAGAAGCATCGATCAGGACAAGGGTTCGAAAGCTGTACAATATGATTCTTGCTGGAAATTTGAACTTCATAATCATGGACGACGAAACCTACGTGAAACTCGATTACAAATCCTTGTCGGGACCACAATATTATACGGTGCGAGAAGGGCAAGTGTTAAACCAGTCCGAGACATAGATTGAAGTCGAAACATTTAGTAAGAACGCTATTGTCTGGCAAGCAATTTGTAGCTGCGGTAAGATTTCGAAACCCTTCATCACCACTGGCTTCAATGAACAACGAAATATACATCAAGGAATGTTTACAAAAACGATCTACCCATGATTCGAAGCCACAAGGATCCTGTTGTCTTCTGGCCAGATCTTGCTTCTTGCCACTACTCGAAATCAACGGTAGAATGGTATACTACCAAAAATGTCACTTTCGTCCCAAAAAAGACATGAATCCACCAAATTGTCCATAACTTCGACCGATTGAGGAATTTTGGGCATTAACGGAGATATGCATCTTAGGAAACATGTCTCGGCAGCCGAAACCATTCAACATTGGAAAAAAGTGTCAAAACTTGTCGCCAAGAAGTCTGTACGGAATTTAATGGGGAACGTTCGCACGAAGGTGCACCAGCTAGTCTACAATGGCTAAGTAGCAAATATTGAGAATAATATTCTGTTGATGTGGTGTCCCGGGTTGCCGGTTCAATGCATAGGACGCTGGTCTTACAAGCCATAGGATAATATAAGACATAGAAGTAGTGTTTAGGAAATAATTGAAAAAATATTAGTAAAATACGAAGATTAAAGAACAGAAAACTAGAAACGATAAATGAAATCGCAAACGGAACGTGCCAAATAATGAACGAAAAATTAAAAATTGAGAATGGAAAATTTAAAATTGTGAAATAGAAATGATAAATTGAATACGGAAAATAAGAGTAGCAGGTTGAAAACAGTAAAAATAGACGATATTAGATAGTAAAAATGAACTAGCATAACCTACAAATTGAAGCTGTTTCGAGCCAAACTTAGGAAAATTTATTCTTTGTTTTGCATTATCGCAATCTCTAACTTGTATTATAATTCTAGAACCGAGAACTAATTTTAGCACAAAAACCATAAGACAGAACACTGAAGGAGTGCGTACAGAGAAATAGAAAAAAGAAATAACAAATATGAAGTAGAAAGAAGAAAATAGAAAACAGAATAGTTTAACCAGAATACAGGTAATCGAAAAGGAAAGGTGAAAATAGTAAAAAATTGAGAACATCAATTAGACAGAATAGAAAATCAAAAATGAGTATCAAAAAAATTGGTAATAGAGAAAGGTAATCGTAGAGTGGGATTTAGAAAATTTAAGAAAAAGCAGAAAAAAGTAAATAAACAAAGACGATACAAAAGACGTAAGTAAGAGAAACAGGAAATCGTTAAAATAAAATGGAAACCAAAATCTTAGAATAAATAAAATCAAAATTCGAAATATAAATAAGACGATAGGAAATATGAGACATAAAATTACACAGTACTTCTGAGACCGACATATTCGAGCATTAAAAATGACTCACTTTCACAGGTAATCGAAAACAAGTTGAATGAATTTTTTGTTCATTTAATTACTGAAACTTGTAAGTTTACACGTCTGCTTGAACAGTATGTTGGTATGTTTGACGTACATTTAAATCATTCTTGAAAAATTCAATCATTCTACGTATTACGTTCTTTTGAATTGTGTCACCCGTTAATTTCTTTTTTTTTGCTGTGTAATATTCAGGAGATGATTGAAACAAAAAATGAGTGGTAGAAAACGGAATTTAAAGAACAGAAAACTAGAAACGGTAAATTTAACAACAGACGGAACGTACCAAATAATAAACGAAATATCGAGAATAGAGAACTGAAAGCAGAAAATAATGAAGAAAATAGGAAGTTGAGAATGCAAAATTTGAAATAGTGAAAAAATGTACAATCGAATACGGAAGTAAACCTAGAATATAAAATAGAGATAGTAGAATTAAAGGGACAATTGCGTATATAAAATCGAAGAATTTTTGGTAGTTTCATTGAATCTTGAAAAAAACAGTTCGAAAATTGTTCGAGACGATAGGAAACAAACGACATGGACGTAGTATTTAGGAGATAATGGATGAAAATTGAGTAGTAGAAAACGGACATTAGAAAGTGGAATGTGCTAAATAGTGAACAAAAATTGAAAATAGAGCATTGAAAACCGAAAAGAATGCAGGAAATTGAGAATGGAAAACCAAAAATGAAAAATCAGCGAAACAGATTGAAAAGAGTAAAAATAATAGATGAATAAACAAATTAAAACAAACAAAACTAGAAATAGTTTGTAGAGATTTGGCGACATAAATTAGCAAAAAGATAAAATGAGTAACAAAAAATTGGAAATAGAAAAAAATAATGCTAGAATCGAAATTAGCAAATAGAAGACAAATGAAAAGAAAATAGTAAATTAACAATGAATACAAAAGATGCAAGAGAAAAGTATAAGGCCTACGAAATCGATAAAAAATGGAAATCAGACCCTAAAAAAAAAAATCAAAATGTTAAATGCAAATAAGACGATAGTAAATTTAATTAGTAAAAAGGGATACTAAAGAACAGAAAACAGAAAAGAATGCTAGAAATAGAAAATTGAGAACGTAATAAAATATTGAAAAAAATAAGACCAAACAGATAGAAATATAATATAAAAACATGAAAAAAAAAAAGGACGACAGGGCATAGAAAATGAAAGATGGAATATAGTAGAAGGGAGCCAAACGTGGCAGAGAGAACTACAAATCTCAGAACTGAGCTGACTAGTTTCTTCTGTTCTTGAATCTGTGCAATAACTCATGTGCATGGAAAAGACTCTAGCATAACGACAAGCGATAGTTGAAATTTGAAGTAGCTACGCCAATGCGTTATAAAAAGATAGTTTGGCAGTCATTGACCAGCAAGCGCAAGTAGCAAGTGACCGGGAAATAGTCGGGAATTTTAGTGGAAAACCGAGAAAAATATTACCAGTCCAAAAGTGAGTAACAATTGTTAGCATCATGATTTTTTTTATTCAATAAAAAATACCAAATTTAGCGTTTTAGCAAAATCTTTAGTCAAAATGTTGAGACAACTTATTGTTCCAACATCCCATGTCTCGTCTAACGATTTTTAATAGTTTAGAAAGCATCAGAACTATTATCAACAACAGCACAATGGAAGCTCATTTTGAAAAATAAGCATAATTTGGATACTCCTGTTGGATTCATTGAGATGTAGAATAAATGTTCAACACACTTGGCAAAGTATCAAGATAACATCGAATCTTGAGACAATACTTGTGTTATGCTCATATTTGTGTGAGATTTCAATCGGACTCACAAAATTGCAAAAGTTGTCGACTTTGACCTTATCCACCGTTTGCAGGAGGCAGTGTTTGATTTCCTCCCCTGAGAGCTGAAACTTGTTTCTCAGAATCTGTTTAGAATCTCAGAATATGGTTGGATTTGTTCAGTGAAAAAAGTCCTCAACTGTTCCATAGGAGAATCACACGAACGTTGATATTGATGTAGATGAAGGAGAATTGAATTTAGTTTGAGATTTTGGCACTGATACACTCCTAACTTTAGTAATGTAATGCTTTAACGATACGAGATCTATATCCTAGCCGATCAGTTCTGTGGTGGTGGAATATATAACTAGTTGAATTAATCATTGCTTAATTTGCAATCCTGAACTCCTGTTTGAGTAATGAAATGTGACATTGATCTTCTAGAACTAGATCAATTGTAGATGGATTTCTCATAGAAGATAAATTAGTTGGGCTGTTTGGAAATAAAACTGGCTAAATCCCAGCGGTGAGTTCATCCTGAAGAACTCGCACTTTCAGATTATTTTTCTGATTACTTCACAAGAGATGCTTAGCATTTAGAATCCTATTAGGAAAAAAAAAATAGATCGATATCTAGTCCGTACTTGCAGCTATCATTTGAGTTATTTGCTTATCAACGCATTGAAATCGCAAAGTTTTATTTCGGAAATCTCAAAACTCAATGTTCCAGAGAGTTGATTTAAAACAAAATCGAGATGACGAATTGATTAGGTATATTAGAGTTTATGTATATTTATCAAAATCTTGAGATTTTCAGTGAAACCGAAGTTTCATTCTTTTGCAAATTGTGGTCAAAATCGTACATTATTTCTGGGCAAGATTTCAATATTTTAGAGCAGAAAATATGTACGATCATTGTAAAAAGACTCATCTTTTCGGAGGTCACCTATCAACAGTTTTTATTATAACTTTGGATGGACAACCCTATTTTTCGGATTTTTCATTGCATTCTATTTCTGGAAGTTGCATTCTTTTCAATGGTGAACAAATTTTGGAAATCGGTTGACTAACAACAAAGTTATGACTCGGTAAAGTTGAAGTTCTTAATTGCCTATTCGCATGAATGCAGATAGGGCATATTTTGAGCTTGACAAAAACAAAAACTTGGGACGGGAAAAATCATATTTTCATTGGGTCACGATTGTCAATAATGATGTACTTAAAATAATCTACAACAAAATTTGAAGGTGTAAAATTTATCGAAATTGATCAAGTAACAACTGAGCTATGATATCTCAAAGTTACCGTTCCAACTTTTTTTTAGGCTTGGTATTTGAAGTGTTAGAAAAAAACTAAACAAAGGCGATTCTAGCCTATTCCAAAAACCGGGAACTTTTCTCTCGCAAACCGGGAAATTGAAATCGGCAATTCACTTCCCACCTTGCTTAGGGTGAATTTGCGGACTTTGTGCAGTAGACTAAATCACTCATTAATTTATATTCGGCACCATCCGACCTGCTTTCATCGAATAAATTGAGATTCTAAAACTTAATTGAATGTGGATGTGGATGCTGTTAATTACTTCAATTTGAAAGGTTGTGCAGTGCGAAAGATGCACATAAGGACGAGACGTCACTGATTTTAACTAACATAACATACAACACAACCGTTAGCATCTGTACTTAAATTCCTCCCTAGCATAATAACTCAGAAAATGAAACTATCCCTGGAGTCCGTTTCAACAAGTTCCCAATCGATAATGTACTGCTATACTTATCGAACCTCTCGCCTAACTCGGAAACTTTCAACTACTCTCTTCTCAACTCAAAAAAGCAACTTCAGCAGACCACCCAAAATGGATCTAACAATCGTCAATCATTTCAGATTCATGAAATGGTCTCTCATCGCAGTAGGCTACTCAATTCAAACCAGCGTACGGAAAATTCCCAACCGTAGTGCGAGGGGTCACCCGAGAGACATAGCCCCGATGAAATGATCCAAAAATTCCACTGCCACCTTTGGTGCACATAAATTCCCATCAACCGAAGCCATGGTGTGCGCGCGAACGGTGGCATCCCGAATGACAGATGCTGATAAATCTATTGTTCTCATGCAATCAGTTGTGAATGTGCAACGGTAGCAGGTTCTTCCCAGTGTGTACTTTTTTCAAGCTCTCTACATGCCACTCAGCCGGAGAAGCCCAAGGCGAAATACGGGAACTGAGTAAATATACATTTCTTTTCAATTATTCACCCTCTTCAGCTCACCGCATGTGGGTCAATGTGTGTGTGTGTGTTGCATGCGGTACAGGATTGAGGATGCCGCACCTGATTTATACGGACTTGAACCACCCCCCAGCCAGACACCCGAGTAGAACGAAAATGGATCGAGCTGAGAAAACCGGCGACCGAGAATAGTAGCTTTCAATTTCCGGATTGATTGCACCGTCGAACGACACCTCCTTCCAGGATGCTGATGTTGATTTTGTTCATGCAAGTAAGATTCGATTTGCTGCACCTAAACCATTTTAGTCGACCATCATTTTCATTATGGCTTCGATCGCAGTAAGCCAATTAACTTGGATACCGAACTTTTTTTTAACAAGCACAAATTGAACGAACCGTCGGCCTACTATTTAGTTAAAGTTTAACACAATGAACACACTTTCACCGAATCGGTTTGAAACAACGAATATGCCTGGCAGTGAAAAAAAAACAAATTAAACAACAGCCCCTCTCCTTTTACCCTGGGTTTGCCACCACGAAAAGAATGTATCGCACAATGAACAAAAAAAAAACAACAACAATAAAACGAAAACGGCTGCCAATCGCTTCGCAGACATAATGGGGACTGGAAAATAATTAAAACAGAAGGAAAAGTTGCTTTACAAGCAATTTCCGGAGGCTTTGGCCACTTATCCGAGTTTCTACACATTTTCGAGTTACGGTTTCATGTTGCTAGCGCTAATTTTGAACCACAAGAATGGGGGAAAGAAAACCCCCGTTCAATGATATTTAATCCGATTACGACGGGGAAGCGTTTACACTGAATGAAAAACTAGCGTTCGGAAAGAGGTCTAACGACAAAAAAAAGGTCAAACAAGCGGCAGTAGATTGATTGTTTAGAACAATTGATTTGTTGAAGGGTTCCGAACAATAATTTGGCAAATGACCCGTCCTTTATGTTAGCCTAGGTAGGTAAAAGGTAACCGTCCTCATGTTCACCGTAGCTTTGCTGTTGATAGTTGTCAATTGAAATGCACCGGATCAAAGGTTTTAAGCCCAGTAATCAAAAGCACATTGACTAATGAAATGAATGAAAAACACCTCAGCTCGTAACCGAATGTCAGCGAACAAGAGCGAATGACAATCGTGATCGCCCGTAGCAACCGGTTATTGCTGTTGCGTCAAACGGGACAATCCAAGCAAGCGGCTGCAATTCCAGTCCAAGGCTATTTGCACGATGCTCGTGCGTCTTTTCAAAGATTTATGAAAGGCCATAAATTAAATTCATGCTTCTATAGACTCTGTTTGCATCTAGTAGGCCAAGATTAATTACCACAGCAAAAGACACGGCGGCACGTGGTCGAACTTAGGTTGACGCGGATGACGGAATAAGGCTCAAATTGGCACCAATTTGACTCTGGGATCAACCGAGGACCTGTTCCGATAAATACTGCAGACAAACTGATCTATCTTCTGGGCAAGAAAAACTGTTCAACAGGCTTAAAATAGACAGGAGGTTAATTAACCAGTGATGATAATTGAGAGTTTTGTTTTGCATGCAGAATTGAATAAGGTGAGCTTTTTTTTTGTTCCTGTCAATCTTCGCTCAGCATTGCTGCCCACTCACTTCACAGAATAGAAGGAGGGGAGGTGGGGGTGCAACTTGTAACACAAACATCCAACATAAATAGAGGAGAATAAGTCGTGGCTCTTGAACAAATGACGTTCATTTTGTGTTCGTATTCCCAGGCTCCCAGAGCGGATTTAGCTGCAGCAGCCGCTTCGGGGAAAACAGATAACGTACGAAACAAACATTCGTTTTGTTTCAGTTTGGATGTTTTCTTCTCTTTCTTCGAAAATGGTTCTTGTATGATCACGGAACGTTAACGGTTCGTTTGTTTTAGACATCCTGAAACTCATCAAATACCGTGCGTCTCCTTTCGAACACTTCACCGCATTCCTAGCTCACTCTCATAATTCAACGGCGAGTAACGTACCCGGCTTGACATAAGAAATGCAGAAAACTTCTATCGGAGCAGCACTGCATTCCATTCCAGTGCAGGCGCTGGCAAATGATTCTTTCTTTTCCGATTCGCCACCACCACCGCCAAAGCAAAGACGATAACGACGACGACGACTAACGGAAAACTTGGTTTGTGACAAATGAGCGTTATTCGAAGTGAAAAACTCTACCACGGTTCTGTGGGTGCCGGTTTTTGTACCCTTCCTTCAACCCACGGTTGACCGGGGTGCCATTTTAGTTAAAATTTTTCACCACCCCTACAGCAACGGTACTTGATTTTCGAGACAGTTTGTCGGAATTGAAATAGTTGCTGGTCGGAGCCGCCAGGAAAGAAAAACTGTTGGCGGAAAAATGCACTCCTGGCCGGGATGCAGCACAAGCTCATCCGAAGGCCATTCCATTTACGGTGGAACGAGCCCCGGGTTGTTTCACGGTCGTTATCGCTAACAATGCCATTCACAAGTGGAATTCGAACCGACTTCATTGAACAGGTGCGGAATTCTCATCACAGCAGGCCCTGCCCAGCCAGTTTGTTTCCCTGGAATATAAAGAAATGCTCTGCAGAAGAGCGACCAAAAAAAAAAAAATTCTAAATGAGCACGAATTAGCAGGCGGAACGGGACGGGACGTTGACTTTCCAATTGGCACTAAAGTTTTAGTTTGGTTCGACAGACAAAAAAAACAATAGTTTACTAATTATCTAGATGGAATTTTTTTCTGATTTTCTCATTCAATCTTTTACTCATTCAACCGATAAACTGGCTTTCACAAATCTTGATGCAGATTAAAGCTCTCATTGTTTTAAAAGATACTGCGTATTTTCATCCAGATCTGATTCCCGCTTCCAAAAATAATTCTAAATTCTAAATTCTAAATTCCAAAATCCAAAATCCAAAATCCAAATTCTAAATTCTAAATTCCAAATTCATAATACCAAATTCATAATTCCAAATTAAAATTCCAAATGAAAAATTCAAGCTTCAAGATTCAAAATTCAAAATTCAAAATTCAAAATTCAAAATTCAAAATTCAAAATTCAAAATTCAAAATTCAAAATTCAAAATTCAAAATTCAAAATTCAAAATTCAAAATTCAAAATTCAAAATTCAAAATTCAAAATTCAAAATTCAAAATTCAAAATTCAAAATTCAAAATTCAAAATTCAAAATTCAAAATTCAAAATTCAAAATTCAAAATTCAAAATTCAAAATTCAAAATTCAAAATTCAAAATTCAAAATTCAAAATTCAAAATTCAAAATTCAAAATTCAAAATTCAAAATTCAAAATTCAAAATTCAAAATTCAAAATTCAAAATTCAAAATTCAAAATTCAAAATTCAAAATTCAAAATTCAAAATTCAAAATTCAAAATTCAAAATTCAAAATTCAAAATTCAAAATTCAAAATTCAAAATTCAAAATTCAAAATTCAAAATTCAAAATTCAAAATTCAAAATTCAAAATTCAAAATTCAAAATTCAAAATTCAAAATTCAAAATTCAAAATTCAAAATTCAAAATTCAAAATTCAAAATTCAAAATTCAAAATTCAAAATTCAAAATTCAAAATTCAAAATTCAAAATTCAAAATTCAAAATTCAAAATTCAAAATTCAAAATTCAAAATTCAAAATTCAAAATTCAAAATTCAAAATTCAAAATTCAAAATTCAAAATTCAAAATTCAAAATTCAAAATTCAAAATTCAAAATTCAAAATTCAAAATTCAAAATTCAAAATTCAAAATTCAAAATTCAAAATTCAAAATTCAAAATTCAAAATTCAAAATTCAAAATTCAAAATTCAAAATTCAAAATTCAAAATTCAAAATTCAAAATTCAAAATTCAAAATTCAAAATTCAAAATTCAAAATTCAAAATTCAAAATTCAAAATTCAAAATTCAAAATTCAAAATTCAAAATTCAAAATTCAAAATTCAAAATTCAAAATTCAAAATTCAAAATTCAAAATTCAAAATTCAAAATTCAAAATTCAAAATTCAAAATTCAAAATTCAAAATTCAAAATTCAAAATTCAAAATTCAAAATTCAAAATTCAAAATTCAAAATTCAAAATTCAAAATTCAAAATTCAAAATTCAAAATTCAAAATTCAAAATTCAAAATTCAAAATTCAAAATTCAAAATTCAAAATTCAAAATTCAAAATTCAAAATTCAAAATTCAAAATTCAAAATTCAAAATTCAAAATTCAAAATTCAAAATTCAAAATTCAAAATTCAAAATTCAAAATTCAAAATTCAAAATTCAAAATTCAAAATTCAAAATTCAAAATTCAAAATTCAAAATTCAAAATTCAAAATTCAAAATTCAAAATTCAAAATTCAAAATTCAAAATTCAAAATTCAAAATTCAAAATTCAAAATTCAAAATTCAAAATTCAAAATTCAAAATTCAAAATTCAAAATTCAAAATTCAAAATTCAAAATTCAAAATTCAAAATTCAAAATTCAAAATTCAAAATTCAAAATTCAAAATTCAAAATTCAAAATTCAAAATTCAAAATTCAAAATTCAAAATTCAAAATTCAAAATTCAAAATTCAAAATTCAAAATTCAAAATTCAAAATTCAAAATTCAAAATTCAAAATTCAAAATTCAAAATTCAAAATTCAAAATTCAAAATTCAAAATTCAAAATTCAAAATTCAAAATTCAAAATTCAAAATTCAAAATTCAAAATTCAAAATTCAAAATTCAAAATTCAAAATTCAAAATTCAAAATTCAAAATTCAAAATTCAAAATTCAAAATTCAA
Source organism: Malaya genurostris (assembly GCF_030247185.1). NCBI lineage: Eukaryota > Metazoa > Arthropoda > Insecta > Diptera > Culicidae > Malaya > Malaya genurostris. The sequence continues at coordinate 164,470,675 of NC_080570.1, read as the reverse complement.
AATTCAAAATTCAAAATTCAAAATTCAAAATTCAAAATTCAAAATTCAAAATTCAAAATTCAAAATTCAAAATTCAAAATTCAAAATTCAAAATTCAAAATTCAAAATTCAAAATTCAAAATTCAAAATTCAAAATTCAAAATTCAAAATTCAAAATTCAAAATTCAAAATTCAAAATTCAAAATTCAAAATTCAAAATTCAAAATTCAAAATTCAAAATTCAAAATTCAAAATTCAAAATTCAAAATTCAAAATTCAAAATTCAAAATTCAAAATTCAAAATTCAAAATTCAAAATTCAAAATTCAAAATTCAAAATTCAAAATTCAAAATTCAAAATTCAAAATTCAAAATTCAAAATTCAAAATTCAAAATTCAAAATTCAAAATTCAAAATTCAAAATTCAAAATTCAAAATTCAAAATTCAAAATTCAAAATTCAAAATTCAAAATTCAAAATTCAAAATTCAAAATTCAAAATTCAAAATTCAAAATTCAAAATTCAAAATTCAAAATTCAAAATTCAAAATTCAAAATTCAAAATTCAAAATTCAAAATTCAAAATTCAAAATTCAAAATTCAAAATTCAAAATTCAAAATTCAAAATTCAAAATTCAAAATTCAAAATTCAAAATTCAAAATTCAAAATTCAAAATTCAAAATTCAAAATTCAAAATTCAAAATTCAAAATTCAAAATTCAAAATTCAAAATTCAAAATTCAAAATTCAAAATTCAAAATTCAAAATTCAAAATTCAAAATTCAAAATTCAAAATTCAAAATTCAAAATTCAAAATTCAAAATTCAAAATTCAAAATTCAAAATTCAAAATTCAAAATTCAAAATTCAAAATTCAAAATTCAAAATTCAAAATTCAAAATTCAAAATTCAAAATTCAAAATTCAAAATTCAAAATTCAAAATTCAAAATTCAAAATTCAAAATTCAAAATTCAAAATTCAAAATTCAAAATTCAAAATTCAAAATTCAAAATTCAAAATTCAAAATTCAAAATTCAAAATTCAAAATTCAAAATTCAAAATTCAAAATTCAAAATTCAAAATTCAAAATTCAAAATTCAAAATTCAAAATTCAAAATTCAAAATTCAAAATTCAAAATTCAAAATTCAAAATTCAAAATTCAAAATTCAAAATTCAAAATTCAAAATTCAAAATTCAAAATTCAAAATTCAAAATTCAAAATTCAAAATTCAAAATTCAAAATTCAAAATTCAAAATTCAAAATTCAAAATTCAAAATTCAAAATTCAAAATTCAAAATTCAAAATTCAAAATTCAAAATTCAAAATTCAAAATTCAAAATTCAAAATTCAAAATTCAAAATTCAAAATTCAAAATTCAAAATTCAAAATTCAAAATTCAAAATTCAAAATTCAAAATTCAAAATTCAAAATTCAAAATTCAAAATTCAAAATTCAAAATTCAAAATTCAAAATTCAAAATTCAAAATTCAAAATTCAAAATTCAAAATTCAAAATTCAAAATTCAAAATTCAAAATTCAAAATTCAAAATTCAAAATTCAAAATTCAAAATTCAAAATTCAAAATTCAAAATTCAAAATTCAAAATTCAAAATTCAAAATTCAAAATTCAAAATTCAAAATTCAAAATTCAAAATTCAAAATTCAAAATTCAAAATTCAAAATTCAAAATTCAAAATTCAAAATTCAAAATTCAAAATTCAAAATTCAAAATTCAAAATTCAAAATTCAAAATTCAAAATTCAAAATTCAAAATTCAAAATTCAAAATTCAAAATTCAAAATTCAAAATTCAAAATTCAAAATTCAAAATTCAAAATTCAAAATTCAAAATTCAAAATTCAAAATTCAAAATTCAAAATTCAAAATTCAAAATTCAAAATTCAAAATTCAAAATTCAAAATTCAAAATTCAAAATTCAAAATTCAAAATTCAAAATTCAAAATTCAAAATTCAAAATTCAAAATTCAAAATTCAAAATTCAAAATTCAAAATTCAAAATTCAAAATTCAAAATTCAAAATTCAAAATTCAAAATTCAAAATTCAAAATTCAAAATTCAAAATTCAAAATTCAAAATTCAAAATTCAAAATTCAAAATTCAAAATTCAAAATTCAAAATTCAAAATTCAAAATTCAAAATTCAAAATTCAAAATTCAAAATTCAAAATTCAAAATTCAAAATTCAAAATTCAAAATTCAAAATTCAAAATTCAAAATTCAAAATTCAAAATTCAAAATTCAAAATTCAAAATTCAAAATTCAAAATTCAAAATTCAAAATTCAAAATTCAAAATTCAAAATTCAAAATTCAAAATTCAAAATTCAAAATTCAAAATTCAAAATTCAAAATTCAAAATTCAAAATTCAAAATTCAAAATTCAAAATTCAAAATTCAAAATTCAAAATTCAAAATTCAAAATTCAAAATTCAAAATTCAAAATTCAAAATTCAAAATTCAAAATTCAAAATTCAAAATTCAAAATTCAAAATTCAAAATTCAAAATTCAAAATTCAAAATTCAAAATTCAAAATTCAAAATTCAAAATTCAAAATTCAAAATTCAAAATTCAAAATTCAAAATTCAAAATTCAAAATTCAAAATTCAAAATTCAAAATTCAAAATTCAAAATTCAAAATTCAAAATTCAAAATTCAAAATTCAAAATTCAAAATTCAAAATTCAAAATTCAAAATTCAAAATTCAAAATTCAAAATTCAAAATTCAAAATTCAAAATTCAAAATTCAAAATTCAAAATTCAAAATTCAAAATTCAAAATTCAAAATTCAAAATTCAAAATTCAAAATTCAAAATTCAAAATTCAAAATTCAAAATTCAAAATTCAAAATTCAAAATTCAAAATTCAAAATTCAAAATTCAAAATTCAAAATTCAAAATTCAAAATTCAAAATTCAAAATTCAAAATTCAAAATTCAAAATTCAAAATTCAAAATTCAAAATTCAAAATTCAAAATTCAAAATTCAAAATTCAAAATTCAAAATTCAAAATTCAAAATTCAAAATTCAAAATTCAAAATTCAAAATTCAAAATTCAAAATTCAAAATTCAAAATTCAAAATTCAAAATTCAAAATTCAAAATTCAAAATTCAAAATTCAAAATTCAAAATTCAAAATTCAAAATTCAAAATTCAAAATTCAAAATTCAAAATTCAAAATTCAAAATTCAAAATTCAAAATTCAAAATTCAAAATTCAAAATTCAAAATTCAAAATTCAAAATTCAAAATTCAAAATTCAAAATTCAAAATTCAAAATTCAAAATTCAAAATTCAAAATTCAAAATTCAAAATTCAAAATTCAAAATTCAAAATTCAAAATTCAAAATTCAAAATTCAAAATTCAAAATTCAAAATTCAAAATTCAAAATTCAAAATTCAAAATTCAAAATTCAAAATTCAAAATTCAAAATTCAAAATTCAAAATTCAAAATTCAAAATTCAAAATTCAAAATTCAAAATTCAAAATTCAAAATTCAAAATTCAAAATTCAAAATTCAAAATTCAAAATTCAAAATTCAAAATTCAAAATTCAAAATTCAAAATTCAAAATTCAAAATTCAAAATTCAAAATTCAAAATTCAAAATTCAAAATTCAAAATTCAAAATTCAAAATTCAAAATTCAAAATTCAAAATTCAAAATTCAAAATTCAAAATTCAAAATTCAAAATTCAAAATTCAAAATTCAAAATTCAAAATTCAAAATTCAAAATTCAAAATTCAAAATTCAAAATTCAAAATTCAAAATTCAAAATTCAAAATTCAAAATTCAAAATTCAAAATTCAAAATTCAAAATTCAAAATTCAAAATTCAAAATTCAAAATTCAAAATTCAAAATTCAAAATTCAAAATTCAAAATTCAAAATTCAAAATTCAAAATTCAAAATTCAAAATTCAAAATTCAAAATTCAAAATTCAAAATTCAAAATTCAAAATTCAAAATTCAAAATTCAAAATTCAAAATTCAAAATTCAAAATTCAAAATTCAAAATTCAAAATTCAAAATTCAAAATTCAAAATTCAAAATTCAAAATTCAAAATTCAAAATTCAAAATTCAAAATTCAAAATTCAAAATTCAAAATTCAAAATTCAAAATTCAAAATTCAAAATTCAAAATTCAAAATTCAAAATTCAAAATTCAAAATTCAAAATTCAAAATTCAAAATTCAAAATTCAAAATTCAAAATTCAAAATTCAAAATTCAAAATTCAAAATTCAAAATTCAAAATTCAAAATTCAAAATTCAAAATTCAAAATTCAAAATTCAAAATTCAAAATTCAAAATTCAAAATTCAAAATTCAAAATTCAAAATTCAAAATTCAAAATTCAAAATTCAAAATTCAAAATTCAAAATTCAAAATTCAAAATTCAAAATTCAAAATTCAAAATTCAAAATTCAAAATTCAAAATTCAAAATTCAAAATTCAAAATTCAAAATTCAAAATTCAAAATTCAAAATTCAAAATTCAAAATTCAAAATTCAAAATTCAAAATTCAAAATTCAAAATTCAAAATTCAAAATTCAAAATTCAAAATTCAAAATTCAAAATTCAAAATTCAAAATTCAAAATTCAAAATTCAAAATTCAAAATTCAAAATTCAAAATTCAAAATTCAAAATTCAAAATTCAAAATTCAAAATTCAAAATTCAAAATTCAAAATTCAAAATTCAAAATTCAAAATTCAAAATTCAAAATTCAAAATTCAAAATTCAAAATTCAAAATTCAAAATTCAAAATTCAAAATTCAAAATTCAAAATTCAAAATTCAAAATTCAAAATTCAAAATTCAAAATTCAAAATTCAAAATTCAAAATTCAAAATTCAAAATTCAAAATTCAAAATTCAAAATTCAAAATTCAAAATTCAAAATTCAAAATTCAAAATTCAAAATTCAAAATTCAAAATTCAAAATTCAAAATTCAAAATTCAAAATTCAAAATTCAAAATTCAAAATTCAAAATTCAAAATTCAAAATTCAAAATTCAAAATTCAAAATTCAAAATTCAAAATTCAAAATTCAAAATTCAAAATTCAAAATTCAAAATTCAAAATTCAAAATTCAAAATTCAAAATTCAAAATTCAAAATTCAAAATTCAAAATTCAAAATTCAAAATTCAAAATTCAAAATTCAAAATTCAAAATTCAAAATTCAAAATTCAAAATTCAAAATTCAAAATTCAAAATTCAAAATTCAAAATTCAAAATTCAAAATTCAAAATTCAAAATTCAAAATTCAAAATTCAAAATTCAAAATTCAAAATTCAAAATTCAAAATTCAAAATTCAAAATTCAAAATTCAAAATTCAAAATTCAAAATTCAAAATTCAAAATTCAAAATTCAAAATTCAAAATTCAAAATTCAAAATTCAAAATTCAAAATTCAAAATTCAAAATTCAAAATTCAAAATTCAAAATTCAAAATTCAAAATTCAAAATTCAAAATTCAAAATTCAAAATTCAAAATTCAAAATTCAAAATTCAAAATTCAAAATTCAAAATTCAAAATTCAAAATTCAAAATTCAAAATTCAAAATTCAAAATTCAAAATTCAAAATTCAAAATTCAAAATTCAAAATTCAAAATTCAAAATTCAAAATTCAAAATTCAAAATTCAAAATTCAAAATTCAAAATTCAAAATTCAAAATTCAAAATTCAAAATTCAAAATTCAAAATTCAAAATTCAAAATTCAAAATTCAAAATTCAAAATTCAAAATTCAAAATTCAAAATTCAAAATTCAAAATTCAAAATTCAAAATTCAAAATTCAAAATTCAAAATTCAAAATTCAAAATTCAAAATTCAAAATTCAAAATTCAAAATTCAAAATTCAAAATTCAAAATTCAAAATTCAAAATTCAAAATTCAAAATTCAAAATTCAAAATTCAAAATTCAAAATTCAAAATTCAAAATTCAAAATTCAAAATTCAAAATTCAAAATTCAAAATTCAAAATTCAAAATTCAAAATTCAAAATTCAAAATTCAAAATTCAAAATTCAAAATTCAAAATTCAAAATTCAAAATTCAAAATTCAAAATTCAAAATTCAAAATTCAAAATTCAAAATTCAAAATTCAAAATTCAAAATTCAAAATTCAAAATTCAAAATTCAAAATTCAAAATTCAAAATTCAAAATTCAAAATTCAAAATTCAAAATTCAAAATTCAAAATTCAAAATTCAAAATTCAAAATTCAAAATTCAAAATTCAAAATTCAAAATTCAAAATTCAAAATTCAAAATTCAAAATTCAAAATTCAAAATTCAAAATTCAAAATTCAAAATTCAAAATTCAAAATTCAAAATTCAAAATTCAAAATTCAAAATTCAAAATTCAAAATTCAAAATTCAAAATTCAAAATTCAAAATTCAAAATTCAAAATTCAAAATTCAAAATTCAAAATTCAAAATTCAAAATTCAAAATTCAAAATTCAAAATTCAAAATTCAAAATTCAAAATTCAAAATTCAAAATTCAAAATTCAAAATTCAAAATTCAAAATTCAAAATTCAAAATTCAAAATTCAAAATTCAAAATTCAAAATTCAAAATTCAAAATTCAAAATTCAAAATTCAAAATTCAAAATTCAAAATTCAAAATTCAAAATTCAAAATTCAAAATTCAAAATTCAAAATTCAAAATTCAAAATTCAAAATTCAAAATTCAAAATTCAAAATTCAAAATTCAAAATTCAAAATTCAAAATTCAAAATTCAAAATTCAAAATTCAAAATTCAAAATTCAAAATTCAAAATTCAAAATTCAAAATTCAAAATTCAAAATTCAAAATTCAAAATTCAAAATTCAAAATTCAAAATTCAAAATTCAAAATTCAAAATTCAAAATTCAAAATTCAAAATTCAAAATTCAAAATTCAAAATTCAAAATTCAAAATTCAAAATTCAAAATTCAAAATTCAAAATTCAAAATTCAAAATTCAAAATTCAAAATTCAAAATTCAAAATTCAAAATTCAAAATTCAAAATTCAAAATTCAAAATTCAAAATTCAAAATTCAAAATTCAAAATTCAAAATTCAAAATTCAAAATTCAAAATTCAAAATTCAAAATTCAAAATTCAAAATTCAAAATTCAAAATTCAAAATTCAAAATTCAAAATTCAAAATTCAAAATTCAAAATTCAAAATTCAAAATTCAAAATTCAAAATTCAAAATTCAAAATTCAAAATTCAAAATTCAAAATTCAAAATTCAAAATTCAAAATTCAAAATTCAAAATTCAAAATTCAAAATTCAAAATTCAAAATTCAAAATTCAAAATTCAAAATTCAAAATTCAAAATTCAAAATTCAAAATTCAAAATTCAAAATTCAAAATTCAAAATTCAAAATTCAAAATTCAAAATTCAAAATTCAAAATTCAAAATTCAAAATTCAAAATTCAAAATTCAAAATTCAAAATTCAAAATTCAAAATTCAAAATTCAAAATTCAAAATTCAAAATTCAAAATTCAAAATTCAAAATTCAAAATTCAAAATTCAAAATTCAAAATTCAAAATTCAAAATTCAAAATTCAAAATTCAAAATTCAAAATTCAAAATTCAAAATTCAAAATTCAAAATTCAAAATTCAAAATTCAAAATTCAAAATTCAAAATTCAAAATTCAAATAATTTCTAATTCTAATTTCTAATTCTAATTTATAATTTATAATTCTAATTTCTAATTCTAATTTCTAATTCTTATTTCTAATTTCTAATTTCTAATTTCTAATTTCTAATTCTAATTTCTAACTCTAATTTCTAATTCTAATTTCCAATTCTAATTCTAATTCTAATTTCTAATTCTAATTTCTAATTCTAATTTCTAATTCTAATTTCTAATTCTAATTTCTAATTCTAATTTCTAATTCTAATTTCTAATTCTAATTTCTAATTCTAATTTCTAATTCTAATTTCTAATTCTAATTTCTAATTCTAATTTCTAATTCTAATTTCTAATTCTAATTTCTAATTCTAATTTCTAATTCTAATTTCTAATTCTAATTTCTAATTCTAATTTCTAATTCTAATTTCTAATTCTAATTTCTAATTCTAATTTCTAATTTCTAATTTCCAATTTCTAATGTCTAATTTCTAATTTCCAATTTCTAATTTCTAATTTCTAATTTCTAATTTCTAATTTCTAATTTCTAATTTCTAATTTCTAATTTCTAATTTCTAATTTCTAATTTCTAATTTCTAATTTCTAATTTCTAATTTCTGATTTCTAATTTCTAATTTCTAATTTCTAATTTCTAATTTCTAATTTCTAATTTCTAATTTCTAATTTCTAATTTCTAATTTCTAATTTCTAATTTCTAATTTCTAATTTCTAATTTCTAATTTCTAATTTCTAATTTCTAATTTCTAATTTCCAATTTTTAATTTCTAATTTCTAATTTCTAATTTCCAATTTCCAATTTCTAATTTCTAATTTCTAATTTCTAATTTCTAATTTCTAATTTCTAATTTCTAATTTCTAATTTCTAATTTCTAATTTCTAATTTCTAATTTCTAATTTCTAATTTCTAATTTCTAATTTCTAATTTCTAATTTCTAATTTCTAATTTCTAATTTCTAATTTCTAATTTCTAATTTCTAATTTCTTATTTCTAATTTCTAATTTCTAATTTCTAATTTCTAATTTCTAATTTCTAATTTCTAATTTCTAATTTCTAATTTCTAATTTCTAATTTCCAATTTCTAATTTCTAATTTCTAATTTCTAATTTCTAATTTCTAATTTCTAATTTCTAATTTCTAATTTCTAATTTCTAATTTCTGATTTCTAATTTCTAATTTCTAATTTCTAATTTCTAATTTCTAATTTCCAATTTCTAATTTCTAATTTCTAATTTCTAATTTCTAATTTCTAATTTCTAATTTCTAATTTCTAATTTTCAATTTCTAATTTCTAATTCTCTTCTAGATTTCATAAATCTCAAATTTTTCCAAGCCGATTTTTCTCAAAATTTTTTTTTGTCAAGGCAACGTTTCGTTCAATTCTAACACATTTGTCTTGAAAAAAAATCGATTTCGGAATTTTAATTTATTTTTAAAGGCCGTTTTTTGTGTCACTGGTCATTGGAGCACGTGGAAAAACGGCATTCTACGTTTCTTAGCTCCAATTCATACGGCACTCGATTTCCTACCCTTCGGATCTTTCTCAACTCCTAGTGATTTTGCACGTTCTTCTTGCGTTTGCGGAAGGGTCATGAAATTTTTGGTTACCTTTTGTGCTACTTCGAAAAAAATCGACTTTGGGATTTCTGAAACCGAATAATTTTTTTGGTGCCAAATGTCTTAGAAATGCATGAAAAGTCTTATCTTAAAAAAATATTTTTTTTGAGAAAATTGAAAATTAGTCGAGCATAAAATAAAAAAAAATAATTCGCATCAAAAACCGGATAGCTTCGGAAATCCGCAAAACCCCGTAAATTTAGCGCACATTCTTTTCAATTTTTTTGTCTATATCTCCATGCGATTCCGGAGCCGAAAGTCATATGCGGATTTCTACGGGAATGTGAAACCTTTCATTTGAGACTAAGTTTGTGTGAAAATCGTAATATTTTCTAAGTTATCTGTTCAAAGTTCGTCTCTGCACTTCAATCACATGCACCTCTTTTTTCCTGTATCCATAGAAAGGTAATAGAATTACAGGAAAAACCGACTTTCGACTTATTTTGTTTTTTTATCGCGTAATTTTTTCAGAAATGTCTGAGCCGATTTCAACAAGTCTACGCTCGTTTGATTGTCACTTTCTATTCTAAAGATATAATGGTATAAGTGACGTAAAAGGTCTAACCGCACATTTTTCATCGACTGAATTTTCTCTGGAGAGATGACTCAACGATTTTCGATAAATTTAGACTTATTTGAAAGCTAACAATGTCAATCAAATTTGGAAGGGTTACGGCGACTCCGGTATCCTGTTCGAAAGATGTAATGTTATATGTGACGTAACCGATAAATGCCAGTGTTTGTCAATGCAACCAAATTCCTCGGAGATAAAAGAATCGATTTAGAAAGACTTAAACTCGTTTGAAAACTACTGTTAGGTTATTTGATAAGCTTACAATACTAATATGGTCGTGGATAGAATCTTACAGATGTTTGAATGAGACTATTTAAATGCAAGGAAAAGACTTTATCACACCACTAGTTGGATTAAGAAGGGGTTTTTTTTTCCTGGGAATCGAACCCAGAAAGGTTACGTGAAAGTCATCGACCTACCCATCAAGGTATACATGTACGTTTTATTGTATAAACATAGAAAATACTCATTCAATTACTTACTTTACTTTTCGTGATACAAGGACGGGCATATTTAGAAGAATTATTTTTGACTTACTTGGTGGAAGTTTAAACATACAAATCTGTCATAATCGACAGTAACCAATCGTAGAAATTTGACATCTGTTCGCGAAACAATCAACTCGTCATCGAAGCTAGCTGTGACTTTTTTGACTTGGTTAAACAGCAAATAGAATTCTCATCATTATAAGCATGGTTGAACTTTTTGATCCCATCAAAGTAGGCCTATTCTAGGAATCGCGCAATGCAGTAAACATTGAATGTTTTTTTTCAGTTTAAATGTTCTTTTCAATTATGTTCTGAATGAAGCTTTTTTGTTGCTAATACTAACCATTTTAACGAATCTTCGAAATAGCATAGAAACACACATGTTAAAGATTATATCTTTCAGACGCGACTGAATGGTTTTTTTTTCTCCTTACGCACACCGTCGCTACCTGGTTCCCCTAGTCGTAATTCTGTCTGTAACCGGAAGGTACCTTGAAAAGTGAGCACAATGTACCCGAAACGCAACCGGAATCGTCAAACAGAGTGCCTGCACGTAGACAGGAGCGTCGGGCAGGGACGACGTGCTCCACGGGACAAATGAGCTTTGATGAAGATGAGCGCGAAAAAGCGATGACCGAGTGCCAAGAAGAAGCCAGGAACCACCACGGCGAAAGTGAAATGAAATTCTGTCTCGTTTCCAACCACGCCCACAAACGGTCGCCAACAGTCAGTCGGGGGAAAACTTTCCTGCATAACAACAACACTTGACGACGTCTTCGCCTACTGCGGTGTGTCGTCTTGTTTGTTTCAGTTTCGAATAAGTGCGGTGCAGACGAGGGGGCAAGCAGGTGTCATCAGCTGGACCCTTCTTTGCCTCAAGCATCCGCCTATATTGGCTGGCTGGAAATGTCTTTGACATTGTCTGCCTCGGTCGTATTTCACTTCGGGCAGATCCAAAGGGTGGTGATCCCGAGCAGACCATTCATTTTTTATGATTCTAATGTCACTCTAAATAGAAGAGAATTTTCTAAAAATAGCAGGGTTCAATGTGCACGTCATTAGCCAAATGTCACACTTCGTAAACAATAATCCGCAAGGTATCCAATCAGACAAAGCCCCAAAAGTTTCGGTACGGAATGTTTCCCCGCTTTTGTTTAATCCTTAGTTTCCCTAAAGATACTTTCACTTCCCCGGAAGTAGGTGGAATGTGTGCACAGAACTTCTGTCGGAACTTTTCATGAACACAACAAGCTGAACGGACTTCTTACGCATTATTTGTTGGAGTTTGATATATTCGCAAACGGGAAAGCTTTTGTTTAGGAAAGGTAACAAGGTTGGGGCTTTGTTTACCGAATCTATATAAGATGAAAGTTCCCAAGTATGTACAAGCAATGAAAGGAAACCCGAATTGTTGAAATTACACAAGAGTTTATCAGCAAACGTGTGCAAGATAAGTGAGGTAAAGTACGTGACGTTGGGTAAGATTTGACATAAAAAGTATTGACGAATTACAACGGAATACGGGAAGAGTGACGGGACTTTATCTCCTTCGCTCAAATTCTATTCTATCTTCAAATTTGATTCCATCAGTTCATCCCTGTTTGACGTCAATGTTTAGTATGAACGAGCATCAAGGTGAAATTCAGTTCCAAAATAAGGCGCGCAAATTTCCAACCGCATGAATTGAACGAATCATCGCACAAAGCGTATCGTGCAAAACCGACACATAGAAACGATGGTCACTGCTCCTATAATTGATTTTCCCGCCTATAGCGAAATTATTCATTCTTTGTTACAATATAATATACATTATTGATTGTTTCATTTCGTTTCAATTGTGTGTGAAAACCCTTGGATATGAGTAAATCACTATTTTTCATTATATTTTTTTGGAGGAACTATAGATACTTTTTATCTCCGTTTTTTAGAATTTCCCCTTCTGAGAGAGTTTTTGATCGTGAATATCTCTTGTTGTATCCAACGTATCAACATAATTTTTGCTACATTCCTTTGAAAATATGATCAGCAATTTTGTGATAAAATTTTCAGTTGTACGACTTAATCTCAAATAATTCAAAACTAAACTTTTCTGAAATGGTTGGTATCAACGAGGATCAAAAAGGAAAACTCATGACGCGTGTTTGCCTTTCTAGAGTTTTGAAAGCTCATAGCTCAGAGTTCTGTAGAAGGATTTATATAATCTAACTATCAATAGATTCGAAATTTTTTCGAACTTGAACGTGTTTTGCAACAACATTGATGTGCTTCAATAGTATACTATCGGAAAACGTGTCTGATATGATCCATGTCAAGTCAAATTTCGGACGAGTTTACCAGATCCTGTTGGTCGTGACAATTTCAAGGCACTTTTCAGTCCCACAGATCGTCGTGATTAAGAATTAATTGAATTTTCTCTATTTCTTCCCAAAAGCATCGGTTCTGAGTATATTTCATGTTTCTATGCGGATTAGGAAATCAAGCACGCCCAATTTTTTTTTTGGCCTTTGGGACTTTCAATTTGTGAAAAAGCTATAAACGAAATCACGAAAAAAAAGCAGCGGAACGTTCGCAATGTCAGTTTCGCTGCAAACAAGAGCGATTGCATCATCCTGCTGCTGGTCGTTTGCATTGGAGCAAAATACAATGAATCAACCTTACAAATAAATGTATAATCGTTGAAATCTATCAAACCGTTCGTTTATTATTGCCTTTTTGCCTTTCTCATATAGAAAGGTTATACAATCACTTGAAAAACCGACTAGTGAAAATTGGCCCGGAGGGCCAAGTGTCATATACCATTCGACTCAGTTCATCGAGCTGAGCAATGTCTGTGTGTGTGTGTGTGTGTGTGTGTGTCAAATAATCTCACTAGGTTTTCTCGGAGATGGCTGAACCGATTTTGACAAACTAGGATTCAAATGAAAGCTCTCGTGGTCCCATACGGAATTCCTGAATTTTATCCGGATCCGACTTCCGGTTCCGGAATTATAGAGTAAAGTGTGTTCAATATTGTACACCGTCACTTAAACCGGCGAAGCAAAAAACGTGAAAATTTTTCTAAACTGGTCTCAAAACTACACAAATCGATAGTCATTATCAGTAGGCAACTAAACAAACCGATTCCGGCTATCCTGGTTCCCGGTATCCGGTTCCGGAAGTACCAGAAATAGTGGTCATATATACCAAATTGGATCTCACTCACTTTTCTCAGCGATGTTTTGACCGATTTCCACAAACTTAGAAAGGTCTTCCGGTCCCATACGGAATTCCTGAATTTCATCCGGATCCGACTTCCGGTTCCGGAATTATAGGGTGCGTACTAGAAGAGTTTGTGTGTCATGTTAGTTGGTGGCCGTACGAACCGACTTCGATTATACCGGTTCTCGGGTTCCGGTGCCGGAAGTGTCGTTCTCTTAAGGATGGCTTACGCAATCAAAGCACTGTTTTATTCTGTATGTTATGCATAAACAATCACTTGGTTTCTTTCAAAAATCGAAGAGAAAATTTTTGAATAGAATACCACAATATTATACGTACATGAGAAAGGCATCATTACACCACTAGGTGGATTAAAACAGGTTTTTAAATTCGAAATTTATCGTGGAACACCCCTGTACAACAAAATAAGCCCTTCGAATGGCTCCAAATGTTGTCTGAAATACTATTTAAATTATTTATCTGTTAAAATATGCAAATCGGAAGTGCATATAATCAGTTTTGTGAAGGTTCACAGTCTGATAGATTCTAACTAGCCTGCGTAGTTGACTTGTTCAGTTCAGACCAGCATCTAGGTTCAGAATCCAATTCTAGAAATCAGTTCTGAAATTCAGTTTTAGGATCCAAGTCCAGTTTTTTTTTTCATTTCTAGAATCCAGATCTAAAGTTCAGTTCCTTGCTCAGAGTCCAAGGTCGGAATCGAGTACCAGAACTCTGAAACTGAAACCGAATTTCAGAACTTGATTCTAAGCCTAGGAGATCTGGACTGAGAACTAAATTCCGGAAACTGAAATTGACATTCAGACCAGAACTCAGTTCCCAAATTTCTGTCCGGAATTCTGATTCAGAATTTGATTTCAAAGACATGGAGTTATGGAACTTTGGACCTAAATCCAGGATGAGAATTCAGATCCAAAATTTCAGTTGCAGCCCTAGAAATTGATTCCTAAGCTCAGCTCCAGAATTATCGATTTGTAACTGGAATCAGGAACTAAATTCTATAGATTTTCGATCGAAATTCCGGATCTGGTTTCTAGAACTGAATTTCTGAGCTGAATTCTGGATCCAAATTTGAAAATTGAAATGTGGATCGGAATTCTATAACTAAAATTTAGCTGCAAACCACAATCCAAGTACACAGCTCTCAGTGCTAGGATTCAGTTCCAGAGTCTAGCATTGAAATTTAGTTTCAGAGTTTAGGTTTCAGTTCTAGCATCCAATTTCAAAATTCGGTTCCAGAATTTCAGTCTCAGAATTCGGAATGAGGAATTCCGTCAGGACGTCAGATTAGACAGTCAGACGCTTCGGTGCTTGAGCTGCCGAGTTTTACTTTAAGAAGTTCAAACGTAAAGAAATATTGAACCTTTCATTTTATTCGTATTCACGTCATCCGGTTATGTCTCTGACACTACCCACTCGCTTTTTTTTTATTTTTACGTTAACTCTCTGACACTTTCAAACAAGATTTTTAGATTACACTTTTATGCATTTCTAAGACATTTGGCGTCAAACATTTTTTTTTTCAATTTTGCCGCTTTTTTCTACGCGGATTTCCGAAGTTACGCGGTCTCAATTTCTGAAAGTCACAAATTCAATTTTTTTTAGAATACTCCAGATCTGGAAGTTTTATGCATTTATAATAAATTTGGCATCAAAAAAAATTTCTTTAATTTTGCGGGTTTTTTACGCGGATTTTTGATGATACCTAGGTTTTTTTTGCGCGGTATTTTTTACGTTATACGTATCCTCCGCGTAAAAAGAGACCTCAGTGTGTCGGTAGAATTCTTTATGTTAAGCATTGGAAGTTGGCAAAATTCACACAATCAATCAAAGTATGGAGGAAAAAGCACGTGTTTTATTCGTATTTACGTTACTACATACTGTTATGTCCTTGACACTACCCACCGGCATTTTTTATTTATCTATTTTAAATTTCAAATTTTTCGAGCTTAAATCTACTATCATTCATTTGTTTTTTTATTCTTGAATCTTTAAGCTTCTCACCCTAGACCCACAATCTTCGATTTCCAATTTTCCATCTTAATTATTTCATCGACCCACAATCTTCAATTTCTAATTATCATTTCAGAAGAATTTGAACTGCTGAATCTTCTATGTTCTACCGTTGATTTCCAATCCTTTCAAAGCTGAGTCTTCTTTCGGCATTCATTAATCTTTTTTTTTTGTTTGTTTCGATTATACAGGTCAGAAAAACTTTCTGAGTCTTATGCGGGGATGGGAATCGAACCTAGGTGGGCTGCGTGAAAGGCATCAACATACCCATCACCCGAAATCTGTTTCATCAAAAGCTATTTTGCAGAAAGCCATTTCGCAGAATGTCATTTCTCAGAAAGCTGTTCCGCGGAAAGCAATTTCGCAGGAAAATCATTTCAGAGAAAGCTATTTTGCAGAAAGCAATTTCGCAGTAAGTCATTGCGCAGAAAGCCATTTTACCAAAAGGGTCATTTCATCGAATCGTACAAAGATTTTAATATCGTATCTGTTATTTGATTCTGAAGCATAAAAAATTTTGTTATTTGCTTCGGAAGCATCAAAATTGATTCATATATCTTCAATCTTCCAACTCCAATCGTCAAAATTTCATCTTCAAACCACGACCCTCAATCATGAATCTTCATTTTCACTCTTCAGTCGCAAAAATATTTTTTCGTAAATTTCTAATCATTGAAGACCAATTGAATTATCTTCAATATACAATCCTCGTACTCGAATATCAATTTTAAATTCTTCTATTTTCAATCGTCAAACTTCAAACTCCAATCTTCTATCCACGAACTACAAGCTTTGATCCAACAATCTAAGAAGGCTAATCAAATGGATTGTCAAATTGAAAAATCATCAAACGTCGATCTGCGAATCTCAACACCTTATTCTGAACCATCTATCATAAATCTACTATCTACAGTTTTCAAATCGGAATTTTCCACGAATTACCTTCCATTCTGAGTTTTCAATCTAAAATTTTTAAATTATCTACTATCAATATTTAAATATTTTAATATTTCACCATTCCGAATCTCTTGCTTCTATCATCGACCTCAAATTTATACCCTATGAACTTCAATGAACAAATTTCAACTTTAAATACTAAATAATCATTTTTCAATCTTAAATTTTCAAACTTCACTACTCAATTCTTTTCAAACCTCAATACTCAATCTTTTGTTCGGTATCATCAAACTTTTATTTTTTAACTTTCATATTCAATCCTCGAACTTCAATTTAGCTAACTGAATTCTTCCATCATTAATGTTCAATCCACGAATTTGAATTCTCAATCCAGAATCTTCAATTTTTCTATATTTTATTTTTAAACTTCACTTTTCGTAAGTCAACATCAATCCTTTCACTTGCGCTATTGTCATGTAACAATAAAGCTCCGGAACTAGACAGAATCAAATTGCTTCAGAGCAATATTGTCCCACACTACTGGATACAGGAATTCGTATCGGCCACAATTCGAACACAATTCGTATCGGCCGATTGTTATAGTTTTCTGAATCTGGAAATTGTTTGGAAAAATGATTCTCTTTCGTCTGGACACAATTGGATCGAGACTAATGGCTTACTTCCCGATAAACAATTTGGTTTCCGCAGGAGCAAAGAAACGATCGATGATGTCTTGTGTTTCTGCTCTCAACAGAAATGCAAATGACATCAGCATTCCTAAACATCAAGGGCGATTTTGATTCAGTTTTTATAAAGACCCTATCTGAGAAATTCGTGTATTTGCGTATCACGTACGCCATCGGAACATCCATTCAGTTTTGTTTTGGGATTTAATCTACAATGCAATGTTTTTCCTCCAATCCTGAATCAACTATCTTCATTCTCCAGTTTCCAATTCCTAATCTTGAATGAACGTGAACTTAGCGAGGTACCTCTCGCCGATGATAACGTAAATTGGTAAATAATTTGTTGCTATTTTTTCAGTACTAAGTTCATATGAAGTTAGCGAAGTCCCTCTCCCAAATATACTTTAAAACAAATCAAAGCCCAGTGAATAATTTGTTGTTAATTAATTACGAAATTTAGCGAAGTACTAAAAAAATTGAGCAACAAATCCAAAATTACCGTAACTAATTGGCAACAAATTATTCTCCTATTTGCGTTATCATCGGCGAGTTCATGTTCATCAATCTTGAACCTTCTATCATCAATCTTTGAAATCCAATCCACGAATTGGAACCTTCAGTAATGAGTTTTCTATCTTCCATCTCCAATCTACAATCTGCAATATTTGCACTTCAGTTCTCGAATGTAAAATTTCAATTCAACTTCAATCCCTGATCTGAGATTCTTTAATGCTGAATCTTCAATTATCTTCAATCTTCATAATTTAAACTTCAAAATTCGATCACCAATCTTCAATCTTAATTTTCTATTTTCTTCTACAACTTCCAATCTCTTAACTTCAATTTCTTCAATCTTAAACGTTTATTGCACAATCTTCGATTGCTGAACTCTGATCTTCAAATCTTCTAGCATCTATTTTCAAAACCTAACCCTCAATGTTTAATCGTCAATCATCGAACTCCTAAATTTAATCAATTTTCAACACTCGGATAACAAACACATATCACAAACGTCAAACACAGCTCAACAGCCGAATCTCAGTATGGCCGTTCGGATGCATTGTTCGCAACAGGCGGCCGTCGTCGTCGTCGAGTAACTTTGCTGCGCTGACGGTACGCGGGGTAATTCACCGCCTACTACCGCCAGACTACTGGCAAGAACAAAGAAACTAGCCGCACACTATGATCCCGCCAATTTTCCTTCCCCCCAGAAATCATGTTTTGAAGATTAATAACTCTTTGGCACGGAGCAGCGGTCGTTCGCTTGCTTGGATGGTGACCGAACTGTCAGTGTCTGTAACTACACAAAATATGCTCAGGGCTTCCCTATTTCCCAGGCCGGATGCCAGATAAGTGGAGGTTAATTTTGAAGGGAATAAATGAAGTTTAAAGAAATTTGCAACAAATTATGTCTACCCATGAAGATTTTATCTCCACTTCAGCACGGATTTAAGAGCCCGGTCTTTTACCGCCAAGGCCGCACAAAACGATAGCGCGATTCGTTCGCTTCGTAGGACACAGCGCCATAATGGTAATCCCTTCGAATGGTTGGTTTGCTCAACAACTCGTAAAATTTTTCAAATTCGCAGTTTTATATGCTCCGGCATTGGACACCCCCCCTAATCCGACTTTATTGTCACAATATCGATTTTACAATTTGGCGTTATCATTTGTTTGATTTTTATTACCTTACGGTTCTCTTCTGCTGTTCGTCCAGCGCCAACTGGGATTGCTGCCAGTCACCATAGGAACTGTCGCCCGCCGCACGCCTGGATGGAAAACGTATTTACGTGTTGCTAGTCTTACGGGGAGTTTTGCTCGATTGGATTTCAGTGTGGGCTGAATAGTGGCAATAAGACCGCCACCACCTACGTGGCTTCAATTTCCTTTTCGACGGGTAAAATAAGAAGAAAAGAATTTATTAGCAGCTATAGCTCGAAGTGCATGCGATCTCAGGTAGGCGGCACTGAACGGCACCACCCAAGCTCCACCATATGAACTAGTATTTGAATGGCAAAACGCGATGGCATCAAACTGGTGTTACAACGCGGAGAAGTGATATCTTGCCACTTCGCCTTGACATGCTCTGGTCGGCGTCGGCACCGAGCTCGTCGAAGACCCAGGCATTCCCAGGGTACGGAACGTGTCCTCTCGAAATCTTGCCTCTTGCCTGTGCTGGTGCTAATACTGGTAATATTATAGCGGACGTTTCTTCCTGAACGAGTCAGCTTCTCCGCTTCGTGTTATTCGAAGCCTAATCATGAAGCGAAGGGAGGGGGGGTCGGTTGAGAAGAGGGGGAATATACGAGGAATGGGGTTTCTGCCATTTTTCGATGGCTGAAAGCATCAGGTCGCATTCGCATACCATCAGGTGCGAGACATTAGTTCGTGCAAGAGCAAGGTGGCATACTTCCTTCAAACACGAGGAAGCAAAAATGCTTGAAGGATAATACACTAAATAGGGTAGAACTTCCTGAGGAACGGGTAACGACAAACTGATGGTAAGGAATGGGAAGCTAGAAAGGTGAGAAATAATGGCGGTAAACCGGATGCTTGAATTTTTATACACACGAGTCCTCGGGGTAAGAGCTTTTAAGATTTTTCAAAAACATTTAGAATGTGCTTCTGTGCAAAAAGTTGAAGTGTTCCTTCATGACCAAAGCTCCCTGAAAATAGTTTCAGCTCTATTATTGTATTTACTTCAACCCAGAAAACCCAGCAAATCTCAAATCCAAAATGACCTTTTTTCTTCGCAAGCATAATCTTGGGATCATCTGGAGCACTTCAGAACAAATAACCGAAGTCGATTTTCTATCGAAAAAAAAAAAAATCATTATTGCATCACTGCCAACGGCCAACGTTCACGCGTCCACGTACGAATCAAAGCATGCGCAGAATTCACTTCCTGCAGCGTTGCTCACAGTTCGTAGTAGTAGCCTACTTGGATTCGTTCCACACGCTGCATCCACCAAAGCACAATCAAATGCGAATCTGAGCAGGCACTGACTTTTCGGAATGATTAAATTTATGTGTTCGGTGTATGTTGGTCCGAAATCACAGACTCTTCGACTATGAGAAATGGAATGAAAGCAAAGCTGAGGTTTTGAACACTTCAGTATTTACATACCAATGCCGTAGCCGGCCTTCCGTCGAGTGTTTTCAAGCTCGCACTTCATTTATGGTGGCACCATCGCCTTTGGATGATATTACCACCAGCCAGTGAAGTCAAATTGTCTGATATTATGCCACATTATAAACAATTCCGGAATCCGATTCGGTGCCTTGCTGCGTACTTCGAGTTTTCACTGTTCAGCTGCTCCGAGTTGATGCCCAAAACGGATTTTTTTTATTACACATTGCTCAACTGCCACCAAGCAAGGCCGTTGCCACGGTTGAGTGCTATTCAAAAATTTTATAAGCTTACGCAGATTTTCTTTCACGTACCAACCCACCTTCGCCCCCGCCATCCTTCCCGCCTTCTTTGGTATGATGCGAAAAAAAAACTTTTTTCTCCTTGGCTGCTTGGATCGGTGTGATTTATTTCATGCTTTCCCGTTGCCAACGGTTGTTGGACGGAACGTGAACGGCAGGCACCCAGCTGAATTCCGTCCGTGGATTTTCGATTCAAGCGAGGGTTTATCTCGGCGAGATAATTCAGTGACAACGAAATTTGCTACTGCTTTAAACGATGCTTAGAGGAGAATTAATTTGAATTTATTTCCGCAAGTGGCGGCCCTTCGCCTGCACTCCGGGAGCTTCTCCCCCCCCCCACCGACGGAGGTGAGATAAATCATGATTTTCTCTAAAGCGGTTGTCTCGTATTCCTCCGATGAATTTGTTTCGGCTCGGTTGTTTTGCTTTTTTTTCGCATCATTCATTGTATCTAAGTTTTTTATGCATTTCGAAAAATCACTTGTGCGAAGTTATGCTCAAGTGCGACTTTGAACTCTATCCCATATCAAAGGGAAATATTTTTTGTTCTTTTCCGTTATTTGGTTATTGTTTTCTAATATATCAGAAGATTCCTTTTTGATCAAGTGTCATGTTCAAGGCAACTATAGAATTAATAACATACATAAATTAGCCACAATTTTTACCGCATACAGCGACAAATATTTTCCGTCAAATGGATTAAAACATTAAAAATAGTCGAAAACGGGAACGGCTACTCTACACTAAAATCACAAAATTGATTATAAACAATCTATGATTTTAAGTGACTTTGTATGCAATTGAATAGCTTGAACATTGTATCCAATTTATGTGTGTTAATCTTATGCTTACCCTGAAGATGAAGGAATATTCCTTCGAAACGTCGGCCTTTAACTTAAAATAAACATTTTACGAAGCAATACTTCACCAAATACAACAAAGATGAACATGAACTTAGCGAGACACATCTCGCCGATGATAACGCAAATAGGTGAATAATTTGTTGCTAATTAGTTAAGATAATTCCGAATTTGTTGCTAAATTATTTTTGTATTTTTTTGAGTAATTCGCTAAGTTCATATAAAGTTAGCGAAGCTCCTCTTTTCAAATATGCTTCAAAACAGATCGAAGCCCAGTGAATAATTTGTTGATTATTAGTTACGGTAATTTTGAATTTGTTGCCCAATTTTTGTTTTTATTCTCTTGAGTACGTCGCTAACTTCATATGAACTTAGCGAAGTTCTCAAACAAATAAAAACTAAATTGAGCAACAAATTCAAAATTATCGAAACTAATTAGCAACAAATTATTCACTGGGCTTCGATTTGTTTTGTAGCATATTTGAAGGGGGGCCTTCACTAACTTTATATGAACTTAGCGAAGTACTCAAAAGAATTAGAAAATAATTGAGCAACAAATTCAGAGTTATCGTAACTAATTAGCAACAAATTATTCATCTATTTGCGTTATCATCGGCGAGAGGTGCCTCGCAAAGTTCATGCTCAAACAACAAAGTGGCCGTATTGGCTTCTAGTTCCCTTTTTTCGATCTGCCTAGAATTTTTGGTTTTCTGTCCTCAGTCAAAGGTTTTCTTTGTTTTGTCTCTCACATCACTTATATCTTCATATATTCTTATTTTCCATGTTCTATTTTTCTCTTTTAAAGTTTTCTGTTTTTCTTTTTCGATTTCCTATTATCTTTCGAATGTTTCCTGCTTTCAATATTGTTATTTTTGAGTATCTTTTAGTTATGCAGCAATTAAAAAAGAAAAAGATATACCATCTCTCAGAAATTCGTTATATTTGGTACAATCGTTGTCCATCGGAAAATATACGACTCCTAATTTACATGCTAAAGAGAATTAATTTTTTTTTTTCGTTTATATTTAAACTGACTTTCTTTTTAATTCATAGCCGATATTTGCAATTCTTGAATATGTTGTTTTTCTAGAAAATATACGTAGATATGTTAAAGTAGAAGTTTTGTGGTTGAAACTGCCAATTGTACAGGGTGATGTTTTAAGAGCTTGAGAACTTCTTTAAACAATAAAACGCATAAAATTTGCAAAATCTCATCGGTTCTTTATTTTAAACGTTAGATTGGTACATGACATTTACTTTTTGAAGATAATTTCATTTAAATGTTGACCGCGGCTGCGTCTTAGGTGGTCCATTCGGAAAGTCCGCTTTTTTATCGACAAATTTTGTTCAGCGATGAGGCTCATTTCTGGTTGAATGGCTACGTAAATAAGCAAAATTGCCGCATTTGGAGTGAAGAGCAACCAGAAGCCGTTCAAGAACTGCCCATGCATCCCGAAAAATGCACTGTTTGGTGTGGTTTGTACGCTGCTGGAATCATTGGACCGTATTTTTTCAAAGATGCTGTTGGACGCAACGTTACAGTGAATGGCGATCGCTATCGTTCGATGCTAACAAACTTTTTGTTGCCAAAAATGGAAGAACTGAACTTGGTTGACATGTGGTTTCAACAAGATGGCGCTACATGCCACACAGCTCGCGATTCTATGGCCATTTTGAGGGAAAACTTCGGAGAACAATTCATCTCAAGAAATGGACCGGTAAGTTGGCCACCAAGATCATGCGATTTGACGCCTTTAGACTATTTTTTGTGGGGCTACGTCAAGTCTAAAGTCTACAGAAATAAGCCAGTAACTATTCCAGCTTTGGAAGACAACATTTCCGAAGAAATTCGGGCTATTCCGGCCGAAATGCTCGAAAAAGTTGCCCAAAATTGGACTTTCCGAATGGACCACCTAAGACGCAGCCGCGGTCAACATTTAAATGAAATTATCTTCAAAAAGTAAATGTCATGTACCAATCTAACGTTTAAAATAAAGAACCGATGAGATTTTGCAAATTTTATGCGTTTTATTGTTTAAAAAAGTTCTCAAGCTCTTAAAAAATCACCCTATATTATTATTTTTCAGCGGGTTTCACGGTTTGTAGACAGAGGGTTTAATGCTATTTATTTCTAGAATATTAGTCTTTTTTACATACCAACACAAAAAAATCAGCTGAGTGAAATTTTTCGTTCGATTTTTCGAAAATTTTCAATCTTGCATGCAAAAAACGTCGAGATCTGGGGTCATAAAAAAAAGTTTTTTAAAAAATAAACGGATTTGCTTCGTGTCAGAGAGAAAGGCTTAACAAAATATTTCGGGGTAACAAGAGATCTCGACGTTTCATAAATTTTCAAGACAAAACAAGAAAACCGGATAACTGAAAATTCGCACAAGAAAAACCACCTAACTTCGGAAATTCACGTATAAACCGCATCAAAATACTGCGGTAAAAAAACCTCAACACATTTCTTTTATCTGCTAGCTTCTTTGGTTGTAAACTTTTTCTTTTTTTCTGTTTTCCAAATTCTATTCTGATTGCCTTTTTTCATTAACAATTTTTATTGCTAATTTCTGTTTTTTTTTCTAAGTTTTATTTTCAATTTTCTATTAACTTCTTATTGCTATTCTTTTCTACTTTCTGCATTTCGTCTTCTAGTTTCTTTTACGTTTTTGCTTTCTGTTTAATACTTGCTATT
Organism: Malaya genurostris; assembly: GCF_030247185.1. Taxonomy (NCBI): domain Eukaryota; kingdom Metazoa; phylum Arthropoda; class Insecta; order Diptera; family Culicidae; genus Malaya; species Malaya genurostris. Next base: position 164,446,556 of record NC_080570.1, on the reverse strand, counting down.
TCCTTTTTTCGATTCTCCGTACACAGTCTTTAATTTTTCCTTTCTTCTATATTATATCTCTCATTTTTTTACACTATTGGTTTTTCCCCACTGCTTATTATTTGTGTTTTTTTTTTGTTCTATTTTTACTGTTTTCAATCTATTTCTCTTATTTTTCGTATTCAATTATTAATTTTTTCACCGTTTCAAAAATATTTGTTCTTAATTTCCTATTTTCAGTTTTTTTTCCTATTTTCAGTGCTATTGCTATTACTTTTTTTCCATTCTATAGTTCAATTTCCTATCGTCTCATCCATATTTCTCATTTTGAATCTGTTTTCTGTTTGGTAGGTTCTGCTTTCCATTTCATTTTACCGATATCCTAATTCTTTTGATTTCATCTTGTATCTCCAATCTTCTTTGGTTATTTACTATTTTCTTTTTATTTCATTTTTAATTTTCTATTGTTTTTTTTTTTGAAGTTCAACTTTCAGTTTTCTATCACTGCCTTCAAGTTCCTCTTTTCTCTCTTCTTTTTTTTCTATTTTCTATTTATTTCTTCCTGTTTATCTTTTCTATTACCTGCATTTTGTCTTCTGGTTTCATTTTTCTGCTTTCTATTTAATACTCGCTATTTCCTTTTTTCGATTCTCTGTATACAGGCTTCAGTGTTCTGTTTTCTGGTTGCTGTGCTAATATTGGTTTTCGGCTCTGGAATTACAATACGACGACGCAAAATAGGGAACATTTTTTCGAAAATTAGCTCAAAACTGTTTCAATTTGTAGGTTAGGCGGAACAAATTTCTAATTGTTTTTTTCCAAATTCTATTGAAAAATTTTCACCACATTCTATCTTTCAGTTTCTATGCACTACCATTTTTTTCCATTTTCTATTACCTGTTTTTTCATTTTCTATTTTTACTCTTTTCGATCTGTTTCAATTATTTTTCGTATTCAATTTTTCAGTTTTGATTTTCCATTCTCAATTTCCTATTTGCTGCATTCTTTTCTCTTTTTTCAGTGCTCTATTCTCAATATTTCGTTCACTATTTGGCATTTTCCACTTTATATTACGTTTACTATTTCTAGTTTCCTGATCTTTAATCCGTTTCCAACTACTCAGTTTTTATCAGTTATTCTTTAATCAATAATTAAATTTCCTATCGTTTTGTTTAAATTTAGCATTTTGAATTTGTGGTTATTATTTTCTGATTTTCATTTTGTTTTCTCGATTTCGTATTTCTTTTACTTTCGTATTGCATCTTTTATATTCTTTGTTTATTAACTATTTTCTTATCATATGTTTTCTATTTCCTAAATTCCTGTCTACGATTACCTTTTTCTATTTCCAATTTTTTGTTACTTATTTTCGATTTTTTTTCTAATTTACGTTCTACATTTGTTACTATTTCTATTACCTGCATTCTAGTTACATTTTTCTGTTTTCTATTTTCCTCTTTCTACTCTATTGCTATTTCCTTCTTTCAGCAAACACAGTAGTCAATGTCCGTCTTTTGGTTTTTATGCCAAAATTGATTTCTGGAATTACAATATAAAGTGAGAGAGCGACGATGAAAACCAAAGAATAAATTCTTCTAAATTTGGCTCAAAACTGTTTCAATTTGTAGGTTCTGCTACACGAACAATTTTCCAAATTGTTTTTTCAAGACATTTAATGGCATTTCCTTTCTTTTCTGTTTTATCTCTCATTTTTTATACATTATTGTCTTTTTCCTATTGTCTACTTCTTGTTTTTTTTTGTTCTATTTTTACCGTTTTCAATCGTATTCAATTTTTCATTTTTTTCATTATTTTAAATTCTCCATTCTCAATTTCCATTTTCCTGCACTGTTTTCTGTTTTCAGTGCTCTATTTTCCATTTTTCGTTCACTATTTTGATCTTTCTACTTTAAATTATGTTTACTATTTTTAGTTTACTAGTTCTAGTTTTCCAAACAATAATTCAATTTCCTATCGTCTTTACATTTAACATTTTGATTTTTATTTTTGTTTATTCGTTTCAGATTTCCATTCTCAATTTCCTATTTCCTGCATTCTTTTTTTGTTTTCAATGCTCTATTTTCAATTTTTTGTTCACTATTTGGCACATTCCTTTTACCTGCACTCTAGTTTATTATTTCTATGTTTTTCTTCCAATTTATTTTTTATCATTTCCTTTTATCATTTCTCTGTACACAATCCTCAGTGTTTTGTCTTATTGTTTTTGTGCTAATATTGGTTTTCGGTTCTGGAATTACAATACGAAGTGAAGTTTTATCTTCGATTTTCTCTTTCTTTTACTTTCTCATTGCTTCTTTTATATTCTTTATTTACTACACTGAAGTCTTTTTTTATACGAGTTTACGGGCCGCATAAAAAAACCGCATATTTCTGAAACTTCGCATAAAATAACCTCATAAAAAACCGCATAGCTCTGAAAATTCGCATAAAAAATAACCGCATAAAAAAGACCTTAGTGTACTTCCTGTTTTTGCTTTTTTCCAAAATTCTATGCCATGATTACCCTTTTATCAACTTTTTAATATCCATTTTTGATTTTTTATTTGCTGTTGTAGTTTATGGAACAATTTTCTAACTATTTTTTTCAAGATTTACCGAAATTGTCCAACTTTTCTATTCTATCTCTCATTTGCTATGCACGATTGTCTTTTCCCATTTTCTATCTTTTTTTCTTACTCTATTCATTTTTTTTATTGCTTCGTCATTTTAAATTTTCCACGTTTAATGTCCTGTTTCCTATTTTTTCTGTTCTCAGTGCTCTATTTTCCATTTTTCGGTAACTGTTTTGCACTTTCCACTCTCTAATTATTTTACTATTTCTAGTTTTTAATATCCATTTTTTGCTACTCAATTTTTATCCACTATCTCCTAAATACTATTTTCATGTCTTCTATCGTCTTATTTATATTTTAAATTTTGTATTAACTGGGTTTTGAAATCCATTTTATTTTATCGGTTTCTTGTTCTATCACTTTCGTTTTGCATCTTCTATGTTGTTTATTTAATTTACTACGTTAGTTTACTACTAATTCTATTTACTACTTCCTGATTTTTCTTTTCTATTACCTGCACTATGTGTTCTAGTTTCTTATTTCTACGTTTTCTTCCTATTTATTTTTATCATTTTCTTGTACACTGAGGATTGTGTTTTGTCTTCTTGTTTTTGTGCTAATATTGGTTTTCGGTTCTGGAATTACAATACGAAGTGAGACAGCGACGATGCAAAATAAAGGAAAAATTCATCTAAATTTGACTCAAAATGATTTCAATTTTTTGATTATGCTGGTTTATGCCGGAATTACCCTTTGACTATTTTTTTTTTTCAAGATTTGATGAAATTTTCCATCTTTTATATTCTATCTCTCATTTGCTATGCACTATAGTCTTTTCCCATTTTCTATTACCTGTTTTTATATTTTATTCTTACTCTATTCCTTTTTTTTGTGCTTCATCATTTTAAATTTTCCACATTCAATGTCCTGTTTCCTATTTTTTCCGTTCTCAGTTTAGTTCTCTATTTCCATTTTTTGGTAACTGTTTTGCACTTTCTACTCTCTAATTGTTTTACTATTTCTAGTTTTTAATATCCATTTTTTGCTACTCAATTTTTATCCACTATCTCCTTAATACTATTTTCATGTCTTCTATTTTCTATCGCCTTATTTATATTCTAAATTTTGTATTAACTGTGTTTTGATATAAATTTTCAATTATATCGGTTTCCTATTCTATCACTTTCGTTTTGCATCTTCTATGTTGTTTGTTTATTTCACTACGTTCCGTTTGCTATTTCATTTATCGTTTCTAAATTTCTGTTCTTTAATTTTTGTACTTTACTTTACTAACACTACTTTTATGTCTTATATTTCCTATCGTTTTATTTATGTTTCACATTTTGAACTTTTTTAATGGCTATGTTCTGGTTTCTTATATTTCCTAAATTCTGATTACCCTTTTTTGTTTCCATTTTTTATTACCCATTTCAGATTTTTTAATTCTACTATTGTTTGTTCTCATTTTTTTTACTTTACTACTTCTTTTTCTATTACCTGCACTCTGTGTTCTAGTTTTTGATTTCTATGTTTTTCTTCCTATTTATATTTGCCATTCCCTTTTCTCACTTTATTTTCTCTTTTGACTGTTTTCAATATTCGATTTCGTATTTCTTTTACTTTCTCATTTCTTCTTCCATTATTCTTTATATTTATATTTTTATACGAGTTTATGTACCGCATAAAAAAACCGCATAACTCTGAAAATTCGCATAAAAAAGTCGCATAAAAACCGCATAAAAAAGACTTTAGTGAACTTCCTTTTTTTGCTATTTTCAAAATTCTATGCCATGATTACCCTTTTATCAATTTTTCAATATCCATTTTTGATTTTCTATTTGCTGTTGTAGGTTATGGAACAATTTTCTAACTATATTTTTTTTTCAAGATTTAACGAAATTTTCCAACTTTTATATTCTATCTCTCATTTGATATGCATTATTGTCTTTTCCCATTTTCTATCTTTTTTTCTTACTCTATTCATTTTTTTTTTTATTGCTTCAGCATTTTAAATTTTCCACGCTTAATGTCCTGTTTCCTATTTTTTCTGTTCTCAGTGCTCTATTTTCCATTTTTCGGTACTATTTCTAGTTTTTAATATCCATTTTTTGCTACTCAATTTTTATCCACTATCTCCTAAGTACTATTTTCATGTCTTCTATTTTCTATCGTCTTATTTATATTCTAAATTTTGTATTAACTGGGTTTTGATATAAATTTTAATTATATCGGTTTCCTATTCTATCACTTTCGTTTTGCATTTTGTTTAATGTTTGTTTAATTTACTACGTTCTTCTATTTCCTATATTATATTTCATTAAAACTTTTTTTTTCAAGTATTTATAACCTATTTCTGATTTTTTATTTGTTCTAATTTCTTCAGTTTTCTTTTTACTATTTCCTACTTTCTTTTTCTATGATCTGAACTCTTTGTTCTAGTTTCTTATTTCTGTTTTCTATGTTCTTTTTACTTTATGTTTGCAATTTTCTTTTTTTATTTATCTGTTATAGTCTCAGTGTTTTGTCTTCTAGATTTTGGGAACAAAAAACTTTTTGCTCAAAGCACAAGCGCACATTGATTTTCACGTTCGAGCATTTGTTTGTTTTTCTCCCGCCTACCTTGTTCTGTTTCCAATTTGCTATGAATTTGTGTGAAATCACTTTCTTTGGTGTTAGAAAAACTGTCATCAGATTTCAGCAACCGCTAGTTCCACAACTAAAACGTAAATCCATTCCGCAAACATTCTTATCACACCGACCATCGCACCGGTTGCAGCTAGACCCTGAGATTATTAGATTCTCGACATGCCGAGGCCAAACTAATTCCAACCTTATGCAAGTTTTCTTCATTACCGTTGAGAGTTCTATGATAACCTGGTATGGAATTGAGCCCAGCTAGCTAGCAATTCACCTGAGCCTTTCTAACCGAGATAAACTTTCAACTGTCCCAACAAACTAACCCCCCTCCACCTTTCTGTCCTGTTTCCCTGAGATCCATCGCAAGCGCAGGAAAACCAGTGTTTAATTTTCTATTTAACGAGAATTCATTTGCATGGCAAACTACGACCACATTATGATAGCAAGTTTCTCTACATCAACAACAACAACAACAACAACAACAACAGTAACTGTCACCCGAACCCTCGTAAAACCGATGCCCAGTTCATGAACTGTGCTAGGAGGGCTTTGCAGCAGTCCAAAAATGTCCAACAACCTACCCGACGGCCATAAGATAATTGTTTTATATTGTTTCGCATTCCAGGCAGGCAAGCTCTAAATAACTTCCGGTGGTGCATTCTCTCTCTCTCTCTCTCTTTCTCGCTCCCTCTGCTTTTCCGTACCTACCATGGAATCACCGGTTTCCATCTGTTTTTCGGTAGAAAGAACTGTGCACTGTTGATTTAAATTTGGTTACAGTGCTCCGAACGAACGCACAAAACCGCATTTGGTGGTTTACGAAATTCAAAATTCTGATTTCTTCTACATTGTTTTTTTTTTCATACTCGAAACATAACAAAAATAACATCGTTTCTGAATTGTTCGGATCACGTAGCGGCAGCCAGTAGTAGAAGGAAACTCTTATTGTTTCATTATTCCGTGACTGACCACCAGACCAGACGACTTATCGCTTGAAAACACTTACTTTAATAACTTCACCACACCATAGCTGATCAATTTCAGTACCACCAAAAAAAAAAGAAATGCTCAGTAACTCAAACAACATTTTTAATTTTCTAGCAAATAGAAAGATAATCAAATTATTCAAACGTCAAGAGCGCCGTTCTCATTCCGTTCCAGTTAGCCAACGCCTGCTTGGATGTTCTTGCTGTGGCTCCAAGAAGCGCCGCCCGCCGGAATTTTCCGAAAGTCACGCAAGACGGACGGACGGACGGACTAACATCTGGATGGTGCCTACCAAAAAGCACCCCATGCGGGGTTCGTTTCGCCTGAAGCTCCGGTTTCCTCTGAAGGTTTGCGTGTCGGTTTGCTTTCTGACGCTACTGGGAATTGAAGGCGAATGGGTGGAACGGGAACAAAACAAAACTGGTATTCGTCATGGTGGTGAAGTAGCGAAAAGCAACAACAACAACAGAAAAAAAGAGGAAGCGCTGTAAAAAAGGATTTGTGTACTTATCGGGGCTTCAGTTGCACTTTACTCACTGGTAATGCCGTTTGGCAGACATGGTGAGAAGCTTACGGGGAATAATTACACTTCTAAGCGGGAAATTATGAAAATCCGTTGCCATTACGTTAAACGAAAAGGTCAATCAATCGCCAAAGCACTCCAGTGCATCAAATCGAATTTTTTTTTGCAACATACTGAAACTAGAATGACCCGTATCAAGTTCCCTCGCAACAATTATTCCGATTAAAATCCGCCTTCACTTATCCAACATCCGGCCTCGGCATTATAAAAATTAAAAGTCAACCGTCGTTCGTTTTGATGCATAGTTGCGCTGACAAACGACCGTGGCTCATGCTCTCGTATCGAAACGTTGCTCACTGGCTGACGGCAAAACCAGCAAAAGGGTTTGCTTGCTTTCTTATCGAACGTCACCGGATTATTCGTCGCCCTGTATTCGCCCTACCATCATAGTTGGCATTGAGCTACAGGTGCATTCGTCATTCGGCGATGGGAGTGGGATGGGGTAGGGTGTTTCTTGTTTTTTTTTTCTCTTCTGTTGTTGCTATTTTGTTTTTAAACTATGCAGCAGCTCCAGCAGCAGGTGTTAAACGACAGTATCCATATCTCGATGGATGGCAGTACTGGCTTAAGTAGCATATTTTTATCTCACAGGATTTTATCCACATTGAGTCAGTTTCAGTTTACCAAAAACCCGATAATTATTTATGTATCTAATTCTAGGTGTGCCTGTTTTTTGGGAGCGTCAGTGCAGATTCAAAATTTGAATTCAATTGAAAAGAGTTTTCGAATACGAATAGAAAATAATTTATCCATTAATCCCAATTTTTTTTTGGATGGGACTATGAGTGATTGAAGCAAGAAGTTCTATGTGTCGAAAGAAAATTACATTTCTCTTATCATTTAGTCTCATAGTTCGGATTCAACTTCTGGTTCCGGAATTACTGAGTGATGATGAGTTTTAAATCATTCAATTTCGAGGGTGTGTTTTTATTAGTGACGATGTAAAAAGCAGCAAATACTTTGAAACTATTCAATAATATTCTTTAGCAAAATTTGTTGATTATTTGTCGAAATAGTTCAATTCAAATATAGTGTTTTTAGAAGTACCGGGAAAAGCGGTCAAAACTTTTGAAATAGATCTCACATCGATTTCTCAGAGATGGCCGAACCGATTTTAACAAACTTATATTCTATTTAACTTCCTCAAGGTCCAACTTCCGAGATTCAGAGATACCAGGTTTGTTAAAATTCAGAGACTTTTGAAATTGCGGCGGTCTTCATTGTTTTTGCTCGCTGAATCAATTCCGTGCATCATACTTTCAGGGTTGTTACGAAAAATTTCAAAATCAAAACGCGCGAAATCCGCGCGAAGTTGAAAACTAAAACGCGCGATATTCGAGCGAAGCGTTATTTTCATGCAGGTGATACTTTCCGCAGTACTTGAAAATTCACTTAAATATAATTAAAAAATCTACATAAGTTTGTCATATGAACACAATAAATAAGTCCGCATACAACACGTCACTTCGAGAAACCCCATGAAAACGATTTCATTTCGATATTTTTTTTTTGCTTCGACATCTTTTTGCTCGGCAAACATTTCTTTCTTAGTAAGAAGAATTTTAAGGTAGACCACATCAGGATGATCTGATTCACTCTTTTTAATTTAATTCACTTTTTTAATTTCAATTAAAAAAGCACCTGCTTCTGTTATCAGATTTTACTCTGAATGTCTTTCTTTTCCTCCTCATCTCTTATTCTTTTATTTAGATCAGGGAAAAGCCCACTGGAATTAGTTTCTGTCAAACTTGTTCTCCAGCAGGCATAAAACCTCCTCACCTTTTGCATCAATATATCAAAATCCTCCAAATTATACATTTCCTTAAATCTAGTGCTTCTATAGTAACTAAATCTAATGAGACAGTAACATAAGAAACGATTTCTTGATAACATTACGTGATAAATGAAAGTCGATAGAATTGAAACATTTGTTAAATATGCATCACATGCTAGCAATGGGCTCTTTATATCCATAATTAGTTCTAACATAGAAAATCCGAAGAAAAAACTAGGAAAACTACGACGTCAAATGTCAAATTGTAACAATTGCAAGCTCTATGTGCTCTCTAAAATTTTACTTGGTTTCCAGAACATCCAAGTCCTTAACAGACGATGCGCGTTCGAGAACAGTTTGTGGAATATTATAGTCGAACTTGAATACAGACTTTTTGCTACTAAAACAGATGACGGTGCATTTAGTGGCATTTAAACCATTTTGAAATATGAAAGTCATTGGCGAACGACAGTTTCATGCACTTGATCGAAAAATTTAGATCGTTGAGACACAATAAAATTATGAACGGTTCAATGTGACTTCCTTGAGGAACTCCAGATGTAACAGCACATGATGAGATTGTACAGGCTCCTATTTTCACTATCATTTCATTACCAGTTAAAAAATGATCCGTTTAATCCCAGTATACCTAACTTATGTTATGTGATGATTGATTTCGTCGAACGTAGCAGGGGAAGTTGAAAGATTTGGCATGGATCGAAGCTGTGTCTCAGATATGTAGTCAGAGCAACTATGTGTTATAAAATCTAGAACTATAATTTCAAACAGCTTCGATACAGCGCACAATGCATCAATTCCACGGTAGTTGGATACTATACCCTTGATCACATTGGATTTCTTCCATATTTCAGGAAAAAATCCAGAACGCAAAGAACAATTGAAAATGTTGGATAGTGGAACCAACAAATTATTAGAACACTTTCTTATCACCACGGATGGAATCCCAGAACTTCTTCGTTTCTTCTCTTGTCCAACTTCGCTTCGTAAGCATGTCGGGCAAATTTTGCTTTAAGAATGCGATTTTTATCATACACAAAATTTGTTACCCAATAATGTGGTAACAAATTTTGTGTATGAACAAACCATAGATGAAAAGGTTTTATGCCTGTTGGAGAAGGAGTATGACAGAATTTCAGCTTCAGTGGGCTTTTCCCTTACTCCTCAATAAATGAATGAAAGATTATAATTTATATAGATTCGACTTTCGGGTTTGGAATTATATGGTGAAAAATACAGGTGACTATGCAAAAAACGCGAAAATTCTGCAAAACCCTATTATTTTTTTTCCAATATGTTGATCCATTTAATTGATAGCCAAACTAAGTGACTTTGACTGACCGATTCTCAGATTCCGGTTCCAGAAGTACCGGAAGTGTATCAAACTAACCGATGAAAATGAACCCCCCCCCACCTGGATACGTGACTGGTTTTAATCCTATCCCCCAGTAGGAACTACAAGGAATACTAGAAGCAAGTGTTGTTAGTCTAATTTAGCTATCCTTATTTTTTCCGTTAATCTATATTTATATATAAAAAGACAGAGATCATTCTTTGTAATCGCATCACTTAAGAACGGATGGACGGATTTACATGATTCTTTTGTTGTTTGATCAGTTTTTACCCTCACCGGGTTCGTACATCAAAAAAATTAGAAAAATTTGATGGAAAAGTGGGAAAAATCCAAAAAGTTGTTTTGTATGGACGATGGAATTTTCTACTGAAAAAGTCGCCAATGATTGTTAGATCATTGATAGGTGTATGGCACTTAACGAGTCGCATAAGCAACGAGTTGTTTTGTGTGGAGATTTCCAATGCATACTTGATCCATGTGATTTCTTTTCGAGCCACGTGCTTAATTGGGTATCAAAATTATTGCTTGCTAAATGAATGAATGGTGGACTGCATAGGATTGCGCTGTAGGCAGGAGATGTTTTAGATTACAATAAGTGCCAAATTAAATTCAAGATTATTACCATAATTGATTGAGACTACTATTTTCTATTTCATATTCTGTGAAGAATGTTCAAGTTGGTAAGATCAATCTCGAATTAAAATTTTAGCGTCTTCTCTCCAAGCAACGAAAAATTCTACAGTACCTTAAAATATCCTCTTTATTGGAGCTCTAAAATATTTGTGGCACTTTTTGGCAACTTGAACGTACAAGGAACTGCCTCCAAGTTTGTTCTGTTCGTTGGGTGAACATTCAAGTATCAATAATTTCTTTAAAAAACGGACTGTTCTGAATGCTTTGTATGATGCTTGTGCCAAACTTGTTTTACGAAGTAAGTAAGTTAAGTAATCAGAAAAATAATAGAGAGAAACGTTAACCACTTAGTCGTTTGACAATTCTCCTTTCCGAAAATATTAATTCGAACAACGAACAACGAACGAAGTTCGACAGTCAGCTAGTTATTCATATTTTGAATAAAAATTACCTGAACAACCTAGCTCTAACTCCAGCTTGTGTGTTCATTATTCCATATAACAATAAAGTAAAATCTATTACACGTTTCGTTACAAATTGCTCACCAAGTCGTGATTTATTTGGATCAAAATTTGTAAAATCGCCCAGAATAAAAGACTATTTTTATGGTTTGCTCAAGTGTGTATAATTCGGTTCTATTTGATGATTAAAATGACTTCCAAAAAAACAATGAAAAAACTCTTCTTAACCCTGTTAAATAGTCTCGTTAAAACATTTATACGATCCTATCCTCGACCATTGGTATTGTGGGCTTATCAAATATCCTAGTAGTAGCTTTCAAACGTAAGTCTTTCGAAATCGAATCAGGCATCTCCGAGAAGGCGCATTAAAAAGTCTAGAATTCGTCGTTTACGTCACATATATAGATTACAGATCCCAAACCGTCAATATTTGCCATTGTAGACTTCAAATAAGCCTAACTTTATCGGAATTTAATTAGGTCCTTCGAGAAAATTTTGCCCATGAAAAAAAAAACGATTAGTTGGTTACGTCGCTTATACCATTTCACCTCCGGAACCAGATGTGACAGGCATATGATCTTCGAACGTGATTTACATTTCAATAACTTGTCAAAATCGGCTCAGTCGTCAATGAGAAAATTGAGCAGTGAAAACCGTAGCGGACCTCGACGCATACCGAAATTATTTGTCCAGTGAGCGGACCTGTCACTTTCAATGAGCACGCCAAAGAGCTAGCAAAATTTATCAGCCGAATTTTCGGAACAAATGAGGCCCCTTCGACGAAGGAATAGACCCAGAAATTTGTAATGTAAGTATTCCAAAATTTAAAAAACTTCTGTGACTGAAATTTTGGTGTATTACCAAAAATTTAATCTGAATGGAAAGCCCGGTCAAAATGAAAGAAATTCATCAAATTTTAATAATCCCGTATTTTGACGTAATCTCAGGAACTAAAAGTAGCTGGGATGAAAGTGTTAGAAACGGAGAAAGTATTTGTAAATAATTTTAATGTATTTCGGAACGACCGAAATTTATCTCTTTGTCAGAACAAAAATGTGGAGGTGGAGTACTCATAGCCATTAACTCTTGCTTTACTTCTGAAGAAATTATTACTCATAAAAAGAAAGGATTTGAACATGTATGGGCCAAAGTCTCAGTATCGGGTGAAGTTTATATTTTCCCCAAAAAAGTCACTGTTTGGTGTAGATTATGGGCCGGTGGCATCATCGGGCCGTACTTCTTCCAAGGTGTCGCAATGGCGGAACGTTACTGTGAATGGCGAGCACAACCGCGGTGTGATTGACGATTTTTGCTCAAAATGGAAGAATTGGACATACCTGACATGTGGTTTCAACAAGACGGTGCCACATCCCACACGGCACGTGAAACATTGACCGAATTTTGGAATAAAACTCATGATCTGATTTCTAGATCTGGAATTTGGAATAACATTTTAGATCTGAACTCCGAAGAAAAAAATTGAAGCTGACTTCTGAACTAGAATTTAATTCTTGAATTCAGACCCAAAATTTACTCCCTAAATTCCAGAATTCAGAATCCAGAACCTGCACGCTGAAACTGAATTTGGAACTTGGGCTCTGGAACTAGATTTGAAAACTGAATTTAGCTACATCATTCAGATTTTGAATTGAAGTTCAGAATTCAGATCTAGAAATAAATTCGGAACCTAGATTCCAAAAATGAGTTCTGTTCCAGAATTCTAGAACTAAATTCACGAACTGATTTCTTGCTTGAGCTGTTTCTTCGTAAAAAATTAAAAAACAAGTGTTTTCTGATTTAAATTATCCCTTACTCCCCCCTTAACAACAATCTTACACCTTCTTCCATTACTTAAACAAGGAAAAAAGTTATTAAGAAATCAAATCTGAAGTAAGTGAAGCAGTTTTACGTCAAAAAAGTTTGACTCATTTCAAAAGTCTAGTTCAATTTTGGAGAAACAAAGTATACAAAATAGCTTTTTGTGACAAAGTCTACATGTCCAAAAAGTTGCATTAAAATCTGACTGAATACGGATTTGGCTCACATTCTATCAACTTTTGAGCCACTTTTGCTTCCAACCAAAGTGCAGAAAACACACCTCGCAAAACTTCACCAGGTCACAGCAAGCCGCGCCGTAATCAGGCTTCGAGAATCTTTTCTGTTCTTTCTCCACCATTACCTCTCTCCCAACCTCCAGCAGTGTCATCGTCGTTCCAGGCATTTACTTCCAAAGCTTGCTTCGTTCGAAATCACATAATCACACTCACTTACTCACACAGACATACACACACACACACCTGTGCGCTGTCGTTACTGCTGCCTGGAAGGCGCCAAAGTGCATGAGTTATTTTGTAAAAGAAGAACGTATTTACTATCAGGCATGTAAACTGTTTCACCGTACGTTCCGAGCGCTCGCTCCGTTCCTTGGCCATATACGATCTGTAATCTCCAATCGTCCGAATAATGGCCGACAGTAAAAACTAGAAGTCATATAGCTCATTAAAGGTTAGCTCTAATCTGTAATAAATCTACACGTGCTTAGTTCCGTTCGCTAGTTCAGAGAGCAAAGTAGTAAGGCATTAGGGGGGGTGTGGGGCGCTGAAGTCAGTTTGGCAACACTGATGCGCAAAACCAAACCGAACGATGATGACGGTGGACGGTCGATTTTCTGTTAGATAAAACGATGATAGCACCGGATACGCTACTAGGCAAGTAAGGCAGAAAGGATGGTTGGAAGAAAAAAAAAATCGGAAGCACGTAGGTACTTTATTAAAGCAATATTCGTCCCGGAAAATCGTCACGAGGTTACGTACGGAGCATCCTGCCGGGCACGCTTTCCGAGTCAATAAAAACGTTCGCTGGAAGGTAGTAAACTATAATGAAGAAGGTGTTGCTAATGTGCTAATTATGTGCGTTTATTTGCCCGGCATCAAGAAGGCAGAAATCAGCTAATGCCACGGGCCAATTTCTCAGCGCTCCTCCGTTCCCGGCTTGTCACTAAGCGGAAAATGATTTTGCAACAAGTCACATGCATTCGCTTTGACCCACCACAAAGGAGCAGCCATCGATTCCCGGATTGAGGTTGCACCCAATAATCTTCGTCTACTCTCTACTTCCATCCCAGTACGCTCAGCACGACGACAATCAGCACTCAAAACTCTCAATTTGGTAACCAAAACAAACAAACCCTCTGAACTGTTGCTCATATCAACAACGACGGCCTGCTGCGGTCTGTTCCAATCACAACCAACCAGGAAATCGCCTTCGGCTGTTGAATTTAACACTTGTTGTGTTAGCAACCGGGCAAGTGAGCGTGTGGAGGCACCGAAACCACGAAAAGTGTGCAGTTGACAGGTCTAAACAGCTGTGACCACAATTCCGAAAACTCACCAGCTCAACATCCCGGTGCTTCGTATTTGCATACAAAGCTTGCACACCATGATGACACTGCAACTTGTGGCAGCTCTGGCATCAATTGACCGATGGACCGCTTGCCGTCGACCGGATTGACCTAACTTCGTTCGTTCGTTCGCGTTCTTCCCCGGGTTCAAGTGGAGAGTGAATGTCGCTCGCTCTCATCGAAACACGTAATGATCTCTCATTTTCTCTCACATCTAAGGATAACGTTTGAGAGCGGCCACTGACTACTGCCTTAGCATGCGTCGGTAGTAGTGAAACGGACGGAACTCACCTTCCAGTTTCGCTCCGAACGGAAGTTGGCCGTTTTGGGAGGTTCATTCTGTTGCACTGGAATGTGTTTGAAAATACCGTCGCCAGTCAGCATGAATTTAATTCAACGAAATTTCCCACTCCAGCGAATTATTCAATCGATATTTTGACTAATGAAATATTAAATTTGAGTTTTTTGTTACTCATTAAATACAAAAAAGGCGAAAATTTGTTCGTCAATGTTTTTGGAAACTATGCCCAAAATTAGTACTATTAAATGTTTGATCCCTCGAAAGAGTACAATATAAATAAAATAATATAGAAAAACTATGATTGAAAATTAAGAAAATGAAAGATTTGTACCTTGAAACGTTGAACATAATCTAGTTGAACACGGACACTAAGAAACCATTCAGGTCACGAAATATGCTTACTTGTTGGACCAGCGCTTCCATACTCTGAATCGCCGATCCGGGTTTCATCCATTTGCCAACGGATTAAAAAACACCATTGATTTTTTGGCATTAAAAATGCCTTACTCTTCGCTATATGGGGCCGGGTGTCAATTAAAAGTTTCAAAAATAGTCGCGTAACCTTTTTGTGTCATAATTTTGAACGTTAATAGCTCGGTCATTTGTTGATGGATTGTTATAATTTCACAACCAATCGATTCGGAAACTTTTAACTTAAACATGTATGACGACGTCGTTTCAGTATTTCAATAGTATACTATTGAAAAAATGGTTAGAATAGACCTATGTTTTCATCCACCAATCCCTGTTGTACAAAATGACGTCAACTTCTTGTTCGGCATAGGAGGCTTTGCGTCATGCATAAAAAACACCGTATCGTTATGCGCAGTATGAAGAGAAATCTATAAATATAGGCTGCACAATATTTCTTTGCCTAGTTGATGTTTGACTGTGAATGAAACAAGTAGCTCGTCCAGTGAGCTGATGACTGGATTTTATATGCGTTCACTTGCTGGATTATTGCTTTTGCATTATGCGTTGGTGAAATTTCCTGTTGTCCGTGCAACACCGTGTTCGTTTGAGTATCTTATATATCACCTAGCTATTGAAGAACCGAATCAGCGTGGTTACCGATTCTTTTGAAATATCACATGTATTTAGCAAATTTTTGGTCGATTTTGCCATTAAAAATGCTTACACTTCGCTTCCCGAGGCTGGGAGTCAATTTAAAACATGCAAAACTAATCGCGTAATATTTTTCTGTCATAATTTTGAACGCTTATAACTCAGTCATTTGGTGATGGATTTATATAATTCAACAAACAATCGATTCGGAAACATTTAATTTAAACTTATGAGACAACGTCATTTGAATATTTCAATTGTATACCATTGGTTTGAATTGAGTATTTTATTTTGATTCTCTGGTAACTATCAGGCCAATTTAGAATTATCAGCGATAGATTTTTCGGATCTAATTTGCAGCGCTCGATGATTTGTTAATGGATTTTCCTAATTTAAATGATTCCAAAGCTTGAATATTGTAAGATTAAAAATGTTTTAATTTGCCAACTGATCGGTTTGCATACTTAAATCTCAATTCCCATACGAACAAAACGTGACAATGTGACTGAACAAGTTGTTGTCCCACCAGGTATTGAACGCTTAAAAAGATTCAAAATTAAATTCTGAAACTTATCTAAAAGCGGCCTCCTCGGTTTGGTAGTATAAATGAGTTCCACAGGCTCACATATACAGTACAATTAGATACAATATCATATAGTATCAAAGATAAACTAAAGGTAAGTTTACTTGCGATTTTACATGTATCGTTTGAATAGCAACCCTCGTAGAATTTGGTTAACCGCCAGTTTCAGTTCAATTATTATTTGCTTCAAAACACGCGTTGTAACTATGACAATGTTCATTCATGTGGTAATAACATCAAGTTACAATATGAACAAAATTTCGGAATTTTATTGCGTACCCATTCCGTATATTCCTAATATGCCAAAACGAAAATCAATGTAAGTAACTAAATATTGTATGGGGACTGTTTCACATGTTTTCTTCCTCGTATTGTTTCCATAATATTTGCCGACACATTCCGAAGATTATCGACAATTTTGAAGGATTAATAAAATTACACCATTATTGAGATCACTGGTACAACATTCTCTTGGATCGATTATCTGTTTATAAAATTAATAAGTCCACCCAGTGAACGACCATTGTTAGGTTGATAATGGTAATAAATAAACGATATAAATCAAATCAAATTAATAAGTTTGTACGTTTCTCGAAAATTATCATCATAAAACAAAATAGTTTCATTTGTTCAGGTTTAAATCTTTAGGTTGTTTGTATCTAAAATTGAGCTTTCAAGTAACTTTGAAGTGTAGTGAAGTTTAGTGTATCATCATCATTATCATCTTTATTTTTGTATTTATTATGAAGACCCTAGAAACGTTTCATTTTTAATGTTATTGTGCTCGGTCGTGTCTTGAATACAACCCTCTAATTTTTTATTTCAGAAGAGCTCACTTTCAAAAACTTTTTTCACATTGTGCCCATTTTTTTCTTTCTGCTTTGTCACTAACGTGACATGCTGAGGCCAGAATTGGCCAATCTCACCAACTCTCATATTTCTTAGAAAAAAGGCTTCCCAGCTATTTCCTACATTTTCAAACTTAAAACAAAACTTCACTGAAACTACGAGCACCTCCAAAATCACTTAAATTGTGATACACAATAACACCGTTTGCACAGTGATAAGTGTGAAGTAGCACTTTTACTATTGCGCGATCAAATAATGATATTATCAAAACACAAAAGTTATTTCCGATTACAAAATTCCACACGATTCTCGACGGAACGCGAACGCGACGAATCATTTTCAGCTTTTCGAAACGATCAAAGCAGGCCGGCAAGCGGATCTCGACTGCGCAAAAGTAACGGTAACTGCGACGATAGCGACGACGGACAAGTTGCTGCTTTCGAAACCAGTGATGCCATTTTTCATCGTAAGAGGTGCACATTGAAAGTAAAATAATCTTTTTGTGCGTTTATTATTTTTAAATCCTTGTAATTTTTTTGAAAAATAAAGTTGCTCGGCCCAAATCGTTTGGTAAATTATGGTGTGCATTTAAACGATGTTTAAATTTGAATTGAATAATTAATATTGATATTTTTCAACGGGGCATAGAATGCGACAGAATCGCCACGGAATAGCGAAATAACCCGCATAGCGTTTTGGCTACCTGGGCAGCCATGGCCACCAGAAGGCTACCAAAATTGATTCAGTTACGGTTGTCAAATCCAATTTGACAAAACAAAGTCGCCTGTATCCAAGTTAGCCGAGCGTTTTCATCTTCTCACCTTCGCTGAAATGTCAAAGATATCAATGTGGAAAAATCCTGGTGGATACGGTTGTATCGTTTGAGTTGTATTCCTGGCAGCGGTGAGGCAGCCGGTCACCAGAATGTCTGCCAGCCATATTTTTCCAGCTGGCAGCGTTTAGTCAGCCATCTGGCAGCCATGCGTATGCGGGAATGAGCGTCAGAATCACAGGTGCCAGGTTGCAGATTTGCATGTAAATTTACCGATTTCTTTTTGTAAATTTACCGATTTATTTTCGCAGACTTTTAACAGATTTTTGACACATTTATTTACAATCATTCAGATTACAGATTTTTCAAAAATATCGTTGAGCTCTTTGTTTATTTTGACATTTAACTGTCAATTTGAAACAATATTTTTCTGGTTTGTTGAAGCGATACGACTGACAGTTTCGCTATCTTTGCGGCATTTTGTCGCTATCTTGTCGCGTCGCAGTCTTTGTTAACCGCCAGTAAAAATTACAATATCTGTGCTAGTGATTAAGCCGCTTTGCGAGTGTTTTCATAACCAGAATAATTATACAATGATACTTTTATCAATCGACGTCTTTGTCTTCAAAACCTCGTGCTTCACTTGAAACATTATCAATATTAATTATAGAAAATAAACTACTATAAAAAATTCTAAATCATCTATTCTAAATATTCAATTGTCTTTGACAGATACAAACAAACCAATAATCGCTAGAGAATATTATTTTTAAATTTGTAATTGCCTTTAATCTACCAGACGATTTAATTCTCTATTCGCTCCAATACTTGATATACAACATTTTTATATCAAGTAGCTTCAGAACAACAGACAGCGAAGGGGTTAAAACAACTGTTCAACTCCTAGTAGAGATGCTAGGTAAAATTTTGACGTCTGCACATCAGAAATCCTCCAATGCAAGTGCTAAATTTAATAAGTATGACGAGAAAAAAACATACAGGAAGTCAAACACAATTTTACAAGTCTGATAATTTGACGATTGTATACAAAAGTTTCAAAAACCTGTAAAAAGTCTGTAAAATTGCAGATTTTACTTACAAAAAAAAAATCGGCAGATTTACATGCAAATCTGCAACCTGGCACCTGTGATTCTGACGCTCATTATTTCGCTATTCTGTGGCGATTCTGTTGCATTCTATACCCCGTTGAAAAATATTAATATTAATTATTCAATTCTAATTTAAACTTCGTTTAAATGCACACCATAATTTAACAAACGATTTGGGCCTAGAAACATTATTTTTAAAAAAGTTTCAAATAATTAAAAATAATCCACTCACAAAAGATTATTAGCGGTCCTTACACGATCATTAAAAGTGTCATTACTAAGTAATGACACTTCTGCTCAAACGCTCGCCATTCTGCATTACTGGACATCATTACTTTTTAGCATTACACGTTCCTTTAAACCTTTAATTTAAACCTAAATCTTGTGAAAATAGGATGAGCGGTGTCTGAGAAAACCGAGTGAATCTAATTATGAGTATTTGTAACTACTCCAGCAATAGCAATAGCAATATTTTTATTTTCGTTTAGCTAAAAATAAATTTGATTTACCATTGAAACTTCAAGGTTAATGAAATATTAACAATTTTGTCGTTTTTTCGCGTATAGTTCTAAAGATATTCAGCTCTTCCACAAAAAAATAAGAAGAAATAATGTTGGTAGTGACGGAAAATCCGGAATTCCATCATTACTCGTGTCATTACTGAACTCGTAGACCTTACACGATCATTAAAAGTGCCATTACTTTTTAGTGTAATTTCTTCCTTTAGTGTAATTTCTTCCTTACACGAGCATTATTTTTGTCATTTTTAATGATGACTAAGTAATGATGTATTTCAAATTTGATAGAAATCTCGTCATTACTGCACCATTACACGTTCATTAAAATGATATTATTTTTTAGTAATGACATTTTTAATGACTCCTGTAAAGCGGCCCTTACACGAGACAATATTATTGTCAATACAAGGAGTATTGACAGTACTTTTGATCGTGTAATGGAAACTTCATTGGATTGACGAAAATATTGTCAAAAAAATCAAAACTGCTCATCAATCCAACAATACTTTCTTTCCAAAGAGAAACTGTTAAATATGTGCAATAATTTCTTCTCTCTATATTTTAATATTCATTTGCAATATTTGAAGCTCCAAACGCTTGATTTTCTCGAAAAATGCGGACTCAAGTTACCAAGTCAATTGGATTGATGGTATTGACAATACTTTGGATTGACAATAATATTGTCACGTGTAAGGGCTGCTTAAAGCGAGGCAGAGGCAGAGAGCAAAAAAAAGTGCACAATGTGAAAAAAGTTTTTGAAAGTGAGCTCTTCTGAAATAAAAAAAATCAAAGGTGTTTTTTAATCCGTTGGCAAATGGATAAAACCCGGATCGGCGATTCAAAGTATGGAAGCGCTGGTCCAACAAGTAAGCATATGTCGTGACCTGAATGATTTCTTAACCGGAAGTCGTATTCGGATGAATTTGATGGTGTTATAAACCTTTAATTTAAACCTTAATCTTGTGAAAATGATTCCTGATTCTGAACTTGTACTCCGTTTCTAAATTGATAACAAATTCCACCCTACGTGCTTTGAAAACGTTGTTCTCGAAAATTGTGGAAAATTTGATCGTAGAAGCAATTACAAGATTTCGACGACTATTTGAAGAGCTTCTTGTCAGTGTCGGTTCGGGCTCCGGTTTAGGGATGGGTATCGAGAGGTAAAGTATCGATACTTGGTATCGCGATACCGTTTTGTCTTTTCAGGTATCAGTACCGATACTATAGGAAAATGTATCGATACTTAGTATCGGTATCGGTATCGATCGAAAATACAAGCTAGGCCAAAAAATTCATTATTATATTTGTTTCCTCAAAATTTCCAATGTATTTTTTTATTATTCTTAGCAAATGTAAATGAAATTCTTCTCCTAATATTGATCTCCAATATTATAAACTATTGCTTTGATGGAGTACCATCGTTTGCACCATCGTTTACTCTGGAGACGCATGGTACACAGTCTCATGCCATCTCCAAAACTAGTTCAGTTTTCAGCTGATAAATTCAAATTTCCAAAGATGTCCGTAGCAAAATTCAGTTTCCGTAGTAAATCTTCGAATCCGTAGATCTACGGAGATTTCCGTAGACTTGACATCGCTGCCGGCGATCCATGAATTTCAATTTGGAATATTTGCAACGCTAATTAATAGTATTTGATGACGTTTGCAGTTCCGTCAACCTCTTCAACCATGGGAGAAGGGAACTGGCGATCCATGATCCGTCCTGAAACGATGAAATGCGATTCAATGTAGTGGAAAATATGTTCCCCACTAGCTACATAAGCAAACAAACAGAAGTAAGAAAAAATGCAATCCAACCATCAACCAGTGAAACTGTGTCAAAATGTTCATAATCCTTTTTCCTTCTAATTTACTGTACATCATCATCATCATCACCATCAGCAGTAGCAGTATCATTGGTAGGAGTTTCCTGCCATAAACGGAATGGTTTCGCCATCCGGTGATGCGGTGAGCCCCTGGATGAATGTCAAACAACTTTCCGCAGTCACTCGTTAGCCCGGAGGGCGACGGATGGATAGTCAACAGAAAACAGCGGAGAGAACATCGACATCACCCCAAACAAACAGTCCGTACTGAATCCAAAAACAGGCCACGAAACGATCATTGCCTGTAGCACCAATGAAGCATGTGCTGACCTGTCGAATAGTTAAATGACAAATAGCTGCAATACTTCACACATTTCATCAATTTTCCTCGGCAATTTATCTCAATCTCGATCGATCAATGCTCTAATTCAAAGCAACTCTAACATGCCTGGGCCCTGAAAGCGTTGCCGTACGTATCAATGTTTGATTTGCATACCTCTCCCACCCTTCCCCTCGCTGCACAAATTGATGCAACCTGCAATCACCCACACACACTGGCCTGCATACGAACCAGCAACAATAACTGTTTTGATTGACACACTTACCTTGTAGCGGATCCGAACCATTCGACAACGTGTTTCGCCGAGCATCCGTATCCTGGATGCATGCTGATATAGGGAAGGTACATTGCGAACTTTGTCATCACCATATTAGTGTAACGTGAAACTGTTAGCATCGCCATGATGGTTAAAAATAACTCGAACCAACCCGTCTTGCTGATAGTCGTCTAACATATCCTGCCTGCTACGATGTCGCACTGATGATGGCTGAGAAATTGACGTTTATGCAGTCAGGACAGAACCCTCCCCGCAGCATCGAACGAACCACAATTGCTTCGATGGATCGCTATTTGTTTTTTCCGCCGTAGCGTCAAACGTGTGCGCCGTGGAAATTTCCACTGTTTAGACAGTTCATAGTTCACGCGCTCTTTAACAACCTGGCTCCGTTGGTGGTGGTGGTGATGGCGGTGGTGAATTCAACCGGCACTAAACAAATTTAGCGGCGCACCCTGCGTAAAAAATGGCATAGAATATACTACCGACGTCATACGTCCGGATTGATAGTGGCAGGGGTGTAAATAATTGAATAAAAAATGCGCATTTCCGGGAAAAGCTTGCAATTACCGGGTGTCTGTTTGGATGTATGATGTTACTGAATCTGACGTTTTTTTTCTCGTTTGCGCAAAGCGAGGTAAATTTTCGGTGCGGAAATGTAATCAAATATTGGTAGAAAATCAAATATTCCAAAACTCATGACGTGTGGGTTTTTTTTTCTCTGGTGGCAATAAAAGGTTTGCTTCGAGGAAAGCTCAATGCACAATTTCGGCGGGAACGGATTTTCCAGTCGGGTTTGTTTTTTTTTCTCCCAATCACATTCTGAATTTACTAAAGCCGATTATTTAAAATTAAATGATGAGCAAGGTAATTTGTTTTCTGGCCTCAGCGAATTTATTTTAGGAATGGAAAAATACACTTATCCCGTTACTTGAAATTGGTGCTATTTTTTAAATTTAATCTGTTGTTTATGTATATATATATAACGAAGAATTTCTTATTTTTTATATTATTTGACTGCTCGATTCCTAAAGACAAAATTACAAATTACCAAAATTTGATCTCAGTAAAACTTTTTTACCGAATGCAGTTTACGCGCCCTGTAAGAATATCAATCCGAGTAGTCTCTGAGAGATGATCATTTTTGCGCAAATTAAAAACAGTTTGTTCATCTATCGGCATCCAGATAGTCTACCATTGCAAACATTTTTTTTTGTTTAAGTTTTTGTCAGTAATTGAACTAATTACTGACTAAAACTTAGTTAGATCCAATCCTTTTCAGATTGATTCGGGTAATTCATAAAAGTGTACAGCAAAAAAATCTTAAATTTACAAGTGACGCAAATTCCCACATGACAAAATTCATAAGAACAAATCACCCGTTTTTTTTAGAACGCCTAATAAGCCACCTGTCAACATTCACTTTGAAGAGTAATTTCGAATGACTCGGCACTCGCTGCCTTAGGAGTAAACGGCAGAGAAAAGTTTTTTTGCACGAAAAAATTAAGCAATCTGATACTAACTCGGAAGAGAACACATTCTTTTATAGAAATCCCTGTTTACATAAATGTGTGTGAAATGTGCACGCGAAACTAAACAAATTTATCTTAATGCTAGTTCCAGAATTTTACCAACATTTCCGAATTGTGGACTTCAAATTCTTGATTTGAACTTTTTAGAAAATATATATCAAAATTAAAATTTTGACGTAAAGTTTAAACTATTCACAAAACAGTTCACAGCAACGGTTAGATCGCTTAGTATATGAAGTTTTAATTCATAGACAATTTATAAAAATGACAATTTTCTTTTACATTATAACTTTCTCTGAGAGAGCAGATGATGTGCAGTCAATTTAAATTCAATGTCATGAAAGCAATGAAAAAAACGTAATTAATCCACCTAGCAGTGAGATGATACCTTTTTTTATCAATCCGCATGTGTTGTTCGCATGAATCACGGAACTACCGAAATTAGCTCTGCGCCTAATTCGTATTACTGTTTTTGAATTAGTTGATTTCAACAACAAAATTTCCAAAATAACTATAAAATTAGTTAAAATTGAGAATTTACTTTGCTGAAAAAAACTCTTATTTTTAGAGAATGTGTTTAGTTGGCGAATATTCTGGACACAAACCAGCAATATTTCAATCCAGTACGAAATTCTCATTGACAACAAATTTTGTAATTAAAATCAGAAAATTTGTTTCTATTTATCTATCACCATCATTGCCGAAGGACAGCACAAGGAAAACAAAAATGAAATTGGTTTTATTAACAAGTTTATTAGCCAAAAACTCATGAGAAGTGTCAAAGCAAAACAATCCATTAAAAAGCTCAAAGGGACAGTCTTGTTGAAACTGCTTGCAAATTGTTTAGATGTTTTTCGCATGTATTACGATATATCCATATATAAATTTCTAAACCGATATGTAAAAATGACGTAAACTGTTAGTGGAATGTGTATTTATTCAGAATTTGTGCGCATTTAAAGCGATTGTGCGTAATAATGTTATTACGGGGAACAGTGAAGTGAGTTTCGAATATTGCACTCTAATTGTATATGTCAAATGATGTTTTTTGTATCTTCCAACCTTCTCGGCTACGCTGTCCGGTGTACTACTTGTATTCGGTTTTTGTTATCCGAGTGCTCAAAATTTCCACTGAGAGAGTCGATTTCGCGAAGCCGAATGAAGAAAACAGTGATTTAGAAGAAAAATTTCGAAAAAGAAGTTTATATTTCGTTTATGTCTTTTTCTCCAATACAACATCGTATTTATACCTGCCAATATAGAAAAGACAGCCACAACTGAAATTTTTTTTTCGGTGGTAGTGTGCCATCTAGTGGCTAGTAGTCATTACGGTGTTATCGTTATTTCGGTGACAGAGCGCCATATAGCTGCAAATGGCAGAAACCAATTCAACCATTTATGCTGGTTGAAAACAACGTTTTATTTCTCTAATTCAACTAAAAAATTAATTGAATGGATATGAAGTGTGCCTTAGCTAAGAAATGACAATTGGTAAATTCAACTGAAAAAATAGCCATTTCAAAAAATAATTTATTATTATCAAGGGAATTAGAATTAAAAAATCTAAATTAGCAAAGGTAAGATTTTTTTAGTTGTCTCAAAAAATAACTAACTAAAATCAGAAAATCAACTAATTTTTTCGCCAAAATGCTGATTTCGGTCTTTCCGTGTATTCTTCGGTTTTTCAGTTTTCATGACATTATTTTAATGACCGTCGTCTCGCTTAGAATTTGAGATTTTAATCACTCTTTACTCTGTAATGTCGAAACTGCAAATCGGATCGAATTTGAATCCGGATCGGTAACCGATTCGTATGGCCATGAATTGACTTGACGAATAAATTGCAATAGTTTTGAGTCCAAGGCTTTTCGGGATTGTCATCATCCATATCGGTTTAAATTTTTAAAATTCATCATCCTGTAATTCCATAATCGGAAGTCAGATTTGGATTAAACTAATTAATTTTGTATGGGACTATAAGTTAATTTTAAATTTAATTTTTGTTTCTGAAATTCGATTTAGCCTTTTTTGAGAAAATGATTGTACTTTGAGAACCGATTCGATACTGAAACCGGAATCCGAAAATCGGTGTAGCCGAAGTCAGATAAATTCACATGAGTAGCTGTTTAGTTTACATTTGTTACAAAATGTTTGAAAATCAGTATAAACATCTTTGAGAAATCGTAGTACGAATTAAATTTTTGGGTGCCTTCTGAATAGAAAACTGAATATCACTAAAACTGAAATAAGTTTATTTGGTTATCGACTATCCAAATCTGCTAACCCGATAAACCTGATTAATTTATGTCAAATAGACATTTGTATACTAATGTCCCGGGTTGGCGGTTCAATGCATAGAACGCTGGTCTTACAAGCCAGTTGTCGTATGTTCGAGCCCCGACGTGGAAGGATTTTTAGTGTCAGTAGGATCCATAGTCATAGCCATGCAATGATTCTGTACACTAAGAATCGGCTTCGAAGTCTGTTGAAACAGAAAGACCAAATTCCACAAAAGGAATGAAATACCAAAACTTTGCTTACTAATCACCCTGTATCTCCGAAACCGGAAGTTGGATCTGACTGAAAAGCAAGATGTTTCATAGAATATTAAAACTTTTCATTTAAATCTTAGATGATTCTTAAATTTCATTTGAATCTTAGATCGGTTCAGCCATCTACGAGAAAAATGAGTTACACAATTTTAATTTCGTTTCACATATCATCCTGTAGTTCCGGAACCAGAGGTTAAAACCAAACATAATTCAGGAACCTTGTTTGGAAGCATACGACTTTTCATATGGATCTGAGTTTGTAGAAAACGGTTGAGTCGTCTCCGAACAAAATTGAGTGAAATTATTTATTTTGAAATTATTATCACACACGCATTTGCTGATCTCGACGAACTGATTCGAAAGGTATATGGGTGTTATGTTTTGCCCGCATTTATTGCTGTAATTAGTTTAAAACAATATCATTATGGAATTGCTTTCAACTCGGAAATTCTGCCAACATCTGGTTTACATATCGAACGATTATGTTGCCAAAAACGAACCGTGCTAAAATCGGTCCAAGGCAAAATGTCATGAAAAAGGATGCTAAACACAGTCTTTTTGGTACTTAGAAACAATTGGATGTAACAGTATAAAAAATCATGTTTCACGTAGCTCCCAAGCATTGCTTTGTCATACAGCGCTCAAAACTCCTATTGCTGGAATAGGGGGAAAAGTCGCTTACACAAAAATTGCGATATCTCCGTTAAAAATTGACGGATTTTAACAATCTATGGCTTGTTGGATAGCTATGACCGTGCGGAATCTAAGTCTGAAAACATATTCTGTTTTCAAGGTCAGATGTGAAAGATACTGTCAAAAAACTGAAAATTTTGACATAAAACTTTGTATAACTCAAAAAGTAAACATCCGATCTCAAAACCATTTAAAAGCGATCTGGGTGACGGGTAGACCTTTCATTTGCGACTAGTTTGATCAAAATCGGTCCAGCCATCTCTGAGATCTCGACCTCTTAGTTGACAACACACATACAGACACACATACACGGACATTTGCTCAGTTAGTCGAGTTGAATCGATTGGTATATGACATTCGGCCCTCCGGGCCTCGGAAAATTTTTCGAAAGTTTGAGCGGAATTACAAATTTCCAACCGTTATTTGACTGTCATTGCAAAGACCGCAAAACTTTTGCAATATGTAGGTCTTATTGGTTGATTGTTAAAATTTAAATTGTTGTTTAAACTTTGAATCTGTGTTGGAAAATGTTACAAAGCAGACTTTGCTAGTTGATGATAATATGAACTGGCTTTGGTTTTGTTTCGCCGATTTCCGGTTCCGGAAGTACCAAGTAACTCTGAAAAAATGGAATATTTAAATTCTTTCGAAGAACAGTTTTATCGATTTTCATAATCTTAAGGTCGAATGAAAAGTCCTATGGTATCTACGGTTTCTATTATATTTTATTCGAATTTCTTGGGTTGAAAATTTCAAACTATGATTTGAGGTGTCCTTCGCGAAGAATGTGAAAACTCTATGAAATTGTGCTAAAAACTATTCCAAAATATTGGTCTTGTTAGTATGAAGGTCTCACAAATTTACTGTGCGATTCCGATACTGGCAATAGTGCTCAAAAATTCTGAAGTGAAGCTTGCATCAATTAATGAAAAAGACTTCATTACACGGCTAGGGGGATCAAAACAGATTTTATTGAAGTTTCATAATATACATTAAAATAAACCAACCGAAGAAAGTGATCGGTAACAGAACATAATTAATTACTATAAAATCCAGAAGCTAAAACCCAACATTGTTGCACTTTATTGAAACTGCGTGATAAATTTCATTTCGGGAACCATTGCTGCATGGACAAAATCGATGGTAGACTTTCTCGATAGCTAACCGGTGACGAATCGGCCATGAAAAAGCTCAATTTTTCACTGCATCGTAGGAGGAAGGAGCCAAAAAAAGAAAGAAACAAATCCTTGAAAGTTTACCTGCATAGTCCCTTTGCTGCTTTTATCATTTAATCTTGTCACGTCGCTTGCTTAAATAATCATTAGTGTGCTTATTGTGTCGGACTGCTCACTAATCTTTGACATTCGCCTGGTACAAGATCCGGCCGAGGCCGGGGCTCTACGGCTATCCCGGTACTGCGGAATGTACGGACCGGTTCCGAACGATGAACGTCAGTCTCAATTTATGCACAGGATTAGAAGATTACTGGACCTTGTGCACATGAATCAATAGCTCCTGTCGGGAAAGTCCTGGCAAAGTGGGTCGAAGCGAAGTTTATTTTTTCTTGCCGAAAACAAGAATGAAAATATTGGCTTGCAGCGGAGGTTTTAAGGGGCTGAGGTACTTCCCTGGTTTCGGGAAAAAATCGGTTGGATTCAGAATGAACTTCAATGAAAATGAATGTGTTTTGGTTCGGTTATCAGGTCTTCGGTAATCAAAAGTGTCAAATTCTTAAAAAATAAAAAAAGGTGTTTTTTGTAAATCGATTTTAAATTTTCAAACTGATGTTTTTAGTGTCGTGCATGTTAAGGAATTTTTTTTCAGCATTTTATTCGAAAACTTGACTGATTTTGTTAAAATCACTAGTTTTCCCCTATTCAAAAGACAGCCTAGATCAATTTTGAAAAAAAACAAAGCGAAATAGGGAAGACTGGGGCGAAAATGTCCACTTTTGGGCTTGCGCAAAAAATGTGCGAAAAATAATATTTTCACTGGGAATGTTCCGGCTACAAAACGCATTTGGTTTGCGGTGGATTTCATCACATATGTATGTTTTTATTCATATCTTGCGACTTTTTTGCACATGAAAGATCATATCATCATAAAATTACTGACTTTGTTAATTCAATATAATAAAAATGAAGAAAGAACAATTCACTCATAATCTGAAACGCTGTGAAAATGTTGTCGTTTGTGCACACTTAATCAGGGTCGAGAGATCAATAACCTGTATTGAAATTCGGTGTATCAGGAACAAATCAATCGATAATCGGGCTTAATCGAGTAATTTTTCAAAAGGGCGTATAAGCAAGTGACAGTTTCTCTTTAATCACTCTCTCTTTCGATTATTGTGATGTAATTAAAGAGATTTTGTTTGATATCACTATTTTGTTTGAAAGTCGAAATTTTCGGGTATCCTTTCATGCAAAGAGTTGAGTGATAAACGTGGAAACTGCTTGGTAATTAATAGAAGAGAAAGTAAACAAAGAGAAACTTGCTTATACGCTCTTTTGAAAAATTAACCGAGAAATACGATATTCTAACGACGTGTATACACGCAGAGAAAAATTTTGGTAATAAATTGAAGTTTCACGCAACGGTTTGTTTTACTGAAATAGTGACAAAAGTAAATGTTCTTTAATATAGCAAATTTTGTTGCTTGAAACTGAATAAAAATCATTGTAAATTTAACTTGCAAAATCAGTTTAAAATGAGCTAACTTTAGATAAAAGTAACATTTAAAGTGCTCTGAATTTATAAATTTATAAATTCTGGCCAATAAAGAAATCCTGCATCAAATATTTTCAAGCTCCATTTCTCTGCGTGTACGATTCTGAACGTTTCTCAAGCACATTTCAGCTGTTTTTCAAAAAAAAAAGGCGAATCTAACGATGACAGCAAATGGAGAAAAACGTCGATGAAAGTTTTGACTTTGGTTTCAAATTCCATTTAGAAGTTATCGTATACTCTCAGATCAATTTTTGATTAGTCGATGAACTGTTGGTTTATCTTTAAAAGGCATGCAAAATGTCCCCCTTTTCTTCTACAGGGTGATTTTTTAAGAGCTTGAGAACTTTTTTAAACAATAAAACGCATAAAATTTGCAAAATCTCATCGGTTCTTTATTTTAAACGTTAGATTGGTACATGACATTTACTTTTTGAAGATAATTTCATTTAAATGTTGACCGCGGCTGCGTCTTAGGTGGTCCATTCGGAAAGTCCAATTTTGGGCAACTTTTTCGAGCATTTCGGCCGGAATAGCCCGAATTTCTTCGGAAATGTTGTCTTCCAAAGCTGGAATAGTTACTGGCTTATTTCTGTAGACTTTAGACTTGACGTAGCCCCACAAAAAATAGTCTAAAGGCGTCAAATCGCATGATCTTGGTGGCCAACTTACCGGTCCATTTCTTGAGATGAATTGTTCTCCGAAGTTTTCCCTCAAAATGGCCATAGAATCGCGAGCTGTGTGGCATGTAGCGCCATCTTGTTGAAACCACATGTCAACCAAGTTCAGTTCTTCCATTTTTGGCAACAAAAAGTTTGTTAGCATCGAACGATAGCGATCGCCATTCACTGTAACGTTGCGTCCAACAGCATCTTTGAAAAAATACGGTCCAATGATTCCAGCAGCGTACAAACTACACCAAACAGTGCATTTTTCGGGATTCACTCCAAATGCGGCAATTTTGCTTATTTACGTAGCCATTCAACCAGAAATGAGCCTCATCGCTGAACAAAATTTGTCGATAAAAAAGCGGACTTTCCGAATGGACCACCTAAGACGCAGCCGCGGTCAACATTTAAATGAAATTATCTTCAAAAAGTAAATGTCATGTACCAATCTAACGTTTAAAATAAAGAACCGATGAGATTTTGCAAATTTTATGCGTTTTATTGTTTAAAAAAGTTCTCAAGCTCTTAAAAAATCACCCTGTATATCCACTAAATAAAGCAACATAGAAAGAGTTTCGGCCTTTTTCGATTTGTTTACTTTTATGCATCCTGTGTGAATTATGAAGTTACGCCCTTGCGCATTTTTCTTGAAATCGGTTGGTTTTCGCGACTAAGATAAAGCTGCGGGTAATTTTAACGTCTCATTTACTATTTCCAGTATTGAAATGTTAGGAAACCATCTAAAATATAGAAAAAAAAGTTTCGCCCTTCCTTACTAGCAGTTGAACTATCGCCCTGTTTGTTGCCATGGAACACGGAGGGCGAAACTTACGTAAACAAATGGAATGACAGTTTCGCCTTCTATAGTTCTTTGTATTACTAAGAATTTTTAGGCAAATTTGTAGAATTTTGAAGCATTTATTGATAGGTGAGAGAAACTCAATTTGTTTACTTTTGTAAGATTCGTCCTTCTTTGAAAAACAGCTGATTTGGCATCGACAGCAGAGTTGCCATATATACAGATTAATCTGTGTTTTACTGATTTTCAGATAAATTTGTGACCAAGATTTTGTATATACAGATTACACATTTTTGGCAACAAATCCAGATTTTTACAAATTGTTGTCAGTGTGGATTAAAAATTGAATAATGATCGAGTTAAAATATATTAAATAATGGTACTGTTTTTTCTCGAAGTACAACCATTATCTTATTTTTTATATAAAATCGAACATCAAGGACACACAGATGTCCTATCTGTTAACAAGGTATTTTTTATGCTCATTTTTTCTTGCAACTAATGTAGCGTTGCAAGATCCGATAGGATGGAAGAATAATGGCCTCGGTCATAACGTAAGGTATTATGGGAATATATTCTACAACCCAAAAATTCTGAAACTAGAAAAGTTAACTTTTGACGAAAAAAAATCGACACTTCGCACTCACTGACTACTGAGGCTTAACTGAGTGGACATCAAATGAACATAAGTCAACTTTAGCTAATGCTCGGGCCTTTCCGATGGGATGTGACATTTAGTGTTTGAATAATTACGAGTGGCAATTTTTGCCTCTATGCGAAGTAAATTTCTGTGACAAAGATTACATGTCCAGAAAACTTAATTAAAATCTGAGCGGGTGCTGCTTACTCTGGAAACCATTTGGCGTGAAATTCTTCATATAAAACTTTAGTTGTACTCATAAAATTTTTAAGGAATTGTAGTTGGCCTTTAAACGCTAGAATTTGTCTGATACATGAATTAAACTTCCTGGATTGACACGCCATATTCGGATATCGATTTCAGTTGCGTTTGATTGCCATATATTCTTAATACCAATCAAAGCACGGAAAGACCGAAATCAGCATTTTGGCGAAAAAATTAGTTGATTTTCTGATTTTAGTTAGTTATTTTTTGAGACAACTAAAAATATCTTACCTTTGCTAATTTAGATTTTTTAATTCTAATTCCCTTGATAATAATAAATTATTTTTTGAAATGGCTATTTTTTCAGTTGAATTCACCAATTGTCATTTCTTAGCTAAGGCACACTTCATATCCATTCAATTAATTTTTTAGTTGAATTAGAGAAATAAAACGTTGTTTTCAAACAGCATAAATGGTTGAATTGGTTTCTGCCATTTGCAGCTATATGGCGCTCTGTCACCGAAATAACGATAACACCGTAATGACTACTAGCCACTAGATGGCACACTACCACCGAAAAAAAAATTTCAGTTGTGGCTGTCTTTTCTATATTGGCAGGTATAAATACGATGTTGTATTGGAGAAAAAGACATAAACGAAATATAAACTTCTTTTTCGAAATTTTTCTTCTAAATCACTGTTTTCTTCATTCGGCTTCGCGAAATCGACTCTCTCAGTGGAAATTTTGAGCACTCGGATAACAAAAACCGAATACAAGTAGTACACCGGACAGCGTAGCCGAGAAGGTTGGAAGATACAAAAAACATCATTTGACATATACAATTAGAGTGCAATATTCGAAACTCACTTCACTGTTCCCCGTAATAACATTATTACGCACAATCGCTTTAAATGCGCACAAATTCTGAATAAATACACATTCCAATAACAGTTTACGTCATTTTTACATATCGGTTTAGAAATTTATATATGGATATATCGTAATACATGCGAAAAACATCTAAACAATTTGCAAGCAGTTTCAACAAGACTGTCCCTTTGAGCTTTTTAATGGATTGTTTTGCTTTGACACTTCTCATGAGTTTTTGGCTAATAAACTTGTTAATAAAACCAATTTCATTTTTGTTTTCCTTGTGCTGTCCTTCGGCAATGATGGTGATAGATAAATAGAAACAAATTTTCTGATTTTAATTACAAAATTTGTTGTCAATGAAAATTTCGTGTTGGATTGAAATATTGCTGGTTTGTGTCCAAAATATTCGCCAACTAAACACATTCTCTAAAAATAAGAGTTTTTTCAGCAAATAAATTCTCAATTCTCAACTAATTTTATAGTTATTTTGGAAGTTTTGTTGTTAAAATCAACTAATTCAAAAAAAAAGTAATACGAATTAGGCGCAGAGCTAATTTCGGTCGTTCCGTGAGCAATCGCATTTTAACTGGACTGACAAACAAACAAACAGATAGACGTCAAAAAACGAATCCTAATCCAGTCACAGTGAAATCATTTGAGCGACATATTGGCGTTAAGTACCGAACACGACCGATTCCGTACCGTATCCTCTTTTTACGATACTAATCTAATGGTTTAGAAACGGGGGTACCTTTTGGGCGAGTCATAAAACCTCCGACTACCCACGGATAGTAGCATTATTACACCCCCTGACGGAAAATTGTTTCCGGTACCCGAGCACGCTGTGTTTATTTTTGGTGTGGGCAGTGCACCGACATTGTTTTATTTCCACCTACGGATGAGCTGCAAAATGAGTGCGTATGTGGGCGTCCTGGACCCAAACCGGGAGGGAGGCAATTCAACGCCAATCCAACACCAGGTTGCAATGATATCAATAGAAAAAGAAAAAAATAAAGTACACAGAAAACCCGTGCTGAAGCATTAGACTCCAAAGCATATTCGAAACAATGATGCAGATCGCAGTAGGCGTGTTGAAGAGCAAACTGTGTGTTATAATAGGCCTACTCCCATCATAATCAACTTACAGCCTTGGCCACCACAGCTTTTAATGGCTGTCAGGTCCCATCAGGCTAATGAGAGAGCATTTTTTTCCACGTCGACGGTTGCGGCGGCTATGAAGCAGAAATAATTGGTTTATGTGGAAAAGGACGAAAACAACCTATTATAAATTAATGGACTAGTGCTGGTCACTGGTAAGCTGGTAAAGCGAAATAAAAATAGGAATTCCGGATTCCACCAATCAAGCGAAAACAAAAATTGTGGTTGGCTTCGGGGTTACATAAAATCAATACAAGGCGCCTTACAAGATTATAAAAGGATTAACAACTGGTCCTCAAAGACCCGGCCGCTATTGGCATTTTCCAATTACTGCTAGCCCATCGATGACGCATAAAACGATGCTTTCATAAAAGCTATACTTTCAATGACTCGTCTCATATTTTCATTGCACCCTTCAACAGATAAGAGGTTAAAGGGGCCCATCGCGCGAGATCAAATTTCGTGGTAAACCCACCATCCACAACGGGTGGAAAGGGGGAGTGAACGTGTGTAGAACCCAATCCGAAGTAAAGCGTTTATTGACCATCAATTTTCTCACTACCAAAGCGACTCCTCGTTGCTCATCTCTGCTGGTCGAGTTTCTGCTCTTTTCAATAACAGAGCCATTAAGCTCATTGGATTTCCATCATATTCTGTTACACCTTCCCCCCTTCCTCCCCTACCAAGCACGGTTTGAAACATCCGAGAAGGCTGTGCTTCGTTGCCAGTAGCAATATGCAGAAGCGAGTATGAAACCATTCCAAACTGTTGCACGTCGTGCAGCTGACAGTTCTTTATTATTTCAGCTTGAGCTGTTTTCCTGTTCCATCTGCAAACTACAAGCTTAACATTTTTTCACGTACTCATCGAACATTGGAGCAAGAATCTGGTGCTGAAGGGTGTGGGAGGTTTTTTTTTGTTGTTGCATCCAGAGATCGAATACATCCGAAGCGACGAATATTTCAGTTGATTTTGTTTTCGATCGTGATACGAACGCGACCTATTTTGCTTTTTGGCTCCGCCATTCCTCTGCCTGGCAGACAACAGCTAGTCAGAACAAACAGAACCGTAGAATAAACAACCCACCAGCGGGAACACGATGAGCCACTGGATGTTGAGCGTTTGTGCGTACCTGAGATTAAAGTGTTTTCCGCGGAATTAAAGCTAGAAGCCGAAACAATGTGAATGTCCAATTCAACAAGAATAGGATATCCCTTAAAGTTCCATAAAAAACTATGAGACTTCACTGCCATAAATTCGCTTTATATGCACATACAAAGCATACATAAAACTTGATAGCTACCCTGCGATAAGCAATAAATCATCAATCGTCTTTGTAATTCTCATTGTTCTTTTCACTGTTTATTTCTGACCCCTTATATCTCTCGTTTACAGATTACTTGGTGTTCTCCGTTACCTTCGCTCTTATTCCCTGACTTTCTTACTCACTTACTCGCTTATACTCTTATTAGCTTATTCTCTGAATCGCTTAGCATATTGCCCACTTATTTTCGCATATTTTCTTACTCCTCAACCGTTTTTTTTTCTTGCTCCTTTCTCGCTTACTCACTTAAGTTCGTTCAGTAATTATTTCATCTTTTAACGAGTTTTCAACAACCGAACTGCCGAAAATGTCAATTCTATCGACAGATCAGCAAAAAGAGACATTGGTTAAGAGCAGTACCTGAAAGTACCGTAGTAACCAAAAGACTTATTTTAATTACCGAGATTTCAATCACTGCGATTGACCGTACCGTACGAAGCTTAGTATGTATGTTGTTCGGATTTTTCAGTACTTCAAAACTCGGGGAAATACAAATTTCAGAACATACAATGAGCACAGGTGAAGGGCAATACACGTCTGAAACTTCAAACATCAAACGAGTTTTCATTCAACTCGTCGAGCGCTCCAGAGTAGAGTGCCTCGTGGGCAAACTCGATGTTTAAACATACGTTCAAGCTTAAACGCACACACTTGTGTAAAACTCCTGTAAATCCTGCATTTCATTTGAAAATGTATTCTACATGAAAATTAAGAGTGAAATCAGCTAAAATTTCAGTATTTTAATCAGTTTATATTATTTTGTTTGACAATTCAACTGTAAGTGTCAAAAAATTAGAACCAATCTGCTGTTTAGTAGATGGAATGAAAGTGTATTATGCCTTTCCTGATTTTAATCAATAAATCGTCCACATGGTTAAAAAATAAAGCAATCAGTTAAAAAAAAATATTTCAGTTTCAGGTTACTTCCACTAACACATTTGATTAACAACAAACATATTCCTATACATATTTCCTCTTGCAGAAATTATTGCGATTTAAATTTTCACGTACCTTCTATGAGTAAACCCGCAAAATAGGAACCTTTAATTTGACACGCGGAAGGCAATGGATATGGAATGTTGCCGTAAAACTATTTGTTTTTCCGGAAAACTGATTTTGTAACAGAAAATGATTAGTTTTGTTTATTTTGTGTAGCGCAATCTAATTCAAATGCATTGAAGCAGTGTTGCTAACTTTTTTATTTGGGAATTAAAATCAACATTTATAGAATGTAAGCATTAAACGTTGATGAAAAATTGATCAAAACTGATATTTCATCCAAAATATAAAGACTGTTCCAGAAAGTATGGACGCAACCAAAAACCGCTGCCATTTCGCAATGGTTCAGAATCTGTCAATTTTTATGGCTGCCTCCTGTTGTTTACACTCTGTTCTAACAACTTGTGCTGTTGTTTATTCGTTTTTATTAGTTTGTTTCGAAATGCGTGGACTTTCAGCAGAACAACGTCGAAAAATTGTGTACAAATGGTGCACAGAACGCGGACTGTCACTGAGAAAGATAGCAAAAATGGAAGAAGTAAGTGAAAAAGCCGTGCGAAATGCAATCAGGAAGTTCGGTGAGGATAACACTTTTGAGGATAAACCGAAAACGGGTCGAAAGAAAGGTCCTGCTAACCCTCAGTTGGATAAACGTATACTGAAGGCGTTCGAGCAAAAGAAGGAGGTTTCAGTTCGGGATGTGGCCAAAAAAGTGGGCACTTCGAAGTCAAATGTTCTTCGTGCTGAAGAACGTTTGAATCTTCGAACCTATAAGAAGCAGAAACAACCAAAACGTAGTCCGAAACAAGAAGCATCGATCAGGCCGAGGGTTCGAAAGCTGTACAATACGATTCTTGCTGGAAATTTGAACTGCATAATCATGGACGACGAAACCTACGTGAAACTCGATTACAAATCCTTGCCGGGATCACAATATTATACGGTGCGAGAAGGGCAAGTGTTAAACCAGTCCGAGACATCGATTGAATTCGAAAAATTTGGTTAGAAAGTTATGGTCTGGCAAGCAATTTGTAGCTGCGGTAAGATTTCGAAACCCTTCATCACCACTGCTTCAATGAACAGCGAAATATACATCAAGGAATGTTTACAAAAACGACTTCTACCCATGATTCTAAGCCACAAGGAACCTGTTGTCTTCTGGCCAGATCTTGCTTCTTGCCACTACTCGAAATCAACGGTAGAATGGTATACTACCAAAAATGTTACTTTCGTCCCAAAAAAGACATGAATCCACCAAATTGCCCACAACTTCGACCAATTGAGGAATTTTGGGTATTAACGAAGCCACATCTGAGGAAAAATGTCTCGGCAGCCGAAACCATTCAACAGTTCAAGATTGGAAAAAAGTATCAAAACTTGTCGCCAAGAAGTCTGTGCGGATTTTAATGAGGAACGTTCGCGAGAAGGTGCGCCAGCTAGTCTACAATGGCTAAGTAGCAAATGTTGAGAATAATATTCTGTTGTTGTAGTCTAATATTATTAGTATATCGAATAAAATTTGAATATCTAACACTTGTGCATTATTTACAGCGAAATCAAAGTGCGTCCATACTTTCTGGGACAGTCTTTATGAATACATCTATGACATACGTACCAAATAAAATATACGTTATACACAAATTACCAGCACAAGTTAACTTGGTTTGCTCTTGATCCTTAAAGTGATTTACATTTGCAATTTAAGTGTCAAATCAAATACGACAAAATGAAGTATGGAACACTTTAGTCTAACGTGCCGATTTCTATCCGTGTAGCAAGATTTTGCCCTTACCATTGGTACGCTCGTACCCCGGATTTTGTTCCGGGCCTCTCAGCTCTTGATACGTGCATATAAACGAACGACCAAAGCATACACTCTCAATCATCAATCTCTTTGAAATATTGTTATCGAATCAATTCTTTCACAAAACTAGTTTTTACTCACAGAAAATTTAACATTTATGACAATTTGCAATAGGGAAAATTTCCTGATTACCATTTTGATGTTTTCCATAGCATTTATTGACCTAAACTAAATCACAAAATACAGAAAGGAGGAAATATGAATGACTTTTACGACTCATTTTCCGAACTCCTGCTCAATTTTTGGTGCAATGGAACCGATTTATACCAAAATGACGATAAATAATGAAAAATACAGATTTTTTTTTGCAAAAACTGCTTTTATTTCAAGACGATTACTTATGACTCTTGTCGTTATCTATACATTCAATATAAAAATATCAGCGCATAAATTTTTAACGATCAAAGAAAAAATGACATAACACAAAAAAAATCAAGCAATTATTATTATCAGAATGATAGTTTATTCATAAGCGAATTTATTTCATCCGAATAAATTTAATTGTAGAAATACACGTCTGCTTGGCTGATGAATGGTGCATTCAAATCCGTGCAGTCGCACTTGCTAACCGAATGCAAATTACAGTCAAAATCTGTGAAATTCATGCTAATCCAACATTAACACATTACAAATGAAATTTTCCATAATTTACCAGATTAGATCTCTATGCATTGCATCGTATGAAATGTCAATGCATACTTTTAAATGTCAATGATTCTTTATTTCGATTTATAGATCTTTTGAAGCATGGTACACTTGGCTGGAATATGATCCTACATCCGGTTTTTCGATTCAAGTCGCGTTGTTGATGTCGATCTTTCGATTTTTTTCCCCTTTCGTTTCAAAGCCATGTAATTTTCAAATCACACAATTTTACATGTTCTTGAATATGAATTTGTGTGAAATATGACGCTCTGTACGCGCTGATGCATACGTCCCATCGTCAACATAATTCACCATAGCAGAACGAGGCCACCCCGAGTGTGAAGAACCATGGCAACCTGGATGCGAGCATAGCTGTCAGTGAGTATGTCGTAAGCGAGAACATAAGAACCAAGATAAATAAAACTGAAGTACAGCATAAAGAAGGATACTTTGAATTGAAAGATTTGTGCTAGTAAAAAGACAAAAATTACTGTGGAAAAGGTGCGAGAATTACTAAATTTAGATAAAATTACTGTAAGAATTTAGATAGAATTACTGTGGGAAAGGTGCAAATATTTCATGCTCGTAGGAGGTGAGAATTATTTATCTAGAATTTTTGTTATACGGTTATTGAAATCATTGAAATTCGATGTCGTAGGAAACCAGACGGAACGCCGCTGCAACTAACCTGTAAAGAAGGAGAATAAAAGGAAAAAAACTATTAATGTAAGTAAGCAAATCAATTAGAACGAAAGTGAAATAATTTGTTTATTATTTTGATTATTTACTTGCAATAAAATTAGTTTTAAGCTGTTGCGAAGTTTGAGAAAAAGCACTGCTTTAAAAATTTGTTTTTATTAGGGTGGTTCGAAATCGAACACGCTCCATTTATGTGTATCTGATAGAATGTAAAATCGCAAGATGTTTTCGAACTGTGCTCATTCGCTGACTCGCATTTTCTGTTTTACGCTTAATAATTTCAAATATTACGAATAAACGTTCTCATTTATATTTATATTTGTGAAAGTCAGACTTCATCCATGAAGCTAACTCAAAAATGACGTGAATTGATTTGAGACTGATATGCGAGTATCGTTATTTCCATTTTCAAACCGAACAAAGCAGGCATTGGGAGCTTAATTTGTTTTTTTTTCTCACATTTTTCACACGAAAGCTTAGGCTTCTGCGATACAATGTTGCACGCAAGTCTTGCTTGGA
Organism: Malaya genurostris; assembly: GCF_030247185.1. Lineage (NCBI taxonomy): Eukaryota > Metazoa > Arthropoda > Insecta > Diptera > Culicidae > Malaya > Malaya genurostris. Next base: position 164,406,623 of record NC_080570.1, on the reverse strand, counting down.
CTGCGAATACGGCGTTAAGCTATCATAAGTTTACTTTGAGTGAAACTATTCCTAACCTAATCCAAGATGTATAAATATTACGCACTATTTAAACAAAATCTAAATTCAAAACTGTCATTTTTTCACCAAAACACTCAACGATACCACATGGGCTCAGTTACGCCACGTTTTTACGCTATCATAGTAAGCGTAGCAAAGCCAGTGCACACAAACACGATCGTTCTCGATGCTGTCGCCCATAGTAACATTGGCGATAGGCGCCGTTAAAAAAAATCCTGCACAACACGTGCTCCGACTGACTGCTGAATGACGAAAACAAACACGAAGAAATAAACGCCGAAAACAAAGCGATAACAACCCAACCAACAACAGAGCCAAGCTCTTTTCGATTGCAAATCAGCTAGCGGTCAATCAATGTTTCGTATCTTCTTTGGCGTAGTTTAATACGTTAACTTGGAGTTAGTTTCTGGGCAGGGATGCTCGAATTTACATCATGTTTGTCAACTTGGTTGTCGCTTTGCGATGAAGATTGTGAACACTTGTAACGTCATGATTCCTGCTGATTAGTTGAGAATAGTTGCTTGGATAGTGATGATTTGGATTTGTATATCAATCCAGCATAAAAAGTACATAGTGAACGTGACACTGGATAGGGTTAAAAATTAATGAAGATCAGAATTATGTTTAACCTACTTAGCGTAATGACGACGACTCATCATCTTCCATAGGTGTCCCGGAGTTAGTGGTTGGGATGAGTATAATGTCATATTTGTAATCAAAATATTGAAAATACTTCAGGGGCGGGTAGGGTCTAACACTTTTGAATGAACATGTTTTTTCTTTGTACCTAGAGTAAAACATTTCAAGAATATTATGCGAAAGCCTATCGGAACAAAACTCTGGAAGTTAGGGGTATTTACCTTTGCTTATCTCATTTTGCGAAGTAGCAACAACATGCTCTCCAGAAAAATAAATTGTTTCCTTCGATTTTATAGACAAAAAACTTCAAACGCGTTTTTCTCGAACGTAGGTTTCGAAGATCCGTGTCCATCGTCATACGAAAACTAATTCACCATTTTTTTTTCAAATTTTTGCACGCATTTTCTACATGAAAAATACCAGATCCCAACGTTTGTCTGGCAGTTTTTTTTGTGTAAAATTGCATTTTTGACTTTAAACAACTACCAAATACTTGAAAAATCAAATCAAAACGTTGGGATCTAGAAAAATATCTACTATAACTATGCTGCTTTCATTTGTTGACTTCTGATTAGTCTACCTCCTCAAAAATACTTCTTCACCGGCTTATTTCGCAATACTTTTCCATTTCAATTATCTAATAATATGGTCAGGGTTTCCATTTGGGTTTAAATGCATTGAGATTTCAGTTTTCAACACCAACCTAATCCCGAGTCATATACAATTTCAGCTTCATGTACAAGGAAGATCTAGAGATAAGTGTGCTATTATCGTTAATCTCAGATTCTCGGTTGAATAAACTCCCAAATATTTTGAGTCTCCGATAATTGCTTCTGACAAAGAAGAAAGTATAATTTCGAATCAAAAGCTGTTGCTGGACGTGAATCGGTTGATTCTTAATTGTAACTCGTATGTCTTCTTTTATGGATACGTGTGATTCAAACAGTAGAAAGTTATACACTTTTGATTGTGATAGATAGAAAAAAAAACTTGAGTTTTCGGTACTAAGCTTCATCTCCAAGATTTACTGAAAATTTGCTCTATGTTTAATAAGGCACTTGAACATTGTTGTTCAAAGCATTTTCAATCCAAATCTCGAAAAATAGTATTTCTTTTATAATTTCTATTATTTTTGCCAAAATTCGGCACGAGAAATTCACAAAAGTTCCATCTAAAGAGTTTAGATACTAGAATAACACATGGATCAATAAGTCCCGAGACTAAAGCAGAGATGGCGCTCGTAGTAAACCAGTAACCACGTCTTTCTAGAGTACTAACCTTTGCTTGAAACGGGTCAAAATTTTAAGTCGATCCTACCAGAAACAGCTGAGTTATCGAGGTTGGAGTAAAGTCGTTTTGTAGTTTGTTTAAAAAATGGAAAAAACCGAGTTTCGTGTTTTGATAAAACATTGTTTTTTAATGGGTAAAAACACCGTGCAAGCGAAACAATGGATTGAAAAATGTTATCCGGACTCTTGTCCATCAAAAGCAACGATTTGTCGGTGGTTCGCCGAGATTAAACGTGGTCGTACCGACACAAATGACGCGGAACGCTCGGGTAGACCTGTGGAAGCCGTTACACCGGAAAATGTGAGTGAAGTGATAAAAATTATAATGAAAGATCGTAAAGTGAAGCTCCGTGAGATTGCTGAGATGACACAGATATCATATGGAAGTGTATTTACTACCCTTCATAAAAAATTGAGCATGAAAATGGTTTTTTCCGCGATTGCTTTCGATGGAACAAAAACAGCCTGCCACAAGTCGATGAAAACAATGGCGAAATTGAACGAATTGGGCTTTGATCTGCTTCCCCACCCATACTCGCCAGATTTTGCCCCCAGTGACTACTGGCTCTTTGCTGATCTTAGAAAAATACTCCAGGGCAAAAGATTTGGCTCAAATAAGGAGGTCATCGCTGAAACTGAAGCTTATTTTGAAGCGAAGGATAATTTTTTTTTCTAAACATGGTATTGAAAAATTGGAAAAACGTTGGAACCATTGTATCACCCTAAAAGGTGATGAATATGTTGATGAATAAAAAAAAATTTGCAAAAAAAAATGTTGTTTCCATTGTTAGTCTCGGGACTTATTGATTCATGTGTTAGAAGATAATATTAGTTTGTAGGTTTTCCAAGAAAATAGGGACATTAGGGAAAAATCTACAGCGGCAATTGCTTTTTGAAGATTTTCACAGCTGCTGCTCCAGAATATTAATCAATAAACAATAATTCAAATTCGAATTGAATTCTTTGCTTGAAATTGCGTGATATTTTAAAGAAATAGCTTTTTATTCCTTAGCGAACATAAATAACCATAGCAACATCAAACATTCTCCCGAAATTCTCACTTGTCACTTGGGTTCACCAAAACGAACAAGTTAGCTTAGCCTGTTCTGTTTCTTTTCAGGCTCGACAAATAAGTGTAACCGAAAATTTTTCAAACTGGCAACATAATTCAATGTTGCTATGGCTACGTTGGTCTTGTTATTTTTGTATTAACAATCACTCCGTTTTAGGACTCGAAACTACTCCTGCGCTGTCCGGAAGGATAATAATGATGAAAACGAATATAGAGAGATAATTGGCCTCTCCCTTCGACAACAGATTCTGCTAACAGCTGCGAATCGTGATAAATGCTTAGTACCATTTCTTTAAAAATAAATATAATGTTGAACATTGTGAGATGGGCTTCATGCTTAGCATTTTTCTTGCTAGAAGCTCCGTTCCAAATGCTTGAAAGTGTGGACAAAGTGACTAAAGAAATGGCACCAACTGAGTTGATGTTCGTATATCGGAGCTTCTGTTGATGGAAGAATTTCGCACGTTCAGAAAATTGCATTTAAATCTTTTCATTTTAACCCTCCGAGTAACAGCGTTAACACCGGATCAATTAGCTTTCATACTCTGAATACGTGATTGTACAGAGTTAAAATTTGTTCGCGAAACACTTTTTATTTTACTCAAGGTAAAGATTAAGATTTGGAATCAGAAAAAGATACACAACTATGATTTTCGAAAGATTTATTTTTTATTTTTTTCGAAATAGCTAAATCCATTCAAATAAAAATCTTCACATTCTCGTACCGCACAGTTTGCTGAACCGTTGGCAAGAGTCATACCTTCAACGAGTTGTACTTCTTCTTTATTCGATGTTGATATCGTAGGGGAAACCGGGGCTAGTCTGGACACGCGGTTGAACTAGACAGCTTAAATATCCTCTAAACCACCAATTATTTCGATCCATGGATTGACGCTTTCATGTGACAGATAGACATCAGTTGCCTGGATGACGTTGAGTCAATTTAGTTTGGCGTCAATCGTGTTCGTGTCAAAAAGTGTACGTTTTTTACTGAAATGACTTAATTGTCTGTGCACCGGACAAAAATGTGGGGCTAAGCCGGACACATAACTTTCGAAATTCTTAACGGATTCTTGAAACATACCTAAATATTGATATCTATATTTCCATTCAACTCACTAGATTCACAATCAATTTAAGTAAAGCGTTCATTGTATGTAGCGAAATAATCAAATAGCTTTCAATAAAGACTTTAAACACTAATATAGCTTTCAATGAAGACAACACCTAAATTCTCAGTGAGCAGGATTATATCTCCAACCATTCGAACACGGTTTGATTTCTTTTGCACTCAATAATTTATCTTAAGATTTGGCACCCTACTGCGTTCGTTCGTCAGTTTTGTGTGAAATTTTATAGTCCGGTTTAACCTCGAGGTTCCTAAATATAGGGTTTTGGGTGTGTCTCTTCATCGATTTCGATTTGGTATAAAAACTAATGCATGTTTTTCCATGGCATTCTTGTTAAAAGTTTAATGTTTCTGAAATTTTGGGTCTTGGGTTGGCAACTTCATCGCAATTTTTCACGGAAACTAATGTATATTTATTTCCAAACCACCAGTTGGGAATTGTAGCTGAAGGTTGGGTAAAAACCTAGATGTAATGGGTGCTTTTTTCATTTTCCCAAAAGTGTCCAGCTCAGATCCGGTCTCTCCTACACTTGATCAGTTTTCCTGTTCTGCTGTTTCTATCTCGGAGCATGGTACATTGTGATATGATTGAAATGAATGCTTTTAGATGCGCACTGTTCCTAACAATTTTCTTATTCGACTACAGGGATCAGAATAATAAACAGTAACTAACAATGGTGATTTGAATTGCATAGGAAATTTTTTTAAATACACTGTCACTCTGACAGTATTATAGATTGTGTTTGATGGGAGGATGTGCTAGACTAAGTTGATTATTTAGTGAACCAAACATTGGCAAACAGTTGCTATAGGACTTAGGCGAGTTATTATTTGTGTTTGGTAAAAACGTTAAGATTTCTCATAATAATAATAATAATAATGATAGCAGTATTGCTCAAACCAAATGTGAAAAAATTATCAACATTAGCTTTTACCCGAAATAGAACAATTATCAAGAAACATCACCACTTTGACCAAAAGCAACAATACTACCGAATCCAGTAAGATCATCACAGTGACTAACAAATTACCTTCAAGAAATTTGGTTAAGTTCTTTTTACGAACTTTTGAACAAGCATTTTTGTTTTTCATTGAAAAAAGAGAGAGTATAATTGCCAACGCCACTCTTTCCTTCATGACAAGACGAAAAAAACTAACGTCGAAACGACGAAAGAGAGCATCAGTAGAATTTCAATTCTCATTCTTTCATCGATGTATTGAAAATCTGTGACACTTGGCTATAAAGAGTGACTAATACATGGCAAATCGAAACCAAAACTACTACAGATTCGAGCACCTTCACAGGTAAAAGTCATTGTGAAACCTTCTTCTGTCATTTTCGATTCTCAAAGCTTCTGTTGAATATCGACACTGCATACTATGGGATTTTCATTGAAAGCCGCAAATGACTGAAAGAGCAAATGAAAGAAAAAGAACACAATTTCGAAACTACTGTCCCGCTTGACTGGGCATGGATTTCATTCTCATAGTTTGCAAGCAAAGCTGAGAGTGACATTAATTTCCCTTCATTTTCGTCTATTTTTAGTCAATGGAAATGACTTTTATTAGCACTGATTGACACAAGTGAGAAAAGCAAAGCGTGCTAAGATGGAACCGAAATGAATGCATGTTCGTGGATTACATTACTCGTATATTCTTCCCATATGAAAATAACAAATTATACATGAATAAATAAATAATTCTGTAGTATTTCAATTGATGATTTTTTTATCAATACGCAAAAACAATAAGTATATTTTTAATAGAAAAATTGATCTGCACGTATGGTCAATCTATTTGCTAAAAACTATTTCTGCCAGACAGTCCGGTGATATTTTGAGCACCCTTTGACGCCGGTAACCGAACACCGCTACAAGCAGAGCACGCATAGGACGATCGTTGGCGAAAGACCAACGAATGGCAACAACGTCACAATCGCGGCGCAGTTCTTGACAGTATCGTCAAGCGGAAGGAGCTCATTGGCCAGTTTAGTAATACAAACGAAGAAGACACAGTTTGTTGCTTCGTAAGCTCAATTAAACAAATCTTCCATACGCTTTCGATCGCGGAATCAGCTCAGGGCGGTGTAAATCTGTGATATCTTTCATCTGTCGATTAGAAATGGCCGGTTTGATCCAGCGACACGGTGCCATTGTAGTGCGGCGATTTCTCACTATTAAGAAAAGTATTGTGAGTATTTTATTTCTGCAAAGCGAAAATAGTACCTTACATAACGTCAATTGACCTTTCGGTGCAGCCCCACAAGTGTAACGAAAAAGTAAAAAAATGTTGGTGAAATCTTATCACTGGTGCGCGCTGCGCGTTGGATATGTACCTACCGGTTTACAATTTTTCGGGAGGTGTGGTTGTGACGGAAAGTAGATAGATACAACAACAACAAAAAAAAATAACCGGTCGCACCAGAATAGAACAACTTGTTTTCAAAACATCACTGATTAGACGAACACACGCGTTGCCATAGGGAATCGTCGTTTGACAGTTGTGTTTACCAATGATTCTGGCGATCGCAGTAAGCGCTGTGTCCTGGGTTATGCGAACGAATTTGAAAAACGTGGTTTATTAATTGGTGTGGTATTTGTTTCTTGCTTTCTGTTACATTACGTCGGTGAACTAAATCGTAAACATAAATGAAATAAACATGTTTGTTTCTCTTCAGAAGCCACTTGTTTTTTTTTTTCAATGAGATTTATTCGAAGTTTATTTATTCAGTTCTGTTAAGTGATTTGATGATCGTATGAGGAAAATTCTGGTTTTCGCTTTCTTCTAATTCTCATGACGTTTTCGCTTGAGAAAACTGAAACTGACCCAGAGTAGTTCCATCAATTTACGAAACTGTGTTTCGTTCGCACTTAGTAACGAAGATCTGAGCAACCCCGGTATAAGAATTAGGTTCGAAACTCGATTTTTCAGTTCAACGACGTTGAAACTATCGTCGGAAACCCCCGTTAGACCTGGCATCAAGCGAAATAGACATTAAAAGAACGCGTGTAGATTGACTGAATATTTAATATTTGACAGACAGAAATATTATCACAAGACTCGTTTTGAATCCCTTTCTCGGTAGACTCAAAATCCATTAACCGCTGGCCGTTTCCACACGGGCAGCCAGCTGAACAAGCTAGTCTCCTTCAACCTGTCCGACATCGGGGAAGGCATCCGCGAGGTAACCGTCAAGGAGTGGTTCGTCGCCGTTGGTGACACCGTGGAGCAGTTCGACAATCTGTGCGAAGTGCAAAGCGACAAGGCTTCGGTCACCATAACCAGCCGTTACGAAGGAAAGATCGTTAAGTTGCACCGGCAGGTGGACCAAATTGCGCTGGTTGGCAGTCCGTTGCTGGATTTCGATGTTGAAGATGCGCAGGACAGTGATGAAAGCAGCAGTAGCAGTTCCGGTTCCGATGAAGAAGTACAGGAGCAAGCGGTGGCAAGCGTAGCCGGAGGACATGGTGTGAAGGTAGCTCTAGCTCCCTGTGGAAAAGTCCTTGCGACGCCGGCCGTTCGTAGGATAGCTATGGAGCATAAGGTCGACTTACATCGGGTAAAACCTAGCGGTCGTAACGGGCGTGTACTGAAGGGAGACGTTCTCGAGTATCTGAACATCATTCCGGAAGGAACGGTTAAACCTCATCCCACGTTGCAGCGGACATCACAAACTCCTAGCGCAGTGGGAGCAGACTTACGCCAACAGGAAATCGTTGTGCCAATCAAAGGAGTTGCTAAGATCATGGTCAAGTCTATGACTGAATGCCTAGTAAGTGTAGCTTAAAAAATAATTATGTCACCAATTGAACTAAACTTTTTTAACATCGTAGAAAATACCTCATTTTGCATACAGCGACGAGCTTGACGTTTCCAGATTGGTCAAAATCCGAGAGGATCTCAAATCCGAAGCTCAAACCCAAGGAATTAAGCTAACCTATATGCCATTCTTCTTGAAAGCAGCCTCCAAGGCACTCAAGCAGTTCCCCATTTTGAACAGCACCTTCGACGCAACGAACGAATGTCTCATCTACAAGCCGTACCACAACATCAGCATCGCAATGGACACTCCCCAAGGACTGGTGGTTCCGAACGTAAAAAATGTGGAAAGCAAATCTATCCTGGAAATCGCATCCGATCTCAACTCCCTGCAGGAACGAGGCGCCAAAGGTTCTCTGACGCCAAATGATTTCGCTAACGGCACCTTCTCTTTGTCCAACATTGGAATGGTAAAACGGGTGCCAGTCAAAAAAACCACTCATTCGTCTGATTCTGTTTTTTTGTTGTTGTCGTATTTCAGGTCGGTGGAACCTACACCCACCCGTGTATTCTAGCACCGCAGGTTGCAATCGGAGCGATCGGCCAAACCCGTTTGCTGCCTCGATTCGACGCTTCCGGACAGGTAATCGCCGCACACATCATGGCTGTCAGTTGGTCGGCCGATCATCGTGTCATCGATGGCGTTACCATGGCGAGCTTTTCGAACGCGTGGAAGAAACTGCTTGAAAATCCGCACCTGTTTTTGTTAGATGCAAAGTAGGCGCTGCCCGTCAACTGTCATCAGCATGCTCAGACGCAGAGACAGGAAACGATTGCATTTATAAGTGATTCTTCAAAACCGTATCTACAGGAAATGAAACCAATAATGCATTTATAGAGTACTTTTTGTTTTGTAGGAGATTGACACTTGTTTAGTTTAGGATTGAACCGTTACCACACGTTAGACGTAAAACGTTTCGCTGAACAACGGTGTGTAAATAATAGGAAATAAATTAACTTCATAAAAAGTTTAATTGGTATGACTAAACGGTGATTTTTTGTCTAATTATATGTTAAAATATTTAAAACAAACAAACAAACAGCAAAACTAAACACAATATTGCTTTGGGCTACTTCACATTCGTCTGAAATCTTGAGGATAAAACTTTCAGTTCTCTTAGTTTTCCGGGCTGGTCGGGAATTGAGCTTCGGATATGGCGGTGTTACACCAGCAGTGGAATGAACATCATTATTTCTTTTTTTTTTGGGTACGTTGGTTTGAAGAAGAGTCCAATATTTTCCAAATTAGCTTTGGCAGAAGAAAATCACAGGTGCTGGCCCCAAGAACGATACGTTTTCTGCCCTTCTTTTGGTTGCAGGTGAGATTTCGGTTGACCAACGAGATCAGTTTTGGTAGGTCAACGATAGGAACTCCTCGCGCCGTCGAAGGTATTCTCGGTAGCGGGTTTCGCCAAACCTGCAAGAGTGATATGAATTTTAGTGGAACGAAAAACTGAAAGTATAGAATTTCTAATAATATTGTTTCATCTTCCGATGCCGAAATACGTACTCCTGAAAAGCGATAAATTAGAAGAGGAAACGGTGATGATTTACCTACTTTACGGAAGGGCGACGACTTAGCAGACTTCCATGGGTATCGCAGAGTGGGGAAGGAGTAAGGTCTAGGATTCGCTCTTAGCTAGCGATGCGTCCATTTGTATATGAGCTTGGCAGGCCCATTTATACAAAGGAATCATATAACAAAAGTCGCTAGAATCATAGCTTAGAGATTTTGTGATTAACGAAAAAACCGCAAGGAACAGTCCTGCAGTCCCAAAAGAACTTTTGACGTGGGACTCTACAACTAAAGTCAAACTCGCTGTTAATTTTTGTTTCAATAATTTAGGCAGTAGTTTTTCTTTGTTTTTCATTTATTTGTATCTATGCGAAATATACATTCGAAAATTATTTCAAAAGAGGTTAAAATGCCCTGAAAAGGACCTAAATATAACCACTATGAGAAGTAAAGTCGAAACTAACACTGTGAAAAGTTAAAACACATTACAGACTCTTTCTTGGTTGATTATTCATAATTATAATTATAATTATGATTACACAGAAAGAAATGATGAATTTAACAGCTGACATAATTCTAAAGACGATACAATTCATAACTACTTAACTTCTCTAATGATGCAATATTCCATTCGTACAGAAATTTACTGTCTCCGAGTGTAATTTGCACTCGGCTTGCGACTGTGTGAATTTATATGCACGGCTCAGTCGACTAACTGGTGTGCTTTGTGGTCTAATGTTTTTCGGTTCAAGTCGCGTTGTTGCTGTCGATCTTTTGATTTTTGTTCCATTCGTTTTAAAGCCATGTAATTTTCAAATCACATAATTTTACATGTTCTTTATGTGCATTTGATTAGATGTAAAATCACAAGAATTTTTCGAACTGTGTATTTATTATCCCAAATTATTTATTCCAAGCGAAGAAAATGAATCCAAAGAAGAGAGAATTGGTTATAGATTCATAAAAAAAAGGCGGGTGGATAATGTCGCAGACATAATCGGATGACTTGGATACAAATAAAATGCTAGAACTGAATTCTGGACCTGAATTCTAAAATTCAATTTTGATGCCAGATTCTGGAACTGAATTCTGAACCAGGACTCATGAACCTATTCTGAAACTGTATTCTAGAACTAAATTCTGAACCTGAATCCCAACACTGAACCGTCGACTGAACTCAGGACCAGTTTATAAATTCGAATTCCGAGTTCAGCTCCGAAATTCAATTCTAAAATCCAGATTCGGAATTTAGTTTGAAAAAATCTACAGAATCTAGTTCCTGAATTCAGTCACACTTCAATTGTAGTAGTAGTAAATTTCGGATCCAAATTCTAGACTAAGTTCATTCTGCATTCTGCGTTCTGAACCAGGATTCTGGAACTGAATTCGAGACTACACACTTAAAAAAAAACCCTGTGGTTTTACATCTTATTAGATGCACATAAATGGAGCGTCGCAGCTCACGCAAATTTACGTGGAAGAACATTAAATATTGTGTCTAAAACTCCATGACATGAAATTCATTGAAATAAAAAAATAGAATACTGAGAGCAACCATCGCGACTTGAACCGAGAATCATTGGATCGCAAGTACGTCTGTTAATCGACCGAGCCACAGAAGCATGCATCTGCTTGGCTGGTAAAAGGTGCATTTAAATTCATACAGTCGTACCTGCTAGCAGTACCAGTCGAAACCAGTAAAATTCAAGCTCATCTAACATTAGGTCATTACAAATGAGATTTTCCGTCATTTGACAACTTAGGTCTGTATGAATTACATCGTATGAGGGATTAAGTCACCTGTAAAATTCAAGTTTTTTTGGTGTGTAGTCCCTGAATTCAATCACACTTTTAGAATTGTAGTACTGAATTTCGTATCCAAATTCCAGACCTGGATTCTGGAACTAAGTTCTGAACCTGAATTCTGGAAACACAACAGAATTATGGAACTCAAATCAATTTCAGTTCCAGTATTCAGTTTTACAATTCTGGTCCGATAGCATAATCTTTCCCTACGAGAACAGTAAGCTGCTGAATACCGAATGAAGACCGATTTTTATTAGTTTCGATTTTAATAAAAGTGCAATGGTTTAAATAGAAATCCACCAATATTAATTTTAAATTTACCGATGGGAGCTTCGATGTCGTGATTGATTTTTAACACTTTAAATTGTGTATCAAGGACTGTTTATATTGAATGCTCCAGATATCCATTAGGTATCTTAAGGGCTGAGGCCAGTGTGTTTTAGGGCGTTTTAGAGAGCTATATTCACGCTTCAAATCTGATTCATTGACTTTAGCGCTCGGGTAAGTCCTTTTTTCTGAAGGAAGAATTGCATAGCTGAAAACTGAAACTTTCAATTTGTTCATTGAATATCTCGCCTTCAGAAGCATGGATCAAAGATCTTTCCTGACAATGTCTAGATAATTTAATTTAGATGCGATTAGTGCATAAAAACATAGGGGTTGTCGCGATGTAAATGGAGTGTAAGTTATTTTTGTGAAGGTAAGTCGATTTCTATGTCGGCACCATTTTAGTTCCCTGGTAACGTAACGAAACATGAGTGAGAAATAAAATCAGCTCAAAAAGGCTGCCAAGCAAGCGGCAGCTTTCTTGGATTTTATGTGATGTAGTCAAACTTGTAACCGAAAATATCAAAACTTTCTTGGCCACCCGGCCACATCGAGAGTCATTTTTCACATTTGCGAGAGAGAGCACAGCGAGCCACGTGGTTTTACGCGACCTACAGCGAACTTTTTTTTTGCTGACTAAATACATCACATTTTATAATGCACAGATTGATTTTTCTGACTAATGCAGAATTGTTGGCAGCTCTGATCATTAGTGAATGGACATCGGTAATCAAGGGATACAGTTTATGTTTACATCCTTTTTGTTCGCTTGTGCTAGCCTTGCTGTATCACTGCACCAGTGTAGCGCAATTTAAAAACGGAAATTCACCATTGGAATTCAATTTTTTTGTTTCAAAATTATTAGATTTCGTTCATTACATTCTTGCATTGTATTGACGTAAACATTTTCATGTGCCAGAACATATGTTAACAAGGTAATACCTACAATCTAAAATATCTGTGCAATACTTTTATTAATTCATTTCCTCTACCGAAGACGCTAGTGTTAATAAAAAATTTGGTGATATTCTTGAATTATTTACAAAATATATATATTTTTATTTTATGCTTTAATAACTTTTACTTTTTATTAAAAATTAAAGATACAAATTAAATCAAAATTGAGCAAAAATGACTCAAAACTTTCTGAAAGAATAAATTTAATACCTGCCAGCGGGCCAACTACACTCAGTGGTTTCGTTTTAAGTGAGAATCTCTTGTTTTTGTTTACATTCCATATGTAGTTACCAAGGCTATTGGTAACTGTTTTTCAAAATCAATAATTTACCAACTTGTGTTGCCAATTCCAACATTTTTTCAAGCGATTTCGTTTTGACATTACCAGTTACTGAGGAATAGTTAAATTTGCGATACAGTTTTGATAGTCGAGTGGCAGGTCGTGTCGTCGGTTAAACCAACGACGCAACCTGCCACTCGTTATTAAAAATTGTATCACGAATTTAACTACCCCTCAATAACTCGTAATGTCAAAATGAAATCGCTTGGAAAATGTTTGAAACTGGCAACTCAGCCTGAAAAAACTCTTGATTTTGGAATAACAGCTATCGTTGCCTTAGTAACATTTATTTACTTTAATCTTTTCACAACAGTTGAAAGAGCAATTTGAATCTAAATCTTGTTAAAAACGAAGGTTGTTCCGCTACGGAGCAGCATTTGGGGATCGTACGGCTCCTTTGCACCCGTCTAACATGGGTATATATTCGTATAAGGAACAAATCAGATTTGACGTAGACACGTATTAGGAAATATTCGTAATAAAAACGGTTATGTGCCCTAGCACAAAATTTGGCTAACCCCTAAATGAATATTCGTAGGATTTATCTTCGCTATCGTAATTGTACATAATTTATTAGATCTACTGATACCATACCGAACTTCGCAATGGAAGATTAAGGAGACATTCGAATATCAGAAACTTTTCTAAACAAAAATATTAATCGACATATTAATGCTTGCCCTGACTTTGTTTCTGGGCGTGTCTAAATTGATACTGAATTCAAGTGAAAACTCCGATATAATTCGTATCTAATCAAACAAAACAATGGCCCTTATTACCGGTATCACAACACGGTAAAAATTAAGTGAAGTGAATTTAGGTCCTTACTACGGAAGTCGCTTCAGCGACTAAAGTAATTACTTGGATGAACTTGATGTCATTATGAACATCACGCCACCAACATTTTGTTGAAAAAATTAGTTTATTCCACTACAATGATCATTTCGCTATGCGTGGCACTGGTAATGATAAATCCATGGAATCAACTTTTTAAATACATTTTTTTAGTGTTATTTAACCTTGATCTTTCGCTATAGGGACAAAACCTGTTCTTTTAATAGCTAACAAATTAGTCAACCGATATATTTTGGCTACTCTAATATATTTTGGCCCGGTGATCATATTTTTGGTTGTTATCAAAATAAAGTACGTATTTATACCTAATATGTTTATGAATGATCTTTAAAGTTCGGAGGCATGATGTAATTTCTTTTGATTACAACCAGAAATATGTACGCCTAGCAAAATATATTACAGTGGCAAAAATATCTCCGTTACCCTACATGAGATCAACTGTTAAACCTGGCTCTGGTGCAGGATAATTCTGTAATTCGAAATAAATAAAAATGTTCAATTCGATCGAAAAGGTTACTTTCAAACCAGTGTCGTATAATTCTAAACTCTTCTGGAAAGGATAGACCAAAGCATCATTTTAAAATCAATATCTTTAGATAAAGTTCCTGGCAGTTGCAATTACTTATTCCACATTCGCATAGGCAGTTGCTATTCACCCCGATTCTGTATTTCGTTCGAATCGGATTGTTTCGATCGAATTCAAAATTTGGCATTCTGTAGCTCGATCGATTCGAGTTTTCCATACAAAAACATCACTCGATCGAATTAGAGAATGCCAATTTTTACATTCGTTCGACAAAATCCGATTCGATCGAAATACAGAATAGAGGTGATTACTTAATCCACATTCGCATAGGCAGCCAATTCTTGATCACATTCTCGATCAATTGCAGTCCTCAAAGAACCATATTTTTTCCTATTTTTTACCGGGTACAATATTTTCGAGGTTATGATTCTATCGATTTGCCTCGTGAGATCTTGAAATTCAATTGAGCTTACTGCATTAGTAATATGCATTATGCCCTGATACTTATTATTCTGTCGCGTGGTGTCAGGTGTCATATTTGGTTTCTGAAACGATCCGTCATAATAAAATGCCAAAGTAACATTAAGACTTTTAAACCATGCGTGAAACTTATCCACTACATGTTCTGACTAGTTGATTCGTTCCCCGCAAGATCTAGTCGAGACTCAGAATAATGAAACCATTCACTAATATATATTCTTTCCTGCAGAACATTTAAATCACTAGGAAAAACCGTTTTGGAGTTATCCGACATTATGATTTATTTATTTACAACGGGTCTAGTAACTAGTTCGTAGCAACCTAGTGATGCGCAAAAAGAGTAGCAACGTTTTTCCGGGCTCAACCAGCGAAGCTCCCACTACAGGCATCGAGCGTGGACCATAACCGGAGATGTTCCCCGCGGCTCCAAATCACCAAAAACTGCACCCGAACTCGAATTTACCAACACACAGCACCACTCCGACTACAGGAATCCGTTCCTATCGCCTCGTTTCAAAATTTAAAAAAAAAATCGGTATTTGCGCATTAGAGGCCGAAGTGAATAAGTCATCAAAACCAGTTCCAGCGAGATCTTTGGGACTCACCAGAAACAAGCAAGGGTTCATCAATACTGTTCTCATATAAAATGATCAGCATCGGAAAATAATTCGAATGGTCAATATTCTGGTATGGAGAAAACTAATTCTTGTTATTATCATTCATTAGTGGCATTTAACGGTAGAAAGCTAGTGTTTTCGTAGATTTTTAAAATTCTGGCATTCATTTGCTGGATTACATTTACGATTAATAACTCGTCATGTAACCTATACCAGAATGAAGAAAGTATTAAACGTTTTCGAGATCTGAAATCCGGGCACTCTCAATTCTACAGATACACTTTTTCAATATCACCAGAATGCTTTGTTAAAAAAAATCTTCTCAAACGTGGCAAACAAGCTGCAATATTGCATTTCAATGCTATCGAAAATTGTGCTGCTCGAGTTGTCGAGTCTGGCTGGCGGTTCTACTTGAATAGATTTGAGATATTAAATTTCATATGCACATAGATTAGCAATACACTTTATACTCACTGTATAAAATCGAACGCGATCGTCGAATGTTCCGCCTGAATGAGCGCCCATATCGACCACAGAAAGTGAGATGCCAACGCAAACTGGTTCACCTGCACGTACAGCCGCTCTACATCACTATCCGTGCTGGCATGCCCACGGAACTCATCCAGGTAGACCCTCAGCCATTGACACTGAAACGCTTTGTCCGGGTATCGGTCGTAATCGATCTCATCGATTCCTAAAACCACCAACAATTATCCAACAATCCAAAACTTAAAACAAAAAAAAACTTACCTGCAAACTCAGTAAAATGATTGCCAATATCGAAAGCTTGGTGATTGTAGGCGGCATACTCGTAGTCGATGAACGTCACTCGATTGCGCTCCCTGCAGTAGATCACGTTCCCTAGCAGAAGATCGTTGTGGCAGAAAACGGTCGGACTAGCCAGACGAACAAGTTTCCCGTACAGATCGTTAAAATCACGTCTCAACTCCGTCACACTCGGAAATATTTGAGATATCCTGGAAACAAAAAACAACACAAACAAATAGATCAATTTTATCCGCAACAAAATCCATTTCGCCTAGCCTTAAATCGTTCGAAATCGATCACATCGACGCTGTGAGCGCCAGTTTGCAGCGCAATCGCAGCAAGCGACGCACGTTGCCGCAGTGATGCTACTGCGCAAAAACGTGAAGCGAAGAGCCACCACAAACGAATTTCCAGACATGACACTCACGATCTTTTTCTGGCGCACATCACGGTCCTCCATGAAACTGGCAACAATGGTGATAAACTGGTTGCACTGTTGAGTTCCCATCATCACATTTTTAACACAAATGTCAAACCGTGAGAACCTTTCGATTCGTTAGCTCATTTGTATATATTGAGATTTTTAGTACACTTAATATATTGTTTGTTTGTTTAATAGCGAGAGGACAGATTACAGAAGGTATGAATTATACCAGTTAAGTGGGAGTTACATTGTATACTTTTCGCGTTGGAAGTAAAGGTAGCTCGGAAAGCTCGGAATTCCAAGTGCCAAAACAGTAGATTTCCGACATTCCATTATGTACTACGAAAACAGTCAGAGTAGATTGCATAAATATTAAAAAATCAAAATCTACGGTTGACGATTATATGGCAGAAATGAGCATGATGACCTGGCTTTGGATGCCTATTTTTCGTGCTTTTCCGTTTGTTTCGTTTTCGTTTTAACAATTTAATTATGGTATCGAAATGAGTGACAATGTTGACATTTGATTCTGCCCTACTCATGGCACACTTTAATTGAAATGATAATGCAATTAATCTCGCGCTCCACCAAGCGGTGAGTGCGGTCATTTTAGAAAGTACCGGGTACGAACCAGAATTTTTTAAATTATTGTAGGCACATACATGTCTTTATTATTTATCTTTGGAGCCACGTCACTCACCTCGCATGCTTCACCGGATCGCTGAAGGTTTGTGGAATCAGCTTCAGAAACTGGTTGAGCTTGGTCGGTAGCATCGGTTCCCTTCCGCTTCCGTTCTTTCCGTCGTCGACTTTGTGCATCTGAGCCATCCTTTTGGCAACCAGGCGCCACACGCATTCCTCCCGGCAGCTATCGGGCGTCAACGTCACTCCCGGCACGTACTCGTACGCTAGCCCATTGCGAAAGGTCGCATACAGTGCCGGTGCATAACCGTACCGGTGCAGCAACTGGATGTTCTCCGTTTCTTTCCTCCGGTCAATCAACAGGTCGGTTTTGTTCCCGTACACCCGAATCAGCACAACGTCCCCCGGGCTGTCGAGGCTGCTATCATCGTTGTCACTTTGGTTGTTGTTTTGATTGAAACATCCGACCAATTTGTTGGTGATTCCGTCGGTAAATAGCTGCGAAACAGGAAATAGCTAAACATTAGCAGTTGATAGGTGTTTGTTCGAGAATGACCCTTCCCAATTGCGGTTGTGCGGAATCGACTTCAAACATTTGAGCTTTCTATGATTGAACGAAACCGATAATCACTTCGATTAATTTCTGACGTTTCGAAGCGTCAAAGTATTTACGCTTCTTTTGTCTGATAAGACCCTGTCATATGATCTTTGAAATTTCAATTGTGGAATTTCGTTTGTCGGCGTGAGATTTAGTTTCTCCTTCAAATTGTTACCTAAACATACACTATCCGTTATCTTTACTGTTTCGTAATGAACTTTATTGTTTGAGCGTAATTGCGTTTGTTTTACATTGATGAATCAGTAAGTTAAAAAAATTCTACGTGTGAAGGACAGACATACGACTTGAATGGGAATGGAACTATAGTGGTCCAACACGGTTTCCGAATGACACCTTTTCCTGAAACTGTTATATTCAAAGTCGAGACAAATGAGAAAAAAAAATTTTTTCTTGCATTTCTTATGTCGTTTTTCATTGATTCCACTCACTCGGTGCCAGTGTTTTGCTTGCTGCTCGCGAAAGAAAACGGGTGCAAAATAGTTACCCGAGAATTGCCCCGAAAGTGCATTTTTTTCGTGTGGTGCAAATCAATTTGGATTGCTCGTCTGCACGAAAATTGCACGAATCGAGCAAAACACTCCACGAGTGTTCTCAATGATTAACGACATTAGAGATTACTTTCAGACATGCTTTGAAAAATGACTTCGATAATTTTTTCTAAAATTTCAAATTGTGTGACTCACTTTAGTTTTTGGTAAACTCATCAAGACATCAACAGTTTGAATTTGAAAAATATGCACATAATTGTGAAACACTAACGTTGCTAATATATCATCGTCAATCGCGTTCAAGAAATATTTATTCCGTTCGTAGAGATTTCTGTTCACGACCAGCGAAATCGCAACCTAATCTAATGTTCATCGAGATATCATATAATTCAATTTTCAAATAACCTAGTGAGAAACATAGAATGGAAACAAAAAGCATGCATCCAGCGAGCGACAAGCACCTGTTTCGTTGACAGCTGGCTGCGAAGTTGAAGTGAAAATTGTAAGATGGCATATATTTATAGATTCCCTTTTGTGCGAACGTTCATGCGATGCAGCGAAAAATCATTAGAAATGACATTATTTTGGTCAGCTGGGATTGGTGGATAAAAATATGCTATTGAAATACTGCAACGACGTTGCCATACATGATTAAGTTAAAAGTTTCCGAATCGATTGGTTGTTAAATTATAACAATCCATCAACAAATGATTGAGTTATTAACGTCCAAAATTATGACAGAAAAAGGTTACGCGGTTATTTTTGAAACTTTTAATTGACACCCGCCCCAGTATAGTGAAGATTAAGGCATTTTTAATGCCAAAACAATCAATTTGGACAAGAATATGTATCGATTTCACATTTTTATAATCGACTATTTTCAGTGAATTCAACTACAACTACACATTTGTTTAGGATGTGGTATTTTTCGACTACAACCATTTTAAGAAAATTGACAATTTACTGCAAAAAAAAAACAAAGTTTTAATACAATAAAAATTTAAAAAATCTACCTAACGGTGTGATAAGATAATTTCGGACGCGAATTTTTACCACAAATTCATTCAGGCTGATTCGGTTAGTTCACTTTAGCGGGCTTCAGGGCTTACGTCGTATATTCTGCTACAATCCTAAAGTCAAAAGTACAAGTGATAATACATTTGATCTTAATCATTGGTCAGTTTCTGACAAAAAAAGCGTTTCAACGGTTACGTCACTTACACCATTGTATCTCCAGAACAGTCAATCGAAAATCGAACTCGATTCCCAACCCAAGAGTAGCTTTTAAATGAGCCTAGACTTGTTGAAATCGGTACAGCCATCTCGGAGAAAATGTAGCGAACAAAATTTTTTTACCGTTCTGCAGGAAGAGACAAAAATATATTCTGTTATAAAAAGGTATTAGAACTGCTGGAAAAATCCAGTCGATTTTTACAAAAATGTTTTTTCGAGATGATACTAAATCTCGATGTTTTATGCTTCACCACCCCTTATGAAAATTCCACTAAGTGGATTAAGAAGCGTTTTGCCTTTCTCATATAGAAAGGCTATGCAATCACTGTGAAAACCGTCTTTTGGACGGAGACCGAGTGTCATATACCATTCGACTCAGTTCGTGGAGATCACGAAATGTCTGTGTGTGGAAGTGTGTACGTATGCGTATGTATGTATGTATGTATGTGGGTATGTGACAAATAATGTTACTCGAGGTCGTCAAATGGTGAGATAACTAAGTCCTCACAAGTTCCTATCTCATGCCTTCCCGAGCGTCTATGATGACATTTGGCCAATAGAACGGCGTCGACTGGGTGCTATCGCCTTCTGCGTTAGTAGCAGAATGAGAGGGTGCGAAATGGCTTGTAGGTTGAAGCCCATCCTAAAGTGCAATGTTTATCATAGTATATTACAACATATAACTCTGTTGTTTATTACATTATGTATTATTATTATTATTATTATTATTATTATTATTATTAGAAGAGCTTAACTTACACTGCCACATTAACTGTTATATTGTATCATAGCATATTATTTCATATATTATCGTCTTACATGTTTTTTGTCCATTATGTTATTATATAATATGTTTTATGGTATTATACTGCATTGCATTATATCATATTATATTATATTATAATATATTATAGGGTTTATTATGAGTAGCACTACGTACCTCTGCGCAAAATATAAATTTGTTTTCCTTATAAGTTATCATTTTTAAAGTAATCTTTTAACTAAATATCAAGGTCGTCACAAGGTGAGCTTGGTCCTCACTGGTTCCTGTTTCATGCTTACACGTGTGTCTGTGGTGACAATTGGTCGATGGAATGCGTTGATGGCAGAATGAGAGGATGAGAAATGACATATAAATTCAAGTAATATAATATAATAGCTTATCGCAACATATCATTTTATTCATTCTATTATTTATTATATATTTCATTGTACTATTGTTTTTTATTATTATTTTCATTATTATATTTATTGTTATTATTAATTTGTCAACAATAATAATAACATATATTATTTTTATAGATGTGGATATTATTATTGCTATTAGAAGAAAAATATTTTACTTCCTGCAATATTGCAAAGATAGAAGAGCATTACTGACACTCTACATTAACTGTTATTTTATATATTGTTTCATAATATATTATATAATATTCGTTGACATTGTATTATATTATATTAAATTATATTATATTATATTATATTATGTTATATTATATTATTTTATGTTATATTAATTTCAGTACACTATGTTTCATAGTATTTATCAATATAAAACATTTTGCACGGGGGCGTAAAGGGGAGGGAGCATCAGGGCATCGGACGAATTGATGACTGGACGAGGGATTGTGGATAGCCAGTCCAAGTCACTTGAAGGAAACTTGTTTCCTTCTGAAGGTTTGAAATGAGTCTGACGCGCCCTTCTTAAACAAACCATCAGGCGGGTTCAAGCATGTATAGCGATATGCTTCATCCATGCACTGGATATTATGGTTGGAAGAGCATCTTTTATTCCCGCGGAATACGAGTAAGTGACTCTACTTACATATCCGCCCAACCCTTGTTGTTCGCTTTTCGGTAACAGCTATAGTAAGAAGGTGAATGGATGGCTACTGTAAGTCTACCCGCATCCACTGGCAAGTCCTTGAACTGATGGTGGCTTCACTTCACATTACATCACATGTGACAAATAATGTCACTCGATTTTCTCAGAGATGGTTTAACCGATTTTCACAAACTCAGAAATTTTCACAAGCTAAGATGCAAATTGAAGGCCTTGAAATTCGTTCAAAAGTCCCCGAAAAGTTGATCCAGATCCGACTCTTGGTTCCGGTATTACAGCGCGAATAATGAAAAATGTTCAATTTCATGAGTATTTTTTCACAATCGATGGCGAAACGAGGTGCACATTTTTTATAAAACTTACTGCTTGTCAGTTAGTGAATATATAAAACTACTTTGGGTCCACGGTTTTCACTTCCGAAGGCACCGATAATAGTGGAGAAAGTATTTCAAAAACAGAACCCACTTTGATTTCTAAGCAACGGATTTTCAGGAATCATGATTCAAATTAAAGCTTTTATTGTCTTAAAAGATACTGTGCAATTCCATCCAGATCCGACTTCCGGTACCGAAGTTATAGTACAATGAGTGTCAAAACATTTAAATTGTCATTCAAAATGACGATGCAAAACTGGTACGCGACGTGCATGTGGCTTTGCTCCGTTCCCAGCGTGCTTTGTTGAATTTCGTATATTTTTATATTGGGTTGCCTATTATCTATTTTTTCAGGTGAAGTATATAAAAATTTGTAAATCTTTTATTAAATCGCCTATCTGTTAGTGTTATTAACAAAACATGATAACGATGCTTTTCTATAAAAGCACACTTATTGCCTTTCTCATATAGCAAACGCTTGAAAAATTGACTAGTGAAAATTGACCCAAAGGATTAAGTGTTCTATATCATTTGACACAGTTGAAGACAAACACGAGAAAAGGTCCTAAGTGCAAATGACAGTTTCTCTTTCTACTAATAGTACTGTTGTTGTACCGTTGAATTCCCGGCAAGAGAAACTGTCACTTGCACTTGGGACCTTTTCTAATGTTCATCGAGAGTACATCAAGTGGAGCAATGTAATGTGTGAGTATGTGTCAAATGTCACTCATAAAATAAAAAATCTAATAGTCCCATAGGTTTCCAAGGGGTAAAGTGTGTTTAAAATTGCACACCGTCATTTAGAGCGACGATGAAAAAAAGGTAAAATTCTTCTAGATTTTGCTCAAAACTGATTCAATTTGTAGGCTATATTAGTTACTTAACAAACGAACCGACTTCGGCTGTACTGGTTTCAAATTCAAAAACTCTAAAACGAGACTGTCAATTTTCTCAGAGATGATTTAATCGATTTCCACAAACAGACTCAAATAAAAGTTCTTATAGTCTCATAGGGTAAAGTGTGTTTAATCATTTAGTGCGACGATGCAAAATAAAGAAAGGTTATGTTAGTTCATACCCAAAGAAAGTTTCTAATTTGATTCAAGATTGAAAATAAAAATCTTGACAGAATCTTCCTGTGATATTTTTGATAATATAAGTAATATGAGAGAGGCATCATACTACTAGGTGGATTGAAAAAGGTTTTTTGAACTACTTCTGCTGATGTTCGGCTTTCCGTGCGTACACAGAGAAAAATATTTTTTCAAATTTACATCTTATTTAATGCATATATTTAAAACAAGTAACTTTACACAAAAATAGTTAAGTTTTTATTTCATTTTTCAATATACTTTAAAAACAAAACTAACAAACATTGATTTGAAAATGTAGTATTAGTCATTCCAATTTGCAAATCAATGCCTTCCAATTTAGTCGATGATGGTTTTCAGTTGAGTTTTCGGTTCCATTGATGTAGGCGAAGGCGAACATTATATGAGATATCACGTAGAAAATGAAATCAAAGAATGATTATCCAGTCGCTAGTGTCAGGATCACGAGTCTACAAAGTCCGTTTAATGATGGAATATAAATATTCAAGCACGTTCTATTCAATAAGGCCACGGACAGAGTTAGTGTTGTCTAGTGTTCAGAATTCAAACTACTTCACAAAGCCGGTTCGTTTATAATTCGAGAGACAGGCTTGTTCTCTATCTATCTTTAATATAAAATGCCAGTGATGGTGTAGTTTCCCTTGGCACACGATTATAACTACAATTACTGCCATTTTTATGACAACAAGTTAAGCTCTAACGGTTTCCTAGGATGACCTAAAATGCGAAACATGTATCGATAACGCGCGCGTTTACCTGCAAACCTGTTGCGATAGGCATGGTAGTCTCAACAATTTTCGCCCGATCAACAAGACAAAGTCAAACAAAAAAAAAAACACAGAGGTCCATTACCAACCTTGAACTGAACACTGTCGCTTAGCCAGTGCGGTCTGATAACCTTCAGCACATCGGTGGCCCCACGAATCACGTCACGCTCATCAACGGTTATATCAAGCTTCGGCACCTCGGACATTCTCGCTGCGATCGTAGTTGGCTATGTCCAACCGCAAACAGTTCACCAAGGCACCAAGAAGACACGGCCTACTTGCGACTCGAGCTGTTGATAACCGGAGCAAATATTAGCTGATTAACAGCACGATTCACAATTTACAGCTCCTTCGACAAGCCGATAAAGGGGAGGCCTTTTCGGTACGCTAACTCACTTATCACTAGAAACAATATTATTACTGCAAGATTATCTGCTCGGAAAGATTCGTAGTCACACAGAATTCAGACCTTATCCTTTCGATCAAAATAGTTCTTCACCTACTTCAATGACTCACTCGAATAGAATAGTGATCAAATTCTATTTCATTCTATCACTCACTAAAGTAGCGATTTGTTTTGCAGTAGTTATACACGTAATTGTAAACAAAGCACGTCTGCCTGCAGTGAACGACAAAAGCAAACTGATGATGATATACGGCCAGTAAGACCGAGCATGGAATGAAAAAACCACACCAAATCGCTGCTACCGATTGTGTTAGATGTTTGGAAACAGTCCGCTGCTAGACCCAACAGTGGCTATGTTGGCTAAAATAACGAACTTTGGTTACATCTCAGCGGATTCACACCAACACAAATGGCAAAATTATCACATTATCGTTCAGTTTTGTTTTTGGAAGTGAATCTTGATAAATTATGTAAAAATTGTACATTCCATTAACACTTAATTATAAGAATCTCTGCAGTGAAAATCAGAAAAGCAACAAGAACATTTACTGATAATTAAAAGAAAAACACTGCATATTTCTCAAACCGAATACTGCAACACATTCTTCTGCTTACACGCGTCTCGTGTCGAACGCAAGCGCATCGTTCGTGCAATGTATTAAAAGGCCCACGCACACCACAGCAGGCCATGTGATTTTGACAATTCGAAGGATGCATTTTTGGAAGCTCCGAGGGGAACGACAGCATATCTGTTATGCTGTCATTCCCCAGTTCGATTACAGGACAATATTATTGTCAATCCACAGTATTGTCAATACCGTCAAATTCAATTGGTTTGGTTCCTTGAGTCGGCATGTTTCGAGCAAAAAAAAATCAAGCGTTTGGAGCTTTGAATATTGCAACTACAGATAACAGATATACAGGCTCGAAAAAATTTTTTCAAAATCCTGTGTAAATTTCAAATATGCTGTAGGTTGGAAACACTACTGCCACCTACTCGACTGTTCGCCGCGATCTTTCAAAACGTTCCACTGCGTTCCGGAACGATAACAAAATCCTCCTGCATGTTGTAGAAAAATTCCAACTATAACAATTTTAACACTTATCACACGATTTCCCTAAGTGTTGAAGGCAATTTTATTTCCATGTCGCATAAATCACACGAGAATTCGATCGGAATAAAACAAAAACAAACTTGTCATTTTAACCAACAGCAAAACAAAAATCTAGCGTAAAGTGAATGTTATACCAAAAATTGTGGCTTATGTGAAAGCGGCACCCAAATAGTGGTGGCACCTCGTGTCGATCGTGGTGACATCTGCAAGTGTTCGCTACGCTGATTGAGCAAATTTTACACACAGTTCATATGTGAGCCTGTATATCTGTTATCTGTGTTGCAACTGAATATTGAAACATTGAGAGAGGAGTCTACCACACATATTGAACAGTTTCCTCTCAAGAGCAGAGATACCATTTATACGGGTTTTTACATGCGCATACAGAATACATTAGGTCAAACCACAGATAACAGCAATAGTTGTTTTATCACAAAATTTCAAATATTGTCTTACCTATGCAAATTACTAGTGCCGGAAGAGGATTTTTTTCCTCTATTTACTGACCTCACAATATGTTCTAATATTTAAATAGGAATCATTTAAGCTTTTTCATATTTCAACGAACAAAATATCAAATGAGAAAATCGAGAATTCGTCGTGAACATTTCAAAAGGGTCTTAAAACAATTGACAGATTCTCTTTGTTTACTTTCGCTTTCGATTATATCTGCATTATTACGCAATTGTTTGTTACATGTATGATACTATTACAAAGCTGGAGATATTTTCTTTTATTCTATATGCAAATTTGGGGAGTGAACGTGAAAACTTAGGTGTTATTAACAGAAGAGAAAGTAAACAAAGAGAATCTCTCATTGGTTTATGTGCCCTTATGAAATGTTCACGTCGAATTAACTAATTCTCGGTTAATTTTTCAAAAGGGCGTATAAGCAAGTGACAGTTTCTCTTTGTTTACTTGCTCTTCTAATAATTACCAAGCGGTTTCCACGTTTATCACTCAACTCTTTGCATGAAATGATACCCGAAACTTTCGATTTTCAAACAAAATAGTTATATCAAAGAAAATCTTTTTAATCACATCACAATAATCGAAAGAAAGAGAGTGATTAAAGAGAAACTGTCATTTGCTTATACGCCCTAATGAAAAATCAATCGAGAATTTTACTTGAGTGAAAAAATACCCTGCTTTGTTTACATTCACTTCACACACAGATTAAACTTTCATCGATAGCAGCACAGCTCCTTCTAGGTCGCGAACAGAGATGCCAGATATTTTCATAGAAAATCTGTACTGATTCGTATAAAATATCCTAGGACAGGACCTGACAATTGTTAATCCACTTTTAGGACCAATTTCGGACCAGCTCGTGATTGGTTGAAATTGACATAAGCAAGTACAAGTTGTTGAAATCAAGATTACTGCAGGGTGGTAGAAAAAGTGTTGTCAGTATCCTCGGTAACAATGTAGCTTGATATTGGATATTTTATTTTTCGGGTCATCTTTTCAAAATTATTGATTTCAATAGGATTTAAGTTCAATTTGTTTTTAAATCCTGTCAATGCGGAAAGTATACGAGTACATTTAACAATCACTGGATGATACAAAGAGAAAGCCTGAAATCACGAAGTGTGATATGGACGAGAATATTGATTATGTTGGTTGAGAATAGCACCCAATCTTTGGATACTTCTGTATGTTATTATTTTTCTCAAATACAATATGTTGAGAACTTTAGTTAATAAAGCTGCAAAAATTAATTACCCAAAATTGAGTGTTTTAGAAAAATTTTATAAAGCTGTTTCAACTAAACGTTTTCTTCAAAACAAACATCTGATCATAATGAATCCAGAGCTATATTTTTGACCGATATAACATTTGTCTAAGTGTTTTCAAATGATAAATAATAAAGTTTCCAGAATGAACAATTATCTCTACTGGCAACAGTAATCGCGAGGCATTTATTATTCACAGCAGCGAGCAACCGGAATAAGAAGAGAAATATTTTTCTGGAAAAAGAAGCCAGTTGTCTGGTCCTGTCCTAGAAAATATTTGTATTCATCTGTATTCGCTAATAAAATGAAATTTCTACAATACAATTATGTTAAAAGGTGTTATTCCAATAGAGTATGGTTATATAGAGTGGTAGATTAAATTTCATATCTTATATTATATTCATCGACGAAATTTTATAGTTTTTTCCTATCAACAACAATTCAATTATGGTGCCATATACTTGTCTAATTTGAAAATGTTCACTTCATAAGTTGAGATGGATTTCCAAAACCCAATATGCAACGACGAGTCAGGTAATACAACTGTCAGCCTGGCAATAATGTTTCATGATGCCAAGACATGTCTAACTTTTAAGCTCAATTTAGTTTCAAATTTTAATATAAAAGGATTTCAGTGTTCTTCATTAAATATCTGCACAAAAATAATATATTTTTTAAAAAGTGATTTGTACGTTGATTCCTAAACGTTTATCTCGTCATTGCTATCAAATACTAATAGATAGCTCAAATACTAATAGATAGTTTAATTTTTTCCTTAATACTTTTGGTGAAATCTGTATAAATCTGTATTAAATTTAAGAAATCTGTAAGAAATTTGTACTCTGTATTAAATCTGTATGCGCATGTATAAATCTGTATAATACAGATAAATCTGTATAAATGGCATCTCTGGTCGCGAATAGCGGCCCTTACACGATCATAAAAAGTATCATTACTAAAATGTAATGTCACTTTTAATGATCGTGTAAATGCAGTAATGAAAGTGTCCCTTTTCAGACCTCAACTCTACTGAGAAAATATTTAACGTTTCCAGTTCCGCAGTTTTTGCCAATCCATCATGTCGAAGGATCTATCAATACATAACTTAACTCTCAATGGAAACAGGTAAGCTAGCTAGTCATTGATAAAATGTTGTATGTTTTGTGGTCTTATTTCAATAATTTTAGTCAACCAAACATGGAGCAAAAATCTGCAATAGTTGGAACAATGAACGAACGCCAACACAACTTAGTCAATAACCAGCATATGTCCGATATTGTTTTTATTGTCGGCAAAGAGAAGCAGCGAATTTTTGGACACAAACTGTTTCTGATGACTGGATCGGAATATTTTACTACCATGTTCACCGGTAGCTTCAAGGAAGCGAACATGACGGAAATTGTGCTGGAAGACACGGATCCGGCATGTTTTCTGGAAATTTTACGGTTCGTTTACGCTCGCCGGATGAACATCACATCAGAAAACGTACAAGAGATATGCAATCTTGCTGAAAAGTACTTGTTTCCGGACGTTTTGTTGCATGCCTCCGGATTTTTCTTAGAATGTGTAAACGACGAAAACGTGCTGGAGATGCTGCAGCAAAATCGACGATTCCGCTTCGAGAATGTTGATGCCCGTTGTGTTGAGATAATTACCCAAAATCCTCTGCTATACTTTGAACATGAAAGCTTCAGCTCACTCGATGCTGAACCATTGGCAGCAATTTTCAAAGCGAAACGCATCAATTGTTCGAATTCTGAAATGATTAAAGCGTTAGACAAATGGACGAAGACCGGTGACGAAAATGTGCGTCAATCAAAAATGGAAGAACAAGTGAAGCTGAAAGCAATCATTGAAGATACTTCCCGATAATTGAAATGCAATACATTGCACTTTTCCGGAATCTTTAAATGCGATCAGGAAAACACAGCATATTTTCGAATTTCGGAAGAACCTATATATTTGTTAGGCATTGGAGTGTACTTTAAACCGAAGCACAAACAAGTTTCTATTACTGCAACATTAAAAAAAGGATACGAAAATCCGATCCGAGATAACTCGATTGCAATTGGTTCCGGCGATTATACCATCGAAAATACGGCAACAGTCAATATACTGACTATATTTTTTCCTTCTACTAAGATAGAACTAAATGATGTTTACCATATTTCTTTATCCAGGTCTGCGAAATGCATCAGTTCGCCGCAGTGTATTCACGATCGATTCAACGTAAGGTTCGAAAATAAGCCAAGCTTCATAGCTTATTTTCTTTATTCGGATTGTGATGAAAAGTTTTGAATAAAAGTTAAGAAAATATTTCAGTTTGTTTTCAATACCATGTCCAACGGTGCACCCGATCAATTCACTTTTTAATCTCATCACAATAGAAATGGGATACTACGCTCCTGATTGTGTTGTAGTTACTATCGAAAAACAGCTTCAGCTTATCGTGGCAAATCTGTGGGTTGGTGATGGTAAAGCAGTCTAGCTCGGAACTAAACTTAACCGAAATCGTGTACCAATCGCCCGGTCTCAATGTCAGTTCCTCGAAAAACAGATTAGCCACGTTCACTGCCGAGTAGTCTTTGTTTTCGTACTCGAACCGATGTCGGCCGAGGATTTCCAGATTTTCCGCTATCTCTACCTCAACAGTAACGACGCTTTCCGGTGATTTTATGAAGACACCAATGCCGAAAAATGCCAAACTATGGGTGTAATCGATGGAAAACTTCAGATCGGTATGCTCCGTCTTTGACATGTTACCGAAGAATCGGAGCTTGGAACAGTTGTACGATCGTTTGGCACTGATTACCGACTGTAGTTCGCTGACGTATTCATGCTCGTTGATCTTCTTCCAGTCACGCAGTGCCTGGAACAGTTGCTCATCCGTGCAGTTAATTTTCTTGCTAGCGAATATGATCTCCAGTGACTTTCGGTCCAGGACATAGAAATCTTCGTGGTGAAAGTAAACCAACGGATTCTTCCGAATCAAGGCTAGGCATTTTTCGTTGATGAATGAAAACTCGTACAGCCGATTCTGCGCGAATATTTTCAGTGCATTATCCGCGTCGATGTGTTTCTCCAGGAACCGGACCGTTCGACGACGCAATTCGTTTAACATATACTTTTGTGCGTGCACATAAATCTCCAGCACATTCTCGATCGTAAGCCGAACCTTGCCGCAGTAGATGAACCTCAGGATCTCCAGGAAAATGTCCGCTTCGATGTCCCGTACCTCGATCTCATCCGAGCTGGATTCCTTGAAGTTTCCGTTGAACATCGCGTTGAAATACTCCGAAGCGATGATCAGCAGCAGCTTGTGGGCGTAGATCGGTTGGCGTTTTTCACCCACCAGAAACGTCACGTCCGACTGAAACCGATTGTTGATCAGACTCTCCTGGCGCTTCATGAACGGAGTGTCGTACTTGAGCCCATCCGGTGACTCCATGCTGTACGGTGTCTGGAAAAGAATTCAACCAATGATGACATTGCAGATTAAAACCCGTAGCCCGTATGAAACACGTTTGACCTGATCGTACCTGATCGGTAGCCGCTAACATTCTCGTGAGATTGAGAGAGTCCATTCAATGTGACTGCAAGAAAGCAAAAGAATAATAAAACAAAATAATTCTTGAAAAACTTTAACTAACGAAAACTAAAATAAATAAACAAATGCTTCCACAGAATACTTTATTTGCATGGATTGTAATTTCAAGTACGCCTACATAAAATAGAGTCAACAAAATTCTTCTAGCACAATAGAAATCTGAACTTTTCGAGACTACTGAATAAATACACAGAAAAAAAAAAATGCTTATTTCTTCGGCTTCGGTGCCCGCTCTTTGCAGTGCAGATGAGCGATCGCACTGAACACGCTCTCACACCGACCGTACATTGCATTCGTGATCACCATCTTGATGCGATCGTGGGTGATCTTCGGATTCTGGATGGTGAATGGTTCAACCGCCGGTGTGATACTCAGTGTGATCTTGTACCGGTGGTGCGGAATGAGTACGATTTGCTCGAAAAACAGGTTGGCCACATCGACCGTGACAAAGTCATCGTTTTCGTACTCGAACAGATCGCACCCGACTTCGATGTCGTTCTCCCAGATCTTGACCTCGATCGAAATAACTTTCGCGGCCGATTTGATGAACACTCCGACACCGTACATGTGTACAATTGTTTCCGACGTGATCGAGAAGCTGAAATCGTTCGACTCCGAGCCGGACGGTGGCCCAAACAAACGCAGCTTGTAGCAATCGTACGATCGCTTGTAGTTTTTGATGATTGATTTAAGCTCATCGACACTTTCCGTGTCGTGTGTCTTTTGCCAGATGTCCAACGCACCCATCAGTTGATCGTCGGTACAGTTGATCTTCTTGGAGCTAAAAATCAAACTGAGCGATTCGCGGTCGATCATTGCAAACTCCTCGTGATTGAAATAGTACAAGGGATTATTCCTGATCAGCGTCAGACATTCTTCATCGACGAACTGAAACCCATAGAATCGATTTTGAGTAAATATTTTCAACACATTGTTCGGTTCGATGCTTCGCTCCAGAAAGTTGGAAGCCATCGACAGCAGTTCCATGAGCATATATTTTCTCGAGTGTATATAGATTTCATGGATGTTATCAAAGGTCAAATCAATCTTCCCACAGTACACGAACCGCAGAATTGTCAGGAAGATTTTCGGTTCGATATCTTCCAGAACGATCTCGGTTGCGCTCGATTCTCGAAAGTTTCCGTTGAACATCGCAAAGAAATACTCCGACGCCGCGATCAGGAACAATTTGTGAGCGTAGATTCGTTGTTTATTTTCGGAGCCAACCAAGAAAACAACATCCGACATAAACTCATTGTTGACTAGGAACTCTTTTCGGTCGGTGGTCGATGCTCCGTAATCGATGACGAGCTCCGACTGACCCTGAGTCGCTGCCATACTCTAGCCAAATGTCCAAATCTACGGAAAATGAAAGAAAATGCATATCATCAGTGTTTGAGTACCACTGCTCCAATGGCTTTTGGACAACATTTGCGGACAATATGGGAGAAAATTTTCAGAATGGACTCAACCTAGCATTATATGCATTTTCCCGTTTTCCAGTCAAATGCCAGGCCATTGCGAGTGACCAAAACATTGATTGCTCGCAGAAAAAGACATATTGCTGTCAGAAAAAAAGTACCCGCCCGCCAACAGATTAAATTATGGATCTAGTTGGCAGAGCCGAAAATGGAAACAAACAGCGAATCATTGTGTATTTCATAGCCAACTTGGATCCTACTCACCGAAATATATTTTCTTTCGGGTCCGATCAGTACGTGGTTGTTTCTTGAACTGTCTGTGACATTTCGCACAAGGATTTAATGTACTGTTTTCTTCAACTCTGATAAACAAACTTAATATTTGCCACTAGCATAAATTTGTGGTTCAACCAAGTTAATGCAAAACGTCGGCTTCAGCGATGCCAGATCTAGTTGTACTGTCATTATCGTAGATTGCCATTTCAGCCGGAAACTTCAGCGTTGCAAAGCAGGGAACGACCTTTTTTCTGGTCGTCAGGCAAACATTTTCAATAGTTTTCCGAATAAAAATACCAATTTCCGTAGATTTTTCTACAGATCCGAACATTCGTAGAAAATCTCCGAATCCGTAAATCTACGCAGATTTCCGTAGATCTGACATCGCTGGTCGGCTTTGCGACCACCAGAGATGCCATTTATACAGGTTTATCTGTATTATACAGATTTTTACATGCTCATACAGATTTAATACAGAGTACAGATTTTATACAGATATCCTCAATTTAATACAGATTTGTACAGATCTCAAAAAAATTAAGAAAGAATTAACTTTTCTGTCTGAGCTATCTTTTAGTATTTGATTCCAGTGACGATCACAAATTAATATGAAAATCTGTGAAATCCATTTATATTATAATTTAAAACCAATTTGAACTGATATTCAATTTTTTTGCAATGACTTAGTGGAAAAATATATTGGAGAAGCCAAATGAATGAAAAACTAACAGAAAAGATGATTTATTGGAAAAAGATACGCTCAGAGACAGTACATTATTCAAGGAAGTAAAGGCATCATGAAAATTTACTGTCAAACTGAGAGTGGTATGAACCGACTTGACGTTGCATATTGGGCGTTAAATTCCATGTCAAATTATAAAGTCACCAATTTCTAGCTAGATAAATATATGGGATTACAATTCAATTTTTGTGGATAAAAAAATGAAACTTCGTCGTTGAATATTCTTGTGAGGGATTGAATCTACCATCATACAACCACAATCTATTGGAATAACATATCTTAGCATCATTTTGTTGTAAGAATTTCATTTTATTAGTGAATACAGATTAATACAGATTTTTTATACAAAGAATACAGATTTTCTATGAAAATATCTGGCATCTCTGGCGACCACTGAGAAATTCCAGGGATGTCAGGTTCACAGATTAATCTGTGTTTCACAGATTTTGAGTTTTGTGCACAGATTTTAAAACTGACACAGATTTTCACAGATTTCTGAAAATGATCACAGATTTTCACAGATTTTGGAAATCGAGTATAGTTTAGCACCAAAAAGTACAGAGTGGTTGAGGAAAAAGGTGCAGAGCGTGGTGGTAGTGAGACCTTTTTTTTTTTGCTCGCTAAACTGAATTCGATCTACTGAAATAGTACGGAAAATGGGTGGTGTGACCTTTTTTTTTTTTTGCTCACCAAATTTGTTTTTGAACTGCTATTGGCGAACGGAAAACGGTCACAGATTTTCACAGACAGGTTTTGGGTTTCAACACAGATTTTTGAAAAAATGACCTGGCATCTCTGGCCAAGACACACATCTTCAGCGTTGCAAAGCAGGGAACAACCTTTTTGCTGGTCGTCAGGCAAACATTTTCGATAGTTTTCCGAATAAAAATACCAATTTCCGTAGATTTTTTCTACAGATCTGAACATCCGTAGAAAATCTCCGAATCCGTAAATCTACGCAGATTTCCGTAGATCTGACATCACTGGTCGGCTTTGCGACCACTGAGAAATTCATCCCCGCAGCTCATCTCTCAAGCCAAGACACACATCTTTTTGTGCGTTACATCAGAGATGCCATTTATACAGATATATCTTTATTGCACAGCTTTTTGCATGCACATCTTCAATAAATCTGTGTAAAGAATACAGATTACCTAAATTTAATACAAATTCATGCAGATTTCTCAAAAAGTAATAAAGAACCATTATTCCTTTGCGTTCTGACAAATCACAAATGAAAAGGGAAAGCTTTGTTCAGATATATCACAGATAACAGATATACAGGCTCGAACAAAATTTTTCAAAATCCTGTGTAAATTTCAAATTTGCTGTACGTTGGAAACACTACTGCCACCTACTCGACTGTTCGCCGCGATCTTTCAAAACGTTCCACTGCGTTCCGGAACGATAACAAAATCCTCCTGCATGTTGTAGAAAAATTCCAGCTATAACAATTTTAACACTTATCACGCGATTTCCCTAAGTGTTGAAGGCAATTTTATTTCCATGTCGCATAAATCACACGAGAATTCGATCGGAATAAAACAAAAACAAACTTGTCATTTTAACCAACAGCAAAACAAAAATCAAAAAAAAACAAAGTGAATGTTACACCCAAAACTGTGGCTTATGTGAAAGCGGCACCCAAATAGTGGTGGCGCCTCGTGTCGATCGTGGTGACATCTGCAAGTGTTCGCCACGCTGATTGAGCAAATTTTACACACAGTTCATATGTGAGCCTGTATATCTGTTATCTGTGGTGTAGCCATATTTACAGATTTTTTAATTACTTTATGCTCAGAAAAAAATATTTATTTCATTTAAATTTTTAGGCTCGATCTATGATTTGAAATAAACATGAAACATGTATTTTTGAATGCATTTTTTATTATACATTAACGTTTGAGAACAATTAATTGAGCATACTTCTACTGTTGAATTTTTTTGCGTTGTATTTATACTCTCCTGTCTTCAAACGAAAAGCTACAAATCGCTTTATTAGAGAATGCTTAAATTTGTAAATTTGGTTTCACTCATAGGATAGAGCAATCAATTGTTTTCAATTTTATCCACCTCAACATATTCATCGCCATATGTCTCTTTTATCGATGGAACATTAGTAAAATAATCTGACTTTTGTTCCTTTTGGACAATGAAACTTTAAAAAAATCTTGTTATTATACTTCATTAACATTCATTCATTAACAGGTTGACTTACGCCATTCTCATTCCTGCTTAGATGACAAAACTCAAAATATCCCATGTTGAACGCAATATCGAATCCATTGTTGACGTATTCCCGGATCTTTTGGAAACCGAAAAAAGTCAAGTCAAGTCAAGAACACAACACTTCATTGTTCTCGTAAAACTAAAAACATTTTCGCGTTTACACTAATTCAACAAATCTTTTTTGGTACCACTGGTAGTGAATTAAACTAAAAAGAAAAAATCGGCTTAATGCTGATTTTAATTACATCGTACTGCCACTAAAAACATTTATTACAAAAGAGATTTTAAAAAAGTGGAACATTCTCTGAAAATTTTCGTTTGCATTGATGAGCTAAAATTACACATTTTAATAAACTTGTTTTTTGATTGTTTTTATACTTGGCATCATTGCTCGCGTACCCTGCAAAAGTTTTGTGGTGAATACGACTTACTTCACTAAGGGGCGCCTTTTCAAAATTTACCCTGTACTAGAATGGGCAAAACTTTATCGCGAATATCTTTTGATGTACTTAATCCAACAACATAATTTTTTCTACAAGCTATCAGAAATATGATCAGAAATTTGTGATTAAATTTTCAACAGCGTGAGAAAACCATTAATAACTGAAAAACAAAGTTTTTGAAAACTTTTGGAAACAATGGGGAAAATTTATCACGATTGCTTACCTTTTTTCGCACCCGGACAATGGTTTTGAGGTAGTCAGGCACATATGTATCAGTCCTGATGTTCTACTGGACGAGTATAAAAGGTAAACTTTAATCGAAAATCGTCCATTTCTTCTAGTTCGTTAGGCGAAAACTGGATGTCGTGGTGAGGTTCTTCCACCAAAGCTCGGTAACGACAAACATGGTATAAAGCGTGAAACACTCAGGTCGTGGTCTTATTCGGACGCAAATCGCTGCTCAGCTGCTGACTGGACTGAATTATGGATTGATTTCTGTAAATAAACTCCAAAACTGAATTCAGAATCTATTCTGGTCCACCTGAATGCTGCCTTTAATTTTGAGGTTTCGAATTAATCTTAGAAATTTTATTTCAAAATTC
The DNA here is from genome assembly GCF_030247185.1 of Malaya genurostris. Classification (NCBI taxonomy): domain Eukaryota; kingdom Metazoa; phylum Arthropoda; class Insecta; order Diptera; family Culicidae; genus Malaya; species Malaya genurostris. Next base: position 164,370,344 of record NC_080570.1, on the reverse strand, counting down.
TGTTTCAGAACTTAGGTCCAGTATTCAGAGTTTGCATGCTGGAACTAAATACTGGAATTTTATCATGGAACTAGATTTCGGAACTAAATTCAGTTTCGGAATTCAATTCTAGATCAATTGCAACTGAATTTTCAGCCTGTTTAGTTCTTGAACTCCCGGCACGGTTCCTGAATTATATAAATTAGTTCTTCTTAGAACCATTAATATATTCTCATAGAACTATTCAAAGTTTTCCTACTATGTACATCTACAAATTGCATACTCGCCTTACCAACTGGTGTAAAGGTGTAAAATGTAACAATTGACACGATTCATTTATTCTAGCCAGCACAGTTGGCTTTTAATATCAGTGAATCAATTATTAAAGAACTTTTTTTGATATTTTCTTCAATTGAAATTATTATAATTCCATACCGTATGTACTTCTGCAGGCGAACATTTTAATACCCTCTTTTACTCTGTCTTACTAAATTGTGTGCTTAAATAAGTGTGACAGTATATAAACTTATGAGAACGACTTCAGATATTCAGAAGTTATGTCCTTGACATTACCCACCCGCTTTTTTTCTTTTCACAATGTGCGGGTAACAAAAACATCAAAATCAGCTAATCAGAAACTAATCCATTTTGGAACAAATGCACCTCCCAAAACAGTATCAAACGCGGCGACATCTGGAGTCTGTCTATTGGATCAATGACCAAACGTCTAATAAATCGTTCAACTTGGCTCTTATATGGAGAAATTTTTAGTGCGTTTCGAACAATTTCAATAAACAACTCTTAAAGTACGATTCAGACGGTCCGTCACCATCACCGTTAGTTGAATGCATTCTTCTTGGCGGTCGGCACGGGTGAACGTTCCGGTTGGGGAAGAAGACGGACTGTCTGAATTATACTTTACTGGGATTCCACGATGACGGAGTATAAATTGAACACAAAGTGATACAATTTTGAAAGCTACAGTGGCAAATTCTCTAAACTGCCTTGAAACTATTCCTAAGTTGCTTCCTTTGCAATGACGCTTTTGAACACCAAATAACCACGCTTATCTACAATTTAAAACTAATACGTAACTTTATTCCGATCCAATTAAACCTTAATCATTACAGTACTCCTCCCGAAATTCGTTATCTCGATCGGCATGAACCGGTGCGTTCTGCAGGGGGCACAGCTTCTGCCACGATCGGTGCTCCAGGGTCTGCACGATCATGTACGCGACGTAAACTCTCGGTGCCGCCAACAGTCGCCACGTGAGCGGATTCAGCGGGTTCGTCTTGTACTCCCAGCTAAGAAATGCCTTTTTCGGCATGCCAACATCCTTTCCGGCCATGACGGCAGAGTAGTTTTGACCCGGCTCAAAGTAGATTGGTTCCTTGGTAAACTCCATTCGGTCCGACCGTTGCCTCTCGTGGCCAAACATATCCAGAGCCATTTTACCGATCTCTCCTCCATGGATTAGACTTTCGTCGCTTTCCGATAGAGCCAATGTCACTTTGTAGTGTGTTCCTGAAAAAATATATGTATAATTCAAACTTATCGTCTTTCCAATCACACTTACGACAGTATGGCGCATCATCTCCGGTGATCATGTAGGCACGAATCGGTCGAGGTTGTACCATCACGCCGTTCTCGATCAACCTCTTGTAACTTCCCTGCGCATTTGGGCCAAAATCGATACAGTAATGACCATCCACGTCACATTCGAAGCAGTCTCCGGCCAAAAACTGTTCCCACGATTCACATCCGATGGCCACCCATGGGCAACGCTGCGGGATAGAGTCCGTGTACAGCTGGTGACACCGCAAATGGTTGCAGCCGAAAAACTCCTGGAAGCCCCAGAAGAACGAATCTTCGTGCTTGTGGATAAACTTTTCCATCGGATCGTTGCAGCCGGCTTGATTGCTTCCTCCGTTCGGATAGAAATCAACATGCCCAATCGCTTGATACATTCCCAAACCACCGGGTCGTGGCCAGCGTTCCACCCAAGGAGTAGAGTCCGTATGAATGATATCCACGAACTTGGCATCAGAAGAATCCAGACGTACGATCGGATCCGTATCCGAAAACATGGGCTCCGCTGGGTCCATTCCGGTGATGCGGCCCAACTTAAGTCCGAAATCCCTTTGCAAATAGTATCCAACATAACCACACACGTGTGCCCCCAACGAATGTCCAAGAACATGCACCTTGTCCAGGTTTCGCATTCCCAACTCCTGATAGAGCATATGAATCACGTGAGCCGCGATCGCACCTATCAGCCGGATATCAGCCACACATTGAGTGTACGGAGGCACGGAACCTTTGCGCCAATCGATAACCACAACGGTTGCCGTACCATCCGGGTCATTGTCCAGAAATGTGTTAACGAAATTCTGAATCTGAAATGAACGTATGCAGATCGAGAAGATCGATCGTAACATAATCCCGTCGTCAACTTACCCAAGGTCTATCACCAGATTCTATGTACCCGTGAGTAACGAAATAAATCCGACCGTTTGGGTTGATCCCTAGAGATCGAACGGCATCCGGATCGTTGATGTCGATGAACTGAGGATGCTCACGAACTGGTTTATTGAAAACTGGGAATCTAACGTCCAACTGGGCCGGTGATCGCGGATGCCATGCCAGCGGTCGTTTTTCATCTACCCACGGATAGGTCAGCGGGAAACAACCATAAACTCCGTAGCAGCGGGTATTCTCGGAAGCTGAAATCAGACGAACTCGATCACGTGCAGTTCACCATGTCAAGATCACTACTTACATAACGTTATGTTATTAACGTTCGTGGTGACATTGAGGATCGCATTGTACAAGCTGTTGTTCCATTCATGGTTAGCCATAAACAACATTGTCTGCAACAATATTCCCGTAGTGTTTGTTATTTCCATTTCTTCCTTTCTGGCAGTGCCGTTTCCCTTATCAGTTTCGTTTGAATATAGTTTAATTATGAGTTCTTCTCAGAAATTGGAACTTTTGTAATTATCACTGAATATCGTCATAATTCTCCACGTTATCCACGATCAACTGTTGCTGACCCGGTTCACAGAACGAAACTAACGATCACTTTGGTCGTTGGTCACGAGTTATAATGTTCGAAAAAAATTAATCCATTCGCAAACCGATCTTCCGAACCATCGAGCTGATCTTCAAAGACTGCGACAGCCGCTCGTCGTTCGTGGTTCTCTCATTATCAATTAAGCACAAAAGCGATGGCGAATCATAATTGTTATTGCGATGTTGGCGGATCTTGGCGCGGTCCGGGTGCGCATCGGCAAATTAAATAAATAATTATCGCAATAGAGTAAGCGGTCCCGAGCGATGGCGGTAAACTAGCCGATGATTTACATAACGGAAAATACTGTGAGACCCGGTCCCGATTGGCAACTGATTGAACAGCTTCGAATGGTGGAAAAGTTCAGGATGAGAAAATAGTGCTTATTAGAGTGGTTCAAAAGTCTGCCTTTAGAATTTTTATGACGTCCTACAGTCACTTTCCATTACTAGACCGAATAGAAGATAAAATTTGCGTCACAAAGGCCAGACTTTACTAGCTGTAAACTTACAAATTTAGTGCAATGTAACATCACTTGTGATGTAATACAAAAAATACAGATACAGAAAAGTTACTGGCAGATGTCCTCCCAATCGCATACGGGAAATTGCATACAACTGTGATTCGGCGAGTTACCACCTGCGGCAGCACAATCAGCAATCAATCTCCCAACGATCGTGGTTCGGAGGGGGGTTCAGCTGGTCGTTTCACTTGCTGCGATTGTTTTTGTTTTTTTCCGCATTTTCATCTTCAAGGCATTCTGTACCCAGAGCTTAAAAATGTCACGTACTTTCAATGAAAGAATCCATTCCAAAAGGCTCATATTCGTGTTTTACTGTCTCATTCGTAAATTATTGCATCTAAAACAGCCGAGAAGAGAGTCATTGCAATTGAAGAGCGTACCAATGCCAACGACACTTGTTCCCCGACGACAAGACAAAACCGAAATAACGTCTGCAAGGAGAATCAATCGATTGTCGATTCTCATTCTTTCTTCGATATAATGAAAATATGTAAAATTCGATTAACAAGATTAATGTGAACCAAATATACTGTAGATACGACATTGTGAATTGTTTTCTGTTCTTTTAGATTCTCAAAGCTTCGGTTGAACATCGAAGCAACTGCACAGTGTTCGATTTTCACTGGAAACCGACAATGACTGAATGAGTATCACAGTTTTAAAACTGTTATTTCGCTCTTACCGATGACTGGACATGGATCTCATTCTCAACATTTTTAAGCGAAAGTTAGAGTGATGTTTATTTTTCGTCATTTTTGTTTATTTTGAGTCAATAAAATTGACTTTTATTAGCTCTGATTGTACCAATAGCCATCTCATTATTAGAGTCGCAGTATTATTTTGCAGATTACTTGGCTTTCAATAAACGAGTTGCTATTAAATCGGATACAATATCTTCGCTTCGGGTTTTAGAGGCAATACCGCAGAAAAATGGTTCAATAGTTGTGCAATACTGTTGTCATAGCGAAGCGAAGGCACCTATTTGAGTTTTAATATTAAGGTCAATCTATCGAATAGATACAGCAGATCTGTTCTGTTTTTTCGCTGAATCTCGGACAAAATAATTTTGAACCTGCTTCGAGCACTGATGAGCCGAAGGCGAAACGCGAAGAAATCGGAACAGTTTGACAGTTAGTTTTCACGACAACCAGTATTCACAGAAGCTCGGTTATTGGAAGATAACTTAACCATACGAATAGTATGATTTTTCCGTGCTCTATGCCTATTCAGATTCACCGCATGAATTTTATATCTATTTTCAGAATTCTTAATGAAAACCGTCCGATAAGAATTTGCATATCTTTGTGTAAAATAAAGTTCATGTACCCAAATATCGGTTACATCTATTGATTACCGAAAGTTTTCGACAAAAACATTATCTAACAAAGGAATCAAATCTTATAGTGTGTAAATCATTCCTGTCAAATCGGAAGTCCAATGTCCGTGATGAAAAGTTCCATGTAATCGCCAATTCACCCAATCTTCTTTCACAGAATCACAATATGTAAGACCTAATTTATAATATTTTCACCTAAAATAATAAAAAAACCCTTCTTAATCCACCTAGTGGTGTGATAATGCCTTTCTCTTCTTTCATAACAGTCTCATGAAAATATGTTTCATACATTTATTAAATAATTTTAGACGCCAATTGATTCAGATTGATTCGAGTAGTTCACAAAAGCATGCTTCAGTGTTTATGTCACACAGTCAGCATCATTTTTCCAAACTAGTGCTTGACATTTGCGTTGCCTATTTGTATGAGAACAATGATGCTAATCTAAAAAAAGCCTTCTTAGTCCACTTAGTGAAATTTTCATATATCTTGAAAAATCACCATAGGGGGGAGTACATGAAATTTTCGAAATCGAAAAAAAATTTTTGATGCCAAAAGGCTTAGAATTGCATGAAACGTCGAGATTTAGTGTCATCTCGAAAAAAATTTTTTTTGAAAAAATCGACTTTTTGGGACTTAGAAAAAATATGAAAATTTTTCTAAGTCCCAGAAAGTTGATTTTTTCGAAAAAAAATTTTTTTGAGATGACACTAAATTTCGATGTTTTATGCAGTTTTAAGAGTTTTGGCATCAAAAAAAATTTTCGATTTTGGAAATTTCATGTACTCCCCCCTATGGTGCTTTTTCAAGATCGATAATTGTCAAACCTTTACCATCGGGCAGCACCCCTTAAGCATGTCCGATTTAGGTAAAATTTTGCATGAAGGCTTTTTTCGAGGTGCTTAAACTTTTGAGCACTAGAACTTTACGAAAAAAGAGTTGATCCCAAAATTTTGGCACCCTTATATATACAAGAGCGGTAAAAATCAACGTGTTTTGTCGGTTACGTCACTTATACCATCATATATCTGGAACCAAAAGTCACAACCACTTGATCTTCGAACTTGATCAACGGCCCGACAGTAGCTTTCAAACGAGCCCAAGTTTGTTAAAATCGGATCAGCCATCTCTGAGAAAATTGAGCGCGTTCAAATAGCACGATTTTTGTCGGTTACGTCACTTATACAATCATATCTCCGTAACCAAAAGTCACAGCCATTTGATCTTTGAACTTGATCAATGGCCCGATAGTAGCTTTCAAACGAGCCCAAGTTTGTTAAAATCGGTTCAGCCATCTCTGAGAAAATTGAGCGCGTTCAAATAGCACGATTTTTGTCGGTTACGTCACTTACACAATCATATCTCCGGAACCAAAAGTCACAGCCATTTGATCTTCGAACTTGATCAATGGCCCGACAGTAGCTTTCAAACGAGCCCAAGTTTGTTAAAATCGGTTGAGCCATCTCTGAGAAAATTGAGCGCGTTCAAATATCTTCGAAAAGTGCACATACATACACACATACACACACACATACACACACACATACACACACATACACACACACATACACACACACACACACAGACATTTTCCGATCTCGTCGAGCTGAGTCGAATGGTATATAACACTATGGGTCTCCGAGGCTCCGTTCGAAAGTCGGTTTTTCCAGCAATTCTAATACCTTTCTATAGAGAAAGGCAAAACGATGAATCACAAAAAAACATTTTTCTGTTCCATGCAGACTATTGCTAGAAGCGATTTTTTATAAAAGCGATCAGTGTTGTAATTCTTTTTTCAATAAACACATTCACGATAAAAATGAAAGCGCATTTGTTTTTTTTTTCTTTAATTCAGAGAAAGTTTCAAGGTCGTAAATAAAATCCAAGGTATTCTTACCGTGGCATTCATTCGAATGAATTTAATGTTTATCGTAAAGCTTTTTTGAATTTTGAGTTATTTCGAAATAGATTTAACGCGGACTTATGCTGGTTTTTCATTTTACTTCATAAACCTTATGAATAATGGTCCACTTGACTGGAATATGATTTTGGATTTTGTAAAGTTTCCAGTTTCAATGAGAGATTTGTGATGTGGCACTCAAGACTTCTACAAGTATTTACTAAAAATAAAAATGTTACCTAGGATAATTATACAGAAAAAAAGAATACTATGAGAAAGGCGCTATTACATCAGTATGAAGCTTGAAAACAAATCGAAACCCTGTGAATAATTTACTTCTAGTTAGTTAATAATCAGGAATCAGAACAAACGGGCTCAAACGGTACATTCCCCAGGTGCTATTGCTATTGGGTGCATCGCTAAGACTTCAGACAAATCGGAATGCAGTGACAAAAAAAAAATAGTAAAAAATTCAAATCCACCGTAACTAATTGGCTACTAAATAGCAACAAATTATTACCTCGGATTTTGATTTGATAATCATATACTTTTAAATGTTTTTTTTTCTTTTTCATAACGTTCATTTTACGTTTTCCTCAGGCAAACTGAACTGTCTTGGTTGTCCAGAAAACAAACTTAATAAAAATTGTCAATGCTTGTACAATTTATCTTAGCCCTTTATAATAATTTCGATCTAAATATTCAGCTACGTAACTGCAGTGTTTTTTTTTTGCATTTCAATTTCAAATATCCCTCTCAGCAGGCCGTTCAATTTTGTTGGTCTTTGAGCGCTTGTTGAACGACATATTGCACGAAATATTCGTTCATTTTGCTAGAATGGTTTGTTGTTGTTTTTTTTTCTTGCAAAAATAGTGTGAAAATTAAGTGTTACCTTTACATAGAAAGAAAATTTGTTGTTAGAATATGATATGACTTCATTGTTGAGCCATTTTTAACATGAGAAGTTGGAGCCCCGTTGGACTAGTTTTACTGCAGAATTTCTGAAGTTTTTTCCACTTATTTGTTCAAACTAACAATACATATCTGCACAATACTTCTACTTCATGTAGAATAACAACAAATTTTCTTTCTATGTAAAGGTAACACTTAATTTTCACACTATTTTTGCAAGAGAAAAAACAACAACAAACCATTCTAGCAAAATGAACGAATATTTCGTGCAATATGTCATTCAACAAGCACTCAAAGACAAACAAATTTTGAACGGCCTGCTGAGAGGGTTGAATTCAACGTCAAGGTTGCAATAAGCTGTTTATGTTCAGTGCATTTGGCATATTGTCGCAAAGCTGAAAAGTAGAAGCGCTGCATGTTTAGAGATGATACTTTTAGCAAAAGCTGTCAAATCGGTAGGAAAATTTCTAATTACTCCACCTTTTCAACGATTTCTTCTGAAAACGGGCAAATTCATTTGAAAAATCATAGTAGAAGTTGAAGAAAAAGTTTTTACTCTGAGGTGGTAATGTTGATCTTAGTTCATTGTGCGAAATCTACCGTCTATTCAGAATAGAGCTTTAAACTTGGTTTGATATCATTTTTCAAATGCCTGGAAATAATAAAAATAATATTCAAAACGAATAGTACTCGATCGCTATACGCTATACATTCTACTCGAGAAATGGTTTCTGTTTAAAAAAATGTTGATCCGAGAAAACCTAACCTCACCCAATTTCACACATTTCTGAAGATTTTCCATGTTTAATCGTAGTTTACACTAAAAAAAGTAGTAGTAATCACTTAGAAATCGATCGAATCCTCCTTTTCTTGGCTCCATTTTTCATTAGCAGGTGTCGCTACCGGTAAATTGGCTTTGTGACAATGTGCCAATCACTTGATGGGTTAACTGGACAAAACGGGAAAACGTAGACAGTTATGGTCTTTCGTGTGCGGTGAAGGAAATCGGCCGACTGACGGGCGACCAGAACACTTGCGGAATCATCTGTACGCAACTGTAAATAATAAAAACCTTTCCTGAATCTACTTAGTAGTATGATTATCCCTTTCTCATATTACCCATACTCTCAGAAATATTACTGTGGTATTAAAAAAAACATTTTCATTCAGTCTTGGATAAAACAAGAATGTTTGGTCGTACATAAAAGGACATGGTATATCGAAACCATTATGTCTCGTTTTCGACTCGTCAGAGCATAGCTGTTTGAGTTGAACTGTTATGCCTCTCGACAGTTCAACATAATCCGCTTAGCAGACATAAAGTTTCTGATACTTGCAGACCACTTTATCAGTTTGCACCGAAGTGCAATGTCTTAGCTGTGAGGAGAGGTAAAATTCTGCTAGCTACTATTGTTGAATAGCAGAATTTCATGCAGAATTTTTCCAGAACTGCAGTTAAAAACTTCTAGAGCTACTACAACGCAGTCTCCACAAGCGCAACCGGATTAGACAGCAAACTGAATCTCTAATGGAAAATTAAATTCTGCCGGAAATACGAGAATCGTTTTCCAGTAGAGAAGTTCGTTTTACTCCCTTCTGATAGAGTTCCGAGAGAAGTCGTATGCCTCATAACTATCGTTCGCACCGAACTGTTTAGATATGAAAGATTCGGCGATCGAGCAATTTTTTACTTTCTTCTGCGCCGCATTATTCAATTGTGTGTTACAATATATTGGATACTGTTTCAAAAACTTGACACGATTTACACAATGAAAAAAACTATCGATATTTGGATTTGTGAGTTATCCAGTTATGACTTTGACATCACCCACCCGCATCTCGCTTTACTTTCTCAAGGTGGTGCAGCTTGATAGCAGCTGGCTTGCTGGAATTTTTTCCAGTTGATTTTATTCGCAACAGGAGTTTCAACGGGTTTCCAGATTGAAATAATCTGAGTTGCACTTTTGAGGACTGTTTCATTTTGAGTCATATTTTGAGAACTGGGAAACGTTTTTTTTTTATACTTTATTTTGTTGAGTGAAATCAATTAATGTTTTTTTTTTATGATAATGAAACCAAACTATCGAGTAGTGTTTTTATGAATATAACAAGTTTGTTCACTCAGTAATCTCCGAGAAGACTGAGCCGCACAAACTAAGATCCAAATAAATGCTCTTGTGGTTTCATATAAAGTTCCTGAGCTTTATACGAATCCAACTTCCGGATCCGGAATTACAGGGAGATATGAACAAAAAAAAAGTTAAAATATATGTATTAACTTTGCTCAGAGATGACTGAGCCGATTTTGACGTTTTTGGAGAAGTCTTTCAGAACAAATTATTCATAAAATGGTTCAATCAATCGAATGATACGTTGTTACAATAAAATTAGTGATATAAATTGAATTTAGTATGTCAAAAAATCGCTTAAAATGTAGCTAAATCATAGAAATAGTGCCTACTATAAAAGTAAATATTGTATATCATTATATGTGGTCTATATTTGTTTGACGAATGAATAAATAAATAAAATCAGCACACTCATGCAAAACAATGCGCATCTCCCACGCATCGTTGACCTTCCGGTTAAGAGATTCTTAGTTAGTTACATAGACTCAAAACAAAAAGAATATAGTGTAGACAGTATATCATTTCTGTATGAAATGTTCAAAACGACGAACGTAACAATGCGGGACTCTCTTTGTTTACTTTCTCTTTCGATTATTGCGAAATATTCCTGCTTTTTTTCGGTAATTTCTTCAGTACAGATTAAAAGATAAATAATTGGAGAGAAGGATTCCTAAGAGTATCGTAATAATCGAAAGAGAAGGTAAACAAAGAGAAACAAGATACATCCAGGGTGGCAGCCAGAATCAAAATATTTCCACTTCAATCTTGCTGATTCATTATCCCATAGTGAAGTAAGACGTAATCATGCATTGTCATACATTAGTATACATGAAAAACAACCAGATGGAAAATATTATCCTATTTTGAAGCGGAATTATTTGTCATTAATATTTAATCGTTGCAGCGTATGAAGCAAACGAACTTTGGAACCATCGATGAGCGTCATAGTTTCGAAGATCCGGCTTTATATTTCGCCTGATAATCGCATTCTAGCAGATCCTCAAGTGTTTGTTGCTCGTCGAGAACTTGGCCATAAATGAGTGTGAGTCTAGAACTGAGACCGCCCAAGATTCAGACGGTTACAACACGAACTCTGACGTCAAGCGACTATCAGTTCCAGGCAGAGCTCCAGCGCATAGTTTTCTCAGTGACAAGCTCGCCGGCCGGACAGTCATCGGTCGGGTTCTGTGTGTGTGTGTAACGATTGCACAAGTGTGGGGACTTAAAGGTCAAACTTGATAAGAACCACACGTCGGCAAATGTTCTAATGTTATTTTTATTTTTAAATTAAATTACTTCTCGATCGGTACTACTCTAATATAAATAATAGTTGGGTGCATTGATGCGTTGCATTGATATGGCGATTACTGACACACTTTGCTGGGGTAAAACGTTTTTTCATTTCTCCTTCTTCAGTTCAGCACAGTCTCCAAGGGTTTCGGGTAAAATCGACACTTATCCTGCGTGAACAAACTATCGACGTTGCTCGTCACGGGCATGTTGTAGCTAGGGCACAGTAAAATCCTAGTTCTATATTCAAGCGATTGCACGATGATGTACTCGATGTAAACCCGAGGTGAGTTGAGAATTCGCCACGTCAACGGGTTCAGGAAACTCGTATTGTACTCCCAGCTGACGGTAATCTTTCGCGGTTTACCAACTCCGGCTCCTGCCAGTACCCGAGTGTAATTCCTACCCGGTTCGTACAACCTGAAATCACATATAGAAAACACGATTACAACCCATTCTGAGTTCTCTGCGGCTATTCGAAAACACTTACTCTGACTCTTTGGTGAAGGCCATCTTGTCGGAGTGTTCGCCCTTGTGTCCGTAGATACTGAGATGGAACCGTCCAACTTCGCCCCCGTGCAAAACACTTTCCTCGGAATCGGACACTTTGATCAACACTTTATAGTGGGTACGACAGAACGGTTCCCCCTCTCCCGTCATCAGGTAGGCCTGAATGTCACGATTGCCAACGATTTGATTGGCGTGTTCCATCCTACGGAAACTATCGAAACTGTTGAATCCGAACGTGAAGCACATGTGACCATCGCGTTCACACTCGAAACAGTCGCCGGCCAGGAACTTTTCGTAGCTTTCACAGGTGATCGCTATGAAGGGACACTTGGTCTGAATGCTCTCAATGAAAAAACTCACCGATCGCACGTGGCTACAGCTGAAGAACTGGTACATACTGGATATGAACGAACCGTCCCTGCGCTTCCAGAAGGTCTGCTCGCAACCGGGTTGATTGAAGCCACCGTTCGGGTAAAAATCCAGATGACCGATCGGTTCATACAATCCCAGACCGATCTTCGGCACGAAAGGTGTCGCATCGCTATGAATCACATCCACGTACTTGGCATCGGTGGTGTCCAACCGAACGATTGGATTTGTCTCGGTGAATGCCAGTTCCGCCGGGTCCATTCCGGTGATACGTCCCAGTTTCAGACCGAAATCCTTCTGCAAATAAAACCCAGTATACCCGGACAGATGTGCTCCCAACGAGTGGCCGATCATGTGAACGTTGTCCAAGTTCCTCAGAGATAGTTCCTCCTGAAGATGCAAAGTAAAATGGGGTCGATCGGTATTTTATCGGTAATCATAATTCACAATGTTGAAAAACTTACGTAGATCAAGTGAATGACATTGGCCGTGATTGCCCCGACCAGTCGAATGTTGGCACTAGCCTGATTGTACGGTGGACTGGAACCGCCACCCCAATCGACCACGACGCACGTCGCGGTACCCTGCTGGTCCTGATCCAACAGACGATTGACCATCTGCTCGATCCACTTCACCTTACCGGACTGCAGAAAACCATGAGCGATGAAGTATATCTTGCCCGCCGGATTGATGCCGACCTGATGCAGGTAGTCCGGATCGTCCAGGTTGATAAACTTCGGTATCGATCGAGTCTGCTTATTGAACACCGGAAAGCGAACGTTGATCTTCGACGGTTTCTCCGGGTACAGCGCAATCGGACGCCGTTCGTCCGTCCACGGTGGTGTGATAGGAAAACATCCGTAAACGCCGTAGCAAACCACGTTGTTTGGGTCTGTTAAAAAATGCGATCAAGTTAATGTTTCTTCTTCTGTTCATAAAGGTAACTGATAATCCCAACCTGCTCGGTACTCCTCGTTGACGGTGGGATACATCGTGACTAGGCTGTCGTTTTCCTTGTAGTTCGCCAAATACATCAGCGTGGGAAACAATATTCCAGTTCCGTTCGATAAATGCATTTTCAACGGTTACATTTACTGCACCCAAAAAAAAAATCTTATGTAAACGAAAAACACGCAGTCGTTCGCGCTTGCTGCAGTAAAGCTTCAAGTTCAGGTCAATCCTTTTGATCTTTACTCGATCACAATCAACCAAGCACACAACAAAAAAAAACTAACAGATCTCAGAAAATGCTAACTCTTTCTCTCACTAGGCCACTTGCAACATAAACTGATGAGGATGATGATGATGATGATCACTTCCTTGTTGGACGTCTGCCAATTTTGCTCGTACTGAGTACTCAGTCTCTGTTGGATCCTCACCCGGCTAGAGTTAATTAATGACTGTCTGTTGGAGTTCCTCGTGTGCTACCTTTTAATAGCAGACACTGAACGCGCTCAGCACACTCTCGTCTCGTACGAGAGCGCCGGCGCGTAAGCGGTTTTTTTTTCATAATGGAGACGGCAGTAGGCCGTGAACGAGCTCATGCTGGTTCAGTACTCTGAACGGTACTCGGGTCCCGGTGCCTGCATTGATAGATTTTGCGCCTACTTCGATAGTTCTAATCACTTGTTGACGTTTGGCGGTAGTGTGGATTCACCGATAACCCGGTAGATTTTGTTTACCACGAGTCGTTTTAAACGACTTGTAGTTTACTTTTCATTGGCAAACAAATAAACTGTTTTTGTAGAACATTCTGCCCTTGTTCAATTTGTCGAACTCTCATTAGTAAGAAGTCTTGATCTAACGTCCTAATGCGAAACGGAAACGTTTTCAGTATGAAAAAACATTTATTTCGTATGGATGGAGAAACGATTTCGACTTAAGACTGATGCATGCACTTTCTTCAAATCGTGGTAGCTCGGAAAATGTAAATTGGACAAAAAGATGTTGTTGGAAATCGATTGGACTCTCTAAAGAAAATATACACTGAAAACTAAAATCTAAAAAAATGTCAGAAATGACAGAAAACTGTGCTTCAGTGGTAAGATTTTTTTTTTTTTGATAAATAATTCTGTTCCATTGGTCTTCGAAATTTGACCAATTTGTTCCTTTTTGGGTTTTGATGTGATTAGCGTGGTCGTTGGAAAAAAAAACAATAACACTAATACGTGATCCATAGCCTTTTTTTACCATTTGCATTATTTTTCTGTTAACAAAGCGATTCTCCTTGTCTGTTTGGGCTGTTCATCTGGGTATCGAATTATCTGCGGAGAAAACAGAGCTGGTCGTATTTTCAAGAAAGCATTATCCCGCGCAGCTTCAGCTTCATATGATGGGAAGAATGATCCAACAGGTTTTGACTTTCAAATGCCTTGGGGTGTGGTTTGATTCCAAATGCACGTGGGGAGGACACATTAGGTATCTGATAACAAAATGCCAACAAAGAGTAAATTTTCTTCGTAAAATAACAGGATCTTGGTGGGGTGCTCATCCGGAAGATCTAATAAAATTGTATCAGACAACGATACTTTCAGTGATGGAATATGGATGCGTTTGCTTTCGTTCCGCTGCAAACTCTCATATGATCAAACTTGAGCAAATTCAGTATCGTTGTTTGCTTTAGGCTGCATGCATTCGACACATACAATGAGTCTTGAGGTTCTGGCGGGAGTTCTTCCATTGAAAGATCGTTTTTGGGAGCTTTCATCGCGACTTCTAATAAGATGTGAGGTACGGATTTGGAACTCAGAACAATTGGTTTATGTGACTATCGATAAACAATGTTTTCTTGAAAGAAGTTTATTTTTAGGAAAAGAACGTACAAACAGAAATAAATATAAAATATATTTGAAAACATCGTATGTCTTACTCTGACAATACCAGAATGAAAATAATAAAATCAAAGCAAAAATTGTTAGAATTTATTCTCAAATTCGTTTGGTATTCCGTGGATATGTCTTACGATCTTATTTTTCATTGGCTTTTGTATGTACTTCAAATATATATTGAACATTATAAATATGTTATACTGCTGTATTTGTTTGTCGATGTTCAACATCAGGAGCATTCTCGAAGGCGGCAGAAGAATGTTAACTGCAAATAATAGAAATCTGAATGAACAAATACTATTTTGAAACATAATAACGATATGTTTACTTACAAATAACCTCCATTTTTTTCATATCTCAGAAAACACAAAAATAAAATTTAGGCACTCACCGTTCTCATAGTTTGCATTGATGATGATCCACATTATTTCGTTATTTCCGGAATTCGGTAAATAAGAGAAAAAGGCACACAATTTCAAATAGGTGGAATTATTCCACAACTATTTTAAACTGTTTGTTTATTTCTTCTGGGGCTTCTTGGTTACTATAGTTCATAGCAACTCAAACAGTGTTGCACGAATAGATAGTATTTGTTATTTTCAAGGGGTCGCTATATTTATGGTAACTGGCGGTAAATCGCTCACGAACACTTTTTATTCCGATTTTTCCTCGGAGTGTCTGGTCGTGTCGTCGTTTTAACCATATGTCACAGGAAATCTACCCTTCAAGATATATTCCTATCCGAGTCAGCCTCATAAATGTCCCTGACACAACTTTATTTTTCGACACATCCATGCAGCGCGAAGTGCGTGAAATCCTGGAACACCTACGCTCGATGGAAATCCCAAAAATATTTACAAGTAAGTTCAGGCATATTGACTCTGAGAAAATATTTCACACGGACGGATCACGAATTGAAGAGGCTACTCTCAAACCATTATTTTCTCTTCACAGATAGTCTGAGTGCAATTGAAGCTATTCGCTCAAACGCTGCTTGCCAAAATGAACCTTTTTTCTTGGGCAAAATAAAACAATGCCTGAACGTCATATTGAATAATAATTATCAAATCACAATAGTTTGGGTCCCGGCTCATTGCTCCATTCCAGGCAATGAAAGAGCCGAAATTTTAGCCAAATGTCGTCCTATTGAGGGTTAAATTTATGAGAGACCGATTGCTTTCAACGAATTCTATAGCGCGTCTCGCCTAAGAACACTTGCCAGCTGGCAAGCTTCTTGGGATAAAGATGATCTGGGTCGGTGGATGCACTCAATTATTCCGAAAATATCGATAAAGGCATGGTTCAGGGGACTGGATGTGAGTAGGGATTTCATTCGTGTGATGTCCAGACTCATGTCCAAGCACTACACGTTAGATGCACATCGCCTTCGAATTGGGCTCTCCGAGACTAATCATTGTGCTTGCGGCGAAGGTTACCGCGATATTGACCATGTTGTTTGGACATGCGTGGAGTATCGTGATGTCAGATCTCAACCAATAAATTCCTTGCGTACCCAAGGTAGACTATCCAATGTCCCAGTTCGTGACATTCTTGCTTGTCGTGACGTTCCTTACATGAAACTTCTTTATCATTTCATTAAGTCCATAGGAGTTCCAATTCAAATTTTATTTTATGTTAGACTGTTTTCTCTTCCATGAGTTCAACCAATAGCCAGCTATCTTACATTGAATAAAAGTGATGAACTGATACAAACAAACCTGAAATAGTTAGAGAGATCATGTACAAAATAAATGTATTTTATTTAATGTAATTTATAATAGCAACTCGCTTTAGATTAACTAATGAATACCAACATACTAATATGATATTCGGAATGTATTAGGTTTAAAGTACTATGTATTGTGGATGCCACGGCGAAGAAAAACTTATGTATATTGCCTATGAAATAAACGTATTTATGA
Organism: Malaya genurostris; assembly: GCF_030247185.1. Lineage (NCBI taxonomy): Eukaryota > Metazoa > Arthropoda > Insecta > Diptera > Culicidae > Malaya > Malaya genurostris. The sequence continues at coordinate 164,353,573 of NC_080570.1, read as the reverse complement.
GTAAAAAAACGTAATGAAATCATGTGCAATGAGTGAGTCACTTACAAATTGTTTATTTAATCTATTTAACTCTGCTTTTGAGAGCAGGTATAAAATCTCCAGGTGAACAAAACTCAAAATGGCGAACATATTGAGAAGCTCCCGAGGCAGGTTTTAACGGGTTACCTTCTGGCTCGAGAAAAGAAGCCCAATCTTTTGATTAGAGTAGACCGAGGTGAAAATTGACACGTTTAGCATTGCGAAAAAAATATTTACACTCCGAATATTACATACTGTTCGAGGGCTACAACCTTCAGTAGCAAACCGCTGTTGATTTGAGGTGCGTATTCCCAATTATACGGATGGAAACTGGTACGGAGTGCACCAACCTTGACAGCGAAAATCTCAAAATGGGTGAGGCGAAAATGATTAGTAACCGGTTCGGGAGTAACGGAGTAAATGTGCAAAAGAATGAAGAAAAAGTGCACTCGATTTTCTCAGATAACACTAAACCGATTTTCTTCAACTAAGATTTAAATTGAAGGCTTTGTAATCTCATAGGTTGCTATTGAATTTCATCTAGATCCGACTTCCGGTTCGGGAGTTATGGGGTAAAACGTGCAAACGATTTTCTCAGAGACCGCTCATCCAATTTTTGTAAACTCAGATTCAAATGAAAGGTCTCACGGTGCCATACAAAATTCCTGAATTTCATCCGGATGCTACTTCCGATACGTTGTAGGGTAAAGTGTGTTCAATATTGTACACCGTCACTTAAACCGGCGAAACGAAAACCGCAAAAAAAATCTAAACTGAACTCAAAACTCCACAAATCGATAGCCATCATCAGTAGGTAGCTAAACAAACCGATTCTGGCTATCCTGGCTTCCGGTTTTGGATTAACCACGGGAGAAAATAGTCATATGCTCGAAAGTGGATCTCACTCACTTTTCTCAGAGTTTGCAGAACCCATTTCTTAGGATCAAATGAAAGGTTAGCTCTTATGGTCCTACCAAAAATTACTGCATATTTTCGGATTAAACAACTTAAATTTTTAAACCGTCGTTTTAAGTACGATGGCAAAATCGTACAAAAACTTCAAAATTTTAATAAAAACAAGTAGAGTTTGTACGTCATGTGACGTCATGATCCTCGCGAACAAAGCACTGTTTCATTCTGTAGGTTATACTAGTTAATGCACAAACAATCCCTTGGATTCTTTCAAAAATCAAAGAGAAACATTTTGAAAAGAATACCCATATATGAGAAAGGCATCATTACACCACTAGATGGATTAAAACAGGTTTTTATTTCATTTCTCGTCACTTAACACTGGGATAAAGGAAATAAATCAAAAAACATGGTTTCCATAGATACGATATGAAAATCATGTTTATTTTCCGATAAAATAAAAATTATTATAAAATTTTGCGATTAAGTGGCGATGTACGAATTTAAATTGAAAGCGAAAATATATGGCTCTTTTCAACCTCGATAGTTATCACTATTTATATGAGGTACCTTGAAAACAAGTTCTTGTACATAGTTTGAGTTCATAGTGTGGTAACATTTCAGGAAAACAAAAACCAAACAATTCATGCCCAAGAGTATTTTTAACATATCTCCCAAGTCCTTGTACAAACTGCTTTTGAACCGATTAATTCGTTTATTGATCATTAAAAATTTCAGAACAAACTACGGGAATTGGGTGTTTTTTTCGAAAATGGTTCATTTTCATGAGAGGTAAAACGGCCAGAAAACATAGAAAATGCTCCTTCAGATTACACCGTGAAATAGTAGTTTCGTGAAACTCCACTACCAATCCAGCTCACAGCGAAAGACTCTACGATACGGTTTCATTAGATAGTATCGAAACTACTAAAAATGGAGTTGGATGATTCTAAAGTGACTGTGCGCGCGAAGTAACAGATGGCTATGGCTATGCTGGCTATGCTGATGGAGATTTTGTTGAACTTTTGGTGTCGATGAGTAACCTAGGGTTCATAAAACCTAGGAAGCCTCCATGGGTCGGAAACGTCATTGTCATGGTGTACTTTTGCTAGACTACCCTTGGAAGGTATAGTGGAAGCAAAATTTGTTCAGTAAATAACCATCAACAATTTGCAAACTAGAAGAGTTTACTGAACAGTTTTGAGGTATTTTTTTCTCTTCAAACTGATGGTATTCACACCCATCACTATGGTATTCCAAAACGAGAAGTCAAATCTGGACAAAATTTAATATAATCTCTTACCCTTTAACATTAGGAGATTTTTGCTTCAATCCCTCACAGTACCATCCCACTCTGAGAAACCATATGTCAGGAACAACTTGATAGTTTTACATAAAATTTACACTGTATCAATTTCTAATAAAGGATAATAACAACTTAAAACTTGAATATTAGCAAAGACATCATATTAACAAGATATTCAGCTCTCACATTTCCCGAGTTCGCATCCAATCTCGTACATAGAAGTTGGGGAGAGAAATGTCAAATTCGTGCGCGCCAAAATAGCAGTACTGCGCAACCATCCAATTGACATGAAATGTTGAATGCGATGCCGTGCGATGGTGTTGCTGAACTGAAAATTGATTTCGCTTCAAGCTGACAGAGTCTGATATTAGGCAACGCATCACTGATACATCTACAAAGTTATTGAAAGCGTACCGAGAATTAGATACATAAGCAAGATCATCGATAAGATAGTTTGTTTTGGGCCCTTCCCGGAACGAAATTCTGGGTACGGGCCTGCTGGATGGAGTTGCTTCACTGTTTTTGCCATCACGGTTAGAGTTCGACCAGCCATCTGACACCGGTATGTTAGCACCAGCCATTTGAAAGTACACCGATTACGTTGAGCCCCTAACACTGCGATGTTTTGATACTCATCGCGACTCTCAAATTGTGAAAATTACTTCAATTTGATGTTCTTAAACACTATCTGCCGTATTTTAGGTAAACCGACAAGTTTTCGTGAAAGAGTCGACCCAAAATTCTATAATTTTGGTGCACTAAACAAGGTAAACCGTAAAACAATTGCATTAGTGAATGTTCGTTTACGTTGCAATCAGCTGATTTTGAAGTTCCGATTTTTATATCATCAAGATGGCGTCGTGACAGGGGGCCGAGTTCGACTGATAGAGCTGTCTAATTTTGTCTACTGACTCATGGGTTACTATGATTGATTCAGCGTGGGTAGTTTCTTCAGTGCGGGTGAAGGTAAACCCATGGAAAATCGGTAATTTTTGTTCATTCTTCTAAATTCAAACGGTATGCACAATGATAATGATTAGCCTCTCACAAGAATCATTTTTAACATTGTGAAGCATGCATTTTTCAACACATTGAAATGGTTAATTGGAAAAAGCAACCCCGCCGTACGCGTTGGAGAGTGTTCGATGAGCTTCAGCGCAACTATTTTTTTCCCCCGAAGAATATGTTTAATATTGACAGTTTTCCGAAGTCATCTTTTGCAAAACGGCCAAAGTACTACTTAAGACAAATCCCGACAAACCTTGAATAATTTTAGCAACAAAATTTTTCCATCATTGCAATGCTATCGGTTGATGAAAATAAAAAAAACCCTCCACAAGAATTCAGTGAAATCTCGCACTGGAATGAGGCTGACCTTTTTCCTGGTCCGAACTGATAGTGCTCTGTCGTATCGAAACACGGCCAGTTAGTACCGGTTCGGTGTCGTTTCACTCCGATCGTCCATCCGAGAACTTTGGAACTACGCGGTGCATTATTTTCAGTTCTACTATCAAACTCCCAGCTCACCCGGAGGTTTACTGGGAAGAATCCGCTTCGGGCTAACGACGTCTCGGGCAAAGTCCATCCGAGTGTAATGCTTTATTATTGTTTTTGTTTTTGCTTTATTTTTGGTCCAGCACTCGATTCTCTCGAGTAAATAGATTATGATCGTAGAATTTAATTGTAAATAATTTTACTTTGTTCGTAATACGAATGCAGTGAACACACCTTCCACTGACGTCAGTTAATGTGGTTTTGCGCATAAACTGCAAACTCAACCGAATTCTAATCTATCGTTTCACGACCGACGGGGCCTAACTGTAAAAGAAAAAAAAGTTTCTCTGTGTTAAGATTGATTCTATATTTGACAATTAACTGTAAAGTGAATCTATATTTATATGACTCCGTACGGATTCGTTGTGGGCCGATCGTAATCAACTAATAATCAAGGCTTTCGAAGCGAATGATTGAAAATAAAAGTGTGAGATAAGGAAGATTTTCCGTTGTAAAAATTGTTTTGTATTGTAGACAAGCCCTAAAGATGACGTTAGAAAAGTGGAAGAAGAAATTTTCCGCTAACTATTTTATTGTCCTACAAACTTCAGTGGATTGTAATATATGATTGCAGTTTAATGTAACGTTCAGAGAAAGTCGGTTTTAAATATTATAAATAATAAATACGTCGAGTATTATTAGGAATTGGAGCAGGAATGCAAGTCGGAGATTGCTTGCGAGTAGAACAGGGGTTCGATGTTATGTTAAAGGGAGAAATCGTTTCTGTAGACGGGTTCTGACGAATAAGTTTCCGCAGACGCTTATTTTTTTTTATTGTATATTGGAAATGGCACTTGATGGATACTCTTATTTATTGGCGTATGTCATTATAGCACTCCAGATGGCAGCCAGTAAGCGGGGTCATTCCGGCAGAGGTCGCTGCAAGACCAGGTCTATCTTATCGCCCGCAGCTGCTATCAAAGGCACCGTCAGACAGCAGTCGAAGTCGTGGGTTTTGGTTCCGTTAACCTGCGAATGTGAACATCGTAGTCCATTAATAGATTTCTATTTCCCTCAATGGCTCTAATTATGTCAATATGCCTACCTGTACAATTCTGTCGAATGGCCGCAGCATTCCGACCAGATCGGCAGGTCCCCCCGATCGGATTCGGTTGATGTAGACTCCTCGTTCGTACAACCCGTCCGACACCGAGAAACCGTAGTCGTCGTACACACGATCCTTGAACAACGTTACGTGCAACGTCCGACAGTTTCCGGAGCTGGAGTTTGAGTTGGTGGACAAAGCATCCGTTATCGACGGACTTCTTGGCCTTCGCTGAACTTTTGCATACAATGCCTGCGTCTGAGCTTCTCCGTTATGGCCCGGTCGTGACTCGCATGCTCCAACCAAACATTCCGTACGAGATATTTGCAGGTCCACCACGTTCTCGAATTTATGCAGTAATTTTGTGGCCGTCGTCAGCGGAACTCCGCAAACACTTTCCCCATTGATTGCCAGCAAACAGTCGCCTACCTTCAACTGACCGTTGTTGTGAGCAATCCCGCCCTCAGTCAGAGCACTGATTTTAATCGGTTTTTGCAGATCATCGCTTCCAGCCAGTGTAATTCCGAGTGGTCCTCCTTTTGGCTCCAATCGCACGTTGAAAATCAACTGCTGTATCTGTTGATCTCCTGAACTGTTCCCACCACCGGCAGTTCCCGTACCACCAGCACCAGCAACAGCAACGTTTGCCAAACCCACGTAATTGTTACTGTTGATGTTCATCGATGCCATCTTGTAGTGGACAATGTCATCGTAGCGATCCTCGCCGCATAACTCCCCGTCGCCATTAACCATTTGGCTGGAAGGATGTGGAAGGTGTTCTGCGCTGGCCGAATTTGACTGTTTCTGTTGCTGTGACGGCTGGTGAACTGCTTTCAGTGTTCCCGTACTTTGGGTCATTAGATTTCCCGATCCGGGCAGGATGTCGTACGGTGTCGGTTGATTCCACATTGGCCTTCGTAACTGTTGCTGTTGTTGCTGCTGCTGCAGTAGCTGCTGTTGGTGTTGAAGATGATCTTCTATCTGAAAGTAGTCCACGTTGTTGTTCGATTGTAGCGTCGGTGATTCGTTGTACCTAAAAAAGTGTCAATTGTAAGTGATCTAACTTCCTATTTTTAGAGCATCATCAATCCAAACATACCGATTTCCGTAAATATAGGCGTTATCCTCCGTGCTACCGTAGATCATGTTAGTTTTCTGCTGGGCATCAAACAAAAAGTCTGGCAATGAGTTCCGTTTCACCGTCAACGTGATGTAGTCGTTCTTACTCTCCTTAAGCAACAGATCAAGATTATAGTGCTGTACTGGGTGATTGTCCACTGCCAACAGCACATCGCCGGCTCTTAGCGAACCGGTACGATGGGCGGCACTGCCCGGTTTAACCTCCGATATAACAAACGATCCGTGATTGTTTCCACTCACTGTAATTCCCAAGCCACACTTGTTCTGTCTTATCAGTTTTATATTGAAAACTCCACTGGACGGTATCACACTGTCCGCCATGTCGAATTCCAGTTCCAACTCAACCCAGTTCGTAGTCTGCGGTTGATTATGGTAATGATTGGCTGCCGTTTTCGGACCGAAATCACCCAACAACTGCCGAATCGTGCCGGCGTCCAGGTTACACATCTTATTAACGGCCAAGATGCGATCACCTTTCTGTAGACTTCCGGAACGTTCGGCTACGGAGTCCGGTAGAATCTGTGCGATAATATATCCCCTTCCGCAGGGGGTTTTGGGACCGAGACAAATTCCGGATCCTTGGGAGCAATCCAACACCAGCTGAATGGTTTCCGCTTTGCATAGGCCCATATTCGGATGCAGTGTTCCGTTCTCCGCCGGTTGTGGGAGCGAACTTTTCCGAACTAGACGACGATTCTTATTGGCCGCCAAATTTTTGCGGGAATCCACCGTGTTGAAACCATACTTTGGACTGGAACAGGAGATGCCTGAAAAGAAATGCAAGCAGAGCCGGGAAAATAGAATTAGAAAATGTCTTCGAGCTGAGACTTTGGATGCAGCTGTCTGGCGGTTAAATTACGTTCCAGACGGAACCCTTTCATCTAGAATGCATTGAAGATGATTTTTCGAGAACCACTTCCATCGTTCGGTGCGCAGTGCGTCAAGAACCGTGATCCCCTTAATGAGAAACATCACGACACTTTCGACTCAAAACCTTACGAAACCGTATCACACACACACACAGAAAAAAAATGGAAGCTAATAATAGACCATGCGACGTCGTTCATTACGCGCGACTGGGGTGTGAAAAATGCTCGTCTTCCAACTGGGCACGGTAAATTATTGGTTCTTTCGCGACGAGAATCTGAGCTTTGCAAGATAGTTTCATGGTAATTTTTCAACTGGAACGCGACAGACAACTAACTACTTTTCCACTTTTTTTATTCCACTTGTAATCGCCGCCTACTGATGGTGCAACTCTGTTACCATCCCAACTGTCAATTTCAAACATCAATAAATTGAAATTCGTTGAAAGTTTCGATTTCACCGTTGCTTAGTGCGAGCGTAACTCACTTTTCCAGGAAGTAAACAAATCAAAACGGGAAATAAATTGTCATCGAATCCAGGAAAACCGCAAAAAAAAACAACCATATTAATCACGATCATGCGAAAGTGTACCAGTTCCGAATGGCGAAGAAGAAAAACTACGAAAGATAGCTCATCCTATGTTTGTTATGATGCGACGCTCTAATTCTTATGGCTGTGGACCGGAACCGATGCCATTACCAATGAAAAGATAAATGTTTTCAAACTTTTTCGTGGCTTTGGCTACGAAATTATTAGGGTGGATCCTCCATTTAAAATTCACTAGGATTTATTACGGTTTCATTTCCTGTTTTGTTTGATTGTCTTATGTTTGTGCATTGTTCTTAGATCTTAGGATTCGTTGGTGAGACAATCACAAGTTGATCACAAGTTCTTATATCATGCCTTCCCGAGGGTCACTCTGTTAATATATCGGCGTCGACTAGGGCTGGACCATCACCTTCTGTGCTAGTCGCAGAATTAGAGGGTGCAAATTAGTTTCACACCAAAGTGCTAACAAATTTTCTGAGGTGGACACAGACATTTTCACCGAAGTGTACACACCGGTGTGTACTCTGGTGTATGGTTCATATAAGAAAAGCGTGGGGCATGCATTGTCAATTATCAATTTATCGTTGAAATTTAGTTTTTCCTTACTGCAACATGCTTTTCATAGCAAGGCTGGCCTTCTATTATCTATACATTAATAAAAATCACAGAAGTGTTTGCTCAGCAGTGCACGCGCCAGTGCAGACTTGGGTGTATTTAGGTGAGAGCACGTGATAGCGATTCATGCGAGGAGAATGGAGTTCGCTCGTACAAGCTTATTTAAACATAAGCGCGCACTCAAAGGTGTGTCTATTTGACACTGAGGAGAAGTACGCTTTCTTTTTTTGTGCGGTGTTCGCCGATTGCTTCCTCAGTGTATGCATGAAACTTACACGCTGGTGTATCACATTAGTGAAATGATATCACTGAATGTCTGTGAGAGTTCTTGTTCATCCAAAATGTAACCAATGACATTAGAGAATTTTTGTTTGTGGCCCATACTCGTGGTATCACATTTAATGAATGGGATCAACATGATGAATTTCGAGGAAATGCTTGTTCATCATAAAACTATTTTTAGTACAGGCCTTAAGGTCTAACGCAGCGTAACCAAGTGAACTAACAAGATCCTTGTACACGGTCTATGCTCGTGATACCACATGCAAATCATTGACTCATTGTGAATGTTCTAGGTCATCCAAAAACTACCTGGAGTTAAGGTCTTAAGGTCAATCAGCATAAGAAAGTGCATTAATGAACTTATTGTTCACGGTCTACAATTAATAGGTTTATTGTAGATGTTCTGGGACACCCAAAAACTTACTGTAGCTCAAGGCTGAAAATTTTCCAGCTTAAAAAACTCGAGTATGATACCAGGCTTATTGTAAATTATCTACGACAACCCAAAACTATCTAGAAGACCTTGGATGACTGAAAATATTCCTGTAACAGATCAGAATAAACAAGCAAATAGGTAGCTTCATAGCTATGAGCAGCATTGAAAAATTAAACATAAGCTACGGATTGTTCGTGTAGATATCGAGACCTGTTTTTACTGAAGTTCTTGGACGACTTGGAACGTTCTTGAAACAGATCAGAACAAACAAGTAAGCAGTATGTAGCTCTGAAAATAAAAAACAGCGAACAAAAATAAACATTAGCTGTTGTAGTTTCAAGTACTTCTTGGAATATCTCTTACGGATTTCCATAGTCTCAGAATATTCATGGATAAAGAGTAAATGCTAGAGAGTAGAGAGTGGATTATAGAGAGTAAATAGTAAAGAGTTGAGAGCAGAGACTAGATAGTACAGAGTAGAGAGCAGAGACTGGAGAGTAGAGAGTAGAGAGTAGAAATTAGAAGGTAGAGAGCAGAGATTTGAGAGTAGAGAGTCCTGAGTAAGAATAGAGTGTAGAGAGTGGATAGTAGAGAGTAGATAATCAATAGTAAAGAGTAGAGAATTAAGAGTAGAGAGTAAAGAGTCATGAGTAAGAGAAGAGAATAGAGAGTAGACAGTGCAAAGTACTTAAACAGTAGATAGTAGGGACTAGAGAATACAGAGTAGAGAGTAGAGAGCAGAAACTTGAGAGTGGAGAGTGGAAAGTGGAGAGTAAAGAGCAGAGATTTAAGAGTTGAATGTGGACTACTATTCACTCTCTACTCTCTCTTCTTACATTCGACTCCACAGTGGAGAAGACTCCACTCTCAACTCTATATTTTCTTTTATTACTCATGACTCATCTCATGAGTAATAAAAGAGAATATAGAGTTGAGAGTGGAGTCTTCTCCACTGTGGAGTCGATGGTAAGAAGAGAGAGTAGAGAGTGAATAGTAAAGAGTAGATAGTCGAGAGCAAAGAGTTGAGAGTAGAGAGTAGAGAGTCATGAGTAAGAAAAGAGAATAGAGTGTAGAGACTAGAGAATACAGAATAGTGAGCAGGAGGTTGAGAGTGGAGAGTAGAGAGCAGAGATTTGAGAGTAGATAGTCGTGAGTAAGAATAGAGAGTAGAGAGTGGATTGTAGAGAGTAGATAGTCGAGAGTCATGAGTAAAAAAAGAGAATAGAGAATCGTGAGTAAGAAAAAAAAGGATAGTAGAGAGTGGATAGTAAAAAGTAGGCAGTCGTGAGTAAGAATTGAGAGTAGATAGTGGACAGTAGAGAGTAGGGAGTGAAGAGTAAAAAGTAGGGAGTTGAGAGTAAAAAGTGGTGAGTAGAAATTAGAGGATAGAGAGTAGATAGTGGATAGTAGAGATTAGATGATAGAGAGTAGAGAGTAGAAAATAGATAATTGAAACAAGAGAATACAGAGCCAAGAGTTAAGAGTTGAGAGTAGGGAGTAGAGAGTAAGAAAAAGAAATTAGAGAGTAAAAAGTCGCAAGTAGAAAGTAGATAATAAATAATAGAGAATGAAGAATGGAACTAGAAGAAAAGTGAATTGAGAATAGAAAAAATATAGAAAGCAGAATGAAAAAAGGAGAGAGAAAAAATTATAAAACAATTACAAAAATTAAAAATGTAATTGAATTCATCCATTTTCAACAACTACATATTGATTTGAATCTCCCAACAATCAAATTCGTCATAATATTTTGTTTTTTCTCTTCTTTCGCATACAGAAAGTTTATGCAATCACTGTGAAAATCGACTTTCAAGCCCAAGATCCAAATGTTTGCGTCCTGTTGTTTACACTCTTCTCTAACCACTTGTGCAGTTGTTTATTCGTTTTCATTAGTTTGTTTCGAAATGCGTGGACTTTCAGCAGAACAACGTCGAAAAATTGTGTACAAATGGTGCACAGAACGCGAACTGTCACTGAGAAAGATAGCAAAAATGGAAAGAGTAAGTGAAAAAGCTGTGCGAAAGGCAATCAGGAAGTTCAGTGAGGATAAACCGAAAACGGGTCGAAAAAAAGGTCCTGCTAACCATCAGTTGGATAAACGTATACTGAAGGCGTTCGAGCAAAAGAAGGAGGTTTTAGTTCAGGATGTGGCCAAAAATGTGGGCACTTCGAAGTCAAATGTTCTTCGTTTGAATCTTCTAACCTATAAGAAGCAGAAACAACCAAAACGTAGTCCGAAACAAGAAGCATCGATCAGGCCGAGGGTTCGAAACCTACGTGAAACTCGATTACAAATCCTTGCCGGGACCACAATATTATACGGTGCGAGAAGAGCAAGTGTTAAACCAGTCCGAGACATCGATTGAAGTCGAAAAATTTAGTAAGAAAGCTATGGTCTGGCAAGCAATTTGTAGCTGCGGTAAGATTTCGAAACCCTTCATCACCACTGGCTTCAATGAACAGCGAAATATACATCAAGGACAGTTTACAAAAAACGACTTCTACCCATGATTCGAAGCCACAAGGATCCTGTTGTCTTCTGGCTAGATCTTGCTTCTTGCCACTACTCGAAATCAACGGTAGAATGGTATACTACCAAAAATGGCACTTTCGTCCCAAAAGACATGAATCCCCCAAATTGCTCACAACTTCGACCAATTGAGGAATTTTGGGCATTAACGAAGGCACATCTTAGGACATGTCTCGGCATTCGAAACCATTCAACAGTTCTAAAAAGATTGGAAAAAAAGTGTCAAAACTTGTCGACAAGAAGTCTGTATGGAATTTAATGAAGAACGTTCGCAAGAAGGTGTGCCAGCTAGTCTACAATGGCTAAGTAGCAAATGTTGAGAATAATATTCTGTTGTTGTAGTCTAATATTATCAGTATATCGAATAAAATTTGAATATCTAACACTTGTGAATTATTTACAGCGAAATCAAAGTGCGTCCATACTTTCTGGGACCTCAGCCGATTTTCTCGAACTAAAATTCAAAATAAAGATTTCATATAATGGTTTTAATTTTCATCAAGATCAGACTTCCGGTTCCAGGATTAATTTAAGGAACACGTTTGTTCAGTCGTTGCCTTTTTAAAAGTGAGCATTATCATGAAACTGATCGCCAAATTCCTATACTTTACAGATCCTACTAGGTAAAGACCCTTTCGGCTCAACAGACCCTCGGTTTCCGATTTCGGCAGTACTGGCAGATAGTAGATAAAAGATCCCGGAATAGAATCTTACAGAAATTTTGTAAGAGATGTCACAAACTTATTTTAAAACGGAAACCTGCTATTGGATTCTAAATTTGAACAGCATCTAAACAAAGAAAACAAATTGAAACGGGAATTGGATCCGTAGCTAGCTCCTATCCGGGGAAATTGTTTTGCAAATTAAACTACCCTGCATTTGAAACAACACGAAGAGACAGCCTAATTGAATAGTAGAGCTTCGCTTTACCCGTCTGCCACGACATTCAATTATAGTCCTATCTCTATGGAAACACAGTCAACAGAGAACTAACACACACCGCGTCACAAATATATCTTCGCTATTCTGCTTTGTTTTTGTCTCTTTGGTGCCTACGGAGTACATCATCTATTTGCAAAATTTTATCCAATTCCGATTTCCGGTTTCAGAGCTACAGGGTTTCGATGGATTTTGACAATTTCAATTCACAATTCCGCAAGGTATATAATTAATACGTTGTGTACATTTGCTTGACGGAATAAAAATCCTATAAAGATGTCGACACACTCAGGCATTTTTCGATCTTGTCGAGCTTAGTCGAATTTTAGTTTCCGGAGCACCGATAAGTTGTCGAGTTTTTCTGACTTTCCACCGACAAATATTAATATCGACCTAATTTTTCCGTCACTATGATCAAGTCTATGGCGAAATAAGCACCATCTCAGCGAATGATCAACAAAACCGATCAACGCCGTCGGTTCGATTGCTCAAGATGTCAATAATGCACCAGAAGTCACCCAGATAAACTCCAGTCGTATCTACCTGTCGGACCGTATCAACTAAATAAACATAACTAATCACTCACAGATCAAAAAGTCTTCGCCATAAAAAATGAACAAGCCTAGCCTTAAAAAAACCGAAATGGGGTGACACATTTCAGAGTTAATTAATGTGGACGCGTGCTGGAAAAATCCCATCCAATCTTCGGTACCGAATGTGAAACAAATCGACGATCGTGTGCCATCCCTCGGGGACAGAAAAGCGGTATGAGCGGGCGTCGAGCGAGAAAAATACGACAAAATAAATGATGAAATGTGTCACGAATCAGACGATATTGAGCCGACTGAGTTTTCCATCTTGACAGAACCGGCGAAATGTGCCATATGACGAATTATTTTAAACAGTTTCATACTAACAGGGTGCAACTGTTAGCTACAAAAAAAAAAACACAAATACAACCGCAATATTACACCAACTATAATTCTAATGACTTTTTGCTAAAAGAAAAATAACGGCAAACAATTTCTGTGCGCGGAGTGAAAATAATCTCAGCAGGCTCGGAAAACAGGAAGTTGTCGGAGTGGAAGCGAAACGAAATAATAATAAAACGAGCAAAAACAAGAGACAACCCACAGCGCTCGGATGAGACGATGATTTAAGTGGCGACGCGGATCGTCGCGTAACGATGAATCACTGCGATCGCGCAGACTCTCTTCGGCTTCAGGATTGTTTAGTCTATCGCGTTGTTCACCAAAAGAGGTATCTTTTGAGGTTGATTTTAATCTGACAGTAATAATGATAAACACTAACCTCTCCTTCTGACTAGTGTGTGAGCCGGAAGAATTTGCAGCTGAGTGTACCCTTTGGTACAGTTTGCATCCATCAGGGATGTGACTTCCTCCGGCGAGTAGGCACTGTTTTCCACGATCGTTTCATCCACGGATAGAATTTGATCGCCTACCGACAAAGCACCACAACTGCACCAAAAAAAAACAAAGGTGAAATCATTCGATGATAACAAAAGTAATATGAATGAATCTTCCTACCGATCCGCGATACTGGCCGGTAGAATGCTGGCAATGTAGATTCCGGCCGGTTGCACTTCATCTAACTTGTGATAGATCTCTCCCTGATTCACCGCACTGGAATAATTGCTCAAAATCAATCCAAGCTTTTCATTCATCGGTCGTTCGATTTCCAACAGCAGCGGTCCCATGCTAAATTCCACACTCTGCATTACCGACACATCATACTCGATGGTCAAATTCGTGTAACCGGACATGTGTCCATTCTTGAGAATGTGCTGTGCCTCCGAGAGGGTTTTGTTGACAAGCGAAACCTGAAACGGTACGGTCGAATTAAGGATGTAAATAATTTCTATTAGAATAACCTACATTATCGACTCGCAGCACTCGATCACCCGGTTTTATTTGTCCCGTCTTGAACACCGGGCCGAGCATTCGCACGTTCGTCACGACCAGCGGATATTCGCCACCACCGCGTAACGTCAGTCCCAGGCAGCCATTTTCCCGTTCCACGGTTATCTGTGCCAGCTTCGTAGTCACGCACAGGCTGTTCTGTGAAACTGCAAAAAAAAAATATACAAAAACAAGGATCAAATAAACGGTTTAATCAATAAAGATAACTCGTCCCGCAATGCGACCCGAATCTCATATTACACTGAGGGCTTTTTTATACGAGGTTTTTTATGCGATTTCATTTTACGTGGCTTATTTAACGGGGATGTCCTAAGTAACGCGGTTTTTTCACGCAGATTTTCGATGTTACGCGATTTTTTATGCGAATTTTCAAAGTTATGAAGTTTACAAAACAAGTAAACTTCATAACTTTGAAAATTCGCATACAGAAAAAAAGGCATGAAACGTCAAGATCTGATGTTATCCTGAAATTTGGTATAAGTCAACTTTCCAAATCGACCCTATTATCGATTTTTTTCATATACTATACAAGATTACAGTAAATCTCGACGTTTTCATGAATTTTTAAGACTTTTGGCTTAAAAAAAAATTTTCGACTTCGGAAATTTCAATTTTTTTTCAAAGTCGATATTGGTCAAACTTTTTTTTTGAGATTCTACTAGATTTCAGACAATTCTAAGACATTTGACATCGAAAAAAAATTTCGATTTCGGAAATCTCAAAACTTTTCTTAAAGTCGATTTTTTCCAAACAAATTTTTGTCGACATCACACCAGATCTCGATGTTTCATGAATTTATGAAGACATTTGGTTACAAAAAAAAAATTCCTATATTTTTGTGTTTTTTACGCGGATTTAAGAAGTAACGCGCATAATTCTTTAGGGAATATGTTATTTATAGAACCAAAATTCTGCAGCAGGATTCAGGAACTGAAACTGAACTCAAGAACTAAACTCGAAATATGAAACAAACTCAGAATTCAGTCGCAATATTTAGATTCGGAATCACGAAATCTGTTCATGAATTTAGTTCTAGAATTATGACACTGAACTCATTTTCAGAATCCAGGTTCCAAATCCAGTTCTAGAACTTAAATCTGAACAAAAAATTCCGAATCTGAATAAAGGAACTTAGTTCAGTTCCGAAATCTAGTTCCAGCATCCAAATTCTGAAAATAAATCCTGAAACTGAATTTAGAAACTAAATTTTGAAACTGGCTTCACCAATTAAATTCTGGCTAAGAAGTCAGTTCCAAAATCCAGGTTCGGAGTTCAGATCTATAATTTTTTATTTTATTTTAATCCAGATCTTGAAATCGTATCATGAATTCGGTTTCAGAATTATGAAGTTGAAATCCTTAATCAAAATTTTGGATTAGAATTCCGAGCATAAAAAAGGAACTAAACTCAGTTCCTGAATCGTGTCAAGAAACTAGCTTAAAAATCCAGGATTAGGAATCTTTTCTAGAATAATGGCTGAACGAGTAATCTGGAACTAAATTCTAAACCTGAAATAAATGATAAAAATATACGATATAAACGATATATAAACTTGAAATTAAGCTTAGAATTCAGGTTCTGAATTGGATTTTAAAATTTAGTTTTAGATTTCAGTTATAGAATCCAGTCGAAAATTCACTGCAATTACTGATAATCTGTTTTTGCGTCATCCGAAAAGCAAATGAGAGCGAGCGTTTGAGGCTTTATACCTCGCAGAAGAACGGTTTATACTCATCCAGTAGAACATTGGGACTGATATGTGCCAGACTATCTAAAAACCGTCGTCGCGGGTACGAGAAAGACAAGCAAACGTGATGAGTTTTCTCATTGCTTCCAAACATTTGAGAAAATTTGATTTTTGATAAGTTTGAGAGGTAAGAATTTTTACCCCCTGATTTATGCTAGGTGCACATAACCAATTTCATTTGATTTTACGTTTCGTCTTAGACTCATCAGTGCCTAGCGGTTTATGTTGACCCGTCAGGTCGGAGGTAGCAGTTCAACATAAACTGCCACGCACTGATGAGTCTAAGACGAAACGTAAAATCAAGTTGATTTTGAGTTATTTATGGTTAGCTTCGACTGTTGAAAATTCAAATTTAAATTGCTGATCATATTTCTGAAGACATGGAGAAAAAATTAGGTAGTTGCGATTAGTACAGCTCGAGATATTCAAGATTAAGTTCTACCCATTCTTTCACAGGGCGAATTTTGAATAGCACCCCCCCCCCCCCATAGTAAAGTAAGACGTATTCACGTCAAAAATTATTTTGTTATAAAAATTCTTCTCTATAAATATGACGGTTTTCGCGTCAACTAGAACTTATGTTGGCTGCACCCTCTCTGATTTGAGCATGAGCCACTTTGTATACGTTATTTTTCCAAATTAATCCAGATTGTCTTCTGAAAAGGGCTAAACATTTTGAACCAATTTTTATTATATATAAAGTTATTATGAATAACAATAGTTATTTCTACAAAAAAAATGTTATGCTAGTGACTTTCACAAAATCAGTCAAAATTTTCACTAAAAAAATCGATTTAAAAAAATTTATAATCGATTTAAAAAAACAAAACCTTTTTAATTTGGTAAAATTTTGTCCAAAGATAGATGATTGAGTTTCCTACCAACCGACCCAACATGGATATATTCATGGAAAACAAGTTTTTCAGACAAGAACTATTCCTTGTCCAAATTGATTTTTTATCCAGGGTCTTCCTATTTCAAACAAAACTAAACTGAAAGTCATTATCATTCAACATTTCAATGAATCTCGATTTTTATTGTAATTTGACTTCAACTTTTTAAGATTGATTTTTTCAGTGTAAATTGAATTAATAGTTTTTTCAGTATTTTCATTCGAAAATTTTACTTATTTTGAGAATATCACCAGTACAACAATATTTTGTAGGAATTGTCAATTTACTACTTTAATTAATTGACAAAAAATTGGTAAAAATATCTAGTCCTTTTCTAAAGATAGTCTAGATCACTTTTGGAAAAATAAATTGAGCAAAGTAGCTTCTTATGATAAAGTCTATATGCTGCCAGCTCCGAATACGATTTTGCGCGAATTTCGTCTATTTGTATTTTACACTGAAAAAAAATTGGCTTTAAAAAAAAAAACTTACATTCAAATGAAAGGCCCTATGGTCTCATACAAAGTTCCAGAATTCTATTTGGATCCGACTTCCGCTTCCGGAATTACAGGGTGATATGCATAAAAAATGTGAAAATAATGCAATAATAATGTGAAAATAATGTCACTCACTTTTCTCGTAGATGGCTAAACCGATTTTCACAAACTTAGATTAAAATGAAAGGTCTCACGGTCCCATACAAAGTTCCTAAATTTCATTTGGAGCCGACTTCCGGTTCCGGAGCTACAGGGTGATATGCACCAAAAATGTGAAAATAATGTCAACCTTTTTACTCGGAGATGGCTGAGCCGATTTTCACAAACTTAAATTCAGATGAAAGGCCCTACGGTCTCATACAAAGTTCCAGAATTCTATTTGGATCCGACTTCCGGTTCCGGAATTAGAGGGTGATATGCATAAAAAATGTGAAAATAATGTCACTCACTTTTCTCGGAGATGGCTGAACCGATTTTCACTTAGATTCAAATGAAAGGTCTTGTGGTAATGTCCATACAAAATTCCTGAATAATATTTGGATCCGACTTCCGGTTCCGGAATTATGTGCAAAAAATTGTAAAAATAGGTGCACTAACTTTTCTCAGAGATGGCTGAACCGATTTTCACAAACTTAGGTTCAAATGAAAGGTCCTCTGGTCCCATACGTAATTCCTGAATTCCATGCGAAACCGACTTCCGGATCCGGAAATATAGGGTAAATTGGGTTAAAAAATTCATACCATCACTGAAAAGGGCAAAAAAACTTTTAAAAAATTCCTAATTCGACCACAAATCTTCTCCAATTGATAGTTTTTATCAGTGTTATATATGATAGTATGATTGATATGAGAAAGGCATCATTACACCGCTAGGTGGATTAAAATAGGTTTTTTTATGAAGTGATTTGGCATTTTCCGTCAACTATTTGAATAAAAATGGTTAAAAAAGCTTAACCCTTTTTAAAAGACAGTCTAAATCAATTTTGAAAAAAACCCTTCTTAATCCACTTAGTGGTGTGATAAAGCCTTTCTCTTTATTCATAACAGTCTAATGAAAAATCTAACAGTCTAATCTAAATCTAAAACTAATGAAAATACTGCAAGATTGCTAGCTTCGATAATGTCATGATTCAAATTATTTATTGCTATGTCGACGTTCGAAGAATTTTCTAAAATAATGAATTTCATGATCGACATGATTTTCAATGTGAAATCTATATTCAAGCCAGTTAGTTAGTTGAATATAGAACTAATTGGATGAAATTGGAAATTCTGAATGTTACTGGAAGATGATCTGAGTCAAAGCCAGTTGTAGAGGGGTTTCTCACGGAAGAGAAATAAGTCGGAGTATTGCGAGATAGAACTGAAAAACCACCAACAGAGAGTTGATTGTGAAGAATTTTTCCATTCCGGTTATTTTGCCCAGAACTCCTCTAAAGATGCTTTCTACTTAGGTCCCTTATTACGATAAATTTAGATTAATTTCTTGTGAGTTTTTGCAAATCGCCTTTAAAGCAATTTATTTGTTCACCAACACATTGGAATGGCAAATATATCCCAGCGATAAAATTGATTCCATAAATGGTTTCAATTCCGATTCCCATGCTATCGAAAACTTTAATGTTGAAGGTAAAATTCGAAGTTTTATTCGCCGTTGGACAAAAATGGCAGCTCCACCAACAATTCCAGTAAACCTGTCAAATCGATGAACCACATAATCTGGATTCGTTTTTAGTTTGACATTTAGTTTAAGAAATGTTTCTGTCACAAAAGCAATATGAATTTTGTAAACTTTGTGAAAATTATAGAATTCATCTTCACTCGTTTTTAAAGCACGAGCATTCCAATTTAAAATTTTCATATAACTATTTGACATCATTGATCATTTTTTAAATTCATGATAACATTATCGGCAAATTGCCACCACACTTTATTCGCATGGTCATTTGAAAAACGCTGATCTTATAGGTGGATCATTTTATTCTCCGTCATTTTGGGCTCACTTTTGACACCAATTGATTCAGATTGATTCAAGTAGTTCACAAACGCATACTTCAGTGTTTATGTCACATAGTCGGCATAATTTTTCCAATGAAATTTGAAATCCTTTTTCCAATTGAAATTATCAAGTAGTTATATACATATTTCCAAGCATAAAAAATTGACCAACATGTTTTGAAACCTCCTCTGAAAATTTTTTTTCTGTGTACGTGCCAGCCTCAGTATACTGTGACTAGCTTTGGTAGCAAGTCATTCAGCTGAATACCGTTTTATCACCGAAAACCAACTCACCAAATGCCATTTCTCCGGTTGAACCAATTTGTCGAAGGTCCGTCAGCTGAATGTTGCCTACATTCTTACGTCAGCTGAATGAAGCATTCATAGAAGATTGAAAGCATGATGGTCGTTGACCGTAATATCCAACTCATTTTTTTTCAGGTCTGCCTAAATTTAGATTTTAGGCTAGTAAGGGGCAATTTACAATCTTAGAAAAACGATCATTGTTGCAAAATGCAAAAGCAGGTCTTTTCACAGTCGTTGAGCGGAAATTCGAAAGAGAAATTTCAGTTTGCTGGGAACATTTTTCTTAACAAACTTATGTTAAAATATGAACAGTATCTAATGTGGAAAACCAGATCGGTTCATCTGAGTTATTTGATGTCTTCACGATAGTTACTCAGTTTAGTATAAAGATTCTTTTTTTTAAGACACGCCATGATACATTCTTTCAATCACTTCAAAGATGAGCCTGAGATTCATATTTCTGAAACGTTTACCCTAATAAAATCTATAACACTACCTTCACCAGCGATACTTACTGTACTCCGGGAACGAATACTCGATTTCAATCACCGCAGGTCCATCGCCGTGAGCCAGAATGTTGAATAAATGCTGATTGGTCAGACCGATCGTCGAAATGCCGTCGATCTGATGAATTCGATCGCCCGGTGCAAGTAGATCTGCCGCTGGTCCGTTGATGGATTCCACCACCGGTGGATAGGAGAGATCGATCCGTTCTGTGAAATGGTATGATAAAGTGTAAAACTATCTGGCAGTATATTTGGCAACACTTCTAATAATCAAATTCAATATGACAACTGTTTTTTATTTCAAATGTCACGACGTTTTCAGCTTTAGTTCCGAATACTTTCTGCACGGGACCGTTTCCATCATCCGGTTGTGGGATGTGGGATTCACCTACGTAAAAAAAAGTTTTACGATCGAAGATGTTTTGCGGTTCGCTTGCAAGATGATACTTCATCCGCTGGTCTAGAATTTTAATTGGATTGGTAGGAAACAAAACCTTTTTTATAGACCGAAAATTTCACATTCTATCAAAAAGGAAGATGATCTTAACTCAAATTGATGGCATCGTAAAACCAAATAAAATTCAACGACAACGCAAATGAAACTGGTCTGCACGGAAAACACTGGACTGGTTGTAAAAAATAGTATTCGGGGAAGTTGAAACCATTCTTTGAACGTTTGATTTTTTCTAATTTCTCAAGCTGTTTCCTTTGAATGTGAAAGAAATACCTTTCCGAAACCTACCTGACAGTACAATCCCCAGCGGTTGGCCCTGGTCACGTGGAATTGAGATCGTAGCGTAGGTGGTTCCCCGGTCCGCTGCCAATCCAGAGTCCTCGGACTGGGCCGGGCTCATGGCACGATCGATAGCTGCAATTAGAAAATCAGAAACACCTCATTAGCAATGCACTCAATCAACTTATTAAAGATGGCAAATATTCCGTTCAAACTTTAAATTGAATTAATTGGAACAACACCAGCTGTCACTGGTGCGTGACATTTGGTACAGATCTGTTTCTCTCTCTTCTAAAGCCGGAAAATGTGCAGCTGGGAAATTTCACGATCGGAAAACGTGTTGGAATTTCAGTTTGCCAACCAAATTTTCACGCTTGCGGTGTGCTGATGAATATATGTGTGAGTTTGTTTTGTTTTAGGGAACTCCATTTGTTTATGTTGCTTAGCAACAGTACGAAAGTGAGTAAAATTCATTCAACACTTCAGTGAAGCTAGTTTTAATGGATTCTTGTACGTCGCAAACTCCACGCAAATATTTCGTTTAGAATTCAGAATAACTAGTGTTGATATTCTGAGCTTGTATTATTCTCCAACGCATTACCTTATGATCTCCTCTAAAATCTATCCTGCTCAATCCTTTCACTGCGAGTAACGCACCTGTTCTCATGGGTATTTTCTAGCTTATTTATGCCCATTTAACTGGAGACGCATGGTACAGGGTGGCAAACATGTTTTATTCAATAGAAAATATACAGGTAGAATAACAGTGTCCATGAAAAATCATCGAATGTTTTGGATGGATTTGTAGAGAGAAAATAACAACGCCTTCCGAAAATGCGTGCCGATGTCACTGACGGAGTCATTTTAGTTTTCAAATATTTTTCTTATTCGTATTTTCCGTCTCATCGGTGAAGGCGCCTGAACCGTGTGGAGTCTACTTTGGAGTGCGTTCTTTTAGAGTCAATTAATATCCACCTGTGCAAAACAACAATAATTTCATTCCCTGCGATTCCAAAAGGCTAATTCACTATTGCGCACCAGCATAAATACTGTGAAAAGCATCATGTGTAATGGCATGTGGGAAGTTCACCTACCCACAGAGAAAATAAGAAAATGTCATCAATCTGGTGCAGTGCCGACGTCCGACTGCTGCCAGTCCTGCTAATGGAATTAATGGCATCATCGCATTCTTGAGCTTTTTTTCCCTGTTCACATTTTTTTCTACCGTGCCTTGTGTGTGACTAATCAAAGGATTTGCTTCGAGTGAATTGCATCCATTACGCAGCACGAGAAAGAGCAACGGTGGCCACAGCAGGCCACGCGTTTGTTTGCTCATCATAGTAGGCGCGCAATCGTTCGTACGCCTGCCGTCTGCCAAAGTAATCCGCTAGCTGGCGATGGTTGCTATAGCATCTTCAGAAACCTGCGACGCGAATAATACCGGTACGTTTAGTGATCGATAGTTCTGGAAAATGTTTCCCAACTTAAAAATTTTGCAATTTGGTTTAAAACAGCAGAAACTTTAATGGCGAAATAGAGAATGGCTCAATTAAATAAATAAACATTATGGTAAAAATTCAACATGATTTGAAAGTTTATAGTTTCCAAAACATCCAAAAATTAAATTTCTCAACAGGGGCCTACCAAGATGTGTTTTTTGTTTTTTTTTGCAATTTTCTCGAAATATCTAATATCATTTATAACGATTTATAAACAAACCCAATCGATAGACAGTTCGGGTGAATTGATTTAAAAAAAAAAAGGAAATCGTTCTGCCAACTAAACTATTCTGGAAGAGATGAAACACAACTCTGAAGGCAACATAATTCAACAGAACTCCGTGCATGTACAGAATTTACCCGTTCGGTTTGGTTTCACCAAATTCCCTTCTATCTTTCGCTGGCTCTTTTTACGCGGGGATACATTCCGCGTAGAAAAAAAAACGCGTAACTTCGGAAATACACGTAAAAAACCTCAAAACTAAAGATGCCAAATCTCTTAGAAATGCATGAAACATCCAGATCTGAGATCTGGTGCAATCTAAAAAAAATTTTTGTGATAATCGACTTTGGGACTTAGAGAACTTAAGGTGAAATGTAGCGGAATGCGAAAATCGCGTTTTTGATCAATTATTCAAAAACTAGACCGATTTTGGAAAAACCAAAAACACTTAAGTTTTCGAAATCAAATTTATCATAACTAAGTATTCTTAGAATTTTGAAATTTTGCTTTGCTGAGCCGTAATTGGTTTTTAAAATGTATAAACGGTTACTGTTCCGTTCCATGGGGATGATTTTAGAACTGAAAAGTAGTGTTTGTAGCAGAATTTCACAAAGAATCTGAAAATGCAATTCAAAATTATAAAATATTAACTAAAACAACCGAAATTTGAAAAAGTTTGCATAAACTTTTCCGCATTTTGTTTATTGCTTGCGCGCTGCTGTTTCGTATTGAGGTGGTGTGAGAAATGCACGGTTGGCACGGTGGCATTATATCGTGAGCAAAAATTACATATAAAATAATGACGCGAATTTATGCAGCATTGGGTTTTTTGTTGAAATAAAAACTAGTTGAATACAAGAAAATGGGTATTGTAAGAAATCGTTTATTTTCTAAGTAACTGTCATTTATAATGCTAATAATGTCCAATTCTGTTGAGTTCAATGCATTGATGTTGCTGAAGCAATAAAGCTTGGCTGTGTAATATCGTATAACAGGTATTATTTTAGATTGTAGGAATTTTTATAGCAAAACTATAACTTCATCATTGACAAGCTACTGAATGAAATGATTACAAGCCAAGTATTATCGTTCATTAACCTGTGATACAAACAATGTGATAAAAATTGAGAGTCAGCTTCGAGCCAGTCAGCATGGAAAACTTATTGGAATTCATTGGTTTTTCAATTATTATGAATAAAATGAATCAACGCTTGATTTTCCTTTCAAAATCGATTGAATAATAATGAATTACTGAATTACTTTATATTTAATTTCGTGCCCCAAATATGTGCTTGAGAAAAGATTCACTAAATAATTTTAACTGCATGGTAAGATGAACTCATGCGAATCAAGTAAATACTTTTACGTAAATTCTATTTCATCGGCGGGAAGGGCCTGGTGAACTACTGGCAAAGATATCGGAAATACTTGAATGTTCTCTTGTCTTCAATCGTTCTTTTGAAGAAGAATCCATGCTTGCTACTAAGCTCAGGCATATACATGGTTAGCAAGTTATTCAATACATATACATATAACCTCATGTTAGTCATTCATAATTACTCATGATTCATAGCTCTAGTGTAAGAGTAATCACTAACAATAACGATTGAATTAGCATATATTCATAGTGTGAAGGATTCAAAAATCCATTATGTCCAGTCTTTTTTATAAGCCAATATAACGAGAGGTAAACTCACTGCGCTCAATCATTGAAAAAAGTTCTTGTTTCTATGTGTCCGTTTTTCTTGGTATGCTTTGTGCGACGCACAGTGGTTCGAATCAATAAAAACGTGGACATAAATCAGTAGCTGCCAAACCGTTCTTTTAATGCATATAGTTGCTTTGAAGAAATTATTTACAAATATATACCGCGTAATTTGATCCTATCATTAATTGTTCATGGCCTACTTTGACAAAAAATGTAACCATAACTTTTTTTTCTGAAGGGATAGAAATTTTTTTTCTTCTACAAAGTTTTAGAACTATTAAAAATAATTTACTTTGTCAAATATACCAAAAGTCTAGGTCGCACCGTTCCGGATATACAAAGCGTTTTTATGGCAACCCCCTTAAAATCAGTTTTTTATTTATAACTTGTTTCGAGTTAGTTTTTTATGCATACTTTCTTTGGAATAATTGAAGAAATTAAAAAATCCCATATTTTTGTTGAAGGTAGTGCATAGGTTTCTTGTTTCCTGGCAAAATTATACAACATTTTACCTTTTTTTCACCTATCATAAAACCTTACACAGAAGCGAAATATGCAACTTTATGCAGCTGATTTTTACAAAATTTGTAGGAAAAGATGTGCCCAATATCATAAAAAAAAAATCTAAGTGGAACTCGGTGGAACTTTTTTTTAGGTCTTTTCAAAGTTAGTTTTAATTACTGAAATATGGCAACCCCCTTAAAACTAGTTTTCTAGTCATAACTTGTTTCGTGTTATTTTTTTATGCATACTTCGTTTGGATTAATTGTAGAAAATATAAAATTTCATAATTTTGTAGAAACTAATGCATAAGTTTATTCTTTTCTGGAAAACTTATGCATAATTTTACTTCTTACCTAGAAAACCTTGTGCCGAAGCGAAATATGCAACTTAATGCAGCAAACTTTTATAATACTTATAGGAGAACATGTACCTTATCCAATTTATTTTCCAATTAGAATATCTTGAGTACTCTTCGTGTGACTCATTTTCACTATGGCCATGCTGAAACCATAAATGGTTAAGAAACAGAGGGCGCACAGTGGTCCAAAACTGGAAAAAGACGGTCACAAGTCTGTACTTTTCACTGATTTTTAAGAGCTAACGTGTCTTCGAAGAAGTTTTACAAAATTATATAACGCTTCTTTTGAAAGTAGCACCTTAATTTTTGTTAAGGGGGTAATACCGATTTCGAAAAAAAATAATTTTGTTTTTGACAAAAAAATTTTTTTTTTCTATCTCATTTCAAAGAAAAAAACATTTCAAGTATTTTTGCTGAAGATATGAATAATATAAAAAAATATTTTTTGAGATATTCGCTTTATTTCAAAAACAGAATTTATCTCCATTACCTAAGTATCTACTTCAAAGTTAGCATTTAAATGAGTAACTTTTCCCAATACTTTTCACAACCTAATCAATCAACTAGGTAGTTAATGTTACCTAATAAATCATTACAATATGTCACTTAGTCGCATTGCATTCGATCAATCAGTATCAGTCACGCTATCGTCCGAGTTTTCCGTATCGCTAATTTCTTGTTCTGTTGTAAGTTCTAGCATATCAATTGTCAATTTCTTTCCAGTTTTGATAGGTTTGTAATAAACATTCGAAATCAGTAGGTCAGACGCTACTAGGAGTCGAAAAAAAATTTGTCATCGTTTTTTCACGCCTGTTTTTCCTCGTGCCCAAGTTTGGATTTTTTATTTGTTTATTAATTTTTAACTTTTTTCGTTCAATAAACTATAAAGGTTGTTTTATGGAATGGCTTATTTGAAACCTAAGAAAAAACCGTACATTCATGCCTTGGACGAATTTTTGTATCTTTGTTATATTTTACAGGCTGTTGAAAAAAGGCTTTGTGTGAAATACCCCATGGATTATTACTTTGTTACTTTTTACAATTGAATTTTTTGTTACTTTTTACAATTGACAATATTAGAATAAATCTAAGTGGAACTAGATGCAATTTTAGGCCTTTTCAAATTTAGTTTTAATTATTGAAAATCCGAAAAATTATCAAAACTTCAAAACATATTTCAAAAATGGAAAAATATTTTCTAGACAAAATATGATAAAGTATTGTTAAAGTACAAACCTTTACGAAGAGATTTCATGTTTAAATGTGTAAATAAATTGAGTTATCGCGAAGCAACACGATTTTTAAGACGAGATGTTTATCGGGCGACTGCAAAAGTGAGTTACAGAAATAGCAGACGCGTGACGCCCTCTGTTTCTTAACCATTCATGGTTTCAGCATGGCCATAGTGAAAATGAGTCACACGAAGAGTACTCAAGATATTCTCATTGGAAAATAAATTGGATAAGGTACATGTTCTCCTATAAGTATTATAAAAGTTTGCTGCATTAAGTTGCATATTTCGCTTCGGCACAAGGTTTTCTAGGTAAGAAGTAAAATTATGCATAAGTTTTCCAGAAAAGAATAAACTTATGCATTAGTTTCTACAAAATTATGAAATTTTATATTTTCTACAATTAATCCAAACGAAGTATGCATAAAAAAATAACACGAAACAAGTTATGACTAGAAAACTAGTTTTAAGGGGGTTGCCATATTTCAGTAATTAAAACTAACTTTGAAAAGACCTAAAAAAAAGTTCCACCGAGTTCCACTTAGATTTTTTTTTATGATATTGGGCACATCTTTTCCTACAAATTTTGTAAAAATCAGCTGCATAAAGTTGCATATTTCGCTTCTGTGTAAGGTTTTATGATAGGTAAAAAAAAGGTAAAATGTTGTATAACTTTGCCAGGAAACAAGAAACCTATGCACTACCTTCAACAAAAATATGGGATTTTTTATTTTCTTCAATTATTCAACTCTTTGACACTTATGGCATTTTTCATTGAAAAACACTGGTGGCGTGGACTGCTCTGATTTTGCACTTTCGAGCAGAAATGCAGTATTCAGGCGGTGTTTTATTGCCATTTCTGCTCGAAAGTGCAAAACCAGAGCAATCCACGCCACCAGTGTTTTTCAATGAAAAATGCCATAAGTGTCAAAGAGTTGACCTCAAAAGATATTTCGGGATTAGTTCAAAGTGAGACATGCCAGATCTGTTGAATACGTTCTAGACCGAGTAATAAGCGAAATAATAATATAATGGCTGTTAGTACCATTCCCCCATAGAGACTACAGAATGGAAAAGGGTTTTGTTAACAATGACCGAAACATTTTTATCAAACTCCAATGAATGATCCGAAAAATACAAAATAATAATGAAGAATTACGGCATTAAATCTGATACAACACTACCAAGATTGAAAAAATACAAAAAGCTGACGCATTGTTATTATTATTATTACTATTATTATTATTATTATTATTATTATTATTATTATTATTATTATTATTATTATTATTATTATTATTATTATTATTATTATTATTATTACTGTTGTTTTTATTTAGTGTACGACACATTAGCTTCGAACCATTATTCCTTTTTCGTGGACAAGATACGAGAGTGTCAGAGCGAACTATTGAATAATTTTAATCAAACCAGCTCATTGCCCATCTCAGGTAGTGAGAAAGCAAATAATTCAGTATAGGGGAAGTGGGGGTAGGCCCGTTACTGACTGACTGTTTCACTAAATAACCTTTTTCCAATTCAATTAACAGCACAAAGTATTTCTATATTACGGATTTTCAACACTTCAATATTCATGGAACTCACTGTAAGTTTTTAATTGACAAGTAAAAAAAAAATTACAGAAATAGCATCGGCACGGTAAAAACGGATGTAATTTTTCTGAGCAAAAATTTTAGCGTTAGCGTTTAATCAGCTGGAATTTTTGCCTACTCTGTTGCCTTCAAATATAGATTACAAGAATGGTGAATTTGAACAGAAACGTGATAATGATTAAGTGTTTGTTATTTCAAATGCTATGAGCTTCAAGACTATAACTCTAAAGATTTTGACAATAACTATTTTTCGTCGCCCGCTAATATTTGCACAAATGCTACATGCCGTTCACTTCAGGGATGCCAGGTTGAACTTTTTAAGTCAGTTTTAAGAAGTTTAGGCTATCAAACTGCTTCCAAGGCAGGGGATAAAGTCGCTTTTTGGGAGAGCAATATTGAAAGTCAAATACTCTAAAGATGTAAATTCAAAAGTGTCTATGGGGCATTCCACGCAAAATCAGCCACCCAAAAATTTTTTTTTCGTCTAACTATTTTTTTTTTCGATAAAGAACTCGAAAATATTCGACACGTATTTTTTTATTTCAATATGGTACGTGAAATTTTCGAGATATGATTTTTTGAAATTTCGCGTTTTCAAAAAAGAGCCTTTTTTTCAACAGCCTATACTGTAAAATCTGATAAAGATACAAAAATTCGTCCAAGACATGAAATGTGCGTCTTTTCCTTAGCTTTCAAATAAGCGATTTCATGAAACAACCTTTAAAGTTAATATAATGAAAAAAGTAAATAATTAATAGGATATAAATGAACTTTAAATTAATTAAATTAAATAATTAATAAAGAAATAAAAAATTCAAAACGTGGGCAAAAATTTTTTTTGTTGAAAAAAGAAGCCTTTGGGGTTTGACTCAACCTTTGCAAAGTTTCAGAGTGGAAAGATCAAATCTTTCGGAGCAGTGAATTTTTCAATCACGACCCGCACGCGCGGAGCGTACTGCAGCGCAATTCGCTCGGATACGGGCTTAACTTGTCGACACATGTCGCGCCACAGATCGAATCCTAAATTTGCCAGTTTATTGTAAGCAACGTTTCAGGCAGAAAGCGAGTAAAATTGGGACAAAGGATTTACATGAGTATTTAAATAATGGTGACGTGAAGTTTTTGCACAGTTGCAATTTTTCTATGATTTGGTTATTCTGGTTTACAAAAACTCAACACTTCAAACGTGTCCTGGGAGGAGAAAACTCATTTTCAATTGCTTGTCTCCGTGCGGCTCAACGATTGTGTTCCAGAAATAGTTTTACATTTTTCGAAACGATTTTTAAGAAATTTCTTTGCTTTTACATAATTTTCCGAACATTTATATATGACTGAAATATTGGGTAGAGAAGATGCTCGTACAATTCATTCGCGGTCGAAATTTGACAATCATTGATCATTTGTAAATTTGCGCGACGTGTCATTCTTTTGATAGTTCCTCCAGCACCGTCGCATGACCCTTTTCCATGAGCTGTGGCGTGAAAATTCCACTGTGCAAAACGATGAAAATCATACTCGTTATTAAATATATTCGCAAAGTGGTTTACATTTTTGAATTGCTGAGAAGTGCCGCCGTTATTCAGAAAACTGTGAGTTCAGTGATAATTCTGCAAACGTGGCATCACTGGTTTTCATATTCTAGGCTTAAGAAGACCGCTATGGTGTTTGATTTATTCGATGGTCTTGATTAAGACTGTAGGCTTCCAACAGATGCCACGGACCTAGCCGTGTAAGCTGGAGTCTACAACAACTAAATCTTACCTAGGAAGCAGTATTTCGTGGAAAGTGCAACCGAGGCGTAATTGTGAGTCTAAAACACTCGAAATATACTAGTTTCAGAAAACAGGGGCTTTAAATTTGAGTTGATCGTCAGTCTTACCCCCAATGGGTAGCGGTTTTAGCCGCACTGGTTAAAGAATCTCAATTTTAAACAATTTTTTTTGTTGAAGCCCTTTACGTATATTGTTAAAATATACTTAAATCAATACATGGCATTGATGGAATTGTAATTCCAGATCTCTGATAAAAAAATAACCCATGATACCCCCACTTCTCCTATAATGCGTCTCGTGAAAGGACACTTCCAAATTGGTAAGCTTCTCGGAACGTGGATGACCCAGGTCGATGATTATTCTCAATTATTCCAAAAATATCGATAGAGACATGGTTCAATTTAAAAGATGTTTAAAATAAACAAAGATGAAACAATTTGCGGGATCATCAATAGAAGATGTGCACAAAACAAATGCTTTTGTGTAATTTACTGTAACTTATCGATTGAGTGTAGTAAAAATCTGGTAATGTTTATTAACTTTTGTATTCAGTGAGTATCTAACAGAAATATATACTACAAAATGCCATTATCATATTTTGTAAAACAGGCATATTTTTGAAAAAAAATCTTATTTTTCAAAATCATAAATCATCTCCTCTGGTTTATTATCAAAATAGTTTTGGTTTAGAGCAAATCTCCATTGCTTAGAGCAGATCTTGAATTTTAAGCTCGGTTATTTAATTTAAAGTGCTAAACGCACCACTAGGCATAGTGCAATGTTTAAAAGTTTGAATGCTAAATCTCGGATATAGATTCAACTCTCAGATTGTTTCCAAATTGAAATGTTAAGTAATCTTCGAAAACATTTGAAATCTTGTTACTGTCAGCAGTTTTCTGGAATATAAACATATAACTATTATATTCTCACAACAATTTAATACTAGTTTTTTGTGCTTCATCGAGAATGTAATTATGTAATGCATGAAAGGAAAAACGAAAAATTTGCAATTTCGTTTATAAATGTAGATTATTTATTTACGAGACATTAACACTTTCCTAAATATTGCCATCGTTGTCACAAGACGCATTCCAAATCGCATCGGTGCATAAGTTTCAGCTTTTACAACTGACATCCCCGTTGGAATCAATTGAATTGAGCGATAGACTTGACACCCGAAACATCAGCACATCATTACTAGTTATAATTTTGTGTAAACGGCTGGAAAGTAAACAAACTTTGCCTGACTGCCTGCCAGTGGAACTCAATTAGACTGTTTGAATGTGAGGAAAACGAAGCGCATCCGAGCCGGTTCACTACTCTGAAGAAGGCCGCGCTGTGCGTCTCAAATTGTTTTTATGTTATTGAAATTTGAATGGAAACTGATCATGGAACGTAAGATTTTCCTCGCATTGTTTTGTTTATTTTCGTGGCCTACCTAGATAACCATAGGAATATGCCAATCGCTAGCCGGTATGACAAATGTTGCATTTTGGCCACAGCTTGCTTGGATCTTGATTTTCACGTTCATTATGTTCATAACAGTGTCGTTCACCTCATAACCTCGAGCTCACTAAAAATACGACGCTGCGCGTGTTCTAACTTTAATCCCTTAAGACCCTGTTCTCATCATCGTTGCATCTACATCGCCCATCTCCAGCACATTTTGTTGACACCCAGCCGAAACGATGACGTACACTTCAATAAAGAATACCCCAACATGAATTTTCATTCCATAATTAGAACGGACGGCATCCTCCTCATGCCAACATCAGTTAGACATCCTGCGCAGCTATAAAACTGAAGGAAATCCGTGTCGTAGATTATGTGGTTCCGGTTTTCACATCCAAAAGGCACAGCCGATAGGCAAGTAGAGCATTTTACTGAAACTTCCTTTTTTTTAATTCACCAAAGAAAATATTAGGATCAATTGAAGCCCTGACAACCCGCTTGCGATTCGTTCAATGCCAACTAGGATGTGCCTGACGTCGGGATCCGGTTCGATGAAGAACAACATTTGTGTCCCATTAAATCACTTAACAATTATGTATAATAAAAAGTGGGGAGAATGCCGCAGACTCGAAGCAACGAATCTTGCTTGCACAACATCAGCAGGCGGAATTAAAGAGAAGTCTTTAACTTTACTTCGTCCCTTCCTGCGATCGTTTGACGGAGATAAACAAAAGTCAACCATCAAATACCGTGTTTTTGTATGGAATTGCAACAATAATAGCATTTCAAACAATAACACTGTCGGTCACGCTTCTGTTCGGTTTAAAGGAAATTGTTGGACTCGAATAAAATGGAAATTTTGAAAATACAAACCAATTCCATAGGTAGTAAACTCAGGCTTAGGACGGAACGGATGAAACCAAAGTATTTAGTCGTTAACCATCTTTAATTTTACCGAAGTGCATTCGTAAACAACTGCGGCTGCTTGTCTGAGTGAGTGGGGAAACCCTTTTTCCAAAATTATCATAAATCATATGCATTGGGGAATCTTCAGGGCGAACAGTTTCTTTTACGATGTGCCTTTTCTTTTCGTCTTTTTTTTCTTCCGTCGGTTTGCATTTGACTACCATTCCACTTTTCGGTTTTCGTAATGAAACGGAATCTCTGTCACCAGACTGTCGCCGCCGTACCGTGATTCCGTTTATGTACCACAGCAGCAGCTCTATTCTTGGCTTTCAACTGGAAATTTTAGAATTTTGTCCATGTCTCATTCCGGCACTCAGTCTAATTTATAGACATTTTCCATTGAATAATTGTACAATCGTAGGATTTTTATTGTTATTTCCCGAATTGGAATTTAGCCGTCGGAGCACATTCCACCTTCCATGGGAACGCTCGGTATTTGTTGATCCATCAATCAGCAGGCCTCTCCACGCGTTGCCTTCAACTCAGTTTTCATTGGAATAAAAAGTAATAATTTTTTTTTCGTCAGCAATGATAATTGTGTCATCAAGAGGCATCTCTTCGGCTGTAATGATCCATAACAATAAACTGACTGACGTTTATTGACTACCAACTGAACTGGGGCGAATGACTTTCCAGACTGAGCTGTTGCCAAGATGTTGCTGCTGCTGCTATAACCTTCTTTATATTTTCCATATTTGGCAAATTTCCATATACGCATCAAAGCTTCCCATTGAGACAGCATAGACATTGGGCGCCACCGAGGGCCAGGCGAAGTAGGCGACGATAGATTTAACAACTACCCGCTGTACAACTGCATTTGCTTCCACGATCAGACGGAGTAAAATATGTCACATCGAAGTTGGCTGTGCCGTACCACAGAATATCGAATGAAGTAATCGTTCTTTGAGATGTTTTTGCCTTTCTCATATAGAAAGGTTATGCAATCACTTGAAAAACCGACCAGTGAAAATTGGCCCGGAGGGCCAAGTGTCATATACCATTCGACTCAGTTCATCGAGCTGAGCAATGTCTGTGTGTGTGTATGTATGTGTGTGTGTGTGTATGTGTCAAATAATCTCACTAGGTTTTCTCGGAGATGGCTGAACCGATTTTGACAAACTTAGATTCAAATGAAAGGTCTCGTTGTCCCATACGGAATTCCTGAATTTCATCCGGATCCGACTTCCGGTTCCGGAATTATAGGGTAAAGTGTGTTCAATATTGTACACCATCACTTAAACCGGTGAAACAAAACAACGTAAAAATTTTTCTAAACTGGTCTCAAAACTACACAAATCGATAGTCATTATCAGTAGGCAACTAAACAAACCGATTCCGGCTATCCTGGTTCCCGGTATCCGGTTCCGGAAGTACCAGAAATAGTGGTCATATATACCAAAATGGATCTCACTCACTTTTCTCAGCGCTGGTTTGACCGATTTCCACAAACTTAGATTCAAATGAAAGGTCTTTTGGTCCCATACGGAATTCCTGAATTTCATCCGGATCCGACTTCCGGTTCCGGAATTATAGGGTAAAGTGTGTTCAATATTGTACACCGTCACTTAAACCGGCGAAGCAAAAAACGTGAAAATTTTTCTAAACTGGTCTCAAAACTACACAAATCGATAGTCATTATCAGTAGGCAACTAAACAAACCGATTCCGGCTATCCTGGTTCCCGGTATCCAGTTCCGGAAGTACCAGAAACAGTGGTCATATATACCAAAATGGATCTCACTCACTTTTCTCAACGATGGTTTGACCGATTTCCACAAGCTTAGATTCAAATGAAAGGTCTTCCGGTCTCATACAGAATTTCTGAATTTTATCCGGATCCGACTTCCGAATCCTGAGTTATAGGGTGCGTACTAGAAGAGTTTGTGTGTCATGTTAGTTGGTGGCAGTACGAACCGACTTCGATTATACCGGTTCTCGGGTTCCGGTGCCGGAAGTGTCGTTCTCTTAAGGATGGCTTACGCAATCAAAGCACTGTTTTATTCTGTATGTTATGCATAAACAATCACTTGGTTTCTTTCAAAAATCGAAGAGAAATTTTTTTATTAGAATACCACAATATTGTATGTACATGAGAAAGGCATCATTACACCACTAGGTGGATTAAAACAGGTTTTTTCTTTGACGTACTTTTTCGTTACATGGTAAGTTTCTTATCGCCATAAGCGGTCATAAAAGTATGATACACTTTCTTCCCTTTCGGGCAGTACTGAGCAGCAAAAGTGTAATGAACTTTTCAACAACTTATGTTTGATGAACATGAAGAAGCTGGACGGAACGAAAGAATGCTAATGTATTAGTCATTGATTAAATTAGAAAAGGTTAACAAATTCAAATCGTATCCAAATGTATGATTTTTTTAGTTATTGATTTAGTTGTTAGGTAATTTGAATTTTATCCCTAGTCATAATTAAAGCACAACGTTATCAATGTAAACCAGTTCATCCAGACCCAGAACCAGACACAATTCATCATTCATCGGCAAGGACAACAGAAACAATAAGAAACACAGTATAGTGAACAATTAGACGATACCGAAAAGAGCAAACCTAACGAACGATAGACAATAGGGCGAAAAAGTAGAATAGGTGTTGACTTTAAGCAATACCGCATTCGAACTTCCCTTCAAAAGCTCAAACGTTGCTTAACGGGCGAATACATCTGGTAGTAAAATAAGTGTATTGGCTTTAGCTAAATACTCTCAAGTCTATTTTACGCGAAGGATGCGCATAAAAACCGCATAACTTCGGAAATGCGCATAAAAAATCGCGTCATTTTGGTTTAAAATTGGCTTAAAAATCCGACTAAAGAAGATAATTGTTGTTGCCAGATGTCTTGAAAATTCATGAAACGTCGAGATCTGACGTTGTTGATAATTCCAAAAACGATTTTGCCCCCACATGTCTTATCTCGACGTTTTGTGCATTTCCAAGACATAGCGAGAAAACCGCAGACCTTGAAAATTCGCATTGAAAAAATCTGCATAACTTTGAAAATTTGCATAAACAAATCGCATACAGCAAACACTCATAAAAAGAGACTTGAGGGTATTGTAAATTGGAGACTGGAGTCTGGTGACTAGAGATTAGAGAATGGGAACTGGAGACTGGAAACTGGAGACTAGAGACTGGAGATTTCAAACTAGAGATTGCGGACTGGTAGCGGAATACTGAAAACTGGAGATTGGAAATAGGAAATTGAAGACTGGAGACTGATGACTCGGAACTGGAAATTAAAACCAGGAAATGGAGTCTGATATCTGGAGACCAGACATTGGAGACTGGAGACTGAAGACTGGAGATTGCATACTAGAGATTGGAGACTACAGACTGAAGACTCGATACTGGAGACTATAATTGGAGACTGGAATCTAGAGATTAGAGTCTGGAGACTGGAGTCTGGAGTCTGGAGACTGAAGTCTGGAGACTGGAGTCTGGAGACTGAAGTCTGGAGACTGAAGTCTGGAGACTGGAGTCTGGAGAATGGAGACTGGGGACTGAGGACTGGATATTGCAAACTGAAGACTGGAAATAGGAAATTGCAGATTAGATACTGGACACTAGAACTGAAGACTGAAGAGTGGAGATTGAACACTAAAGATTGAAGACTGGAGATTGAAGAGTAGAACTGGAGACTGGAATCTAGAGACTAGAGTCTGGAGACTGGAGTCTAGCGACGGGATTCTAGAGACTGGAGACTGGAGACTGAAGTCTGGAGACTGGAAATTGAAGACTGGGAACAGAAGACTGGAGACTGGAAATAGGAAATTGGAGACTGGAGACTAAACACTCGGTACTTCAAACTAGAACTGGAGACTGTAATCTAGATACTGGAGTCTGGAGACTGGGAACTGAAGACTGGAGGTTGCAGACTAGAGATTGGAGACTACAGACTGAAGACTCGATACTGGAGACTAGAATTGGAGACTGGAATCTAGAGATTAGAGTCTGGAGACTGGATTCTAAAGTCTGGAGACTGAAGTCTGGAGACTGGAGTCTGGAGTATGGAGACTGGGGACTGAGAACTCATATTGCAAACTAAAGACTGGAAATAGGAAATTGCAGACTGAAGACCAGATACTGGACACTAGAACTGGAGACTGAAGAGTGGAGATTGAACACTAAAGATTGGAGACTGGAGACTGAAGACTAGAACTGGAGACTGGAATCTAGAGACTAGGGTCTGGAGACTGGAGTCTAGCGACGGGAGTCTAGAGACTGGAGACTGAAGTCTAGAGACAGGAAATTGAAGAGTGGGAACAGAAGACTGGAGACTGGAAATAGGAAATAAGAGACTGGAGACTAAAGACACGGTACTAGAAACTAGAACTGGAGACTGTAATCTAGAGACTGGAGTCTGGAGACTGGGAACTGAAAACTGGAGATTGAAGACTAGAGATTGGAGACTACAGACTGAAGACTGGATACTGGTGAATAGAACTGGAGATTGGAATCTGGAGACTGGAGACTGGAGACTGGAGACTGAAGTCTGGAGACTGGAAATTGAAGACTGTAAACTGAATACTCGATACTGGAGACTAGAACTGGAGATTGGAATCTAGAGACCAGGGTCTGGAGACTGGAGTCTAGCGACGGGAGTCTAGAGACTGGAGACTGGAAATAGGAAATTGGAGACTGGAGACTAAAGACTCGGTACTTCAAACTAGAACTGGAACTGTAATCTAGAGACTGGAGTCTGGAGACTGGGAACTGAAGACTGGAGATTGAAGACTAGAGACTGAAGACTCGATACTGGTGAATAGAACTGGAGACTGGAATCTGGAGACTACAGTCAGGAGTCTGGAGACTGGAGACTGGAGTCTGAAGTCTAAAGACTGGAGTGTGGAGACTGGAGTTTTTAGACTGGAGTCTGGAGACTGGGGACTGAGGACTGAAGATTGAAGACTGGAAATAGGCAATTGGAGACTGAAGACTAGATACTGGACACTAAAACTTGAGACTGGAAATTGGAGACTAGGGATTGTAGAGTGGGGATTGCAGACTAATCATTGCAGACTGGAGCATGAAGACTCGAATCTGGAAATTGGAGACTGGGGACTGGAGACTGACGGCTGAAATATCCGAAAAAGAAATTTTTTTCATGCCAAAAGCTTGCATGAAACGTCAAGATTTAGTGTCATCCCTGAAAAAAAAATTTTTTGAAAAAGCACCTTTCTGGCATTTTGGGAAGTTTTGAGGTTTTCAAAACCGATTTTTTTTAATGAAAAAAGTTTTAGAATTGCATGAAACGTCAAGGTTTGATGTTATCTTAAAAACAAAATTCTTTATCTGAAAAATCTCGACTCTGGGACTCCGAAAAATATTGATGTTTGTGAAATCGAAAATTTGTTATGCCAAATTGCTCGTGGAGATCTGGAGTTATTTAAAAGAAAAACTTCATGTAATTCTAAGACATTCGACAAAAAGAAAATCGATTCTGAGAATCTCAAAATTTTTCTGACTTTCGGAAAAAAAAGATTTTTGAAAACAAAATTTTCAGGTCGCAATTTTAAGACTTTGGGATATCAAAACAAAGTTTTCGATTTAAAGAAATTTCATGAGAAACCTTCCCCAAATAACCCCCCCCCCCTGGGGTTAATTTTTCATCGGAATTTTTTAAACTTTGATGATTTAGCTCAAATTTGGCATACTTTCTTTTACACACTACCAGAAACACAAAGAAAACAGTGGATTGAACGATCGCAACAATATTATTATTCTGAACACAACACAATGCTATTGAAATTAAAATCCAAACCAATAAGAATGTAATGTACATGAATTATTTCTGAGTATTTGGAACGTAGGGTAATTTAATGGTTCGTTTTTCACGTCTTCATAAACGGATTTTGACGAAGACGCATTTTGACGAAGACGCATTATTATTAGCGGATCTTACACGAGAATTATTATCGTCATTTTTAAGGACAACTAAAGTAAAGACATTCCAAACGTAACGTGTATGGAGAATTCATCATTACTTACCCTTACACGCTCATTAAAAATTACACTACTTTTTTAGAAATGACACTTTTAATGATCGTAAAAGGGCCGCTATTGAAATTAAATTTTTTTGTGGAAAATTTGTACATCGTATCAAGTTTTTGATTTCAAATACTTTGCTGCATTTTAATTACTTTGCTGCATTTTAATTGTTGAAAGCATACTGGATTCCTTAAATATTTACAATGTCGTTGATGACTAATTAAAATTTAGTTATTTACACAAAAATTGTTACTTGCAAGAGATTCTTTCCATCGAAAAGGAAGAAGGAAGATTTTTTCTACCGGTATCTTTTGCACGGCATACTTTCGTTTCGCATGAGATTAAAGGAAGAAAGCTATACCTTCTTATGTGATGTTCGACATATGCACAATGATTACCAGTTCCAAACAGATCCCCAGTGCATGGGAGGTCTCGGAGCTGTGACGGGAGCCGCCAGAACAAACCGAAAATCCTTCTACTTTTCGGTGCATAACCCATTTGCGGTAGTTCAACCGTCACTAGAGTATAACCGTGCATCACCCGCATCATCATTCAAGTACGCCATCATTGCTCCCTTGGGGTACCGTCAGAGTGCATCTAATTTGCAAGCGGACGACGCCAGAAACAAATCGCATGCCACGGTGTGGGTAAACAGAACTGCTTTTTCGGCCCGGCCACAAACGTGTGTGGAGGAGGCCGCTCTTCACCGTATAAATGAGCTATCTGTTGCAACGTGCTTTTCTGGGCACTATAAAAAAGATGACTCATGTCAATGATGTACTTTTTGCTTTCATGCGGGTTTCGATTTCAAACACACACACGCAAAAAAAACTTTGGCGGCTAGATCACAGGCCCCAGAGGTCTTGATTTGTTCCGACCTGAATTAGATCTCTTGGAAAACTGTCGCACCGCAACTGCAGCCGTCGCCTGCTATAAAACATTTTCATTAGTCGTTTAGCCGTTGTGATTGTATCGCGTTGCTTAAAGAAACAGACGATCAAGAGAAGAGTCGCAGTAGCCTTTGAACGTTATATCCTCCAATTTCCCCTACTGAAACGACGTTGCCATCTTGGATGGCAGTGCGATGGGACGCCATTAGATTGTGTGAAACTAAACTAATTTGAGCTTCTGAACTTCAGAACGCATGCACAGCGGGTCACAAAACAATAGTTTTAATTGGATTAGAGTGTTAACAGATTTATGTCTCACTTGCTTTTTGATGTTGTTTATTATTGTTCGGCCTAATGTGACAAAACTTCTTTCACGCTCCCGCGACGCCTGATTGATGATGTGCGTAAGGTCTAGCTGAACCACGAGGCGGCATAGTCCAATGCAGAGCGAAGGTAAAATCACGGACTCGACCGACTTCAGGTTTATCTGCGAAATTTTGCGATTGTCAACGTACAACTTGCAGAAAACAGTCATTTCCAATATCGGATGGCGGCATTCAGCCTCGCGGTGTGCATAATTTCAAAACCTGTGAGTGACAGTTGGCGAGATGCCTCCTATTGCCGTGCCTTTCTTCACTTTCCACCCATCTAACGCTTCTAGCAGACATGGGTTCATTTTTCAAAGTGATTCGTCGCAGTTGTACGTTGCCACGGCGACGGTGGCGGCGGCGACATAGACAACAACAATAACAACGGGATATAACTTTGCTTTTGAGAAGTCTGTTGCCTTAAATT
The DNA here is from genome assembly GCF_030247185.1 of Malaya genurostris. Classification (NCBI taxonomy): domain Eukaryota; kingdom Metazoa; phylum Arthropoda; class Insecta; order Diptera; family Culicidae; genus Malaya; species Malaya genurostris. Next base: position 164,313,748 of record NC_080570.1, on the reverse strand, counting down.
ACACGCTCACTAAAAGCAACGAGCGTGACTTGTTCTCTGCGGGACCAGAGACTGTCAACCATTCGACCGTACAAATTTTCCACGTAAGGCACAAATTCAAATGTTCAATCCACTATAGAGATTTACCAAAACAATTTAAAGAGCGAAACCCCGACCCCCCCTGGGTTCCATAAATAATTGAAAATGATCGATGACCAAACTGCTCCCGTCGACAGGAACGCGTCTGATAAATACTGCATCACGTGCAGTCAATTAAAGTGACGCGTCGTCCCAGTGTCAGCTGTTAACATAAGAACATACACAAAAATTGAAATACGACAGAGCTTGTTCCGCGTTTCGGCTGAAATGACGAATGTGAGTTCAACAAGTACCGTGAAGGGTTAAATTGTCGGACTGACAACAGAAACATCTGTGTTTGGTCTCAGGCGTAGCAGGCTTCGATTATCTTTTTGAATTCCTCCAAAAAAGACAGTGCTTGCAAGAAAACCAAGCCGACTACTGCGATTATGATAATTGCAATATTATGCTCTGAACTCGAAACATTTAGCAACTGTACTGAAATTCAAGTTACTTCATTATTCTCAACGAATCTAGTATGTGACAATTTTGAAACCGATGCGCTAATTAGACATAACGCTCATAACGCTGAAGTGCCTATTCCTAACACGTTTTCAAATTATTTACGGACTCCAAACGAGGAAAAGCACATACAGACGAAAGTTTTTATTTTTTTTTTGGTTCTCTTCGTTCATCCAGACCATTTGAACTCAGTTGAATGCGTAATTCGTATTGGATAAATGAACAAACGCCGAAACCAAATCTACGCCGCCCTGATGAGATATAAATTACTTAACGCTCTGACAGCCTTCAAGTTAGTTTGTTGTGGAACGAACTTGACATATGTTTACTTTTCATAAACAGGCAACTTCAACTTTCATTGAGATTTTGACTAAGGAGTTTAAAGTCATAGATAAAGATCACTTGGAAGTCAAGTTGTTACGATACGATGTTTTTGTTTAAATTGTTTGGTATTATTAAACTTTGAATGAGTGAATTCTACCTTTGATTTTAACATCGCTCTTGATACAACTACATAGTTTCCTTGATTTATGTTGAACTGTCAATTTGCGTAAGCAGTTTAATATGTGCTGCTGACGCACCGATGAGACGTAGACGAAACGTAAAGGAATATTTCGACTGTATTCAAAAAGCAACAATGCAGCTTGGCGATGTGGTTTAAGATTTGGTAAGTTGATGAGCTCAATCCTCAATCTCAATATCAATCAATTTGCTTTATACAATAAATTGTCCATTATTAGTCAACATAAAACTAGTTACAGTTACTTAATTAGGTTGCATGAAGAAACTACCAGCTTTTCAGTTCACTGCAGCCATTAGGGTCTGTGCAAACTTTTCTTAACCGATTTAGCTATTTTTGTTGAAAATTTTCGATTATTTTTATAGTTGTAGCTTGTTGTTTATATTGAGAGAGTTCCTCTAGAGATACCAATACCTATCGATAGATTGCATTTCCGGACAGTTAGGTGGATTCATCTCTTTCCTAAACATCTTTGGAGTAGTGACAAAATGCCAAATTAGTTCTGAGAAGCGAGGGAGCGTCATGGCTCCGTTGGAATGGTATCAATCGCTTTGTTTATGCATTTTTAATGGTATAATTCCTTGTTTACCGTTCCGGTTGTGATGAAGCTTTGGCTTGCTCGACCATAGCTGCATGTTGCCGGCCAAATCAAATATTTTTGTGAAAACTTGACATTTTGCTTCAATATGAAATGCTCCTCTACGCCGTCCCGTTGCATGGCAGTATAAAAAGACAATCTACGTCCATTATCACCCACGAAAACTTCATCAAATATTCGCGATACAATTTACAATTTTTCATTATGGTTCGGTATACAATACGTCTGGTCTCCTCTGCAATATTTGCGTCCATCTTGTGGTTCCTGAGATCCGTTTTTGTTCCACTCCCAGCCTTTCTGGCTGTTGTCAAACGTGTATCAAAAGATTTAGCAGCGTTAAGGACAGGAAACAGATTTTTTAAAGGTTCCCTACCTGACAGATCCGGATTTTCATTGAGACCGCACACAAGGGTCATGTCTCCTGTATATTATATCTCCTATATAACTGATGTGGTGCAGCCACATAACCGAGCCAAGACCTAGCCAACCTAGCTTTGACCAGACCGGGCAAACGAGGCGGTTACAAGTTTGTAGGCACAAAGCCGCCGAGCCGACGCCAGTTGAGTCGGCCACCGACCCGCCGTCGGAAGCGGCGGCTTTTTGCATACAAACTTGTAACCGCCTCGTTTGCCCGGTCTGGTCAAAGCTAGGTTTCTTTGCTTTAGTTAGTTCCGAACGAGCGGTAGCGGCGAAATGGCATTCGGCGAAGTGGCTCATTCGGCGAAATGTCATTCGGCGAAATGGCTTTCGGTGAAACGATCCTGATCCTTTCCAGAGATATACGTATTTAGGTGTGCCCAGATTTTATCGCGAACAAGCCTTATCCTACCTATTTTGACACTGTTCTATTTTGGCAAATGTCGACGAAGCAGCATTCGGTGAAATGGTGATTTCAGCGAGCTCTTAAAAATAACACATGACCGGCTAAAAGTAAAAACCCGTTTAAGTATGTTTAAATGCACGAGCCGGATAAAATCCAGAAACAGACTTTGCAATGAAAGAATTGTTTAAAAACATCTTTTTTGCAAGAACCGGGCAGAGAAACTGTAAATGCAAAAACCGGACAAAAATTTATCCGGTTCTTCCAAAACAAATGTTCCGTTTTTTACATTCAAAATTTTTACCGGCTGCATTGCAGTCAAAGTTTGCAAAAAATATGTTTTTAAACGATGCTTGCTTTGCAAAATCCGTGTCTCATTTTTACTCTGGCTTTTATCCGGCTCTTGCACTCAAAAATACTTAAACGGGTTTTCCAAACTAAGTTACACTTATCCGACTTTTGCATTCATCCGTTCACATGTAATATTTAAAAAAAACTCTGTATTTGTCTCCCAGATTTTTTTTCATGCTGCAGAATGTTCTCGGTCAATTTTAGTATGAGTTTTCCATGCAACATACTCGTTTTTAGATCGGAATTGTTACATTAGAATTGAATAGAATTTTCGTTGCCAGTTTTCTGAACGTAAATCATAGTAAACTGTGACGATATTTCAAAAATAGCAGATCGTAGCAAACCTAGTCACTCCTATTTCACACTGTTATTCACAGTTTTCTAGAAGTTTCTGTTTTCGTAAATAACATGTGTAGAATCTACACACTTCGAAGTTAAATCGATTGAGTTTAAAAAAACGTCTAGGTGTCCAAGTTTTGTATTTTGAATATCGTTCGAGTATAGTTCTTTCTAAAACAGATCCTATTTCTGGATAAAAACTCATATTACGAACCTGAGTAGCAACGCAGTGATAGAAGAAAATTATGACTGCCGCAGCTGTGGCTTAAAATACGAGTGCGATAAAGATATAAATTCATAACAATTTTCTTGCGGTAGCTGGCCGCATAAAAAAACCAGAAGCCCCCAAGAGATAGTAACGCGTACCAATAAAAAAATTATTCAATTAAATTGTACTATCAGAACAAGCGCAATCTTTCTTCCCTCGTCTTCCGCAATGACTTAAGTGCGCTTTTATTCATTAGTCCAAGTGCACATCGAGGAGAAACGAAAAACAAAACAGAACAAAAAGACGTCACTCATAGTATCCGAAACAGTAAACTGGTAAATGAACAGAGAGGGCACGAGCGTGGCGTGGCACTTTAAAATCAGCTAGGGGAGATTCGGGCCATTCAATCGATATGATTCGAATCATTTCAAAACGGTACCGATTCGGAGCATTTTACCCCCAGTGCCCCCTTTTTCTAACATCGTTCGATTTTCCACGCTCCGATGAACATTAATCACGATAATGATCGCCGCATCGAGCGTGGGCGGTTCCGACCGATCAAGAGGAAACAAAATAAGTTCTGTTCATCCGCGCACTTCCCGTTGCTATGGGGATACGGCGGGTAATGACTACTTGGTTTGCCGAACGAGAGCTGAAAACGTCAGACTGTCGCACCGAAAAGAATTTCCTCATTAGCAGAAAAGTATGACTATAAACTATTTTTCGCAAATTGGGTGCTTGGCTGCAATTTGTCACCTTTCTTGTGCATCGGTCCCGAATAGAATCTTGCACTAATTTACTAATTAACGTCACTTTCGGCATGAAATATGGCCAAACCAGAGTAATCAGCAGTCCCGGTAACGTCTTCATTGCGACTCTCCGAAAATGGTTCCTGACAAAGGTCATCCCAACCGAAACCCACCCGCGATCGTCGACCAGCAACCACACAATGTATCAATCCGTTCGCAGCCGCAGCCGCTCAATTGATCGTTTCTGGTGCGTTTGCCTGGTGTGCGGGGGATGGCAGAAAGATATGAGCGATAAATTTAATCGAATTAACTAGCGATCCCTTCGCCTGGTTTTGGTCCAATTAGAAACAGCAGTGGAGTGAAAACTGACAGGCAAGGAAATTTCACACTTTTAACTGGAGCATTCTCGGAACGCACCCGCACCGCACCGCACTCAATCGTGGTGGAGAACGCCTGACCACGTCCTTCTCCATATCCGGTCCAGATGCCACATCGGCCTACTGGGATGCATTTATTTCATTGTCGTAATGCTGGTTGACTCATACTCTTATAGGGTGATCCGGTCAATGACGTTTGGAGTGCATTTTGGTATAAACAAAAACCTAAAACTGTATTTTAAAAACTACTGAATTCTTCTCTTTGACTAAAAACTGACTGCTTTTTTTCGGGTAGTTTTTGTTTCTCTGTTGAACCGTGAATACCTAAGAAGAAACAAATTAAAAATATTTAGGAGAATGAAATAGTGAAATTTATGCTTTTGAATTTTATTTTGTTTCATTAGCACTGAGGATCGCAGATTTGTTATTAGCTTGATAAGCTAGCAGCTGGCATCATCTCATTTGTTCTGATACTGATACTACTGATATTCAAGTAACGGCCGAAACCTGACCGAACTTACGAATGATTATTCTCGTAAATTTTCATAAACACCCATTATGTATCTAGAATAAGTTTTTAGGTTCAAATCAAATTTGCAAGACTCTATGACTTAAATAAGGATTTACATAATATTCATAATTTATTATTTCTGTACCACCGCATCGCTATCTTTACTGCTTTCTTCTTAATCTTTAGTAAGATAGACCATAAAATAATAATCGGTAAGTTTTGTGCAGTCCAAGTTCCAGTGGTATCGGACCACACAGAGAACCCGCAGATCACATAATTACAATATTGCAATTGTTGTTTCACGCCCTGGTTGTTTCAACTAAAATGTTATTGATTTAACTAACATATCTGTTGATTTTGACATAACCATTCAGGTAACCGAAATTGTTGTATTCAAATGCTGTCACTTGGCGGAGAACGAAGACAGCAAAAGGCAGAACAAAAAACCTCTTCATTTCACCAGAAGTGTTTCAATTGAAAATTTTCAATGGTACATGAACGTCATTTATGTTAGTTACGTAGTGGTCGTTTTAAGTAAGTGAAAATATGCAGAAGAATATATCAGTTAATTGTAAAACAAGTTTTCCATGTGTTAAATAGATATTCCTACAGTATAAATGATTTTATTTCATCTAAGAGTAATGTATTCTAGGACAGTTCATGTCAATGTTATTAAAACCGCTTAACGTTTAAAAATTTGCTGCTAAAGTGAAGTGGTACTGAAAGTGTATCTGTAGCATTAGGTTTACCAGCGAGCCATTCTGCAAGTGAAGAAAAAATTTCCTAATTCCCTGTGACCATTTTTCTGATGAGTTCTCTTTTGAGAATTGTAATCTTTTGGTTCATTTCCATATCCTTTGTGAGTTTAGTGATAAAGATATAAGCAGTTAATTAGGTAAAATTTCGTTGTTCAAGCAGTTAGCTGCCCCCGAAGAGGCTAACAGTAAACAATATTTATTGCAATTGGCGTTTTAAGTTCAAATAACTGAATAATTGGTTGAAACAACTGAGACATTTTTTTGCTTTCATGCATACAAGTAAATTTGCTGGGATTGTGTCTTTGCTCAATTGCACGAGTGACATCTCATTGAAACATTTCATTGTTCGCTCAGGGTGTTTGGCATTGCTCAACTGAAACGTTTCATTACTTGTTGGGTGTCATTGCTAAGCTGCCAGCACGATAAATAAAAAATGACAGGTTAGTTAAAACAACAGTCGATTAGTTGTACCAAATTTTAACCAACCAAAATCAGAAAAACAACTAATATTTTAGTTGTTTTGCGATCGCTGGCTTTTCCGTGCATGTGGAAATTGGTAACTACACGAATAAATTTTCTATTGCAAGCTCTACCTCAAGGAAGTCGTTTAGGGCCGTTTATGGTTTTACTTTTTCTCTTTGTTCATTCAACACCCAGATAAAGGCCTTATCAAGATTAACCTTTTTATAAAGACCTCAAATCATGCGTCTTTCTCTGATTAGATTCATACAGAATAGAAATAAATATCAACTCAAGCTTCCTTTTTAGTGAATGCGAATTACAACTGATCCCCAGTTTATCTTGAACTGCATCTCTGCTGACAACAGCTTTTTACGTCTTTACGATGCCAAATCTGGCCAAAAAAAATCGAAACAACTGGAGGAAGTGCAACAGAAGTTTTTCCAAGTCGTCCTGCACGATGAAAATGTCGCTCTCCATACCATTTTTACATTTTTACCGGAGACGAATCAGCCCCCTGCTAAAAGTCTCTTAAATAAAGAAAAATAACGAACTCTGTTTTTTTTCTAGATTCATATATTCTAAAATCGTTGCTATAGTTCTTTTATGATATTCCTGTGCAGAATGCTGTTTGAGGTATGTCTTGAGGTAAGTTTCATCATCCTGTCCCACACAATCGACGAACTTCGTCGGCATTTTCTTGTACAGCTGGAGATTATCGTAATTGTCTTGTTTATCGTAGTCACCATCTGATTATAAAACGATGATCCAGTTAATCCATTTTCCCTCGATTCAGTCATCCTGGCTGTCGATAATCAGTCTACGAACACTTGTACGAGTATTATATTCGTGACAGCTGATTTGGCCACATTCAATTGCTTAGTCATCTTACCATGCGAATAGTTCGAAATTTGACGATGCGCGAGCAAAATTATGACATGCTGCTCCTCTTTCTTAAGATGCCGTTTGCACAACTGAAGAGTAAATATAAAAAAAAAAATAAACAGGCATGTTGCTACACACCTGCTACTGAGTGGAAATACTTAATCACCACGTCAAATATTTCGCAGACTGATGAACGTATCAATTTTTTGCGATATTACAAGCTTTTAAATCGAAGATGGTGTCGAAAGAAAAGCAAGTGCGAGAAGCAATTGTGTGCGGGCGCAATGGAAATCCAGATCTGTCAGTAAGATAACTTGCAAAAAACATGGTTTTCCTAGAAGCACTATAATGCTCTTAAATTTTTCGATGCACGTTTGACAGCAGCCCGGGATACTGGAAACGGAACAAAAATGGATCTCAGCAACCACCAGAAGGACACGAAGGTTAAGCAAATATTGCAGATGAGATTAGATCTTTCGGTACGTACTGTGGCTAAAAACATAAAAATGTCTTCTTCTTTTGTGCGTACTCCCAAGCAACCGACAAGGTATGAAATCATTCAAGGTGAAAACTGTACCTGTACCGTAATGATAAACAGAATGTAACTATTAAACCCGGACTCGCACATTTTATTCCAAATATTTGATGACGAAACGGCGTTGATGAGCATTTCAGGACGATGAAAAAGGCAGAATTGAAAAACAAATTAGGTTTGGAAGGCAATATGCTGCTGTGCTCGAGCCAAAGCTTCTAGTAATGAAGATACAACGATAATCAATGAAATATACCGCGAACAATTTCTAAAGAAGCGATTGTCACCATTCCAATGCAGCCATGATGCACTCTCGATATTATTTATTTATTTATTTGGAACAGGGAAAAGCCCACTGGAGTAGATACTTATTAAGTCTCTCTCTCTCTCTCTCCAGCAGGCATAAAACCTATTCATCTTTTGTACTAGCATATTATTCACATCAAAATGATACACTAATTAATCATAATTAAATACAAGATACATCTACAAATATAATATACTTAAATACGAGAAACATACGAATTATAAATAATGTCATTCATAAGTCAAGTTTAAAAAAATGAAATTAATGAGCATCTGAGAGTAGTACGAGATAGATTAAAATTAAATGAAGTAAAACAACGATAAAATATACGGATCATGCTTGATACAGGTTCATTCTTCGCATAATTCGTTCTAGGGAGACAAGAAAAGAATTATTCCGAAGAGTTCTGCGTCTGATATTCATATCGAGTTGTCCGAGAAGGCTGGAGCAGTCGATGTTTCCCCGTATCAAATCGGAAACAAACATTGCTTTCGAAGCATTGCGTCGATCACTAAACAACTCAAGTCCAATTAGATTACATATAAGTTCGAATCTGGGAAGTTTCTGGGGGTCTCTCCAAGGCAACCGACGTAAGGTAAAACGGACGAATTTATGCTGCACAGTTTCAATGCGTTGTGCCCCGTTATGGTAATATAAGGTGATCACACAACTGCAGAAAACTCAAGAACAGAGCGAACCAGGGCGATATATAATGTTCTAGAGGCAGTGTATGTTATTGAATGATTCCGTCATTCGGAAGATGAATCCGAGTTATTTGGTGTGATTTGGCATCTTGTCACTACGGCAAAGATGTTTTGGAACGGTATAAAAAGAATGGGGTCCATGTCGTACCGAAAGAGGCGAATCCACTTAACTGACCGGGGTTGTGACTAATATTGGGCTATCGCGAAGAGTGAACTCCCAAAATATAAACAACAAGCTGCAATTTAAGAAAAATTTCGAAAATCTTAGACAAAAGCAGCTTAATCGTTTCCAGAGATGTAACGGTAATTATTTTTAGGTTCACTAATAGTGCACAATTAAAAGAATAAAAATGCATCTTGGATTCAACTAACAGCAAAATTTGTTTTATTCCAAATTTCATCTGTCCACAGCAGGGCTTGTATTGTGAATCCTCAAACGAACGAAGCAACAAAAAATATCTGCTGTGAACACTTTGCTTGACATAGCTGAATGAGAGACCTATATTAGAGAGAAACTGGATGCGTGAGAGTATATGTTACTGAGCAGACCAATTCCCCTTGCCAAGTAAACTGTCTGTGCTCTCAGTCTCAGTTAACACATGAACTAAGCAATCCATGACAATGTAATGAAATGAAGGGTTCGCTCTCGTTAGTATTGTACGAGAAAGAAGACCTTGCCTCACGGTGTGCTACAAGACGCGAAGCAAAGTCATATAGGCAGTGTTTACGGTTTATTTTTAAAAAGTAGGTTTACAGAAATCATTTTTAACATAATGTTCGCATTCCAAGACCAAATTTGATCACATTTCAAACATACTTTAAACATTTTATAGCAGAAGTTTTGCATTTGAGCCCATTTTCAAAACGATCAATTTGTTTCTTGGCAGTTTACACTGTGTATATATCCGAGAAACACTAAAAGCAATGTTCTTTAAGTTAATATTCATCGGAACTAAAAGTTATGAAACTAGTTTCCTCATAGGCATCTACAATATGAGAACCATTCATCAAATGCTAACCTCATGAAGCATAGGTCTCAGCAAGCGGGCATATTCATGAACTAATGAACGAACGAAGCAGCTCTCCTGGCTTGGGTTGCGCTGTGAATTCTACCTGACATACGAATGTGTGTGAATAGCACAGATGGTGAAATCCTTTCGTTCATATTCGTTGCTTCAATTTGCAAGCTCTGGTCCACAGTTTGTCGCGAACAATCCTTATTCCAAATTACTCATAGTATGCTGTGAAGTAATATTAACAACTCACTCGTAATTTTACTCAACTAGCATCATGAATAAACTTATAAAATAAATTATAAGTTATCTATAAGATCAAATCTTAAAATTAAAGAATGTTCCAGAAAGTATGGACGCACTTTGATTTCGCTGTAAATAATTCACAAGTGTTAGATATTCAATTTTATTCGATATACTGATAATATTAGACTACAAAAACAGAATATTATTCTCAACATTTGCTACTTAGCCATTGTAGACTAGCTGGCGCACCTTCTTGCGAACGTTCCTCATTAAATTCCGTACAGACTTCTTGGCGATAAGTTTTGACACTTTTTTCCAATCTTTTTCGAACTGTTGAATGGTTTCGGCTGCCGAGACATGTTTCCTAAGATGTGCCTTCGTTAATGCCCAAAATTCCTCAATTGGTCAAAGTTGTGGGCAATTTGGTTGATTCATGTCTTTTTTGGGACGACGACATTTTTGGTAGTATACCATTCTACCGTTGATTTCGAGTAGTGGCAAGAAGCAAGATCTCGCCAGAAGATAACAGGATCCTGGTGGCTTCGAATCATGGGTAGAAGTCGTTTTTGTAAACATTCCTTGATGTATATTTCGCTGTTCATTGAAGCAGTGATGATAAGGGGTTTGGAAAGCTTACCACAGCTACAAATTGCTTGCCAGACCACAGCTTTCTTATCAAATTTTTCGACTTCAACCGATGTCTCGGACTGGTTTAACACTTGCGCTTCTTGCACCGTATAATATTGTGGTCCCGGCAAGGATTTGTAATCGAGTTTCACGTAGGTTTCGTCGTCCATGATTATGCAGTTCAAATTTCCAGCAAGAATCGTATTGTACAGCTTTCGAACACTCGGCCTGATCGATGCTTCTTGTTTCCGACTACGTTTTGGTTGTTTCTGCTTCTTATAGGTTCGAAGATTCAAACGTTCTTTAGCACGAAGAACATTTGACTTCGAAGTGCCCCCTTTTGTTGGCCACATTCCGAACTGAAACTTCCTTCTTTTGCTCGATCGCCTTCAGTATACGTTTATCCAACTGAGGGTTAGCAGGACCTTTTTTCCACCCGTTTTCGGTTTATCCTCAAAGGTGTTTATCCTCACCGAACTTCCTGATTGCATTTCGCACGGCTTTTTCGCTTACTCCTTCCATTTTTGCTATCTTTCTCAGTGACAGTCCGCGTTCTGTGCACCATTTGTACACAATTTTTCGACGTTGTTCTGCTGAAAGTCCACGCATTTCGAAACAAACTAATGAAAACGAATAAACAACTGCACAAGTGGTTAGAGAAGAGTGTAAACAACAGGACGCAGTCATAAAAAATCACAGATTCTGAACCACTGTTTGTTTAGAGTGTAATGCTCACATGTGTAAATTTTTATAACAATCTGTCAAGTGATTATCGAGATGGCTTCCAAGAAAGAAGTGCTTCAACGAAAAAAATTGTTCGCGGTTCTTGAAAATCCAGACTAGTCGCACAGGTGGATCGTGAAACAGTTGAGACTCGACAATTCGACCGTGATCCAACAAAAGCGGAACAAATGCAAAGAAAAGCAACCATGGAACGCAAGGAAGGTAAGGGATTACTTCAAGAAACACCTAACCTTTTGATTCCGGACTAAGTCAAAAAATACCAATTTGCTCGTCTGGCTCATTCAACAGACAATGAAGAGGGCGAACTTCGTACCTTCAAGGTAACGAAGGGGTCTAACCAAACAAATATACAGAATACGATGGCCACGTGTGATCGAGTGCAGCCGTAATGAACGACAAGACGTACATTGAAGCGGACACCATAGAAGTATCAGTAGCAGACGGTTTAAAAAATTGCCAAGAAGTTCTTTATACAGCAAGCGATCTGTGGGTGCGGTGCCTTGTGATTAAATGTTTTGACCAGATTCGGCATCATCTGGTTGTTGCACAAAATTTGAGTTGTGCGGGCATTCATCCTAAGAGAGAAGGTTGAATAAACCAACTTTGAAAAATTTTAGCTAATTTGTGCTTGATTCCCTGATAGCCAAAATAATTTTTTCGAGTGAAGTCCCCATTGCTCTTTATTCAAAATATAAAAAAATCGAATAGCTTCGCTATACCTGCAAAAAATCCCTCAAATAAAGCATTATCAATTGTCAGTGGGGTCATAATTTGTGGGGCCACCTGCCACCCGAGCCAATTGGTTTTGATTCTTGATCTGGAGACGACTGCCAGTGGTTGCAACTAGTCAACCAAAAAACCAACGATTCAGTTCATCAGCACACCATTCAATATATTGTACACGTTGTAATCAAGCTTCCATTGTGTTGCTTCAGCCCAACTCCCCATTGCAGCACCATGTACGTACGAGTAACTAGTAAGTCAGTCTCCCGGATGTTAGCCGAATCATGAAGCAGATGTTGCGATGGGTGCACAAAAATTACACTCCCCGAAAAGGATAATATACAGAGCGAGTAAGAACAAAAGCCATCAAAATAGTGCCAACTCACCCGACATGATGCTGCCAGTGTTGTGCCCCCCGGACGACTGCAGCAGACCAGCCGACGGCGTTCCGGCCGTAGTCGTTACTGGCGACGTTCCGTTTCCAACCGCCGCAACCGCCGTGGGGTTGATGAACGATGTCTCGACGCTATTATCTTCGAAGCTGTTGTTGCTGCTACTGCTGTGGCCATTGAAATTGCAGCTTTTCGATAGTGCGCTAACACCCTTTCCCCCACCACCACCGCCAGATGGCACACAGCTTGTTCCGATGCCACCGGAAGAACTTTTCTTCGATTTCCACAGCTTCATCGTCGTTTATCTTTTGCTATTTCGTTTTGGCACCAATTTTTTGTTTTTTTCAAATTCTGAACCGTGGGAAAATAACTTTTTATTCTGATTTGTCTGGTTTTTCACTTTTCCTTCTGTTTGCTTTGGTATATTTTGGTAAACACGCAGACCACCGACGCCAGATGAAAAATCAATCCGTCACCAATTGAGCCCCTCGAAAAGTATAATTACCACTTTTGTTTTATGAGCACTAATTCAAACACTGCACAAGTGACACATCTCCACTGATTGTTATGAAATTCCACCCACTTGGTCGTCGGGTCGGGTTGAAATTACACCGAGTTTTTGCTGATTTCCGTCGCCATGCTGCCCACCACTCGCCGTCGGGTTTCGCCAGTCGTAGGCCACTTTACTATAAGCTGAATGAACTGAACGGAACAACGAAATTTGTTTTACCAACGTAAAGTCCTGCAAACAACATATTGGCCCCGTAAACCGTTGAAGCTCGGTCCATTCACCAGTCAAGGACTGACTGACAGACTGGGCCGTGTTTGGCAGCTAGATGCGCAAACTTGCTCACCGCCGTCTTGGATGGTTTGTAGTTTTTTTTTTCTTATTTCATCTGCTCCCTCTGTCCCGTGATGTTTTCACATAATTTTCCAAGCGCCGAAAATCTATTTTTAAGACCCTTCCCGATAGAAGAAAAATCACTGCGCTTCAATCGTGGCCGCCTTCGCTAGTGAACACCGCACACCCCTCTGTGGTACCAGTCCCCTCCTCAAGCAGTCCCACTGTCGTCACTGAGACCATGGGGAAAGGCGATTTCATAATTCCTCTGGTGCGGTAAAAACCGTCAAGATTGCGGAGTGTTTTTTTTTTATTTTTTGATCACTTCTGAGTACGGGTTTTCCAACGAACTTTTATTTGGACGTTAATTAACTCCCCGATTGGCCATGCTCCCCATACTACGCATCTCGCGTCAAGTTTTCTTCGGGCGAGAGGAGCGAAACACGACGTTTAGGTTTGTGTGAGACGCAGTGTGCCTTGAAGAATAAAAAAAAACGTTCGTTCACATTTGAAAATGGGCGTAATTTCGCCGCCAAAAATCCAACGACTGAAGGTTCGGTCTAATTACTCGTTAAATTACACCAGTGGAAATCTTGAACTACAACAAAGTTGTCCGATTTTCTCTAACAGACCGAAAAGTCGATTATCGTTATTACCGAAGCGAATGTTTGACCGGCAGCCGTCAAAATCGTAAACTTAGTATTTGCCATGGAATTCAGGAGAAATCCCAAGTAGTTTGCATGCAAGCAGCTTGTTTAGTAAGTATTATAGCTCGACATTGGTTCTATTGTTCTGCAGAATTTTTGATCCGATATTAAAATTAGTAGAACGGGTAGTAGATCAGCGGAGTTAAGTGACTTTCCAGACTTCATCGTGAGAATAATAAGTGACACTGAACCGAATGTACTTAACATTTCGTAACTTCGGAATTGGAATAATTGTTCAAATAAGACATCCTTACATTCAAACTTGGGCTAGTAAAACAGGTCCGACAATCTCGAAAGAAATCGGAATCACTTCAAACCATTTTAGGATGAATTTCGGAGCCGAGAATCATGGAACCATTTGCCAATTGAGAGCTGTAACTCACGCCCTCGGCATCATAGAGCAAAAGCAGTGGGCCTTATTGAACATAGTGTTGCATAAAAAATCCGAAACTTCGTAATATAAATGGTAATGGAATTAATTAGCAATAGAGGAGAATAATTTTTATTTTTCATTCACTCAGAGCCTTCCATTTACTAACGTAAATCGAGTTAGATCGCATAAAAAGTTTACGTAATTTGAAATTTACTTCGTAAAAAATTTGTACAGTGAGTGTTGCGAAACCTTATCATATGAATATTTTTGGTATGGATTTTAAAAGAACATTGTTTGGTGCCATTCCGAAATCCAATATGGCGATTTCCAGTTTATTGATATTCTTTTGAAATCCGTTTATTGATATTCCTTGAAATTCGGCGCCGAAAAACGATGTTTGGGGTCGTTCCGAATTCCAAGATGGTGACTTCCGTTTTGCTGTTATTTCTTGAAAGCCCTACAAATGAGTATTTTTGGACCGAATTTAAAGAGTAGATACTGCGAAATGATGTTCGAGGTTATTTCGATATCGATTACAGCGACTTCCGGTCTAGTGATATTTCTTGACACGTCTTGCATATGGGTATTTTTGGAACTTATTTGAAAAGTGAATGGTCCGGATTACTGATATTTCTTGAAAACCCTTACAATAAAGACTGTCCCAGAAAGTATGGACGCAATCAAAAACCGCTGCCATTTCGCAATGGTTCAGAATCTGTCAATTTTTATGACTGCGTCCTGTTGTTTACACTCTTCTCTAACCACTTGTGCAGTTGTTTATTCGTTTTCATTAGTTTGTTTCGAAATGCGTGGACTTTCAGCAGAACAGCGTTGAAAAATTGTGTACAAATGGTGCATAGAACGCGGACTGTCACTGAGAAAGTAGCAAAAATTGAAGGAGTAAGTGAAAAAGCCGTGCGAAAGGCAATCTGGAAGTTCGGTGAGGATAACACTTTTGAGGATAAACCGAAAACGGGTCGAAAAAAAGGTCCTGCTAACCATCAGTTGGATAAACCTCTGCTTCATCACCTCTGTTTCAATGAACAGCGAAATATACATCATATACATCAAATATACATTCGAAGCCACAAGGATCCTGTTGTCTTCTGGCCAGATCTTGATTCTTGCCACTACTCGAAATCAACGGTAGAATGGTATACTATCAAAAATGTCACTTTCGTCACATGAATCCACCAAATTGCCCACAACTTCGACCAATTGAGGAATTTTGGGCATTAACGAAGGCACATCTTAGGAAGCCGAAACAATTAAACACTTCGAAAAAGATTGGAAAAATGTGTCAAAACTTGTCGTCAAGAAGTCTGTACGGAATTTAATGAGGAACGTTCGCAAGAAGGTGCACCAGCTAGTCTACAATGGCTAAGTAGCAAATGTTGAGAATAATATTCTGTTGTTATAGTCTAATATTATCAGTATATCGAATAAAATTTGAATATCCAAAACTTGTGAATTATTTACAGCGAAATCAAAGTGCGTCCATACTTTCTGGGACAGTCTTTATCACTTGAAACCATTTCTGGGTGAATTTAATATTTAAATTAATTCATATACTTTTTTTTATATAAGTATATTTGGAACGGATTTGAAAAGTAGATGTTTCGGTTTACTGATATTCCTTGAAAACCCCTACAATATGAGTAAGGATTTTCTATGAATATCAATCAACCGGAGGTCGCCATATTGTATTTCGGAACAACCTCAAACATTGTTTGCTTGCATCTTATCGTCTAATCCATTCCAAAAGTATCCCTTTTGAAATAGTTTTCAATAAATATCTGTAAACCGGAAAGCAGCATCTTGGATTTCGCAACAATCGCAAACATCGTTTTTCCATATCTAAACATCAAATCCGTTCCGAAAATATCCATATTTTGCAAGGTTTTTCATGGAATAATCCACAGGAGCCGCCATCTTGGATTTCAAAAATACCTCGAACATCGTTTTCCGGAATCTACTCTTCAAATCTATTCCAAAAATACCCACATTGTAGTGGTTTTTATGGAATATGAATGAGCCGGAAATCGTTTTCATTTTATGAAAAAATCCTCTTTTTACGAAGTAAGTTCATAAAACAAGTTTACGTTATTTGGAATTTAGTTCGTGAAAAGTGTTACGTAAAAGGAAGTAACGTAAAAAAAAGTGTACGTAAACGAAGGTTTAGGTGTATGGGGTTCGTGAAAATCGATGCAACTATTTCTAAGAAACCGATGAGTTTCATTGTCCACCTTTTTGGCCGATATCTCCGAAATGTCTGAAACCGAATATCTGGAAGCGAATGGTCAAGAAGGACATCGATTGCACATCATTACTGAGGCCTACAAATTCATGCGATGTGATGTTTTTTTTTTGTTTCAGAATTTGCCGCGTTTAGTGTCTTACCCGACCACACTCAACAACCCGTAACTCCAAAGCCCGAAGTTGGAACCGGAAAAATCAATAGTATTCTATGAGGCAAGACAAGCTATCATCACACACATACAGTACCGTATAGTGTTGAAAATAAGAGAGAATATTTTGAAAAATTATTATCAGAATCTGTGATTTTGGAGCTTAAACGCAGATACGCCACGTGAGAAGGAACTACTACTTTTACTCTGAGTCCGTCAGAACAAACCAAAATTTCAGGGAAAAGTTCCAAAAACCGAATGAGCAGTGTCTGGAGAACGGTTCCGGTATTTGGACTTTGAGAAGTGGTTCAATTGATGTTGAAAATAAAATAAATCGTGAGTTTTTCCATTAGCCTGTGGTAGTTTGCAAAGAATAGAATTTGATCAGAATTTCTGGCTACCGCCTTTAAAAGCCTTATTTTGTCAGACAATATTTACAATATCATTTGCGTGGGGATTCAGTCGATTTCGGGTCTGATCAAGACCCGAATCTTATTGTTAGACATTTGACCAATAATTGTAACACCCCAAAAACAACAAATCAGAGTTCTGATCTCCAATAATCTTCAAACAGATGAACCTTTTTAAAACTAGAAGGATTTGCCCCATTGGATTGCTCTAGCTATTGATGTGGAACAAGGTTGCCAAAATTTTGAATGACTGATAATTCCTTTAAAACGGTTCAATCAGTCGTCATAATACTAAATTCTCGATAATTGTACATCGATTTGAACGAGCCAGCGATTTGTATGAATATAAAAAAATATTTTGAAACTTGTTTCTGCAAAAAAATTTTGAAACTAATCTTGATTAGTTATCTAATTCTTCCAATTCCCAAGCTTATCAAAGACACAAGCGAATTCGTAAAAGTTTCATTTGATCAAAGCAAGCCTGTCAGAGAATGCCACCGTTTTGTATCGCTTCTCGTGACGTATGCTGCCTGGTAGCAACGTTCCCCTGGCAACCTTCGACTGAAGCATTAGCTATCATTTCACAAGATTCGAGCGCTCAGTTGGTGCAATAAAATTACAAATCGAAGTAAATTTGACTGAGCAGCACTGCCCATACTTGCATATCAGTCCCATATGGAAAATCGGCATGTCGAGAAAAAGACGATCAAAATTTAATTTCCGAAATTCCGACATGAGTTGATATTTTTTCACATTTTACTGAACAAACCCTCAACTTTTATTGCAATTTCTGAGAGTATATTGAGGATAGATTTCATTCCTCAAGCTAACTCAAAATTGGCGAAAATCGATATGGGACTGATATGTGAGTATGGGCAGTGCAAGTGTTCCAAACCTGACCACTTTTCCCTTTATAAAATTTGGAACAAAGAGTTCCACATAGTAATTTTGGTTGCTCGCCCGACAGTGGAAGTTCATCTTCAAAGTTTATGAATCTTTCCGATTTGCCTAAATAGCTTTTTGGCGTCGGTAGCGGTTGCTAAGTATAAAATCAGGATCTACAATGAAATAAGTCCACCAAACAGGTAAGCCATCCGTGAGACATCTACTGGTTCCATTTTTGCGAAAAGCGAGTGACAAAAACTGAAGATCCTAGATCAAGGTGCCGATTATTGAATGGTTGTAGAGGTTTAAACATTTCAGTCGTTGCATCAAGCGACGACCTAACACCCTGCCCTGATAAAACCACGTGAAATGCCTCGAGCATGCATACTTTTAGTACTATCGACGCATCTCTTGTTTCTGAGTTCACAATCCGAATTGTTTGTACAGACACCCTTAGACTAGCTTTTGTTACTACACCTAAAGATGATTTAATAATTGGTCAGAGAAGTTATGATATTAAATAGAAAATGTGTCTTTATCCATTCGAATCCATGCGTAGAAATATTCCCAATCAGTTGGTGAACAAAAATTACAAATTAAAATAAATTTGACTGAGCTGTAACAGTTCAAAACCTGACCACTTTTCTGTACGTTTACTTTCTTTAAACAGTTACAAAATAGCTGCCCGAGTATTAATTTCGTTTTCAAAAATTTCTCACGGAATGAAGAGTAGTGTTATTTCTACCTTTCTGTGAAATTGTAACATCGATACTAGAAGTGTGCTTCCAGCGATTTGCAGAATATTACACCACCAGTAGATTTCGGATAGAAATGTTAGATTTCCTGTGCCTATGACACTATGAAAGCTTGAGCTTCAGTCAATAACATTGCGTAATATTAATGATTGTTGAAGACAAGTTCAGAAAGATAGATGTGATTTTTTACATTAAATACTAGGAAGATGGAGAAGCTTGTAGTTCGCAACGGACAAAAATTATAATAATAAATATTGAATCAGTTTTTCTCAATGATGAAAACAAAAAACACTTAAAAATCTTTCCATCCCACGTGAATGACCGTCTTTTCGATGTTCTCAGATGTGGTCGGCTACACAATCCATAAGTGCAATTTCTAAAATATCTTGTTACTGTCGATACATCAATACTTTGTTTAAACAGACTCGGTTTGCTCTTCAATTTCACCATTTCAGATAATTTTCATGCCTGCTTAACAGTTCAACTTGAATTGCTGTGCTACACTAGTAGTTTTAAAAGCAAAAATTGGTTTTCCAACCAAAGCACAAAACGACTAGGCGTAATATTTTTCTCATAACTTTTCCTAAATCTTCTCTGAAATTAGGCCCTTTTCGAAACATCTCGATCAAAAACACCAACATTCAACCTTTCACGATCGGTTTCGTGCTCGACCAGTGTATGTTTATTTCACTTTCCGTCGGTTCGCCATCGTCAATCACCGCCACCGAATGAACAGTCTCTGATGGCCAACCCTCTCCACACTTCACATTATAGGAAGACAAATCCGCGCACATACAACAGTTGTGACACGCCGTCCGTGACAAGATCACCAACACACCTGTGCCGTGCACCTCACTTTTTACGACAATTTGGTAACTCTTTCGCGGATTTAATCATTTCACTTTGACATCAGAACCAACAATAAACCGTAGATTTCTCAACAATCATAATAAAATCTTTCGAAAACAGTGCATTTAACGAATAAAATTTTTATAGTTCAACGTACACAACTACAAACCCGTATAGACCGCAACCGCCTGTCGCCCCGAAAAACGTCAACAGTAACCAAGTACCGAAAATGATATGAGAGAACCGTAGCTAGCACACCGCCGAAAGTAGCGCCGTATCCAACTGCCGGATTCGAAATGCGAGGATCGGACAGCGCTCTCGATGGAGATCGGAGCGTTCAATATTTCCACTGCCAAAAAGAAAGAAAAAAAAGCCAACACGAAAATGCGCGAGCTGTCATACACACAGCACTCAGTGAGCCGGGTGAGTGCAGAAGAGAGTATCTAACGATTTTCCATCGTTTAGTCCTGCCAGCCACCCATTCGAGTGCAACACCAGCAGCTGCTTCGATGTGGCGAGCGTGAGTTACTCTTCGCTCGGGGCATAGGGAAAATTCCACCACGAGATACTGAGAGAATGAAAAACGAGTGATGGTGCTTTCTGTTGTTTATGACTAGGTAGCATCGTTTTTTTTTGTTTTGGTATGATTATTTTATCGCACAAAATAATCAATCAGTGGATAAGTTCTTTTCCTTCCGAACCAAGCAAAACCTTGAAGTTAGGGTCTTCTTTACGTTGGCACGCAGAATAATATTTACTCTAATGTCGTTTTCGCTTGATACCAAACCTAACCCAGTTTTCACCCTAACTGCTGTCAAACCATTTGTTAGCTAGTTTCGAACCTAGTTTCAACGTTGTTGAACTGAAAATCGAGTCAGTTTCGAACCTGGATTTTGTATCAGGTTTGCTCAAATCCCCGTTGCTAAGTGCGGAATAAACAAAGTTTCATCAAAAGTGTTTGTTTGATGAAACTACCCTGGGTCATTTTCAGTTTTCTCAAGCGAAAACGACATAAAATTATAGATTTGATCAGAATGTTTGTATAGAACACGTTTAGTTTTTTTTTTGCTAGAAATTCTATTCCAATTTGGAATAGAGGTACAATCTCATAACTTAATCGGCCCATACAAGTTCAGTTTTCCGGACAGTTCAAATGAACCTTGAACGGAATAAATAACTGAACAGTTATCTGAACTGAACGTGTGTGGCGTCAGGTCAGGTCAGAGGCACGTTATTCTGATTAAAAGAAAACTTTGGACTGAAACTGAGCTCAAGAGCTCCAGTAAAAAAACCGGACGAGTTCGTATCAAAGTTTTGTTCCATAATTCAGATCTAGCATTCGTATCGTATAAGGAGTGTATCGAATTGTATAAGGAGTGTATCGAAAATAAGCTATCCACCAAATTTTCTTTCAAATTATGATAAAAAACGATACTTAAACTAAAAATTGATCCTTTATCGTACGAGGGGAAATTTCAGCATAATTGTTTTGAACTCCTGCATGTTCCCAGCTGCCTTACCAGTCTTCTTGAAGACCCTCTTCACGATTGCCCAGTAACGTTCGATGGGTCGAAGCTGAGGGCAATTTGGTGGATTGATATTTTTCTCAACGAAATTCATACCCTTTTCCTCAAGCCAAATGAGAGTGGTTTTGGCATAGTGAGCAGACGCTAAATCCGGCCGAAACAGTGAAGGTGTACTATGCTTCTTATATAAAGGCAGCATATTCTTATGGAGACACTCAGATCGATAGATTTCTGCATTTATAGTTCCGGTAGTATAAAAAATGGTTGACTTCAAACCACAGAAACATATTGCTTGCCATACCAGTACCTTTCGACCGACCTGTCCGCATCGCTCACATCCTCCCCACAGTACGACAGTAAAGTATTGTGGACCTGTAAGGGTTTTTGAGTCCTCCTTTACATAAGACTCATCGTCCATCAAAACACATGCATCCGGACACTACAAAAGACGCGAATACAATTTCCGGGCCCTTGTTGCTGCTCGCTTCTTTTGTTCTACACTTTGTTCCGAGATTTTCTGCTTTTTGTAGGTCTTCGTCTTAAGCTGGATCATTCCGACACTCGTTCTTGCTTTTTTGGCCAAATCACGTATTGACATTGATTTGTTCTTCATGATTAGAGATACCACTTTCTGATCCAGTTTCGGGTTGGAAGAACTGGGTTTTCTGCCTCTTCCTGGTAGCTCATCCAAAGAATAGTGTTCCCCAAACATATTAATGATGGTTTTAACATTGGCATGCTGAATTCCAAATCGCTTCGCCAATTTTTGCATGGTGATACCCTTCTCACTTAGCCATGTATTCAGAACCTTAATTTTCACTTCCTTTTCAATACGCGACATTTTGAAAACGCAGAATTTCAACCGCACAAACAAGTTAACAAACGAAAGCTGACAGCCAAACGCGCAGCATGCTGTGATCTGAGCATAAAAAACCATCACAAATACATACGTACAACACAAATGTATGTGGATAGCTTATTTTCGATGCACTCCTTAAAAATACTGAAAATACAAAATAGAAGGCAAACGACAAAAGATTCTACCATAATCAGACAAAAAGTAGAAAACTAAATACAAAAGGCAGATGAGAAAAGACTCTGCAATATATAAAGCATTTTTATAAAGGAAACGGAGAGGTTAGAGCAAATAAAAAGCAACAAAGTATAAATCACAAGCATTTTCCGTATAACAGAAAAAAATTGTTATATAATAAGATATTTCTAGCAAATTTTCTAACATTTATTCCAGTTCCCAACCCCCCCTCCTAGTGCCGTGCGTTACTTTTTTGTGAATCATAGGCATTACGAAGCGTTACATGCGTTACTTTTTGTAAGTTACTTTTGAGTAAGTTAGGCGTTACTTTTTTGTAGGTTATAGGCGTTACGAAGCGTTACTTTTTTTTGTAAATTATAAGCGTTACGCAGCGTTACATTCGTTACTCTTTTGTCAATCATAGGCGTTTCAAAGCGTTACTTTTTAGTAAGTTATAGGCGTTACGAAGCGTTAAATGCTTTGCTTATTATTACATTATAGGCGTTTTGAAGCGTTACATGCGTTATTTTTTTGTAAGTTATAAGCGTTACATGCGTTACTTTTTTGTGAATCATAGGCATTACGAAGCGTTACATGCGTTACTTTTTGTAAGTTACTTTTGAGTAAGTTATAGGCGTTACATGCGTTACTTTTTGGTAGGTTATAGGCGTTACGAAGCGTTATATGCGTTACTTTTTTGTAAGTTATAGGCGTTATGAAGCGTTACATGCGTTCTTTTTTTATGAGTTATAGACGTTACGAAGCGTTACATGCGTTGCTTTCTTGTAGATTATAGACGTACAAAGCGTTACATGCGTTACATTTTTGTACATCATAAGCGTTACTTTTTTGTGAGCCATAGGCGTTTTAAGGCGTTACTTTTTAGTAAGTTAAAGGCGTTACGAAGCGTTAAATGCTTTGCTTATTATTACGTTATAGGCGTTTTGAAACGTTACATGCGTTACTTTTCTGTAGGTTATAGGCGTTACGAAGCGTTATATGCGTTACTTTTTTGTAAGTTATAGGCGTTACGAAGCGTTACATGCTTTACTTTTTTATGAGTTATAGACGTTACAAAGCGTTACATGCGTTGCTTTCTTGTAGATCATAGGCGTACGAAGCGTTACATGCGTTACATTTTTGTACATCATAGGCGTTACGAAGCGTTACATGCGTTACTTTTTTGTGAGTCATAGGCGTTTCAAAGGCTTTGCTTATTATTACGTTATAGGCGTTTTTAAGCGTTATATGCGTTACTTTTTTGTAAGCTATAAGCGTTATGCAGCGTTACATGCGTTACATTTTTGTGAATCATAGGCATTACAAAGCTTTACTTTTTTGTAAGTTATGGTCTGGCTAAATCCATCAGTCAGACCGCAGATATAAAAATACCTGTCAGACGGAGTGTTAAACCGTTTCCCACACAAACAATACCAATATAATCCGTTCAAGGATGAAACATGCGCCACACAGTCACTGTGAATTCGTGCAACATTCGAAGAAGCGGTCCCGACGAAGCAAATCGAGGGAGCGCCAAAATTCATATTCTAATTAAAGACTGCGCCCAAACACTGTGGTTCTAACTGACATTGAGATTTCCATGCCCGGTGAAAAATTAACGGCGGCCCTAGTGAAAGATGGGTGGCCAACACGTTTCCTGATGAAAACAAAACACTATGTAAAAGTGATTCACACGTAGCATCAGGGGACTATCACCGGCATGGAACGGTTACGGAACAAAAACATTAATACTACGTCAAGTTCACGGAACAGTTTTAACGTCGGGTACGTGAACAATATTCGGCTAAAAAAATTAATAATTAATCTTGACGTCAGCCGAGGTTGATTGATCGTCTGAATCGTGTTTTTTATGCATGCGTTTCCTGGTGAAAACAAACCAATCTCATTTGCATTTGTGGTTGTAACTGAGCTGTCAGAAAGCCTAATTAGAGTTGATTTTGTGTTTTCGTTGCGAAAATAAACGAAAGAAACGAGAAATTTCGGAAGCAGTTTTAGGTGCAAAAGAGAAGAAAAGGGCCGATCGTTTCCATCAATAATGATTAATTAATTTCAATTTATTGAAATAGCCAAACCGTTATTCAGCATTTTCTTTTGGCAAAATGGGTTCCAGTGCGTTTACGTAGGATATAGAATGGGAAAATAGCCGATTGCCGTCTCATGCCGGATATTCAAGTGAACGTGTCAGTTCTTGCGGGAGGCGCGTCGCTTCATGGAGCTACTGCATTGCGGGCAGTACCATTTGCCTTTCGGAGAAGATGTTATATTCACGCATGGGTAATGGAACCACTCGAACGGACACTGAAAGACACAGAAAACGATGCTTGAAATGTGTTCGTACGAAATTCCAATACCAATACCAAAAGGGTTAGCACTTACATCTTCATTATCGCATGCTACCATGTCACCATACGACACTTGATTACAGATGCAATACCGTGGTTCGTTCGGGTCGTACGTCCACTCGCCGTCCGGTGTCTGTTCCACCACCATTCCGTTTTCATTCAGCACTGCTCCTGCGCCAAGCGATAATGAAATACCCAACCCGGTAGCACTCATCGGTGGTGGACCACCGGAACTGGAACTGGGTGGTCTCGATGTTCCTATGCTGGTGGAAGCTACCGACGGTCCACTCGCTACCCCCGACAGTAGCCCAGGAACGACGCCAGTAGACGGTTCCAGCAGATCTAGAGACGAGGAGGTCAGGTTAGGATTAAGTGCGACTGAGTGCTGCTGCTTCTGGTGTGCTTGTAAAAGTGTGGCTGATGTTGTTGTGTTGCAATGGAAATGAATAAGAGGAAAACGAAAAAAAAGCATAATATAAAAAATACAACCAGTTTTATTCGTGTCGATAGCCACCGGCTAAATTCGCTAATTAAACTTAGTAAAATAAATAACTGTTCAATAACAATTAAAGTGAAATAAGCAGATGAGTTATTTGTCAAAGTTTCAATGGATCGAACCGAAAAACAAATCCCACTAACCTGCTGCGGATGTATTTGCAGTTAGTTTTTTCTTGTGTTGTCGCCTTTGTTGGTTGGAAAATGCGTTGTTTGTTTCACGTTCAACGGCCTGCAGTGCATTATGAGTGGCTCCGGCCAGTTCACGATTGATCAGTAAATCGTGAGGTCCAGTTCCCGTAGCTCCTGCCCCGTGTATGGCTTCGTACGAAGCCTTCAGACTAGCAGTTCTTCTACCCTGCTGCATTTGTTGGGTCTGAGCTATTGCCTGACTGGCAGCAGCCGCTATTGCGTTTCCGGCTCCAAACTGTTGCAGATTGTATGCAACAGAAGCTGCTGCATTCGATGTACTCGAGCCACCGGAAGACGATAGCATATGATATGGGCCACTGGAAGTGCCTAAACCCGGAGTTGTAGGACGAACTGGAGGAACACTGCTGATTGCGGCACTGACCGTAACTGCCGGACGTTTCTCTGGTGGCGGTCCACTTAATACCGTCATTCCAACGCTATCTCGTCGTTTCTCCGGTTTAACTTTGTACCGGTCAACGCGGGCCGCACTCCCTCCACCACCGCCTCCACCACCACCACCACCACTGCTGACAATACCACCGCTGGTAAAACCGGGCAACGTATCGAAATAACGATTCTCCTTTTGATTCAATCCACCATTACTGGTAGACGAGTCCAGCTCTAACGAACGCTTCTCCAGTATTTCGGTGATTCCATTGTGATCCGCTTCCAACTCACACTTGAACTTGTACAGTTCACTGTCCAACCGGCGCAAATACCGATCCACCAGATCGTACATCTGCCCGGCCAGCTGAACCTTTTCGTCCGAATCCTCCAGTACCCGGTAGTAGTCCTTGCGGATGGAGTGAAAGTCCGAATCGGCCTGAACACCTGCCAACTCACCACGGCGGCACTGCTGAAACAACGTCCGAACACGTTTGTCAAGCGAGTCCATATTGTCTGTGGGACAAATCAATAAATAAAATAAATAAATAAATAAATAAATGTACAAAACAAAAATAATAAAACACATTGAAAAACATGCGAAATCTTTCTGTATATACATGACAAGGTGATTGGTTTGATATACTTGTTTCATGATTATTACTTACTCTGAACTGAGAGATCCATTTCGCGCATTTCCGTGAAGCGATCTCGAAGCTCCTGAGGCAAATGCTCAATCACTGAAGCGAAAACAAGCAAAAATATATTTTCTATTATATTCCCTCACTTGACATATGTTTACTGTAACTAACGAGATAACCACTCCGACACAAAATTGTTAAATATTTTGCATTCTGTATTTCAATCGACTGAATTTTTTCATACGAAAATTCGAGACTGAATTTTTTCATACGAAAATTACAGAGGTCACATTCGCACAAAATACAGAATCAGAGTGAACATTATTTGTTTTAATATATAATTTATGATAATTGCAAATTTTGAAAATAATTTGAAATTTGAATCGCACTACGGCATATCCGCACATGTTTCTATACTATTTCGCGCCAACGAACATGAACGTGCCCGTACGTAGCCGCGAGCGAACTCTTCGCACTCGCGCAACGATGTTTCCCGTAAGGTACAGGCACTTTAACAGTAGCGCCCATTTTGCCTCCACCGTAGTGTAGTAGCTACTAGCTAAGCCGAACGAGCGGTTCATCATTTTCATCAAACAAAGCTAAGGTACTTACTTTCGAGATAATCCTCCAGGTACAACATCCTGTAACAATGGCATCAAACGTTTTTCCGCTAGGTACGAGCATCAACAGAAACGCTTTGCTGCTGAAAAAGAGATAAAACAACCGCACTACCGCTTGGGTGTGTTGTTTTGATTTTTTTTCACTTTGACGTTTGTGGATGCACTGCGAACGTGATCCACATTCAAACGCGCAGTCAGTGAGAAGTGTGTCTTGGATAAGGTGCGTAATTTGAATTGACGGAAATTGATTCACAGGTGTTTCTCAGAAGCAGAAATGCGTCGTCGTGAAATTCAAAACTTTACGCTTAAACTAAGTGATCTGAAAGAGTACGACGCTGCCAAACAGGAACGATTAATGCGATCTAACGAGGATTCTTCCGGCAATGGTTCTACCTCGGCAACGGCCGCTACTGACGGTGACCCGATGAAGACACCAGACGTAACCAGTACGACGGCACTACCGAAGGTAGGCATGGCAAAAACTAAGCAGGAGATACGAGCGAGAATCGGATTTCTTGAGTTACCGTAGTTTAAAATAAATGATGTCTTGAGAATATTGTTTTTTTTTTACGATTTTCCGTCCCATTCCACTGTCGATTTTGCATTCTTTAAAAGTGTCTTTCACCCAAGAGTTAAAAATCGTGTAGTGAGGCCCTTATTATCGTTCCCACTTCCACTTTCAATTCATTTACATGTCACTACATCCGATTTTTTCTATTACCAATATCACGCACAGTGAAGTAATCACTGTAGTGAAAAAAAATCCTTTTACCAACTAAATTTTGGTCTTTTTTCACTGAAGCTACGTCCGTAATAAGGACCTACATTCACGTCACTTGATTTCCACCGTGAAGTGATCCCCGTAACAAGGGCCTGAAATTATAAGCCTTCCAAACCTCGGATTATACTCGATGTTTTTAGGGCACGGATAATGACGAGTTAATCAGCAAGTCTGAGGGATTTTCGGATAGTACGAATAACGTGGAATGTTGTCTGAACTAATTTATTGAATGTTATTGGATAACTCGTTTTCTGCTGCTCGCAAGTGTCGTCTCCCCGGCAAAACGGTAGACAGTAGTTTGAAAAACTGGTTTGCATTCTGAAAACTTAGAAGTTTATAAATTTAACCGTAAATCGAGTTGAA
Organism: Malaya genurostris; assembly: GCF_030247185.1. Classification (NCBI taxonomy): domain Eukaryota; kingdom Metazoa; phylum Arthropoda; class Insecta; order Diptera; family Culicidae; genus Malaya; species Malaya genurostris. The sequence continues at coordinate 164,285,680 of NC_080570.1, read as the reverse complement.
AAGGGCTGTTCGACAAAAGAAATCACAATTTCTTGTAAAAAAACTTGCTAAAACTATTGTCTCATAATTATTATATCGTTACATTCTATTTTGTTTTTCACTGATCTTTGAAAAACAACGATCAATATGATACTAAAATGATTATGCTTACAATAAACATTTATGGAACGGATGATCCTTAGTAGTGAAAACTACCATCCACTGAGATCACTAAATTGAACGGATTTTTTTTTATGAAAAGCGGTTTAACCCTTACATCTACAGTACGATTGACGACAATGGACTTTTTCCATACGCACCATCATCTTTATTTCCAATCTTCAGTTCAAATATCGCATGCAAACTTTCAAACCCAAGTACAAAACGTTATTTGGTGAAATTAATAAAGTTCCTTAGATTTACTGATCAAATTCGTAAAAGGAAAAAGTCCATTCTTCAATAAAAAAAATGCTAACACACTGCTAAACACACTCTTCATTAACGGCTAGAAACTCTTCTTTGGACGCAAATTTTGGCTTCGAAATGTTAAAGTCTACACAAAATAAGTTCTCGATTGTTGAAGATGATGCTTTCGATCTCAACATAACATTCTGTCTTCGATTTAAGCTATTTTATAGCCTAGTTGTTTGTTGCTTCGATGAGTAACGGTACCCATATTCATCTCAACACCTTCATTCATCCCATCCCATCACTCATTTGATAGAGTAAGACTTATCTGCTTTGTGTTGTTTCATTGTTGTGAGTTTTCCAACCATTCACAGCTCCTTCAATAATGAGATGAGTTTAGGTACAGTTACCGCACTTCTAGAAGTCATGGAAGAAGCAAAATTTCTGATAGACTGACAACTCTTTTTTACTAAAAAGATTAAAAAAATAGAATACACGTAGACCAGCATAATCTGAATCTTCATTCGATTCGATCATTGCAAGTTTATTATATAAGTGCGTCCGGCAATTGACGATTGCCTTCAAAACTGGATTTCTGGTGCAATTCTTTTGACCTTAACCACAGAGAACAGACATCCAAGCTAGTACAAACTTTTTCAAAAAAAAAGGCTGTGTAAAGCATGAATTACTATTGTATAAAAGCTCGAACGCAAGAGCCCATAAGGGATTACTGAGCTGTCCGAAGCGCCTCTACAGGAGAATTGCAACTTGGTGAAAACAACCGTTAAACTTCTTACACAAATTGAAATCTCTACTTGGATGTCTGTTCTCTGTGCCTGAACCACACTTTTTTTTGCACATGCACGGCTACCAAACAAAAATTGAATAAATCAAATTTCCTTTGAGCATTTTCAAACATCCACATAACTGGTAACCCTGCTCACAAAATTGACATTAAACGTAACTCAAAAATGAGTGACGCACTACTCAAAAAGTAACTCAAAACGTAACTCATAAATGAGTGACACAGTACTTCATAAAAAGTGAACGTAGTCAAAATTCGACTTTCTATCCATATACTCGTTTTTAGTAAAGGAACGAAGTTGTCAATATTAGAGTAATTTCTACTCAAAATATGAAAAATGTTTTTTTCAAAATTTAAGTAAACCTAACTCAAAACTGATAAAAGTACACACGACAGCCTCATGTGAAGTAAATTTTCAAATCGATGATATATTTACAAAAAATCGATTTGATGTTCTTTTTTATATAAACATATAAGGAACAAGCTATTCCAATATATAGTTTATGTGTAAATTCACTCAATTGATACCTTTATGTAAAACAAGGAGACATTCATGTGAAATTCAAATTGAATCTGGCGTCATAGGCTTTACCACAGATAACAGATATACAGGTTCACATATGAACTGTGTGTAAAATTTGCTCAATCAGCGTGGCGAACACTTGCAGATGTCACCACGATCGACACGAGGTGTCACTACGATTTGGCTGCCGCTTTCACATGAGCCACAATTTTGGGTGCAATATTTACTTCACGCTAGATTTTTGTTTTGCTGTTGGTTAAAATGGAAATTTTATTATATTTATATTAGGTGTACAACTTTGCTTCCGCCGTTTTTTTCCAAAATTTAAAGCTTTATTGCCAAAAAGTGCTTACAGATGTATTATCCAAAGTATTGTCCGTTCTTTCCGGAAATTTTCGGATCCCGGCTCGAAAAAAGGAGTCCTCTTTTGACGCTATCCATGAAGCAATCCATTTTTCCAACTCTTCGAAGAATTGAAAATGTTGATCTGTCAGGCCGTGTGCCATCGAACGGAATAGGTGGAAGTCAGAAGGGGCGACATCTGGGGAATACGGCGGGTGGGGCAAGACTTCCCATTTCAGCGTTTCCAGGTACTTTTTGACCACTTTTGCGACGTGAGGCCAAGCATTGTCGTGTTGGACGATGACTTTGCCATGTCGCTCTTGATATTGTGGCCGCTTTTCTTTTAGCGCGCGACTAAGGCGCATCAGTTGCGTTCGGTAGTGATCTCCTGTGATGGTTTCACCCGGTTTTAAGAGTAAATGAATGTACCTTTCGAAATTCATAGTTTTGTTTTATTATATTATGTCTTTTTCGCTTGAGAAAACTGAAACTGGCCCAGGGTAATTTAATCAAAAACAATTTTTTGACAAAACTGTGTTGGTTTCGCACTTAGCAACGGGGATCTGAGCAAACCAGGTTCGAAACTGACTCAATTTCCAATTCAACAATGTTGAAACTAGATTCGAAACTAGCTTCAAACAAACTGGTGCAAACTGGGTCAAGTTTTACATCAAAGGACAACGTCCGGAAAATAAAAATCAACAGGTAATTGGTATTCAATATACTCAAGTGAACACACAGCTCAGTGTATACTCATCAACACACATCACACATACAAAAGCGAGCGAATGGATGTAACCTTCAGTTTCGTTATCCACTCACCAGCCGAACTACTTGCCTCGCTCATAGCCAAGCGTTGACTGGCAAAATATGTATCGGTGCATATATTTGCGATAGGGCGATTTTTGTGCGATAATTCGTACTGCAAATCGGACGAGTAAAATGACATCATTTTGGTAGCGTTTGATTGGCTCGTAGAAACTTGAGCGATGTTACTTACTAAGTTTAAGTCGATTGGTAGTTAAAAGTTTAAGTCGATCACTTGCAATAATTTCAGTTGCGATGTACGATTTTTTTTCAATTTGGCTTCAGCACACTTTCATACTGTGCAGTTCGATTTGGTGTGAACTATGCAACAAAATTAAATTTTTGTCGTAAGTATTGCACAGTTCACACACAGTTGGATATTTGAAAATACTCAAAGGAAAAACTTTGTACTTTGATCCGTTCCATTTTTTGTGTGGTTAAAAAAATACACCAGAAATCCAGCTTTCAAATCAATGTTCTGTTTTACAATTTATGCAATGACGCTGCAATCAACGTGATTTACATTGTTATAAAGTAAAAAAAAGGGTTGCCAGCCGCTTGGCTGAGACTATGATAAACGAGTGGAAAATGTCTGACTAACTAATTGATTATGACAGTTTTTAATGAGATAAAAATGAATTCTATCGATGTGATTAACGTGGGGACTATTTCCTAAAAGAGAGAACGGCCTAAATTTTTTTACTTCAAACCTTTTTAGATCTAATCGATAGTTGACAACCCAATGACTATTTTCATCTAAAGCGGGTTTTCTACATCAGAATCCTAAAAAGTATCACCTTGTGAGTGGAACCAACATCAAAAGTGTAAAAACTTTAAAATACCGGAGGAAAACGAAAACCTAGTACGATAGTACGGAGTCGGGCAATGCTTACAGATTCCCTCCAACGGCGGTGGCATTTTTGTTCTGATGGGCGTTCACTGTAATGGTGCGGTTGTTTCCGATGGTTGGGCTGTGGTGCTCCACATCGCCGATTCTCGCGGTGGTGCTGGTGGTTGTTGCTACGTTGTCAGCAGTGGCCGCACTGGCCGCCGCCAGTGCCCGGATGTGCACACCATTCAATCTACCTCCCTTGCTGAGAGCTTCCACCAGCATATGCAAACGTTGTTCCCGTTCCGTGTGGCGACGCTCCAGCGAGGACACCTGTGTTCCGATTTCATGTTTTGTTTTACCATATGATTGTCAAGGGTAGATTCAGATTAGCATTATGAGGTCCCAAGGAACAGAATTTTATGGAAAAAGATTTGAAAAGTATTTGCTAAAGTCTAATCTATTGTAACAAACAATGTGTATAAGCGAAGAGAGTGTAAACATAAATTAAAATATTGTAAAATTCAAACCTGAAGGTCAAGATGGGATTGAGGTCTACTTGCGTAACTAATTCATATCGTTTACTGCACAAAACTGTGCAGACCCCCAAATATGTTCTCTTCGCCCAATTAAGCAATAGAACTAAGTAATGAAGCATCCATGATAATCAAATGATCTATGAAAAAGTAAGCATGTAAAGTAGGTTTAAATATTTGGCATATTGGCAGGCTTCACTGGGCTTTCAGGGATTCTCACTTAACCTTAACTCAAAAACGTTTTAACGCCTTTACTTCCACGATATTTGCAAATTGTTTGTGTCATTCAACTTCGCTTTTGTTCGTAGATCAATTTTTTTACCACGCGTCGTGATTTTAGGACAAAAGGTTAAATGGATTTTTTCTGTATGATTCCAAGAAGTTTACTTTTAAAGGTACAATGGACTCATGAAGACAGGACCCACCATCAATCAATTGCCGGAATCTTTTACAATAGAATTATGACATATCATTGTTTAGAGAAAGAAAAAAACCAAAGCACCTTCTACTGCTACGTGCAAGTGGGACTAGCAGCCCGCAAGTGACCGTTACTGTTACCCGAACCGTCTTTTCCGCCACTTTTCGAACCCGATTTCGTGTCCTTTCTCGGTGAACATTGCGGTGCGGTGCAATTTCCGAATGGAAGTGCTTTCGAGTTCAACGACGTCTTGGTATTGAGCGAAATCCGACACCGGCAACGATTGTACGCGCTAAGCCAATGCGGACGCGTAGCCACGGAGAGTTGTTTTTTGAAGCAATGCTTCCTCTACTCCCGACGCGCGACAGAAAGTAAGTAAACCCGGTACCGGAAATTGTCGCCAGAAGCAGCCGAAATGGTAAGCGAATGGCAGCGAGAGGAAGAAAATGAAAGGCGTGTTTCAGATCGATCGGTGCACAAAGCGGTGATTGTTTTAAATGCAACAAAAAATCTAGCTAAACATGCCCACCAGACTATATTTATGTGGGTGAAAACTACTAATTTTTCCAACGCAAGTCTTATCTAAGTATCCACCTTTCTTCCGCTTACCTTCGCTTTCAACGCAAAGTAATCGATATTGTGATTCGGCCGACGTTTCTCTTTGGTATGGGAATGTTCTTCCTTTTCGGTCAGTCGTTGTTGCAAGATTCGAACAGTTTCGTGGCACGCGGCCAGTTCACGTTCGTGAGCTGCTTGAAGCGTTTTGAGCTGAAAAAGAAAAAAAGTTTATTCTCAGTAGAGCAGAAAATAAAAATCTACACCCACATCCTGCAATCGTTTGTCGTGCAATGTTTTATAGTCCGCCTCCAGTAGCTTAATCTTTAGGTGTGCATCCTTCAGTGTACCGTTTTCTCCGGTGGCACCACCATCCGTGAACTGCGAGGGATCGTAATGTTTACCCTTCGTCGTAGCAATCGAAGGCTTTCCGTCTGGTTTCAAATAGGCGTCTCGCTCCTTCTGAAGCTTTTTAATCGTTTTCTTACAATCCTCTACCTCACGGGTAAGCCGTTGAACGGCCTTCTCCTTAATTGCCAGATCCACTCGCATTCCTCGAATCGTTGCCAACAGATGGGCATCCTCCCGGCTCTGTATGTGCGAGTCCGACAGGGAATTGGGAATTTTTGATCCCACGTTGGCAGAAGAAGCCCGCTTCGTTCCAACTGCCGACTGTGTGCGACCACCAGCGACTCCCACACCCGTCAGTTTGCTATCCGTTTGCACTGAAATGGATCGGGTTTTAATACACTCCTTTTCAGGGAAGTCCTCCGTTTGCGTAAAGCTGTTGTTGGTTGCCGCCACAACCCTGGGAAGCGAGGAAGCCGAGTGACTCGTAATGCTGGAGAGTTCATCAATTTGGCGGATGATTTTTTCATTCAGCTTGGAGTTAATCTCCTGCAAACTGAGCACCTGCATCTCCAGATCGGCAATGTGCGTTTCGTACTTGGCCTGTACGGAATTGAAGCGAGCTTGTACGTTAGCTAGAATACCTTGTGCCTTGGCGTCCTGCTCCTTGGCATCGGATTCCAACTGCGCAATCCTTTGCTCCAACAAGCGGCGCGTCTGGGAAGCATCATCAGGCTGTTTGCTGGTTGGAGATTGTTTGCTGGCCACTGCAAAAAGTTTCGAAAATTTAATCAATTTTAATCAAAATTAAAAAGAAAAAAGAAACCGCCAATCAACGATTTACCGATCAGTGCCGAGACGGAATCCGGATGCTTTCGCATCAATATTCGTTCCATTTCGCGGCATTGCCGCTGCAAGTCTTGAATTGTTTTGGAATCTTTCTCATTGACATCTTGGTATCGTTTCTTCTCCCGGCGAGATTCTTCAAGTTCCGTTTGGAGTATTTTCTGTAGGTCCAACGCAGAATCGCGGTCACTTCGCGCCGATTGAAGCTCCGATCTAAATGGAAGAAATTGAAGGTTTAATATATGTTTATTGCTTACAAACGTTCCAAAATCATCCTCCGCACCTTAAAACATTGGCACATTCGGTCAGATGTTGCACGTCCAACTTTAGTTTATCGTTCTCCTCCTGAACCGGTCCATGATTCTCCCGCAGTGTTCGGTGTACTTGCGACAGTGTATCGTATTGTATTTTCAAACTTTCATATCGCTCTTTAGTGTCCTTCAGTTTTTCCTGTAATTCGGTAATATTGCTTTCCAACTCACGTTCCTTAGTCCAGCTGAATGAGTCCGTTATGATCGGGGTCACGGTTCGGGTCGGCGACGGAGCTGTAGATTTATCGCAGAAGGTCTTCTCACAAGTGATCGTCGAAACCGACGATGAGCTTTCATTTAATGTCTTGTTATAGATTTCCTCAAGGTCCTTAATTCGTGCATGGCTTAACTGGAGATTTTCTTTGTTGTCTTCTGTGGATCTGCGCGATCCCGTCGCCGCTGTCTTCCCACCGTTCGTACGTTTCTTCGGCGTGGTAGCCTTTCCGTTGGTACCCAGAGAACTTTTCCCGGTGGCCACATTCGAACCGTTCTTCTTGGTACGCATTTCCGTTTGCGCTGCTACCGGTTCCGACAACGGCACGGGGCAGATTTGATCCGAGTGAGGTCGCCGGTACGTATGATCGTCTTGCTGCTCGGTCGTACTGATAACGAAGCTTCGGCGCCGGAATAGATTGCTTACCTGAACTGGACTGGCTTCGGTGTCCTGTAGGTTCAGCTACGGTGTCGGATAGAGAAATAGAAGAAAATTGTTAGGTAATTTGAAACATTTATTTTTGTTAAAATCACAAAATTTGGTCAGCAACTCACATGACCCAGAAATTGGAACAGTTTTGAGCCCAGCTCAGCAGAACTTTTCCCTGTTTTGTATCGTCACTCTAAGCGACAGCTGGGAATGCTTTCGCATCAATATTCTTTCTAAACTAAATTCAGTTTCCGAATCATAGTTTTAAACTCTGAACCTGTTATCTGGAGGAACTAGATTCTGAAACTAAATTCCAAACCTGATATTTAGATTTTCATTTTTAATTGAGTACGGGTCGGGTTCGGGTTTGGAAAATAATTTATTCTAGGGTTCGAGTCGAGTACGGGTAGTTTTTATTCATTTTAGATCGGGTACGGGTTGACTTCGAGTTCAAGAAATTGCTTACCCGACCATCTCTAGTTACTGCTCCGGAACCGGAAACCGGGAACCAGGATAGACGGAATCGGTTTGTTTGGCCGTCCAATGATAATTACTACAAATTAAAGTAAATTTGAGGCCGATTTAGATTTTTTTTGCACGTTCTATTTGGTTCTCTAAGTGATGCTATAAAACTTTCAACGCACTTCACCCTATAATTCCGGAATCGGAAGTCGGATTCGGGTCAAATTCAGAAATTTTGTAAAGGACCATAAGACAGCTCAAGTTTGTAAAAATCGATCACGCCATCTCTGAGAAAAATTAGCACGCATATTTTAATTTTTTTTCTCATTTTACCCCATAACTCTGGAACCGGAGATCAGATCCAAACAAAATTCAGGAATTTTGTATGAGATGACCTTACTTTCTGATTTACCCGGCGTTGCTCGGAGATGTTTCATGAAGGCAAGGCCGAAAAAAATTCTAGAAATTATGCTCCCCATTGATACTCTGATTGTAATGAAACACAACTTAGACGACAACCCGATTGAACAATACTCCGTTCATGTTCAGATTGCGAATGATCAGTGTTCCATCTCAGATCTCACCTTTCTCTCTATAAATACCTTCTTAGTAATCTACAAGTTTCATATGTATATGTGCTTGTAACGTATTTCCGTACTTCCTTGTCACATTCGATCTACAATACCTTTGGCTTCCATGACTAGAAGCACTTGCTACTCTCTCCTATTTATAAAAATTTGTATGGCATTATTATTTCCACGTAATTACTCAAAATTTTCCATCTGATAATGATTATTTTATAACGCAAAAGGCTGTTTAACATCATAGCTACATTCGTACTATAGAATAACTTTTTTATATCATTTATTTTACCCCGGCTTTAACCATTTTGGTCGCTCACCGGGGAGGAAAATCTATAGAATAACGATTCAGTTAATACAAATGTTGTTGTACACTTATTTCCATCACCTTGAGCCGACAGTTTTCTCAATTTATATAAAAAATGCACATTGATTGTATGATTTCGTCAATTAAGATCAATGTTAAAAATACTTATTTCCCTCCCTCTTGTGAATATTTTTGTGAACCTCACTTAGTTGCTATAAATATGTTGTACTCGTAAAGAAGTACCAATTTTTCGTAAAACCCGATAAATTTTCCCTCACACTTACTCCACTCTCTCATCCCCAAAATAGCCTTATAATCTATTTTGATTTACCTTCCTTTTTGTCAGTGAACTTATTACAGATCTCCTCCATGATTACTCCATTCCCACCTTTGGTACATGTGCCAAACTTGGTGGCGTTTCGTTTAGTTGTTTCGTAGTTATGCTGAGACTTAGATACACTCGCGTTCATAGACAGATAAAGATTATTTTCCTTTAGTTCTTTGAATTCCTCGGCAAAACGGAACCATAATCATAACTCAGTTGCGCAAAAAGTATCTATGGTCTTCAAAAAGTATTCAAATTCTCGTCAAATTAAATAATTTTTTCATTACTCCTGTTAAGGACACTTGCTACGCTTCCTCCCCATAAAAATACTGGAAGTCAGATCTACATGAAATTTACAAAAATGCTATGGAACAGTAGTGCCTTTCGTTGGAAACAAATATTGAAAATCGATTCAGTCAGCTCGAACAAAAGTGAGTGCGCATTTTCCTCACATAAACCCCAACAGAGATATTTTTTTGTGTTCGATGAACTGATTCGAATGATATATGGTACTCTCGGTTTCGATTCAAAAGTCGGTTGATCAACTTGTAATAATACGCTTCATATATTTCGTCAATGTAATGTGAAAATATACTAATTTTGTTTTGATGAAGTGCGAACGAAGAATCCCATCGTATCCAGACATCCCGTTTACTTCAAGACAGTCAAATTTAATGAATGACTTTCTCCCACAAATTTCTTTTATCAGCCTTGCCACAAACTGTTAAACTTTACTTTGAAGAAAATTTTTCGAGGAACAGTCATTCATAAAAACTGTATCACAACGAAAGGGAACCCAATGTTCTATTGATTAAGGCGATGGTACCATTTTCATAGGAACCAAAATCGCAAATACATTTGACACACTGAAAATAGTTCAAAATATTTCCTAACAGTTGGTTCATGAATTAAGTTACAGAGTAAGATTTAGGATATTCTAAAATGATTATCTTTAAAATATGGCCTATGATGAAATTCATTCAAAGGTAACAATTCGAAGAACATTCGAGGGAACGATCACAGTAGGCGTGCGCATCGGATGTGAAAAATTTTCACTCCCGTCAACAATTTTTCGAAAATTAGCATTTTCTCGTTTTAATAGAAAGTGTAATAAATGAAGTCTACATGATTGTGATTCTATTCAGAACTGAATTTTAGATTGTTTTTCATGTAGAGACGTGTGCTTCGAAGGAAAAAATTACGAAATCGATGTTGTATTTAAATAAACTGACTCATGAAGTCTCTTCATTATTACCAATCTTTTGTGATCAAGAGAGACTTGACAGAAATGCCATAGTCGGTGAGATTGTTCTAATTTTTCATTTATCTTTTTTTTGCATTTCATTACGAAAGCCAACTTTTAATTTTCACTAGTTTAGAGCGAATTCTAGGCCACGATACCTATAGAAGAAAATGATGAGTCTTTGTCCTTCCGGAAAGTAATTAGGTAATCAGATGGAGATGGAGGGGGCCGGCAAAGATGGCTATCATGATGTTGATATGTTCAGTTTGAGTTCAAATGGTAACAATTCCCAACACTTTTTCCTAAGTAACTTTAGTTTGTCAATCTGCAGAAAACATGATAATGTCAGTGTGCAATCCGCCAAGACCATCGTCACAGCGCAACGCAACGTAAGAACAAAATTTCCGATAATACAAAATAATTATCATAAAACGTGACCTATGAAATACATTCAAATATTTGTGTGAGTTTTATGAATAGCTTATGGAAATCCATTTCGTTCTTATAACTATCGAAAATCATTTTGTTCAGTAAAGCACTTTTCACAATTACCTAAAGTCGATTTTCTAAATGCAATCACAGTTTCCAGTTGATCATAAGGCAACCATTAAAATACTCCAAATTTGGAGGTAACTTTACTACACTGATTACCTCGTCGCACTTTGGTTACATTTCAAAATTTAATACAATCAACATCAGGTTAGTGGTACTGGGACATCTATTTCGGATATTATAATGAGCCTTTGTCCACAAGTCCAGCCGGGAGAAAGAATAACCTACTGATCTGAGAAAAGGTACTTATCTTTTCGTGATCATCATTCCAATATTTGACTATCCATCATCAATCTCTCAAACCGTCACCCGTAAGCCGTGTACTGACGGTCGTATCTTCTCTTTCTTCTTCTGACACAGAGAGCCGTTTAATAATTCCAGTCCATACAGTAGCTATAACGTAAGATCAAGTTCTGAATTCACAACAAGTGGGCGCACTTCAGGCTCAAAGACGCCAGACGTGTGTGTTTCGAGAAGGGTAGGATGGAATGGCATGTCACCTGAAAACGGGACTATTGACCGTTCTCGGGATCGGAAAGGGGTTTCCCACGGGGGGAAGAATCCATTTCTATATAAGATGCTCCGCAGATCGATCATGGCCAAACAGTTGTGATCGTGAACCCGTGGTGCCAAAAACAGCAGACTGTTCAGTGATTCAGTGTTTATTCAGTCGGGATGGCATACTGACCTACATTCGGCAGTGACGGTTTACTTGTTTTCGGTACTCAGAATTCCGAGCGTGATAGAAATGGGCCGTGTGAAATTCTTGAGCTTGTTTTCACTACAGTTTGTGGTTTTGATAGTACTATTTGAGCGGTTCAATCCTGCATGTACTTTGTCGACTGTGAAGCGAACAAGTGATGATGCACTACTGAAAGAAGAGCAAAACGATGAAAACGTGAAGCAGGAAAAGGAACAGCCAGTGTCATACGACGGAGCCCAACTGTGGAGGATTGATTACGATGATCAACGGAAGAGAACTGCTGTGGCGGAACTGCAGGGAAAGTTTGGTGGGTTGACTTTTCACAATTTAAAATATTCACCTGGATTCTATTGTTCGTTCTTTTTCACTCTATCAGAGACTGCTATGTGGAGCTTCAACGCAACCTCAGTGGACATTTTCCTCAAACGTCCAAAGGAACTACCCAAGGCGCGTCAGTTTCTCCGGAAGGCGAAAATTCACTTTGACGTGGTGATTGAAAACATGCAACGAGAGATTGATCACGAAAATCCACCCAAAGACGAATTGGAACAGTGGGAAAACCGTGATGGTAAGAACCGACACAAAACCGAACCGAACCGAACTGACAAACGGTAGAAACTAGACTGTTGGTGTTGGGGATTAAAACACGAAGCGATCCCAACCCCCCAAATCGACGGCTTCATTTACTGTGATAGGATTACAATCCGGTTGTCACGGGGAAGTGTTATTTTGAAGTGTTGCTCTTCCTTCCCCTTCCGGAATGCGTACGGGGTTCGTTGGCATTCATATTCCCGATATCACACAGGGGACAGGGAATAGTTTCCTGCAATTGATAGAAATACGTTCGAGTTCTACGCATAATTATTGAAAGAATCGGTTATTTCCTAAAACATTATTCAGAGGCCCCTTAATATGGCATGTGATATGTAGTTTTAATTGACTTCGGAGCATATATGAAAAATCTTCCCTCAGAGTGCAAAATAACACAGGTCAAACACGCATGGTTTGTTATGGAATGATTTCCAAGGGCAACGACATGAGTTGGCTTTTAATGTGTGTACATTTTTTATGTACTTTTATATACACGCTATTGGCATTCACAATGCAACTCACCAACAATTATAATAAACCATGATTCAGAAAAAAATAGTGAAATATCTTTAGTAACTAATTTCTTTCGATTCAATGTTACATGTTAGTGATAGGTTGAGGATTTAGATAAGGAACTGGAAAACTATTTCACATTATATGGAGATAACAATCATCTTTCTAGTAACCATCCTTCCATCCCCAACCTACTCTGTAAATCAAAAAATCAATAGTTTAGTAACAATTTTGCTTTGTATTTGAAAACCCTATTTTAATGGTGCAATGTCAACTTTCGCACATAACTCATATTTTCATAAATATTACTGGAGGAATATTCAGAAATCTTTTCATTGAATCTTGAACAAAAAGGAGAAATATAATATTTATTTGCATATAAACCAGTGGCGTCTCGTGACGAAATTTTCGGGTTGTGCACTGCTTATATGGTATGACATTTGTAAAAGTTCGTTGTAAATGAAGACTAACGATTGACTAATGAATATTCGCTTGTGTTTTTCAATACAATGGAATAATGACATACTTTTGGATGTTTTTTTTTTTGTAAACTTATTTCGTATCATCGATACAATAGAAGAATTCGGTGCTCTGCACGTCGAGCAAATCTGTCAATACTTTTATCAATAAAACCATTTCGACGTTTTAACTGAGAAAGCAATTTGTTTTCAACTGCCATAAGCATAAGCCAATCCGGAAGAAGATGCTACAAGAACTCGAGTCTTTCAATGCATGAGCCGCCAGAGAATTTTTTTACATTTCTTCGCTCCACTTCATACTCTGAGTATTTCACGGCCCTTAAAAAAATTTACAGTTCGATAATGATCGTTGCTGTGAGGAATTTACCAAGAGAGAATCGCAAGTTGACAATTATCGCAGAAAATCGAATCGATGATTCAACTTGATGATTTCCATACTAGGCTGCAATATTTCAAAACCCTTGTGTGGAGCATTCACAGACATTTTCACAGACACAACTTATACATAGGTTATATGCACATAGTTAGAATAAGCGGCAATAGTAAAATGATTCTATCGCAATTATCAACTGCCTGTATAGAATCAGATCGCGAAACGAGAATAAGCGACCGTTTGTTGCTTCAGAGAGGATCCGCAAAGCAGCGTGCTAACCTTTGATTCTCAGAAATGTCATCGAGAGAAATTCGCTCTCGCACTGGTGTCTATTCTATGTTAAACGAACCATGCCGGGTTTTTGTTGTTGCTATGATAACCGTCTCTCTTTGATAGCACTGATTCAATCGTGTGAAGAGTTGCTGGTGAGCGTTCTTTGATACGATAAAAGCCTTCCTTGCCTACTGCAATGCGACATGAAAAGATAAATTTGTGCATATTGTGCCTGTGGTTAAAATCGCTCATTATTTTATATTCGGTATCATCCGACCAGCTTTCATCGAATAAACTGAAAATCTTCAATTTGAATAATTGAATGCGGAAGGGAATGCAATTAATTCCTGGAATTTGCACATGAAGACTAAAGACTGTCCCAGAAAGTATGGACGCACTTTGATTTCGCTGTAAATAATTCACAAGTGGTAGATATTCAAATTTCATTCGATATACTGATAATATTAGACTACAACAACAGAATATTATTCTCAACATTTTTGCTACTTAGCCATTGTAGACTAGCTGGCGCACCTTCTTGCGAACGTTACTCATTAAATTCCGTACAGACTTCTTGGCGACAAATTTTGACACTTTTTTCCAATTTTTTTCGAACTGCCGAGACATTTTTCCTAAGATGTGCCTTTGTTAATGCCCAAAATTTCTCAATTGGTCCAAGTTGTGGGCAATTTGGTGGATTCATGTATTTTGGGACGAAAGTGACATTTTTGGTAGTATACCATTCTACCATTGATTTCGAGTAGTGGCAAGAAGCAAGATCTGGCCAGAAGACAACAGGATCCTTGTGGTTTCGAATCATGGGTAGAAGTCGTTTTTGTAAACATGCCTTGATGTATATTTCGCTGTTCATTGAAGCAGTGATGAAGGGTTTCGAAATCTTACCGCAGCTACAAATTGCTTGCCAGACCATAGCTTTCTTACCAAATTTTTCGACTTCAATCGATGTCTCGGACGGGTTTAACACTTGCCCTTCTCGCACCGTATAATATTGTGGTCCCGGCAAGGATTTGTAATCGAGTTTCACGTAGGTTTCGTCGTCCATGGTTATGCAGTTCAAATTTCCAGCAAGAATCGTATTGTACAGCTTTCGAACCCTCGGCCTGATCGATGCTTCTTGTTTCGGACTACGTTTTGGTTGTTTCTGCTTCGTATAGGTTCGAAGATTCAAACGTTCTTCAGCACGAAGAACATTTGACTTCGAAGTGCCAACTTTTTTTTGGCCACATCCCGAACATAAACCTCCTTCTTTTGCTCGAACGCCTTCAGTATACGTTTATCCAACTAAAGGTTAGCAGGACCTTTTTTTCGACCTGTTTTCGGTTTATCCTCACTGAACTTCCTGATTGCATTTCGCACGGCTTTTTCATTTACTCCTTCCATTTTTGCTATCTTTCTCAGTGACAGTCCGCGTTCTGTGCACAATTTGTACACAATTTTTCGACGTTGTTCTGCTGAAAGTCCACGCATTTCGAAACAATCTGCACAAGTGGTTAGAGAAGAGTGTAAAAAACAGGACGCAGCCATAAAAATTGACAGATTCTGAACCATACTTTCTGGGACAGTCTTTAAAATTTCCCTTTTGCGTTTGAAACGCATGTAATTGGTAAAATAAATGCTTCCAACTTGGTTAATATTCTCCTTTCTATCACTACTTAAATGTCTTACAATTTGCGGCACGTTTTTCCACCATGAGTAATCAAGCCGTGCTCTATGAGTTTTAACTTTGAGTATATTTCTTCTAATCATTCAACTCAAAAACTGACACTTTCAAATGAAATATTTGTATACTGCTGACAAAATTTTTGATTGGTAATAGATGTCCAAGTTTATTGTGGCCTGATTCATTAGAAAACGGTGATAGCATAATTATACATCTAATACTTTAAATAGATTCTTAGTAATCAAAATTGTTTTCCGATCTCCAGGCGAGTGTCCTCCTCTATTCTGTATTTTAATCGAATCGGAGCATGTCGATCGAATGTGGAATTTTTTCATTCAGTACTGCGATTGAGTTCGAATTTTTCGAAACATAACTCGTTCGAAATGCAGAATGGAAATTTTCACATTCGATCGAAATGCAGAATACGGGTGTATATTCGTACCTGCTGGTATCTGCATATTTTTAATTTAATATTTTAATCTGTATATTGAATTTCATTGGTATCGGATATGTGAGAACAACGTAACAAATGTATTTTCGGTCAGTCGTCAATGGCGCTAAAAATTTTTTTAAAGATTTAGGCGACTCAACAGCCCGTGACTCCGGAACGGGAAATCAAATCCAAATAAATTTCAATACAGTGCACAATCATTCTGATTCTATTTTTTAGAAATAAGTTATATCTCCGTGAATTCGAAGTAAGTTTTCTTTCGATCCATTATGGCCGCTTTTTTATATCATTTATTTTACCCCGGCTTTAACCATCTTTGGTCTTTTGGCCGCAACTATTAGAAATTCCGGAGTATGATCTCGTAAATCATCGGGCCTTTGGTCAATCATCGAGACATGCAAATAGATGCCATTTGTAGCTTTTTATCTGTAAATTCACTGGGAGGTAGGATCAAGAAGAAGCGTCTGGGGATATGCGAAAAGCCCATCATATTAGAGAAAGTAACATGAAAGATCTTATGCTTCTTCTCTTAGGAAAAAAAACTAAACTTCATTTAAAAATGCTCAGGTGTATTCACCTCCATTCGCACCAACGGAAACAAGCAAACGCTTTCAAATAACGAACAAGTAAATTAAAATCTAAGCGTTTCCGGTGCGATTCCATTTTCCACTAAACCTCAAAGCAATCCATTTTTGTTTCACAACCTTACCTCAAACCAATCCATTTTGTACGATACAAAAAAACTCCAAAGCTGCTGATTCTACACACTTCCTGTGTTTTTAGTCGCGTGATTACAACCCTTAAGGAACGACACGATTAACACTATAATGTAAAACCTCCTCCGGCAAATCCAGCGGCATAATTAAAGTATTTATTTTTTTATTTATGTTACAACTTCAACTGGTTCTATTCCCACATGGGCAGAAACTTGAAACTTTTCTGATTGATTCTTTTTTCGTGGGTATTGGGCGAGCACGATTAGGTGTTTAATTATTTTCACGCTTTCGCTTGAATGTGCGCTCCGGCAGGTTAAACATCGAACGGTAAGTTTTATCAATATTTTAGTGGGGGAAGTTTGAGTAATTTCGTTGCACATTCGTTAGCACACCCTCTTGTAACGCAATTATACATTCAGTTATAACCACTGACACCGACACCACCAGCACCCGTTACACCCTCTTACATTGTCCTGTATTAGATCAGATTATTAGCAAGAATATTTCAATGGCGAGGAGACACATAAATAAATGCTATAAATCTCCCATTCTCAGGTCACCGAATGACATGGAACGCATACCATCGATTGAAAGATATCCACGAATGGATGGACTATTTGGCCAAAACATACCCGGATCTTTGCAGTACCAACAGTATTGGAAAATCATTTCAAGGACGCGATATGAAGGTAATACGCATATCCAATGGAAACCCGTCGAACGCTGCGGTCTGGATAGACGGTGGTATTCATGCTCGCGAGTGGATCAGTCCGGCCACGGTTACTTACATCGTGAATCACCTGATTGAAGAATGGGATGATCAGCCGGCATACATTCGAAACATCGACTGGTACGTGCTACCGGTTCACAATCCGGATGGGTACGAATACACCCACAAGGTTGACCGCTTATGGCGAAAGAGTCGGCGTGCGTCACACTTCGGTCCGTGCGCTGGTGTAGACTTGAATCGAAACTACGGTTACAAGTGGGGAGGACAAGGGTCTTCGAAACAACCATGTTCGGAAATCTATGCCGGATCGGGGGCTTTCTCAGAACCGGAAACGAAAGCTGTGTACAATTTCATGCAGAACTCAGCAGCGAAATGGAAGGGTTTTCTGACTTTCCACAGCTACGGTCAATACATTCTGTATCCCTGGGGATACGATAGATCGGTTCCTCCAGATCATTTAGATTTGAAGCGCGTTGGTGACGAGGCGGCACAGGTGACATCGAGCTGTTAATATTCAAACTGTTTTTTTATTAACAACCTTCTTCTTCTCATTCTAGCGAATGCTACAAATGAGTGGCCAACAATATACTGTTGGTCCATCTGGAAATACGCTTTACCCTGCATCTGGAGGTTCGGATGATTGGGCCCGTGGTGCTATGAACATTAAATACGCCTATACCGTAGAGCTGAGAGATAGTGGTCGTCACGGTTTCGTTCTCCCAGCGAGCGAAATACAACCTACTGGAGAAGAATCATTGTTGTTCATTGACTCTATAGCCAATGCGGTTTCTAAGCTATAAGCTAACAACCATCCTCGCAAATAAAATGTAACTTTAATAAAAATCAACTCACCTGAGCTATCTCCTGGGTTAGCCCGATAGTGAGAATTTCCTGCTCTCTCGAAACATTGCCATTAAACTCCATTGTTGTCGATTCACATGAGATATCATTTTTTGGAACACTAGTCTCCATCTTCTCCGCTGGAAAACCACAACTCCCATTCTCCAACTCACCAAAAACCGGTTGTTTTCTTATCAACTGTTCCGCCTCATGCAGGATTTCTTCAACACTTCTGGTGTCTTCCCCTGTCCCAGCCAATTGACTCACTTGTTCGAATATTCTATCCACATCTACATCCTCCTTCGATTGGTTTCCGTCGACTGGCCGGGAACTACAACTTCCAGATAAAACTGCCGCTAAGCAGCTCTGCTCAATCCGCAGAAACTCCAGGAATGACGATTCACTCGTTATGTCATCCAGTTGCTGTTGTTGAGCTTCTAGTAATTTTTCCATCGCACTTGATCCACCCATTTCCGGACTGGCAGCAGCTAGCTGCTCCTGCTGCCGGAGAGACATTTATTCAGTACGAAAACGATATTTTACGGTACTTGCATTACAAAAGCACGGATCAAATCAGTTTACACTACTAAACACAGATGTTTACACGAAAATAAAAACTAAAATCACACCACGAAAAAATTCTTGTTCCAAGTTTTATTCTTGCTTGCGTTATCCTTTTTTGTTTTGTGTTTCTCATTGCCTGCGATTGTTGAAGACGGGTTGCCAAGGTGGGTGGCGATTGTTGGCTTCACGCACACATCGAAGCAATGAAACAATGTAAAACGTCATTTCGATGATTCATACACCGAACTAGAAAAGTACATAAGGATTACTATTCATTATTATGCGAATTTTTTAATGCGAATTTTCCTTTTTGCAGACGGTAGTAGCACAGACTAACAGACAGGACACTCAAATTAGATTCTTCAATCATTTTAACGGTCATTTCGAATATTCCTTTATTTGGGACAGTACTCACATGTGTCATGATGACGCCACGTTACCCTATCAAAAACATCCTGTCTGTCATCTAGACTGTGTTTATTTTTTTCATTTACCAACAGAGTTGCCATTCATACAGAATTACCTGTAATGTATTAATTTGTATACGTCCATGCGAATTTCATGCAGGATACAGATTTAATACATATTGCCAAAAGTATATACATAATTGTGCCTACTTCTCATCCTCCAACGCAATACAAAATCGAACCCGTTTTGTTACAATATTTACTTGCTTCTGATTTGCGCCACTTAATTTCGGGTGAAGACTACCAACACAATAAAAAATAGTCTAGATAAACAACGTTGAGTCAAATAAATGGTAAACCTTCCAACATCGGGTAAAAGTTAAATATATTATCAACGTAATCCAATAATTTATTGTGACGATTCACTTTCAAATATTTTAATGAAATCAGGCATCCCTGCAAGCAGCTGATCGGTGTTGAAAAACGAGGGGAAGCCAACTAGCAAAAAAAACTTTTACATAACACAAGGGGTGTACCGATAGTAAATAGTTCGCGCAGTACAATATAGGTGGAACTAGTGCATCACGAAAAATTATTTTTATAAGAATTTACTCATACACTCAGAAAAATAGTATGGTAACTGTTACTATAGAGAGGGCCAACTTGACCATGAGCGTATAGTGGTTTTCAGCCGACTATGAAATCAGATGATTTCAACAATAGTCAAGTTCATGTTTACTATGAATGGTATCGGCTCTAGAATTGTAATATTGAACAGTGTATTGTATGAATAACTAATACGATTGAGATGGTTAGCCTAACCATGACCGAATATTTTTTTTACATTGTAGTTTTTGCTATAACCAGAGTCATGGTATTTTTGACATTTCACTTCTAGTTATTTTGAAACTAAAAGTAGTGGTTGATTCAACAATGCATGAGCTAATGTTGAAAAATTTTATGAGTTTAAATTCTAAAACAAGAACAACAAAATAATTTCATTAAACTCTATTTTATTTTCGCATCAAACCAAATGATAATATACCTGGTGAAATATTGCTTAGCATTGCTTGATAGCATCACTTGATCCAAGGCTCTGTCCGGTGGAGTTTTTCCTGAAGCAGGAATTCGCAGCATGAAAGAAATTATTAGCCAAGTCTAGATGCAAACCTCGATACCCACCTGCGATTTTCCGTCGGATTCGAGCGAATTGAATCCGGGAATCAAATGATAATCTTCGTTTTCATCAATCGCTTGATGTTGTTCTACAGCGATCGATAACGAATAATGAACCGTATACGAGACGTCAATTTCACTGAAAAACATAGCCATTGCCGGCAAAATTGTTGAAAAGATTAAATTCAACGACGGAAACTGTTAAGGCTACTCACCTGCAAGATCTACCAAATTACACAATATAAAATATTGTTTTGAAGTCAATCACTGATGTGTTGTCCACGTACTAAATTTTCTGCTATATTGTAACTTTATGTGACAATAACAAAGTACACCCGTTTATTGACAATTTGTATAGTCAGTACAAATGAAATACATAGTCGGTTAAAAAACACTATACGATAATGTGCTTACTACTTAAATTATGTTGATATGGACTACATGACTAGTGTTTTCAAACGTCATAATAGTCTTTTAAACCATGTTTCTATTTATGGTAACATTATTATACTGTGAACATGTTTACATGGTAGCAATAACTACTTCACCTCTTATATATATCAAGGCTCGAGAGCAATTTCATATTACTAAAAATTGTGATTTTAACTATTTGTTCTTATGTTTGAAATGACTACCATTGTCAGGATGACCATGCCAGAAAAGTCATAAATACAAATAGTTTAGTCAAGTCGTAGTCTACGTTGTCTAGTAATTTATACAATGCAGATGGTGAATATTCATATATCATGATTGTTGCTACTATTTAAGCGTATAGTTGAAATGACAACGAAGAACAGGTTACGGTTACTATGGTTTTTTTCTCAGTGTACTGTCATGTCTGTTAGTCTGTGGTAGTAGAGCCTCGAAGAAGGAAGTTGCAAACTTTTTTATAAGACATTAAATTTATTGTTTAAAAATTAAAAAAAAATACAAGGTCAAATTGCATGATACATTTGTGTGTTTTCTAATGTCTACAAAATATGGCAATATATGAGATATACAACAATTTCCAATTGACCTAAGTAGAAAAACACCAATTTTTAATGGAAATTTCATCCAAAAAATTATGCCACTGTTAGTGCATTCTCTTCGGATTCATTTCTTCATCGAATATCCTCGAGATTTTTTCATCAATAGATCTTATGTTGTCCTAAACCGTTTAGTGCAGTTTTCAATATTTTTTTTTAAAATAAATTACCATTGAGTAGATTAGCTTCTGCTTTTTCAGTCGATAACTTACGCATCATTTGGAGTAATTCATTCTCTTCGCTCGGTTTAGGTGGTGATCTAGGATAACGGTTCATTTATATAGCATATGAAAGGTGATTCGGGATTTGTTTTGTTTACATTCATTTGGTCTATAATATACAGTAACCATGATTATAGTAACTATTATTCAAAATCAATAATCTATCAATTTGCGTTGCCAGTTTTAAAAATTTCTTAAGCAATTTCTTTTTGACATTACCAGTTACTGAGGGGTAGTTAAATTTGCGATACAGTTTTTAATAGCGGCAGGTGGTGTCGTCAGTTCAACCTAGAGTGCTTAGATCCACGACAACTGTTTGTTTAGAATAACAGCTTTGTTCCAAACGAGCAAACGACCAGTCAAATACAATGTAAAACTAACGAAACTACCAACATTTCTATATAAATGTTTTGAATTGTTGTAAACATTACGGATGAGATGTCGTTACATTGGTTTTATGCGCTCTAGCTGAACCGATTTTTACAAACTTTGATTCATAAGAATGGTTGTATGGTCTCATAGAACGCTATTGAGTTTTAATCGGGGTCGGACTTCCGGTCTCTAAAGTGTAGGGTGAAATGTGTGAAAGATGGCAACAAAATATGCATTTAATTTCAAGTTCCGATTTTAGCATGCGATAAAACGTTGTGTTTATCATTTTCAAATGATTTCGTCGCGTACAATATGAAATGTTACTTGAAGGATATGTTTGACAATATTTTTGTCAATTCGATTAAGTTTACAGTACACGATTAAAAGTATTGTCAATAATAATATTGTCTCGTGTGCTTTTTTTTCAGTGTTTCATTCGAGAAAATAATCGAGATTTTACTCAAAACTTAATACGTTTCGTTAGGAGTACAAGCGGCGAAGTGTTCCAGTGCTAGATGAAATTGAAAACAAAAACTTTCCGAACGCGCGGAAGTCAACGAAACTGATCAAAAGTTTTATAGAAATGTTATCGGAATCCAGTAAAGTGAACAGTACGTTCATTTCAGAAAAATTGTCTCGTATTCGTTGGATTCCGGAACATTACGACGAATCGACTGCGTTCATCACTGCCAGTTGGGATTTAAACATTAATAATATCAAAGTATGGAAACTTTACCGGAACGATTACGCCGACGATGAAAACGAATTCGTACCGCGATGTACAGCGGAAATCTGCTTCGCCGGAGATATAAGTGGATTAGAGTTCGTAGATGAACGAAGTGTGGTTGTGTCCAATACGAAAGGATTTGTCAGCTTTATCACCTTGGATCGTGACAAAGATGAGGATAATTTACAGGAACGGCATCGGTTTGTGAATCTACATAAATTCGACACGTTTGAAAGTTCGAATGATGCACCTTGTACGGCTCTGTCGGTACACGAAACAGACGTTGCTACCGTGGGAGAAGATGGCCGACTGAATATCATATCTACGGTTGGACAAAAAGTTTTGAGAACTATTTCGAATGCGGATAGCTGTACTCTAAACTGTGTTGCTTTCCTGAGTCCTCTGGAAGTATTGACCGGAAATAGAATGGGAATAATAAAATGTTTCGACATTAGGGCCGAAAGTCATAAACCCAGTCACAGTTTCGCTGTGTCTTGCGAAGATGAGAAAAGATCGAATAGCGTCACTTGCTTGGCTTACCATCCAACACAGAGACATATTGTCAGTATGTTATATATTTTGGTGAAGAAAGTAATCGATAAGATTTTGTTTTTCCTTTCAGATCCTTGCCGGAAGTGAGGAGGGTTCAATAACTGTTTGGGATCTTCGACATAAGCAGTTTCCCGCTTCATATCTGAAAGCACACGAACATGCAATCACTGAACTAGCTTTTCATAAGACTCAACCCTCTCGACTCTATTCCGCCTCGGAAGGTGGTGAGCTATGGCAATGGAATCAAAATACTTTTCCGACAGCTACGGGAAACTTACTTAATTCAGCCGTAAACGGTTCGGGACTGGAAACAACAGAAACAAATCCATGGTTGAACGGGGAAAGAGCTAAGAGCAAGATTAATGTCACTTCGCTACTGAGTGGCATACGAAAGGCGATCAATTCATTTGATTCTTGTCGTTCGAAGGTAATTTGCGGAGGAGACAACGAAGCCATCTACCTTGTAGAAAATTTGAACTAGCTATTGTGAACAAATGTTCGAAACACGTTTAAGCATTTAAAATGTCTGTATTGAATTTACTTGTTATGATCTATTGTATGTACGAACTGAACATCGTGCTAAATAAACCTAGAATTGTAAATCAATCGAAATGAGTAGTATGGTTTATTAGTTTCATCATTCTCGCATGTTAAGATGAGGAATTGCAATCGCAACCTAAGTCTGAAAAACAGAGTTCCTAGTTGGTACCTAATTATTCTAATTCTTTTTTGTTGGTATTAGGTATTTAGGCTCTATCCGATGTTTTTGTTGCCCGAGTGCATTAAGGTAATGCCCCGTTTACACTTCTGCTTGGCAGCCAGCCATCCAAAGTATTAGACCAACGAAGGACCACCGTTGAACGTTTTTTTCCTAAGAGGGCAGTACACTGACACCAGCATGCTGGCAGCCAGCAGAAGTGTAAACGGGGCATAAAGGAACGAAATTTTTTGTTTATTTTACTTTTTGTCTTCGGTTCATCATTGTAAAACTGTTCAGATTAATCTGCCAGTGCACCTTAACCAGCACGGTGGCGAGGATAGGGCGCTGCAGCAAGTACTTAAATCTTAATTTCCTTATCGTAGTGATGATATTCTAGTCGATAATTTGCGGGGAAGTGCGGTAAAGGGTACTGAATAATGAAATAGTTTGTAATATCCAATTTTTTGTTAGCCATTCTTCTTCATTGTTTTGGTTTTGGCAGAATGAAGCTGGCCACAGTTTCATGACGTCATAGCAGGGGGCTGACCTTAACCAGACCCTGTCAGCTTGGAGCGATCTCAATCTTCAGTTCAGCAACGCCATCGCACGGCGTCTCATTCAACATGTCATGTCAATTGTATGGGTGCGCAGCCCTGCTATTTTGGCGCGTACGAATTTGACATTTCTCTCCCCTACTTCTATGTATGAGATTCGATGCGGACTCACCTGAGGGCGACATGCTCGCAAAAAAGGATGTTGCCAATTATTTGTTCGGGAAATGTGAGAGCTGGATATCTTGTTAATATGATGTCTTTGCCTTAACAGTAACTGTTCAACATGCAGCTCTAGGCAGACCAGAGATGCCAGATGTTCTCATATAAAATCCGTATTTTCCTGATGTTCTTCACGGGTTTTCTTAGCCCCGGCTTCAACCAATTTTACTAAAATCTGATTCGAACACAGATTAAAAACCTTTTTAAATCCACCTAGTGGTGTAATGATGCCTTTCTCATATTACTTATATTTTCAAAAAAAAAACGCTAGAAAATTCTGTCTAGTTTCTTTTTTGAAACTTGAATAAAATCAAAAACTTTCTTCGGTGTAAACTACCATCACCTTCTCAATTTGTAAACAGTTATGTCAAGTTAATAAAGATTTAAATGTGGCAATCCTGCACGCTATACAAAATTCAAAAAAGCACGGTGGGTGCTAGGCGGGTACGTTTCCTTCTTCTTCCGTAACAGCATGTACAATTTTGCATCATTTTGTATGACAGTTTGAAACTTTTAATACTTATTGCCCTATAATTTTGGAACCGGAAGTTGGAGCTGGATATAATTGAACGGTATCTTTTAAGACAATTAGAGCTTTAATTTGAATTATGATTTGTGAAAACCGTCGCTGAGAAATCGATGTGAGTTCCGTTTTTATAGCTTTTCTTCACTATTACCGCTCATGGCTTGTGGAAAAATCCTCATGAAATTGAAAGTTTTTACTAATCTCACTGTAATACCGGAACCGGAAGTCAGATCTGGATCAACTTTTCGAAGACTTTTTAAAGAATATGTAGACCTTTGATTTGCATCTTAGTTTGTAAAAATCGGTGGAAAATTTTCGGAAATAATTGAGTGCGCCTACACACAAACACACACACACACAGACATTTGCTCAGTTCGTCGAGCTGAGTCGAATGGTATATGACATTCGGCCGTCCGGGTCTCGGTTCAAAAGTCGGTTTTCACAGTGACTATATAGCCTCTCTATATGAGAAAGGCAAAAAGATTATCTTGCATCCTTTTGGCAAGATAAAGAAATTAACTGTTTTTTGAAGAAGGGCGAAGCTTGCACTGATAATCAATGGAGAAAAACATCGATTTTGGTTCCAATTCCTTTTTGGGAATTATCGTATACTCTCCGGTCAATATTTGATGAGACGATGAAATATTACCAATTTTGGCATTTGTTATAAACCGGAACCCGACGGATATTGGTCGGGTTCAGAAAAAAATGGTCGGGTTCGGATCGGGTACGGCTGACGATTTCTTTCATTTTGAACAGGTACGGGTCGAATAGGGATAAAGATTTTTAATTTTGTTTGTTACGGTTCGGGTTCGAGCTTGGAAGAAAAATTATTCTCAGGTTCGAGTCGGGTAAATGTTTTTTACTTTCGATCGGGCACGGGTCGAGTTCGGGTATAAGAAATTGCTTCTCTAGTGTGAATACACGCATCGAAACGTGAGAAAGAATATTGGAACTATGTCGAAACTGAACCATGCCGGAGATATAAAAATTACTTTATATATCTGAAGGCATCAACTTCCAGAAACAAATCTTTCTGAATGCCACCATAACCTACAATTTCGAAAAGCTTATACATTCATGAAAGAAATACCTGAGCTCACTGCGAAACGAATTCAAACGAAACGAACAAAACAAAATTATAAACCTTCACAATAAATGTTATCTTAGAGCAAAGACATCATATTAACAAGATATCCAGCTCTCATATTCCCCGAACAAATAATTGGCAACATCCTTTTTTGCGAGCATGCCGTCCTCAGGTGAGTCCGCATCGAATCTCATACATAGAAGTAGGGGAGCGAAATGTCAAATTCGTACGCGCCAAAATAGCAGGGCTGCGCACCCATACAGTTGACATGACATGTTGAATGAGACGCCGTGCGATGGCGTTGCTGAACTGAAGATTGAGATTGCTCCAAGCTGACAGGGTCTGCTTAGAGCCAATTCAGTAGCTGGGTGATCTATAATAGAACTAAAACTGACACAAACGTATCCCCAGCCAGTCGTTCTAGTTTTATTTATTCGAACAGTTCTACTCTCAAATTAAGAACTGGTATACGCTGCCGTTCTATTTTTTGTATTTTTGAAACACTAGTAAAACGCAGCAGTTTTTCTTGTTATAATATCTAGATTTAAATTTTAAAACTGACATGAATTATGCATCTTCAACTGGAAAACTCCTGAACATGCCCCCCTTACAATACTTACCAATGAATTTTCAATATCAATATTCAATATCGATGGTCGCCGGAGTTGGGTGCTCGATCAACCCGATTGACAGTGACATAATAAATGAAATTGAATTTCCGCTCATTTTATGATTGTGTTAGTGTAAAAGTTTTATTAAACTCCGACTGGAGGAATGGATGATGCTGACTAAGGTAGGCCTTTTTGTTGATTTCCAGCGAATTTCAACAGTTTATGCTAGAATTCTAAGAAGGACTGGTTATTTACTAATTCTGTATATCCGAAATATTTGAAGATTTAAATTTATATATTCAATTATATAATTTTTTTTTATTTGGAAATAAACTGAAAATCAGCACGAAAACGTGCAATATCAGGAAATAATAAGAAAGAACCGGATTGACAATTCAGTAAGCATCTTCTCACTCAATTCCGATAGATTTCGTAACCAACCGGTTGGAGGTGAAATTCATTCGGAATCGGTTGTTGCACTGGAGTAGGAATTTATTCGGAATTCATTATGATTTCCTCATGGAATTCCGAATGAAAATTTCTCACCGATTCGGAATTCATTCGGATCTGATAATGTGGGAGTGAACGCTAGAAACTGAGCCGAGCTTGGTGCTGATCAAACCGAGAAGTTTACTCACAGCAAATCGAAGGGGCCCTGCCAGAGTAATAGCTGAGCAGATTTCGCGTATGTGCTCTGACAAGGTCTATTTGATTTGCTGTAAGTATATTTCCCGCGTTTATTGTCAGCCACCAGCTCGTTTCAGCTTCTCGCGCTCACTCTATTTGCGGCCTAAGGCCGCGAGATATTGAGCTTAGCTTGGTGCAGACCAAAGCGGAAAATGTACTCCTGCAAATGTTAGTCATCAGCTCAACTCAGCTTCTCGCACTCACTATGTGTCATGATCATGTTTTATAATTATTACCAATTGCGAACTCAAAAAGAATAATCGGTTATTTACCTAAAATTTATGTGGCACCAAATTTATATTTTCTACCTACTTTTGGGTAACTTATAGATAAGCTGGACAATAAACGATTTCTCCTCAAAATATAAGTAAACTCGATTTTCCGTGTATCCATGCGAAGCCGTGTAAACGTCTGCGGAGCGTGACAGTTTGGTTGTCTGTGGTGGTGCAAGCATCTTTTTTTGCAACCATCTGTCAGTCAGCCATCATGATGAACTTTTACGACGGTGAAGGTTCAACTTTTTTCTCGTTTCGCTCCTCGGGTTTTGCTAAGCAGCCGTCTTCTAGAATGTAGAGTTTCTGCTACTTGTTACGGGTATTACGAATATACGGATTCCCAGGTAGTGTAAACTTCCGAAATAGTGTGTTCGGGACCGCGGAGTGTTCAGGTGAGTGAGAAGTGGTTGAATTTTTCTCTGCAAAGGTATGTAGCAGTTCCGGTTCTGGATTACTGAAAGTTGTGGTTTTGCTCCGTCTGTTCTGCTATTTAGAGCTTGGCCCTTCGGTGCTGGTGTTTGTGGGGGCAGCTGGAGGTGAAATAGAAGTTCCCTAACGGGGGAGGCTCAAGAAAAAAAAAACGCGATAATAGGTGAAAGAATTTACAATTTTTTTTTTCGTTCCTAGAAGCGAAAAAAGAATCTGGTGAAAGTTGGTATGCAGCAGTCAAAAAATGAAGAAAATGTTCGATAGTTTTGTAGATTGATAGAAAATATGTCCAAAAATAGTGAAAAATATTGGTCAAAGCAGTCTGTGCAAAAGTAAACCAACCACAACTACTGTGAAAACGCATCGCGAAGAAAGCAACAAAGAAGGAGGGCTATTTGGATAAATATACGATAAACCAACGATTTCGATGTGCAAGAAAAAGAGAATACCGAGTTTGAAACGATTGGTGAAATAGTAAATTAAGGTATTCCAGGATCTACAGAGAATTTCGGATTTCAGTGACTAACATCAGTGGTGTAGCAAAGATAGAGGATGCCGAAATGTGATGTTAAGACCAGATATATTCCGGCGACCTTCGCCTGGACGTTGTTACTGGGTACAACGTTCTTGTTTTTCTACTACCCGTGAGTACCATAGCTCCTATTGATTGTTTTACAGTCCGTTTACTCTTGCATTGTATCATTCGTTCACACAGGTGGTAGCTAATCAATAATCATATCACACAAAACGATCGATTATATCACGAAGGTACATACGGTGGCTATTTTTCCATCGGGTAAATAAATAGCAAAAGTGACTTAAATTGGGGTAATCGACCCGTCATCGGTCCAGTCATCATCACTTTTCGTTTTCTTTATTTTGCTGACCTAAAAAGTCTATCGAACAGAATCTTGAATCTTATCGTGATATATGTTGTGCCATAGTCGATTTCAGCTCTTTGGATTTGGTCTTTTGCGATAGCTTACTCAATGAGTAAGCTATCGCAATGATAAAAAAAACTGAAGTGATATCTAGATTTAGTTCAGCTCACTGATTATGATTGCGAGTTGTTTTATGTGAAAAATGTTATGTTAACATAGCCAGTAACATTTTTGAAGACATGGCAAGGAATACATTAATAAATTATGGTTCAACCTGAAAGCAAAAGTATTAAATCTTCTTCCACTGTTATGTGGTCAACTCAAAAAGTGTGTAAGATTTGTGAAGAACGATTATGATCCTTTAAAAATCATGCTCGTAGTACAGCTTTGAATATTGTGTTCATCAATGACTTCCTTCGGCATCTTGCTTCAACTGATCTAACGTCTCAAATCAAATCCAGTATCTAAAAGATTTAATGTAACAGTCTTTTAGGTTCTGTTAGCCCATAATTTTAAGTCGTAACCTAGGCCATTTGGAATATTATCTGACAAGTAATAGAAGAAAATTTGGTGAACAGATATTTCAGTATGCCTTTGGAGTTATGAACATTTATGGAGTTCTTCTGTTTAATTGGGTTGCCTTCTGAGTTGTGTTCCGTAGCACTCAGATTAGTTCAATTAAAAGCACGGTTTCGCCTGATTGGATAATGTTGCGGTTTTTATGCCGTGCTCAAGGTATTTTTTATTTGCCTGTTTACATTTTCACTATAGCAGACAATGCAGAGTATGTCTGTACTTGAAGTACAATTGTTATCTGAAGCAAACTGATTCTTGGATGAACCAGCGAAAAAAATCCTTCACTCTTCTCTATCGACCGAAATATCATATATTTCGAAATTTGAAAAAAATCCCAGAGGAACGTACATCAGGGTTTTATTCGAATACGGAACATGGTCTAGGATTCAACTGACACTAACGTCATTTTTCTGAACAACAATTTATTTATATACTGTTTGTTGGTATATTTTGTTGTACTGTGTGATAAGTTGAAGTCAAATCTCAGAAAAAAAAAAACGGTTAACCATCTTTGAAAACCAATAATAATCTTGTTTAATCAACAGTTTCTACGGAGTGGAGCCGTCCGAAGAAAGGTATTTTTGGGGAGAGTCTGTAAAGTGGTTGGCCATCCTTATCTCGAATTTTGAATCCTTCAAAATATTATTTGAAGGTAAAAAGCATTCGTAAACGTTATGGTCGAGCATTTGTCTGGGTTTACGGACAGGTGATTCATTTAGCATCAATCTGCAAGATCATTAGGTCACCTTCGGAAGATATCCGCGGTACATCCAGACACAAATGCACACCATTAAAGTACAGCAAGAAAATAAAAGGGGCAAGATGGCTTCGTTGTGGACTAGTATATGTAGAAAGAAAAAAATCATAATCGTCAATTTTAACAACAAGACGACGACTTCCGTGATATGCAATTATACAAGTGATGTTACACTTGATCGAAAAGATTACTTCCGCCTGTAAAACGTTTGACAAGTCGTTGGTCACATAATTTTTTTCTAGAACAGCTTTGGGATAGCGCTTGTACAAGTGATGCCAAGATAAACGTTCATGTCTGTTTTATTGCCTTCCTTGTGAACCGGAAATATCGATAGAGTTTATTTGATCATGCAGTATTCTATTTACAGCGGAGATACACATTCACTGGAGAACACACTTGAGAACTTTTCCGAGAAAAGCTGGCAATTTTTTTGGATACACAAACCAATTCTACATATATTCGATCTGCATTTGCGATGACAAACTCAGTATTTTAAGTTTCAATCGAATTTTTATAGTATTCTTAGCACTTCGAATACCAAAAAACGCTGTAAAGTTACGCGGACTACCAAGGGTACCATGAAAAGTGGGATCGCGAATTTTGACTGACTATGTCTTAGCTAGTTTCTGACCGATATAAAAAGTTTTATCACCATTAGAAAGGTAAATTCATTGAGAGTGAAATCTACTTATGGTTATTAAAAACAAACGGAAAATTGTAAACCAGAGTCGTTTAAAAAAAAGTGGGAACACTTACTTTGTGTGACCATGTCTTAGCCGTTAGTTGCCTGATTTTAAAATTTTTCTGAACATTTGAGCTATAATTTCTTCACAAAATAATTGAATTGTGATATCCTTCAATTACATATAGATAGTAAAAGTTCAGATTACTATCGTAATCAAAAGTCCGGGTATAAATAATGGAAAACTTCGCATTTGTGGCATATCCTGAAATTCAAAGCGATGACATTTCTTCTTATAATTTGAAACTAATTTGAACTGATATTAAAAGAAGTCATTACGAAACATTATTGTCAGACTAACATGACCTGACTTGTGGTTGCATATTAGGCGTTGGAATACCATGCTTATGAAGTCAACATTTTCAGGCTATATAAGTATATGGAATTGAAATTCAACGCTTATTGAAAAAAATGTGTATTAGATTTTGTTATTGTATTTTTATTGCCCGGCATTCTCATTTTACAACCACAATTTGTTGAAGTACCGTCTTTTAACATCGTTATATTGTCGTCATTTCATTTTCTACTGATTTTCTATGAAAATATCTAGCATTAATGATACTAATAGATTGCATTTGATGCTAGCTACAAGAAATAAACATTAATGTTTTAAGTTTTTGTTCAAAATATCTCCCAAAACTGATATTTTTACAAAAATTTTAGAACTTTTGAATTCCCAGTAATTTTATTATTTCAAATTTGCTAAAAAAATATATTAAATGCTCGACAACTTGTACTAGGTTTGGTATCAGCTAAACTTTGTAGAATGGAATAATTTAGTATTTACTAAAAATCTCTAAAAATCGATATTTTCACAAAACAAAGTTTTTTCACATTTCCGAGATGTTCAAAGCTCAAATCTGAAACATTTTGGTTCACCAATCGATTGAAGTTAGTTGCAGCTAAATTTGAAAGAAAATTATTACTTATTTACTAAAAAAACCTGATATTTTCACAGACATTTTTAAAAAAGTATGAAATTTAGAGCCAACATCTAATCATTTTTACTATCGATCGATTGAAGTTGGCGATAAGTGAAATTATATTTGCTACAAAATCTCAAAAATTCAATATTTTCAAAGAAGTTTTATAATTTTTAAAGAATTCGGAGTTGTATGTATCAAATTTTGGGTACTCATCGATTGAACTCAGTACTAGCTAAACTTTGTAAAGTGTAAGAATTTTAAATTTACTAAAACTCTCAAAAAATCAGATAGTTTCGAATATATTCTAAATCTAGTTGGTTAGAGATCAAAAATGTTTGGATGTTGGCTTTCCATTTCTCGCTAAGTCCCGAGTACAAGATTCGAAAATTTCTGTTAAAATATGGAATTAGGAATACTACTATAAATTGCAATTATTTCTATCTGTAAATTTAAAAGTCAATTGATTATAATACAAAATTTCATAGATGTTTATTTTACATCTTTCGTTAAGCTCCGAACACTTCTAACACGTTTGAGATTTGGCAGCAAATATCTGATTATTTTATCAGTTGCTCACTGCAATCGATCGATAGCAAAAAATTAGAGGGTTGTATTCAAGACACGACCGAGCACAATAACATTAAAAATGGAACGTTTCTAGGGTCTTCATAATAAATACAAAAATAAAGATGATAATGATGATGATACACTAAACTAAAAATTTTTCAACTGACTAATTACAAATTTGCTCTAGTTGAGGCGCTTAGATTGTTAGCGAATGATAAAATTGACAATTAGATTCTTTCTTGATAATTAATTATATTCAATTTTGATCATGTAAAATCGCAAGTAAACTTACCTTTAGTTTATCTTTGATACTATATGATATTGCATCTAATTGTACTGTATATGTGAGCCTGTGGAACTCATTTATACTACCAAACCGAGAAGGCCGCTTTTAGATAAGTTTCAGAATTTAATTTTGAATCTTTTGAAGTGCTTAATTCCTGGGGGGGACAACGACTTGTTCAGTCACATATAATGAAGAAGAAGTATCTATGATTATCATCATAACACAACTTTATACTGAATCCATTTTCGCGCCACCGTTTTGTTCGTATGGGAATGGATATTTAAGTATGCAAACCGATCCGTTGACAAATTAAAACATTTTTAAGCTTACAATATTGAAGCTTTGGAATCATTTAAATGATTAAAATCCATTAACAAATCATCGAGGAACAAGCGCTGCAAATTAGATCCGAATTAGATCTATTGCCGTTAATACTAAATTAGCCCGATAGTTACCAGATAACCAAAATAAAATACTCAATTCAAATAAATTTTTCAATGGAATGCAATCGAAATATTCAAATGACGTTATCTCATAAGTTTAAGTTAAATGTGTCCGAATCGATTGGTTGTTGAATTATATGAATCCATCAACAAATGACTGAGGTATGAGCGTTCAAAATTATGGCAGAAAAATGTTACGCGATTAGTTTTGCATGTTTTAATTTGACACCCAGCCTCGGGAAGCGAAGTGTAAGGCATTTTTAATGGCAAAATCGACCAACAATTTGCTAAATACATGGGATATTTCAAAAGAACCGATAACCACGCTGATTCGGTTCTTCAATAGCTAGATGATATATAAGATATTCAAGCGAACACGAAGCGGTGTTGTACAGACAGCAGGAAATTTCACCAACACATAATGCAAAAGCGACAATCCAGCAAGTAAACGCATATACAATCCAGTCATCAGCTCACTGGACGAGCTACTTGTTTCATTCGCAGTCAAACATCAACTAGGCAAAGAAATATTGTGCAGCCTATATTTATAGATTTCTCTTCATACTACGCAGAACGATGCGGTGTTTGTTATGCATGACGCAAAGCCTCCTATGCCGAACAAGAAGTTGACGTCATTTTGTACAGCAGGGATTGGTGGATGAAAACATAGGTCGATTCCAACCATTTTTTCAATAGTATGCTATTGAAATAGTGAAACGACGTGGTCATACATGTTTAAGTTAAAAGTTTCCGAATCGATTAATTGTTAAATTATAACAATACATCAACAAATGACCGAGTTATTAACGTTCAAAATTATGACACAAAAAGGTTACGCGGCTATTTTTGAAACTTTTAATTGACACCCGGCCCCGTATAGTGAAGAGTAAGGCATTTTTAATGCCAAAATATTTAGATGTTTGCTTAGAATTCCATCTGTGTGCCTCAAGCTAATACAATTTTAAAATTTCTGTGAAAGTATTAAATTTTTGATTTCTATTTAATAACTAGGAAATAGTTTCTCTCCATCAATATCAGCTGGTGCTAACTTCAATAGATTGGTGAACAAAAATATGTTAAGATGTTAGCAGTAAATATTCCGGGAATGTCAAAGCCTCCTACGATTTTAGAATTTTGGTGAAAATAAATAATAATTTTCATAATTTTTAGTAATACAAAATTGTTTCACTATTAAAACTATAGGTGTTATCGAGTTTAATTGGTATAAAATAAAATCTTCGATAGTTAGCTAGTTCCTGGATATCGTTAAGATTTTAAAACTTTTGTAGATATACAATTTTTTTTTAAATTTGTTAATTTCCATGAAATAATTTTCCTATATTGAAAAACAAAAAAATATATATTGCAATTGCCTCCAGACTACAGTTTTGCGTTTACCAGTTACACAACGATGGGGTTATTGTACCAATAATCATTTTATTAGTATGAATCACAACGTTATATTGCGGATTAAAACATCTTCGCTTCGGCGATAAGAGGGGTACTGTTACCCTATTCCAGCTTTGCCAGTTAATAATGCGGAATTTTCTGAATAGAAATACATTCTGATTGTAAGTGATAGTTTCAAGATAATTTATTCAAAGTAGTTGCTTCCATCTTTCCACCAATATTCCACGAACCTAAAGTCGAATAAACTGTTCGCCTTTTGGAGCGATTCAATCGTGAAGCCATTTATCCACATCTTCATCACAAGTGAATTGCTGCTCCAGCAGATCCGCGAGGCATCGATGAAAACAAATGATAGTCGTAACGGGTCCAGCCTAGGGAGAATGGTGGGTTGGGCAACAGTTCCCATCTGATTTGCCGTGCTGCAAAATGATTTTCTCGTGTCTTGCTGAGCATTCTGGTCGTTTTTGAATAATTCTTGATTAATTTTCATCATTTGCTGTCCGTAGCGATTAGTATTTACAGTATCTTCTGGTTTGAGAAACTCGTAGTACAGGACACTTTTTGGTCCTTATCGGGACGGGTATAGCAAATCGTTTAAATCAACGTTTGCAAGTCGTAGTCGATAAAGCATGTTCCCCGTAAGCTTCAACGAGTGAACGTGATGGTACTGCAAAAATATGAACATTACATGAGCTTAGCATAGCAGCTATCGCCGATGATAACGCAGATAGGTGAATAATTTGTTGTTAATTAGTTACGGATGTTTAGGATTTGTTACTCAATTTTTAAAATATTTTTTCAAGTGGTGTTGAATTTGATTGTCATTCATTTCATATGAACTTAGAAAAGGACGCAACAAAAATTGAAAAACAAATTGGCACAAACCGGTTACCAAAAACCCCTAGATGATGAAAATTGAGGATACAAATTTTACAAATTGATGTTCCTATCAACCTTTTGCGATTACCCCATTCATGACTAATTAATTAGTTCTTATAGCAGACGCGTACACAGGGGAGGGTTTTAGGGGTTCAAACCCCCCCCGAAACAAAAAATTATAACCCATGGGAAACATTGTGATATAAATTGTACATGTGTTGATTTATCACCATGTTCTAAAACCCCCCCCCCCCCCCCGAAAATTTTCTCTGGCTACGCGCCTGTCTTATAGCATTCGCTAATCTAAAAATAACTATTCAACGCAAACAGTACTTGATTGGAGGACACTTTAACATAAAAGCCACAAATTGGAAACCGCGAGAGGGGTCGGCCGTCGTTATACTCCCAACGGCATCCGGCATTGACCGTCACAAACTGGCCCCTTACGCACCAACACCTAGTCATTGCTTCAAGAATATTGTAACACGTTTTCAAATCGGGCGACCAAAGTTTCCCTACTTTCATTGCAACGCTATCGAATAGCAAGACGGGGTTCGCCTACTCAGCCTATCTGTTTTCAATGTTTTACTTTGTCTACTGTTTCGTTAGGTTTGGCTAAGTAAATTTAGTCTCTGTTACATAATATCTGTCAAAATAGTACACCTTACTCGCTTATGATGTACAGGAACTAGTTGATTCTATTGATGTTTTGCCTTCAAGTAGTTGTTCCGTTTGAGAAGTTGAGTATCAACCGATAAGTCTGGCTAATAAACAGAGCATGCAGTAGCGAATCTACCTATCAGGGTTGTGCTTCGCCATCCATAATTTTCCCGTTTCGCACGGTTGTTTCGTCATATTAAATCCCTCCCACTAGAACGAGTATGCTAATGAGTATCTTTTGGCAACGCATCTCTCTTTTTTTTTTAATGATGAGGACCTCTCACGGATGTGGTTTCTAGACTGGTTTGTTTCCCAAAATTTATGCACGCGATTAATTACCGACTGCGATCATAGTAAGCGAGGAGTAGCTTTTGCTACCTGTGTCCATCGTTCGCACCTTGCACTGTTGGGGTTTCAACATTAGCCATAGCTAGCCTTGACACGGACAGTGGAATTGAAATGCACACACCCGCAGTCACCCAGCCGACAAGGCATTGGTCAGGCTGACGACAACAGGTGCGGTGTTTTTGTATGTATGCGTTCTGTTATTAGACGTCAGTCATGATTTTTAAATTGCCTTGACGATGGAGTGGTAGGACTACTAAAACTAATTCTGACAAGCCGCGGGCACGCTTGAGCGAAGATGTTCGCTTCGTCTCGCACGGTATGCTGTTTCCATCGAGTAGGGCAAGGTGAACAGTACAGGGAAAAGTTGCACAAACTAGAGCGAGTCTAGTCTTTACCCTATATCTCACACGGATTGTGATTCGTTTTATATCTGAGAAAGCGCAATGCAATCTGTATCTGCGACGTCAACGACTCCGGTAGCGCAGCATAATGACCTCTTCGCAAACAGAAGAACATGGGAAAAACTATATAAACTTGTCACTCACTGCTATCGTGCAAAACCCTCGTACCTCCACTCATCTACATGACGTGTTCATTGCTCTTGTTTCATAAATCAACGCAATGTAACTTTTCTCATGCCTTCCTGTTTGTGTTTTTTTTTTCGTTATAGATGCCGTCAGTTTTACATACATCGACACCCATGGGTGCCGGCATATCAAGCCGTCATCACGTTCTTCGTCATCGCCAACTTTACGTTGGCCACTTTCATGGATCCCGGTGTCATTCCGAAAGGTAAGTTTTCCATCTTTGTTCGGTTGTGAATGAGGCTGTCATCAGACACATCACGAGAAAAGAAAGTATTCCGACAGACAGTTTAAATATGCTATCCCTATGATTCGTGTTCGACGAGATAGCAGCTCAATATCACTATCATTATTGAACTTCATTACGCAAACCAAGTAGACACCCATTTTTTGAGAGTGGAAGGACTCCGGAAGTCTTACTGTACTAAGGTGTACCTTTTAATAATATACCGTCTGGGAGGGTGATAAGTTTTTGATCTTGAATATCTCTTATTGTATTTAAGGTGAAACTCAGTGGAATGCGCGCGTTGTA
The DNA here is from genome assembly GCF_030247185.1 of Malaya genurostris. Classification (NCBI taxonomy): domain Eukaryota; kingdom Metazoa; phylum Arthropoda; class Insecta; order Diptera; family Culicidae; genus Malaya; species Malaya genurostris. The sequence continues at coordinate 164,247,781 of NC_080570.1, read as the reverse complement.
AATTTGACCAATTATTCAAAAACTGGATCGACTTTCGAAAAACAAAAAGCACTTAACTTTTCGTAATTAGATTTATAACAACTAAGTATGCTTGAAATTTTTAATTTTTACTTTGTGAAGCCGTAATTGGTTCTCGAAAACTATTCTCTTATACAGGGATGCTTTAAAAATTGAAAAATTTCCAAAAAATCTGATTTTGAGGCTCAAAACTATACGCTATAAACGAGCCAAGCGATCGGCATTGAAAAAGTGTACAAATCGTCTCTCATACCAGCTGCGATCTTATTATCTGCACCTCAATAACCGCTACAAACGACTGACCAAAATATTATATAATAATCACTAGCTTCTGGAATCACGTAAACGAACAGAGAAAAGAGTCAACTCACATGTTTCTAGGAGATGTCCAATCATCAACGCAACATGATATATGCAATCTCTTCCGGAAACACTTCAGCAGTGTTTTCTCCGACGAAACTCTATCTAATCATAAAATCTCTGAAGCAATCAACAATGTTCCGCACCGCTCTCCTATCGGCCCTCACCCTATCATATCGACTTCTATGATTGAGTTAGCGTGCGTCAAGCTGAAGTCATCTTCGAACACTGGGACAGATGGTATTCCTTCAATAGTGCTAAAAAAGTGTTCGAGAAGCCTTTTAGTCCCACTCTCACTGCTATTCAACTCATCACTCACCTCAGGAACGTTTCCTGATATTTGGAAGAGTTCATATATCTTTCCAGTATTCAAGAAAGGAAATAAGTCTGACGCTTCCAATTATCGTGGGATTGCGGCATTATGCGCATTTTCCAAGTTGCTCGAAATTATTGTCCTGGATTTTATCACAGTTAACGCAATCTATACAGATTTCTCCGCAGCCTTCGACAAGATAAATCATCAAATAAAAGTAGCTAAGCTCGAAGGCTTTGTTTTAAATGGATCCTTACTGAACTGGCTCCATTCATATTTAACTGGCCGCAAAATGTCTGTAAAAATTGGAAACTGCTCGACGACACCCTTCGCCGTTAGCTCTGGAGTACCCCAGGGCAGTCATTTGGGACCATTTATAGTTTTACTATACCATAATGATTTCAATTTTTTGCTGAAATGCTGTAAGCTGTCCTTTGCTGACGATTTCAAGCTATATAACCAGGTTGAATCTCAAGAAGACACAGTATTTCTACAATCGAGCTTGATTCATTCGCCAATTGGTGTCAAATAAACAGAATGGCATTAAACACCTCAAAATGCTCTGTTATTTCGTTCTCTCAACTCCAGTTGGCTTTTCCCTGCTACGCATACATACATTATTGTATTTTCGTTCAACCCCCACTCCTCTCCACCATTCTCCATTGGAAACTAACTAGATTCGCTCGCCGAAATTAACCCGGTCGTCTTTTCTTCTTTCTCTCTGTCTTCCACCATGCATTCTTTGATCACTAATTAGATCTACATGCTGATTCTAAACCAGTCGTTTTCTCTGCCTTCCACCATCTTTTTGGCCACTAATTAGATCTTCATGCCGATTCTAACACAGTTGCTAGCCCACGCTCGTCTACCACCTTCTCCACCAACCCTTGTATACTATTCCCACTCTTTTCTTCTCACTCACTTTTTAAGCAAGAGTACTATTACTGCCATGTAAGGCTTGGCGTCATCAATTAGTTATAATGTTATAGATTTAATTGTTAGTAATAAGTCCAAATGTATCTGTTGGATCATTGTAATCTGTTGATACAAATAATGAGAAGGTTTTATGCCTGCTGGAGAGAGAGATTACCAAATTTCATCTCCATCGGGTTTTTCCCTTGCTCCATACATAAAAATAAAAATAAAACAATATTAGAAGAATTTCAATAAGACTCGAAGCGAATTTGTTAAATTTTCGTCATTTTCTTTATTTCTTGTGTGTACTGTTGCCAACAGTACTGCTGTGGGAAATACACGGTGGGATTGCCGGTATATATCTTATTCCACCAGGTCGTCATCTGATTGATGTCTTTGACAACCTTTCCCTTTGCCTTGAGCCTCCTCTTCATGATTGCCCAGTATTTCTCAATAGGGCGGAACTGGGGGCAGTTAGGTGGGTTAAGGGTTTTCGGAACAAACTGGACCCCTTCCTCTGCATACCATTCTTGAACGACTTTGCTGTAATGACAGCTTGTCAAATCTGACCAAAACATGACGGGATGGTCGTGAGATCAAATGAACGGCAAAATTCGTTTTTGGAGACACTCTTTTTGGTATAGTTCCGATATCATTGTCTTATTTGTAACGAAAACTTTCGTTTTGTTGCCACAGCTACAAATGCCCCCCCTCTTGCAAATTTGTCGGCAAAAACAAATTTAAATTTGGCTGCAACATCCCCCCGAGCCGTTGCCAAGTAAAATTTTTGACCTGGGATTTGCCCGAAGTCAGCCTTGACATAGGTTTCATCGTTGTAACCAGAAAGGGTTACTATTGTATTCATCGAAGGCGAGAAAATAGGATTGCGATTTTCAATGTTTTAGTATGACTGGTGTCCCGGGTGAGGTTTTATAACCCTATTCGCTGGCTCGCGGTTTCATTAAAGTGGAACGTGAAATGGATATTGCCAATAGATGGCTTTCGATCATTATGACAGCTCGATGGCAGAGATGTACCGGATGCTGTTAGGAGGAACGGTGTGAAAGTGAGATTGATAGGTTGCTGGAACCTAAGAAACAGAAAAACGCTCTTTTGTGTCTAGATTGTGGAGGCGAAAGCTTGGTCGGAATCAGTAAGCCATTCTGTTCTTTAATGCTCGAAGTGCACGATAGGGACGGCTAGACAGGCAGAAGGCCCCGATCCCCGGACCGTAACGGGTTTGGTTAAGCGTCAAGGATAGGAAAAAAGAGAGCCCTCGCCGTGATTATTCATTGCGTGGTCACGACTAACTCGTAAAGGAGGATGTTGTCGCAGATCCCGATTAAAGTTATTTTCGCCAATCCAATCTGCTGCTCGCCAATGACGACAGGGTTTACAGACCCCCGGTTTTAAAGAGAAACCACGCTGTGGGAGTGCTCCCGACCCCGGACGAATCCATCGCTGTGAACGCCATCTCCACGATCATCCACCCCCCGGCAATCACTTTCTCGTCGCATTACCGTAGTTCAATATCCACCAACAAAGTTAACATCGCCCAAAAGGCTGTGAGTGAGTAATAGAAATGTAATGCTAACCTCCGAGTACATATAGTAACAAGATCCGAAAACCTCCCCACAACCTCCTCAAACGACCCTGGAACTCGAGGACCTAAAAAAGGTTTTTTTTATACCCACCCAGTCGGCTGCCGTTGGTCCCCCTCCGGGTTTCGAAGAGCATCCTCGAGGGCTAAGAGAGCCGCACCAGATAATCGGTAACATTTGGCGCCCAACGTGGGGTTATCAGAAGGGTTGGGCTCATCAGAAGACACCCGTCGAACTTGGTCAGCGCCTGGTCATATAGTTTCCGAGCACGAATTTTGACCACACTATTCTGTTATGTGGTCCGATTTGGCTGTTTGGCTGTTTGTTTTTTTATTCAATATTATAATATAATTTTTAGGCACACTGCTTAAGATGCCAAGGGTATTTACTAATCTTAATTATGACTAACTTAAAACTAGAATAGTATCATTATGTAATGTAGTATCGGGGTAGCGGATTCTCGACAATTCAGCTTTCGGTTGCCGATCGGCTGTGGCCAATGAATTGAATATTGCCTGAGGGTCTTCCATATAGTGTTAGCGAATGTCCATGTTGGCCGCATCCTTCGGTCCGTGTGGGTCCGCGGGAAACACCCCCAGGCTACGAAGGCCCGGCGGGTGGCCCGCATGCTGGTTTTCGACTGGAGCGGTCTTCCGTGGACGATGATGGTGATGTTGCGGAAGAGAATGAAAAAAAAGTAAATATTGTGGAAACGGGGTAAAAAGGGGATGTGGGAACAAAATGTCTGAAAACGATAGAGATCTAATTAGTTGCCATCGAGATGGCGAAGAGACAGGGAAGGGGGAACGAAAAAGTTGGCCAATTGGCTGTTTGTTTTCCTACACTGTGTCAAGCTTCACTCGAATCCACGCTCAAAAGGTTGCTTCTACCGAGAATATCGTTTTCGATCGCGATCCTTACCGTTGGCTTAACGTGGTCGTGTGCACAAACACAACATTTTATTCATAGCTTGATATTGTTAAGATTTTTTTCCTTGGGGCACTCCCATTGCTACCCAGCGAATGAAACAATGCTTCACTATTCACACCATCGTCCATAAGCTAGCCATCGCAGTTGTCGGCGGAAACATCATTGCTGGGATTTTCTGACTTCAGGAGTGTATTGAAAATAAGCTATCCACATACGTTTGTGTTGTACGCATGTATTTGTGATGGTTTTTTATGCTCAGATCATAGCATGCAGTGCGTTTGGCTGTCAGCTTTCGTTTGTTTACTTGTTTGTGCGGTTGAAATTCTTCGTTTTCAAAATGTCGCGTATTGAAAAGAAAGTGAAAATTAACGTTCTGGACACATGTGGTATCACTATGCGAAAATTGGCGAGGTGCTTAAACCATTATTAATAATGCCAGCGTTCAAACCATCAATACAGGGTCCGGCACTCGAAGTGTAACCAACTTCAGACCTTCGAGCCTGGCGTCAAGGTAAATGCGACATATTATCGGGAAAGTATTCTGGAGGTTGCTTTGAAGCCGTGGGCAGACAAACATTTCGGTGGCAGACCATGGACGTTTCAGCAGGACTCGGCACCGTCTCACAAAGCTCGAGTGAACCAAGAATGGCTGAAAAACAACGTTCCGAACTTCATCACGTTCACACAATGGCTCTCGAATTCACCAGATGCGAATCCAATGGATTATTCTCTTTGGGCCATTTTGGAGAGCAAAGTCCGAACAAAAAGATACACCAGTCTCGAGGCGCTGAAAAAAGTTATTGTCCGCGAGTGGGCCAAAATACCTGCAAGTCACATTCGGGCAGCTTGCGATTCGTTTTTTGACCGTCTCAAGGCCATAGTCAAGGCAAAAAGTGGTCATATCGAGCAAAAGTGAATTGATTCTGAATTTTGTATTATTTTTACACATTTTGTACTTTGAATTGAGTATAAGTAATTTTCCAAACTGAATTTATGGCCTTTTTAATTGGTTACACTTCGAGTGCCGGACCCTGTAATAAGTTTGAGGAACACTATTCTTTGGATGAGCTACCAGGAAGAGGCAGAAAATCCGAAACTGGATCAGAAAGTGGTATCTCTAATCATAAAGAACAAATTAATGTCATTACGTGATTTGGCCAAAAAAGCAGGAACGAGTGTCGGAATGACCCAGCGTATCAAGAGGCGAAATCACCTAAAGACCTACAAGAACCAGAAAATATCGATACAAAGTGTAAAACAGTAGAAGCGAACAGCAACAAGGGCCCGGAAAATTGTATTCGCGTCTTTTGCAGTGTCCGGATACATGCGTTTTGATGGACGATGAGACTCAAAAACCCTTTCAGGTCCACAATACTTTACTGCCGTCATTGGGGAGGATGTGAGCGATGCGGACAGGTCGATTCAAGTGGAGAAATTCGGTCGAAAGGTACTGGTATGGCAAGCAATACGTTCCTGTGGTTTGAAGTCAACCATTTTTTTCACTACCGGAACTAAAAATGCAGAAATCTATCGATCTGAGTGTCTCCAGAAGAGACTGCTGCCTTTATATAAGGAGCATAGTACACCTCCACTGTTTTGGCCGGATTTAGCGTCAGGTCACTATGCCAAAACCACTCTCGATTGGCTTGCGGAAAAGGGTATAAATTTCGTTGAGAAAAATATCAATCCACCAAATCGCCCCCAACTTCGACCATCGAACGTTACTGGGCAATCGTGAAGAGGGTCTTCAATAAGACTGGTAATGCAGCTGGGAACATGCAGGAGATCAAAAAAATTTTGGCTCAAGCTTCCAAAAAATGCGAAGCAACACTTGTCCGGAACTTGATGAAAAGCGTTCGATCTAAAGTTCAAAAATTCGTGAAGGAATAACTTAAATTCCATCTGGTTTTCATTATGCTCAAGTTTCCCCTCGAACAATAAAGGATCATTTTTTTAGTTTGAATAAAATGTCGTTTTTATCATAATTTGAAAGAAAAATTTGTGGATAGCTTATTTTCGATACACTCCTTATTACTGTCATTTGTTCAGGTGCAGAAGATGACCCATTATTCTTGGGTGTGAATGACTACATGTTCAGACATTTCCTGGCAATTTTGGCATTAGGCCAACTGATGGTCGTAGGTGACAAGCGATGTACATGGTGTCATTGTCTCTTAACCGAAAGTCACATAACACGGGGGAACAGGTTGACTCGTTGAAAATGATTCGGGCGACAGTCTGAATATGTTGGTACTTGATCAACCTTTCCAGATTGCCAGTTCCAATTTCAAATCAGTTCAAATCTTCGTAAACAAATCATGCAATTTTCTTATGAAATGAAATAAATTTGTTGTTATCATTATCAAGCATCCGCTTCACAGTCGATGAATACCCGACGCCGATGAAGCGCATTTCGGCATGATAATCGTATATCCATGTTTGAGCAATTATTTTCTCGTTTGCGATCTACCATTTGTCGGATGTTTGCGCCGCGACCTTGACTGCTTAGCTCACAATACGCTCTCGCGCATGAATTCGACCAATATGCAGGCGTCATTATTAATTGTTTCGCTAATTTTTCAGCTCCACCTGACGAAGACCGCGAAGATGAGTTTCGGGCGCCATTGTACAAAAACGCTGAAATCAACGGCATCACGGTGCGGATGAAATGGTGCGTGACATGCAAATTTTACCGGCCACCACGCTGTTCGCACTGTTCCGTGTGCAACCACTGTATCGAGGTAAGTGCAGTGGATTATCCGGTTTGTGTTTTGAGCGTATTTCAATCTCTCGTTTCCGCAGACCTTCGATCATCACTGTCCGTGGGTGAACAACTGTATCGGCCGACGAAACTATCGTTTCTTTTTCTTCTTCCTGATTTCACTGTCCATTCACATGATGAGCATATTTGCCCTCTCGCTAATCTACGTGTTGCAGAAGGAAAAGGATAAGCTAACCGAGGTGGAACCAATTGTGGCGTAAGTCTGACACTCGTGAAGCAATCGCTGATGCACGCATGGGAACTCACTACAATTCTCTGCTTTCTATTCCAGAATGGTTCTTATGGCAATTGTCACCCTGCTAGCGATTCCGATCTTTGGTTTGACGGGATTTCACATGGTTCTGGTGTCACGAGGGCGAACGACCAACGAGCAGGTAACGGGCAAATTTAAAGGCGGCTACAACCCATTTTCACGTGGATGCTGGAAAAACTGCTGCTACGCTCAGTGCGGACCGCAGTATCCGAGGTTTGTAGTCGATTATGATTTCTGTCACCCCGCATACCATTGTTGCATGTGATAACGTTTGTGTTTTTGTTTTTCAGTTTGTTAAAACCGCAGAAATACGTTGCACGTCGTTCCAACAAGGAAAACCAATCTATCAGTACCATCACGAACGATGGTGGTCCTGGAGGTGGCGGAAATAATTCCAGTCGGCATCTCAATTCCCAACAGCAAGCCCTAAGTGGCACTGGTTCTGGTGGCAGCGGCATCTATGATAATAGTCGTCACACGCAGGTAAAAACCTATATGGATCATGGCAATGGTCACGGTATTCGTACGGTTGGATCCAGCCATTACAGTAAGGTGCGTAGAATTTGTTATCTTCCCTTTAAATTGCGCTTGTTTTCCATTGAATGCCTATTTTCTTCCGTTTTATTTTCCGTTGCTGTTTCACTTTCGTTCTAACTTATTAACTATTATTTCCTTTAAGAGTACAATTATTTATAGTTTATTTGGTTTGTTCACACTTTTCTTTCTCTCTTCTGTTTTGGTTTTTGTAGTTGACAGAGCGATCCGTAACTTAGAGTACTTACTCAAAAAATTCCCCCCTTCGAGTAAAGACACAAAAAAAACATGTACAAAACCAGAAACTCGTGTAACGAAACCAATCCTGCAAACGACTTACGCCGCATCGCTAAAAAAGCACGCAGAGAAAACTGCTTTTTGTTCGTTCTGCTCAGTGAAACAAATACACACACACAAACAAACAGAAACATGAGCGCACCCAACTCGCTCCATGAACAGAGACGAGTCCCGCAGGGGAAACAGAGCAGAAGCTTCTACATCACACGGCCTGCCTATATAACCTAACTTAACAGATAATATTCGTAACGTCTAACAAGTAATCTATGTAACTCGACGGATTCGACCCTCGGTTATAAAGTGAAAACACATCTCAGTTCGATGTCGAATTCTGTTCTGTAACAGACGAAAATTGTATATGTTTTAGAAAGTAACTCTTCGTCGCGGCTGTACTGAATTTGTTTGTTGTTTTATTTAATTTCTCTAAGAGTGATACTGCGTCTCAGTAAGGAAATAAATGTTTTTTTAAACCCAGTCAATTTTTTTTTCATTTTGTTTCCTAATAAGATTTACACTTTCGATTCATTAACATCTCCATTCTGAACGTGACGTGTAGTAACTTCTTTGTCTCTGTTTCTCTGTGTCGTTCGTCGTTCACCAGTTTCCGTGTGGTTTCTTTTTGCACATATCTCCAGATCTTTATACTGCTAACGCACTTACAAACAAACAATTTAACTAATCTACGTCGTGTGCACATTTTGCATGCGGTTTTGTACGACAGAATTCAATGAACAAACAAATAAAAATTATTTTCTAAATCAAATCATTTTCTTAGTATGTAGAATATTTTTGTTTTGTTTTACACAAGTTTTAAGTTTTGTTTTACTGTTTCACATTTGGTTTGCTGATTGGCTCACTAAAATTTTATTTTTGAACATCTCAAAACCTTATAAATATATATATCTATACCTTGTATCTCTGTATAGCTCTCATGCTCTCTCGAATCATTTTTGAACTCTAGAAAAATGTTCCTCGAGAAGGAGGTAACGATAGCAAACTAACTTTTCATATTTTCATTGGTTTGGCAATTTAACAAAAAAAAACAAATAGCTTGGTGTTGGCCTTGTGAGGTTCTGTTAACTGTGTTGTGATTGTCCATTCCACCCTGTCCGAAACAAAAACGCTTTTCGTTGCATGTGCCGAACCGCCTGCAAAGTACCTTTTTTACAGTGATGCGAAATGCATTTTTTGCGTGATCGAAATTCAAATAAAACACCAAAAAAAAACGAAAATATTGGAAATTTCCCGCTTTACGGTTGCATTTTAAGTAGCCATTTTGTCTGCTGTATACCACGCCCGCCGGTATTGGAACGATATTCATTCACAGTGCAGTTCATTATGACAGCCCTTGTACTGATGGCTATCTTGCTTCGCTGATTAAATCAGAACTTGTTGGCTCAAGTGAGACGTTCACCTGGTTATTTGGAGATTTGTACCTTGCCGTGACTTCTGATTATTTTTCTGATGGTACGGAAAGGAACTGTGAAGTGGGTGCGAATGATTTTTCCGATGATTAGAAAAATGGCGCTCAACTATAAAGTATCCAGGAAAAAAATCAAAAAGTGAATTCTACCTCCGCAAATACACGTAGAGCACCAAACATAAAGTCGTTGTTCAAGTAAGGTAAAAAGGTTTCTATTGCTGTGTGAATGAATTAAGTCAGGCCTGTAAAGACTGTTCCAGAAAGTATGGACGCACTTTGATTTCGCTGTAAATAATTCACAAGTGTTAGATATTCAAATTTTATTCGATATACTGATAATATTAGACTACAACAACAGAATATTATTCTCAACATTTGCTACTTAGCCACCTTCTTGCGAACGTTACTCATTAAATTCCGTACAGACTTCTTGGCGACAAGTTTTGACATTTTTTTTCCAATCTTTTTCGAACTGTTGACTGGTTTCGGCTGCCGAGACATGTTTCCTAAGATGTGCCTTCGTTAATGCCCAAAATTTCTCAATTGGTCGAAGTTGTGGGCAATTCGGTGGATTCATGTCTTTTGGGACGAAAGTGACATTTTTGGTAGTATACCATTCTACCGTTGATTTCGAGTAGTGGCAAGAAGCAAGATCTAACCAGAAGACAACAGGATCCTTGTGGCTTCGAATCATGGGTAGAATTCGTTTTTGTAAACATTCCTTGATGTATATTTCGCTGTTCATTGAAGCAGTGGTGATGAAGGGTTTCGATATCTTACCGCAGCTACAAATTGCTTGCCAGACCATAGCTTTCTTACCAAATTTTTCGACTTCAATCGATGTCTCGGACTGGTTTAACACTTGCCCTTCTCGCATCGTATAATATTGTGGTCCCGACAAGGATATGTAATCGAGTTTCACGTAGGTTTCGTCGTCCATGATTATGCATTTCAAATTTCCAGCAAGAATCGTATTGTACAGCTTTCGAACCCTCGGCCTGATCGTTGCTTCTTGTTTCGGACTACGTTTTGGTTGTTTCTGCTTCTTATAGGTTCGAAGATTCAAACGTTCTTTAGCACGAAGAAAATTTGACTTCGAAGTGCCCACTTTTTTGGCCACATCCCGAACTGAAACCTCCTTCTTTTGCTCGAACGCCTTCAGTAAACGTTTATCCAACTGAGGGTTAGCAGGACCTTTTTTTCGACCCGTTTTCGGTTGATCCTCAAAGGTGTTATCCTCTCCGAAATTCCTGATTGCATTTCGCACGGCTTTTTCACTTACTCCTTCCATTTTTGCTATCTTTCTCAGTGACAGTGCGCGTTCTGTTCATTATTTTGTACACAATTTTTCGACGTTGTTCTGCTGAAAGTCCACGCATTTCGAAACAAACTTATGAAAACGAATAAACAACTGCACAAGTGGTTAGAGAAGAGTGTAAACAACAGGACGCAGCCATAAAAATTGACAGATTCTGAACCATTGCGAAATGGCAGCGGTTTTTGGTTTCGTCCTTTCTGGGACAGTCTTTAGCGTGCATTAATGGAGCGATTGAAGACCGAACTCGCTGTGAAAGCGCTTACATGAAACACATGAGCATCGCTACCATGGTCAAAATCAACGGTTTAGAGTTCCAATTACTTGTCCATCCACTTTGTTCATCTGATTTGGTTTCCTCGAACTATTATCCGTTCCCAAATCTCAAGTTATCTCTGAGATATCGATGTGAGTTTCATTTTGGAATTTTAGACCATTACTTCCGGAAGTTTGTATGGCCATCAACTAATATGACTTCCAAGTTTAGAAGATGTTTTCCGTTATCCACGAATCGAAGTAAGGGAGCTATCTCGAAACACTTCTCAAAATCTATCAAAAATCGTGTGGATTTTTGTGCTGTAGAAATGGACATTTAGAAGGTCTTTGACACTGGCGACTAAAATGGCAACCCCCATCGGGTTCGTACATCAGAAAAATTAGGAAACCTTTCCGGAAAAGTGTGAAAAATCCATAAAGTTGTTTCGTATGGACAATGGAATTTCCCGTTGAAAAAAATCGCCAATGATTGCTAGATCTACGATTGATGTTTGGCACGCAAGAAGATGCTCTGTATTTCGCCGTTGAAGAAAAGAATACTAGATCGCTGGAAAATTGTTTGACGCGCAACGAGTAGTTTTGGGTCGAGATTTTACATGCACGTGATTCGTTATTTTGAAACAAGTACTGAATAGGGCATTACAATCATTGCTTGCCAAATGACTGGTGAAACGCATTTGACTGTTCTTGCTATATCGTAAGCAGGGTCAAAAGTTCTGCCATCGTTTACCAGTGGTTGCATTGTGTACAATGTGATCAGTTGGATAAATAATGTTGACTATTGTGAGTTGAACATATCAAAATATAGAACGATTTTTCAACGAATTAATGACAGGATTTTGCTGCTGAAATAATGAGATCAAATAAAGAGATTTTTCTAGCATTTTGCAGCCGCTTCGACTAAATTTTTAAGGGTAATCCATACAGGATGCTTAGGCTGCTTATCATCATGACATTTGTAAGCTGCTTATGCCAAATCATTAAATTTTTCGACCTTTGTATTACTTGACCAATTACCAAATGCAAATCGTGAATACCATATCTGGAAGAGAAATCGTGGCATTCAAAAACCATTACTGCTACTGTTTTATGCATTGGCTTGAACGATAAGAAGAATACTGGTATAATCACTCCTCATATTCACTCCGCTAGAACAGAAAAATTGCACATTTTTTTCATATACACTGGGTCTTTTTTCATGCGGTCTTTTTTATGCGGTTTTTTACGCGACTTTTTCTATGCGAATTTAAAGAGTTATGCGTTTTTTTACGCGAAGTTTCAGAGTTATGCGGTTTTTTTATGCGGTGCGTAAATTCGCATATAAAAAGACTTCAGTGTGATTCTTTCTGATATTGACTCTCAAGACCGAACTCAACGCCATTCCTTAATTGTAGATCGAGTACTAAGTAAAATGATGAGGTGACTCAACTAATGAGATGACTATTGATACAATTAATATACGCAGTTAATGGGTGCAATATTTAATAAAATGATAATTTGAGCTTAAAATTTTAAGTATCAAGTATTCAAGTCATCTCTGCTCCACCGTGCATCTCATATGTCGAAACAATTAGTTTAAGGGTCTACAAACAATCTCCGGGAAACAGCCATTGTTGAAAAACGCAATGGCAGTTTTATCCACTATTGCTTGATGAATCGAAGAAAACATCAGTTTATTCAGAAAAAAAATGGCCAAACAAATTGATATTTCTGTTTTAAATTTCTGCTCGAAGACAGCTAAGAAAACTACTTTTGCGTTTTGCAACAATGGCTGTTTTCCTGAAATGGTAAATTGCCCCATAAGAGAGATCTACAATTTCTGTTCAATGCACTGACTCAAAGGATAAGATGGCGATCGGTGCATTCACTTAATTTCTCCGTAACAAAATCTTTTAACATGTTCACAATAATTTTGTATCATATTTCTTTTTCGGGCCGAAGTTAATGTGTTGGATACGAATTCCTCGTAATTCGTTTATTTTAGGCTAAATAATCAGTGAAATAATGGAAAGAAGCATTACCGTTTGACAATTCTGCTGTCAGGAAAGATAAATTTAAAATAATAATTTCAAGCGAGACGAAGTTCGACGGGTCAGCTAGTTAATGATATTTTTTTTTTGTTTCAATTATAGAGGCTTTAACATCTTAGGTCATTCGCCTCTTCGGACCAGAAAATCTTTCTGACCCTATTATGTGCGGGGTTGGGAATCGAACCCAGGCGGGCTGCGTGAAAGGCATCGACTATCCCATCACGCTATACCCGTCCCCTCAGTTAATGATAGTTTTTTTTTGTTAAAAACGCCGCTAAAAAGCGCACAGTAACATTAACATTATCTGCAGGCCCCTCCCAAAACGAAATCCTGGGTACGGACCTGACTAGAATAGTATCATTAGGAAATGTCGTATCGGGGTCGCGGATTCTCGAAAATCCAGCTATCAGCTGGCGATCGGCAGTGGCCGGTGAATTGAATATAGTATGAGAGTCTTCCAGATGGCGTTGGTAAATATGTTCGCCGAATCCTTAACCCGCCGGGTACTGATTTGGGTTGGGTTTCGGGACCCTTAAGCCGACCATTTCGAATAGTGACCGTAACTAACTTGATGAGGTACAGGTTTCTCATGCAACAAATTTTCGTTTCGTAATTTCTTGCACCCGCATTGTTTGGATATAGCAGCGTCGTCCTGAGATCACATATGAAACAGGCTAATATCTGTTCTACATGGGTTGATTTTTGCTTCAAGCGAAAACGACATTAGATTTTGATTTGCAAACATTGGTGTGACATTTGAACAGAATTGTGAATGGCAACCACCAGGCGCGTAGCCAGAGAAAATTTTCGGGGGGGGGGGTTTAGAACATGGTGATAAATCAACACATGTACAATTTATATCACAATGTTTCCTATGGGTTATAATTTTTTGTTTCGGGGGGGGGGTTTGAACCCCTAAACCCCCCCCCCCCCCCCTGTGTACGCGCCTGGCAACCACCTATAACCAGGGATGCCAGGTTCACTGATTAATCTGTGTTTCACAGATTTTCAATTTTCCGCAGAGATTTTCACAGATTTTTTCAGTAGACTCGTCAACGATGATACTGAAGAAAGATTTTCGTATAATTCTGATGAGCCGTTCTTTTTGAGTTTCTCCTGTTACAGCTACAATGATTTTTGTAGCTTTCGTGTGACCCATTTTCAATGAAGAAACAATTTGAGAATCCGGAAATGTTGTTTTTAGAAATGGAACCAATGGCTCTACAAGATATATATCTATCTTTCAAGATATATTTCTATCCACAGCATACAGGCATAATCTTATGCAGGCATCGATGTTTTTATTTTCTGATGCCAGAAAATTAGATATTTTTGCGGAGGGTTTAAGAAATGTTTTAAGGGCGTCCTATTTGTGACACTGTTTGTTTGCGTGATTTTTCAGATCTTTTAATCCTCCTTTTTCCGTACTTTTTGTTTATATTTTTTAAGCCAAGGGAGTTCCTTCTCCCCAAAATCTTTGAACCTTTGTTCATAACGTTTTGAACCTACAATATGTAAAGAAATATAACAATCAGGAAGAACAAATTGTAGTTTTCGACAAAAACAAAAAACATATTATGGTTGATTTGAAGGTGGGAACATCAACAATTTCACACACTCGTCAACAACTACTCAGTTTGGAGAGATAAATGCAGGATACCAAAAAGGAGGGTGCAGAATAAACGAGTTAGTTGAAAGAAGGTGGAATATATTGAATTCTGGAGAATGTTGAATGGTTCGTCCGTAGATCCATACAAAAGACAGAAATCCGTAGATTTTTTACAATTAAATGACTCGTGTAAGGGCCCCTATTAAGACTGGGATGTTAGTTCTTCAGTACCCCGTATGCTAACAATTGAAAGAATCTATTTCAATTTCAATCCGTTTGAACCCGCGCTTCCTAGTTTATGTTCCTCGTATGTAGCAACTAGTGCTTATCCTACGTCGCTTGTGCTTATTTATCCTTATAACTTGTTTGAGAGTATAAATTTTTCGTACCGTACCGGTAAATACCCGAACAGGTAAGTTTACCTGGCTTAGAATTGTGAGCCTGCCCTGACCTCCTCCACAATTAGTGTGGTAAAAATCTGCTGCTGCTGCTACTACTGTAGAGTAGAATCCGTTCGTTCCTCAATCCTTGATCCAAAATCCGTAAAATCCCCTCACCTCAACTTTGCTTTCAGATTTCGAAGCCAACACAAGAAGCATCCGAACAAGTCCTTCCCTTAGATTTACGATTTCTTTCGTCGGCACTTTCGAGTTCGTCCTTTACGACCCTTCCGACCGGAAGTAGCTACGACAGCTTGGACCTGGCGATTCACAATGGTGCCGCCCAGTTGGGTGCGCTCCATAGGATCAGTCGCCTCGGTCGGCATCAGCTTACGTTTCAGCTGGTTCCGGGATCATCGACAAGTAGTCATGGCGTCAGCCACCACGAAGACGATTGCAGTTCCGATGATAGCTTTTTCGCTTACACCAAACATGATGCTCCACAAATCCCGAAGCTTAATCCAAACCATTTAGATGAGCTCGCGTAGCGCGTTGAATTGTGAATGGTGGCTTAGTTTTGTTCTTTTTTTTACGTACGAGAATGCCTTGTATATATGTAGAATGATTTGAAAGTATATATCTGTAAATATAAATTTTTGTTTCTGTGATAATCGTACAACTTGCGTCCGAATAAAATGGAAAATAGATCCGTGCTGTCCCATCTAAGAATAAAAGTCCAACTTCTCACCAGTGTTCCTTTCACTTTCCACAGCTATCACCTGGTCGGGAGTGTTCCGACATTGACATGGAACCGCAAGCTTCCCAGAGTCGGGATTGCGAACCGACCCCACCGCTGCAGCGGCATGGATCCAAGAGTAATTTCTTCCTACCACCGATGGATGGTAACGGAGGAATCAATATGGGCGGTGGCCAGGGACAAGGAGGCAACAACGGTGGCGGAGATTCGCCACGACACATACGAATGTACCACCCACGGCACAGTCCTCATCCCCGTCAGCGTGGATTGGATCCGTCCCGTAGCTTCACACCAGAGGGTCTATCACCGGATCAGCCCCCACCAATGATCACCATTCAGCAACAACAACAACAACAACAGCAACAGCAAAATCAGCAAGGTATGCCACGAGGTACTTCGGCGACACCGACCATGCAGCAACGAATCAAAGCGCTCGGTGTGGCCACTCCTCTGGCGATGTCTAGTCCTGTCAGAAGGTAGGTGACTTATTCTGCTACACTTTAGTTTTGCATTCATTTCCAGTCTATCTTCCTGGTTGATTGAAACAAAGAATTTCGATATCCTTTTCAAAATCATGCATCCAAGAATCCAGTTTCCGGTATTTTATTTTCAATTATTACTAAAGTTTTCGTTGCTTCTTTTTTTTCTCTTTTTCTCTTGATTCTACTAAAAACAATTTATTGCCGTTTCTTGCAATGTCGATGCGCAACACGTTACCCAGGTGGACGTAAATCGAACCACAATATAGTTCTATCTTTGACAATAGGCTAAGTTACGTTTTGTTCAGTCTTTAGCTGACCTAACGTCATCGTTCATTCACATCTACACAAATCGTACAAAGCTGAACCCACCCTGGAATATTCCGTATCGGTCGAACATACGAACTCAAGTCCCAGTGTTACGTGTGTTTATCTTTTATACAATTGAAACGACAAATCGCGTACGGTTTCATGACGACACCTGTGACATCCACCGAGGCTTTCTCCGGCTGTTCGAAAAGACAACCGTTTTTATTTTTCGAGAAAAGCAATTAAGATGAGCTGCAATTTAACTGGTTCTCGTTGACCGGTTATCAGAACCCTGCCAATTATTATCATGTCAAAGAAAGTTGCCGTCAACGAACGTCGCCCGGGTTCTCGCCGCCGGTAACTCTGATTATAGCGTTTGTGTCCCGCTCTCTGTATTTGTTCTTTTTGGGCAAACGATTTCTTGTGCTGTGTTTTTTTTCTTTCTTTGTATGTTTGTGTTATTTTGAAGTAGTTAGTTAGGATGGTAGTACGCTAGAATTACGGTCGTGTTCGGAAAACCGTCCTTCGTCATTCCGGAACCTTCTCGTCATTCGCTCTATCTGCCATTGCCATTGTCACTGTTCTTCGTTCCGGAACGATTTAGGCGACATTCCGAAAGGGACCTGTGCTTTCCTCATATGCCATGCCCGGCTCATTCTAGTATTGGAGTGTACTGTCAACAACTAGCAACAACACGGAATAGCAGGTTATTGTACGATCATCTATCGGTTTGAATTCAAATCGAATAATTCAATAAACTCCGGGACTGGGATTTTGTGTAGAGCTTGAGCGACCACCCCTGGTTGCTACTCTGTTACTGATCGGGATTAGCTGAAATTGTACAGGGAGTTTCTAGATGATCCAACCTGGGACTGGTAAATCCCAGAAATCATTGATCAGTACCGGTGCCGGCCAGGCCTGAATGTAGATCGTCTAAGGAATGGGAAGGGATGTTAGTCCAACACTTGTTGTTACTAGAGGCCGTATATACTACTGCGCACTCCACAAGTGTCACGGGAGAAGGATATTTGTTAGTAAAAATTTCAGTATTGGTATTATTCGCGCGCGACTCAGTATGTTCCGTTTTCAAGATGCTCGAAAGCACCACTAAACGAACTGACATCCCGAGTGAACGTTTCAACAATATCCTATATTGAAGTCCCGGCAAGTCTTGATACACAGCTCTTGTTCGAGGAAACTGAAGAAAAATTTGCAATACTATCACGTAAAGAATAAAAACTTACCTATTTTTTATAAATGAGATTATGTGATACAAAATAAACAAGTGAATAGGATTTAGACAAAATAGTTGATTCATTGCATTGACATATTCTAAACAGTTGTTATAAAATCATTTTAAATCACCAAATTAAGGTCAACAGATTTCACGCGCGTCTTGATTCTTTATTATTTCCACTTTATTATCACAACTATTTATTAAAATTATTAATCGGTTATATTGGTTGATCTGGGCAGCCGGCTACCGAGAAAAATTTTAATTTATTGTTTGAAATATTAATACCAACTGTTTTTTACTATGTATTCAATATACCGATATATGTTATCTCTTATTAACTTTGTAATATCAACGGATTTGCGCAATAGTTGATTTTTTTCATTCAATTTATAATCTTGAAGGACAATCAATAACATGGAAGAAGAAAACATTCCAAATTAAACTTTTCTCCGAAGACGAAAATTGATAGGTTGAAAGAAGAGGTAATAGTAAGTAAAGTAATAGTAGGTAAAATAGAGTAATCAGAAGTGATAACTATGATAATATCTGATAACTGAAAGGAAAAAGAAACTCCTGCAATTGTCGCCTTTTACGACATGGAAGCAGGAACCCAGTGGATCTATTCATGGTTCATTTTTTCCACCGGATTCCACACGGCATCTAGGCTGGTACTGTCCGGAGAGAGCTAATAGGTACTATCAATCTCCTAGTGGACCCCAGCCCCTATCCGGGACTGGGATTTTGTGTGGATGAGACTAAAGTTTGAAATTGTATTTGTTTTTTTTTTTTTGTTTTGGTGCCAGATGTCTTAGAAATGTATGAAATGTCGGATCCTAGTATTATCTTGAAAAAGAAAATTTACTAAAAAATTGACTATTTCGAAAATGAAAAGTTCAGGAATCTTGCCATAAAATTTGTGAGCAATCGATTCATTGAATTCTCAGAAAATTAAAATTCCCAAAAAAAAAACATTTTTGAACATAAGCCATAGAACTACAATTTTCCAAAATTACAATACATTTTTTATAAGTATGTAGAATATACTATTCTATGCTCTTTAATTCGTCTAAATAAAATTATGTTTGCTTCTCCTAGATTAATCGAAAGATATGAGCTTGTTTTCTCGCTTCGGAAATTATTTCCATCTTTCGTCAGGAAAACACTAAAATGGTGATAATTGCCATTTAGTTACGCTAAGCGCTTCTAAGCCGTATTCCTTTGCACACACCCTAAAGGACCAACTGGAACTATGTGGCGGGTAAATACATGGCAAATTCGACATCGTTTGTCAAAAAGTGGGTTCAATGATTTAAAGAGTCCAAAGCCGTCGATGAGCTCAGAGCCGTAGTGAGCTGTAGTGGTGCCCGAAGCGAACTCAAAAATAATCGCGACGCCAATTTTTAACAAACGCCATGAAGATGAACACCAGTTATTTAGTTTTGTCGTGAATACGACTTTCTTTACTATGGGGTGCCTTTTCAATATTTACCCTCTAAGAAAGTGATAAGTTTTTGATCGTGAATATCTCTTGTTGTATCTAACGAATCAACATAATTTTTGCTACACGCCATCGGAAATTTGATCACAATTTTATGATAAAATTTTCAGTTGTCTGACATAATCTCAAATAATTCAAAATTAAACTTTTCTGTAATGTTTGGTTTAAACGAGTATCAAAGAGGATAATTCATAAGGCGCGTTTGCCTTTATCGTATTTTGAAAGCTCACAGCTCAGTGATCTGTAAAAGGATATATATAATCTAACTACCAATAGAATCGAAATTTTCCAACTTAAACGTGTATAGAAAAAGCATTGTAGTATTTCAATAGTACACTGTCTCATTTGACCCATGTCAACACCAGCCAATCAGAACGCGTTCTGAGGAAGAGAACAAAATGTCTGCTGCTGTACAACAAATCGTTCGAGAAAATGTTCCGAACAGTGTTTTATATCGTAGTGAGTTCCACAATTTGGTCCTTCTGAAAGGCAGGAATGAATCCCGTACAGCATCCTGATAGTTTCCAAATCCAAAATGAAATAATCGACATTAACATTCTGTATGCGGCTATTTTTATAGCCGCTAGGATCGCCAATTAGTGAAAAGACTACAAACGAAATCACGTTAAAAGAAACCTCTTAAGGAAAATTGGATCAGTTCGGATTCTATCGCCACTGCGAGCAGATGTATTGTGTGTCGTGTGCAAAGCTAGTTTCGGTTCCGACAAGAGCGATTGCGTCACAGCTGCCAGTTGTTTGCATTGGTGAAAAAACAACGAAAAGAGGACAATGGTGGGGAGCATAAAAAAAACAACCGTTCTAATGACTCTACAAATTTTCTAAAGAACTATTAGGATTTTTTGCTCGCAAATCGAAGGGAAATATCCTCAGTTTAGTGCAAATCTAGAACTGTTTGATTTGATTTTTGCACTTTCGCTATGTGAAATTCACAGTAATCTAGATCAAGTGAAGCTTGAAGTTCTTTGTTTTTGCGAAAAATGTGAAAAGGGGAATGCCTGCATAATTCATACAATTGATCAACTAATTGATATTCGGAAGAGTTAAGGAACATGTCAGTTGTTTTCGTATTCACGACATCCAGTTATGTCTCTGACATCCACCCACTTTTTTTCCGTAAGCTTGTCTCAAGTAACATTCTCAATTTTAGTAAATGCTTGTAGTTTTCTTGAGTGGTACATCATAAATTTCGCATTGAACCTGTAAGCTTTCTGAAAACCATTATATGATCATATTGCAGCCAAGTGGACAGTTCTTGATAAGGTTCTGAAAGCAAAATGAAGCACCAGCATACCCCTGCATTAAGTCAAAATTAGAATTATAACTAATAAAAACTATTTTTTGTGATTTATCGTCATTTTAATAAAAATCAACTACGTTGTGTCAAACCGAGTGCAAGCGCTCTGAAATTGAAACATAAAAGTCAATCGTCAATGATAATTATTTTATTTTTAGTGAGTGATTCTTGCTAAATCGTTAGACCATGCAAGAGGTTTTATGAAACCTTCAAAAACTATTATATTACTTGTAGAAATAAAAATTGATTATAACTGTCATGAAGAACTATAGGGGCGGGTGCATACAATTTTTGAAATCGAAAAAAAAATCTATGATGTTAAATTTTTTTCTGATGCCAAATGTCTTAGAAATGCATAAAACGTCTGGTGATCTGGTGTTATCGCGACGTTTAAGGCCATTTTTCATATATTTGGCATCAAAAATAAATTTACGATTTCGTAAATCTAAAAATTCTCAGAAGCGATTTTTTTTCAAAAATAAATTTTTCAAGATGGCACTAGATTTTGACGTTTCAGACAATTCTAAGACATTTGACATCACCAATTGCGATTTTTCAAGATAGAAAATTACAGAACTTGCCTCTCTTGTCTTTTCTACGGCACCGCGTAACTTCGGAAATCCGCGTAAAAAAATGCATGAAACATCCAGATCTGGTGCAATCTAAAAAATTTTTTTTTGTGCAAATCGACTTTGAGACCGAAAAAATTTGAGACTTCCAAAATCGAAAAAAAAATTTTGATGTCAAAAAAACCTCGTAAACTTGGAAATCCGCGTAACTTCGAAATTTCGCGTAAAAAGAAGCCGCATAAAAAAAAAACGCGTAAAAAGAGACCCCATATGTATATAGTTTTATCTATTCGAATCGATGCATCTGACCACTGTTTTCTTTTCATATTTTGAATTTTCTCTATAGAATTCAAAGAATATTGGATCGCAAGTGCATCTGTTAATCTACTGAGCCACAGAAGCATGCAATTCAAAGAATAGTCCTACGTCAAAACGTGCGATATCAGTGCAGTGAAAAGTAATACATAGGATATCTACGCACTTGCATTTGATTAAATTAGGATCTCCCAATAGTTAATTTCCGGGAAAGGGATTACCATTCCGAAATCGAAAATTTTATTTTAATGCCAAATGTCTCGACAATTCATGTATTTCTAAGACAAAACAAGAAAACCGCATAACTTTGAAAATTCGCCTAAAAAACGCGTAACTTCGTATAATATATCGTATATTTATGCCCGGCTTTTACCTATTTTTTGTCGTTCGCCGGACGTAACTTCGTAAATCAGCGTAAAAAAAGACCTAAGTGGATAATTATTTCAAAATAACGATGAATGAAGACGTAGTTTCATAACACTTGTCTCTTATGGTAAAATGTAGTACAGCGAGAATATTCACAAATACCAAAGATCAGCAGGTCTGAATTGTTTGAAATGACCTGGACAATAGAAACAATCATGATTAAATAAACTTCGACGTGTATAAAAATCATAAAACAACAGCTGATATTGACACAAAAGCATTATGCGGCTGAAGTGACATCGGAATTTTTCACATTTGAATTTTTTCATCATAACCACTCAAGGTGTGTCCACCGATAAAGTAATCACCCTTTGGGTAGATGATATGGCTTTGCTGTCGCTGCTGTAGACCGCGAGGCCCAGTAACAGGTCTGTGAATTGGCACCCAGTCTAAATGAGTGTTCTTGTTGTCAAAGACATATCATTCTTAGTGTCAGTAGGATCCTAGCACTAGCCATGCAATGGTTCTATAAGCTAGGAATCGGCTGCGAAGTCGATTGAAACAGAAGGTCAAATTCCACAAAAGGAATGTTATGGGCTTTTTTTCGTATCCTTCGTCGAATTTCGTCTCGTTCGGACAATGTACGTAGGTTGTACTTGAATTGAAGAAACATCCTTTGATTTTCAATTCGCATAGTTTAAATCCCATTGTTAATAACCGCTCACTTCCGGAAAGTCAAGCGATTCGACGTTATGCATAGACTGTTTGCTCTAGTTCGTATTCGTCTCTCGATTCTGCGTAGCGCGTGTTTTTCATTCCGATTCATTAGGTCGTCCGCGTGTTCTCCAAAAAATTGACACCTGTGGCAGGCTACCAGTACCAGTACTGAACTGCACTTTTTCTTTCTTCTACTCGTTCCCAGTCATCTAAGACAGGCAAAAGGCATTGTTTCGGGAACCGTACTTAAGAAAGCTCATTACGATATTCCGAAAGCGGGTTACATGTCGCATCATAGAAAAGTTTGACAATAGCTAAGCCTCGATGGCGAAAAAAAAATCCATCGCTTCGCTCAAACTGCGCATTTTATTGCTCTAAATTTGTCATAAATGTAGTGATCAAGTTACTATTTGACTATTTGCTCGGTAGAGTTTTCCTGCTGCTTTATACTGGTTTTTTTCCCATTTCTAAAGCAATCTCTTTCTCTCCAATAATTTAGATCGAATCCCGGAACTCCAACTCAACCCAGACGACCGGATTTCATCGGAGTGAATATGACTAATCAGCAGCAGCAGCAACAACAAACTGGAACAACCTATTATGACTTCCCACTTCAGCAGCAGCAGCCGCCGCAACTCCATCAAACGGGCCTTCCACCGGTGCATCCGTACCATCAGCACGCGCAAATGTCCCAACAGCAATCGCAGTATCCTATGATTCACCACAACGGAGGCTTGCCACAGCAACAGCAGCAGCAACAGCAACCACAACAGCAAAGACCGCCGAACATCGTCTATCATCACGGAAGTCCCCAGCGACGTTACCTCTCCGAAGGGGAACTAGCACGCCAGGGAGCAGAACTGTCCTACGCTAGGAGTAATCAGACGGTAGATAACATTCGTGAACTCGCCGGAAGTCCGCAAAGAGGAGTTTACATGTGGAAAGATACATCACCTGGTTTTAGCAACGGGAATGGTGTAGCCAGCCAAACGCAACAGTTAGTCAGCAATCAATCACAACAGTCACAATCGCCGGGGGTCTTCGTAAGTATGGCTCAATCTGTTTATCAGAACACACCCAGTCCAACGGCACCTCAGCAGCAACAGCAGCAGTCACAACAATTACCCCAGTACGGTAGTGTTAGTGCGGCACGGTATCAACTGCAACAGCAGCAACAGCAAGCCAGCATGAACAGCTACCATCCTGCACTTCGCGGTGGAGTTCCAGTGTTTCCTCCTCAACCCCTTCCAGCTTCGGCGGTAAGCAATGTGGTGGCAGCTGTGGCGGGGAATTCAGTCGCACAATCTGCCAACGGACCGCAGGCTCCGTCACCGCAGATCAAAAGGAAAGCTACCCCTACCAGACCGATGTCGTTCGTTAGGGCACTCGAGATGACTGACGCAATCGAGATGAATCCGACCGATGGCAGCAGTAGCGGGCAACAGCAGCAACCGGGTGGTCAAACCGGACGGGCAACTACTCCGACACCACCGGAACGAGGCAGTGTGTACGATATGAACTACGAGATTTCCGTATAACATGAGCAGCCTGTGAAGCAGCAGCAACAACAACAGCAGTAGTAGTTGTACTAGTAGTTGTAGCAATAGTCGTAGGCAACGATGAGTGATTGGCGGTGGTTAAGCGTGCAAGAATTATCGTTTGCTGGTAAACGTCTTGGTTGTTTTGTTTGGGTTTTGTTTTATATTTATTCGATCCTTACGATAGATTTCTAGCGTGTGTGAGTCACGTGAATTTTAGTCACTTATATCTGTCTCGAATGTTGAAAAGAAGTGTTTTTATTTTATTTGGACTACAAATTGGTCTAACGTACTAACCTGTACTGTAGTAGTATGTTCAGCGCGTACTACAAATGAGATAACTGAGTTATAACGTTTGCACGAAAAGACGGTAAATAGTGACACAACATCATCGCATACATGACACCAGGCAGTCTCTATTAGTTTTCGGATCTAGTCCGTGGTATTAAAGTCTAGATACGGTTATTTTACTGACAATATATTTACGAATTAGCACAGTTCTCTAATATCTTGGCCAAATTTTCAAAAGTGCATGAGCAATTTTACTGTCCCTTGATTGTTAATATAGCGACAATAATATTTCGGATTCACACTAGACCGGGTCGTATCATCATCGTGCCATGATTTATTTGTCGAGTATTCTCATTATGCCGTACTCACGAAATTGAGTATGAATGTAAAAATCGAAACAAAATATGACTTGGAGTGATATTGCAGAGTTACTATGTGGTGTTTTCGGGGTATGTAGTTTCAATCGTCAAAACGCAATTCGCTATAATCGTTCGTACTGTCTTCGAAGCAAGCAAATCAAGACATTTTCATCCTTATTAACACTATAGTTTTACGTGTGTGTTCAAGTATATCCTACTACTCTCCTATTGCTGTTAACCAACGAGATTCGATGAATTTATTGTATGATTTATTGTATTTATTGTATCATCGCTATTCGAACCAATTCGAGAAGTAAAGTAAATCGAATGTAGAAATTTCGTACTTGTTAGATGGCTGTTTCGTTCTTCGACCCGTTTAACCGGCGTGAATACGCGAAACGGCAATTCGATCTCAATAATCGACGGAAACTATTTTTCACGAACAAATTTTGACGTAAGCAAAAATTTTTTACTGCCGACGCACCCGCCTACTGCGATATTTTTCCTATTAATAAATGACGTTTTTCATTGAAAAACACTGGTGGCGTGAATTGCTCTGGTTGCGTACTTTCGAAATGGCAATGAAAACCCGTCGAAAAAATTCCACTTCTGCTCGAAATATTTTTTAGTAATGACACTTTTAATGAACGTGTAAGGGCCGCTTTAAGTACGACTCAGATGGTCCGTCACAGTAAACCTACGTCACCGTCAAAATTAATTACACGCATTCTTATAGCGGACCTTACACGATCATTAAAAGTGTCATTACCAAAAAATAATATCATTTTAATAAACGTGTATAGCGGCCATTGCCCATTACACGAGAATTATTTTTGCCATTTTTAATGATGACTAAGTAATGATGTATTTGAAATTTGATAGAAAACTCGTCATTACTGCACCGCACACGTTCATTAAAATGATATTATTTTTTAGTAATGACATTTCTAATGACTCGTGTAAGGGCCGCTTATGGTGCAGAAATGACGAGTTTTCTATGCAAATAAGCTCGTAAGCAGCCCTTGCACGATCATTAAAAGTGTCATTACTAAAAAGTAATGTCATTTTTAATGTGTATTTACTAAAATATCATTACTTATGTCGTGTTCGTTTGACGTCAAACCCAACCCAGTTTCCCGCCTACCTGCTGTCAAACCGTTTGTTTGAAGTTAGTTCCGAACCTGGTTTCAACATTGTTATATCAGGTTTGCTCAGATCCCCGTTGCTAAGTGCGGAACTAACACAGTTTGGTAAAAAGTGTTTAGCGGCCCTTGCACGAGTCATTAAAAATGTCATTACTAAAAAATAATATCATTTTAATGAGCGTGTATGGTGCAGTAATGACGAGATTTCTATCAAATTTGAAATACATCATTACTTATTAGCGGACCTTACACTATCATTAAAAGTGTCATTACTAAAAAATAATGTCATTTTTATGAACGTGTAATGGTGCAGTAATGACGAGATTTCTATCAAATTTGAAATACATCATTACTTAGACATCATTAAAAATGACAATAATAATGCTCGTGTAAGGGCCGCTATTCATCAGTAAAAATGACAAAAATAATTCTCGTGTAAGGGCCGCTTACAAGTTTGAAAGGAAGTAAATTCCTTGTATTGACAAGGGTCTAATCCGAGTGTGAGGTTAGAGTGAGAACCGTATTCAAACTCGACCGCGGATTATTATTCTGTATACAAATATATCAGTACACACTGCATTCCTGGTTGTAACAGAGCTGTCTAGTTACTCAATAATATGGTCTCGTGTAAAGGCTGTTTAATCCCAGTCAATTAGTCTAAAATTCGATTCGAAATTCTGTATGATTCCAAATGGATTCCGAATCAGATTTAACAACCGATTCCGAACCGATCTTAGTCGAAATTGGTTGTTGCATTTGACACGAAATTCACTTGGCAATCATACTGAATTTTTAATCAAATTGTAGACGAGTTGACTTGGACTTTTTAAAGTGTAACCAGACGTACCGTATGCGCTATAGTGTTTACATTATTGAGCAATGAAACATTTGAAAAATTCCCAATTTCGATTTTTTTTATTTCGAACGGGGGAAAGCAATGAAGAAGGTTTCGCTTCTTCGAGAAAGTCATTTCCGATGTACTAGTCGTAACAAGTAACAAGTGGCCGGTATAACAAAGAAAACAACATGTGTTTGTCCACATCATCTCCTTGAAGAGCAATATAATTGTTCCAATGACGTTTCAATCTTAGAGATACATCATTCGATGCCAATCTCCTTCCAGCATGATTTTATTTCGAATCTGAGAACAGAATATAGTCGCTAGGGGTCAAAATCTAGCTGCGGTAACAATTCGAATTTCCATTCATACTATAGAATTTGGCCCTCTCAATGCTCGATCAGCTGTGAGAATTCGCGAATGCCTTGTGTTCGTTTAAAGAATAGAGATTCGATAGACTTTTTTTTCGTATTCCTCGGTCCTCGTCTCTGTGACTTGTGCTGAAGGGTCTCTTCTGTAGACTGTAGTTAGAGTAATAAACTGATTAAACCATCTTTCATTTAAAAAAGATGAAAACAGAATTGCGATTTCTTGACCACGACATTCACGTTCCAATGGTGATATGTTGTTTTACTTTCATCAGGACTTGTTTAGTTTGATATTTCTCTGCATCCAAAGTAGACCATATAAGGATAATTCGAATTCTCAAATCCACATCTCCAAAGGACCGTCAAAATGATTCTGTCGTACTAACGTATCTCGTGTTACAGTAAATTTGATGTCTTGGTCATTGTTTAAAAAAATATTTTCAATATGATAAAAAAGCAAAAAATCACAAACCATGGTACATCAGTATCGTCAGCGATTGCTGCGACCCGTAGAATGTGTTGTAAAGAAAAAATATATCAACTGTCACTATTTAACTAGTCTGTCTGCAGCGCGTTAATTTTTTCTTTTTTTGTGCAAACCGTTCGTTTCAAACAAAAATCACTGATTAGATTTAGCTATTGCGCATCGAACTCCGCCCTTCTTAACATTAAATAAGGCATAAATGCTGGATTGTGTGACCAAATTAAGTTTTGGTCGCCCTAATCCTGCTCTCGTTATTGTTTTTTTTTTTGGTTTTATTGAAATAGGTTCATATCCACCAGAAAGGATGAACGGCCAAACAAGCTGCAGCACTTCTCTAGTTCAGAATTTGGAATAGGAAGTCACCTGCAGATGGTAAGAGTGCTGCTAGCGAAAGACGGTCAATCTATTCCATACCGATAATTGGTCCTCAGAAGAGGCTCCACAGGTGGTCCCTCAGAACGTTACATCGAGGACAAGTATACTTGTAAATAGATTGTTCTTAGTAGACACACTCACACGTCCTTTTTCACCGATGCAAATACAAATTCAAATACAAACATTCAAGGTAAACTTAGAAAGTCTAATCGCATGTATGTCTGATATGAGAACGAACAAAAAATTATAAATAAAGAACTGCTAGATATAGAAAGTAAGAGCGATTGTCGGGACGCGTTAAAGATTGCCCACTAAACCAATGGCATTTAGGTTCTGTTTCGTCACCAGTCTAGCAAATTCTATGATGTGCTCAGCTAAACAAAGATTCAAAACCGAGAAGAAAAATCACTGCCCGCGTTGTTAGAGGGTGTCCGCAATTTCACTAGAAGAAGAAAAATACAGATCCCCGCCCCTTCCGGTATTAGAGAAGTACTGCGTCGCACGGTAGCCGATTAGATATGCTAGAGCAGCATCCGTTTTGTACAAGTGTATAACTGTTAGTTTATTATGGTATCCATGCTGTGCCCGGACCTTTCCGGGATAAAGCTAAACGCATGAGATGGTTTTTATGAGGTAAGGTTAAAGTTTTATCAAACAAGAGTAAAAGTAAAAGATTGACAGATACGTCTTAGTTCACAATGAAACCGAGAACATGATAGTTGAAGGTATTTATTATTAAATTGTATAGTAAATGTACGAGCGGAAGGCGCAAAATTCTTTGCAGCATCACCTTGTGTTTCCGATACCACTGAGTATAATTATCAAATCAAGTTGTAGCATAGTGCAAAACTTTCCGGTAGAAATGAATGGGAAAATCTAGAAAAGAACATTTTAATCGAACAGCTACTAACATTGCTGTCAGTTTTGAGTGCGTTTGGCATATGGCTATTTGGAACGAATCCTCTTGGCATAACAACATCGGGAACCGCATCAGTACAGAGTACGCTTGGTATAACCACCGGAAAGTTAGACTAAGTAATTCGCCACAAAGAGAAAACTAATACATTAGACAACATGTACCGAGTCGAAAAGAATAGTTCAATTTGCAGTTATGCCAAACGGTTATTCTACTAAATGGCCACTTTGTAATTTTGTTTGCCAAATGCTCTAGTGCCAATTGGCGTTATGCCCTGCCGTACAATCGAGAATGACGAACGAATCCGACAGATGGCACTAGTATCTGGACACGTCTACTTCGTTTTCATTATGTCGAGTTTTCTTTGTTCTTATCAGTCCTTGTATCATTTTACGTTCTGTGCGGAGTCAGCTGAAATGAGTAGTGTCCAATATAACCAAGTATTGAAAATTCATGTTTTGCAACTACAAGGACCACGTGCAGAATGTAACTGATTCAACGGTGACGATTCCAAGTTATTCGAAATTTACTGACACGTTTATTACTGTTATCTTTAAACTGTGTTCAAGAAAATGGAGCTATTGGAGTGTCGGAAACAAAGAAAACAAAAACTATGAATGCAAAATATGAACCGATTTGGTTGGGCATTTTCGAAGTAAGTGAAAAAGGAAATAAAATTTGACTATGTAAAAATGATACGATTATACAGCAAACAAATGAAAACTCATATATGACAAAAGAAACTGTAACATTTCACTGTGTATATATACATATATATGAAAATAAAAAAAATGATGAAACTACTCCATGGGACCTTTTTTTGCTCGCCCAAGTCATCCAACCGGAGATGGAGTTTTGCTCAATAAACCAACGATGGGGGCGACAAATCTTTTATTTTGCCTCGGGCGCCAAATTTCCTCGGTACGCCACTAGACGACGACACGACCAGGCACTCCGAATAGAAATTTGCATTAAAATTGTCCGTTAACGATTTACCGCCAGTTACCAAAAATATAGCGACCCCCTGATAAAGATAAAAATAATCTTCTCGAGCAACACTGCTTAAGTTGCTATGAACTAGTTACCAAGGATCCCCAGGACAAATAAACAAACATTTTGAGAAAGTTGTGGAATCGTTCCATAAGTTTTTAATTTGGTTCCCTCTGCGTTCAGTGAATTCCTGAGAACAACTCGAGGATGTAGACCAATGAAATGCTACAGCCATAATCAGTACGATTAAAGTGAGTGCCTCAATTTTGTTTCTGTATTTTGAGAACATTAATTCTTTTGTATGTAAATATACTATCATAACACTCCAAACATTATCTTGAACAACCTGTTTATTGCATATTTTTTTATTCAGATTCATTTCTATTCATTGCAGTGCTCCTGAAGTAGGACATTAACAGTCATTTCAGAGCAAAGCTCAGGAGACGGATTTATAATATCAATATTTTTATAAAAAAAAGAAAGTAAAATAAATAAAAAAGAAACATAAGCAACTTTTAAATTCCACGTTACGTTTTTTTTTTCTATAAAAATCTTTCGTATTCAAAAACCAATACTTTTGATAGCACCTTCCAGGCGCGTACACAGGGGGGGGGTTTAGGGGTTCATAAACCTCCCCCCCCCCCCCCACCCGAAACAAAAAATTATAACCCATGGGAAACATTGTGATATAAATTGTACATGTGTTGATTTATCACCATGTTCTAAACCACACACCCCCCCCCCCCCCCCCCGAAAATTTTCTCTGGCTACGCGCCAGGTACCTTCAATCACAAGATGAGAGTTACGCAAGAAAAATAGTATAATTAATAAAATTCGAAAAAGATAGTTCTTTTAAGTTTCCAGATATTTATTTGTTTTATGCATATTTTTGCTTGAAGAAAATGTTTCTCCCTCACTTGGTTTCTTCTGACAATAAATGCAATACACGGATTTTATAATAATAATGAATGATTCTTGTAAGTATAATTAGGAAATTCTTTTCGCTTCTCCATCGGCAATTGTTCGACTTTCAAGCTTTTAAGCAATCACTGATTATCGCTTGCAAATAGATAGTACACTCACAGCTCACATTATTTTTAACCCAATTATTTTATCGATGGGCTGTAAATGTTAGCATATCAATACAATTCATGAAAAAAATCCATAACTCAGACTTGAATGTAGAATTTTAAATCCGTAGAAAACTTCGTTCGTTCAATTGCAAGTGGATCCTGTTCGGTTTTTACAACAGAAATTTTGTTTATAAAATCCGAATGACTGGTCGATAGACTGCTCTGATGCTGAAGCAGTTTCCGCGGGAAAAGGATTACCCACTCGGAAAATCCATTTTAATTATTCGGTTTAAAATATCCGATTTGCAGTTTATTTTGTTTACATTTCTCACGTCTTCAAAATGCAGTAACCAAGGTTACGGTAACTGTTAATTAAAATCAATAATTTATCAACATGTGTTGCCAGTTTCAACATTTTTTCAAGGGATTACGTTTTGACATTACCAGTTACTGAGGGGTAGTTAAATTTACGATACAGTTTTAATAGACGAGTGGCAGGTCGTGTCGTCGCCACTAGATATACGCCCTTATTCTGAATAACGACGTATTGATTTTTCGATCGAATCATAACTACCTTTGATTTTGCTAGCGTTATGGAGAATACAAATGAAATACGAGGGAAAAAACGATACGACGTTATTCAAAATAAGGGCGATGGTAGGTGTTTTTTAGTAGGTTTGTTTTTTCAATAGTAATTATTGTCTGACAGTTGTTTTGACAGTGTAAATTGCCGTCTCTACGCAGTATTGTTAGACAATTCGACGTGAAAATTTCATAAGGGCACATAAACCAATGAGAGATTCTCTTTCTTTACTTTCTCTTCTGTAGATAACACCTAAGTTTTCACGTTCACTTACCAAATTTGCATATAGAATGAAAGAAAATATCTCCAGCTTTGTAATAGTATCATACATGTAACGAACAATTGCGTAATAACGCAGATATAATCGAAAGAGAAAGTAAACAAAGAGAATCTGTCAATTGTTTTAAGGTCCTTTTGAAATGTTCACGTCGAATTCATCATGAACATAACTGAAGGTTAACTCCAGAACAACACTTCCAAATCGTAAAAATTTATTTTCAAAATCAGTGTTCAACTGAAACTATTTATAGCGCAAAATTCTCTTCAGTAATGAGACGCAATTCGATGGACAGTCCTTCTTCTTCTTTCTTTGTTTAATTAAAAAGGTTACAATGACCGTACATCCAGCGGTTTCGACTTTACTATTTTTGACTACCGATGGTATCTCGCAGCGTCGCACCGCCGAACCACGAAAAAATTTCTTTCCTTCTCGCGAATTACTCGAATTTCTAACGCACTATCCTTGAATCAATGTGCTTACACGTTGAGAGCTCCACCGGAAGCAGCGATGCCAGATAGCAGTAGTGACATTTCCGTAGATTGGATTTTTTCTCGGAAGCGCTTGCGGTGAAAAGCTTTTTTTTTTGCTCGCCAGACAAGACTAGTTTCCGTAGTACTCCGTTGATAAATTTAAATTTCCGTAGAAAAAATCCAATTTCCGTAGATTTTGTCTACGGATCCGTAGATTCGTAGAAGATGTTCGAATCCGTAGATCTAGGGAGATTTCCGTAGATCTTACATCGCTGACCGGAAGTGGATGGACAGTCCAGCGCAGCGATGATTCCGACCGACATCAGTTGAACTGTTATTAATTCCCATTCAAAAGCTGTCTGAGCCATGTTATATCACACATTTATTGTTGTCTTGATTATGAACCACGTGCTCCTACAGAAATTAATAAATTCTCTTGCCTCCACTATCGGACCCCATAAAAACGGAATATCTCTTTTTGTATACTGTTCAAGTGTGTATTGTATGTTTAGGAATCAATAGGGTTTCTGAATGGTTGAGAAATCAATAGGTATTTTGAATGGTGTACGTTTGTTATGCATGCGAATACCTTTCCTTTGGTCAGGATACAAGGATTCCCTTGTTACCTACGGTAAGCCTTGTGATGAACTGGACATCTACACCGAAGGACAACGGTACTTTCTGCGCACCAGCCCCAAATAATCCTAGTACTGGGGCGACCATGTACAACAAAACACTCTTCTTAACGAATCCATCATCTGTATCCCATGTAGAACATTGTACATCTGCAGCTAACAACACTCTCAACATCAACATCATCCCCCCTTTATTCACCGGATAGCGTCTCTCGTCAAAGGAAGAAGATTACAATATCCAGCAAAAAAATTATTGTTCAACGGCCACGTTAAGGGGCAATTTACAATCTTAAAAAATTGGCCATTGTCTCAATACGCAAAAGCAGTTTTCTTCGCAGTCATTAAGTGGGAATTCAAAAGAAAAATATTAGTTTGTTTGGAACATTTTTCCAAATAACTGGAGTTTTCTCTTGAAGATTTATGAAGTAGTAGCGGAGCTAACTTTCTTCGGCATTTATCAACAATGGCTGTTTTCCTGAAATTGTTAGTAGAACCTTAAGCGCGGGCAAAGAGCCGAAAAAAAAGATCATGTAAAAATCGAAAACAGCCTCTCCATTTTCAAAAGCGTTTATTTTTCCTTACTATTCAGACAGTTCAATTCAATTTTCACCTTCGGAACCCGGCCTGTGATACGCCCTGTGTTGGGTCAGTAAGTTGTTCTGCACGAATGCCGCTCCGCAGATATCACACTCATATGGCTTCTGATCGGTATGCGTCAGGACATGCAAATCAAGATAGTACCGGACGACAAATTCTTTACCACAGGTCTCGCAACGGTGCGACTCATCGCCGACATGTTCATACTTGTGCCTGTCCAATGCTTGCTGAGTGACAAACTGTTGACTGCAAATTTCACAACCAAAAGAACCTTCGGAATCATGTAACCGCGTGTGTCGATTCAAAGTTCCAGCCATTGAAAATCCTTTGCCACATATGTCGCATTTGAATGGTTTTTCGCCACTGTGCGCACGCATGTGTTCAGTTAAACGCGTTTTAGCTATAAAACCCCGGCCACAAACGTTACACTCGAAGCGATAGATACCATCGTGAGTACGTTTGTGATGAACGAGAACGTTCCGTTCGACAAAGCTTTTACCGCAAATATCGCACTGATACGGTCGCACACCAGTGTGAGTGCGTATGTGGGCAGTCACTTGGTCAATTTTGGCAAACCCTTTTCCGCAAATATCACACTTGTGCGGTCGCTCGCCGGTATGAATGCGCTTGTGCTCCTTCAATCGAGAACCAGCATTGAATCCTTTGCCACAAACGTCACACTTATGCCGATAGTTCCCCGTATGTAGCGGCATGTGCGCAGTGAAGGCAGTTTTGTGGGCAAAATCTTTTCCGCACACTGTACACTTATACGGGCGCTCACCGCTGTGCGAATACCGATGGTGGGATAGGTCACCACTTCTAGGAAATGCCTTGCCACAAACATCACAAACGAACGGACGTTCGCCCCGATGTGCGCGAACGTGTTCAGCCAGGTGCCACTTCTGGAGAAATCTTTTTCCGCAAAGCTCGCACTCGTGTGGTCGTACGATGGTTCCATTGGCAGGCGGCTGCAGCTTCTTGTCACTGAAATATGTTGATCGTTTGTTAATTATTTACTATACAGTTTTAGAACGTCGGTATAAAACTCACAACCTGAACAGTACTAAAAAAAAAAGCTCAAACCTACCTCTGAACGAATTCATAGTCATTTTGAGAATTTATCGTAGCTGGTTTCTCTTCGGAATCTTCGAAGAGCCGACTAAGTTTAAATTCAGGATTATTATTTACATTGATACAGTCAGACATGGAACCATTCCCCATAGTTTCACTGTTTCGTTGCAGGTTTTTCATTGTCCGATCAACAACATTAGCGCACTTAACTTTTGATAGATCAAAATCTGTTAATGATACGGAACTTTCCATGTTATTAAAATGTCCTCAAAATTTGTATCTGTACGGTTTCTATTAAAAAAAATCTTATTGATAATACAAATGATATCAAAACAGAAACGAAAATGTTCAGCTCAGTGCACACACGCGAGCAAAATCTGTCAAAATCGTCAAAATACGTACTAAATGATGGCAGTTTTGAAAGCCACTATAGATCTTGGACTCGACAACCGTATAGGTCACGAAAAATATTTGGCAGAATATATCTTGTAAATACGTTCTACAATGGATAACTGGTTAAAAGAACGTCTTTCGAAGTATCTTTGCTTCGAGATACCGGATGAAATGATTGGGCAAGTAATCGTTCCGTCAATCCAGAAGTTGCGAGACATTGTGTAATGGTAATAATGGAACCGATTTACTTTTCAATTCCAGTTACATCCTAACCATACGTGCAGCACAGGAATTGGATGAGTACTTTAAAACATTGCTCGATTTCAATAACCCAGAGCATGTAGGATTTCTGAACGAGTTCAAGCAACGATTGAGTAAGCTGCAAAACTGGTGATGAATTTGTTTAACAATTATGTTTTTGTAATCTCTAGAGAAAAGTTCTTCGGATGGACGACATGGTACCGGAAAGAACCAGAAAGGCAACAAATCACAACAGCAAAATAGAAAAACAGATCAGTTGCAGCCACAGTCAGTTCCAAAAGTAGATTTAGTTGTTACCAATCCGCCGGTTTCAAACCAAGGCGCAGTAAAAAAGAAAAACAAATTTGTCAGTCTGTATGACCAAGAAGGTCGGACAAATGTGATCCTGTTGAAAGGACGTAACTTGTGTGATTGTCAGGCATCGAAACATAAATTAATCAACAATTGTTTACACTGTGGACGAATTGTCTGTGAACAGGAGGGAAGCGGCCCGTGCCTGTTTTGCGGCAGTTTAGTCTGTACGGACGACGAGCAGCGAATGATTGATAGTTCTTCGAAAAAGGGTGACAATTTGCGGCGGACTTTGCTGGATCAAAACCGCCCGAAAGGTTGGGAAGAAGCAGTGGCCACGCGGAACCGCTTGTTGGAGTACGACCGGAATAGTGAAAAACGTACAACGGTAATCGATGATGAAAGCGATTATTTCAAAACGAACTCGGTGTGGTTGTCGGATGTCGAGCGAAAGAAACTGGAGAAGCTAGAGTCGGAGATGAGGGAAAAGAAACATGCCAGCCGAATGAGTCGAAAGGTGACGTTGGATTTTGCTGGACGACAAATCGTAGAAGAACCCCAACTAACTATCGAAGTGGAAGATAAAATATTGAAGCAGATTGCGGAGTCGGTTGGACCCGGAAAGGAGAATGTTAGTGACAATCGTACGTGGAAAAACAAACAAGAAAGATTGGAACAAGCAGACGATATACACCCAGGAATTATAGGAGAACCTCCGACGGTGAGATTACCGTGGTTTCCAGTGTTGCGTTCCAAAATTAATCTAATTTCAATTCACAGTTCATAGACATTAATGATGGATCGTTGCGGCTCAGCCAGAAAACCCAGTGTTCAGTCAGTGGTTTCGACGGTGTTTACAGTAAAGTGCAAGACAAGGAATTCCTTGAAATGTCCGATCTACGGCACTGCCTTTCGATGCATCAACCGTGGGCATCGTTGCTGGTTGCCGGTATCAAGAAACATGAAGGGCGCACCTGGTACTCCTCTCATCGAGGTCGACTGTGGATTGCTTCAACGGTGAAACCTGTTGATATGGAACTGGTTCAGAAGATGGAACAGTTCTATCGGAATCTGTACAACGACGAAAATATTGAGTTTCCGTCTCAGTACCCATCTGGTTGTCTGCTAGGTTGCGTGTCCGTTCAGGACGTCTTACCACAGGAAGAGTATACCAAGCAATATCCGAACGGTGAGTCCGACAGTCCGTACGTTTTTATTTGTAGCGATTCCCAAGAGCTACCGATTCGGTTTCCGGTCAAAGGTCAACATAAGATTTGTAAGTCTCAATTAGTTGTGCTTCTCAGGACGTTTGAATAGAAATGCGTTCGATTTTTTTTCCGTAGATAATCTCGATACTAAAATTCATCAGGCTGCTGTTAAATCCCTCCAGAGACTGTCAAAGCTTAAAGCTGATACTTAGGAAGGCGATATGTTATGAAATATTATTCCTTATATTTGAACCTAATGAAATATATGTTTCAGTTGTTGGCAATCTTTCGATTGTTAATTTACCACTAGAAAGTTTTAAACAGATCGTGGTTTTCACAAGTTGAGTAGTAGAAAATGAACAATCCAGGTTCATTGACACAATGGATTTTTCACAAAATCCATCTCACAAAGTGACAAAAAGCTTTTTTTATTACGGAATAGAAGGGAAAAAGGAAATGTAACGCCAGGCGGATGGGAAAGAACACTAGTCTCATCTTTCATTCAACCTCCGTCGATTTCGTTCCTTTGGATTTGGTGTGCGGTCGCTCGCCGCTATGGATGGCCATGTGTGTGTCAAGATGACTTTTACAGATAAAGCCTTTGCCACACACGAGACATTTGCACGGTCGTTCACTGGTGTGGATATAGCGGTGCCGTGACAAAGTGGTTCGGCAGGTGAACGTTTTCTTGCAGACATCACAACTGTAGGGTCGTACACCACGATGCCTTGCGATATGTTCTGCAAGGGCGCTCTTCTGGTGAAATCCTTTGGCACAAAGATCGCATTCATATGGTCGTATAGTAACTGAGACCGCGTTTGCCTCACTGAAAATGTAGGGACAATAAGAGATTGTAGATGACAAAGGGCCACCGAAGCTAACCTGTGCGTTGGTTTACTAGTATGAATAACCTTATGTTTATCCAATTCATTTAGTTTATTGAATCCTTTGCCACACACATCGCATACGAGCCGATAGTCTCCGGTGTGGGTTGACATATGATTCTCTAGACTATTTTTGTACACAAAACCTTTACCACATTCATGGCATCTGTGGGGTCTTTCGCCCGTGTGAAAGAACATGTGCTTGGTCAGGTATCTTTGGTCGATATAGTTTTTTCCGCATACGGTACACTGGAATGGTCGCTCGCTGGAGTGGAAATATCGATGACGCGAAAGGCAGCCGCTCCTGGAAAATGTCTTTCCACATATGTCGCAAGATAAAGGCCGCTCGCCACGATGTGTTCGGACGTGTTCAACTAGGTTTCTTTTCTGAAGAAATCGTTTACCACAAACTTCGCATTCATGTGGTCGTCTCGTATCGTAGAATGGAATTGCGGATGCTGCCTGCGAACTGTTCGCTTCAGTACTGTCGGTTGGTGCATAGTAAGACCCCGGAGTTTCTTCCCTTAAACCACAAACATCGAGCATAATGTCATTTTAACCATTTTGTTTTGAACATTAGGAAATAAGCTTTTATTTACCTTTCACTAATTACGTTATAGTTTGTGTACTGAATCGGAATCGGTTCGATGCTGGAGTCCTCTATCAACAATGAATTTTGCTTTACTCGATCTTTACTTGTATCAACATCTTTATTCAAGTATTCCAATGTTTGGTTGCAGTTTTCAGCGCACTTGGCTTGTAAAAGTGCAACATTTTCTGCCTCTAGTTTTACTTTCGATAGTTCTTCCATTCAATATTTTTGAATGCTGTCAAAAATGTTGCACAAGCTTATAAAAAGTAACTCCAAAACGAGTAAAATTTTACCCATATGTGGGAAGTAGCATCAGGGCATCGGACAAATTTATGACTGGACGAAGGAATGTGAATAGCCAGCCCAAGTCACTTTTCAGGAAACTTGTTTCCTTCTGAAGGTTTGAAATGAGTCTGACGCGCATTTCTCAAACAAACCATCAGGCGGGTTTAAGAATGTATAGCCATATGGTTCATTCATGCACTGGATATTATTGTTGGAAGAGCAACTTTATTGGCATATTGTCGCAAAACTGAAATGTAGAGGCGCTGCTTGTTTAGAGATGATACTTTAAGCCAGAGCTGTCAAATTTCTAATTACTCCACCTTTTCAACGATTTTTTCTATGAAAACGGGCAAATTCATTTGAAAAGTCATAGTAGAAATTGAAGAAAATATTTTTACTCTGAGGTGGTAATGTTGATCTTAGTTCATTGTGCGAAATCTACCGTTTATTCAGAATAGAGCAATAAACTTGGTTTGATACTATTTTTCAAATGCCTGGAAATAACAAATAAAGTATCCAAAATAAATAATACTCGATCGCTATACATTCTAGTACTCGAGAAATCAACATTACACTGGTTTCTGTTAAAAAAATGTTAATCCGAAAAAACCTTACCTTACCCAATTTCACACATTTCTAAAGATTTTCCATGTTTAATCGTAGTTTACACTAAAAAAGTAGTAGTCCTTTTCTTGGTTCCAATTTCCATTGGCAGGTGTCGCTACCGGTGAATCAGCTTTGCGACAATGTGCCAATTCTTGTGGAATACGAGTAAATGACTCTACGAGTGCACTATAGATCCACGAAAAAATATAAAAAACGTCTAGACAAAATATAACTTCATTTCCCGGTTGACCGGAATTATGACCGCCTTTCGGATTATTGCACAACCCGTCAAGTCCACCAGAAATCACTCTCGAACGAAATGTATTGGCAGCAAGTGGACATAGTGATATGAAATTATTTTCTGCCTATAATTAACCAAAATCTTTGAGTAGTTCTAATGTTTTAAAAACTTGTGCACTTCATTCCATTTGACGAACCCTTCAAGATTTTTTTTTCATTTTGATAATAAAAAGACACGCACCGAAAAATGTAATTACTGTTTGATAGTTAGTTTTCACGACCATCAGTATTTACAGAAATTCGGTAATTGGAAGATATTTTTTCCATACGGACGGTATTGTTTTTACCGTACTCGGCGACTATTCAGATTTACCATATGAATTGTATATCTATTGGCAGAATTCTGTAATGAAAACTTGCATAAAACTGATCTTTCGGTAAAAAATTGCATAATTGTTATACAATAAGATTCATGTTCCGAAATATCGGATATTTATATTGATTACCGAATGTTTTCGTCAAAAAAATTACCGAACAGCGGAATCAAATCTTACACACTTAATTTGGATTACCGACCTCAGCTGTTCAAATCTCGGTAGGTGATTTTTTCAGTAAAAATAACGTTTCATCACAGCTTTACCTTAAGGTACTGCTGTCAACATATGTTTATTTGTGCTGGTATATCAGTAGAATGAAAATGTTCGGTAGTTCGTTTTGAAGATGGAAAAATTACCGAACGAATTTTGATGTGTAGTGTGTATAATTTATATTAATTGCTTAAAATCTCGGCAATAACTCGCATGCATGAACACCGATAACTTCGGTAATTTCTTTCCAAACGCGACGAAGATCTCAGTAATTTATAGTCTTCCCCAAACCGAAAATCTCGGTAAATAAAAATGACCTGTCAACTGGGTAATATCGAAAATCTCAGTTGTTTTACTGTTTGCCGAGATGATTGCTGAGCATTCAGCTGTACTAATCTAGGCGAAATTTTACGGAGATTTGGGAAAAAATTCTAAGTTGTCTTTTTATGATGACGAGTTTTAATTGGAAAGTGTATTTTGTATTTTCAATTGCATTTTAATTAATTGCGTAAAATCTCGGCAATTGGTCACATGTATGAACATCGATAGTTTCGGTAATTTCTTTCCAGAAGAGACGATGATCTCGGAAATTTATATTCTCCGAAACCGATAATCTCGGTGAATGCAAATTACCTGTCAAATGAAAATTACCGAAAATATCAGTTGTCTTAACGTATCCCGAGCACTCAGTTGTTCAAATCTCGGAAAGGTTTCGCCGAGGTTCGGGGAAAAAAATCAAAGTGTGAAGATTCGTTCTATACGGTCAACAAGCTTAGACGCATTTGTAGGCAACTTTTGAATTGTGAATCAAGTTCGAATATAAAGTGGCTGACACTTTCGGTTTCGAAGATATGATCACAGAAGTGACGTAACTGTCAAATCGCGGTTAGCGACGATTTATATAAGGTGATTTTTTAAGAGCTTGAGAACTTTTTTAAACAATAAAACGCATAAAATTTGCAAAATCTCATCGGTTCTTTATTTTAAACGTTAGATTGGTACATGACATTTACTTTTTGAAGATAATTTCATTTAAATGTTGACCGCGGCTACGTCTTAGGTGGTCCATTCGGAAAATCCGCTTTTTTATCGACAAATTTTGTTCAGCGATGAGGCTCATTTCTGGTTGAATGGCTACGTAAATAAGCAAAATTGCCGCATTTGGAGTGAAGAGCAACCAGAAGCCGTTCAAGAACTGCCCATGCATCCCGAAAAATGCACTGTTTGGTGTGGTTTGTACGCTGGTGGAATCATTGGACCGTATTTTTTCAAAGATGCTGTTGGACGCAACGTTACAGTGAATGGCGATCGCTATCGTTCGATGCTAACAAACTTTTTGTTGCCAAAAATGGAAGAACTGAACTTGGTTGACATGTGG
The DNA here is from genome assembly GCF_030247185.1 of Malaya genurostris. Lineage (NCBI taxonomy): Eukaryota > Metazoa > Arthropoda > Insecta > Diptera > Culicidae > Malaya > Malaya genurostris. Next base: position 164,206,445 of record NC_080570.1, on the reverse strand, counting down.
TTTCAACAAGATGGCGCTACATGCCACACAGCTCGCGATTCTATGGCCATTTTGAGGGAAAACTTCGGAGAACAATTCATCTCAAGAAATGGACCGGTAAGTTGGCCACCAAGATCATGCGATTTGACGCCTTTAGACTATTTTTTGTGGGGCTACGTCAAGTCTAAAGTCTACAGAAATAAGCCAGTAACTATTCCAGCTTTGGAAGACAACATTTCCGAAGAAATTCGGGCTATTCCGGCCGAAATGCTCGAAAAAGTTGCCCAAAATTGGACTTTCCGAATGGACCACCTAAGACGCAGCCGCGGTCAACATTTAAATGAAATTATCTTCAAAAAGTAAATGTCATGTACCAATCTAACGTTTAAAATAAAGAACCGATGAGATTTTGCAAATTTTATGCGTTTTATTGTTTAAAAAAGTTCTCAAGCTCTTAAAAAATCACCCTTTATATGGAAAACCAAACTTTGTTTTACGTTTTTTTTTATTGAAAAACTTACTTGAAGCTGACAAAAAATATAATTCATTGCTAAATCTTCAGATATTACTTAACGATTTTTGATATTCATTTGAACAACTTAAAGGATAGCGTACGATTAGTTCATGAGAAATTGCGATGAAAAACTAGAAATTCGAGTAACAGAGGAATACTCGTTGGTCCTCAATATAATAATTCTGCGATTGCGATGGGTCGCTATAAATAAGATGTACGGTCAATGGAAATATTCAAACGGTGCCTTTCAATTCAACCAGGAAAACGTGTCAGCATGAATGAGTTTATGCTTCTCCAAGCGATATGTGGCAAAAAATCCTTTGCCACAAATATTACACTTCAGTCGATAATTGCCGGTATGCAGAGCCATATGGTTAGCTAGAATACTTCTTGTGGTGAAATCCTTTTCACATAGTGTACATTTGTACGGACGCTCGCCGGTATGCAGGAATTTGTGATCCTGTAAGGCCGCTCTGTAAGCATAATCTTTGCCACATACGTTACATTTGTATGGTCGTTCGCCCGTATGGATCGCCATGTGAACTTTAAGATTGTGTTTCAAAACGAAGGCCTTATTACAAACGGTACACTTGTGCGGCCGCTCTCCCGTGTGGCGCGACATGTGCACGGCAAAAGTATACCGTTGAGTGAATTCCTTGCCACAAATTGTGCACTTGTGCGGTCGATTTCCGGTATGGGTAAATCGATGGCGCCCAACAGCGCTACTACTACTGAATTTCATACCACAGATTTCGCAACTGTAGGGTCTCTCTCCATTATGCGCTCGAAGGTGCAGGACAAGTGACCATTTATTGGTGAGTACCTTGCCACATGTTTCGCATTTATGTACGGTAACTGCCTTCCTCTTTCTTGGTTTTCTGATCCTTTTTTCCGTTCTGAAAAAAAAAGAATGCGATTGTAATTACACTGATAACTTGGAAACTCGACTAGTTATGCTTACCCGAGTGTCGGATCACTAATATGAGCAAGCTTATGTTTTCCAAGTCGGAAGGCTGTATTGAATCCCTTTCCACAAACATCACATGTAAGTGGATAATCGCCCGTATGAAGGGGCATATGTTTAGTTAAATTACTTTTAACTACAAACGCTCTATCGCACACGGTGCATTTGTACGGCCGCTCGGTAGCATGGGAATTTTTTCGATGGCGCGACAGCGAACCACTCCCCGAGAATGTCTTGCCACAGACATCGCAAGTAAAAGGACGTTCACCGCTGTGTGAGCGGAAATGTTCAGCAAGCTGATACCGTTTCACATACCGTTTACCACAAAAATCGCACTCGTATCGCCGTATGGAGTCGGTGGCAGTGTCGGGTGTGGTCGGCGGCGTAACCGATGAATTCTCTTTACCTTGCAAGTAGTAGACTATCCCAATATTCTTCCTGCAAATGTAACCCAAAAAAGTGATTAGAATTTCAAACATTTAGTGAATAATCACAAAAAAAAACAAACTCACTTCTTCGTCGGCACGGTATTATGCCGGCGTTTGTGTTCCTCTAGTAGATAAATTGCGTTGAACCCTTTGCCACAAACATCACATTGATGCCTATATTCATTCGTATGAACAGACATATGGTCGCTCAGGTTCCTTTTCTGAGCGAAATTTTTGCCACACATATTGCATTTAAATGGTCGCACACCGGTGTGTGCAGATTGATGACGTTGAACCGAGCGTTTTTCTGCAAACCCCTTGTGGCAGATATCGCAACTGAACGGTTTTTCTCCCCGATGGCCACGTTCGTGTCGGGCAAGATTGCTCTTCGAGCCAAATCGTTTACCACAATACTCGCATTCATGAGGTCGTGTGGAAGTATCGGGAGACGTTGAAGACGTTGTTCCAATGCTGCTAAACACCCCGGAATCGATCATGGGTTGCTCAAAATTTGATCCTTCGGGAACGAGATTGTTTTCATTTTCAGAACCACGATTTGTATTCGAAACTTCTTGAACTTTGATGTCTAGTAATTCATTTATTTTCGTATCATACAGTTTCATATTATCGGTTCCAGCGTTTAAACTGGGGAAGTGAGGTTCTGGTAGATCAAAGTTCTTTACCTTAGAATCGATCTGTAAAATATTTCCGTTTCCAGAAACACGATTTGTATTGGAAAGTTCTTCCACTTTGATGTCAAGTAATTCATTTATTTTTGCATTGTACAGCTTCATGCTATCTATTTCGTCGTTATTGGAGAATTGAGGTTCTGGTAGTTCGAATTTCTTCACCTTAGAATCGGTCCGTAGAACCATCTCATTTCCAACATAACGACTGGTATTTGGAAGTTCTTGCACTTTGATGTCAAGTAATTCATTTATTTTAGTATCATACAACATTGTATTACTTAATGTTTTATCGACAATAGAAAAATTGAGCTCTGGTTGGTCGAATTTCTTCACCTTAAAATCGATCTGTGAATTCTCCTCCATTTCACTTCAGTGGCCCTTGCCGGACACAATATTATCTCCAATAATGCTTAGGTTCATTAACTTCAAGTGACATTGTTCCGTCGATTCATTCTATTCCTCTCTTGTTTAGTGTTAAGGATTCTCCATTAAACTAATTTGTTCAACAAATTTACAGTTTCTTTTTTTATGACAGTTTCTCCATTGAAGCAGAGTCTATGTTATGAGAGTCGCACAAAGAGTGAAGCCAGAGTTGCCAGGTCAGCAGTTTTTCAATAATCTATCAGTTGCAAAAATCTATCTGTACTAAATCTGTGTTACATTAGTACTAGAAAATTTGTGATCGGGCCTGTTTTAGTCTAGGACAGGACCTGACAATTGTTAATCCACTTTTATGACCAATTTCGGACCAGCTCGTGATTGGTTGAAATTGACATAAGCAAGTACCAGTTGTTGAAATCAATATTACTGCAGGGTGGTAGAAAAAGTGTTGTCAGTATCGTCGGTAACAATGTAGCTTGATATTGGATATTTTATTTTTCGGGTCATCTTTTCAAAATTAATCATTTCAATAGGATTTAGGTTCAATTTGTTTTTAAGTCCTGTCAATGCGGAAAGTATACGAGTACATTTAACAATCACTGGATGATACAAAGAGAAAGCCTGAAATCACGAAGTGTGATATGGATGAGAATATTGATTATGTTGGTTGAGAATAGCACCGAATCTTTGGATACTTCTGTATGTTATTATTTTGCTCAAATAGAATATGTTGAATACCTACTTTAGTTAATAAAGCTGCAAAAATTAATTACCCAAAATTGAGTGTTTTAGAAAAATTTTATTAAGCTGTTTCAACTAAACGTTTTCTTCAAAACAAACATCTGATCAAAATGAATCCAGAGCTATATTTTTAACCGATATAACATTTGTCTAAGTGTTTTCAAATGATAAATAATTGCATGTTTTAAGGGAAGAAAGTTTTCAGAATGAATAATTATCTCTACTGGCAACAGTGATCCCGAGGCATTTATTATTTACAGCAGGGAGCAACCGGAATAAGAAGAGAAATATTTTTCTGGAAAAAGAAGCCAGTTGTCTGGTCCTGTCCTAGGTTTTAGTGAGCAAAAAACACTCTTACCAGCCGCTAATAATTTTAGGGTTTAACACTTTTGAAAAATCAAAATATTTTGTTTATATTTTCCTATAGTGAAACATTTTAAGAATATTCTGTGAAAATTTCAAGCCTATTGGAACGAGACTCTGGAAGTTATGGACCTATGGCTATCTCATTCTGTGAAAAAGCAAGAGCTTGACGCACATGCCCAAGATTTCTACTTCGATTGACTTCAAAGCTTGACAAAACATTGTTGAAATGTTCCATTATAATAAATTATAAAAGAAAAAGTATATTTTTTTTTGAAAATATTAGAACATACAGGCTCTTTGGAGTAATAAATTATTTCCATTGATTTTATAGATAAAAAACTTTGAACGCGTTTTACTCGAAAGCAGGTTTTGAAAGTCCGTGTCCATCGTCATTCAATATCTACTGCACCAATATTTTTCTCAAATTTTGCACACACTTTCTACATAAAAAAAACAAACCTCAACATTTTTCTCTTTGTTGTTTGTTACTTTGGGGAGGTTTAATAGCTACAAAATGGCGGATTTTTTTTGTGAAAAATCGTAGTTCTCACTTTGAATAACCACCAAAAATTAAAAAAAAAATTAAAAAAATCAAACAGAAACGTTGGGGCCTAGAGAAACTTCTACTCTAACTATGCTGCGTTCATTTTTTCACTTCTGATTATTCTGCGCTGGGATACAGTGGGCACCGCAAATCATGATTTTTAAGAAGCGTCCTCAAAAATATCTTCTTCAATATTTTTCTACGAAAAAATTACAAAATATTGTTCGAATGATGCTTTTTATCATGCAAAACATTGGAATTTATTTTGTTAAGCGATAATTCTGGAAAAAACAAAATCGTAACTGGAAAAAAGTATCGTAACAATTCAAATCATAAAATTTTCTCACACGTGTTTTCTTGGAAAACAATCAAATGTACAGTTTGCATATTGTTTAAAACACCACGTGTACAATAAATTCAAGTGTGAATCGTAGATACAATATATTGAATGGTTGGAAATCTTGTCAAGATACAATAAATGTATTGTAACCCATAGATCTAATTGTAAACCCATAGATCTAATTGTAAATCAATTGTTCATGCTGTAAAATCAATGGTTTATTTTTTTACGGGGTGATCTGGTAGATCGAGTAGAAGTATAATTTTCACAATTTGAGTTCTCACGGTGTATCAAATCATCGCAGTGTTTGGGGCTTAAAATTTCTTGTATACCAATCATCGAAAAACAAAACAGTTTCATTTTCTGTATAGAATTGGTCATGATCGGACCCAGAAGAAAAAAATCCACCGAGAAAAAAAAACAAAACGACGCTATTCTGGCACTTTAATTGTTAATAACTTTTTTAAACAACAATGAATATTTTTGGTTGTAGTTCCGACCATAGAGAAACATCTAACGAGTGAAATGCCGTTTGGTTCATGCCGATACGTGCAATAGTTTTCGGAATACGAATGACAACCGATTGTAAAAAAACATGGTTTCGAGAAAAAGCCGATCAAAGTTTTTATCCGCGACTAATCGCATCACCCCTTCCCTTTTTTCTCTTAACTTCTCGGACGCGGTTGGGACTGATTCTATATCATTTCTAAGAGTTTTTTCTATAAGCAATTCATGGAACATTTTGTTTTAATTTAAAATTGTTTTCAGGAATCGCAAAAACTAGCCAATTTCACAAAAATGTTGATGGGGGTAATCAAATCAAGAAAGGCATGTAAAAAAATTTGAATACGTTTTAAAGATTAATTAACAATTTATCAACTACCCAAACATTGATCCGAAAATTCACGATACTTCCCAAATAAAAATTGAAACCGAAGTTAAAATATTCATCACTGTTTTTCCCAATTTGCTGTCAATGTTAATTTCGCTCTTCTCTGACAAAACAGCCGATAAGAATTGTAACTGAATATTTATCATCTTTCGTTCTGTTCTGTTTGTTTGTTCAAGTTCCGACCTGGAAGAATTCTTATGCCGTTTTCGCTTGAAGCCAACCCAGTTCCAACTCTAACTACTGTCAAATCCATAAGCGGCCCTTACACGAGACAATATTATTGTCAATCCATGATTGATGAGCAGTTTTGATTTTTTGATATTTTCGTCAATCCAATGAAGTTTTCATGACACGATCAAAAGTATTGTCAGTACTCCTTATATTGACAATAATATGGTCTCGTGTAAGGGCCGCTAAACATTCGACAACAGTTGGAGTTTTCTTCAAGCGAAAACGTCAATAATGTCAGTGGGACCGTAGCATCAGCTAGGCAATGGTTCTATATGCTATGAATCGGCTGCGAAATCTGTTGAAGGTCAAACTTCACTCCACCAACATTAGCGGCCGCTTTACACGAGACAATATTATTGTCAATACAAGGAGTATTGACAATACTTTTGATCGTGTAATGGAAACTTCATTGGATTGACGAAAATATTGTCAAAAAATCAAAACTGCTCATCAATCCGACAATACTTTCTCTCCAGAGAAGAAACTGTCAAATATGTGCAACAACCTCTTCTCTCAATATTTTTATATTCATTTGCAATATTTAAAACGCCAAACGCTAGAATTTCTCGAAAAACTCGGACTCGGAGATTGATGGTATTGACAATACTTTGGATTGACAATAATATTGTCACGTGTAAGGGCCGCTTAAGGGCCGCTATTGGCCAAGAGACTTTTCAAACTCACAACAGGGTTCCACAAAAATAAAAAAAATGCATTTTTTCTTGGAAAAGTAAGCCAGGAATTCAACAAAGAGTCTGACAACAAATCGACTATATTTATTTATTTAGCTTCTTTCAAAGTTCATTTTTTTTAACAATACCCATTCACAGTTCGTTTTGTTTCATATTCTAAACAATATGACTAAGTATATGTTCCTTTAAGCGATATTTGAAATTAAATCCTTTCCCACAAACATCACATGTATGGGGATAATCCTTTGTATGCATCGTCATGTGACGGACGAGGTATCTTTCTTTGTTAAACTCTTTGCCGCACACAGTGCACTTTGTTTTCGCTTCACCGGTGTGAAGAACTCTGTGCAACTTCAAATTATGGAGCGTGTTAAATCCTTTGTCACACATATCACATCTATGCTGATAGACATTTGTATGAACCGACATGTGATTTTTGAGGTTCCTCTTGCTGGCTAAATCTTTACCGCACATGGTGCACATGAACATCGATTCGCCAGTATGAAGCCGCGTGTGTTCCCTTAAAGTATTACCGGCATAGAATCCTTGACCACACACTTCACATCTATAGGGAAAATTTCCCGTATGAAGCGACATGTGTAAATTTAGGCTTCTTTTACTGGCTAATCTTTTGCCACATACACTACATATGTACGGCTGTTGGTCGTTTGGTTGATTGTCATTTGATTGTTCACTCGAGTGTGTACGTAAGTGCTCCTTGAGAAGAGAACCAAAATTGAATCCTTTGCCACACACATCGCACTTCAGCCGATAGTCTCCTGTATGAACAGACATATGCGCGACCAGGTTACTGTTGCATATGTATTCTTTATCGCACAAATTGCACTTGTAGGGACGATCTCCAGTGTGGGTGAATTGATGACGGATTAGGTTGTTACTCTTGTAGAATGCTCTGTCACAAATATTACACACGAAAGGTTTGCCTCTATGTATCCGGCCGTGTGCAGCGAGGCGCTTTTTGGTACTAAATTGTTTGCCGCAAAGCTCACAATCGTACACAAATCCGCATGTTGTGTTTACGTTGCTCTCTTCATTGTTAGTTGGCAGTTTATCTTCACTGAAAATACACAAGTTCTCAATGAATTAAAAACGTTTGAAAATATTGACAAGTTTCACTCACCCGGTCGTTGGCTCACCAGTATGAACTCGTTTGTGTCTTTCAAGTTGATTATTATTCATAAATCCTTTGCCACATACATCACATCGGAATGGATATTCATCCGTATGTATCAATATGTGTTTGGTTAGTCTGGCTTTGACGGTAAAATCCTTATTACAATATGTGCACTTGTGCGGACGTTCACTGGTATGGACATACCGATGGCCAAGTAAGCTATTCCTACTGGAAAAAGTTTTACCGCATACTTCGCAGCTTGACGATAATTTCTCGCCATGGGCGCGTTTGTGTTTGATCAGCTGCTGTTTCGTGAGAAATGTCCTACTACAAAGCACGCATTCGTGTGCGGAACCGATTGTCGATATGGAAGGAACGGTCGGGAAGCTTTCAGATGATTTCGTATTATTATCAGCCATTATTCGATGCGTGAGCATAATCCATTTCTAGAATGTCCAAATGTTGAAATAATTGAACCTCAGCAGCATATGTTTATTCTATGTGGTTATAAAATGAATCGGTTCAACACCTAATAGGTGAACTTTGCCAAATTTATGCTTGTTTACTTCGGAACAAATAATAAATACCTTGGATACTTAAACAATTTAGTAGATTAGTTTTGGTGAGTATGGTTCAGTAATAAACAAAACACTGGAAATGTCAAAATATCTTTTGTCTACACGCTTAAAATAGTTACTCAAAAATGAGTAAGATCCCACTCATCTACAGGAAAAGTTAAACAACTTTAATTTAGAGGAGCTCCTTAGTTACTAAAACTTGAGTTCTTCCATTGAAAACGATGATTATAGAAAATCTACTCATTCACTGAGTAATGCTTTATTTGTACATACGTCAAAAATTTAGTAATAAGCATTCAAATTTCGAGTGAAATTTTGTTTCACTTTATATTTATTTTATAATTTTTCAATTTAAATATTAAGTAATTGACACTCAATACTTAAAATAACGCTACTGTGTTAATTTATTACTCCGTTTACAATTGAAGAATCCACCACGAGGTAGCGTGATGATGATTCTTTTGACATCTATTTAGGCTGTAAACCATTTCGCGGATAATTTTAGCTTTTGGTTAATATCTGACACTCGAGCGGTTAATTTGATGTTGTCACAAATAACCCTACTCGAGAGCATGGTTATTTTTGGCAGACCGATGGTTATTTTCCGACACTGCAAAAAATCTTGCAATGAATATTCTAATATGAATTCTTTAGTTGAAACTATTTCCAGTGAAAAATAAACCCAAACAACTTTCCGTCTGTCAAATTTTGAAATGGGCTGCAGTTTTAGTTAAATTCAACTACTCGACACAAAATAACCACTCAGTGTCAGATTTCAACCAAAAGTTAAAATTACCCGCGAAATGTTTCACAGCCTTAGACAAAAATTTTGGACGAATCTTTCAATTTACTTGAGTTTGAACGTATCCAGCTCACATACAGATTTGATTTAGATGATAAAACATATGTAAATAGACGAGTGAAACATCTTTTGATAATAATTTATCAATTTATTCAAAAATCCAACCATAAAAACAAAGAATATCATAGATATGAAAGCAGTACCCAACCTCACTTCTTCGAATTTGATATTACATCTTACGATTTCTCCATAAATATCAATAAAAAGTTACTGAATCATTAATGAGTATTCGATTCATAAGAAAATAAATAAAAACCCGGTAATTTTTTCGAATCTTCAAGCAAAATCTGAAAATTATCACCATCGCTTAGTTCAAAGCTCGTAACTCGAGCAGCGCAGCGATCGCAGAAGAATTGGTTGAGTTCTTCAATTGATTTCTAACTTCAAGACATCATATCAAGTGGCGGTCGCTTGGAGTAGTGTATCAATCGCACCTTAATACACATTTGATGTTTAGGCACCAATCAGACACTTATTCCTCATAAATCTCGGTTGATTTTTCATTAGGGCGTATAAGCAAGTGACAGTTTCTCTTTAATCATTTTGCATTATCTTTGATAGTAGCCGAGTTCTGAAGTTGTGTAGCAAACTCTTGTGTATTGCATATGGATTTAGTTAAAATAAAATGTTTCGATGTAGAAATCAATCCACAGACATGACACTATGAGTAAATTCTTCTAAAAATAAATTTTCGTGGGGCACTAGTTCAATCTATATTGAACTGCGAGAACTATTTACTATCGGTACACCCCTTGTGAACGTTTTTTTACCCGCCAATCCGGGGCATGTTTCGTGTGAAGCGTACATAACCAAACATATTATTCAGTACGTTTCGTCTTCGATTCATCAGTGCATAACAGCTCATGTTGAATTGTTATGCACCGATGAGCCGGAAGAGCAACATAATTAGTTTTGTTTGAATAGTAATCCCAAAATCGATCAAAGATTCTTCTTCAAATTAATGACTATGAAGAAATTATTTTGTTTAGTAATAAGTAGTATTTGTATAAGATGAAAAATTATGCATTTAAAAAGGCGACAAAAACTCATTACGCTTAACCATTTTTTTCATCGGCTCTTTGTAATTCGATGTAAAATATTAAATAAATTCACAAATAATTTAAATAATGTTGATTGTTATCAGAATATCGTGCATTTAACTGTTTATGTGAAGTACAAAATCGGTGGAATATACAATTGTTGATGTCGGCATTGATGCGCTTCCGTTTACTGCTAATCGGTGTGTGTACGAACATGTAAATCGAGATGATAACGGAATAAGAATTCTTCACCGCAAGTCTCGCACCGATGCTGTAGGTTGTCCACAGGCTCACACTTATGCTGTTTCAGTTCTCGTCGGGTGGCGAATTGTTGGTTGCATACTTCACAACCTGAATGCGGTTTGATACCGTGTAATCGCATATGCCAATTTAATCTTCCAGCCACCGGAAAATTTTTGCCACATACTTCGCACTTGAACGGTCGTTCTCCGCTGTGAGTTAGCATATGGGCTCTTAGATATGATTTTTTCGTTAAACCTTTTCCACAGATACTACATTCGAAGCGGTAATTGCCGTCATGAATGCCTTTATGATAGACGAGTTCGTAATGATCGATGTATTTTTTTCCACAAATCTCACATTGATATGGTCTTATGTTCGTGTGAATTCGCATGTGCGCCGTTACTTGATTTGTTCTGGCGAATCCTTTCCCGCATATTTCGCACTTGTGCGGTCGCTCACCGGTATGAATACGCATATGTACCTCCAAACGTGTTCCACCATTAAATCCTTTGCCACACACGTTGCACTTGTGCCGGTAATTGCCCGTATGACGTATCATGTGCGTTGTAAGACCAGTTTTGTTTGCAAAATCCTTACCGCACACGGTGCATACGAATGGCCGCTCCCCGGTATGTAAGTATCGATGACGTGAAAGGTCACCATTTCTTTTGAATGCCTTGCCACAGACATCGCAACTGAAACGTCGCTCCACCTTATGCATTCGCACGTGCTGAACAAGATTTCTCTTAAGGATGAATTTTCTGCCACAAGTTTCGCATTTGCAAGGACCATCAGAATCAATTGTCGCTTGCGTTTCTACCGAAGGATTGTCGTTGTTTTGAGTATTCCCCTCTGCGTTGTAGATTGGCGGACTTTTCTCGCTACGAATTAAGTTGGTATGAGTTGTAATCAACTGAAACAATCAACTAGGCAAAAGTAACTTACCTTTGCTCGGATTCATTGTAGCTTCTAGAATCGATCCGTTGTTGCTCATGTTTACACGAATCTTTGAAGAGTTGACTGTCCATATATTGTATAAGATTCTTCTGCTAATTTTTAGGATTATACACCCTACAAGGAGGAACTACAGCACATCACGAAGCCCAACAGAATTATCAGCTTTTTACTGTTATTTTGAAGTTGGACAATAATATTCAGCTCGGTGTACATTCACTGTTTGGTATATACGTCAGCTGTTACCGTCAGTGATGCCAGATTAAAAAGTGTACACGCGACAAACAATTATTAAAGGGCGGGTAGGGTCTAACACTTTTGAAAAATCATTTCTTTTTTCTTTGTATTTTCTAATAATAAAACATTTCAAGAATACTATGTGAAATTTTCGAGCCTATCGGAACAAAACTCAGCCAGTTACGGGCCTTTATCTTTGCTTATCACATACTGCTTATCTCATATTTTGCGTAACAAAACATTCATGAAATGTTTCATTATAACAAATTATAATAGAAAAAATATGATTTTTTGAAAATGTTAGAGGCTTCCTCGAATAATAAATTGTTTCCAACTACTGCACCATTTTTTTTAAATTTTGCACACTCTTTCTACATATAAAAACCTGTTTTAATCCACCTAGTGGTGTAATGATGCCTTTCTCATATCAATCATACTATCATACTGTTGTATTCTCTAAAATAATTTTCTTCGATTCTTAAAAGAATAACCGAAATCGGTTTGTTCGACCGTCTACTGATAAAAACTATCATTTGGAAAAGATTTGAGGTCGATTTAGAATTTTTTTAAAGGTTTTCCCTTATTTTCAGTGATGGTATACAATTTTTAACCCACTTTACCCTATATTTCCGGATCCGGAAGTCGGATCCGCATGAAATGGAATTACGCATCGGATCTAAATAATATTCAGGAATTGTTATGGGACCTCAAGAACTTTCATTTGAATCTAAGTTTGTGAAAATCGGTTAAGTCATCTTTGAGAAAAGTTAATGTAAAAAAACGTTACACACACACACACACACACACACACACACACACACACACACACACACACACACAACGCAGTGGGACAACGCGGAGAAGGGAAGGTGGACGCATCGATAAATTCCTAACCTGTCGGTTTGGACAACTCGAGTGCACGGCGAGGTAAACTTTCAACTGACGCAATTCCTGTCTGGACATGGCTGTTTTAAGCAATATTTGCACAGATTTGGCCACGCAAGGTCGCCGTTGTGTGTTGAGTGCCAGGAAACAGAAGAAACGCCGGAGCACGTAATATTCAGTTGCCCACGGTTTATCCAACCGCGTAGCGAAATGACTGCCATCGTTGGCGCCGATGTCAGCGTGGAGAACATCGTTCAAAGGATGTGCAGTGACGAAGGAAAATGGAACGCGGTGAACCGGACAGTTGTTCAGATTATGTCCACACTGCAGAGGAGTTGGCGAGAAGAGCAGCGTCAAATGACCTAGGTCCAAAGACGAAAAATGCCGGACTGTTTTCGGCACCCTAAGAAGATGGACGAAGCGTGTGGAATGCTGCTCGGTTTTCGGGATAGGTTTAGTCGCCGGGAAACTCTCCGTCGGGTAGGCTAGACCCACCATCGTGGGCTAGTTGAGTAGGCGCGTCGTAAACCGGTTTTGGAACGTCGGTTTCGAGAGAACTTCCAGCGTCGGGGAACTCTCTGTCGCGGTAGGCTAGATCCTTCGGCGGGGACTAGTCGAGTAGCCACCACAACACCGACTTGTGTCGTCGGGGCGCCAGCCAACCAGAAGCTATGCTCCAACTGGAATCGCCGGACCGACCTCGGCACTCTCTCGTGTGTCCCGTGTGGTGCAACAGGGGACTCGGTGTCGGGAGAGCCTCTTTCGCCGGGGAACTCTCCGTCGGTGTAGTCTAGATCTTTCATCGGGGATTAGACGAGTAGATCGTGGCGTAGCACCGTTAAGACAGTTGGGGCACCAGTGAACCGGAAGCCATCCTCCAACCGGCATCATTGGATCGACCCAGGCATCCTTACGGTCGGGCCGTGGACGAGGATCGAAAACGTCGGTTTCGGGAGAACTTCCATCGTCGGGGAACTCTTTGTCGGTGTAGGCTAGATCCATCACCGGGGACTAGCCGAGTAGACGCCACAACACCGATTCGAGTCGTCGGGCATCAGCGAACCGGACGCCATGCTCCAACCGGAATCGCAGAGCAGACCTCGGCACTCCTTCGGGTGTCCCGCGTGGCGTAAAAGGGGAAACTCTCAGTCGGTGTAGGCTAGATCCATCGTCGGGGATCAGTCGAGTAGTGTGGCGCGACGTAGCGGCATTGGGTTGTCGAGGCGCCGAAGGTGGATCGAGGTGGATAAAGAGAGAAACTCAGGAGCTCATTTTCTCCCAAACGAAGAAGTGCATGAGCACAGCCTCCCCCGAAGTATTGAGCTAAGCTTAGTTCCGGGGGATCGAGGCAAGATGTCCAAGGTGTTTTAGCGGGTAAGGATCAGCCAGTCCCACTCGCTGGTTCACAATAGCGGTAGCTTGACAACTATCAAGCGCGTGAGCTGGGAAAGTACATAAGGTATTTCACCTTGTAAAAACACACACACACACACACACACAGGCATTTTGCGTACTCGACGAACTCCAGGCCTCGGTTCAAAAGTCGGTTTTCATAGTGATTGCATAACCTTTCTATATGAGAAAGGCAAAAACCAGACCCCAATGTTTTCCTTTTTGTTGTTTCTTTTTATTTTGGGGAGGTTTTACAGCTACAAAAGGGCAGATTTTTTCGTGAAAAATCATAGTTTTCACTTTTAACAACCACCAAAAATTAAAAAAGAAATCAAACAGAAACGTTGGGGTCTAGACAGACTTCTACTCTACCTATGCTGCTTTGATTTGTTGACTTCTGATTGTTCTGCGCTGAGATACAGTGGACACCGCAAATCATGATTTTTAAGAAGCGTCCTTAAAAATACCTCTTCACCGACTTATTTCTCAATATTTTTCCTCGGAAAAATTACAAAATGTTATTCGAATGATGCTTTTTATCATGCAAAACATTTAAATTTATTTTGTTGAACGATAGTTATGAGAAAAAAATCGTAAAAAAGATGTTTTTTCATCATTTAGACCTTTTCGCTATTAATTTTAACTTTTGGTTAAAATCTGACACTTGAGTGGTTATTTTGTGTCGAGTAGTTGAATTTAACTAAAACTGCGGCCCATATCCAAATTTGACGGACGGAAAGTTATTTGGGTTTATTTTCCACTGGCAATAATTTCAACTCAAAATTAATATTAGAATTTCCATTGCAAGATTTTTTTCAGTGTCGGAAAATAATCATCGATTTGTCAAAAATACCATGCTCTCGAGCAGGGTTATTTTTGACAACATCAAAATAACCACTCGAATGTCAGATTGCAAACAAAAGTTAAAATTAACCACGAAATGGCTCACATCCCAAGAATCTTCCCATATCGGGGCTCGAACATACGACAATTGTTTTGAAAGACTAGCGTTCCATGCATTGAACCGCCAACTCATTGAGCACTGTTACTATCAGTGATGTAGGAATTCTCTGCACCACCACAAGTGTCACCAGAAACGAGAAGTCTTAGTAGGGTGAGGAAATGATCAGGGCGTTTATATTGGTAGATAATACGATCTAATTATTGGAAAACCCACACGCGGGGTTCGTAAGCCGAACGTGCATGTGTTACCGACCTCAAAATCAATAGAATATACAAACAATTTGCGCCTACGTCGATATTTCGTATTTAATGTTGTAGAATTTAGAAGTGACAAACGTCAAATAAAGTTCAAATTCGCAGAACGGAAGTTAATTGATTTGAAACCAAACGAATCCCCAATCGTACCCCGAAGCGCGATATTAGGGACAATTAATTTATAAGTAAAATACAGAAATGAAAGAAAAACAACTTTTGTATAATAGTGGTCTGATTTGTAATAGCCGAAACGCATTGGTAAATTTCTAACGAAATGCTGTTTTTATCAAACTTATATTTTTTCACAATCTCTAGGCAGCCAGTTACCGAGAGTAAAATATGCAGTCATTTTGACCACAAATAGCTCTAAACTAAAGAGCTACCATTTATTATCATGATAAAAGAAGTCGAAAGTTTATTTGAATTTCTATTTGATTTTATTTTTCAAATGATCCTCGGTTCGTCTCGCTGTGTCTTTATGTTCTGTTGTTACTCTCGTCCTAACAGTTTTAATGTTAGTTTTGAACTTTTCGTGTCCTGATCTCATACCCGGCTATTATAGTGAACGTCCAAAATGTTCAACTTTGTGTATTTCTAATACAACGAAGGCGTCTGAGCCAAAAAAAAATCAGATTTGGTGTTTCTTCCGTTTTTTTCCTGACCATACAAATACTAAACAAAGCACTGAAGCAGTTTCTTTGGTAAGACGATATGTGTTTTCGATTACGCACATTATTCTACTGGAATTTTTATTTTGCTGACGAATCGTCATATTCGACATAGAGGCAAGGGGCGCGGACAAACTGTGCTCACCACCATTAAGGCGGTTAGAATGTAAATTAGAGAAATAATTAGTCATTCGCCGGAAGGCAACTCGGTTCACTGTCAGTTTCAGTCTTTTGAAGCAAAACAACAAGTGTCTGATTGCTAGATGCGTCGTAACTATGACAATGATTGTTTTTTTTTCGTTTGTATTGTCGCTTGACTGGCTAAGACCATAGTTGATCCATCTCGTTCAATGATTGTTTATGTTTGAGACAATAGTAATGTCGTTTTCGTTTTTAAATTGCACTACACCGGTGTAGCGAAAGCTGCACCTAAACCGTTCGTTTTTACCAATTGCACTACACCAGTGCTACACTTTTTCTGCACCGATACCACTGGTGTAGCACTCATCAAAAGTTTGGTGTAGCTCTGTGCAATGGAATCGTTCATTGTAGTCAATGGTTACTGTTTATGTTTTCGTCATTTTTGTTCGTTTATTCATGCCTCAGTGTAGCACTGCACCGGTGTAGTGCAAATTAAAAACGAAAACGCCATAAGTTACCGTATGAACGATATTGAGCAATTTTGCTTCATATCCTGTGATTCTTAAAGAAAGTAAAAACTACTTAGAATTTATTTAGTTTGTTATTGCCTCGTCGAACGAAGCATTAAAGTCAATTGAAGCAAGAAATCATTATGCGCTGAATGTAAACATATGTTTGCTTCCTTCCTAACTTGTATTGTTTCCATGAGATTCTGACGGAACTAGTCGACGCTTATTAACGAAGGGTCAATAAAATCCCATTATTACTGAGCCAACTGGTTTACGATTACCCAATCTTTTTCAATGGATCGTATGGGGCATTGTAATCTGGAGTTTAACTTTTGTTTTAGTTTAGTTAAAAAAATGATTAACTGAAACTATGAAAAGAGAGCTTCCTGCAGCTGTGGCCTTTTGCGACATGTAAGCAGGAACCCAATGGATCTACTCTTGGTTGATTTTGGACTCCACACGGCCTCTAGGCTGGTCCTGTCCGGAGAATGATAATAGTAAATAATATTAAATAACTCATGTTTTAGCAAAACTTGGATGGCTAAGGCATGTCATTCAAAATGCGACAGCAAAATCGTGCAAATGGTTCTTGAATCTGATCCTGTCGGTATAGAACGAAGAAAGCTGCAGCAAATAAGGTGGATTGATTCCATCGATCGATACTAGAGGGAAGGAGAAAAGAAATTGATGTCGCCCATGAATTGAGATATCCGAAGACACATACTCGATACAGCAACAGACCTTGCTGGACTAGGTTGGTATAGGTAAGGTAAGTTAACTAAAGCAAGTTGCATCCTAAATCCCACATCTGAGTTCGAGTTCGTAAATGGCGAATTCTTCAAACAGTAGATCGAAACCATGTCTGCCATTTTTAGGTGAATTTCTCAATATTTACCGAACGTGATCAATAATTCACAATCTAGCGGGGTTTTTTGTTTGTTTTGTTTAGTTCTCTTTATTTCATAACTGTTTGCTTCTGCATCGACCTATCATTTTATTCTTCATTCAAGAAAAAAATAATCATTATTTCCTAGTGTAATTAATCCATTTCTACTTCGGATGCATTAGTTTCTCTTACATCCTTTTCTTCTCACCCGACTCCGACTACTTGTATCATTTTTTTTTTGTTTGCTCATAGTCTTCGCTGTTACCGCATATTGTTTACCTTTTTCGTGTCTTGTCAATTGTTCATCATTTCATTAGATTTTGTATTGTGTTTGTGGGAAAAGTTTCAATTCTCCAGAGCCAACCCTCGCGGAAGCCCCGATTTTCCAAAAGTCAGTTTGGAGTTTCAAAGCTCAGACTCGGTCATTTTGCAGCCCCAATTCAATAAACAATATCATAGTCGGTAGAGCTATTGGTTGCGATTTGGGTTATAATTATTTTTAAAAAAAGTGTGCAGCTTCCAATTTTTATTGTATTATTTTCTTTTTTTTTGTTGTTGTTGTTTTGTTACAGTTAGGGGGTTCATTCGGTCGGGATTTCTAACCGTTGCGAAGTTCCTGAACGTTTTATGTTTTTTTGCTTTCCAACATGTTTTTCTTGCATTTTGTCGTTTCTTTATTTTGTTTGTTCATTTCATTCTTCATTATATTTACACTTAATTTGTTTTTTGCTGATAATATATTCGATTAGTTTATAATTTTCTCGTATTTTTTTGTTTGTTAATCTAACATATTTTGACTTCATGATTTTTTTTTGTTTTGCTTTACTCAATCAGAAAGAGTGGGTTGAATCATATGCGAAAAGCTGCTACTGCGGCACATCCACGCAGTGTGGGTAAACTAAACTCTAGCAGTGGTGAAAACAGTAACTAACAAAACATGAAAGTAATGTCGGCAAAGGACAATAATGATAGTGATTCAGGAACGACCATGGATGTGCTATTTTGTTGTGGGGTTATTAGATAGTAACGGCATTTCGTTCTCGTGTTTGTTTTTTAATTTAATGAATGAGGGACTGTTTTATTTTTTCCTACAATCGAACATTGTTTCATTTTTCTTTTTCTTTATTTGTTGTATTGGCTGTGATCATTTACCACTTATTATTGTTTCAGTATTTTCATTCATTTCTTTGTTGCTACCAAGAGTTCGAAGGAAGAGAAATATGAAAATGAGTGTTTTCTACTAAAAACTAACTGAATAATTAATGAATACGCAACATTTGTCTCGGTCCCACATCGTTTCCGGGTTGAGTTGAGTCTCGCATTATTGGCACAGGACAGCCCACCTGTGTTCCAAAGAAACATTCTCGTCGGCTGTGATGTCCAACACACGAGAGAAACGCTCCTATTGTGTGGTATATTGATCGATGTGTTGGTGTGTCTGTTTTGTGTGTATGTGTGAGTGCTTCTTCAGTATGCCTCAGTATGCATGGCTACGAATATTTAGAAAAGGGAGCCGAAGGGAATACCGTGACAAACAAAAAAACAGTTATCGTCCTTTACGACCGTGGGTTTTGCACGCGTTTCGTGTCATTTGTTTGTGAGAAACTGTAGTGCCTACCGCGAATGCAAGAACGCCCGACTGGGAAGTGCAGTTCTTTTGTTTTTTTTTATTAGTATTCGCACGGTCCTGCATTCGCAGCTCACAAATCTCGGCGCTTTCTTCTAATCAGTATTTAAATTACTAATATTATTATTAATTATACATACTTTTGTTTAATTAAAGTTAGAGTTCGCTAATGTTTTGTTTTCTTCCTTTTTTGTTTTATTTTTTCATCAACACAAATTCCCATTTCACTCGGTGTGTAATCCAAGTGTGTCTGTCTAGCTGTACCAAAGGTTTACAGAATCCTTCCTTCAATACGATGCCTTCTCATCGTTCACTTACTCTGCATTGCGCTGCGATCACTAGCATGTGTTTGCTGGCTGACTCTTCTTACTCTTTCCTTTCCTTTTGTCCACTGATTTGCGGCTACATTATTCATGTTTTGCTTCGTTTCGGTTTCTTCCTTTCTTGCTTCCTCAAGTTTACTCAAGTTTAGTAATATTATATATTTTACACATAAAAAAAGAATTTTAAAATTTCTATTTCTCAGTTTCAGTAGGTTGCTTATCCTTATCACGCCGTTCTTCGCGATTGCCTTCGCCAGTTGCATGAGGCAATGCATTGGTGCCACTTTTCAGGATCCCTCGCTGTTTCAGCATCGTCCAGTCAAAGGTGTAGTCGTACTGATGATTGAGCGTACGGAACAGGATTCTACAAAGAGCGAGAAAAAGAAATGGCATTAGTCCATTGTGAATCATTATGGTAATTTATGAGTAGCAAAGGCCGCAAAAATAATAATTCTCCAAAGGGCGAAAAAAAAATTCTTCCTTTCAAATACGATCTGCATGCATGTGACACCTAGTACTGAGAGCGCACAGTATTTGTCATTTCTTAAATTGGAATATTTTAAGACAATTTTTCAAAACGACATACTAAAGACTCTCCCAGAAAGTATGGACGCACTTTGATTTCGCTGTAAATATCTTTTTCGAACTGTTGAATGGTTTCGGCTGCCGAGATATGTTTCCTAAGATGTACCTTCGTTAATGCCCAAATTTCCTCAATTGGTCGAAGTTGTGGGTAATTTGGTGGATTCATGTCTTTTGGGACGAAAGTGACATTTTTGGTAGTATACCATTCTACCGTTGATTTCGAGTAGTGGGAAGAAGTGGGTAGAAGTCGTTTTTGTAAACATTCCTTGATGTATATTTCGCTGTTCTCTGAAGCAGTGGTGATGAAGGGTTACCGCAGCTTCAAATTGCTTGCCAGACCATAGCTTTCTTACCAAAATTTTCGACTTCAATCGATGTCTCGGACTGGTTTAACACTTGCCCTTCTCGCACCGTATAATATTCCGATTCTGGACCATGGCGAGATGGCTGAACCGATTTTTGGTTGATTCCATACTTTCTGGGACAGTCTTTAATATGCCCTCGATAAAGTGCAATCTGTATTTCGGACTTTTACTCTCAAACGACCTAAAATTTACTGTAAAAAACATTCAAACATTTTTCGATTTGAGATGATCTACCTAAAGAACATTAGCATCGTAACTCATCGAAAAGGTTGAAAACTGAGAGCCGCACTTGTTGAAGTCAAGAGAAACCGAACGATGGTAATGTTATTTGTCCGAAATGCTTCTAAGACAAAATGGATCATCATAAAAGCTTGATATCATACGCCTTATCAAATCGAGTATAAGATTATGTGCTTCGCATGATGGAATCACTCAGTTATTTTGTACCACAAAAAGTCAAACAAACGGTCAAACTACTGTATCGAATCCAAATAATTTGTAACGACAACGCTCGGCCACAGGATTCGGTGCAAATTAGGTGGATATTAGTGGATCAGAAATATTTTCCTCACCCGCCACCCGACTACTAATCGGTTCGATCGATGCAAAGCATTTCCTTTTTCAAGGTACGGGAGCAAAGTGTCGATTCGAATTACCGAAAAAAATGGCTGTATGAGTGTCTTTATTATCACTTGATTGTCTTGATATATTCAGAGAAATTCAGTGATTTTATCCCGATCCGATCTAACGCTGTAAACCGGATATTTTGATAGTGAAAATCCCTTACTCTTCTTCACTATACGGGAATGGGAGTTAATAAAAAAAGGCGGGTGGGTAGTGTCAGAGACACAACCGGATGACGTGAAAACGAATAAAACGGATAGTTCAGTTGTTTTGATGTTAAAGAATCTGAACTTTGGACCCAAACTACTGAAATCGAATTTTAGAGCGAAATGCAGAACTAAAATCTGGAACTGAATTCTTAAACTCAATTTTCAATTTTGAATCTGAACACGGGAACTAAATTCTAGAACTGTGTTTGGATCTAGAATGGGTTTGGATTGTTAAACTGTTCACTGAACCTGCATTTTGGAAACGAATTCGGGAACAGGATTCTGGTTCGGTACTGAGTTCTGAACTTGAACCCTAGCACTGAACTCTGGACTTGGATTCTGGTCTGAAGATGAATCTTAGTTATAAAACGCCGACCCAAAAGAAACTCAGTTCTGGGATCCAGTTCCAGAATTTCGTTCGAAAAACTTTAATATCCCGTTCCTGAATCTTCCAACCGAATTCTAGGGCTGCAAGCTTGAACTGTCGTCTTTTTTGGAAAAACCATAATGTTGGCGTTTCGTCGATCAATTATCTAAAATATATAGTATCATCAACTCGAAATTCGATTGATTCTTCGATTTTTATGTTTCATAGAAATTAACATAAATTTAGACCATAATTTGGCAAACACGCCGGCAATCGGATTTGATCTTTCACAGTCTAAAAATAAGTCACCTACGTCCTACGTTCATCATTACGAATTGATTAGCAATACGTGTCCTGAAACTAGTGCAAGAAAACGTGCCTAGGTTTATTACCGCTACCGGTACTACTGGAAGCGTCAATTTTCCATTCAATTGGCACTCGCGATTTGACGATTGAAATTTGAACATTTTCATAGGACTCTAACATAACGTAGCGTCGATGCGATGTAGCAAAATCCCAAACGCCATGATTGATTTCCCGTTTCGTAACCAAAGTTCCGGTCAACTACTGCCAATCTGATTTTACTTTGCTCTGCAAGTGAAAACTGTGCTGCCATAGTGACCAGTTGATTCTAGAACGATGATGCGCTTGCTGATGTTTTCGACGCTCAGTGTTCGATTCAATTTTGAAGGTTACGCTAGAAGTAAACTTTTCTCCCTGCCTACTGTGGTCCTTGTGCAATTCGATCTGCAATCAAGCTGTGCATCAATCAGTAGAAAAGATTGGTTGTTTGGAGAACCGATAGAGCTTCCCGAGCGCAGGTCGATAAATCAATAGACACGCGCGCTCAAGGGTTGTTGTCATTGTTTTTGTTGTTGACTAACACTTTTTTTCAAGAGTATATGTTCTCAGTTGGCACTGACTCTTTCCTCCTGTCATGGCAACCGTTACGTTATGCTGCATTAGGTATTGCTGGTAATGTTTCTATTGTTGTCCTCTGTGTAGCTGCATCGCATTACAGTGACACCAGAATACAACCAAATGAGCCAATACATACATGCACGAGTGACGGTCTCTGCTACTGCAGCTGCCCTCACTTCGTTTATAGCCGATTGGGTCAGCAACATTAGCTCCATGGGACCTAATTTTGTAATCCACCTTAGCGGAACGACCCACACTTTGCCATCGGCCATTAGCTTAAGCTTTTTCTCTATCTTTCCGATTGACTGGCATAGGATGAATCAGATAAACACGCTACCAATTGTTGCTACTACCTGCTGGGTTCCATTCCACAAAGACTTCTATGCTGTTCTGTTTCCATCGATCCGATTCACAACCGATGGGGAAGTTCTTTCGGATTACAGGCGTGTGCTAGTGGGGCTTCCGGAGAATCATTACCGAAAAAAAGTCGCACTAATCCAGATGTCAAGAATGTTAAAAGCCACTTCCTAATCCACCTAGTGGTGTAATATTGCCTTTCTCTTCCATCAAAACAGTCTCATTAAATTTTTTTTTGACTCGAGCGATTATGTCACTTATACCAATATATCTTCGTAATCAAAAATGACAGCGATTTGATCTTATAACTTACTCAATAAATCAATCGTAGTTTTCAAATGGCCCTAAGCTTGTTGAAATCGGTTTAGTCATTTCCGAGCGAATTGTGCGGAGACAAGTAAATGTCGGTTACGCTACTTATACCATTACATCTTCGGAATCGCGAGTTTCAGGAATTAGACCTTCCGTTTCGATCATTGAACCAATAGTAGCTTTCAAACGAACCCAAACTTGTTGAAATTGATTTAGGCATCACTAAGAAAAATGCGCGGTACGAAAAAAATGTATATTTTGTCGGTTACGTCACTTACTCCATTATATCTCCGGAACCAGAAGTCATCACCATTTGAACTTCGAACCTAATCAATGATCCAATTGTTGCTTTCAAACGAGGCTAAGCTTTTTGGAATCGGTTCAGTCATCTTCGAGAAAACTGAGCGGTTTTGTCGTCGAGTTGAGTCGAATGCTTTTTCTTGAATTCTATATCCTTTTTATGAAGACAAAATTTAAAAAACAAAGTTTTTCGAATCTTAATTTCGACCATCAGCCACAATATTCTGTATCCGTATTGTTTTTAAGTTCTAAGAAATTCTATTCGATTTTAATTAGGCTAGATATCGACACCCTTTTCTTTAGAAATCTGATCATTTATTGCACAGTCCAACAATCAGAACATTTTGGTTTTCTTTCTGCTTATCAGTCAATTCATGCGGCACCCATCTTCTGACCTTCAAAATCTTTTCCGTGGCTTTCAAACGTCATGGAAATAGATTTCTGGATTTTCGAAACAACTCTGTGTACTGTTTTTCACCAAGAGCATGCTCATCGTAAGTTTTCACAATTGTAACAATTGGCAGGGTTGGACAGTCCATAAATTTCTTGTTTTAACAAATAAACAAATTTAAAGCCGTTTATTCGGCTTAGGGCTTTTTTTCGAAAATTGAAACTTTATTGACAAAAAAATGGACAACTTTTTTCCATCTCTTTGGGATATTCTTTTTTCGAAATTCGACCGGTTTGGCGGCAATCCACGAACTATGACTTCGTCATCATTGAAGAAGTACTGGTCAGCCAGGCCAAGCTGCATCGACTAGAACAAACAGTAATCGGAAGGAGCAATTTCTGGGCGATACGGCGAGTGCGGTAAGATATCCCATTTGAGCGATTCTGAGTATGTCTTACCGGCTATGCAACATGTGGGCGAGCATTGTAATATTACAAAACTACTTTATCGTGTTTATCAGTGGCCGTTTTTCTTGCAATGCTCGGTTCAAATGCATCAACTGCAATTGGCTGAATTCTATTGATTCTACGCTTTCGAAGAAAATTATGAATAATTTCGATTAGCACCTCTCAACACCAACAAACCAAACGGTCCTTTTCTTATATATACAAATAAGTGTATTTTGACAATAGTTTTCTAGCCGTGCGTCAACAGCGGAAACCCATTCTATGACCTTTATTCATTATGGCATGAGGCTAAACAATTTGTTTTGCTTGATGAAAGGAAACTAACTTTTTTTTAGGATTTCCAGTACATAAATGTTCTGGTTAACGGTCTCAGTCGCGATGTAAACGTCGCCTTTCTAGCCCAGGAACAGATACGTGGCAACAAAAAAACCTTTTCTGTTATACCGTTTAAGCAGCTGTACGCACGTCAATAAACTGAGTTCGACATCCCTTGGCTTCAATTTATGCGGCACCAAATGGTCTACCTTACGGATCATTCCCATTGCTTTCAAAAGCTGGCAAATGGCTAACTGTAAATCTTCGACTGATTTTGCAAGTTCTTCTTGCATTTGCGACGGGTTTTGACGTTGGCACTGATACTTTCTTTTAGTTCAATAAGAGATGTTTCGTTGCTCTCCGTTTGTTTTAGATGTAATTATTTACGAATGAGACAGTAAAAAACACCTGTGAGGATGTTGAATTGGATTCATTAATTGAGAATGCGTGCCAATTTTAAGCTCTAATGAAAATAGTCTGAAAGGTCGACAATTTGGTGCCGTATGAATTGAAGCCCAGGGACGTTAAACTCCCATTATTCGTTTGCGCACAACTGCTGGAAAAGTGGATGCTTTACGATTATCCAAAACGTATGTATACCCTAGTCATGTTGAAAGGGTATGAGACAAAGTTGGTTCTTCTTACCAGAGTTAATATATCAGAAATTTTTACCGCAAACCGTTGTTTGATACAATAAGAACTGTTTGATATGATTTATTATTATACAACTTTCTTGAGAACACATTTGATAGTTATCCTAAGCTCTAGTCTTTCTTGGTGTACAATTTCCTTTAGTGATGTATATTGAATATCTATAGAGCTAACTGAATATTGATCGACACGACAAAGTAATTTTTGCAACATGCCAATGCTCCTTCCGATTACTATTGGTCCCGGTATCCGTGTGAATTGCCAGAGAGATGGGAAAAAGAAATGGCTTGCGATAGACAATACTTTGAATATTAAATATGTAACAAATTTATGTCAACAAAATTTTCAAATTTCGAAAAAAAAATAAGCTGTATTTTAATCGAACAGACATTTTTGAATTCTTGCTAAAGAATCAACTTTGCAATAGTCAGCACTAGAAGATGTATCTTCCCGAAAGCTTTGAGCATCGCGTTTCGATTCTAAGAGTACCCACCACGGTCAGCAAAGCAGAGGAAAAGTAACACGGAAACATTACGAACAACATCTTTGGTCATTTTCGTCGCCGACAGTATTTCAATGTCATGTCGATAATCGAGCTCTGACGTCGACGTGTAATTTGCTACTTGTTTTGCAGAAATATAAATAAACTCATGTGTGTTCAAGAGCCAAAATAAAAACACCCTTCACATTTGCCTGCGGTGAGTGGTGCCATGGAAAGCGTGAATTGGAGAAATATGGTATTGGTTTGAGCCAATTACCCGGATGAATCAAGATCAACTGACGATCATACGATTGTGGCGGAATGAGCCAAAACCACCAGCACCAAATGGAGTGAATCTGCATGAAAAAATGAGTTTTGTTTTGGAAGAACAAGATACCTAAGCTAGTACCGAGATTTGAGCCTCGTATTGTCGGATAATTCGAACGACCTAAGACGGGATAGTGTGCAAAATTGATGTGATGGATTTTTTCGCAACTGGTCAACCGCCGCCATTGCTGGCCCGCTTAGAAATGCCTCCGATGCGAGAAGCGATGAAAGTAGGAAAAACAACAGCATATGTGTTGCGGAGGCCGGCACCTACTGACGGAAGATGACCTCGAAGCAAGAAGCGATTGTTCCATTATTTGGACCGCTTTGCTTTATGTGTAGCTTCATGTTCTTCATGCGCAGCTTCATCTGCGAGACGGCCGTTGTCAGCCGGACCAGGTTGGTATATAAGCCGATGCAATTTGATCCATGTACCGGAGATGCGCAGGGTGACCGCTAATGAGTTGAAATCTGTTCAGCTAAAAACTCTTCGTGGCAGTGTTGGTAAGAAGAATCCAAGACACCCTTCGATACTGACTGTTTTTGCGACTAAATCGAATGCTCAGGGTAATAATTGACTTTGTATTAGGTTTGATTTCGAATCAAAACTCAATTACGCTATCGTTGTAAATCATTTCGTTTTGAAGGAACATTCACGTTTTGAAGAAATAAATTCAAATCACAAAAACTCATTTTCATTGCTTTGGTTATCACTCGAACTTAATTAATTTTTTATTGGTATTAGTTGGAAATACGCATTGTTGTGTATGAGTAGAACGGTATTTGAATAACACTTTGTAAGCTTCCGTGTTACAAACATACAATATCATATAAACTAGGCAACGTAGGACCAAGGTTTCCAAAGCATGAACGATTGATGATTCATATTTAATTTGATTCATTGTGACGTATGAGCTTTTTGAACCGAAGTTCACTCGATTTTCTTAGAGATCATTTTCTCAAACTTAGATCAAAATAAAAGATCCTATAACCACATTGAACTTTATCCGGATCTGACTTCATGTTCCGGAGTAACGGGGTAAATGTGCAAGAGAATGAAAAAGGGCACTGGATTTTCTCTGAAACCGCTGGATCAATTTTCACAAGCTTAGGTTCAAATGAGAGCTCTTATACAACATGGTTTTCCTGTAAGCACTGTACATAATATTTCGATACACGTTTGACAACAGCCAGGAAGGCTGGAACCGAAACAAAAACGGATCTCAGGAATCACCAGAAGGACGCGAAGGTGAAGCAAATATTGCAGAGCAGGCCAGATCTTTCGGTACTTACTGTGACTAGAAAAAGCATACTTTAAAGCAGGGGTTCCCAAAGTGGTCGATATAGACGCCTTGGGGTCGATATCCTTTTTGCGGGGGTCGACGTAAACGAAAACTGACTATGGGGGTCGGCGAAGCCTAGAAATCGACCCCATATTGTTTGATATAAGTTGTTATTTTAAAAATTCATCCTAGATAAGTAGTGTTTATTCGACCATTCTCAGAAATTGGTAAGTCTGAGGCCTAAGTTAATTTTGGTAAAGGGGTGCATGACCCAAAATAGTTTGGGAACCCCTGCTTTGAAGTATTGGCAAGGTATGGAATCGTTCAAGGTGAAAAATGTACCGAAGCGTAATGATAAACAGAATGCTGAACGTGGCTAAATTCCGGACTCGAAAATTGTATTGCGAAAATTTGATGAAGTTTTGAAGTGCAAGATAATGAACGATGAGCTCATGTGCTGAAAGACTTTAAGCTGCTTCCTGGAATTTATTTTTGAAACTGCCATGCAATGGAATGGCACAGATAAGCATTTCAATTTTTCAAAAAATATTTGGTTTGGCAGGCAATACGCAGCTGTGGTCGAGCAAACCAAAGCTTCATCACGACCGGAACGGTAGACAAGAACATGCCGTGAAGAATTCCCAAAGAAGCAATTGTTGCCGTTCCTATGCAGCCACGACGCTCCTTTGCTATTCTTAGAAATCTTAGACAAAAGCAACTGAATCTGATACAGAAAAGTCTGCATAGACTCAGAACAAAAATGCATTTTGGATTAAACTGAAAGTAAATTTCGTTTTACTCCAAATTTTATCGCGAACAAGCTTCTTTCCGAATCATATTCATCAAACATTGAAAACGCTGTTGGTACTACTCTCAATTATAGTCAGTATTTCGTTTGAAAGATTAAAAAAATAAGAAATATGACTACGCCAACATGACAGTACGATAAATAAGCAAAGTAACACGAAAATCTAGTGATGTGATAATGTCATTGTCATTCAAATAGTCTTATTATAACATTTTTTTCATTGAGCTGAACGTTTTATACAAATTTGGGCAGCTCTAAAAAAATCTAGATTCTTCTGGTGATCCACCTAAATGTGCCTAAACTACTGTAACATTGTTGTATTTTCTACTCTCATTTGTTGTCAATTTGTCATACTGGAATCGAAGCAGTAAAAGTTGAAAAAATTACACAATCAACCAATACGAACGATTATCACACTTGGAAGTGTGAAAGAATTGTGTCAGATTTATTCCTATTTACGTCTACCAGTTATGGCAGTGGCATTACCCACCCGCATTTTTGCCTCTCTCTATGGGAAAGTAATACAATTTCTGGAGAAATCGACTTTTGATCGAAGCTACGAAGACTCCTAGTGTTATATAATATACAATTCAACTCAGCTCGACGAGGTCGAAATATATGTGTGTCACATACATAGACGTACGGTACCGAATATCTATTCTTTACGATATATAAGATTAGGCTCATTTAAGAGCTACTATTTGATTGTGGATAAAGTTCGAAGATCAAATGGCTGACACTTTATCTGTCCGTACTTTTTTCAGAAAACAAATCAAAGATCACGTACAAATGTACTTTGCAAATGTCATTTAGAAAGGTTATGCTATCACTGTGAAAATCGACTTTTTAACCGAGGCCCTGAAAGCCGAATGTCGTATACCATTCGACTCAGCTCGGGAGTAACGGAGTAAAATGTGTAAAATGAACTAAAAAACGTGGAATCGATTTGCTCAGAGAATGCTTATCCAATTTTTACAAGCGTTCAATTTTAAAATGAATGGTTTTACAACCCCATATAATCCTACCAAATTTCATCCGGATACGGTTATGGTTCCGGAATTACAGACTGATTGGTGTAAAAATTTTATTTTCAGGGCGTATTTTGTGTATGACACGGAAAATTCAATCAAATACATTCAAATAGCCTTATAATTCTTGAATTGTACAGGTTTGGTTAGTTGATGACCGAATACATTGATTTTGTGTATACCGGATCTTCGTTCCAGATTCCGGAAGTACCGAAAAAAAGTTATCGTGTACTCCAACAAATCTGAAATCACTCCAATTTCTTAGAAACGGCTGAACCGGTTTTCATAATCTCAGATTCGAATGAAGAGTCTCTTGGGCCCATAGTCTGTTATTGAATATTATCCAGATCGAACTTTCGGCTCGGGGTAACAGGGTAAAATGGGCAAAAAAGCGCACTCGAATTTCTAGGCGACCGGTCAACCGATTTTGTCGTGAATAACCGGGGCGCCTTTTCAAGATTTACCCTCTAATAGAGTGTTAAATATTTGACCGTGAATATCTATTGTTGTATATAACGTATACACATCATTTTTACCTTTCTCATACCGAAAAGTTATGCAATCATTGTGTAAACCGACTTTTCAACTGAGGCCCGTAGGGCCGAGTGTTATAAACTATTCGACTCAGTTCGAGTAGCAAAATGTCTGTGTGTTATAGTAACGATTTTTTTTTGCACTAACTTTTCTCGGAAATGGCTGAACTTATTTTTAGAAGCTTAGATCCAAATGAAAGGTCTTGTGATCCTAAACAAAATTTTTCAATTTTGTTAGGACAGAACTTCCGGTTCCGGAGTTTTGGGGTGAAATGTGCAAAAAATGAAAATATGTGTGCTATTTTGTGACCGATTTTTACAAACTTAGGTTCAAACTAAAGGTTTCATGATTCTATACAAAACTCCGGTTTCGGAATTGTAAGGTAAAATGTGTTAAAAATTTTATACCATCACTTAAAGGGCGGAAACAAAATACGTAAAAAATTCTAAATCAATATATGATAATAGGATTGATATGAGAAAGGCATCATTACACCACTAGGTGGATTAAAAAGGGTTTTTACTGATACTTTTGATTACGAAAATGTTATCGAATATGCGATATAGTCACGCTTTTTTGTACTAACCGCAACAATCTGTATGAATTTAAAAATCATCTCAAATTCGAGTCAGAAATTATCCTATCGAAAAAAAAGTTTTAATGAAACTGTTTGAATGACAAGAGAAAGGTTCACACCACTGTTCACCCATCTTGGAAGACACTGGCCGACCAAAAAGAAAAGACAGTTTGTCGGTTATGTCACTAAAGAGTTCATATCTACGGAATCGGAAGAACGACAGGTTTGCCCTTCGAGCTAAATTACACCATTTTAAGGGGCAATTTACAATCTCAGAAAAACGGCCTTTGCTTCGAAACGCAAAAGTAGTTTTCTTCGCTGTAGTTGAAACCAAATTCAAAACAGAAATATCAGTTTGTTTGGAACAATTTTTGTGAACAAACTGATGTATTTTTCTTATAGATTCTTCAAGCAGTAACGAAGGTAAGTAGAACCTTAATACACTCGAATGTGAAGACTGTCCCAGAAAGTATGGACGCAACCAAAAACCGCTGCTATTTCGCAATGGTTCAGAATCTGCCAATTTTTATGGCTGCGTCCTGTTGTTTTCACTCTTCTCTAACCACTTGTGCAGTTGTTTATTCGTTTTCATTAGTTTATTTCGAAATGCGTAGACTTTCAGACGTCGAAAAATTGTGTACGAATGGTGCACAGTACGCGGACTGTTACTGAGAAAGATAGCAAAAATGGAAGGAGTAAGTGAAAAAGCCGTGCGAAATGCAATCAGGAAGTTCGGTGAGGATAAACCGAAAACGGGTCGAAAAAAAGGTCCGTATACTGAAGGCGTTCGAACAAAAGAAGGAGGTTTCAGTTCGGGATGTGGCCAAAAAAGTGGGCACTTCGAAGTCAAATGTTCTTCGTGCTAAAGAACGTTTGAATCTTCGAACCTATAAGAAGCAGAAACAACCAAAACGTAGTCCAAAACAAGAAGCATCGATCAGGCCGAGGGTTCGAAAGCTGTACAATACTATTCTTGCTGGAAATTTGAACTGCATAACATGGACGACGAAACCTACGTGAAACTCGATTACAAAAATTTGATAAGAAAGCTATGGTCTGGCAAGCAATTTGTAGCTGCGGTAAGATTTCGAAACCCTTCATCATCACTGGTTCAATGAACAGCGAAATATACATCAAATATACATGTTTACAAAAACGACTTCTACCCATGATTCGAAGCCAGAAGGATCCTGTTGTCTTCTGGCCAGATCCTGCTTCTAGCCACTACTCGAAATCAACGGTAGAATGGTACACTACCAAAAATGTCACTTTCGTCCCAAAAGACATGAATCCACCAAATTGCCCACAATTTCGACCAATTGAGGAATTTTGGGCATTAACGAAGGCACATCTTAGGAAACATGTCTCGGCAGCCGAACAACAGTTCAACAGTTCGAAAAAGATTGGGAAAAAGTGTCAAAACTTGTCGCCAAGAAGTCTGTACGGAATTTAATTCGCAAGAAGGTGCGCCATCTAGTCTACAATAGCCAAGTAGCAAATGTTGAGAATAATATTCTGTTGTTATTGTCGTCTAATATTATCAGTATATCGAGTAAAACACTTGTGAATTATTTACAGCGAAATCAAAGTGCGTACTTTCTGGGACAGTCTTAATGCTATATTCAAACAGACTACAGTAGATTATTAGTCTACACTTTCTTCGGGAAATGGAACCTCTGCATTTCAACTTTGGTCCCAGGTCGGCACTGGCCTCACAATGAAAAGCAGACAATTTTTTTTATTGCATTTCCGGGAAGTCCGAAACGAAATGACAAAATTGCGGGTTAGGTTATCTTAAAACGAACATTTTGCATCCAATCAATGATTCGATGGATGCAAAATAAGTGTATTTCACGAGGCGATTTATGAGCCACAACCAAAAGCTCATCCTTTGGTCAAAATTGAAAATACATAATACGAGATTTATATTAATGGGTTCTTAATAACCATAACAATAGCAACAGTTTGCTGTCGTCTCCAAGATCACCCACGCCCATTACCCCATTCTCTATTGGTATTGTGCTGGTTGAAACTGAGACCCACCATTCAGCCACATCGCCATCGGAAAGGCAGTCAAAGAAATAAACGCGAGCCACGTAAAAAAAAATAAGAAAAACGAAACAAACATACCGTTGTGCAAGCAAGTGGCCACAGTAGGCTCTGCTGCTACACATCAACAGTCGCTGCTGCGCTGTGAACACCACAACCAGATACGATACAGACATAGACAAGTCTGTACTTGGGCTGATACAATAAACTTGGGCTACGGGTGAAGCATGAAAGGGCAACGCAATGTGCAACGACGCCACAAATAGGTCACAGCACAGCATTGAATACTACTTGGCGCCCCCTCACACGCGAACAATCTCGCATTTGTTGCCGTTGTTGATGGTGCGAATCTTCTGATTCTGATTGAGAATGTACCCAGGCTGTTGGGCTCAATGTGAGAGGGAAAACGGTTGGCGGGTTGGTTGGGACCAAGCGATCGTCGAAAAGCCACCAGACTAGAGAGGCTGCGAGGAATTGCCATTTCTGTGTACTGATAAAAGTTCAGCCGGTGCTCAGATTGTACAAAAAAAAAACAACGCAAAAGCAAATGAACCGAAGACACCGTAGAACTTTCTTTTCCTCCTTGAGCTTGAGAGAAGACGAGACGAGATTTGATTTGCAAATCGAACGAAGTAACGTTGCACTTGTTTTAGTGATAGTAACTAGTTTTTCTTGATAGTGTCATTTTCTAGCGAATTCAATGCAAGGCTTAGACTGGTAGAGAATTGTGTATTCGTATTCTAAGAAGTGATAAACCTCCGAAGACGGTTTACCGGACGGACTTTTCATCATAATTTCAACTGTATCTTTGATAGGCTGTAAATTGCAGTTGAGTAAAATTTTCAAAACCAAAGTTCAATCGATAAAAATAAAAATTTGATTAGGACACTGTTGTGATTTGTCAGCGCCTACTTGGTCTTACTGCGATTCTGTGTTCTCAGTTGCAGTGTAGTGTCGTCTGCAGTCTGCAAAAGGTCGCCCGTCCTGTCCCTTTCGAACGTTCGATTTGTGCTAAAAGAGCGCAGCACAGAATCGAATCGGTCTTTCTCCGTTTCACACTAGTGTTGTCAGTGTTTCAGAATTGGATGAAGGACTGAAAACCACAGACAAAATAACGAAACCATTGAGCACCAGACCGCGCTTGATGATAAACGAAAACTGATCCGATAGTTTTGACTTAGTCCTCTTTGCTCGTTTGTCCCTTCGTTGTTGTTTTTTTTTTGCTGAAACCGCGCAACAATATGTCAGTATCTGTGTTTTTCTTTTTCGTGTTTCGTTTTGTTGATTCTTGCCTTTCGGATTCAGTCGATGGCACTCGATTCGTGACGATCGTGGCAGACTTATGTAAAGTATTAGCGGTTTTGATGACGGAGCACGGTCGTGACGTAAGAGAGTGACCTATATAATTTACTCACATCCCCGGTCGATCGTCGATGTGAGGGAAAGAGTTATATTCTAGTAGTGTAAACCCCTTTTTGCGAGCGATATCGATCTCACAACTTTTCGTGGCTACTTGAAACATTCATGCAAGCTAGAAAGTCTTGTCAGATGAAATCATTTGCTTCCCACACAATCATTCAAGTGTTTACGAAAAGTGTTGTTACCTTCTTGAAAATTGGGCATCACAAGATTTATCGACTTTCAACAAAGGCAAGAAACGTCTTACCGATGCCAGAAATTAAATGAAACAAGAACCGATGACTTAACATTTTAAAATACTAATCGCGTTTAGAAAAAAATCTACTACTCAAAAAATGATAAAAAAAATATTTTGGTAGTAGGTTTATCTTCAAATCTATTGAATTAACCTGCCCTCCAAAGCGACTTGACGACTTTGCTTAATAGGCAAAGATTTGACACCATCGTCATCATTATCCATCGAAAGAATGCACAAATACCAATAAGTTTTACTATTGCCAAGAAAAGTTGCCTAAATCAAACATTTTGAAACAGCAGAACACTGAGTGAGGTTTTAGAAGGAACGCGGTAGGTACGATTCGGAGTTACATGCGTGCTACAAGACAACGAATATCATGTTTGTATCCATTTGATGCATGCAATGAAATAAGGCGGGGCTGGTCGATGGAACGTTCTCTGCGGTATCGGCATGCCCATACAAAATAGAATATCTCAAAATAAAATAGTCATTGAAATCGAGAGTTTCTGGTAAAATG
The DNA here is from genome assembly GCF_030247185.1 of Malaya genurostris. Taxonomy (NCBI): domain Eukaryota; kingdom Metazoa; phylum Arthropoda; class Insecta; order Diptera; family Culicidae; genus Malaya; species Malaya genurostris. The sequence continues at coordinate 164,171,861 of NC_080570.1, read as the reverse complement.
TATTGCTTGTCTAAAGCGCAAACTCAGTTTGTTCATATGAATGAGTTAAATGCTAGGAATACCGGTATGAAATGAGCGTTAAGATACAGATGTGTCGAATCAATATTTGGTGTGAACGAGCCAAACATGTTTAATTTATATCATATTTTTGCGTCGCGTTGAAAATGTTGAATTTTGTACCAAAAAGTAATGATTTTCATAAAACAATACTTTTTTTGTTTTCATTTGATGAAGATGATACTTCTAGTCAAAAGCGAATGGCAGCAATGTTAAATAATGCACAACCAGTAATTTTTGACCATTCAAAACCTATAGGAAAAGTTTAAACGTTTGAAAAATGGGTACCACATGAACTGAATAAATGACATTTGGAAACACCTGTAAAATATTGCTTCAAATACACTAAATGAAATCAGTTTTGCATCTGATTGTCATAGTCGATTAAAAATTGGCATTATTTTAAGAACTTTAAACGGAAAAAATCCAAAACAACCATCAACATCGAAAATCAGATCGATTCGGCAAGAAGGTAATGGCCTTTGTTCGGTGGGATCAGAAAGGTGTGGTGTATCATGAGCTTCTTAAAACTGATGAAAATGTCCAATGATGAAACTAATCCAATCACTACAGCCAACAAATGATCAATTTGAACTTTAAATTAATCGAAAATTGACCAGAATGGACCCAAAAAAAAACACGACGATGCATCAGTGCAAAATCGATTCAGGATTCAATCGAAGCACTTGGCTGGGAGCTGTTACTCCACCCACCGTATTCACCAGACTTGGCCCCTTCCGACTATGAATAGTTTTCATATTTGGGCCACGTATGTCTAAAAGGCTGGGCAGCACTTCGATTCATACGAAGAAGTCGAATATCTGTTTGGTTCCATAAATTAGCGAAAAGGTTGTCGAGATGTGTTGAAAGCAAAGGTCAAAACTGAATATATTTTTTAAATTTTCCCATTCAAGACTAGTTTCATTTTTACAACAAAAAAAAAACACCCTTCTTTATCCAGCTAATGGCGTGATAATGTCTTTCTTTTGCCATTTAAATAGTCTAATTAAAAAATATTGGTAAGGTCTATTAAAATATTGGTAAGATTATTGATATTGTGAGCCTATCAAATAACCTAAGGGTAGCTTTCAAACAAGTCTAAGTCTTTCGAAATCGATTCTTTCATCTACGAGAAATTTTGGTATTGTCGGTTACGTCACATATCAGATTACATATCTCGAACCGGAAATGTTCGCCTTAGCCTTTACAAATTTGATTCACTTTGTTACCTTCTATATAAGCCAACTTTCATCGGATTTGGTTGGATTATTTTTGAGAAAATTCAGCCAATCAAAAATCTGTGCTCTGTCGGTTACGTCCCTTATTTTATATATTTAGAACCGGAAGTGACAGCCATTTGATATTCATAAAAAAATTTAACAGTTGCTTTCAAATGACCCTAGACTTGCTGAAATCGGCTCAATCATCTCTTAGAAAATTGAGGGATACAAAAACAATGCGTTTAGTCGATTACGGCACTTATACCATCATATCTCCGTAACCGAAAGTGACAGCCATTTGAACTTCAAACTTGACCAACAATTCTGTATAAGCTTTCAAACGAGCTTAATAGTGTTAAAGTTAACTCAGCAATTTCTTAGACAATTGAGCGGTAAAAAACAACCCGTTTTGTCGTCTATTCAACGAAATTTGCTTTCCGTGAAACAGTTGTGTGCGTAGGAAATTTGGCCACGGAAGTGGAAGTAATGATCTTCTTTCGAAAATTACCTAGTTTTATGATTCGAAAATACATTCGAAAATACGCAACACGGAGAAGGACTATTTTTTCTGGAATCTAAAATGTACTTGTCTTGCGTCCGCGGATTGCCAAGCATTTTCCTCCATGCGTTGCATTGGAGCAAGACAATAACGATTCCGTACAAAACTTTGTTAACGTACCAAAATCAACTAAATATCTGCCGCGAGATTTTTAGCTTACGTCGAGCCTACGGAAATCTCAGTTTACTAGAACATATGCTCAAATAATTCCGTGAGCTAGTAAACGAGGATTTCGTTTAGAGCTTTTTCAGTCTCTTGCAGATGATTCTGGTTGCCAAAGGAGTGAATCGCGACTCGAGAACTAGTTCTCTATAGTGAACTTATCCATCATTGCTAGCATTTTTATAACTCGTATCTAGAAAAGAATTTATTACAATTCAATATTGACTTTGGTAAAATTATGCTTTCATCGTTTCGGAGCCGAAGTCTTGTTGTTTGCGGGAAGTTTTTTCATTTTTTTTAATCAGCAGGAAGCAAAGAGCCGTTGGAGTTCATCGAATACTCTAGGACGAGCGTGTCTCGAGTGGTTTCAATATTTCAAGAACGGCGATTTTAACGTCGAAAGTAGTGGACGAAGATGTCTAATTGAAAGCCTTTTTCGACCATAAACCTCTTCTAAACTCAAGAGGACTGGACAGAATAATTGCATCTGACTAAGCGAACCGTGCCAAATACGCTTTTTTGTTCGCAGCCAACTTATCAAGCGATTTCTTTGCTTTAGCATAATATCTTTTATAAGAAGTAGCATTTTCTTTTTAACACGCGAAATTCATTTTTCTCTATCGTTTCAAATTTTCTAAAAGTAGCGTCACTGAACGCACAATAACTAACACACACACTAATTGAAAGTGATAAAATTTGGATAGATGAAATTTGAAGGAAGTTTTTATTGATTACTAGAGGAATTTTCAAATAAGTGATGCTACCTGTTTGTCAGACCGGGGACTTATTGATCGACTTGTTACATTGTCTTCATTTACTCTATACTATTCTATCGGAAGCCGATTGCCCAGAGACTAAGGAAAAAAAACTATTTATTACTCGAACAAATTACATTTCTTTAGCTATTTACCAATAATAATCATGTTCATTCTCGTAGGTTATTCTAGGAAAATGAATAATTTCTCCTAGCATCGCGGGTTGAGGGTCGATTGGCTTCAAATCTTGTTTGAATAACGTGCTGAGATTGTGATCGAAATGAAAATGTCAAACGTATGATTAAATATATCCGCTCACACGAAAGGTCCTACGATCACATACGGGATTAACATTAAATTTTGTTCGGATCCGAGTTGTGGTTCCGGAGTTACTTAAATTCGACTTAAAACTTTTGTAATTTGTGAGTCATGCACAATTTTCTCGGGGATAACTGAACCGATTATCACCATTTTAGATTTGAATGAAAGGTCTTCTGGTTCCATACGAAGTTCCTGAATTTCAATTTCATTTCAGGATGATAAGGAGTGTATCGAAAAGTAGTTAGCAACATTGATTATTGAATAAAAAAGTGAAAAAAAAACATATTTTGACATCAATTTTTGGTACATTGTAGAAAAATTAAATTTTTATGCATTTCACTGATTATATTGAAGAAAATTCTAGTTTCTTTGAAACGCTCGCACTTTGGACTTGACATTCTTCATTAAATTCTGCACAGTTACTTTTGTGACTTTCCTGGTGGCAGCTGCCAAGTTTTTTTTTGAACTCCTGCATGTTTTGGGACAATGGCCGCTTGACGCTTGAATTATTTTTTGACAACCACTGTAGAACGGAATTGGCGTAATGGGCTGAAGCCAAATCCGGCCAGAAGAGAGGAGGAGCCTTGTGCTTTCTGTACAGTGGCAGCATTCTCTTCTTGAAACATTCTTCCTCGCACACCTTGGCGTTAATTGTGCCCTTCGTGAAGAAAATCGACGACCGCAAACCACAGGTACAAATTGTTTGCCAGACCAACACCTTCTGCCCAAACTTTTCCATCGTCACCGTGGTGTCAGCACTCGAGAGTCTTCCTTGGCGTAGGTTTCGTCGTCGATCGGGATGCATCTTTATTCTGTAGAATCCGGTTATACAGTTTTCGCGCTCTTGTTTTGGCCTGAACTTGCTGTACCAGGGACTTTTTCGGCACCTTCTGTCTCTTGTACGTTTTCAGGGAGTTCCGAACTTTGATCCGTTGAATCATCCCGATGCTGGTGTTGAACTGCTTGGCCAAATCCCGCGTCGACACCGATGGGTTTTTCCTGATTTACTCAACCATTTTTAAGTCCCGGCCGGGCTGGCTGGGACTCGTTTTCCTACCGGATCGGGGCAAATCCTTCATGGAAAGGGTCTTACCGAACTTCTCGATAATATTTTCGACACTGGTGTGGTGCACTTTCACCCGTGTTGCAATTTCGTTGTACGTGACACCACTTTCTGAGCACCAAGTGTGCAGAATTTTCTTTCGCGTTTCCGGATCAATTCGACTCATCATTGAAACGATAAACCGTACCGAAACCAATCGATTGCGCAGCTGTTATTGACATGTAAACAAACATGTCACCGCAAAACACGCTGCAAAAAATTAAGCCATTTCAGAGTAATAACTGTTTGAATGTTGCTAACTACTTATCGATACACTCCTTAAAATTATGGACGTCGCTGAATGCACAATATAACACACTAATGAATCGAAAGAGACGAAAGTGATAAAATTTGGATGACATTTTTGTTTGGATTATAGAGGTTTTAACCTTAAAGGTTATTCACTTCTGACTTTCTTACCCTATGTGCGGGGTTGGGAATCGAACCCAGGCGGAAAGGGGTTGCGTGGAAGGCATCGACCTACCCATCACACTTTACCCGTCCCCGGATAGATGACATTTGAAGGAAGTGTTTATTGAATACTAAAGGGATTTTTAACTAGTGATGCCATCTGTCTGTCAGACCGGGGACTTATTGATCGACTTGTTATATTGTTTTCATCTACCCTATACTACTCTATCGGAAGACGGTTGCCCAGAGACTATGGATAAAAAACTTTTTATTACTTAGACAAATTACATTTTTAAGCTATTTACCAATAATTATCATGTTCATTCTCGTAGGAAAACGAATAATTTCTCGAGCATCGCGAGTTGAGGTTCGATTGGCTTCAAATCTTGTTTGAATAACGTTCTGAGACTTTCACGAAGCACATCGAAATGGAAATAATATCAAACGTATGATTGAAAATATCTACTCAGACGAGAGGTTCTACGATCACATACGGGATTCCTGAATTTTGTTCGGATCCGAGTTTTGGTTCCGGAGTTATTTACGTTTGATTTAAAACTATTTTAATTTGTAGGTCATGCTCAATTATCTCGGAAATGACTGAATTGATTATCACCACCGTTGAATCAATGATTATGGTACAACACGAAGTTCCTGAATTTCATTTGGATCCGACTTTCGATTCTGGAATTACAGGATGATATGCACCAAAAAAAAAAGTGAAAAAAACTCAATTTTCTCATAGATGGATGAATCGATTTTTATCATCTTAGATTCAAATGAAAGGTCTCAAGATGTCATAAGAAATTCCTGATTTTTATTCGGATCCAACTACCGGTTCCGAAGATACAGGGCAATTAGTGTAAAAGGAGTATTCAGGAGTTTTTTTTTTAAGTGATCATGAGAATTCCTTTAAGTTGGATAATAAATAGCTTTAGTTTTCAGATCTTGAGGGTCAAATACCAAATAATCTCGTATGAGTTATTCCGTTTTCTCAAACACTTGGTATCAAATAAAGGATCTTGTGATCGCTTAGGTGACTGTTAAATTTTAACCGACTTCAGCTGCTCTGGTATCCGGATATAAATTCCGGATGTACCGGAAATAGGGGTAAATACTCCATATTTAAATAAAAGTACTTAAAAATCTATACAAAATTGTTGAATTTTATCAGAATTCGACTTCCCGTTGAGGAATTACAGAGTGATGATTAAAAATTCTTCTAAATTGCTCTCAAACGGATTCAATTTGTAGTTCATATGACAAATGAATTGAATTCTATCGCACCGGTTTTCAATTTCCGGTTCCGGATGTACCGAAAATAGTGGTAAAATTGTATAAAACAGATCATTTTATTCTCTCATTGATGACTGAATCGATTTTCACCAAGATTTCAGATTTAATTGAAAGGTGTTATGGTGCTATGGAGAAAAAAAAACTCAAAAATTAGTTTGGCATTTCCACTCCCATGCAATAAAGCGCGCTGGATCCTTATTAGAATCAAAAACGAGAAAACCGAATATTCACGCGGATTTAACCGGTTTCTGATAATTGTAAAAAAAAATAAACACCTAACCGAACTTAGGTTAGACGATGTTATTTCTGTGGTTGACTCGTGGCCTAGGTTTTATTACCCCATCACTTGTTATTGAAAAGAAAATTGGAAAAGGAACCTGCCAAAGAGTATCGATCTAACACTCTTCACTGATAGATGGGTGGCAGAATAGAAACTTATCCTGCCACCACCCACCCGCGGCCAGAAGTGGAGTGTCTCTTTCTTTGCTGGCGCGCGATGGAAGCGCAATTACTTCCGGATTCTATCGAACGCGATGTGCCTTCTACATATGTACGATCTTATATTCGAGAAAAGAAAAAAAAAAATAGGAAATTCAATCTGCACTGTTGTTCGTCTTCCTGTTTGGCAGGTTCAATTTTCCGTCGGGGAGCTTAGGGAAAATCACTCCAACAGCCACAAAGTAGACCGATTTCCATTGGAGCTTGTGCTGTTTCTCGTAAATAATAACATGTAATAACAGTACACTTATTGGTGTTGGTAGTGAAGAAAAATACGCCAGTGTTCAGCACATGGAGAGACCCACTCAGACGCTACCTCACGGCGCTTAGCTGCTGCAAAGCAAAGTAAAGTCAGTTCCTCGAGTCCGACAATGGCAAGTACAATCAAGTTGGTGCTCTCTTCCTTCATGCTTCGCGCGATTAAGGAGAAAAAAAAACAAGTTTTTCTCCTCTTCCAAAACAAGCGATGTCTGCCTACTACTTGAGATGCCTCACTGCTTTTCAGTGTATATATTAGCTACTTTTCATAAACTAGTTATGACGGCGAATTGTGCCTCCATCTCCACCACACACCCTCGCGCTTCATCGTTTTGTTATTGTAGCGTTAATGGTAATAATCGCACGACGGATTGCAGTCGCGAAATGCCCGTCAGGCGTTGTGTCAAAACAAACTCTTTCAGAGATTCACGCCCCCAGGCATCCCATCGCACCGCACCACCCACCCACCGGACAGCGTTATCACTGCGAGCTCCAATTTCTGCAATCATCATTGTCACATAATGCTTGCGTCGAGATGGATCTTGCAGTCAGCTGGTTCGGTTGAACTGATCCATCCACCTCACTCTCTCTCTCTCTCTCTCTCTCTCTCTCTCTCTCTCTCTCTCGGTGTATTATCATTCAATTTATTTATGTATGCACGTACGTACGAGTGTGACGAACGATGAGAAAAGCCACCAGACCAAACTCTCCGCAGCAGCAGCAGCAGCCATGGGCAGTCCCCGCGGATGATGGACGATCCCGCCGTAAAGCAAGACCGCACTGTGCATCATGGCTGATGATAATGACTAAATATATGTAACGGTTTCTTTTTATTGGCCTCCCTCTCTCTGTGCTCTCTTTCTCGCACTACCATTTGCTTTCTGCCGATGGTAGAAAAACTGCGAAGCTCTTCTCTACACTGAAGGCTGGTCGCTTCTTTATTAGGCTGCATTGAGCTCTAAAACCAAGCCCCGCTGAAGGCGAAGGTTGGCCGCCGTTCGACCACATGAGCAGCGCGCTCTCAACTGATGTCACGTCACGTACGTTCTAACCTTCTAGCTTGAATCAGCATCTTCTGTGGCAGGTGGTTTTGATCGACATTTCATAAACTTTTTTTCCTGTAATGATACTTCTAATTAGCCCGGGTTGGCGGTTCAATGCATAGGGCACCGGTTCTACAAGCCAGTTGTCGTATGTGGGAGTCCCGACTGGGAAGGATTTTTTAGTGTCAGTAGGATCGTAGCATCAGCCATGTAATGATTCTGTACGCTATGAATCGGCTGCTAAGCCAGTTGAATCAGAAAGGCCAAATTCCACAAAAGGAACTTTTTTTACGGCTAATTAGGGATAAATCTGAATAGCATATTGAAAAAACAAAATTGCTAACGGTTAATGTGACACGCACTGACTGTGAAAAAGGAGGAAGCGATAAACTAATTTGTTATGGTTGCAGAGATACGCATTGTTTTGTTAGAGTTTACTGATTCAATTATCAAAGTAGGCTGTTACCAATGAATACAAGTAAAATTACGCAATGTAATATTTTTTATTATTATTTTTATATTATCTTGCCTTTTTCTATAGCAATTGCTGGAGAAACCGACTATCGATCGAAGCTCCGGAGTTAACTAGTGTTATATACAGTTCGACTCAGCTCGACGAGATTGGAAAACGTCTCTGAACCAATTGTAACAAACCTAGGTTTGTTTGAAAGCTATTTTTTGGTTGTGGATCAAGTTCGAAGATCAATTGGCTGCCATTATAATTATATGACGTACCCAACAAAACGGATTGTTTTTTATCCACACAAGTTTTCCAATGTATTATCGCTGATACTTTTATCTTAATGCAAAAAATGAGACTTTTTGAATAGCAAAAGGCTAATCAGGAAGTAATCAGACTGTCGTCATCTACACCGATCTTTCCTCTTTTTTCGAGAAAATTGACCACGACATCACACTTGCAGAATTGTTACGAAAAAAAATAAAAACACGCAAAATCCGCGCAAAGATGAAAACTGAAACGTTTGTCATATAAACACATTAAATAAGTTCGCATGCAGCATGTAATTTTGAGAAACCCCATGAACACGATTTCATTTTTATTCTACACCTTTTTCGATGCCCTTAGTTTATTTATACTCTCTGATGTACGGAAAATGTTAAAGGTAAAATAAAATTGCTTACAATTGTGATTTTGAAAGAAGTTAAACAGATTTCAGCGAAGACTTTTTTTTTGTTTCAAAATTTTCTTGTTCGGCAAGCTTTTCCTTCTCGGTTAGAAGAATTTTACAGTAGACCACATCAGGATGATCTGAATTACTTTTTTTAATTTCAGTTTCAATTATTTTCTGCCTCTTGATTAGCTTTTGTTTTCTGAGACAGTGTCTTCTCTTGTTGTCGGATTTTACTCTGAATGTCTTTTTTTCCTCCTCATCTTTTATTCTTTTATTTGGAGCAGGGAAAAGTCCACTGGAGTTAGTTTCTGTCAAACTTGCTTTCAAGTAGGCATAAAACTTCCTCAACTTTTGCATCAACAGGTTGCAATCATCCAAATGATACATTTCCTTCAATCTAGTGCTTATATAGTAACTAAATCTAATGAGACAATAACATGAGGAACGATTTCTTGATAACATTACGTGATAAATGAAAGCCGAATGAATGGAAATATTTGTTAAATATGCCACACATGCTAGTAATTAATTCGCGACTGAAGTAGGTCTGCCACAAAACTAGCCTTACAAACATCGTGAAGGACATATAACAAACCGAGGTTAATCAAGCGTTGAATATCGTTTTGGTAATAAGGTAGCCATATAACAGCAGTATATTCGAGAATTGAGCGAACTAAGTGGCAATACAGAGCCTTCAAGCAATGTACATCAAAAAATTCTTTAGTAACACGAAAAATAAATCCTAAGAGCCAAGAGGCTTTGGAGATAGTAAACTCTATGTGCTCCTTAAAATTTACCTTGGAATCCAAAAGAACTCCCATGCCCTTAACAGACGATGCGCGTTCGAGAACAGTTTGTGAAATATTATAGTCGAACTTGAATACAGAATTTTTGCGACTGAAAGAGATGACGGAGCATTTAGTAGCATTTAAAACCATTTTGTTAATGTTACGCGAATTAGTTAAATTATCCCACTGTTATTATAGGAACTCTGAGTCAGCTGCAGGTCTGATTATATGAAATATTTTAAAATCATCGGCGAACAATTGTTTCATACCTTTGATCGAAAAATTAAGATCGTTGAGATACAATTAAAATATAAGCGGTCCAAGGTGATTTCCTTGAGGTACTCCAGAGGTAACAGCAAATGGTGAAGTTGTACAGTCTCCTATGATCACTGTCATTTCACGATGATATGATCGAAGCCATTTTCAAAATTATCGGTTAAATCCCAGACTACTTAACTTTGAGATCGTTATGTAATGATTGATTTAGTCCAACGCAGCAGAGAATTCGGTGAATATAGAATCTACTTGTAGTCGTGTTTGTAAAGAACGTATGATGAAAGAAGTGTAGGTTACTAAATTTGTGGAAGTGGAACGCTTTGGCAGCAACTATGAGTTATAAAATCCAGAACTATAATTCCAAACAGCTTCGATACAGCGCACAAAGCTGCAATTCCACGTTAGTTAGATACTATACCCTTGTTCACATAGGATTTCCTCCATATTTTAGGAAACATTCCATAACGCAAACAACAATTGCAAATGTTGGATAGTGGAATTAACAAACTATTAGAACAATTTCTTTTCACCACGGGTCCAACACTAGATGAACGTTTTAATTTCTTCTTCTTCTTCCTTTTAAGAATGTCATTTTTATCACACACAAAATTTGTTACCATAATATCGAATAATACATCATCCATCAGACATCAATATTTTTGAGTGCGAAAAAACTCTTTCGATTTCCGCATTAGAATGGGGAAACGCAATCACATATATCGAAAAGTTTGTGTAATTCCTGGAAACAGCTCTGCTGAAATAGTAATTTGCACCACTCGAGATCGGAGAAAACAAATCGAAATTTTGTCCACTTCAGGAAAGCATTTGCTAGAATCGCATTCTCGTAAATTTTGATTTTATCATGATGAAAATTCACCAATTCGGCCAGCTCGACCAATTGCTGAAACGTTCGCCCATCCTTAATTTTTGGGGTTTCATAAAACTCCCAAGCTTCAAAAATTTGTAAAGAACTTTTTTCTCAAACGAATGATTCAAAAATGTGAAATTATGTTTCTTGAAATTCGCGCGAAAACCGCGCCATCGCATCAAAATCTGAACAGAAATCGCGCCAAATCCGCGAAAATCGCGAAATCTGCGCGACCGTAACAACCCTACACTTGCCAAATTGGGTCAACTTGGTTTTGGTACAAACATCCTCCGATGGATACAGTAACATATCTGGAATCGTCATTTTGTGGTTTAAGTTGAGGATTATTTTTCGGATTTTTTTTGCGACATTCGGAATTCCTCAGGGAAGGCATCTCGGCCTTTTGATCTTCTCGTTGTACTTTAACTGTTATTTTTTCTCTGGAAGGATATCTTTCTCAGAAGACCTCAAGATCTAGCATGTTATTCGCAGCTCAGAGGATGTGATAATTGTTGAGCGACAACTGGTAATCTTTACAGGTTGCTGCAAAATGTATCACATGACCGTAAATCTAGACACATGCTCGGTCATTACGTTACGGAGGAAATGAGTGCCTTTCAAATTCGAATAGTAGGGTAACAGAGGTATTTTGGCCCACTTTAGGATTGATTTTATTTTGGCCCACTTTGTAAAAATATCCACCAAATGTTGTAATATCTTTGAAAAACCCTTCCGCAATAGGTAATTTAATGTGATTAGCTTCAAACTGATGCAACATATGTTACTTAACATTGATTAAATCCATAAAGTTTGTTAGGTGGGCCAAAATATATGAAGTGTCCAAAATACCTCTGTTACCCTAGATTAAGTGCACCAAGGATCTTGATGTTTATCTTGACGAACAGTTAACATTCAAGCAACACACCAACTAAATTGTTGCTATTAAACCATACGTACCTTTGATGAGGATTAACCTAGACTAGTTTAAATCTCCAAAGGCGTCTCTAAGAAAATTAAGCGGTACAAAAACAACGCGTTTTGTCGCTTACGTCGCTTATACCATCAAATCTCCGGAACCAGAAGTGACAGCCATTTGATCTTCGAAATCGACCTACAGTCAAATTTTAGTATCGAACGAGCTTAAAAACCGATTCAGCCATCTGAGAATGCGTTTTGTCGGTTACGTCACTTATACCATCATATCTCCAGAACCAGATATCACAGCCATTTGATCTTCGGGATTGAACAATGTTCAAATAAAGACTGTCCCAGAAAGTATGGACGCAACCAAATACCGCTGCCATTTCGCAATAGTTCAGAATCTGTCAACTTTTATAGCTGCGTCCTGTTGTTTACACTCTTCTCTAACCACTTGTGCAGTTGTTTGCTCGTTTTCATTAGTTTGTTTCGAAATGCGTGAACTTTCAGCAGAACAACGTCGAAAATTGTGTACAAATGGTGCACAGAACGCGGACTGTCACTGAGAAAGATAGCAACAATGGAAGGAGTAAGTGAAAAAGCCGTGCGAAATGCAATCAGGAAGTTCGGTGAGGATAGCACCTTTGAGGATAAACCGACAACGGATCGAAAAAAAAGGTCCTGCTAACCCTCAGTTGGATAAAAGTATGCTGAAGGCGTTCGAGCAAAAGAAGGAGGTTTCAGTTCGAAATGTGGCCAAAAAAGTGGGCACTTCCAAGTCAAATGTTCTTCGTGCTAAAGAACGTTTGAATCTTCGAACCTATAAGAAGCAGAAACAACCAAACCGGAGTTCGAAACAAGAAGCATCGATCAGGCCGAGGGTTCGAAGGCTGTACAATACGATTCTTGCTGAAAATTTGAACTGCATAACCATGGACGACGAAACCTACGTGAAAATCGATTACAAATCCTTGCCGGGACCACAATATGATACGGTGCGAGAAGGGCAAGTGTTAAACCAGTCCGAGACATCGACTGAAGTCGAAAAATTTGGTTAGAAAGTTATGGTCTGGCAAGCAATTTGTAGCTGCGGTAAGATTTCGAAACCCTTCATCACCACTGCTTCAATGAACAGCGAAATATACATCAAGGAATGTTTACAAAAACGACTTCTACCCATGATTCTAAGCCACAAGGAACTTGTTGTCTTCTGGCCAGATCTTGCTTCTCGCCACTACTCGAAATCAACGGTAGAATGGTATACTACCAAAAATGTCACTTTCGTCCCAAAAAAGACATGAATCCACCAAATTGCCCACAACTTCGACCAATTGAGGTATTTTGGGCATTAACAAAGGCACAGTTCGAAAAAGATGTCAAAACTTGTCACCAAGAAGTCTATACGAAATTTAATGAGGAACGTTCGTAAGTAGCAAATGCTGAGAATAATATTCTGTTGTTGTAGTCTAATATTATCAGTATATCGAATAAAATTTGAATATCTAACACTTGTGAATTATTTACAGCGAAATCAAAGTGCGTCCATACTTTCTGGGACAGTCTTTAGTAGCTTAAGGCTGTTGAAATCGGTTCGACCATCTTTTAAAAAAATGAACGATAAAAACAAATCTTCGAAAGGTGCACACATAGGCAAACACAGACATTTTCCAATCTTGTCGAGCTGAGTCAAACGGTATATAACACTAGGGGTTTCCGGAGCTTCGGTCAAAAGTCGGTTTTTCAGCAACTCGTATTACCTTTCTATAAAGAAAGGCAAAAAGTTTCACTTTGGAGACTAACTAAGACTTTTAAGTAGCCTCTCCGTGGTACAAAAATCTAGAAAATAACGCTAGTAACTAGATTTGAACGAAGAATCATTAGACAACAAAATACGTTCGTTTAGTTACGGAAGCTCATATTTTCTTAACAGATAAATAACCCGTATAAATGCATAGACTTGCATTAATGAAGTGCAAGTTGCAGTTGAAACCTGAAAAATTCTAATGCGATATAAAATCCATATGAATCAAACATTATGTCATATGTAGATTGTTATTTTCCAAATTTGTCATATATATCTATATTTCTTCTATGATTATTTTTCAAATATTTTCACTGTGTATCTTAAAAACGTAATGCTATCGAAACTATTTTTCATTGCAGCTCTTCTCATTATTCGAAAGATAAACACTGAGGTCTATGGGGGATATGCACCGCACAAAAAAACGTGTAATTTTTTTAGTTGTTGCCAAATGTCTTCCAAAGTTCATGAAACATCTAGATCTGGTGTTATCTCGATAAAAATTTGTTTTAAAATATCGACTTTGGAGCTTGGAGTTTTGAGATTTCCGAATTCGAATTTTTTTATGCCAAATGTCTAATAAATGCATGAACCGTCGAGATATGGAGTATTCCCAAGAATGGTTTTTCTGTCAGAAAGTTAACATAAAAAAATTTAGATAACACGTAAAAAAACGCAATTCGGAAATCCATGTAAAAAGATGCAATGCAAGTGTGCAATTACCACACCTTTGAAACGTAATTAATGTGTTCTGGGTGCAACACTCAATACAAAGGTCTCAGTATTATACCATGACGAACCAATATGTAAGGTTTCAATTTGAGTTACAGAATTGGTTAATTTTACTTTGTACACCAAATTACAAAGCTACCCGTTTTAAAAATCAAGGTAGAACGCTACGACATTCCGACTAGGGATTTAGTTTCCCATATTTCGTAACTTTGATAATTGACATATGAAGTGAGACAAACAACTGGCGCTGTCTGTAGCCTATTCCGAATTGTTTATGTACACATTGACCTTCCTCGGTATTAAGCATATATTAGAGATTCCTTGCTAGAATTTACAGCAACTAGCATTTGAATTCTCGTATCGGGCCACCGGCATCACTGCTACTGGATCGTGTCTACGCAGGCAGGTAGCGCACATAATGGACGGCACCAGCTGACTGGAAGTGTCCGGCAGGACAGGTCACCAAAGGGGAAAAAAACGTCAGCACACAAATCGTCACCAACGAAGACGACGGGTGCAGATAGCCAGCCAATGACGGGGTGAGCTTAGTGAGTCATTTATGAACGGCCGACCGCACTTCCTCATTACACTGTGTTCGTGTATGTTTTGTGATAGAGGAGCGACGTGTTCCGTCACGTAGCTCAGTTTTGGTCTTTTCTTTTCCCGGCTGAGCCGCTGCTGATTCCGTACTGACATGACAACAAACCGGCGCAAAAGATCCGATGAGCATTTGTAGTGGTGGTGGTGGGTGACTTTCAGGTTTCTTTGTTGTGTTATTGAGGAAAATTAGACACTTTCGAGAAGCCGAATAATTCGAAGCACATTGGAAACTGTTGCGAAATATCTGCGGTTGCTTTGTGTGTTTGCCAGGTATAGAACTTTTCGCCTGCTGCCGGACTACTGCAGAAAGGTCGCAGTAGAACCGTTTTGCGGAGGTCATTAGTCTGAGCAGTATCCGTTTACTTATGCATGTCAGGTCTGTTCGGCAGAAGAAGAAAAAAACGGAACGAACTGGTTATATTGGATAATGTGCGCGCTGCTATTGGTTGGTTGCATCATTCGACAGGTCCCACAAATGCATTTCCAAAATTCGGATTACACAACCGAGATGTGCAATGCCAATAACTTCAACTGAATTGTTTGTTGGCAAAAATGAGAAAATTGTTTTGTTGAAATTTACACCAACTTTTGAGTTGTAGTTGAAGTGTCAGCTAAACGTCAGTCATTTCGTCACTTGCAAGCAGTAGGCCGGTTTCTTGTTTGAAACCAATCAAAGCAATCTTATCGTCGCCTGCCTTTTTGTTGATGATTCAGATCTGGTGAATTTCAAAGTAGAAAAATATGAGATGTTTACAGTTTACAGTTCAGTTTGCTTCGTCAACCAATTTGCCGATAAGAAGGACGTCCAAGCAAATAGCTCTATGTTGCTGTAGATCAGTCTGTTTGCTTCCGGGATTTTCTTCGGATCGGATCGGGCCGTTCAATAAGTTGCCAGCACTGATCGGGAGGTAACACAAAAAAAAACTTGTTCCAATAAATCATTCTCGAATATTAGTCTATCGAATTAAATCTAGCAACCGGTCACTACTTTCTGGCAGTGAATTATCCTTGACATAGTTCCCCTTTTTCGCAATTCTCCTCGGTGTGTTACTATACGAGTTGTTGTAGAGCGGTTACCTACTATTTGCGATACGATTACACCAGCCTGTGACTACACGCACTACTACACACACACACACAGACGCGCACGGTTATCGCATATTGGAAATGCGGGTGCAAACAAAACTGGAAGAAACGATATAAATACCTTCTTCCACCTCTGGTACGGTAGTTGCCGTATTTCACTCGTGTCACTGTGTTGGGATCGGATCAGCACAACGTTGTAGTGATGGTCGGCCAATCCAAAACAAACTTTCGTTCCACAATATACTTTAGAATTCATTCATGTAAAGTTTCAGCACATTTTCCATTTGCAAGGGTTTCGAACAGCGAACACAACTGAAAGTCACAAAATGCTCATATTTTGCCGTGGCTATTACAAAAGGTCACCTAGTAAATCAACGAAAAATCGAATGCAGTGACGACAAGTTGATGGGCATTGGCTGGCAGTAAAAAATAAGTTATTTATAAATTTTGTTTTGGTCCTCTGCTGGGTACCAACACTAATGAGCCGACAAGCCGTTAGTTAATAGGAAAGACTAGAATGTCATGTCCGTTGCAGGTCTGGAGTTTAGGATGCAGTATCGTAGTTTCAATTAAATGTAGCTTTGATTGTATATTCGGGAAAAAGTAAGAGAAGGAGAGTTCCGGTTTCGGAACTGAAATGAAGGGTGTTGATTTTTTTGCCTTTCTCTATAGAAAGGTATTAGAATTGCTGGAAAAACCGACTTTCGAACGGAGCCTCGGAGACCCATAGTGTTATATACCATTCGACTCAGTTCGACGAGATCGGAAAATGTCTGTGTGTATGTGTGTGTGTGTGTGTGTGTGTGTGTGTGTGTGTGTGTGTGTGTGTGTGTGTGTGTGTGTGTGTGTGTGTGTGTGTGTGTGTGTGTGTGTGTGTGTGTGCACTTTTAGAAGATATTTGAACGCGCTCAATTTTCTCAGAGATGGCTGAACCGATTTTAACAAACTTGGGCTCGTTTGAAAGCTACTGTCGGGCCATTGATCAAGTTCGAAGATCAAATGGTTGTGACTTTTGGTTCCAGATATATGATGGTATAAGTGACGTAACCGACAAAACACATTGATTTTTACCGCTCTTATATATAAGGGTGCCAAAATTTTGGGATCATCTCTATTTTCGTTAAACTCTAGTGCTCAAAAGTTTAAGCACCTCGAAAAAAGCCTTCATGCAAAATTTGACCTAAATCGGACATGCTTAAGGGGTGCTGCCCGGTGGTAAAGGTTTGACAATTTTCGATCTTGAAAAAGCACCATAGGAGGGAGTACATGAAATTTCCAAAATCGAAAATTTTTTTTGATGCCAAAACTCTTAAAACTGCATAAAACATCGAAATTTAGTGTCATCTAAAAAAAATTTTTTTTTGAAAAAATCAACCTTTTGGGACTTAGAAAAATTTTCATATATTTTCTAAGTCCCAAAAAGTCGATTTTTTCAAAATTTTTTTTTTTCGAGATGACACTAAATTTCGACGTTTCATGCAATGCTAAGCCTTTTGGCATCAAAAATTTTTTTTCGATTTCGAAAATTTCATGTACTATTTTCACCATAGGGGGGTGATTTTTCAAGATATATGAAAATTCCACTAAGTGGACTAAGAAGGCTTTTTTTTTATTTTAGATTAGCATCACTGATTACAAATAGGCAACGCAAATGTCAAGCACTAGTTTGGAAAAATGATGCTGACTGTGTGACATAAACACTGAAGCATGCTTTTGTGAACTACTCGAATCAATCTGAATCAATTGTTGTCAAAATTAGTGTCCAAAATTATCTAATAAAAGTATGAAACATATTTTCATGAGACTGTTATGAAAGAAGAGAAAGGCATTATCCCACCACTAGGTGGATTAAGAAGGGTTTTTCAACTTTCTTTCACTTGTCATTGACACATTTTTTGCCTTTTTATCAAAAATCTGGTATTAGCTGTTAACTCTAGAGTTCCTCAAGGAAATCATCTTGGACCGTTAATATTTTTACTTTATCTCAACGATTTAAATTGTAATCTATCTTTCGCTGATGACTCCGAACTATTTCATATTATTAAATCTACAACTCATTCAGTTCTTACAGGAAAAATTGAATAAGTTGACGAATTGGTGTTAAAGCTTGTTTCATTTAGAATTGGAACAAACTTTTGCTCATATTGTGGCGCTCCTGGTGGACGGATTCGGAAGTTCTTGGCGCCCACCTGTCGGGAATTTTGTCAGCTTCACGTATGATTTTTGACATTCCGCAAATCTACTGTACTTTGTAAACAATATGGCGCGTTTTCAAACGGCATAAGGAAACATTGACGACGATTCGGAAGACTCAAGCCAATCGTCGGAGTGGAACTGTCGACCGGAAACTGCTTGGTAAGATTTTGAAGACGATTAAGAGGAATCCTAATCTGTCGGACCGTGATTTGGCCAGAAAATTCGGTGCTGACCAAGTTCGACGGGTGTCTTCTGATGGACGATGAAACCTATGTCAAGGCTGACTTCGGGCAAATCCCAGGTCAAAAATTTTACTTGGTAACGGCTCGGGGGGATGTTCCAGCCAAATTTAAATTTCTTTTTGCCGACAAAATTTATAGTTTGGCAGGGCATTTGCAGCTGTGGCAAAAAAAACGAAACTATACCAAAAAGAGTGTCTCTAAAAACGAATTTTGCCGTTCATTCGATCCCACGACCATCCCGTAATGTTTTGGCCAGATTTGGCAAGCTGTCATTACAGCAAAGTCGTTCAAGAATGGTATGCAGAGAAAGGAGTCCAGTTTGTTCCGAAAAACCTTAACCCACCCAATTGCCCCCAGTTCCGCCCTATTGAGAAATACTGGGCAATCATGAAGAGGAGACTCAAGGCAAAGGGAAAGGTTCTCAAAGGCATCAATCAGATGACGACTTGGTGGAATAAGATAGCTAAAACGATGGACGAAGAAGGTGTGCGCCGCCTAATGAGCCGTGTTACAGGAAAAATTCGAGAATTCCTTCGAAACCGTGACGAATAATTTTATCCGCATTTTTTCTTAAAAGTATGAAGAAAACGCTACATTTGTATAAAAAAGATCTTGAATTCAATAATAAATAACCGAAATACAGGCAATTGTCTTTGTTCCAATTCTATCTGAAGCAAGCTTTATATCAACAGAATGGTTTTTGTCTTTCTCTATAGAAAGGTATTAGAATTGTTGGAATACCCGATTTTCGAACGAAGCCTCGGAGACCCATAGTGTTATATATCAATCGACTCCGCTCGACGAGATCGGAAAATGTCCGCGCAAGTTTCAAGGAGATGGCTAAACCGATTTTAACGAGCTTAGGCTCGTTTGAAAGCTACTATTGGGCCATTGATCAAGTTCGAAAATCAAATGGGTGTGACTTTTGGCTCCGGAAATATGATGGTATAAGTGACGTATCCGACAAAACACATCATTTTTATCACTCTAATGCATATAAGGGTGCCAATATTCTGGGATCACCTATAATTTCGTAAAGCGGTAGAGCTCAAAAGTTTAAGCACCTCAGATAAAGTCCCCATGCAAAATTTGAGCTTAATCGGATATGAGCAATGGGTGCTACTCGGCGATCACGGTTTGAAAATTTTCGATCTTGAAAAATCACCATAGTACATGAGAATTGCATAAAACGTCGGAATTTGGTGTCATCACAAACGAATTTTAAAAAAAATCGACTTTCTGGGAGATTTTGAGTCCCAGAAAGATAAAAAAAACATTTTTTTTTCAAAGTTGACACTAAATCTCGACGTTTCATGCAATTCTAAGACTTTTGGCATCAACAAATTTTTTTTCGATTTCGGAAATGTTCTGGTATTGTGTCGTTTGTAGAATTACGTAATGAACCTGTATAAGTCATATTTTTATTCTGTGAATAACAGGCTATCATGGGAATCATCGGAATGCTGTTTAAAATGTGCATTAGATTATTTTCAGACATGCTTACAAATTTCTACAATTTTTTCAAATATGTTGTTAAAGAAAAAAAAATATTTTAGTGAAACTAACAAATCTAGAAAAAAATGTATTTAAAATATTCTAAAATGATCATGCATTTATAAAATGATAAAAAATGCAAGTCGTTCAAACGGTAATACATTGAGGTTATTTTCATGCGGTTTTTTACGCAGATTTAAAAAGTTATCCGGTTTTTTAAAGCAAATCACCAAAGTTACGCGGTTTTTTATAACGCGGATTGCTGAAGTTTCGTAGTCTCAACTCCTAAATACGTTTTATTTTCCATTTTTCAAATTTTTTTGGAAAAAGAAATCTGTTCAAAAGTCGTTTTTTTCCAAAAAAAAAATTTTTTTATCACACCATATCTCAACAGTTCATGCATTTCTAAAACATATATCATCAAAAATAAATTTGTTTTGCGGTTTTTTTCTAAGCGGATTTTCGTAGTTACGCGGTCTCAAACTCTTCAATGACTTAAAAAGTGTTATGGAGACTCCGCTCCATCAGAAACAACAATAAAACGTTGGTTTGCTGACTTCAAACGTGATCGTAGATACACCGATGATGCAGAACGCAGTGGACGTCCAAATGAGGCGGTAACACCAGAAAACATAAAAAAAATATCCACAAAATCGGTTCTGAATAATCAGAAAGTGAAATTTCGTGAGTTAGCTGACATCGTAAAGATATCAAAATAACATGTTTAAATCGGATGCCGCGTTTGCTAACTGCTGACCAAAAACGAGAACGTGTTGATGATTCTGAACAGTGTTTGGCCATGTTTAAACTCAGCAAACCGGAATTTGTGCATCGATATGTGACAATGGATGAAACATGGATTCATCATTTCACTCCGGAATCAAAACGATCGTTATCTGAGTGGACAGCAATTGGTGAATCTCGTCCAAAGCACCCGAAAGCACAAATCGGCCTCGGTATTTTTGGATGTGCGTGGTGTAATGTTCATCGATTATCTTGAGAAAGAAAATACTATTAACAGTGAGTATTATATAGCGTTATTAGAGGGTTTGAAATTCCAGAGGAACGACCGCATATGACAAAGAAAAAATGTTGTTTCATCAAGATAACGCACCGTATCAAAAGTCAATCAAAACAATGGCAAAACTACATGAATTGAGCTTCGAATTGCTTCCACATCCACCGTATTCGCCAGATTTGGCTCCCAGCGACTACTGGTTGTTCGCAGACTTGAAAAAATGCTCGCCGGTAAGAAATTTCTCATGCTGAAACTGAGCCAAAATATAAATCGTTCTACAAAAGTGCTATTGGAAAGTTCGAGCAGCACTGGAATGATTGCGTTGCTCTTGCTAGAGATTACGTAGATGAATAAAGGTAATTTTGAACCAAAAAAGAAGTGTTCTCTTTGCTAGGCCCGGGATTTTTCAGTCCATGTGTTAGAATTAATTACGGATTCAACGGACCCTTTGCCAGCATGTGCCGCGTGTTCAGTCACTGTTTTAGTACTTTTGACTTCCACCTATTACGTTTTGTTATTAAGAAACTCAGTGGCGTCTCGTCCTCATGTACACCTCTTGCACTGCACAACCGGTCAAATTGAAGAGAAGGAATTACTCAGCAAGGTACTGAGATTTGTTGTTCTCTCGGTCATGTTTGGTTCTTCGAGAACTACTATGAACACCTTCAGAAGAGGCTTCAGTAGCTTATGCTTAAGGCAGTTGAAAACAGATTGCTGTCTTAGTTTCAACGTCGAAGTGGTTTTGTTGATGAAGTTATTGACAGATTTTATTGACGTGCAGAGCGTCGAAATAAGTTTAATAAACAATTCTATCCAAAAGTGTATCGTTATTTTAGCGAAAATTAATTCCTCAATCTTTAGTTTTCACTTACAACGAACTGTTACATCTGATATCATACCACATAATCAGTGCACAATCCGTATATTTTGTCACGAGACGCCACTGAAAAAAACTGTTTCTCAGATTGATAATTAGTTCTAGTCTAATCAGTATTAATATAGTTTCAGTCTAATTAGTATTGAAAATATTGAAATAAGTATAAGAAAAATGGGTCATTTGGACAATCGTTATCTGTTGACGCAAAAGATGAGGAGGTTTTATGCCTGTAGGAGAGCAAGTTTGATGGAAATTAACTCCAGTGGACTTTTCCCTACTCCTAAATAAAAACAATTGAACAAAGATAATTTCTGATACGAATTTGAACTCATTCGAGTAGTTTACAAAAGCATACTTCAGCGTTTATGTCACGGATTCGGCCAATTGTGTCGGCCACGGATCATTAAACCAATTGTATCAGCCACAAATATATCTGAAATAATTGTGCAGATAGAAAAAACATAGATTTGTCGGTTACGTAACTTTTACGATAATAGCTCCCAAACCATTTGACCTTCGAACTTGATTACTTGAATGCCAGTGTATGAAATTGCAATCCGTCAATTAGCGATAATTTAAAAAACGGAAACATTGTTCTAAATTTGTGCTCAAAACTGTTGCAATTCTTAAGTTATGATAGTTGCTGACCACACGAACCGATTTCAGCTATACCGGTTCCCAGTTTCGGAAATGATCAAAAACTATAAATCGGAACTCTCTTCATTTTCTCAGAGAAAACTAAATCAAGTTTCACAAACTTAGACTCCAATAGACTTTTGTTCATATCTGACTTCCGATTCCGGAACAACAGGGTGAAATGTGTTTAAAATTTTAAACCTTCATTTGAAGCGAAAATACATAAAACGAAAAATTGCTATAAGCTTGGTTCAAAAATATTTATTAATAGAAAAGTTTATGCTAGTGTATGCCCAAAAGTTCATGTTCTTATTCAAAATTCAAAGAAATTATTTGAAGAATACGTTAGTAATATATATGAGAACCAGAGTTTATTGAGAAAGGCATCATTACGCTACTAGGTTGATTAAAACAGGTATTATGAACTTCCATATTATTTTAACATGAAAAAAAACCGTCATCGTTTTTTACTGGAAGCGTATGGTGAGCATGCTCAAGCTGAGCTCTAGTGTCGGACGTGATATGCACGGTTCAGAAGATTCGGAAAACGAAAAACGAACCGGAGCGCCACCCAAATTTGAAAACGAAGTATTGAAGGTATTGCTCGATCAAGACCCGTTACTCAGCCAGCTATTCGCCAACGATTACCAGCAATGGTAATGATCGGAAAGGTGGGTAATTGGGTGCCGTATGAGTTGAAGCCAATGAACGTCGTATGCCATTTCTTCAAGTGTGAACAACTGCTCTAATGGCGCAACAGCACAAGTTTTGTGAATCGAACTGTTACTGGCGATGAAAAGTGACAATCCGAAATTTTGGACAACGTAAGGATACCCCGGTCGTTCACAGTATTCATGGTTTGAAGGTTATCTGTATATAATGGGCCATGCTGAACTGCTGCAAGCGAGTGACAGAATCACGGGAGAGGTCTACCAGCGGCAATTGATGCGTTTGAGTTGAGCATTGCAAGAAAAACGGTCACAATACACCGATAGACACGGAAAAAGTAATTTGCAACATGACAATGCTTTCCCACAAACTGCACAACCGATAAAAACATACTTAGAATCGCTCAAATGGGAAGTCCTACCTCACCCGCCGTATAGCGCAGATATTGCTCCTTCCGATTACTATTTGTTCCGGTCGATGCAGGTTGGTCTGTCTGAGCAACACTTCATCAATGATAATTTAGTCAAAATACAAATCTATTCGCAGATTCGGAGATCCGAGAAGTTCCCGAAACCTACTGTCGAAAATAATTTCATGAAAGTGTGGAATTAGACACTGTTCGTGATTTATTGACTTATTGACGTCAACGATACGTGAACTTTGCAGCTTCCCGAAGAATGGTAGTGGTGAGATTCTACTCCAGGAATGGATGGAAGTGTGTCCGATCTACAAAAAGGGTAATAAGCTTGACTGTTGCAACTACCGCGCAATCACATTGCTGGACGCCGCCGACAAGGTACTCTCTCAAATCTTTTGCCGTCGTCTATCACCAATAGTTAAGGAATTCGTTGGTTCGAATCAAACGGGATTTACTGCGGCCTGTACCACTACCGATCACCTATTCGCAATATAACAAGTACTCCAGAAGTGTCGTGAATACAGCGTACCAACGTATCACCTATTCATTGACTTCAAAGTGACATACGACACAATCGATCAAGAACAGCTGACCGGATAAACTGACGCGATTGGTCAAAGCAACGATGGATAGAGTAATGTGCTACGTCCGAGTATCTGGGACACACTCGAGTCCCTCGAGAATCTCGCAGAGGTCAACGGCAAGGTGATGAACTCTCTTGTATCTTGTTCAACATTGCCTTGGAAGGTGTGATTTGAAGAGCGATGATCGACACCAGTAGTACGATCTTCCGAAAGTCCGCACAGTTTTTCGGCTTCACGAACGACGTTGATATTGTGACACGTAACTTTGAACAGACGATGAAAGTATACATTGGACTGAAAGCTGAAACTAGTCGTATCGAAGAACATTTCAAAGAACCGTTCAGTACTGCTGAGTTCTATTGAAACTCTTAATTTAGGGTCGTTCGTTCGTTCTTTCGATAGTTGGTATGTTTGGTATTAGTTTTGTAAGGTTAAGCGAGCGGTCTCTTGAATTTGAACTGAGGTTTCGTTATGAAGCTTTCTCATAAGAGAACTATCCTTCTCAAAACAGAACTATTGATCATTCATTCATTCATTCAAAAGAACTAATTCTTTCGGAACGTTTGCGAACGAATTGCCCATCTCTAAGCCACAGACCTTCTGCGTGATGCAAAGTCTCAAACGCTCATGTTATGCTCTCTTTCGCTTTTCGGACGTCGTGGCGATCAGTCGCCTTCAACTAGCAGCAGCAAAAATAGAACTTCTAGGCATCTAAATTATTCAAACCACTTTCGAAACAGAACTCGCATCATCCAAGCCTTCTTTGCGCTATAACAAGAAATCAGATGAGCATTCTTGTTACACTCGCAAATTTAATGGGCAATTTTCAATCTTAGAAATACGACTATTGTTGCAAAACGCAAAAGCAGTTTTCTTCGCAGTCGTTGAGCGGAAATTCAAAAAAGAAATATCAGTTTGTTTGGAACATATTTCTAAACCAACTGATTTTTTTTTCTTGAAGATTCATCAAACAGTAACGGAGGAAACTGCTTTAGCGTTTTTCAACAATGGCTGTTGTCCTCTGAGATTGCAAGTAGAACCATAAGTTCGATCCATGTTTGAACAGGGTATGAAGAAGTATCTGGTTCGATCCAATGTTCGTCCGGCTATGGCTTTTCTGTTCCATAAGACTCACGATTACGATTTGTTTTTATCGGAAATTACATTGCTTATTTTAGTCATAGAAGAATTCTCCGTGATATTTGAATCCATTTGATGCAAAAACCGCATTGTAGCGGGGCAGATCGATTGAGATAGAACAAACGCACACACAAACCCGAAGTTCCATTGGATACAGTTCAACAATGCCCCGAGAGGCTCAATACAGCGTTTGGTCCGAGCCGGACGATTGAACAACAAATGTGCCGACTCGTCAGGTATATTGGAGGTAATCAATGATCAATTTTGAGATATGAAATGAAAGGACTTTGAGGTTCTTCAAATGTTTTGGAGCAGGCTAGTCTAGCGCAAACCGAGAAATGGAGAAGCCGATATAGTTAACTGCCCACAAATTCCTATCTCATGCCACCCCGTGAGGCGTTAACAGTAGAATGAGAGGGTGCGAAGTGGTTTGTATGTAATCACTCATTAACCCCTTAATATGATTTTAAATTATTAATTTATCCACAATTTAGTCCACTTGTTTTATTCAAAAAACTGAATTATTGGCAAGATCGGCAAATGTTGATCGTATAAACAAAACTGAAAAACATAAACTAAATACGCGATTGCTTGTATTCGTGCAGTCAGACTTTCCATCTTTTCATTGTAAGGGATCAAAAGTTTGTCTGTAATGTTTGAATCCATTTGATACAAACATTGCTTTCAGGCGGGGCTGGTCGTTGGAACGGTGACATCGGAACAAGATTCGTTCTGTATACGAAATGGTTCATTGGAATTCGATTGAATCAACACATTTCTGAGTCCTGAACTAAAGTTATTTACATGTATAAACAAAACACATGGAAACTTTTTTTTTCTGTAAACCACTGCCAGTCAGTGGGGGCTCAAACTAACACACACAGGAAAAATTGTTCAAAAGACCATTTGATATAAATGTATTCCAAAGTCATTATACTCAACTTGTTCGCAAAGAGCTTAGAAACTTTAGATTCGACTCAATCAAAAATTGATAGATTTGTAAATTCTTGTCCAAATTTCTCATAAACATTATTTTATTCTAATTTATTCTGGACCATTGAAAAATAAGAGAAACAAAAATCGTGGCGCTCCCACAAAAGTAGGCCTAATAAAATGGATCAATCTGCTCCGTATCGGGTACTTACCTAAACAATTGTCTCAGATACATATAGTCCGGTCCTTCGTCGAACCGCAAACTGCGACAGTAGTTGAGATACATCGCAAACTCCGCCGGGAAACCCTTGCAGAGCAGCTCGATCGGGGTGGACATCTTCTTCTCGGAGATCTTTTCATACTTCTGTTTCTTGTTGGTCGCCTTCAGTCCCTGCCACGGTAGCGAGCCCCGGTTGAAGTACATCATCACGTAACCGAGCGATTCCATGTCGTCCCGACGACTCTGTTCGATTCCGAGGTGGGCATTGATCGAGGCGTAACGAGCCGTACCCGTTAGGTTTTTGTCTTCCCGATACAAGATGTGAACACGCGACCGGAAATCTCGATACTTTTTCGCTAGTCCGAAATCGATCATGAACAGTTTATTACAGTGTCGACCGATACCCATCAGAAAGTTGTCCGGTTTGATGTCCCGGTGGATGAAGTTTTTCATATGGAGGAATTCTAGACGACCAATCATCTGATCGACCAGCATGAGTACCGTTTTGATCGTGAAATGGCGACTACAGAAGTTGAACAAGTCTTCCAGCGAGGGCCCTAGTAAATCCATCACCAGCACATTGTAATTCCGTTCTTGGCCAAAGTAACGGATGTGTGGAATACCGATACCACCCATCAGTACCTTGTACAGCTTGTATTCGTACATTAGCTGTGGATGCCGTGCTGTCAGACTTTCCATCTTGAGTGCCACTTCTTCTCCATTGGTTATGTTGATTCCGAGGTAAATGTCACCGAATGAGCCGGATCCAATTTTCCGAATGATCCGGTACTTTCCAGCCACAATGAACTCGTTCATTTTGAATCACTTTTTTTCCAACTCGACGTTTATTTACTACTTCTCTTACAGAGGATGCACCAATTTTTGTTTGGTGGCCTTTTTAATCCGGAGGATCCTCCACCGAAACAAACCACAAAAATGCTTCGAAAACTTTTCAATTCTTCCTCTTTTGCGTATTCACTGCATTCAGGCACAAAATATCAAAAATTTTCTTCCCCTTGTCGTGTTTCAGCGATTTTTTTTTCACCAGAAACTCCGTCAGGCAATCGAGGACGGGGCAGAGAAAATCTTAAGAGGAAGAAAAAACGAAACGAAAAAAAAAACCTTCAAACGGCAGAGCACTTCTGCCCTTCTCCTCCTTCCTGGTCAACACTTGCTAGCTTGCTTGCACCGTTGGCTGCTGCTTCTTGACTACGTTGGCGTGAGTGAGACAGAGAGGGAGGAGGAAGGTTCGGAACCGAAATCCGTAATTCTCGCCCTTTCCGGCCCGATTGCACTCCCGAAACGGACGACGTGGCCACCGTGCTCGACAACGGAATTACTTTTCGCGAGTGGGAACGATGGAAAATTGCACTTTTCCACCACGGAAAACCGAAAATTTTCGTTCGAAAAGCACACACGCACTCTCCACACTCGCGTTTTTTCTTTCTTCGCCGTGTGCTCACTCTAGTATTCAGACTGTTCAGTACAGCTCACAAATCGTCGTCGTTTTCTTTCTTCTGCAATCCAAAATCTCTCTCGCTGACGACGGCGACGGGAGAGAATTGATCAGGTCAATCGTCAGGGTAACTGCAGGTACTGTGCACCGAAAGACAATGCTTGGTTGTGTTGAGGTACACTTACGTCATTATACAGCAGGTATGTACAAGAAAACTGTCCGCATTTGTTTAGTGTTTGTAGCTTGTTCGGGGTGACCGTGCGCTATATCGACCCCCTTGACCCAAGATGGCTTCCAAAGATTGCTGTCAAGAAAATCTTCGTTTACGGATTAGCAATCAAGCTAGCTGCGATTAAAAGTGAGAGAGCTGCTGAATAATGTTACGGAGCGACAGTTTACTGTTAGGTCAACTTTGGCATTAGGACAACTAACGGTTAACGGGGGACAATTTTTATTTGAGATAATAAAACTGCGAAAAGCAGGAAAAGTAATGTTTTACTTAATTTTAAATCATTGAAAAACTGCGATGTATATTTTGAATTGGGTTTTAATTCCTATTTACGAATTATCATATATTTTCCTATCAATATTTGATGATTCGATGAATTTTGATTAGTTTTTAAACGTATGCAAATTTTTCCACCTTTCTCCTGTTCCTGTTTTATTAAAATCAATAGAATAATCAATCCTTTCATATACCACTTCCAGTAGTAAAAAATTGGAAACAATAAAAATATGAAAAATATGTGTAGCCCTTTTCTCCTACCAATTAAATAGTTCTAAAGATTGAGATTTTCACTTAATCAAAATTTCAAGATTAAACTGTTTATTTTTAAAACATTTTTTAGAACGGCCTATAAGCCACCTGTCACTTCCACTTTCGAAAGAAATTGCAAGCGAGCTATGAAAGATAGAGTATTAAATTTAACACCAGACGAAAGAGAAAATTTTTCTCTGTCGTTTACTATTATGACTTACTCTCAGCGAGTGCCGAGTCATTCGAAATTACTCTTCAAAATGAATGTTGATGGATGGCTTATTGGCCGTTCTCAAAAAAAGGCGTGATTTATACAATGGAATGAGAAACTCAATTTCTTTTCTATTGCAAAATTCTCCTTTTTTGGAAAAACAGCTCAGTTCCAATTAAATAAACCAAAAGTTAGCAAAACGCATTCAGCATTAAATTGGGTGGAAAACCAAATATTGAGTAGACATGAAGACAAACATTTGAAAAGATGTTATATGTAAATTGCATTTACTTTTTTTTATCATGTCGTTTATTTATATCTGGCTACAACTAAGTTTCGATCGTTCGTCGGGCACATTTACTTAATTATGACACTCTCGACTTCCCAACCTCTTCACAAAGAATGATGGATGTGATTATTATCTTTCGATCTGTACTGCAGGTGAGGATGCAATGACATTTTTTTTCTAAAATCTGTGTTCTAATAAAAAATTAGTCTGTGCATTCTACTCATAGCAAAACATAGCAGTTCGGAATCATTTTGGTGACAAGAAAGTGGTCTTACCACTTTCAAACCCTCTATAGGACGTTTTCACTGCGTTTTCTCTAGCAATTTGAAGATTTTTAGTAGCTCACTGCCTGTCTGTCATCGATTTCGGAAATCTGTGCCGTTTTTAAAATCTGTGCAACATATCACTTAGATTTTTTCCCGAATCTCGGCAATACTTTGCCGAGATTTGAACAGACGAGTGCTTGGCAAATATCAAAACTTTTTATTTTCCGAGATTTCCAATTTCGAGAAGAGTAATAATTACTGAGTCTTCGTCGCTTTTGGAAAGAAATTATAGGCCGAGATTTTAAGCAGTTGATTGAAATGAATTTATTATAATGATTTAGAACCTGTTTGATGCACAATCCAGTAAGAGTTACGTGATTGATAAATAAAATGTAGTGTCGTGTTCATATCACATTCACCTACCAGTTCATATAACATTTAGAGATCAGAGAATTGTTATTGTAAATATTGGTTGAAGTCACATGAAGATTTTCTCAGTTTTTCATTTAAATTAATAGGATTCTTATCATAAAAAAAACATTTAATTCTGAAAAAAAGCATAGAAGTTAAGCAACCAGCAACCGATAACATCGTGGGAGTGGATTTGTAAGGTTGACAAAACCGGTGTAGTTGACATATTAATTAAAATCAAAATTGTAATTTTGTTTATTTCGTAGTAAAAATGTTAACTAAAAAATTTCTCGCGAGTTTTCAAACTATCTAATATCTATTCATTTTAGAGGACAAACTATCTATTATTTCAAGAGGATGCTCGCATAACATACGTTTTCGGGACGTAAAATATTCAATTTGACATTTGAAACTGTTTAACGTGATTTTTAAAGTAAATTGAACGTGAATTTTTATTTGAGTGCTGTATAAAGTAATACCTAGAGAAATATCTCGGTTGATATTTAAAATGGCCATAAGAGCAAGTGACAGTTTCTCTTTGAATAATTTCTTATCGTGCAACTCTTTGTATGAAATGATACCCGAAACCTTCGATTTCCAAACAGAATTGTAAAATCTACAGCCCTTTGAAAATGAAACCGAGATATCCCAAGTAACATTTTTATTAATAATAAATACTTGTAGCGGTCTTCAATTCTGCATAATAAATCTTGCAATAAAACTTTAACTTCACGAAAGCGTTCTGAAAACCACTATAAGCGCATATTCCTGCCAAGTACATTGTTTTTCATTAGGTTCATAAAGCATAGTGAAGAATCAGCATAAAATTTATTATTATTTATTTATATTGCGAAGAAAATTTATTCATCAATTCTGTTTTGTTGCTTCAAAACTTGTGCATACAAACTTAGAAAATTTTGCAGTATTCGGTAATTTTTTTTATCGAATTATCGACAGCTGAACGTACGGTAATCAGTTCGGTAACTTTCGGATTTCAAAAACCAACACAAATTCACAAAAACGAATGAAGAAAATGATTTGATTACACGAAAAATTTAAAAAGTGTCGAATGTCCGGGCTGACCGGAATTATGAGCGCCTTTCTAAACACTGCACAATCCGTCGAGTCCACCAGAAATTACCCTTGAACGATTTGTGTTGGCAGCAAGTGGACAAGTGATACAAAATTATTTTCTGCCTATAAGTAGAAAAAAAGTTTTTAATGGCTCTAAAGTTTTAAAAACTTTAGCACCTGTACCTCAATCCATTCGATCCATTCTTCAAAAAAAAAATTCGTTTGATTAATAAAAAGACGCTTACTGAATATTTAACTGTTTGACAGTTAGTTTCATGACAATCAGTTTTCACAGAAGTTCGGTTGTTAGAAGATAACTTTACCAAACGGACAGTATGATTTTTACCGTACTCGGCAACTATTCAGATTTACCGTATCAATTGTATATATATTTACATAATTCTGGAATGAAAATTTACGTAAAACTGATCGTCCGGTAAAATTTTTTTCATAATTATTGTAAAATCAAACTTATATACCAAAATATCTGTCATTTCTATAGATTACCGAAAGTTCTCGTCAAAAATATTACCGAACAAATGAATTAAATCTTAGTGTGTACGATCTGAAAATGAGTAATAAAAGTCTATCGTATTTATGTATAGATGATATAGAACATAATTCAAATCGCCAAACAACAAATGGGTCATAAATGTACTTTAGAACCATCAATTTTTCTCTCAGTGAGAATGTAATCCAATGAACACTGTTCATCATTACCGTTGTTGAATCCGTGTGTTAAATTGGTGACTACATGGAACTAGTAGCGGATGAGGATTATGAATGTCATTTTAAATGATGACTAAGTAATGATATTCCCAATTTGTATGGAGAATTATTTATTACTACCTTTACAAGTTCATTAAAAATGACATTATTTTCTAGTAATAATGATAAAGCGACCCTTACACTTTTAGTGATCGTGCAAGGGTCCCTAGTGAACTCAGTGACATCAATGAAAGAGAATGATGAGTCGTCGTCCTTCCGGAAAGTAGGTAAACCATAGACATTTTCTCTTCTCCTTATGCTCTATTCTTCCCTGATGTGCCGGCAATGATGGCTACCATGTTGTTGAGATGATCAGTTTGAGCTGGAATGGTTTCAATTCCAAAAACTATTTCCTAAGCAAATCTTATGAGTCAGTTAACAGAATACATGATGCTGTCAGTGTGTAATCCGCCAAGACCATAGGCTTTTTGGATGTAAGGCTACTGTAAAGGACAGCTCTATAAGCTAATTTTATTAATTTATTAGATGAAGTAAAAGGTTTGAGACGGTAATATAATAGTTGTGGCTCTTTAAAAACATTGATATTTTATAAATTGGTATTTTGTATTTTGGACTCTTGGTGAATTGAAAAAAGTTGTTATCAAATTAATGAAACAATCACTGAAATTCGTCAAATGTTTTGTTTACTGATCAGCGACACTGATCAAACTTCGTACAAACTTTCGGATTCATTACTCAATTTGTTGAGTATCTGCGGTTTGTATTATTTGAGTCAGTATATCTAAGCGTGTATATCGTGATACCACTGACCCTGACGTTTCATATTGACAATCCATTACGGACAGCTGTCAAGCAGAGATGCCATTTATACAGATTTATCTGTATTATACAGATTTATACATACGCATACAGATTTAATACAGAGTACAGATTTTATACAGATTTTCTAAATTTTATTCAGATTTATACAGATGTCACAAAAAGTAAGAAAGAACAAATTTAACTTTTCTGTCTGAGCTATCTTTTAGTATTTGATTCCAGTGACGATATAAAAGTCTATCAATCAACGGACAAATCACAAATTAATATGAAAATCTGTAAAATCCATTTATATTATAATTTGAAACCAATTTGAACTGATATTCAATTTCTTTCAATGACTGAGTGAAAACATATATTGGAGAAGCCAAATGAATGAAAAACTAACAGAAAAGATGATTTTTCAGATACGCTCAGAGACAGTATTTTATTTAAGGAAGTAATGGCTTCATGAAACTTTACTGTCAAACTGAGAGTTGTATGAACCGACTTGACGTTGCATATTGGGCGTTGAAATTCCATGTCAAGTTATAAAGTCATCAATTTCAAACTAGATAAATATATGGAATCGCATTTACCATCCTACAACCACAATCTATTGGAAAAACATCTTTTATCATCATTTTGTTGTAAGAATTTCATTTTATTACTGAATACAGATTAATACAGATTTTTTATACAAAGAATACAGATTTTCTATGAAAATATCTGGTATCCCTGCTGTCAAGAGAGTCTCTTGGAAGGTGTGAAGCGAAGAACGCAATACGAGAACGAACGGATCTTGCAGCAGGAGGAAAAAACATTCAACAATCAATCTTCGAAAGTTTTGAGCCATAGTGACGGAAACAAAAGTTCAATCAAAGTTGTTTTATGTATTCTATCTCTGAACGTGTGTTTTAACTTATCACAAATCATACAAACAGTTTTTTTTATTACAAAAACTAATAGTTCGAAGTTGTCAGTCGAGTGGTAAAAGTGAAAGCAATCATTTTGTGGTGTCTGCAGGTGCCCCTGCGAAGCCAGAAAATTTTGTCTAGTGACTGACAGCGGAAGGATATTTGCCGAAATTTCGGCGGCTTCTCTAGCTTGTTAGGATCTGAAACTATTTCGCAAACTATCGTCTCGTCGAACACTGATCTATTCACCACACGCACATAGTAAGGAAGAACAGGAAAACGGGTTTTTGGTTTCGCTACAGGTATATGACAAGAGCCGCCTTCCAACCCTTAACCACCCACCCACACGCCGTCCCACACGGTAAACTGCTTCGGTCCGATCAATTCGCCTTTGTGTGTTTGTTATTTTATTTGATCATTATATTTTGTCGTTCGGCAGTACTCATCGAAAAGCCGACATTCTTCGGTCGCAGTCTTTGCAGCGAGCAAACGTAACTCTTCTTGTGACCTTGCATTTTAATTTATTCACAAAGTTAAATTTTTGCTTAGAGCGTACCTTTTCTTCCTTTTCCTCTGTCATTCATTTTTTGTTTCGTGTTGATTACTGATGATTACTGTTTTTTGCAGTAAAATTCGAAGGCGGAATTGTGCTTCGGAGCGTTCTGGACAGTGAATAAGGGACCCGTTTCTATGGCTACGGGAGGCCGACTGGAGGCCTTATCAAAGGTACGTAACAGCGGGTGCAAATGATGCAACTGTCACGTTCGTTCATTTGATTATCGCTATCGTTTCGTTTCCTGGTAGCTTCTGTGCAACAGAACGGCAAGCAAGTGAACGCGGAACACGGTAGGACACCAGAACTGTCAATTGGTGCGATGGCAAAAGAATACGACTATCTGCTGAAGGTGCTGCTCGTTGGCGACAGTGACGTTGGGAAGCATGAGATTCTTTCCGGACTGGACGATGGCTCGTCGGAGAGCCCATTCTGCAGTGGAAGTAGTGAGTATCGGTTCGGTAAAACTGGAACCACTTATGATTATTGGGAAAGAATTTTTTACAATCAATACAGTATACTCGGGTTACTAATGTCGTTTTCGTTTTTAAATTGCACTACACCGGTGTAGCGAAAGCTGCACCTAAACCGTTCGTTTTTACCAATTGCACTACACCAGTGCTACACTGTTTCTGCACCGATACCACTGGTGTAGCACTCATCAAAAGTTTGGTGTAGCTCTGTGCAATGGAATCGTTAATTGTAGTCAATGGTTACTGTTTATGTTTTCGTCATTTTTGTTCGTTCCCAGTAAATCCGAGCATCGGACGCATCGTGCAAGAAAGCTTTTGACTGCGTTTCAAGCTTACATAGTGTATCGATAGAACAAAAGAGTGAAGAAATACCAAAGCAGAGAGCGGATGTCTTATACACAGAGGATGGGATATATCAGGGTTGGATTTTCAACTCCGAACATAGGGCCAGAGTTTTTCTGGCCCTAAGAGGCGAATGACCTTAAGGTTAAAGCCTCTATGATCGAAACAAAAGAATGTTTAACACTATTTCACACCCTATCGGGAAGACGTCGGCTTGAAAATGCCTTGTTTGATATTCCTTCGCTCTGTTTCTCTAGCGATACATAATGTAAAAATAAAGCTTTCTTAGGACGACGCGGTTGATGCAAATGGTGCAGAATTGTCCGATGACGGGCCGATGGAAGCGCTACGATCGGCCTCATATCGTGCTCAATCGGTCCGATAATCGGGCCGATGATCGGACCGATACGGGTCGACAAATTTCATAGGGTTTATTCATGCCTCAGTGTAGCACTGCACCGGTGTAGTGCAAATTAAAAACGAAAACGCCATAAGATTACCTTTCATTTGCATATCTGAGGAATGTCAAATAATTTGGCAGAGACTACTGTGATGCAATATAAAATGCGTCACAATTTTGAATTAAATTTTTATGCTTGAAAATCATGGTAAGGTTCTTGTTTAATAACTTTTGTTTTGATTTCTTCTTCGATTGCAGCCGCTTATAAAACCACTACAATTTTACTAGACGGAAAGCGAGTGAAGTTGCAAGTCTGGGACACATCTGGTCAAGGTCGATTCTGTACCATTATCCGGTCCTATTCGCGGGGAGCTCAGGGTATCGTTCTGGTGTACGACATAACCAACAAATGGAGCTTCGATGGATTGAGTCGTTGGTTGAAGGAGGTCGAAGAACACGCTCCGGGCGTCCCGAAAGTGCTGGTTGGAAATAGATTGCATTTGGCCTTTAAACGACAAGTAGCAGCCAAACAAGCGGAATTGTACGCCTCCCGTAACAAGATGGCGTGTTTTGAGATTTCCCCGCTCTGCGATTTCAACATACGAGAATCGTTTTCCGAACTAGCTCGAATGGCTCTCCATCGGAATGGTATGGAGCGGATCTGGCGCTCGAACAAGGTTCTGTCACTTCAGGAGCTTTGCTGTCGAACAATCGTTCGCCGGACCAGCGTGTATGCCATCGATACACTTCCGTTGCCCCCGTCGGTAAAGTCCTACCTGAAATCGTACGCTCTGACGTCGTCCCAGTGTCTCAGCACGGTTCTGCATCACAACACGGCACCGGCGTCCAACGCAAAGAACCTCAAATGTAAAACACCCGCCGGTCACCTGAAGCTGCACCGGAGTAGCGCCATCAGCAGTGTGGGTGGCAGCATGCGAAATAGCTGCGTAATATCATGATTAGGGTCGATCGTTGCGTCGTTCAGGCGGATTTTTATTCCACGCCGGCGACGGTCCCGTAATAGCAACAACAACAACAACAACAGCAGTAACAGCAGCAGACGAAGCAGTCGAAGCACCGCTGCCATTATCGGGACTGCTGCCGGTGTCGGAGGAGGAGTAGGAGGAGGTGCAACCTTCCTTAGTGGCCGTGGTGGTAAGAGTGGTTGCTGTTTTTAAGTTTTTTTTTCTTTGAATGTTATTTTTTGGGTTTCTCTTGTTTCATGATCTGTATGGAAAGTGTTATGACATTGATATCGTGCTAGGAATATTTCTCGATTTTTGTTTATTATTATTATTTTTTTATTTGGAGTTCGATTATAGTCAGGAATATTTTGAGGGTGCCAATTGGGTTCCAACCGCAATTGATAGAATTCGTTTTCATCAAGTAATTCGCTTTTGAAATATCATATTTTTCTCTTTGAATAGTTTATCTTGTATCAACTGAGTACAATTATTTCAGTGGAAGTTATTTTTCGGATGATTTTCGAGTTAATCTTATCACCGTCAGAATGTAACAAAAGTTCGATCTGTTTATTCAAAATCTCGATTTCCTTATGTAACCTGCAAAACATGGTTTTCTATTAAAAATGCATTAGCGTTGACGCCAAGCTCCATGGAACGATCCCTCAGTAAGTTCCGGGGGCTGGTTTCTGGTTGCCGAATCAAAGACTCAAATGCATCATACTACTCACTTTTGCAGATTCTAAAATCCATCGTCTGTATTTGAAGCCGAAGCTAAAAATTCCTTGCCAGATCATAAGTTTCTCGGTGATTTTATTCTAGACTTTTATTAGGCAACAATTTTGCAATCTTGTGTTTCAATGATGCAAATCAATGCATAATCGAAGGTAGGAGTGGAAAAAAATGCAGCGAAAACCTGTTTCAAATACGGGTACTCAAGGTTTCAAGTTTGGCCTGTCGTTGCTTCATTGAAGAATTATACAGCCGCTTTTTTCAAAATTCAACCAACTACCACTAACATGATTTTCAGGCGGATCCTAAAGCATACGCATAGATTAGTGGCCTGTAATCGTTAAAAAGGCTAATTTTCCTGCTTTGGAATCATTTGAGTGCTCTCCCGAATGTTCAGTACTTTCTTCGAAACAGGAAAGGCGGATGAGTAATATCAGAGACATAACCGAGTGATGTGAATTCGTGCAAAGGGTCGTTCTTCGATGTTTAACGATGTAGAGGGCCTTTTTCTAAAATGCAAATGAGCAGTTGGACTTACCATATTACTGGTCCGAAACTAAGCCGAGATCCAGGCCTAGGACTAAAATCTGGAACCTGGACAAGATACCATATTACCAAAGGGATCTGATTTCTGAACCTGCATTTTAGACCCTGAATTCAGAAAGGGATTCTGAACCTGAATTTTGGATCTGAATCTGTACTAGGATTCTAGACCTGGATTCTGGAATTGAGCCAGAATTCTATAAACCAGCATACTGGACCTCTGTACTAAATCTGAATTCTCGTTTCTAGACCAGGATTCTGGATCTTTCAACTAAAGTTCTTCTGACTGCTTGTCCAACTGTTCAGGAGTTCCGCAGGGCAGCACACTGGGTCCATTACTCTTCTCACTATTCATCAACTGTTTTTCGCAGATGATGTCAAAATTTATCACGTCGTTCGTAACCAAGCTGATTGCCGAGAACTGCAGAACCTCCTGTACATCTTCAACGACTGGTGCGAACGTAATATGATGGTCTTGTGTGTCGCCAAATGTTCTGGAATCAGCTTTCGAGGGACCAGGACTGCAGTTCCATTTGATTATAATATTGCTGGGACCCCGCTTCAACGTGTCGACCACGTCAAGGACCTTGGTAACGTGTTGGATGAAAGGCTTACATACGTTCGGCACTTCTTAACTACGATCGACAAAGCGAATCGTCAACTTGGATTCATGTTCAAGATATCGAGTGAGTTCCGTGATCCGCTTTGTTTCAAGGCCTTGTATTGTTCCTTGGTTCGCTCGTTGCTTGAATTTGCTTCTGTTGTCTGGAGTCCCTATCAGGATGTGTGGATATGTACTGCGATACCTGCCATGGAGTGATCCACGCAACCTGCCACTGTACGCCGACCGCTGTCGTTTACTGGGTCTCGGTACCCTAACTGATAGAAGGAATGCATCAAATGCTACCTTCAACCTATATGCTCCTGCCCGCTCACTTCGACCGAGGACTCTACTGTTTGAGACTCCGCAGTTCACAAAACAACGCTACAAATAGCTCTCTAGCTGATTCAATTCGCTACTTCAACGAGGTCTCCGAGCACTTCGACTTCAATCGACTTCTAACAGCTTCCGTCGGCGTCTACTATCAGTCCGTCCGTAATTTATTACTTGACCACTATATATTTATTCTTGTTTGTTCGTTTTTAGAATTAGACAGTTCCATTAAGGCCATGTTGGTCAGATGGACGGAATTTAACAAAATAAATAAATAAATAAATTCTAGATTCTGAACCTGTACTTGAATTCTAGACCTTAAATCTAGATTCTAAATTCTGGGCCTGAATTCTGAATGGGATTCTGTGCCAGAATCTTGATTCTGGATCTGGATTCTAGACTAGGATTTTGGACCTCTAAACTAAACTCTGGTCTAGACTTGAGTCAGGATTCTGGTTTCAGATCCTAAATTCTGAACTTAAACATGAACAATGAACCTAGACCCGAATTCTAGACCTGGATCTGAACTCGGAGCCTGAATTCTGAACGGGATTTTGGACCTCGTTTCTAGACCAGGATCATGAATTTGAATTCCCTGTACTTGAATTCTAGACCCGGATTCTAAATTCTGGGCCTGAATTCTGAATGGCATTTCTCATTTGGATTCTAGACCAGGGTTTTGGACCTCTAAACTAAACCTGAATTTGGAGTTCCAGATCTGGTTTCTAGACCTGGACTTAAAGTCTAGACTTGAGTCAGGATTCTGGTTTCAGATCCTGAATTCTGCATTCAAACATAAATAATGGACCTAGACCCGACCTCTAGGCCTGGATCCTGAATCTGAATTCTGGGCCTGAATTCTAGACCGGATTCGGACTCTCAAATGTACACCAGAATCATGATTCTAAACCTGAAATCTGGATCTGAATCTGTACTAGGGTTCTAGACCTGGATTCTGGAATTGAGCCAGAATTCTGGATTTGGATCTGAATTCTGAACGGGATTCAGGACCTAAACTCTAGGCCAGGATTCTGGACCTCTGTACTAAAACTGAATTCTGGATTGCACACTGTACTTGAGCTCTATACCGGGATTCTGGACCTAAATTGGAGACCTGGTTTCAGAACCTGAATTCTGCGCCTAAACATAAACAATGAGTCTAGACTCGAATTCTAGACCGGGACTCTGAACCTGGATCTGAATTCAGAGCCGGGATTATGGACCTCGTTTCTCGACCAGGATTCTGGATCTTTCAACTAAATTTGAATTCTAGATTCAGAACTTGTACATGAATTCTAGACCCTAAATCTAGATTCTAAATTCTGGGCCTGAATTCTGAATGGGATTCTGGGCCAGAATCTTAATTCTGGATCTGGATTCTAGACTAGGATTTTGGACCTCTAAACTAAACTCTGGTCTAGACTTGAGTCAGGATTCTGGTTTCAGATCCTAAATTTGGTTTCAGATCCTAAACCTAAACATGAACAATGAACCAAGACACGAATTTCAGATCTGGATTCTGAGCCTGGATCTGAACTCAGAGCCTGAATTCTGAACGGGATTTTTGGACCTCGTTTCTATACCAGCATCATGAATTTGAATTCGAGATTTCGGACCTGTACTTGAATTCTAGACCCGGATTCAAATTCTGATTGGGATTCTGGACCAGGACCTTGATTCTGGATCTGAGTTCTGGATCTGGATTCTAGACTAGGATTTTAGACCCCTAAACTAAACCTGGACTTGAGTTCTGGTCGAGACTTGAGACAGGATTCTGGTTTCAAATCCCGAATTCTGCATTCAAACATAAATAATGGACCTAGACCCGACTTCTAGGCCTGGATCCTGAATCTGAATTCAGGAATGTATGCCAGAATCATGGTTCTAGATCTGGATCTGAAGACCCTGAATACAGAAATGGATTCTGAACCTGAATTTTGGATCTGAATCTGTACTAGGGTTCTAGACCTGGATTCTGGAATTGAGTCAGGATTCTGGACCTGAATTCTGGACTTGGATCTGAATTCTGAACGGGATTCAGGACCTAAACTCTAGGCCAGGATTCTGGACCTCTGTACTAAAACTGAATTCTGGATTGGACAATGTACTTGAGCTCTATACAGGGATTCTGGACCTAAATTGGAGACCTGGGATGGAATCATTTAAGGTGATTATCACCAAGTGATTATCACTTTTGAAAATTTGGAATCATGTCTATCAAATGTTGGCATTACGTAAGGTGATAGTCACCACGATTTAATCACCTTCATGGCAAAATGGAGGTGATAGTAATTTAGTTATTACTTTTAGTAGTGATTTGATTTTTTGAAAAGTGGCTTTATAAATTATTGTATGTTAGGTAAATTTTAAGCCACTGATATAAACATAACCTACCAAAATTGGTCGGAGTGAATGATTTTTTAATAAAATTCGCACTGATTCTGTGTGTAAAAATTAAATACCAAAATGAAAAGTAACTTAGTTTGTATTGTTTAAAGAATTCATAGAATGAACGGTAGTATTTATCAATTAAATCAATTCATTTATGTTGTAATTATTACTTGAAGGAATATCATTGGGGTATTCGTAGAGTCAAAGATAAATTGCTTTCTGGAAAAGTGAAATGTAGACAAAGTTTATAACAACATAAAAAATCTATGCTAACATTTTCAGTAGAATTAGATGGCCGTGACTTAGTGGGCGACATATCAGTCTCGTTCAACTGAACGAGTAAAAAAGATTAAACTGCGTTCTTAATTTTCTTCTTGTGAGTTGAACTAAATAAGGCAATATTTTTGGACAATTAGTTGCTGCTAATCATAGTGGATATTCGTAGTACCGGTGGGTAAAATTTCCAAAATGGAACTAGCATTTGAAAGCTCTGTGAAATGCCATAATCGTAAAGTGAATGAAAACTATACAAGAAATTATTTAACGGATCTTTCTCATTCGAGAGGAATGCCATCCGTTGTGAAACATCAAGAAAATCTACCAATTCGTGTCATTTCAAAGCTAGCAAATTTATCCCAAATAACCGACTGTGACATTGATTTCCATTGAAAAATAAAAATCGGCACTAAATAAAACCAACAAGTGAATTTTTTTATTTGTTTATGCGCAGTTTGTGGCACAATTTTTTTAGAGTTTTCTGGAACTTCGCGTTCTTCAGATTGTAACGAGAGAGATTATCCTTGGCTGGGATGCGTTGTTAGTGTGCTCTGACGTTGATGTGGCGTTTTTGGGTAGTTTTCAGGTCATACTTTCAGCAGCGTAGAGAAGAGTGTGATAGAGCTGTAGACGAGAAAGAAATAGGGAGAGAACTAAAGTTGAGCATTGATAGTTTTCAAGAAGTTGTAGATGAAAGTCATATAAGGAAGATTCCGAGTTGCCAAGACGTCGCGGATTGGTACGAATTGGTGGTATACCTCGGGCCCGACGGGAACCTATGAGTTGGGACCTGGCATCACAATACTCGACACACCTCCAAACAACATGCTCGATGTCATGATAACCCTCACCGCAAACACCTTCTAGTGCGCCCACCTTGGCTAACGAGTCCGCCCTCTCATTGCCCCGTATGGAACAATGTGAGGGGACCCAAGCCAAGGTAATCTGGCATGATTTTGCAGATAAAGCACTCAATTGTTCCCGTATTTTCCCCAGGAAATACGGTGAGTGCTTTCCAGGCTTCGCTGAACGAAGAGCCTCAATGGAACTGAGACTGTCCGATACAATGAAGTAGTGATCTGTGGGCAGAGTGTCAATGATCTCCAGGGTACACTGAATTGCAGCTAGTTTTGCGACGTAAACTGAAGCTGGATCACTGAGTTTATAGGAAGCGGTGAAATTTACATTGAATATACCGAAGCCAGTGGACCCGTCGAGATATGATCGGTCAGTGTAAAACATTTTATTACAGTCGACTTCTTTAAATTTATTATTAAAAATTTTTGGGATCTCTTGAGGGCGTACAGGATCCGGGATTCCACGAATTTCTTCTTTCATGGATGTGTCGAAAAACACAGTAGAATTAGAAGTATCCACAAAATGAACACGATTGGGAACAAACGAAGAAGGATTTATATTCTGAGCCATGTAGTCAAAATACAAGGACATAAAACGGGTCTGTGAATTAAGCTCGACAAGCTTTTCAAAGTTTTTTATCATCATCGGATTCAAGATGTCGCATCGGATTAGCAGTCGATATGAGAGATCCCGGAATCTGTTTTCAGCGCCAGCACTTCAAGACTCAGCGTTAAAGACCATGCTGATGCAACTTCTCCGATAGAACTTTAATGGAAATTGAATCGAATGCCCCCTTGTTGTCGAAGAAAACTGATGCCATTTGTTCTTCACGAGCAAATGCCATTTGAATTTCTGTTGAGAGCAACGCTAGACAATCGTTCGTTCCTTTGCCCCTGCGGAAACCAAATTGTGTATCTGAAAGTAAGCCATTAGTCTCGACCCAATTGTCTAGACGGAAGAGAATCATTTTTAATGAAAAGGATTGAAAACTATATGAATAAAAATTTAGATTTTGAAATATTATATGGGTATACGCCACATTCATATT
This sequence comes from Malaya genurostris, assembly GCF_030247185.1. NCBI lineage: Eukaryota > Metazoa > Arthropoda > Insecta > Diptera > Culicidae > Malaya > Malaya genurostris. The sequence continues at coordinate 164,129,130 of NC_080570.1, read as the reverse complement.
TTACTCCTGAAAAATTGACGTTTCTTGACAGGTGATAAATGGAGTGAAGTTGGCTCAATCACCGGTGATGGTGATAGTAAAAGTGATCACCTTCGGTGATTCCAAACATTCTGGTGATCACCTCTTTATCACCAGGAGGTGATAGTCACTTATCACCTTACATGTTTCCACCCCTGGTTTCAGAACCTGAATTCTGCGCCTAAACATGAACAATGAGTCTAGACTCGAATTCTAGACCTGGACTCTGAACCTGGATTTGAACTCAGACTCGGGATTTTGCACCTCAGTTTCTTTTGGAGCCCATAGAAGAAACGACTTCCACTGATGATGCGTTTTCGTATTTCACGACTCACATTTTTGTCAGTCGTTAATAAGGATCCGAGGTAAGCAAACTCCTTCACTACCTCGCAGATACCTCCGAATGTCATTTCGCCGATTTCTGCAATTGCCTTAGTATTATAAATGGAATTGATTTAAAATGAACACAAATGAATGATAATACGTTAACGTCCGTTTTGTTGACCTACAATTGTACTTCTTGAATAAAGATTGATTCATGAACCTCAGAACGGAGTTCTCAAGGAAACTTGTTGACAATTAGCCACTAGAAGAAACCCAGTTTTGGGTTGACCGGACAAACTTGGCGGTTACAGGTTTGTATGCAAGAGACCGCCTCTTCCGACGAAACGGCTTTCGACGAAACGGCTTTCGGTAAAATGTCCCGCTTACCTGTGATGATGCCTTTCTCATGAGATTTGTATTCTCAGCAATAATACTGTATTATTCTTGAAAAAACTGCTCATTGATTAAATTGATTTCAAAATAGTTTCAAGCCAAAATAAGTTGATTTTTTTTACAGTTTCAATTTTAAACACACTTCTCCCTGTATTATTGGATCGGCTTTATTATTGGATCCAGTTTAGTACTGACGAGAGAGTTGTGGTCGATCATTCAATTCTAGCTAGCATTGCTTATTTTGTTGTGCTTCACTGGTCACCTTTAAATAAACAAATAAATCATATTTGCAACTCGACAGTTTTGTTAGACAGGTGGCATAACACGCTGAAAGAGAATTCTCTCCGGAACGAGCAAATTTCACTTAAACTATGAACACGAATTCTATCGAAGTCCAATTTGGTGCAACCTCAAAACTACTTGATACAGATTTGTTCCGTTTATTTTTTCCCTACTAGGTTGTGCAAAACTCGTTGGCGTCCAACAACGAGGGTTAATTAAGGGTAAAAGAATTAAAATAATCGCCTGTTCAACGTGGCACTTCGAAGCATTTCGTTTTGTAAGAAAAAAAAGGATAAAAAAAACCTTTAAAAAACTCATTGGAAATATCGAACACAAAAATAAAGTAACTTATTCTGATTATATATCGATAAATATACCAAATACTAATTTTATACATTTATTATAAATTATGCCACAATCGTGAAGCACATAAAGATTGAAAACGAACAAAAAAAAAACGTTTACATTTCGTTAACAGTACTAATATCATGAAAATAATTTAAGTTAATTTAAGGTATGATAGGATTTCCGTTAGAAAACAAAACCGTTGAAAGCAAAACGACACAACCGCGTAATGTTATGCTTTTCGGACGGTTTCGTGGGGAAAACGTTATTCCTAAATTGTAGTAGTGAAACTATTGAACAACCTTCGGGTAAGTTTGGGATCTACTGATTTCCACCGATCACTGTTCGAAAAGTTAAACATTTCACCGAAACAACAACAAAAAAATACTATCAAAAACACGTCCAACTAAACCTCAAGTAGTTTTTTCAAACCATCTAATCTCTACACTTTATTGTGCAAGAATGAAAAAATTGAAACGTTTAGATCGCAGCCAAGGCTTGCTGCTTATCCACTCATCCAGTGTTGCCATACTAGAGAGACGAAGTTGATTATAGAGAGAGAAAAAAAATCAACTGCAAACTGATTTCTGTTGCGTTAGGAGTTAATGGTTCGCAATCTCAAAATAAACGAAAAAAAATAAGTCTGGAAGATGAAACCTGTCCCAAGGAATGAAATTCAACAATTTATATACAAAGAAACATTTAGAAAATGTGCAAGCACTTACATCATAGTCGACTTCATAGCCTACTACTACTATCTATCATCATATTCACATGCGTGCGTTCGGAACATATTTTTTTTATCAATATGTGCGCTATTCACTCACAGTGCATCAATTGAGAATGAAATGAGTTATTCCAGTTTCAGGAAAACACAGAACAAAACGCAGAGTTGTGCAACAATCTTATTCGATAGTTGGTATATATATTCTTCATTCCCCCCATCCCGCCCCCCTATCCGGTACTGATGTAATGTTAAATTTAAGCCACGAATTCACACATACACTGAAACACGTATATTCATTCAAACGAAGGCAAAACTCACATACTTAATCCCATTTTGCATAACGCTATAACTAAACAATAACAGTTTTTGTTTTGTTCAAATTGTTGGAACAAACGAACCCAACCCGTATATATTTTGTAATATATACGCATTGAACTGAGTACAGTTTACTTTGTACATATATACTATGTAAAATGACAGAAAATATTGAACAAAGCAAGTATTCTCAAAGCGTGCGCTGTTTCAATTTTTTTTCATATCCGAAATTTTCCCAACTGGCAATGGCCGTATTTATAAGGAAAACACCTGCACCTTCAAAAGGACCTTCTGCCCAAGAAGGTGATAAACTGTTTTGGTAAGATCTGGCATCGTGCCGTTACTCGAGTTCGGCGAGGGAGTGGTACGAAGCCAACGTTGTTGTTTTTGTGTCAAAGTAGATAAATCCGGAAGCACTCAGGTAAGCTAGGATCACCAGCAGCTGACATTCATGGATCTACTGTTTCTAGTACGTCTCAATGGTTCGGTGCACGTTCGACTTCGACTGAGACCCTTAGCGAAAACCTCTCCAAATTTGTTATTCAAATCGGGTTCGGGAGTTTTCTCAAGAGAATTCGATCAGAAGATCATAATAGAATTCTACCAAAACTCTAGGGGAGATCGGAGCTGATGGGCCGAGTTTTGCTATCAGAATTTCTTCAAACAATTTAAAAAAAATCGAACAATTTTTTTCCCATGGATTGCTAGAAAATACTCTTGAAAATGATATAGAATTCACCCCGAAGCTACGCGCGACCGAGAAGTTGTCAGATAAGACTTCGTTCGGTTTTTTCTCGAATTCACGTTTTTTCGATTCGTATTCCAAAACTATAGCCCGTATCAAAATGAACCAAGCGGCATTTTATTCGATAGAACTCTCTCTTTCGTCGGACGTATAACCGAAAATATTCATTGCTATTTAAAAAAGTTATAACCAATTCAAAGTGCAACAAATGGGTAGAAAATCGAAAAAGTGCCGCCATTTTGTTTTTTCTCGGTGGAAATTTTTAATTCTATTTCTAGTTTCGACCATAGCCAATTCGATACAGAAAATGAAACTGTTTTACTTTCCGATGATTGGTTTCCAAGAAATGATGACACCCACCAATAAATAGAATTAATTTCAGCAGCTGATTTTAAAGACGCCATAATGAAAAAATCGAGAAAAATATAAAATTTCCATGAAGCCCAATATATGTGCTTTTATTTGTAAAAAGGATAATTTTTAAACATTGTTTAAACAGTAATTAAAAACAATTGGAATTCAAAAACACGTTTAGAAATGTCAAATGTGGAGAACAAATTTTCGACTGCAGAAATTTCATGTATTTGTCAAGATAAAAAAATCAAACTTTAATCACCGGGCGGCAGCCCTTACCCGTATCTAATTTTGCTCAAAATTTGCATAGAGACTTTTTTGAGGTGCTTAAACTTTTGAGCACTACCGCTTTCCGAAATTAGAGATTACCGAAAAAAATGGGCACCCTGGTGTACACGCTTCATGTTAATTTTCTTTCACCTCTAGCACCGGATCACACCAAAGTGCTAGAGCGGTACTCTCAAATTCTCGGAGATGGACGCAAATATTTCTACCATAGTGTACACGCCGGTTTGCACTTTGGTGCACAGTTCGCATAAAAGTAACGTGAGGCAAGCATATTCAGCAAAATAGAATTTATCGTTGGATTCCTTCTGTAAATTAATAAAAATCACAGAAGTGTTCATTCACCAGTGCACACTTGGGTGTATTAAGGCGAGAACATGTGAGAGCGATTCATGTTAGGATAATGTGGCTCTCTCGCAACAGCTTGTTTAAAGCGCGCACTCAAAGATGCTTGCTTCTGTGGCTCAGTCGATTAACAGACGTACTTGCGATCCAATGATTCTTGCTTCAAGTCGCGGCGGTTGCTATCAGTATTCTTTTTTTTTATTTCAATGAATTTCATTTCATGAAGTCTTAGACACAATGTTAAATGTTCTTCGACGTAAATTTGCGTGAAATGCGACGCTCCTCCATTTATGTGCATCTAATAAGATGTAAAATCACAGGGTTTTTTTTAAAAGTGTGTGTTCAACACTGAGTGTAGTGCGCCATCCTTTTTGTGTGGTGTTCGTCGGCTGCATCCTCAGTGTATAAAACGTACATGCTGGTTTATCACTCTAGTGAAGTGTCATCACTTGACTAAACCCAGCATTGCTCACATACAAATAGACGGCGCTCGATGTCCCTCGGTTTCAACTCGTACGGCATCCAGTTTCCTTCTTTCTGAATCATGCCCAGGGCCTTGAGACGTTTTAAAATGGCTTGCTGACTCACTCCCAACGATTCGGTAAGCTCTTCTCGGATTTGGCACGAATCTTCATCAAGCAATGCTTCTAGTTGTTCATCTGTGAAGGTTTTTTCTCTTCCACCATTGTAACAGAAAAGTAAAACTTCCCGCAAATGGCGAGAATTGGGCACATAAACAGACATTTTCGAGCGTGAATAATACGAAAACAAGAACAACTGTCACTGAAACGGCGATGACAATTCGTTAGGCACTGTACACACTCACTTTAAAGGCATTATGATCTATGCATTTTGACCAGCCTCAGCCGGTACAGCCACCTATCGGAAAACAGCGGAAGCAAAGTTGTACACCTGATAGAAATACTTAAAAAGTGGTCTAGACAAATTTTGTTGTTCGACAAGATGAGACTACATGCCATATAACGAGTGCAACAATAGACTATTTATCTTTAGTGATGGGCAATACGGCTCATTTCAATGAGCGGCTCTGAGGCGAACGCTCTTTCGTAAGACTCTTTTTCAATAAACGTCAATATGGAGAAGCAGTTCGAGAGAGTGAGTGTGAGAGCCACGGTATACATGATACATCAGATGCATGAGCGGTATTTGAGCGATCTAAAGTTGTGTTTCACATTCCATTTGGAAAAAAAATTATGTTTCTTCTCCTATTACAACAGAATTTTTCCGAAATTCACTGGAGAATAAATGTTCCTATGTATTTTTAACAGCTTCATTAGAAAACATCATCGTTTACACAATAACGCAAGCTACATGTCGAACCGTTGTTAGAAGGCCACGGTTGTCAAATTTGGGCGGCAGCACGGATGAACCACGGTTCGCAGCTTGGCTATCTTTTCATGTTGAGAGCCAAGGCTCTTCTTGAGAGCCGCGGTTCAATTGTGAAGAGCCGTGGTTCGTTCGCTCATTGCTACGAGTCGGTTTAAATGAACGGGCCGTGAGCGCTCGCCCATCACTATTTGTCTTAGAGGTAAGTTATTTCGTTTATTTTGCGCGTTCTCAGCTTAAAAAGTCGGTGGTGCCTTGAATTCTTATTTATTACAGAAAATTGGGAAACGAAATTGGGTTTCTTCGAAAAGTAGATTAAATGAACAATTTAACGGCCGGCGAACGACCAAAATTAGGTTAAAGTCGGGTATAAATAAATGATATAAAAAAAAAAACAATTTAACGGGAAAGAGATAGTTTGCATGCTAACGTTCAGTCTGGTGTATTTTTCGTAAAATTGTAGATCCGCATTTTTTTTTTGAATATATTTTTCCTTGAGCCCATTTTAAAAAAAACAGAGTCAACGTAAACTATGCAACATCTCCATATTCTTCGTGGTTTATGAACGATCTCTTATCGCCGATTAGCGAATACAAAATGTTACCATTTTTGTGAATCGAAATTCTCGGTTGATTTTTCATTAGGGCGTATAAGCAACTGACAGTTTCTCTTTAATCACTCTCTTTCGATTATTGTGATGTGATTAAAAAGATTTTCTTTGATTTCAATACTCTGTTTGAAAGTTTCGGGTATCATTTTATGCAAAGAGATTAGTGATAAAACGTGGAAACTGCTTGATAATTAAGTAAGAGAAGAGAAAGTAAATAAAGAGAAACTGTCACTTGTTTATACGCCCTAATGAAAAATCAATCGAGAATTATTGAAGCAGTTTTTTACGCAGCCGCTGAAAGGTCGGTTGAAAATTAGGGAAACCGGAGAAGAAAAAACAACAAACTTACTGGACAAACACCTTGCATAATAACCTGTTTATAAAAAAAAACTCGTCCAACCTGCCCTTTTAGTCAATCAGCCCCGGCCTTTCCAACTTCTATTTTATACTCGTTGGACAGTAGAAAATTTTGTAAAAAATACAGGGTGATTTTTTAAGAGCTTGAGAACTTTTTTAAACAATAAAACGCATAAAATTTGCAAAATCTCATCGGTTCTTTATTTTAAACGTTAGATTGGTACATGACATTTACTTTTTGAAGATAATTTCATTTAAATGTTGACCGCGGCTGCGTCTTAGGTGGTCCATTCGGAAAGTCCAATTTTGGGCAACTTTTTCGAGCATTTCGGCCGGAATAGCCCGAATTTCTTCGGAAATGTTGTCTTCCAAAGCTGGAATAGTTACTGGCTTATTTCTGTAGACTTTAGACTTGACGTAGCCCCACAAAAAATAGTCTAAAGGCGTCAAATCGCATGATCTTGGTGGCCAACTTACCGGTCCATTTCTTGAGATGAATTGTTCTCCGAAGTTTTCCCTCAAAATGGCCATAGAATCGCGAGCTGTGTGGCATGTAGCGCCATCTTGTTGAAACCACATGTCAACCAAGTTCAGTTCTTCCATTTTTGGCAACAAAAAGTTTGTTAGCATCGAACGATAGCGATCGCCATTCACTGTAACGTTGCGTCCAACAGCATCTTTGAAAAAATACGGTCCAATGATTCCACCAGCGTACAAACCACACCAAACAGTGCATTTTTCGGGATGCATGGGCAGTTCTTGAACGGCTTCTGGTTGCTCTTCACTCCAAATGCGGCAATTTTGCTTATTTACGTAGCCATTCAACCAGAAATGAGCCTCATCGCTGAACAAAATTTGTCGATAAAAAAGCGGATTTTCTGCCAACTTGTCTAGGGCCCATTCACTGATTTGCAAGCGTTGCTCGTTAGTAAGTCTATTCATGATGAAATGTCAGAGCATACTGAGCAAATAATAATGCATGAAAATCATAACCTCAAAAAATCTGAGCAAATACTAATGCATGAAAATCCTAACCTCAAAAAAATCAAAAAAAGGTTAACTCTTGATATATTTCGTTTATTCTAGCCTGCGCAGATGATTGAGCAGAAAGTAATGCAAGTGCATCATTCCGGTTGGTTCAGGTCCAGTATCAAGAACTCAGTTCAGTATTGAATCAATTGTGGGACGTTCGCAGAGCCAGTTTTCCCTCTGAAGAAGATCGATTGCGTCATCCTGCTGCTGGTCGTTTGCATTGGAGCAAAATATAACGAAAAGTGGATAGCGAAGGAGAACATTATGCAAAATCAGCCTTTCTAATGGCCAGAGCTGCTAAATGTCACTTTGCACGACGAAGATTGGAAAGTTTATGTCACTGGACTGCTGCCAATCAGACTCTACCATTCATCATATATTGAGTGTCTGAGAGCCAATCTGTCATAACTTAAATTCTCTTGATATTACACTCACCAGGACGCTCATTGATTGCCGATGCGATTGATATTATCTTCATTTTTCCTGTCGCTGCTTGATTACGATGTGACTAAATATTAATCAACTAAACATTGACTTAAATTAATTTACACCAATAAACTCCGAAGTCCGAAGACTTTTTTCAAAGAACAATTAACTTTATCGATTTATGTTTATGTTAGTACTCTCATGGATTTGTTTACTTCAACAGGGAATAGGAGAATGAGAGAGAAAACAAAAAAGTCGTCTGTCTCTAACTGAATATACACTTCTACTTGGTCATAGCACTATCGAGTATCTTATTTGACAGACACTTTGACCGACGACACGACCTGCCACTCGTCTATTAAAACTGTATCGCAAATTTAACTACCCCTCAGTAACTAATAATGTCAAAATTAAATCGCTTGAAAAAATATTGAAACTGGCAACAAGAGCCAAAAATTGTTTATTTCGAATAACAGAACCATAGTTACCAATGTTGTTCTGTTGAAAAAAAAAATAATCCTAGCCGAAAAAATGACTATCAGTTCTAGGTAAGGCATTCATAAAATATGCATTACGAGAGCTTTCTAGAATAGTTGTTTATTTTCAGGTTACCCGTTCGAAAGCCGAACAACAAGTATAATACAAAAATTGTGCTGCAAACTTATTGAAACTTTTGAAAAATTTAAACTGATATTATCCCAGAATACCTGTCCAGCTACTTGGTTTATGTAAATGAAAACATTTTATCTCATTTATTCAATAATACGTTTATAATAAACAAATGAAGTGTCCGTACTCGACTCGTCTCCACATTTTATTTCATACATACATAAATAATTGCTTTAAAATTTTCAATGCATTAGTTTTAAATATAAAATGAAAATTGGAGCTATGTATTTTCTTGTAATGCATAGACCACATTTTGCTCACAAATGTAGCATCGATGTTTTTACTTTGGATGTCTACGAGCGATCGCTGTTTTGTCATTTTGATAATTTCTTTCACTGAAATATGCAAATCCAAAAAGTAATAATCGACATCAAAATTCTGTAAGCTGCAATTTTATTTTTACTCTCATTTGTTTCGCGTTATTTCTTTGTGTGGTAGAAAATATTTGTCGCCGATAATTCAATCTTTAGTATAAATGTACCGCTACAATTCTGGCAGCGAAACTCTAAAAGTTATGTCTGTGACATTACTCACTCGCCTTTTTTCGAGAAGGAACCCATTTCTTATAGGGGAAGGTGTTCGGTTGCCGGCACCCCACCGTAACTTTGACCAGAAAGCAGATAGCGTCAATCCGACAAATGTCATGTGTGTGTAATAGCAGCACGTTATTTTTGTGCCGAATTGCGAAGCAAACATTCACTTGTTCTTTTTGCTGCGTTCAAAATAACTTTTAATTACGTGAATATCAACACAAAAGTTTTTTCTGGGTTTTTTTTAGAGTATCATGAATTGAAGAGCATCAATCGGAAAGGTGTGTGGATTGAGTATTTATGAGGTGAAATAGATCTATTTCGTGATTTAATACCAGATGCTATCAAAATTTTCGCAACCAAAGATTTTTTATCATTTTCAAAATGTCTACCAATTTCGGTTACCGCCACCCCATTTTTTTTTCGGCAAATCGTGAAAAATTGTCAGTGATATTCAGGCTGCTGTCGAGGTAAACATCTAGCTGCTCATACAGCAGATGCTCCGGCTAAGAAAAAACGTTGAAGACCGGCCAAATTAATACCAAAGGCGTCACCATCCAAATATTCGACCAAGAGAGCCAAGGCAAAGTCACAATCCAAAAAAAAAAATCAAAAAATGTTTTTTCCTTGAAGAGCTGCAGTCTTTACTTATATTTTTCCATTTTTAGCGGATTTTCTTGGGGTGCCGGTAACCGAACACCTTTTTTAAAATGGCCAAAATTTATCGCTTTACGCTTTTTTTCAATCAATTGAATCAACTTAGTTTCTTAATCAGTTGTTAGCCAGGGACTTTAGCTTTCCATTGATGTATAGATGTCCGCATAATGTGCACTAAGTTAGAAGTTATGAGCTAAAAAGAAAAGGGTGCCGGTAACCGAACACTCTCCCTTACTTTGATTCAGATTCATTTTGATTTTTCTTTCTATCCAAGTAGGCAACGTAGAAGTGTGGGTTCACGTCACCAGCAAAAGTGACGAAGTTTTTACTGTTTAAGTTGGCAACGCCATTAGTTGGAAGCATGAATGACTGCACTTTGAAGGTAAACAGTGGTGTTTTTGAATTTAGCGTTTGGTTTACTAGCATCTATAACCTATGGATAACCGTAATTTGCTACAGTAAAACACCTTTTCAACTTACGGTAATTCCAGATCGTTCCTCATTATCATGTAAAAGAAGTAGAATTTACTACCTGTACTACCAGCCTGACGTCACCAGAAGACGCTTGTTGCGTTTCGTTTCAAGTTGATTGCGCGGCTGGACAGGCGGATCACGGTTCTGAATTGGCACATCGTACCGTATGTATTTGCAACACTACATTCACCCGGTAAGCTCCTTGAATTCACATCCTGGCGTGTCCGCATTTGTAAACATCGCACGCCAGGCTGCCAGTGTTACTACCTTCGGACACGCCAATATTCGACCCACTGGATTGCGCCCGAAAGATACCGCCCCCTTCCGACATAATAGGGTTCACGAGCGGAAGTTATCAAGGATGTACACTTTCCCCTGTTTGAGGAAAGACGTGAGCTCGGAACGAAGGATAGTAAATACCCGTTCCTGTTGGTCATAACCCAAAACAGTCGTATTCACACACTCTCACGAACCGTGCGTGAAGTGAGGACACGATTGCATACAATCAGGCGAATGACCCGTTTCATGTTTCACTGTATCGGCACAGGTGTACACCGGCAACTGACCTTTCCTTGAAAACGAACTGTTTTGGTTTATCACCTTGTATCAATCAACATTCGAACAACAACAGCTTGGAAATCCTTCAACTCGAGCAATTTATGCCTATACGAGAGCAAAAAAAATAACGTCGAAATGGATAGTAGGCCATGATAAAAATATTCACACCCCAAACACCCAGCCTCCTACTTGTTCCGTAGTCAAGGCCATCAATCCGTTAGAGGGTGAAATACCTGAAATAGCAGACCAAAAAAAAATCGCACGAAACAGGAAGTTGGCCTTGAAGTGTTTTTCGTATTCTTTATTTCGATGTTACGGTGCCTGTGCTACTTGTTGCAAAGATAGCGGGAAATACTTTCACTTCCTGCTTCGTCCACCTCGTATCGAATGTCGGAGGGGATGTTTTCCTGGAGGCGCATGGTCAGCTCCATTTTAATTACTTCAATTAGAATGTGTGCGCTGGTATGGTTTTCGGTTCGTCGATCGTCCGAGGGGGGACGTTGTTTCTTTTTTTCATCAGCTTCTGTGTCGGAGCGGACCTTTTTTTTCTGGTGGCTCGATTTGAAGGAGATTAGGAGGAGATTACTCTCTTCGGTAGTCCTTGTCGCCTGGTAGAACAAGTGCCTAATGAGTAGCCACTCGACGACGTCAGCGTTTCGGTCGGTGCAGAGTCGTAATTAGCCATGCAAATTTTATGCATGACACAATTTCTTCTGGCAGATACCACGGTAAAGAAAAACAAAAGCTGTACAGTAGGAAATCACCGGAGTAGCGGACAAATGACCACCAGTCAAAGACGATATCTCTTCGAGAACTTCATTCCTAGTATCAAACTACACTTAATGAGTCCTAATTGGTGACGTTTTATGGTTAGTTAGTATTGCTTTTTTTCCCGTTCACTTCCATCGCAATAGCCTTGGAAGAAACCGGATAAGATGAACGGCGATGAAAAAAAAAGCCCATAAAACTCTTGCACTGCATAGCCTACTGCTGTTCATGGGGAAAAAATAACCACTAATTACTTGACCGATTGGACAAGAAAGCATCTTCGGTGAAGAGGAGGCTTGCTGCGAGTCGTGTCATTAACTGATGAGTGAAAAGAAAAACTGAAGATGGAAGATCGCCGCTGTTTCGGTAGCAAAGTTATTTTGGAAGATTTTTTTTTTTTTTTTTCAATAGTATAATATATATTTTCAGGCACACTGCTTAAGCTCTAAGATGCCAAGGGTATTTCCTAATCTTAATTAACGACTAACTTAAAACTAGAATAGTATCATTAGATTATGTCGTCTAGAATTTTTGAAAAAAGCTTTTAGCTGGTATTCGGCAGGTGTCGGTGAATTGAATATTGCATGAATTCCAAATGGTGCTATATATGGCCGCTTCCTTTCGGTTCGTGTGGGTCCGCGGGAAACACCCCCAGGCTACGAAGGCCCGGCGGGTGGCCCGCATGCTGGTCATCGTCTGGAGCGTAGGACCGTAGGCGGTGATGGTGATGTTACGAAGAGATGAGAAAATAAAAAAAGTAAATATTGTGAAAACCGAGGTAAATAGGGGGTATGGAAACAAAATGTTTGAAAACTACACAGATCTAATTAGTTGCCATCGAGATGGTGAAGAGACATGGAAGGGGGGAACGAAAAGTTAGTGACAAAAAAAGATCTTGTTAGTTCCAATGAAGATGGTGGACAGGGACGGTGATCGAGAGAATCGAGCGGATGTTAGTGTCGAACCTGTAGGTGGAGATTATACTTTCTGAGCGAGGTATAACAGATTACACTTGGATATTAATGTGTTTGAGGTACTGGTATATAAGAAGCATATAAGAGATATCCCGACTAGCCAACACATCTCGGACCGGAACTTCAGGTGGTCTACCTCGGGCCCTTAGGGAGTCCTTTAATAAAGACCTGGCGTCACGATACTCCGTACACGTCCATACGACATGCTCGATGTCCTGATAACCGTCACCACAAGCGCAGAGACCGCTCTCCACGATTCCAATACGCCGGAGATGTGCGTTGAAGGTGTAATGGTTTGACATGAGCCGAGACATCACACGAATGAAGTCACGACTCACGTTCATCCCCCTGAACCAAGGTTTCGTCGATACCCTAGGGATAATGGAATGCAGCCATCGTCCCAGTTCGCCATTGCTCCATGAAGTTTGCCAACTTTCGAGAGTTTTCTGACGAGAGATACTGAAAAATTCATTGAAGCAGATTGGTCTTTCATAAATATCACCTTCTAATGCGCCCACCTTAGCCAATGAGTCTGCCTTTTCATTGCCTGGAATGGAACAATGCGAAGGGACCCAGACTAACGATATTAAATAAGACCGTTCAGATAAAGTTCTCAAATGTTCCCGTATTTTCCCCAGGAAATATGGGGGATACTTTCCTGGCTTCATTGCCCGGAGAGCTTCTGTTGAGCTTAGACTGTCCGTGACTATGAAGTAATGGTCTTTGGGCAAGGTTTCAATGATCTCAAGGGTGTACTGAATAGCAGCTAATTCTGCGACGTAGACTGAAGCCGGATCACTGAGTTTGTACGAAGCGGTGATGTTCTGATTGAAGATTCCGAAGCCTGTGGACCTGTTGATGTTTGATCCGTCAGTGTAAAACATCTTTTCACAGTTGACTGTTCTAAATTTATTATAAAAAATATTTGGGGCCACTTGAGGGCGCACGTGATCCGGAATTCCACGAATTTCTTCTCTCATGGATGTGTCGAAAAACACAGTAGAATTAGTAGTATCCAAGAAATGAGCACGGTTGGAAACAAACGAAGAAGGATTAATATTCTGAGCCATGTAATCAAAATACAAGGACATAAAACGGGTCTGAGAATTGAGTTCGACAAGCCTTTCGAAGTTTTCAATCACCATCGGATTCAAGATATCGCATCGGATAAGCAATCGGTATGAGAGATCCCAGAATCGATTTTTCAACGGTAAGACGCCCGCGAGCACTTCGAGACTCATCATATGAGTCGATTGCATGCAACCTAGGGCAATACGCAAACAACGATACTGAATTCTTTCCAGTTTAATGAAATGGGTGTTCGCGGCGGATCGGAAGCAGAAGCATCCATATTCCATTACGGACAATATCGTTGTTTGGTAAAGCCTGATCAAGTCTCCTGGGTGGGCACCCCACCAAGTTCCGGTTATTGTGCGAAGAAAATTGATTCTCTGCTGGCATTTTTGTTTCAGATACCTAATGTGACATCCCCAGGTGCCTTTGGAGTCGAACCAGACCCCGAGATATTTGAATGTGAAGACCTGAGCTATGGTTCCACCCCCTAGTTGAAGCTGTAATTGTGCTGGTTCTCGCTTTCTTGAAAATACGACCAGCTCAGTTTTCTCCGTAGAGAACTCGATACCCATTTGAAGAGCCCATGTCAACAAGTTGTCGAGGGTATCTTGTAATGGTCCTTGGAGATCGGCCGCTTTGGGTCCTATAATGGACACAACGCTGTCGTCGGCAAGTTGTCTTAGCGTGCAAGATGTGTTGATACATTCATCAATGTTGTTTACGTAAAAGTTGTATAAAAGGGGGCTTAAGCATGAGCCCTGAGGAAGACCCATGTAACTGAATCGTATTGTCGACAAATCACCATGTGCAAAATACATGTGTTTCTCGGACAATAGATTATGTAAAAAGGTGTTCAAAACCGGCGAAAGACCATGCTGGTGCAGCTTCTTAGATAGGATATTTATAGAAACTGAATCAAAAGCCCCCTTGATATCTAGAAATACTGATGCCATTTGTTCTTTACGAGCAAATGCCATTTGAATTTCGGTTGAGAGCAACGCAAGACAATCGTTCGTTCCTTTGCCCCTGCGGAAGCCGAATTGTGTATCTGAAAGTAAGCCATTAGTCTCGACCCAATTGTCTAGACGAAACAGAATCATTTTTTCGAACAATTTCCGGATACAGGAAAGCATAGCAATCGGCCGATACGAATTGTGATCGGAGGCTGGTTTCCCTGGTTTTTGAATGGCAATAACTCTTACTTGTCTCCAGTCATGTGGGACAATATTATCCTCAAGAAGCCTATTGAATAAATTCAATAAGCGCCTTTTGGCAGAGTCAGGCAAATTTTTCAACAAGTTGAATTTGATTTTGTCTAACCCCGGAGATTTATTGTTACACGATAAAAGCGCAAGTGAGAACTCGACCATCGAAAAAGGTGTTTCGTTTCTGTTTGATGAAGCGACGCGCATGATTGCCTGTTCCGGAACAGAGTCAGGACATACTTTTTTAGCGAAATCGAATATCCAGCGGTTAGAATATTCCTCGCTTTCGTTTGTGGTGTTTTTGTTGCGCATTCGTCGGGCTGTATTCCAAAGAGTGCTCATTGATGTTTCTCTCGATAATCCGTCTACGAATCGACGCCAATAACCGCTTTTCTTCGCTTTAATCAAGCTTTTCATTTTAGCGTCTAATGCCGCGTAGTTTCTAAAATTATCAGGTGTTCCGTTTTTCCTAAACTCGACAAATGATAAAGTTCTCTCCGCGTTTAATTCTGAGCACTCTTTGTCCCACCACGGGTTGGGGGGACGGATGTTAGTTTTCGCGCCGGGTACACGTTTCGTCTGAGCTTGAGTCGCGGTGTCGAGAATCAAGCCAGCCAAAAACGTGTACTCTTCCTCCGGAGGAAGTTCTTGTGTTGTTTCTAGATTCTCAGATATCAAATTTGCGTAGCATTTCCAATCAATGTTTCGTGTGAGGTCATACAAAACATTGATTGTTTCCGATGGTCTTAATCCGCTGGCGATTGAAATTACGATAGGCAGATGATCGCTACCGTGGGGATCAGGGATTACCTTCCACGTGCAATCCAACCGTAGCGATGTCGAGCAGAGGGATAAGTCCAACGCACTTGGTCTTGCTGGTGGTGCGGGAATTCGTGTCATTTCTCCCGTATTCAAGATTGTCATATTGAAGTTGTCGCAAATATCATGGATCATAGCTGATCTGTTATCATCATGAAGACAACCCCATCCCGCACCGTGAGAGTTAAAGTCTCCTAAAACTAACGTCGGTGCGGGAAGAAGTTGCATGATACTGCTGAGCCAGTGGTACCCAACTGAGGCTCTAGGGGGAATATAGATGGAAGCAATACAAATGTCCTTGCCTTTAATTGTGACATGACATGCGACAACTTCAATACCTGATATCGAGGGGAGGTTAATTCGAAAGAAGGAATAGCACTTTTTGATCCCCAAAAGTACTCCTCCGTAAGGATTATCTCGATCCAGGCGAATAATGTTAAAATCGTGGAAGTTTAGTGATACATCAGAAGTTAACCAAGTTTCGCACAATGCAAATGCGTCACATTTCAGATTATTTACTAAGTATTTGAAAGGATCTATTTTCGGGATGATACTTCTACAGTTCCACTGTAAAACAGTGATCGAATCCTTGACCTCGTTCGAAAAATTAGCCATCGAAGGAAACGATTGCTGCGAGGAGGGGCCATTTTGCAGTCAGCTGCATCAAAAACATTTTAACTTTTGGCAGGAAAGTCATCAAAATACCTTTTAGGGGGTCAGAAATGTTGAAGACGGAAAATATAAAGTCCACAATGTCACTGAATTTTACAAGTCCAGCACTTGATGTGTTTTCTGGTTCCTTGGGGACTTTCGGGGTTTTGGGTGTCCCCGGAAGTGTTGGATATTCTTTCTCCGATTTCAAGTCTCCGGAACTAGGAGCTTTTGGCTTCTTCTTTTCGTTTTTTTTACCAACACTTCCTTCTGCTGTTACTTTTGGAGGGCCTTCAAGAGATATCTTCGAACCCTTTCTAGGGAGTTTAGGAGATGATATATTTTTCCTCTTCCTAAAACTACGAGGGACAGTTAACCTTTTTTTTTTTTTTTTTTGGAAGATTACCTTTAAACAAATAGTGAAATGATAGGTTTCGGACTATTTACAACTATAAACATGTTTAGCAGTTTCTGATGAAATTTTTATGTAAGGTAGATTTCGAAATAAATTTAATTTTCAGTCTGCTCATTTTTCTAGTTTATATCACCATCACTAACTATCAGAAATAGTCACAGCTGCAAAAAAATGTACAATCATAGAACTACAAAAAATCGCCATCAACGCCAAATAATTGGAGACTTCACGTTCTTCTCACGTTGGCTCCGCTTTTCTTGGTAACAGTATATGGTAAGCAGATAATTGAAAAAAAAACACTATCAAGCAGAGTTAATAAAAGTCGTTTTCATTGACTAAACATACAAAAATGACGAGAAATACATGTCTCTCTCAGCTCCGCTTGCAAATTATGAGAACGAGATCCATGTCCAGTCAACGACTTAAGCGGAACAGTAGTTTCGAAATTGTGTCAATTTCTTTCGTTTACCTTTTCGGTCATTTTCGGTTCTCAGTGAAAATTGTATACTGTGCAGTGGTTGACGGTTCATTGCATAGGGCACTGGTCTTACAAACCAGTTGTCGTACGTTCGAGCCCAGACCTGGGAGGATTCGTAGTGTCAGTAGAATCGTAGCACCAGCCATGCAATGGTTCTGTACACTCTGAATTGGCTGCGAAGTCTGTTGAAACAGAAGGTCAAATTCCACTACAGGAATGTAATACCAAGGCTTTGCTTTGCTTTGCAGTGTCGATATTCAACAGGAAGATTCGAGAATAGATAATGACAGAAAACGATTCACAATGATCTTTACCTGTTGGTGCTTGAAGCTATAATAGTTTTGGTCTCCAAAGGCGTTAATTATTTCGATTTATCATATTCTAGACACTCTTTATAGCCAAACTTTATAGCAATACTTAACCAGATTTTTATTATGGCGATGAAAGAATGCGAATTGATATTTGACTGCTTCCTCCTATCTTGGTTTCGTCTTGTCGTAGGGTAACTAGTCACGTGTTGTCATTGAAACTCTCTTTTGTTGCAGTGAGAGACGAAAATGCTTCGTCTCTCTTTGTTTGTTTTGGATGCGATGTAAATGAGACAGTAAAAGTATCAGGCTGTTGGTTTGAATTATTTCACTGAGAATGTGTGACAATTTTAAGCGTTGCTGCACTGAGGCATGTTCATTAAACAGATTTGCACTATGTGCAGTTCGCCAGTGTCAGCTTGATTTAGTACACAACACCCTTTTGGTTCCACCGAAAGGTCATGCACAACATGACCTTCGAATTCGACTTTGATGTTGAGGTCGATGGTAACAACTGACCGGAAATAGCGTAGTGTTATTTTCTTAGAATATCCATTTTTCATTCCCAGTAACAATTCGATGTAAAAACCCTTGCTTTGTGGTTTTTGAGTTCATAAGGCTGAGTAATGCCTCCAACTGTTTGTCTTCGATTTTTTTGGTTGTCCAGAACAAGGCCTGTCTTCGACACTGAAATTTCCATTCCTGAAACGTCGAAACCATTGCCTGCTTGATTTATCGGTTGAAAAATTATCACCTTAAACATCCACAAGCATTTGAGGCGCTCCAGTTGCACATTTCTTCCAATTAAAACAGAAAACTACAATCTCCCACAAATACTGCTTAGTTATCACAAAATTGCTCATAAATAACACAGTGAAAAACTCGAACTGAATACTAATAACAAGTGTCTAACCTCTTGAAAATATCAGCATCAGCTGTTGTGGTTCAATATTCATAACAGCCAGAGCCATCTTTTGAAAACGGACCGAACTAATTTGTACTCCCAATAAAAATTTGCAATAACCTTGATTGTGGAAGCTCTCATTTTGGATTTAATAGTGATTTGAAGCATCAATGTTTGGAACCCACTCGTAGAAACTGTTTCAAAATACCCATAATTTAATTTGTTTTGAAATTTTAAATTTTGGTAATTCTGTTGTTGGTGTTCGTTTGTCGAGTTCTGTAGATAGCTACAATTTCTACCGTAAACCCTAATAGTTGCCGAGTACGGTAAAGAATACCGAAGATATAGTTAAATCAACTTTTAATCGCTGAACTTCGGTAAATTGCTTTCTAACGTGATTCACGGCGTTGATTTAAAAACGTCATTTACGAGTGAGCTATTGTAGTAATTGTTTGAAGGTTTAAAGTTTTATAAGTAATACAGCATCAATCAACTTTAGGAAAGAGGTGAACGCTTTATTAGAATTATTAGTTAGTTCTAATGCATAATTAATATTAACAGGTTTCTTCTTAGAAAATAATTTGCTAAGAATATCACCGAGATTCGTGCTAAAGAAACTTCTCAGCAATCGCGTAAACAAATTCTCAAAAATTCAAAAAACCATTCCATTGTTGATTAAAAATAAATACTATATTTACCGTTCTAACCGCGTTAATTTATATCATTGAGTTTACCGAAGAGTTCGGTAGTGCTTTGCAGGTCATCAAAATATGCATTACCGAAAGCCTGTAGTCAGTTCAATTACCGAACGTTCAGCTGTTGAAAATTCAGTAGAAAATTACCGAATCCTGCGAAATTTTGAAACATTATCGATTAACCGGAGCCAAATATAACGTTATCGCTATATTTAATAAAATCAATTTTCGGAACATTCACATTACATCTATGTTTATGGTAAAGTTTAGTTACCATATGGTAAATTTTAAAAATTTCAACCTAGTTGACTATCACAAACATCAGTAGATTCAATCTAATTTCTTAAAAGTACTTATTATAAATAACTAATTCTTTAGCTACGCTCGTTTGAGTTAAATGTTTTCGAACCTGCGTTTAAAATTACGGTAATTTTGGGTCTACTTTGTTTGTACAGGTTTGTCTGCAATCCCATCGTTCACCGCGGTAAACCAAAATAATAGCGAGCTGAAGTTCAGTGAACACCCAAACGAACACGGTGTGCAGCAAAAAGAGAACATACTTGACATACTACTGTGGGCAAAAAGTAGTAAGACTGACTGTCAGTGACATCTGTGTCAAGTGTCATGTCAAAATATTCATTAGTTTTTAGTATACTTTTGTCTTACTGAATCGGCGATTTTTACAATGAGTGAATTTATTCAACAAAGAAGTTCCTTTGAATTTTGTGTACGGTAACAAATTGATAATTGTATGTCTCTAGCAAGCGTTTTTGGTTAGCACAAGTTGTTCAAAGAGGGTCGAGAACGCGTTGACGACGAACCACGTTCAGGACGGCAATGTTGAAAATTTTCTTGGATTATCGAGGTGCACTCCGAACTCCTTCTGACCAACTAAACTATCAACAAGGAATAAAAAATAAAAAATTACCGAACCCTGCGAAATTTTCTTAGTGTGTAGATTGACATTTTCCTCGAAAACTCCAGCTGTGCAATCTGTCGATCTGACATCGCTGATCGAGACCGCACTTGAGCTTATGCCCCGTTTACACTTCTGCTGGCTGCCAGCATGCTGGTGTCAGTGTACTGCCCTCTGAGGAAAAAAACGTTCAACGATGGTCCTTCGTTGGTCTAATACTTTGGATCATTGGACCACAGTTGAACGTTTTTTCCTAAGAGGGCAGTACAATGACGCCAGCATGCTGGCAGCCAGCAGAAGTGTAAACGGGGCATTACCGCAGAAACGTCAGGTGCTCACTTTTCGAGCAGTTTTTCTATACTCGATTCGTTCGATCAACCACAATTGCGATCGAAAGCAATCGCCATTGCGTATTTTTCCCCTCCTAGTCCAGCCGCAGTGTTCAGCTGCTTTAGATTTAGCTGTTAAATTTTGTTTGCTGGACTTAGTTTTTTTTTGCAATGGAACGGTCTCGGTGTTGATCGTTTCTGTGTCGTTAAGTACCGATCGTCAACTGCAGCTTTCGTTGGTCGATCGAAAGATCGGTATTTCCGCCCGTTCCGCTTGCTGTGCATGACTAGTTTAGTGTATTACAAGCATGTTCGAACAGTGACTTTGAAAGCATAAATTGGTTTTACTTAGCTAACTTTAAATTTGCTAGTAAACGACAATAACATATTTTAAGAGGTAGTCGAATGAAACCACGTGTCGAAGTAGCAGCCTAACCTCACTTTGTTTTGTTGCAGCAAAAACAACCGCTATTGTCGGGAAACGATCATGTTACGATCGAGTAGTGTGATCGTACGATTGATCACGGTCGGTGGATTGATTTGTTTTGCGTTGATGATCGTCGAAGCGGCTCGCAAGGGGTCTTCTTCCAAGGTCACTACCGCCTCCTGCACTAAGGAGGAGTTTCAGTGCGATAGCGGAACGTGCATTCCGAAGGCGAGTCGCTGCAACGGCAATAAGGATTGTACCGATGGCAGCGACGAGCGTGGCTGTGGTGAGTAGCTAAACCATCGAATAAAACCACGGTTCCTTCGATTTCCATTGATTCGCAGATTATTTCCTGTGTCGTGAGCCGATGTGGTACCGGTGTAAGCACGATAATAGCTGCATAAGTGCGTCGTTCCTGTGCGACAAACATGACGATTGTCCGCTAGGAGATGACGAAGAAAACTGCGAAGGTTTTGAAGTACCGCACGTTCCGGTCCCGTGCAGTAAGTTTGAGTTTACCTGTACGGATAAGATGTGTATTCCGGTGGATCTGGTGTGTGACGGTGTGGAGCATTGTTTGGACGGATCGGACGAAACAATCGGCTGCATGGATATCGAGAGTAAGTGCAAAGGATTTCTGTGCAAAAACAAGCACTGCATCAAAAGCCATGATTGGGTTTGCGACGGAATTGACGACTGTGGGGATGGCTCGGACGAGGAGAATTGCTACGCTGCATGTG
Organism: Malaya genurostris; assembly: GCF_030247185.1. Classification (NCBI taxonomy): domain Eukaryota; kingdom Metazoa; phylum Arthropoda; class Insecta; order Diptera; family Culicidae; genus Malaya; species Malaya genurostris. Next base: position 164,107,634 of record NC_080570.1, on the reverse strand, counting down.
ATTTGGAGCATGGGAAGTACGAGTGTTCGGATAATCGCACCTGTATCGATCTGAAGAAAGTTTGCGACGGGACGGGTGATTGTGGCGATCGGAGTGATGAGGGTGCGTTGTGCAACTCGAAGGGCTGCGAAGAACTGAAATGTTCGGGAGGTTGTCAGAATACACCGCAGGGAGCGGTTTGTCTGTGTGAAAAAGGCTTCGTTTTTAACAGGCTAACCAAAACTTGCGAAGATATCAACGAATGCGATCGTTATGGGCTGTGCTCGCAGGGCTGTGAAAATACTCCGGGATCTTTTAACTGCACATGTGTGAACAAGTTTAAACTGAGAAAAGATGGGCGGACATGTGAATTGACTGGTAAGTGCTCTATCTAAGTGGTTAGTGTTTGTGTCAGATTCAAACTGTATTTATTCTTTTCAGACGCCACAGAAGCACTGCTACTGTACTCGACGCAAAAATCCATTGGCGGTTTATATCTAACATCCAAACATCAGTATTACGTTGCAAAAGATCTGTCCCAGGTGATCGGCGTTAGTTACGATGGTAGTCACGTGTACTGGACGGATATCTCCTTTAAAACTGAATCAATCGAGCGTGCCGAGGAAGATGGAAGTAAACGAGAACTTCTGCTAACCTCTGGACTCGCATCACCGGAAGATTTGACTTTGGACTGGCTAACCGGCAACATCTACTTCAGCGACAGTGGCCACATGATGATAGCTGTATGCTCGAACAATGGATTCCACTGTAAGATGCTGATTCAGGAAAATCTTCATAAGCCTCGAGGGATTGCACTGCTCCCACAAAAAGGTATCATGTTTTATTCCGATTGGGGCGTCAAAGCGATGATTGAGACTGCCAGCATGGACGGTACGAACAAGCGGACGCTGATCGACAAGGACATTCATTGGCCGAACGGGTTGTGTTTGGACTGGCCGAACGAACGGCTCTACTGGGTTGATGCGAAACTGAAGAAAATCGAAAGCGTTCGGCTGGACGGTAGTCAACGGAAAACAGTAATCGGCGACGTGGTCAAACATCCCTTCTCGATTTCAATCTTCAACGATCGGATCTACTGGTCCGATTGGGATACCAAAAGCATTCAATCGTGCGACAAATTTAACGGAAAGGATCGCAAGATGCTGGTTCACGATCGGCAGATTTTCGGTGAGCTTCTATAATTTTTTTCTCTTTAATCATCCCGTTTTTGAATTTCGTTCAAATCGGATTCTTTCGATTGAATGCAAAATGTTGCATTTTGTATCTCGATCGAGTTCTAGTTTTCCATACAAAAGCATCACTCGATCGAATTACAGTATGCAAATTTTGACATTCGATCATAGTAATCCGATTCGAATAGGCGGCCTATTATTCAATCCAATCAGCGTGGTCACCACGAGATAGCGTTATGGTGATTGTTTTGACATATCCCATGTATTTAGAAAAATTTTTGACGAATTTTTCAATTTACTTGAGTTTGAAAGAATGCAGATGGCAAAACCTTACAAATGTGGGTAAGAAAAACGATTATTCACGTGTTGTCATCAAACATATGATTTCAAATTGTCCTATACTCTTGACAATCTCGGATGAAATTTGAAATTTTCAGTTCACATACAGATTTGATTTAGATGATAAAACATGAGTAAATAGACTAGTCATAAAACTTTTGATCATAATTTATCAATTAATCTCAAAATCCAACCTAAAAAATACAAAGAATATCCCAGATATAAAAACAGTACCCAACCTCACTTTACGATTTCTCCATAAATATCAATCAAACATACCACGGAAAGTTACTGAATCATTATTGATCGATTTTTTACCAAATGTTCACACGTTTTTGTATGTTAGTATTCGATTCATAGGAAAAAAAATAAAAACCCTGCATTTTGTTCGAATCTTCAAGCAAAATCTGAAAATTATCACCATCGCTTAGTTCAAAGCTCGCCACTCGGGCAGCGCAGCGATCGCAAAAGAGTTGGTTGGATTCTTCAATAGGCCCCCTGCTTGATGGGTAAATTGCTCAGACCTACTGATCAGAGTTACCATATTCACAGATTTTTCTGTAAAACCATAGATATTTTTGCCTATTTTGCCACACAGATTCTGTGTCATAGAACACAGATTTTTTCAAAATTCACGGATTTCTACAGATTTTTATGAATATTTCATAAAAATGACAGATTTTCAAAACGTTTTTCACAGATTATGACCGAAAATATACAACACAGATGGTACACAGATTTTTCAAGTTGAAATGGCAACTCTGCTACTGATTCATCCCTCTCAGCAGGCCGTTCTATTTTGTTGGCCCTTGAGCGCTTGTTGAACGACATACTGCACGAAATATTCGTTCAACTTGCTGGAACGGTTGTTGTTTTTTCTCTTGCAAAAATAGTGTGAAAAGTGTGTGTTACATTCATATAGAAAGAAAATTTTAATAAACATCACAGAATTTGAAGCTAATACTCAGTATATTTGATTCAGTTTAATTCAAGAGTCAATATTTTTTTTTATTGGAATTTATCCAACGACATATTTGATTCAAAAACATTCAATGTACTGTAACAAGCATTTGAATCAAATAAATTTTTGATTTGATTCAAATTTGAATTCATATCTCAATATATTTGAATCTAATATGCATTGTCACACTAAATTTGATTCAAAAAGAGTTTTATTTGATTCAAATTATAATTAAGAAAAAGTTGTATTTGATTCGAACAATTGTTTGAAATTGACTTAAAGACTCAATACATTAGAATCGAATGTGTTCTATTTCTCTGCGTGTACATAGTTGAATCAAACATCCCTTTTGAAATAAGTGTATTTATATCATTATGAAGTTAATTTAAAATCTATGTAAAACTCTAAATGCTAACACGGAATAAAACGAATTTATCGTAATAATAATTCCAGAATTTCTCCAACATTTTCGAAAAAAATATTACAATTTCTTGATTTAAGAAATAAATCCACTTATTCAGGTTTATGATGATGATGATTTCCGATTTCAGTGGTATAAATACACTATATCAGGTCGTTTTGTTTTCAGAAAAGTTGAACACCACTTCATCACTTTTGAATGTGAAGACGATAAGTTAAATTCCAGTTCTGCACAGAACTTTGAACGCTTTGTTATAATGATTGTAGTATTGTGTATAGGCGATATTTCATTTCATCAGAAAAAAACAACACTTAAAATATAGAAAAGTTCTCACCTCTAAGTGTGCATCATGTTCATTTAGTTTTGACATTTTAGATTATGCTGCATCAAAGACATCATATTAACAAGATATCCAGCTCTCACATTTCCCGAACAAATTATTGGCAACAACATTTTTTGCGAGCATGGCGCCCTCAAGCGAGTCCGCATCGAATCTTGTACACAGAAGTAGGGGAGAGAAATGTCAAACTCGTGTGCGCCAAAATAGCAGCACTGCGCACCCATATACACTCAGGCAAATTGAGTAGTGAAAATCATAAGGCAAATCTTATGATGCATCAAAAATCACTAAAATCACCATTTCAGAAGATTAATATGAAAAATATACCTCTGCAGTATACATCTCATCTATCACTATTATAGTTTTCATACGAACAACTTATGAATTCCACAGTATATGAGAGAAGTTATGTTTGTCATTGAAATTTCGCACAATGTTCCTAAAAATTTCGTATGAATTTCATAAGGCGTTCTATTGGAATTCCAATTTTCGTGACTTCATAAGGCAATCTTATGATTCGCATATAATATTCTTGTGGCTAAAAACCATACGACATCATTATGAAATTCCATATATTTTTTGCCTGAGTGTAATTGACATGATAAGTTGAATGTGACACCGTGCGATGGCGTTGCTAAACTGAAGATTGATTTCGCTCCAAGCTGACAGGTTCTGGCTGCATGCTAAACGCAAACTATTAAAAAAATATTGAATTAGTAACCTTCTCCGTTGCGAGATGGAGTAACTGTGATGTTTTTTTTCGATTTATATTGGATTCCCTGATACACTTGCTAGTAGTTTTACAACTGTTCTGGCCAAATGCTCTTGAGAGAATGAGTTCCGGTGATTCACAATAACGCATTTCCATCGTTTCAGATGTGCATGTTTATCATTCGAGTTTCCAACCGAAGGGTGAACATGCCTGCCTTGGTCACACCTGCTCACATCTTTGCCTATTGACCCCGAACAACAGCTACAGCTGTGGCTGTCCATACGGAATGGCCTTGAAACCGGACAAACATTCCTGTCAGGAAACGGTCAAGCGACAGTATCTTCTCATGGGCATAGGAAACTATCTAGTTCGCTTGGATATTCCTGCATTTGGTCGACACGAAACCAGTAAAAGTGACGCCTTCCAGTTCACGATCAGCCGAATGGTGTTCAACTCGATCACCGGTGAACTGTTCGTCGCCGACAACACCCAGAAAGCGATCTTCACCGTGGACATCAAAGCGAAAACATCCCGCAAATTGATCAGCACCGGAATCGGAAACATATCGGCACTAGCCTTCGGTATTTGCTTGAGTTTATTTTAGTATTCTTTCACATTTTTTCTTCACCTTTTCACCATAGATTATCTCGGCAACAACCTGTACTGGGCGGACAGCGAGCGTAGCACGATCGAAGTTTTCTCCCTGCAAACCCATCATCGTTCCATAATCCAGCACTATCTCGGTACGGAGTTTCCGGTCGGCTTGGCCATCGTGCCGGAAATCGGTAAAATGTTCATCGCCCTTCGTTCGGCTCCACCGGATCCGCACACCCACATCGACCGGCAGGATATGACCGGACGTGGTCTGCACAATCACATCATCGAAGAGAAACTCAGCGGCAATGGAACGCTCCATTTTGTGGTCGATCGCGATCTACGGTCGATCTACTGGAACGATATGGGACTGAGCCGCATCGAGTTCACCAGTTACGAAGGTGACACGCGCAATCTGTTCCGGGAGTTCCTTCGCATGCCCGTCTCGATCGCAATCGTGGAGGATAATCTGTTTTGGACCTGCTACCGATCCCGGCGACTGTACTGGTCCGACAAGCACAATCTGGGCCTGACGAAGAAAATTAACATTGAAAAGCCACCGTTCGGTATGTTCCCGGATGAAGTTGTACTGCTGGCTAGTCAAACACTGCAACGGTACGATCACCCGTGCCAGAAGCAGAACGGCGGATGTTCGCACATTTGCATTGCCGCCGGGATGTACGCCAGTGCGTGTATTTGTCCAACCGGGATGGTGTTTAATTCGCCGAAGAACACCACCTGCATCGATGCGATCGATTGTGAGTTCCGGTGCACGAGTGGCGAATGTTTGACCATCAGTAAACGGTGCAACGGGAACAAGGACTGTGCGGATGGGTCGGATGAGAAGGGCTGCGATGAACGGGATAGAGCGGCCAGTTTGGAGTGTAGATTTGATCAGTTCATGTGTGCCGATCGGAGTAAGTGTATCGATCAGAAGTTTCGATGTGACAAGCATAACGATTGTCCGGATCGATCGGACGAAAAGAACTGCGAGGGTTACGACGCTGGTAAGGGATGTCATGAGAATCAACATGCCTGTCCGGATGGGCTGTGTATTGATTTGAATGCATTGTGCGATGGATTCCCCGATTGTTCGGACGGATCGGACGAAAAGGATTGTACCAATTTGAACAATGAGAAACACAATGCGACTACCTGTGGACCATTGCAGTTCCGATGCAGTTCTGGGCAGTGTATTCCGAAGTGGTGGGAATGCGATGGCCATCCGGACTGTACCGACGGTTCCGACGAACACGGGAAGTGTTCGACGAAGGCTGAGTGCGCGAAAGGATTCACGAAGTGTGCTCTGGGCCACTGCATTGAGGATCGGTTCGTGTGCGATGGAAACGATGATTGCGGAGATAATTCCGATGAACGGAACTGCACAGTTGAAGCGGAACCGTGCCTTGGCTTCGACGACGAAAAACCTACGAAGTTTCTTTGTTCCCGTTCGGGGAAATGTTTGGATATTGCGGTTCGGTGCAATGGAACTTCGGAGTGCCCGAATGGGGAGGATGAAGCCGATTGTACCAATTGTGGCATACATGAATTCCAGTGCAAGAGTGGAACGTGCATTCGAAAAGAATGGCAGTGCGACAAGGAAGTGGACTGTGATGACGGCAGTGACGAGGTGGACTGCGTGAACGGAACCGTCGGAAGGGACAAACATTTCTACATCGCATGTGGTGAGGGTTCGTTTGAGTGCAGTCCGGGAGTGTGTATTCCTATGAACAAAGTTTGCGACGAAAAGAAGGATTGTACGGATGGAAAGGACGAAGGAAAAGGTTGTGCGGATGCGTGTTTGAGAAATCCTTGCGAACAGAAGTGCATAAAAACACCGAGCGGTCCGGTTTGTGATTGTCGGCTGGGCTTTACCTTGGCGGGAAATAGAAAATCTTGTCTGGATGTTGACGAGTGCAAAGAGGGCAAACCTTGTGCTCAGATTTGTCGGAACACGCGGGGATCGTTCCGTTGTTCTTGTAACCCAGGATTTATGCTTCGTTCCGATAAAATTTCCTGCAAAGCCGTTGGACCAAATCGATACGTACTGTACACTTCGTTCAATCAAATTCGGAAGCTTGAAGTGACACCTCCTTCGATTCGGGTTCTCCTGCAAACCAACGAATCCAGTATTATCGATATGGATGTAGACGTCCGTCGTCAGATGCTCTACTATACCGACGAGTATAACCCAGTAATCTACGAATATGACCTGGCCCGGAATACCACTCTAACGCTGCGTAACGTGGGTCATCCGAATCATCTGGCGGTCGACTGGATCACCGGAAATTTGTACTTCTTCGACCATTCCGAACCATCGATCAAGCTGTGCTCCATTCAACGGCAAACTTGCGCCAGAATCATAACGTTCCCGGCTCAAGTGCTGATCAAGGCACTAACCGTCGATCCCATCAACCATGTTCTGTTCTACGCACAGATGCATTTCTGGATCTTCGAGATACCTCACTCCATCATATATCGGGCCAATCTGGATGGATCTCATCAGCAAATTGTCACCAAGAATGTACCTCACGTAACCGCACTTGAATGTGACACCGAAAACCGGATACTGTACATCGCCGACTTGAACACAAAATCGATTAAAATGGTCGATTACGATGGAAAGAATCTCCGGACGGTGATCGAGAAGCAAACCGTAGCAATCAATCAACCGATCGGATTAACGCTGTATGAAAACCAAGCCTTGGTTCTGAACATGGCATCGTCCACCGTAGGGCAATGCAAACTGTACGGTGATTACGAGTGCAAACTTCTAGAACTGAACGTACACAACTCCAACCAACTGCTGATCGTTCAACAATCGCGCCAACCGATGGTTGAAAATGTCTGTGATGCAAAAAAAATTAACTGTAGTCTTATATGTATATCGTCCGAAAATGGAGGCAAATGCATTTGCCAAAACGGCGAGCAGGTTCGTGAGGGAGAAAAATGTCCCCAAACATCCGACCTGAAGCCACTGATCCATCCACATCATCGAACTCCCATCGAATCTCTGTCGGATCCGGGCGGCGATCAGTCAGCAGGTTCGTCTTTTGCCAAAGTGTTCGTAACACTGATACTGGTAGCGCTACTGGTCGGTTCCGCCGGATATTACTACAAGCGTCGCTACAGCCGGAAGTTCAACGTCGGTATGCACTTTCACAATCCGGAACTGAGTACTCTGGATGCGGCGCAGGTTAAAATGTTCCAGGGTGCTCCACCGAAGCTAAACGAAACGGCAACCCATACGGAGTTGACACTGGAAACGTCACCACCGCGGCTTCACGGAGCGATCGGTGGTTGCGGTGGTACCTTCATCAGCCCAGCTGGAACCGAACCCAGCTTGAACAGCACCGAAATTACGTCCCGTCAGTTCGACGTGACCACCACGGCAATGGAACTGGAGGCCATGTCCGATGCCGACTCGATGAAGGATGCGTACTCCTGCGAAGATGATCCCAAACAGAGATTGATCATGTGATGACCGCCCCCTCGAAGAAAGGTCATTTAGTTTATGTACAAATGGTTTTGTAGTTATTAGTAGATAGTTTTGTAGTGTGTAGTGATGTTTTGTTATTTGATTACGCCAAATAGAATTGTTAATTGTGCAATGTGAAACGGTTCGTTTTATTTTAATGACAGTATTTATTCGTGATCATCATCTCAGATATTTAACTTTTCCAAATCTAGCTATGATATCGAAATAATGCTTGTTCATCAACTGTTTCCTGAATAGTACAAAATGGAAACTTCTACCAATTACTGAGGCTTGTGGACAGGCCTAGCCCAGGAATCCGTTTCGGAAAGAGCCAGTTGACTTCACCAGTTTCGGAAGCAACGGAAAAGGCACTCAAAAAGGTCGGAATGGAGATATTGCTTTCACGAACTTATATTCAAATGAAAGGTATTATTGTTCTGTGAGGCATTTTTTTTATCGAAATCCAACTTTTGGGTCCGTAAATATAGAGTGATAAGAGTAAATTTAGCAGCTAGAAGTTCTATATGGAAGATCAATAATAGAGCAGAAACTGGAACGAACGAATCAGTACTGTCAACTGTTTTTTTTTCCAAAAATCTGTATTTGGCGGAATAATATCAATATGTACAATATCTTTCTCGAAAAATCAAACATCGATTTAGTGCGAAAACTGATTTTGCGACCAAAAAAAAAAAGGGTCACTCGACCTGGTTTACCCCTACGGAATCCAACACAAAAACTGAAAATCGATATTTATCTGTATGAAAATTGAAATATCGGTATTTTGAGAGAGCATATCTGTATTCCTGTATCGAGTCCAAAAATCGGTATAAATACCGAGAAATCGGTATAGTTGGCAGCGCTGGAACGAATCCCCAGCAAGCCGTTCTAGTTTTATTTATTCGACCAGTTTTTCTGTCAAATTTAAAACCATTTTCTGGTCTACGGTGCGGTTCTATTTTTTGTCTAAGACAAGACCTGACAACTGGGGGGCTGCTTTTGTTCCAAAATGGACCAGTTTCCGATTGGCTGATTTTGATGTTGCTACCCGCACATTGTGAAAAGAAAAAACTTTTGTAGGGTACGCGAGCAATGATCATCAAATCAGCAAATCAGCAAATCAGAAAACAAGTTTATTGTATAATTTGACCTCACCAGAAAATTTTCAAGAGAATGTTTCACTTTTTTCAGTCTTATTTGTAATAAATGTTTATAGTGGCAGAACTGTGTAATAAAAATCAGCATCAAGCCGTTTTTCTTTTTAGTGAATTAAAGTGTAACCAAAAAAGATTTGTTAAATTAGTGTAAACTCGAAAGTGAGTTTAGTTTTACAAGTAGAATGAACTGTTGTGTTCCACGCCAATTGATTCGGTTATGCGTTCAACATGAAATATCTTGTGTTTTGTCATCAAAGCTCAATTAATTGTTTTTAAGTGTTAATATATAATAAAAAATGCATTCACCAAAACATTTTTCATGTTTTTTGCAAATTAAAAACCGAGTCTAAAAATTTAAATTAAATAAATATTTTTTTCTCAGCATGAAATTATTAAAAAAAAATCTGTAGATATGGTTACACTGTAGCCGATACGTTGGTATTTATCCCACAGGGCCAAAATGACGAGAAGGATGATTCGGAAGGAAGAATAAGAAGCCAGTTGTCAGGTCTTGTCTTAGTTTTTTGTATATTTCAAACACGAGTAAAACACTGCTGGGGCTGCCAGTTTTTCCTGTTATAAAATCAAGATTTAAATTTTGTAACTGACATAAATTATGCATCTAGAACTAGAACACTACTGAATATGCCCTTAGGCTGTGAACCATTTTGCGGTTAATTTTACTTTTAGTCAAAATCTGACACTCGAGCGGTTAATTTCATGTTGTCAAAAATAACCCTGCTCGAGAGCATGGTTATTTTTGACAAATCGATGGTTATTTTCCGACACTGAAAAAAATCTTGCAATGAAAATTCCAATACTAATTCTTTAGTGGAAATTTAACCCGAATAACTTTCGGTCCGTCAAATTTTGAAATGGGCCGCAGTTTTAGTTAAATTTAACTACTCGGCACAAAATAACCGCTCAAGTGTCAGATTTTAACCAAAATTTAAAATTACCCGCGAAATAGTTCACAGTCTTAAAAACGAATGTTTATATCAGGTTTACTTTTGATTCGAAGTTGAAATTGGAAAATAAGGTTTAGTTATTTATTCATTTAGTTATTTATTTGGCAATATAATTGTTTGTACATGAATTTTAGCATCAATTTCCGTACGCCAGCATAATAAATGAAACTACATGTCTATGAAGGAGTCCGAGAAAGGAGACCATGTCTTGAAAGTTCACTTACAATAATGAATCGTTTCACACGAAACCACTTCCGGTCCTGAAATTGAGCAATTTTAAATCATTTTTGTGCTATGTAAACAACTAGGAGTCCTGAAAAGAACCATTCGGTTTCGGAAGATTGCGTTTATATTCTAGAAATTAGAGTGGCAGTTTAGGACAGTTTTATAAAGTTCTTTACGTTACTTTTGGGGTTCTGAAGAGGACCCTTAGTGGCTTTGGAGTCTTGGAAATGACTATTTGTGTACAGATGGTTACGTTTATATTCCAGGAAGTAGGGCGCCATTATAGGTCGATTGTAAGTTTGAGCCTTGACCTAGAGGAAATCATTACATAAATAAAATCGTAACACAAGTCGTACAAACGTTCATATATATCTCAATATTTGAGTGAATGAAACTATCAAAATCTTGTACTTGATTCATTTCCGGCTCTACGATATTAAACACTTTTCGAACATTTTTCTCGAACGCGAGCTGATTGTTTTGAAAAAAAAAATGCATTTCTCTACATATTCTTGACAGTTTGTAAGTCAGATTATTGATGCATCTTAGGCTGTGAACCATTTCGCGGTTAATTTTAACTTTTTGTTAATGCTGTCAAAAATAACCCTGCTCGAGAGCATGGTTATTTTTGACAGATCGATGGTCATTTTCCGACACTGAAAGAGATCTTGCGAAGAAAATTCAAATATCAATTCTTCAGTCAAAATTATTTCCAGCGCAAAATAAACTCAAATAACTTTCCATCCGTCAAACTTTGAAATGGGCTACAGTTTTAGTTAAATTTAACTACTCGACACAAAATAACCACTCAAGTGTCAGATTTCAACCAAAAGTTAAAAATAACCGCGAAATGGTTCACAGCCTTAGTAGGCTATCGATTCCAAATTTCACGTTTTTTTGATTGGCCAATATATTTCAGTATCTTATGAGCGTCGCATCCTAAAACATCTGAAATAGATAGCTCACCCTTCTGTATGTACTTCGCAATCAATCCGCGTGGGAATCACGGATAAGAAATAGAACCACCTTCAACACCAGGCACACAGAAAAATGAAGATTTTGTCCGTTCTTCTGCGACGAGGAAGCTCTCCCGAAAAGGGGAAAAATAATTACCCAACTTCTGTCCGGCGTGCGAAAAAAAAATCCCCTTCTAGTAATGATAGGAAAAAAACCCGCCCTTATCAAATCGAACGAACGCAGTCTGTCTATCTTTTTCGCACCGTCACACTCATTAAGCTGACCTTTTACCAGGAGAGAAGACCGACCAAGATCTATTTCCATGACCAAGACGCAGGACCAGATCATGGAACGAAAGAAAAAACAAACGGTCAGGAAACAGCTGATGGAGTGTCTTAAAAAAAGAAAGAAAAATCTCCCCATTTCCCCACTCCCTTGCTTAGGTTTTAATTAAAGAAAAACCGACAGTCTCTTTCCACTCCTACCCGTGTAACAATTCTTGCTGCTCTCGCCCCAGGACAAAGATGGTTGATAAAAGCAGCACAGGAATGGTGTTTGCTTTCATTTCCAATCATGCATTGATCAGCTTGGCACCATCATTGACAGCCAGTGTAATTGGAACAGCTGTGTGACTCACGACTAATGTGTTCAGCTTTCGTCCAACTTTCAAGAAAAGTACATAACTTTTCGTCACGTGCGTCACGTCATGACAAGCTACACTAACAGCATTTCTCGTTTCTTTCCTCCCGCGTATCACAGTAGGCTTGTGGTGAAGTGTTGCAATAATTCAAGGGTTCTTCCAATGGCTTAAATTTGATACGTTAGTAGTTCGAACAGCAATTTAATACTCTTCGATTCAGTGCCGCAAAGACTATCAACGATTTGAAAAAGTTTTCTCATTCGTCTCATTGTTATTCTGCCATACTCGAACATTGTACAACAAAAGCGGAGCAAACAAGTTTTTGTGCTAGAAATGAATTATTTTTGATGTGTTTTCCCGGCACAGTGGCTTCGAATTTGATGGTTTGCTTCCGGCCTGTGCGCCACTGTCAGGCTCGTGTCCAGTAATCTTTGCCTCATGGTCAGTGACTTTTGAGCTTACTTCTTGGGTTCGGTAGTTTTTTTTTCGCCCCTTTCCAAGAGCGACCCTGCAGTAAAAAGTTTCCTTACAATTGTTTTTCGACTCATTGTGACTATGGAAATTTGTTTTTACTGCTTTATGGACGGTCATGGTAATTTCGTTCTTGTAGTGAAAGCTCGCCCCCTTCGTATATTTGTGGTATTGGTTTTGGAATTTACTATTGAGTAGTTTTTATTCATATTGGCAAATGGTCATCTGATCATCGTATGTGACGTATGTTTGTTGGTTTGTTAGGTAAAGGTAAAGGAACATCAGCGGAGGTGTTTTGAGTAACGGGGATAGACAGCGTTTAATGGACGACTGGCCGACAACAATCAGAAAAATTGATGTAAATATGCATGGTTTGAAAATATTGTTGTATGAAAATTGCACTTATGCATGAATTCATCCGATTGTCATAATCCATTACCACATTTTGGACTTCGGGTGCGGTTGTTCGAACAGAACCTTTTTTTTTCTCACGAATATATGAAGAAACTCCTGCTACGGAAATTCAACCGGTACATGTCCGAACTGACAGGGGTATGATCTAGTGCTCGAATGACCGACCAGTAATGGTGAATTTTGAAGCAGAATGACGTGAATTTCCACACTCTCTAAGGCACCGAAGACGAAAGCGGCACTGCGGTGAAAGTCTCAGCGGTGAAATTCATAATCCATTTAATACCGCATTGATGGATTTTTCCGTCGTTATTTTACCCTTTTTGGGGATTTGTGGTTCTTGTAAAAGCATCAGTATGCTGATGCATGCGTGTGCTTGTATGGATACCAGACGAGGCCTCTTGCTCAATGTGTTCGGTGTGTGTAGATAAAGCGTGAGAATCGGTCGACGTGTTTTGTTTTTGTTCGAGCTCTGACCCCAGGTGACACTTCAAACTGAATAATACTAATAGCGAAAGTATGCTTTGATTTCACCAGGCAAATTTGAGCGGTGCATACCAGATTTTAGCATGCTGGGATCCATTCTAAAAAAAAAACATAACTCAACCTCAATCTTTATAGCTGACGGGTCTTAAAATAAACCTCAAAACAGTCTTCAACGGCTCAATTTATCATCCCTGAAAATCCACACGAAAATTTACATCATAACACCCGCCTACTAGATTGGCACATTTCGTTCCATTTCGGTCAACACGGCACACTGTGATACGGAGGGTGTTTATATTTATAAACACCTTTTCTGTGATTTGTTTTTCTTTGTTCGTTTCCTAGAAATTTCTCTAGGCTATTACTGGCGGGGAACACAAGTGTTTCCGAGTCCGTTATGCGAAAAAAATCAAATGTGAACAACTTGTCAACGACGACGGTGACAGATGCAAGGGCAACAAAATAAAAAAGATGCCTACATTTTCATTGGTGAGAAATCTTGAGGCTCTTTTTTTTGCAGACATCTCTCCTGGAACAATGTAGGTCAATTGCAGTCATAGCTGTATCGTTTCGTTTTTCCTCTGACCGTTTAATGTTGATTCGCTCGAGACCATGACGTGGTATCCGGAGGCAGATTCTTGCCCGCTTCGGTTCAATACTCTTTTCTTTGAACAGCACTATTTTTTTTTTGAAACGAAGAACAAGAGTTTTTGAGTTTGAAAAGAATATCCTTGCCAAAGTCATCGCTAAAGTAGAAAAGATCAACGACAAGTTCTGACTGTTTGAGTAAATCATCTAAAAATAAAACTTCATTGACGTGTTTTGTTTTGGAAAATGTTTTGAGAATCTTTCCATAGATGAGATAGAATCAGATTAGAGTCAAGCTTGTGAGTTAAATTCGTATACAAACTCATGGACGAAATAAAAATAGTAAAGGATGTAAAGCACCGCACAATCAGTTTGAACTGTTTCATGAATGCTCAAAACTTTAATGCTTAAAACAATTTCTCAAAACCGAAGCGTCACGATACGCCGTGGTTGTCTCATAATTAATGATGTCCCGATTTATCCACCCATCATAGGCGGCCGTGTGCGTGGCTTGCTGTGCTTCCGTATTTCGTCACGTGGCGTGAGCATGACGGGGTTGGCTTCTCATACGAACCGGACGTAATATAAAACTTTAATCACTGTTGGCTGCCACCGAACCGACGAAGACAAATAGTGGGCAATGAAATTAAGGGAAAGGAAAAACGGGAACCGCAAAAAGAGCTTGTTTATAAGCCGCAACAGTCTCTACTAACTGTGTGTAAACTGAAAATCACGTATTATGCCATTTCACGTCACGATCGTTTTCGTCTAACGCCATTCTTGGGGAATGAAAATAATTTGGGGTTATTCGTACTATCCACAGGAAATACAATCTCTGCTTCTCGTAATAGCAAAGGACTCAGATCAGGATTATATAGACAAATCTCCGCGAAGCCATTGCCATAAACGTGAATGTATCCGCAAATTGAGTAAGGCTGTAGCGCTCAGCCTCTTTTTTGTTGTTTCATCCTTTTTCTGGAAGTGAACCCTTTTTCGTATAGCCGAGCACAGAGTGTTAATCGAATCTCATGATCGAAAATTAAGCTCGCGTGTCGTTCCACGTTCATTAATCATTTTCAAGCACGTCGAGCTGTAATCAGGTTTATTTACATTTAATATTAGCAGTTGACTGTCGTAAGCTTTCCGAAACGCATCAGCTGCAGGAAACCACTGCCGAATGATGACTGTTGTGAAAGTTTCGGTTTCCGTTTTCGGTGCTCGTGATTTAGCCCACAATTCATGACTTGCTGTTGTAAGTGGGAATAGAGCGGAGAGGTGATAAGCAGGCGTTGAGAAATTGAAAAGTTATTTTACTTTTGCGACAGGGTAATTTGTTGGTCTTATAAAGTAATCAAAGTTTTTCCAATCAAACAAAATTTATTTTCGTATTTCGCCGTCAGTGTTACAGTATGGGCACAGTGCCACCGAAAATTGAAGTTCGCATGACTAGAAATGAATCGATACCTATCTCATAGCCTACTGGGTGTCAAGCTTGAAACTATAGTGGCTCTGCAATTGAAAGTTGACATTGGGCAACTTGTACATTTTTTCAAAACACCAGGAACTCATGTGATCAAAATTTAGGTCAACTCTTTTTCGGTGGAACAACGAGGGCAGAATGAGTCAAATATTGGACTACCGCTGACTGCTAATCCTTAGTTTGATAACTTTTTTCCTGAGAATAAGCTTCGTTCGCGCGGTATAACTATGTTGGGTTTTTAGTTCGCCCGAGAGTGGATCAGGCATAAAGTTCAGGCGGCGACTTGCAGTAGATGGTGATTTTTTTGATTGGAAAAGTTTATCTTGCCTGTTCCATAAGAGAACTCGTGACGAAAATAACAATCAAATCGAGGCTTGTGAAATTGCTTTAATGTTTCGAATGGTTGTTGCTTTTTGAAATCTATTTAATGCTTTCAAAATTTATCACGTGGAAGAATTATGCGATTGCGATCACGAGTATCTCGTACAAACTTAAACAAAACGAAAATATGATAAGCAGTATATGAATAAATTTTCAGTAGTATCAAACTTCTGGAATCAATGGCTATCAATCGCACTTGCTTGCCTTGGAATTGAAATTTTATTATTATGATCCCTTTGTCAATTTTGAAGTTACGCTCTCGCGCGTTTCCCATAAATTGACTGGTTTCCGCGACTAAGGCTGGGGACCATCTCGCGAATTATTTTAACATTTCGTTAAAATTTGACAGTCGACTAGTTATTTTGTCATTGTCAAAAATGACCCTGCTCGAAACTAAGACAAGACCTGACAACTGGCTTCTTATTCTTCCTTCCGAATCATCCTTCTCGTCATTTTCGCCCTGTGGAATAAATACCAACGTATCGGCTACAGTGTAGCCATATTTACAGATTTTTTTTAATAACTATGCTAGGAAAAAAATATTACATTTAAATTTTTAGACTTTAGGTTTTTGATTTGAAATAAACATAAAACATGTTTTGGTGAATGCATTTCTTTATTATATATTAATGCTTAAAACAATTAATTGAGCTTTGATGACAAAACACGAAATATCTTATGTTGAAAAAAATTGAATCCATTGTTGACGTATTACTGGATCTTTTGCAAACCGGAAAAAATTAGGTTTGGATAAAAATGCTTAATGCGAGCACAGTGTGGAACACAACAGTTGATTCTTCTCGTAAAACTAAACGCACTTTCGAGTTTACACTAATTTAACAAATCTTTTTTGGTTACACTTTAATTCACTAAACATAAAAACGGCTTGATGTCTATTTTAAATACACAGTCTTGCCACTATAAACATTTATTACCAATGAGATTGAAAAAAAGTGAAACATTTTCCGAAAATTCTCATTTTCATTGGTGAGCTTAAATTATACATTTTAATAAATTTGTTTTCTGATTTTGTTTATACTTGGCATCATTGCTCGCGTACCCTGCAAAAGTTTTTTCTTTTCACAATGTGCAGCTGGCAACATCAAAATCAGCCAATCAGAAACTGGTCCATTTTGGAACAAAAGCAGCCCCCCCCAGATGTCAGGTCTTGTCTAAGGCTCGAAAGCATGATTATATTTGACAACTCGATAGTTATTTTCCGATACTGAATAAATAAATCTTGCGTAAAATTCTAATTTCAGACCATTAGTAAAAATTTATTCTGCGTGATTTATTTTTATACTTTCAGTCTAAGAAAGTACCCCAATAAAACTTCCAATACTTTGTCAAACAAAGTAAGTTTATCTCGAAGAGCTTCTTACGCTCGCTCCCATTTGTACGCGGCGGGCAGATTTCCCCCCAGACGGCTTGCTATGTCTGCCAGCCATTTTTGTCGGAATTCGGCAAAAGTCTGGCAACAAAGCAACAACCGTTTCCGGCAGAGAATTTCGCCTAGCGGTTATTAACGGTTCTTTTCTGTCGGATTCTTGCCACACAAGATTGGCAGAACCGTTTTGAATCGGTTCTACATTTGAAGCATTTTAGTTTTATTTTTTCAATAGAAGATACATATGAAAGGCAATAAGTCATTGCCCTTCATATATACTAATCATGGAAAATGTTATTGCCAATAACATTGCTTTCTCACTACCAAACATACCCATATTTAAATCTCATTTACCTCGTCTCAAGATTCATTTTTTGTACGTACATGGGGGATTGACGATTATCAAATGAAGTCGAATTATAAAAAAAAGAAAGAAAGAAAGAGGAGGGAAATAAACAAGACACGTACGGCGAGATAATGGCGCAATTTCGCCTGGACAATTTTGACAGCAGCCGGAATGCAGCCAGCGGTTGCCAGAATTCCTCACAAGCGGAGAGCGTGTACAGACTTTTGCAACCCTGTCCAGAGATGCCAGATTTTTTCATAGGAAATCAGTGTTAAAAGATGTTAGTCCAACAAATTATGGCTGTAGAATGGTATATTCAATGAGCAATAATTCTTTCCATCTATCTGTTGGAACAGGAAGGTAAAATTCCACAAAAGGAATGCAATTCCAAGACTTTGCTTCTTGTCACTGCATTCAAATACTTATTGATTGCTCATACGAAAAAGCTTTTATTTTTGCTTCTTGGGAAATCCGTATAAAATTTAGAAAATCTGTACCAAATCTGTATACTGTATGCGTACGTAAAAATTCTGTATAATACAGATTAATCTTTATAAATGGCATCTCTGACCCTGTCTGAAAATATTTCTCGGTTAATTTTTCAAAAGGGCGTATAAGCAAGTGACAGTTTCTCTTTGTTTACTTTCCTTTCTATTAATTACCAAGCGGTTTCCACGTTTATCACTGAACTCTTTGCATGAAATGATACCCGAAACTTTCGACTTTCAAACAGAATAGTGATATCGAAGAAAATCTTTTTAATCACAACACAATAATCGAAAGAGAGAGTGATTAAAGAGAAACTGTCACTTTCTCATACGCCCTTTTGAAAAATTAACCGAGATTTGAAATTTTCACCTGGCATCAGGGTTGCCACATATACAGATTAATCTGTATTTTACAGATTTTTCAGATAAATTTGTGACCAAGATTCTGTAGAGTGCCTATAACCAGAGTGACGACATCTCATCCGTAATTTTGGCAACAATTCAAAACATTCCATTAGCTTTACATTGAATTGACAGGTCGTTTGCTCGTTTGGAACTGGGAGCTGTCATTCCAAACGAACAGCTGTCGCCACTCTGATTATAGTCACTCTAGGATTCTGTATATACAGATTACAGATTTTTGGCAAAAAATGCAGATTTCTACAGATTTTTGAGAGTGTGGATTAAAAATTGAATAATGATCGAGTTAAAATATATTGAATCATGGTACTGTTGTTTCCCGAAGTAAAACCATTATCCTGATTTTGTATTAATTCTTAAAAGAGGGTAAAACTTACATAAATAAGAACACCAAGAACAGTAAACACAGATGTTCTATCTGCTAATAAGGATTTTTCTATGCTCACTTCATCATTTCGAAAGACTCAAATTCAAAAATAACTTCCAGCCATTTTCCAACTACAACATCAAGAAATTCAAACCAAGAAAGACTTTTTCATTCCGTTCTGCTTCGATTTCTTACCACATTCCACATACAGATTTTCAATACAGGTTTTTGATCTCCTGATTGGCACATTGTCGCAAAGCTGATTTACCGGTAGCGACACCTGCCAATGAAAAATAGAACCAAGAAAAGGAGGATTCTTTCGGAAATTTTCATATTGGCAGTAGTGATTTGCAACATTTTTATCGTTTATTCAATAGTACAAATAGATAACAGCAATAAAAATACACTCGGAGAAGAAGAAAACTGATTTCAAAGTGATTACCACTCCTTTTGTTAGTGCAAACTACGATTTAACATGAAAATCTTCCGAAATGTGTGAAATTGGGTAAGGTTAGGTTTTTTCGGATCAACATTTTTTTTAAACAGAAACCAGTGTAATGTTGATTTCTCGAGTACTAGAATGTATAGCGATCGAGTACTATTTATTTTGGATACTTTATTTGTTATTTCCAGGCATTTGAAAAATGGTATCAAACCAAGTTTAATGCTCATTTTGAATAAACGGCAGATTTCGCACAATGAACTAAGATCAACATTACCACCTCAGAGTAATAACTTTTTCTTCAACTTCTACTATGATTTTTCAAATGAATTTGCCCGTTTTCAGAAGAAATCGTTGAAAAGGTGGAGTAATTAGAAATTTTCCTACCGATTTGACAGCTCTTGCTGAAAGTATCATCTCTAAATAAGCAGCGCCTCTACATTTCAGTATTGCGACAATATGCCAATGCAGATGTACCGATTTTTATTTTGAAAAATGCAGATTCAAATGTGGCAACCCTGCCTGGCATCTCTGATTTTGACATCGACAGATTGGTTTTCTTTTTCAAGCAGAATGTAGAGGTGTGCGAAACAGCTCATATTGGTGAGCAGCTCCGAACCGATCAGCTCACCAAAATGAATCGATTCGATGTATCAGCTCATCAGCTCATTTAGATTGAACTGATGGTTAATTTTGTGACCCGTTCTTGCTTCGTGCGAGGTAAGATTTCTTACTGGTAATGTCTCATTCAATCCGTTAAAGAAGGATAGATGCAGGCATGATAGAAATAGCGAAACTTGGTGCAAACATTTTTTCTCGTTTAGAGCTCGCTCTTCAAGAGCCGAAGATCTGTTCAGCTCGTAGCTTATTCCCCTCTTCACAATGCGGCGAACTAGGTAGCAAATGAGTGAGCTGGTGAGCTGCGGTTCTTTTAAAAAGAGCTGTGAGCTGTCAGCTCACTTTCATGATTCGATTCATTGGAACAGCTCAGGAGCGAATTGCCCATCTCTAGCAGAATGGCGAAGTTAAGTTTTTAGGCCGCCGTTTGCGGAGGCACCAGGCTTCCCAGCAGTACTGCTTTTCAATGACATTCGCCATGAGATAGCATGAACTGTCGGACCGCAAAGTCGAAAGCCCAGTCTACAATATGTGTGCAAGCATATGCCGAACTGTAATGGCAACAGCGCTCGCATGCCTAAATGAATGCTGTCACTGAGACAGTTTCTACTCATCAGTTTGATGAGAGTATTCTATCCGGAGAGTAGTCAAACCGAACGGGCTGTTTGTATCCTGTTTCTTTCTGTTCGCTCATTCGCATAAAATGTTACGGGGACAGCCTTAGAAAATCGAAGACATCCTTTGATTTTTAGGGAATTACTGTTACGAAGGGCTGTCGCAAGCCGGCTGTCTCATCAATGTCTCTTGAAGCAATAAACCGGCTGTTTCTGGAGACGAGCTGTGGTTCATAGTGCGCTCGCACTATTTCGGCTGCCTCAATGAAATGGTACTAGTACATACGATTGCGTTGTTGGGATTACCTTTGCAGGAAATTTTAGGGTTTCATTACATTACCATAGTGAAATAAAGAAATTGTTTTAGATTTATATATACTGTCGGCGAAGGCAATGAATTTTAATAACTAACGAATATTAAAAGATAAACACAGAGTTTTGTGTAACGGCTCATATATCTGAATTACTGAAGTATTCATCCTTAGTGCTTCCTTCTTATTCCTAAAGAAACAGATACACTAGCATTCATTGATAATACTCCGAAAATATCCTATGCACCCTTATTCTGAATAACGACGTTTTGATTTTTCTGTTTCTCCTAGGATAACTAAACCAATGAATTTTTTAGGGTCGGAAATGACAGCCACAATATTATTATTATTATTATTATTTGATGAGTTGGCTAGAGCTGGTGAAACGGATGATTTCGTTGGTCCTGAACCAGCTTTACCACTTTCAACTAGTTGGATAAAGCACAAGATTCGTTCTTGGGCTGCATCCAAACATGCCAGCTACTGGCGCAGCTTGCAAACTTGCGCTCAGACAAAAGCATGTCTACCAGATTTAAATCTGAAAATGTCAAAGTGTCTACTGTATTTTTCCAAGCATCATTGCAGTATTCTGGTCAGAGCTCTGACTGGACATAGCAAACTCAATGATCACATGGCTACTATTCAACGTGCTGAGTATTATTATTATTATTATTATTATTATTATTATTATTATTATTATTATTATTATTATTATTATTATTATTATTATTATTATTATTATATTTATTTATTCCCGCTTTCAAACTTCATTGTGGTCGTTCACCGGGGAATCACACCTACATTTTTCAATATATCATTTTTCATTTTTTTTAACATAATTTCTTTCCTGAAAGAAAACTGTTAAATATATGCAATGAACTCGGCTCTCAGAATGTTTCACTATTCATTTACAATATTTAAAGTTCCAAACGTTTGATTTTTTTTAATGCGGACACAAGCTACTTAGCCAATTAGAGTAGAAAATTTTCGACATTCTTAGACTTGTAACTGCGGAAGTCGGATCCGAATTAAATTCAATAGTAACCTATGCAGCCTTTTCATTTCAGCCTGATTTGGGAAAATAGGTGCAGTCATGCCTGAGAAATTGAGTGACGTTGTTTGACACATACAATACACATACATACACACGGAGGAATTGTTTAACTTATCCTAGTCGAATGTCAACTTTCACTAGTCGAATTTGCAAGTAATTTCAAAACCTTTTTTATGACAAAATCAAAATCTATGTATACACACTATGAAATTTTTATAATTCCAATGGCAGATATAAGATTCTTCAAAACCAAATTGAGCTTGAATTCATGTTTAGGTAGTTTTTGTTACCTACCATTTTTGGAAATATAAGTGTACTTTATAGGTAATCGTACTTATCCCCAAATTTCCTAACCAGAACCGGCAATGAAATTCAATACGATGAATCTATAATGCATCGAAATGTGAGGGCGTGAGGGCCGACTGAAACAGAGAACCAAAAATGTGTACGAGAATTGTAACAAGCGCATAGAAACTGGAGGTGCTGTTTGAAATTTCAAGGCATCGCATCTTCTTCTGCGTGCGCTCGTGATTGCAACATCTACATTTCCAAAATTGGATTGAGCGTAAAAGCACATAGAGGAAATGATTAAGATACTTCTCAAAGTTTACATGAAATTGTCCTTTTAACTGCAGCTATAAATTTTGGCCTCAGTTACTTTTATATCAAGTTTTGTGGTAAACAACGACATTAAGCTAAAGAATTCAAAATATACTGAACACAAGCTTCTACTTGATGAAAGATGCGCTTTAACCGAGTTTTAAATTTTACAATGTAAAGTGACAGTTTTAATGTGTGTAAAAGTCGCGAACTTCTGGTAGCTATGACCAAAATAATATAATAGTTAATATGCCGTTTCTAGAGATAAGATAATTCAATGCATAACAGGAAGAAAATGAATTCCAGATTATCAGCACATATGTATTTTGGAATATATTCCAGGTTAATAGAAACACTATACTATTCATATATAGAAGATAACTGGATATGTCTGGAAGGCTTGAGACCATATTACTCAAGAAAGACATTATTAAATAACTTGGTGAACTAAAACTTTTTTCTAAATAAAACGAAATAAACATTCGAATCTGTTACGGGCAACCATGCTGCATTCCACGCTTGGAAACATGTTTTTTGGAAGAACCGCAATTTTTCATTCAGTTTTTGCATTCAAAGCTTTGCTGTACGGTACCTGCAAATGAGTTTCTAAATGATTTTTGCATTGCTAATTCCGACTCCAAATTTTGCACTCAAGGTTTTTATTCGATTGGTCAATGTACATATAACGAACTTAACGAGTCAGATTTTGTATGTTTCAGTTCTGACTTGGAAAGATTCTTAGTGTCCGTAGTATTGCAACACTGACCATGCAATAGTCCCTAATCTAAAATCTAAAATCTGATTCAATTGACTTATACACTCTTGTATAAGAAACGATCGCGCCTTTGATATTCTGAAGGAAGAGATAAAGAGGATGGAAATAATGCTCCAAACACATCAGTACGCGCCTACACTATGAATGTTACAGCCCACAAACCGAACGTAAACTGCCTGAAACGAGCACGCCGAACTATCTCAGCTCTTTAATTATGAATATAATTTCTTGAAAACAAACTTTTCTTTCTATAGAATTTCATTGATCGATCGATTCATAGAAGATCGACCAAAATAAAAAAAATTGACTATTCATTTAAACCAAAGTCCGTTCTTCAATCCGTTTCGTATTAGTAGTTTCGTATATTATTAATTATCAATAATATTGTTATCAATGCCTTAACAACGGTGATTGCTATGCGCAATGATCAACCGCTGCGCAAAGCAACCACCAAAGGCAAAACTAAAACCCACATGCTTGCTCGAAGCTTCATAGCAAACCAAGAGCAACAAATTTGAACCGCACCGGCTACTGTCGCAGACCTGGTCAAGGGAGAGTAATATTTTGCTCTCGACAGAAACAACGCAGTGACTGATACTCGAAGTTTACTGTCGCATCAGCGAGAACTTCATGCTTCTTCGGCTGTCCTGGACCATGACAAAATGTCTTGAGATGGAACGAACTGTCGAACGAAGGGAATGACGGCAACGTTGGCTGTACAGAACTATTTGTCTAAGGGCTGTCGTGATGAAACCTATCACAAGGCTGTCATGGAAAGAGTAGCAAGACAGCCTCAATAATAATGTCGCGCGGCGGTACATTTGGGAAGCCTGGGAGGCACCTTAAAAGTTTGTGCTAAAGTGAAGGTAAAACTTGTAAGTGCAATCCCCGAAGAGGACCACCGTGAGGCACGCATTGAAGCAAAATCCGGTTCGAGAAGACGAAACGTAGAAACCATATCGGAAAAGCTGTACGGAGGCGGAGCACTAGGACACGTGGAGATGCCTTTTTTTGCTGATTGCCGGAAAACAAAACACTCGAACATTCAAAGATGTCATCGGATAGAATGCTCAGGTAAGTGCATTTTTCACTATTGCATCAAGCGTTTCTTTTGCGTCAAGCATCATATGATGATAATTCATTGTTACACCAGCGTGAAGATCAATTTGCTTTGTGCGTCAATCGCTCCGAGAAAGCGATAGAGAATTTAACAGCTGAAGCTTTAGATTTTCGGTATCCTGATTGCAGTCCTCGGTAGAGATGGTCGGGTATCGGGTATTTTACCCGAAACCCGACCCGTACCCGTACCCGACGGGTTTTTGGTCGGGTACGGGTAAAAATTTTTATTTTCAATCGGGTACGGGTCGGGTACGGGTAAAAAATTTTACGGCTCACTCGGGTACGGGTCGGGTACGGGTAAATTTTTTTTTCGGATCGATTACCCGACCATTTGTACTTCACAGAAATACGTTTACACGTTGACGAGATTTTTTCATTGCAAAACAGTTCTTCCGAAAAATAATCAATTTGATTCAAGGGGTTTTGACATTCGCGCCTAGGACCAGACCTGTCAACTGGCATCTTTTTCCAGAAAAAAACTTTTTTTTTCTTCATTTAAAAAAAAAGATCAATCATAGTTACGTGAAAAGTTATGTGAATAACAGATCGGCTGAAAAGTTCGTATCGTTTCTATGAGAGGGCGCCACTAGAAATAAATCCATACCATTTTCAGTTAGTACCAACCTTCAAAAGATACGTGTATAAATTTGACAGCTGTCTGATTATTAGTTTGTGAGATATTGCATTTTGAGTGAAGCTACTTTTGTTATTGTGATAAAAATGGAAAACAAGAATTTCGTGTGTTGATGAAACACTACTTTTTGATGAAAAAAAGTGCCGCCGATACCAAAAAATGGCTTGATGAGTGTTATCCAGACTCTGCACCGGGCGAAGCAACAATTCGTAAGTGGTTTGCAAAATTTCGACTGGTCATATGAGCACCGAAGACGATGAGCGCAGTGGACGTCCAAAAGAGGCTGTTACCGATGAAAACGTGAAAAAAAATCCACAAAATGATTTTCAATGACCGTAAAGTGAAGTTGATCGAGATAGCTGACACCCTAAAGATATCAAAGGAACGTGTTGGACATATTATTCACGAATATTTGGATATGAGAAAGCTTTGTGCAAAATGGGTGCTGCGTGAGCTCACAATCGATCAAAAACAACAACGAATTGATGATTCTGAGCAGTGTTTGGAGCTGTTATATCGAAATAAAACCGATTTTTTTCGTCGATATATAACAATGGACGAAACATGGCTCCATCACTTCACTCCGGAGTCCAATCGACAGTCAGCTGAGTGGACTGCACGCGATGAACCGAACCCAAAGCGTGGAAAGACTCAACAATCGGCCAGTAAGGTTATGGCGTCTGTATTTTGGGATTCGCATGGTATAATTTTCATCGACTACCTTGAAAAGTGAAAAACCATCAACAGTGACTATTATATAGCGTTATTAGAGCGTTTGAAGGACGAAATTTAAAAAAAACGGCCTCATTTGAAGAAGAAAAAAGTTTTGTTTCATCAAGACAATGCACCGTGTCACAAGTCGATGAAAACCATGCTGAAATTGAACGAATTGGGTTTCGAATTGCTCCCTCATCCACCGTATTCTCCAGATTTGGCCCCCAGTGACTTTTTCCTGTTCTCAGACCTCAATAGAATGCTCACTGGTAAAAAATTTAGAAGCAATGAAGAGGTAATCGCTGAAACTGAGGCCTATTTTGAGGCAAAGGATAAATCGTACTACAAAAATGGTATCGAAAAGTTGGAAGATCGCTATAATCGCTGTATCGCCTCTGATGGCAATTATGTTGAATAATAAAAACGAATTTTGGCAAAAAAATGTGTGTTTCTATTAAACGATACGAACTTTTCAGCCGAACTGTTATTTCCCGCCCTACTTTGTTTATAACATATATAATAAGACACACTGCCTTAGCTCTATGATGTTGCGGTCGGAATCTACTTTTCACGTAGGTTTTAATGGACTGCTATTTTAAAGCTGTTTAATGCACAATCCAGTAAAAATTATTTGATTCATAGACTGCCCATACTCGCATATCAGTCTCATATCGATTTTCGCCAATTTTGAGTTAGCTTGAGGAATGGAGTCTTTCCTCAATATACTCTCAGAAATTGCAATGAAAGTTGAGGGTTTGTTCATTAAAATATAAAAAAATATCAACTCATTTCTGTGTCCCATATGCTAAAGTACCCGCATATCAGTCCCATTCAGTGCAAAATTTCAATAATTTCATTTGTTGCAATATTGGAACAGCAAAGGAGTATTACCGATATTTCATGTAATAATACCAAGATTTAGCATTAGGGAGCAAAGCAAAGTCTTGGCATTACATTCCTTTCGTGGAATTTGGCCTTTCTGTTTCAACAGACTTCGCAGCCGATTCTTAGTGTACAGAATCATTGCATGGCTAGTACTATGGATCCTACTGACACTAAGCATCCTTCCAGGTCGGTGCTCGAACATACGACAGCTGGCTTGTAAGACCAGCGTCCTATGCATTGAACCGCCAACCCGGGACCAGCATTAGGGAGCACAATATATAAAAAATTCGGAAATAAACTTTTGATCGTCTTTTTCTCAACATGCCGATTTCCCATATGGGACTGATATGCAAGGATGGACAGTATATAAAATGTAGTGTAGTACTCATATCATATTCAGATACCAGAAAACTGTTATTTTAAATATTGGTTGGAGATTTTCAAAATTTTCATAAAAATCATTAGGATTCTTACCATAAAAACATGAACATTTAATTCAGAAAATCTGCATAGAAGTTCTTCTTATTCTGCACTTTTGGGTGGTGTCACCTCACTTGAAATGACACCGATTGATGGCACAGCAAGTTGGGCTATATTGCTAGTTAATTTTCGTTTCTTTTCACTGGACAACAAGTGAAAATCTCGATGCGTGACAACGTGGAATCGCAAAAGTAAGGGTGAAAATCTTTTCTCGCGAAATACTCAAATTTTCACAGTGTTCACTCGTTGAGGGTTCCACCGGTTCAATGGCTGTAAAAACCACCAGCTACCGATAACATCGTGGGTGTGGGTTTGTGAGGCTTACAAAACGGGCATAGTTGACAAATTAATTTAAATCAAAATCATAATTCATTTTGCTTTGTAGTAAAAAATTGTAACCAAAAAAATTTCCTACGAATGTTCAAACTACTTACACTTGAAGGACTCACTGTTCACCATTTTCAAAATTGAATTTTTCACACCGGGAATACACGTACATTGTTTGATTCTTTGGTCAATTCACGTAAACGAACTGATAACACACTATTCATTTTAGGGGATGTTCGCATAACATTCATTTTCGTCACGTATAATATTCAATTTGACATTTGGAACTATTTTACGTGATTTTTCAAGTGATTCGAATGTGAATTTTTATTTGTGTGTCAAGATAATGAGCACGCTTACTTGTGGTTCTAAAGAATTGGATCAAAAGTCGCACTGTTTCGTAAAAACCATACCTACCCAAAATTGAATACAACGGGTATTACGACATTTTGGGTAAATATGCTTCTCGAAAAATTTGACTACTATTACTCCCTTTTGTTGACATTTGTAAATGAGTATAAAATACCAAAGACATTGAAAATCTGCAGGGTCCGCCATCTAACATTTATTTTTGAACTAGCGGTTATTTCGACATTGGTAACCTCAATGTCACTTCTGATTTGACAGAAACTTAATTGTATCCTTCCGCTGAACGAAAATGGTTTGCATGTTTAAAAAAAAGTTACATTACATTATTCATGCTTCACATTGTATTTATTTATAACAAGCATTTTAATGTATTTTTCTTACCAACTAGAGCCTGATACGGCTCGATATCTAAAACACTTTATTTTTTCCATACTGAATTTTGGTAAAATTTTTACTACTCATTCGGGTCGGGTACGGGTACAGGTAATTTTTAATCGGGTACGGGTCGGGCACGGGTAAAATTTTTTATTTTTTTTCGGGTACGGGTCGGGTACGGGAAATTTTTTTTTATTATTGATCGGGTACGGGTCGGGTACGGGTAATTTTTTAAATTTTTAATCGGGTACGGGACGGGTACGGGTAAATTTTTTTGCTGATCACTCGGGTACGGGTCGGGTTCGGGTATAAGAATTTCTATACCCGACCATCTCTAGTCCTCAGCTTTCAGTCTCCACCCTTTTTTATTTTTTTTATTTTCCAGTTATCTGTTCTAGTTCCTATATAATAATTGTTCCAATTATCGCTTCACGTTTCGACTTCCGGAGTACATTTTGAACGGCACTGACAATCCAACCATCACCGAGCATAACACGTCCGTTCGGTTAGTCATCGGAAGAACTTACGACCCTAACATTAATTCCTACTACCGCATTAAAAGTGTCGATAAATTTTGTAATCATGCCTCTGCCAGCAGCTGTACGAAGTATTATATTGCTTTGATTGCTTACTAACGAACCCGGTGAGGGGGTCCGCTCGGTCGCAAGTCAGCCGCTATTAATGTGGCATCTTCCGTTCCCTTCCGTTCTAAATTAATGTAGAGCGGTGATGACAACAAAGGGGGTCCTTGAGAGTGTCACACGCACCATTCAACCAAGCAATCCATGGAGCCATCACTTTCAGGCTGGTTTTACAAATGGAAGTATCACCAGAACGATTTATTGTCTCCCGGTGTGGCCTGAATACCACATGAAAGAACAACGGTCGTATCTGTGCCTGCAATTAACCCGAGAGATTTACTTCCGCCAGTCGGGGCCGGGCAGCTAGCGGCCAGATAGAGCAACACAGTTCCCACTGCGGTTGATCGCCATTTAGCCTACTTGCCCGGTTGTGCACCTTTATCTCGACCGAATGCAGATGGGGAAAAGCATGGCATACTGATTCCATGGATTAGAGATCAGACTTTTTTCCCTCGCAGATAAAGTTGGCCACGGTTTCAGTTTGAAGTTGCATTTGTTCACATGATAGTTGGTATGCGAACAGAACTGAGGGATTTAGTTAGTGTTCGATGGCTAACGAACTGATGAAATATTCGTAGCAGCTGTTGATTGGAATTCTGATAGTTTTTTTTTCGTAAATCGAATTCTTATTCGACCACCGCTTGTATGCTATTAAACTGAAATAAAGAACTCTAGACATCCGTTTCAAAGAGCACGTCGCTGAAATAGCGAAAGCATCTAAAGAATTAGAGAAAGGACTACCACATCATTTCAAGTCAAAAGTAGCTGAACATGCCTTTTCTGAAGATCATGAACTCACTACCAACGACATAAAAATCATAAGACAAATTTCCAACCCATGGAAATTAGACACAGCTGAAAGTTTAGAAATCTTCAAAAATAACTCCATTTCTTTATTGAATCGTGACCAAGGAAATAAGCCCTCCTGGCTATTCAAGCTATTACCGACACATAAGATACAAATAGATTTAGGTAATACTTAATCTCTTATTATCCCACTTCTTCAGTTTGTTGCCCTCCGCTGACAATCAAACTACCGTTCTACCCGTCTGTTACTACCTGTTTCTTCCCGTTTTTACCCGTTGACAATAAGACATTTCGTATAAAAGGAGCAGCATTACAGCATTCTTTCAAACAAACTTATAAAACCGATACACTGAAGAAGGATGTAAGTAACATTCCGAAATACGCGTATCTGTATTGTAACGTTTGTTATGCTTCATTAAAGTATAGTGACTTTGTGAAAGTGTAATAACGTGACAGTGAAATAGTGGAATTAAATGGTACAAAAATAGTGCAGCTGTTTGAAATTAAAATATTTGTCGTATGGCAAAATGATAAATTCATGATGTGATGAGTGAAACGCTTTCTTCGGAGAAACTTTTGGGTGTAGTTTATCTCCGTGGTGGAACGCAGAGCAAATAATTCACGAGACAAAAACAGAAAATTCCACCCGTAAAAATAGTAGCAGTAAACAGCGAAATAAAATTCCAATGACACGACTGCAGCACAACTTAGATTCGTACTTTTGGTTCTCACGACATCTGGTGGGTGAAACGACGACATAAGACATTCCTACCATTCCAGCACCGTGCATTTTTAGCGCACGATGTGACGTAATCTGTGACGATAAACACGATGGCATCGTTAATAGAAACATCGCAGCAGGCGAATGAAGTGGTTCAAATTTAAGCCCGCAGAATCGTAGTCCCCCCTTCCGATCTTAGGAGACATCGACGGTTACATAACGAACGAATCGGAATGTGGATTTGGCATTATGGCATAGCTCGTTGGAAGAGAAACAAAATAAAAAATACAGTCAGTGATTCCTTTGATCCTTTCTGTGCAGTAGCTTTGCTAAGCTCGATTTGGTGGAATCTCGACTTTCACTAGCAAAAGTGAAAGGTTTCAAAATTTCACTTTCTTCTCGTCTCACTCGGCCAGCTTGGATTGTGACCGCCGAAGAACAGTGAAAGTGGGGGCTTCAGAGAATATGATTCTTTACTGCAGTTTGGTGTCGTGATTGCAGCTCTTGGTGCGCATCATCGCAAGAGTAGAAACGGAATTTTTCTGGAAGTGGTTTTAATCCAATGTTTTTTTCTCTCCTTCTCTTACTCTTTTAACGTGTCCTGAATCGCAGTCTTGTTATCGATGATGGTTGCTATTTATGTTTTCGTAGCGAAATTTGCATACTGATGGGCTAATTTAGTTGTCTGGAGCTGCAACCGAATTCGGTAGGAATGTTTATTAACGCTGTAGAACCTGTCTTGTGTCCCCGCAACCTAATTCAGTCGAGTTATAAATAACTTTATAAATAGACTTTCGAAAGATGGTAGATGATTGTAAGAAGCGATGGAGAGACGCGTGGTGGGTTTTTGTGTTAGTGACTGACCATGCGTCTCCTCCGGCTCGAGAAGATTTTCCATTCCGACACAATTGATGTTGATTCTTATTACGTTATCTTTTTTTCTACCATTCAATAACTAAAAAATGAGAACCGTTTGGTTACGCTTACGGTGGTCTATGCGATTGTTCGGTTACCATGGAAACACCCACGCAATCAGACAGCTTGATGGAAGAATTTGAATTTTGAATCATATTCTGATGGCGACCGATGTCGTCATATTGCGAGCTGCATCCGTCGTCCGCTCGAATGTCGCTGGAAAGAAGTTTATGTTTCTAACCAAATTGGTTTTTGGATTATCATGCAAATCATGAAGAGCAGAAATCTTCGATAAATCTGGCAACACTGTTGACTTTAATAGTTGCTGCTTTCTGTAGCTACATTTGGAACCAAATTAAAAGTGTTTATTTAAAGTTTTCAAACGTCAACTTATATTTAACTTGTTATTAAGTGTATTTTTGTTCAGAGCTAGTTGTAGGATTGTGAATTCGGTGGCTGATTATCGGTGTGCTGGGCGAATTTGGTTCTGTGGATTTTGTTCTGGGAATCATTTTCGATTGACCATCTTGTGATCGGAGGAGTGGTAGTGCCCCTATTCGGATTACTCTAATCAGCCGTTGTGTTTGTTTCCCTCCTGTCCGGTGGCGCCGCAATTGATGCGCCTAGTGTCGATCGTGTAGTGGTGTGCGGGATTAGTGATTCGGTATATCGATCCGTACGCTGCCGGTGCTAGTACATTGTGTTTTTTTTTTCTGGTGTACCAACGCTCAACACACACTGCGTGCCTGGGACTCACTTCGCTAACGCTGTCTACCAACAGTAATAGTGATAGCTTGAGTTCTACTGGGTGGCAGTGGTTGGGATTGTGCCGGTGCAGTGGTTCTGCTTCTTCGGCAACGACACTCGTAGCATCTTTGTGCAGAAGGTTCTCGCTGGGCGCGTGCTGCTAACAGGCAGTAAGCGTGTTAGTGCGTGCTTTTATACGAGTGAGGCTTGGTAGAGGTAGATTTAGTGGGCCGATATACTGGTAGCTGTCTTGCCGGTTCACGTTTTTTTTGATCGACAGGTTCAGCGCGATTCTTTTGCGGTGTTGTGGGTGGTTGGGCGCACCTCTGGCTGTGCGATTGATCAAGGTAGGTGTGCTCCATTATTCTTGTCGACAATTTGGCCAGTGCCGGTTGCCGTGCTTTGGTCATTGGTTTGCAGTTCGGCGATTTTCTCTAACAATAAATATTAGTTTAATTAGTTGGTTTTTTTCCCCTCCTGGGGTTTTTTTTACCATATTTGGTGTGCATTTCATTCAGTTTTTTTTTATTGTTGTAATCAAATATATCGTCATCTGTGTTTATTGTGTGCTTGCGTCTAGATTGCTGATCATTGTAATGGATCAGGATGGTATGGCTGATGAAATGTCCTGTGGAATTTGTCATCAGCCTGAGACCGACAAGAATGATCTTTCGACATGTTTGTACTGTTTTACGTCTGTTCATCTTAAATGTCGGGGTATAGTGGGTGTAGCGGCTCGACGAGCCAAACAAAACCCCTATTTTTGTTCAGTCAAGTGTACTGACATTTACAAACGTATCACTGATATGCATAAAAATGAAAAATCGTTTATCTCATCAATGAGCAATAAACTTAATGCTACTGTCTCTGCCGCGGTGGCTGAGCAGATGCAACAAGTTCGGGATGAAGTTAGGGTTATTACTAGTGCTGTGGAGTCTTCGCAGAATTTCTTGTCTGAGAAGTTCGATTCAATAGTTTCGGATTTCAAGGACTTGAAGTCTGAGAATGAGCGTCTACAACTAGAAATCGATACATTGAAGCTTTCACTATCTTCGCTGACTGCTACTGTTAATAAAATTGAAAATTATTATGCTAAGGAAAACAAAAAAACAGTAGCTAATAACGCGATGATATTCGGCTTGCCCTCACTCCCCAATGAAAATGTTGGGGAGCTTGTGCTAAAAACATTCAAATGTCTTGGTGTTAGTTTGTCCCGTGATTCCGTTGTTTCGTCATCCCGATTGTATGCGGGTAATAAAAACAGCGGCGCTCCAATTCCAATACGAGTGGTCTTCAAAGACGAAGCCATTAGAGAGACAGTTCTAGACAAGAAGCAGGAACACGGCCCTCTGATTGCTACTGCTGTTGACAAATCCTTCAAGACTAATGGAACTGAAATGAAAGTGGCAGTTCGTGAGGAGCTGTCAACTGCTTCTTTGGAACTGTTAAAAAACATGCGAGAATCTCAAAAATTATTAAATATTAAGTATGTATGGCCAGGTCGTGGAGGAGTTATATTAGTAAAAAAGGATGACTATTCTAAATTGGAAAAAATTCGTAACAAAATAGATCTGGATCGTGTTATACATTTTTACCGATCCACACAATTGACGTCTCCTTCCCCAGATCAAGTAACACTCAAGCGTAAAAGAACTTAATTTAGTTATTATATTGATGTTACATGTGTTGTTATTTGTTTCTCTTTTAAATGGATAATACGACTACCAAAAATTTTTTTCACGAAAATATTTATAAGTTCAATAACAACTATACAGTAAACGACAAAAAAACACTTAAGATTTTGCAATGGAATGTAAGAGGTATTAACGATATTTCAAAATTTGATGATATATTAATTGATATTGACAATTTTAAAACTCCTATAGATGTTATAGTAATCGGAGAAACATGGTTGAAAAATGAAAATTGTGCTCTCTATAAAATACCGCATTATAAAGCCTTTTATGCTTGTAGAGAACATTCTAGTGGAGGCCTAGCAATATATGTCAAACAAGATATTGAACATAGACTGATTAAGAATTACACGTCCGATGGATTTCACCATATAAACATCGAGCTTTGTATCAAAGGACATTTTTATAATATTCATGGTGTGTATCGTCCCCCTAGCTTTGATTTTAACGAATTTTCCGTTTACCTAGAAAGCTTGATGTGTTCAATTCAACCGAAGCATACGTGTTTTATTGTAGGTGATATAAATGTTCCTATAAATCTCATTCATAACAATATTGAGACAAGATATAAGGCTCTGCTAGAATCATATGACTTTTCGTGTACAAATTGTTTTAGTACAAGACCAATTAGCGACAATATACTTGACCATATTATTTGTAAACTTGACGACGTTAATCGTATTCGCAACGACACAATATTTAATGAACTAAGCGACCACTCTCAAATCTTAACAACTTTCAAAATACTGGCTGATAAAGAACCTATGACGTTAACGAAAAAAATAATTAACTATCGTCAGGTAAATCTTGATTTTTCCAATTTTATTAATAGTATTGATGTCATTGAGGACGCTGAAACAGTTCTTCAATCTATAGTTTTCGTATATAACTCTCTACTCGAACAACATACAAGAATAATAACTAAAACAGTCACAGTGAAAGGTAATCATTGCCCATGGATGAGCTTTGATTTATGGAAACTAGTGAAAATAAAAAGCAATTACCTCAAACGTATCAAGGCAAGCCCCCACGATCAGCATCTCAAACAAATGCTATCACATATATCTAAAAAGGTCGACTCCATGAAAAAGGCGAATAAAAAAAATTATTACGAAAACCTTCTCATTAACGTACCTCATTCGAAATTTTGGACAAATCTTAAATCTACGTTCGGAATAACAAAAGAAAAGGATAAGATACGCTTGATCGACAGGGGCAAAAACATTAATGACAACAAGGAAGTTTGTGATATTTTCAACAAATTCTTTTCAAATATCGGTAACGAATTAGCTAAAGCTATTCCTGTAAACTCATCTTTTTGTCCAATAAGTAACGTTCGTTGTGTTTGTGATTCTATTTTTCTACGTCCTTCATCTGTAAATGAAGTGATACTGTTAATACAAGGATTGGATAATAAGAAGAGTAACGGCACTGATAACGTCTCTGTCAGTGTACTAAAACTAAATTCATTTGCATTCGCAAAAATACTCTCTCAGTGCTTTAACGTAATTATTCAGACCGGTTACTACCCTGATTGCCTCAAGGTGGCTAAAGTCATTCCTGTGTTCAAATCGGGTGACCGTTGTGATTGTAATAATTACCGTCCTATATCTACATTGTCCGTATTCAACAAAATATTTGAAAAACTTCTAGTCACTAGACTTATCGAATTCCTTAGTAAGCATAATATCCTCTTTAGATTCCAATATGGCTTCAGACAAGGTTCTAGCACCCAAACCGCTATAATTGAATTAGTTGACGAAATTATAAGCGAGATCGATAGTAAAAATATAGTTGGTGCATTATTTTTAGACCTTAAAAAAGCTTTTGACACATTAGATCATAGTATACTTTTGGACAAACTCGATTGCTATGGGATCAGGGGCATTGCTAATTCAATTATCCGTAGTTACTTGACTAATAGAAAACAATTTGTATCCATCGAAAGTGACAGTAGCAACCTTGCTCCAATAAACATTGGTGTTCCACAAGGAAGTAATATTGGTCCACTATTGTTTCTTTTATATATTAATGATATAGGTAATTTACATCTTAAAGGAACTCCACGACTATTCGCCGACGACACAGCTCTGTTCTATCCTGACAGTGACATCAATGCTATTATTAACTCAATGGAAAGTGATTTAAGAACTCTTGATCAATATTTCAATGCGAACTTATTATCATTAAATGCCACAAAGACTAAGTATATGATTTTCCGTTCCACAAGGAAAATTATACCAACGCATAATCATCCCCAGCTTGGACACAATATTATTGAAAAAGTTGACTATTTCAAGTATCTGGGCATATATTTCGACCCCACATTAACCTGGGCTCACCACATAAAGTTTGTTGCCAAGCACGTGGCGTCGTACTGCGGTGTTTTATGGAGAGTCAAGTCCTTTGTTCCCCAGCGTGTGCTGTTAAATTTTTATTTTGCTTATATCCATTCACAGCTCAACTACTTGGTATCGGTGTGGGGGCGAGCCGCTAGTTCTCATCTGAAGAAACTCCAAACTCTACAGAACAGATGCCTAAAAATCATTTTCAATAAACCCTTACTATTCTCGAGTCTATTGTTATACTCTGACAGAAACCATAATGTTTTACCAATAACATACTTATGTGATGTCCAAACGTTGCTATTCATCCATGATAATTTGTATAAATCCACAGTACACCATAACCTACAGTTCCCAACTATATCCCATTCTAGAACAACACGCCGTAGTAACAATTTGTTTCGTGTTCGAGCAGCTACAAGCCTTGGTCAAAGACGGATCCTTTTTGTTGGTCCAACTAAATATAATGCACTTCCGCCTGACATGCGAGGAATAAGCAATCGTGCCACATTTGCGGCTAGACTAAAGTACCATTTTAAGCACAGACTGAACGAGATATTTAGCTAATTTAGTTTTTTGTTTTATAATGTAATGTATTTATCGTCAACAGTATTTCATATTAATAACTAATTACCTAATTTAATTTGTACTTTCTTTCCAACATAGCGTAGTAATTAAATTGTGGATCCCTTAAAAGGAAATCTTTTCCACTGGGATTCCACTTTAATAAATTGCACATCAAACCATGAATAAATAGAATCTCAGCGGACTTTGAATCAAAATTAAATTTGTATTTCTAGTATTATTATTGCCAGTGTCTATTTGTTTCTTGTTTTTCCGCTGAGACTAGTTGCGTCCACTACCAGGGGGCTTCAAATTGAAGCTTTTTGGTGTGGGGGAGTGTGGTGGGCAAAAAAAAAAAACTTTCTCAAAAAAAAAAAAAAAAAAAAAAAAAAAAAAAAAAAAAAAAAAAAAAAATCTCGTGATGCCTCGAGATGTTTACCGACACTGAGGTTCATTTTCCGATAATTTGATTATTCGAACTCATGGTGAAATGCAGGATTGGTCCCACTGCCAATTAGTGTTATTTATGATAGTAGTAGTTGTAGAACACTTATATTAATTTCACACTGTGGATTTTATTTTGACTGACATGGTCGTTTTGTCGTGAATACTACTTACTTTACTATGGGGTGCCTTTTCAAAATTTACCCTCTGAGAGAGTGATAAGATTTTGATCGTGAATATCTCTTGTTGTATCTAACGAATCCACATAATTTTTGCTACGTGCCATCGGAAATATGATCACAATTTTATAATAAAATTTTCAGTTGTGTGACATAATCTCAAATAATTCAAAATTAAGCTTTTCTGAAGTGTTTGGTATAAACGAGTATCAAAGAGGATAATTCATAAGGCGCGTTCGCCTTTTTCGTATTTTTAAAGCTCATAGCTCAGTGATCTGTGAAAGGATTTATATAATCTAACTATCAATAGAATCGAAATTTTTCAACTTAAACGTGTAAAGAAAAAGCATTGAAGTATTTCAATAGTACACTATTGGAAAACCTGTCTCATTTGACCCATGTCAACACCAGCCAATCAGAACGCGTTCTGAGGAAGAGAACAAAATATCAACAATAAATCGTTCGAAAAAAGTGTTCCGAACAGTGCTTAATATCGTAGTGAGTTCCACAATTTGGTCCTTCTGAAAGGCAGGAATGAATCCCGTACAGCATCCTGATAGTTTCTTTCAATGAAATGCAAATCCGAAATGAAATAATCGAAATTAAAACTCTACATGCAGCTATTTTTATAGCCGTTAGGACCGACCATTAGTGAAAAAGCTACAAACGAAATCACGTAAAAAGAAACCTCTTAACAAAAATTGAATCAATTTGGATTCTATCGCCACTGCGTGCAGATGTATTGTGTGTCGTTTGGAAAGCTAGTTTCACTTCCGAAAAGAGCGATTACGCCACAGCTGCTAGTCGTTTGCATTGGTGAAAAAACAACGAAAAGGGGACAATGGTGGTGAGTATCACACAAAATCAGCCGTTCTAATGGCTCTAAAAGTTTTCTAAAGAACTATTAGGATTTCTTGCTCACAAATCGAAGTTTAGTGCAAATTTAGAACAGTTTGATTAGATTTGTGCACTTTTCGCTGTGTGAAATTCACAGTAATCGAGATCAAGTGAAGCCTTCTTTGTTTTTGGGAAAAATGTGAAAAAGGGGAATGCCTGCATAATTCATACAATTGATCAACTAATTGCTATTCGAAAGTGTTAAGGAACAGGTCTTTTGTTTTCGTATTCACGACATCCAGTTATGTTGAAACGATG
Organism: Malaya genurostris; assembly: GCF_030247185.1. NCBI lineage: Eukaryota > Metazoa > Arthropoda > Insecta > Diptera > Culicidae > Malaya > Malaya genurostris. Next base: position 164,069,316 of record NC_080570.1, on the reverse strand, counting down.
CACCTAAACTGAGTCGGTGCTATGCATTTTATATAGCAAATTAATAGAAAGTTCCTTCAACAACTACGAACTCCAATTGGTTGAAAAAAGGACCGTATATAGTACAGTAAAGTATAAATTCGCATTGTTCTTTGGAAATACGTTTCTAATATGATTCTACTGACTCGAAGAATTCAGGGATTAGGAACTGGACCTGAGTTCAAGAACTAAATTCAGAACTTAGAACCTGCTCAGAATTCAATTGCAATTTAGTTTTTGAACTAGTTTCGAAACTGAATTCAGTTCCGGAATCCGATCGAAGTCCAAATTAAAGCACGACCTGAGCGCTTCAGGCTTTATACTTGATTTGTTCTTACTGATTTTCAATCAATGTTTACCTTTTACACTCGTCCAGTGAATAATCGGAACTGATATGTTCATGACTACCTCAAAACCGTCGTCCGGCTGCAAAAAAGGCAAGCAAGCGTGATGAATTTTCGTCATTCAAAAAGTTTTACAAAACGTTGTTTTTCAATTATTATGGTTATCTCACATTGTTGAAAATTTATTCACAATTTTCTGATAGCTTGTAGAAAAAATTATGTTGTTGGGTTAAGTACATCACAATATCTTTATATTTGCGATAAAGTTCTGCCCATTCTTATACAGGGTAAATTTTGAAAAAGGCACCCCATAGTAAAGTAAGTCGTATTCACGACAAAAAAGCTTAAGTCCCCTGAAAAGAATTAGGAATTTAGCTGCAAAAAATTAAATCAAAAATTATATTTTGATTTGAGGTTTTTTATTTTTTCGACTAGTCCAAGATGGAAACGTCTAGGATTTCTAAACAATTACATGCTCTTTGCACAAAAATTGGTTAACTCCAAAATTGACTACTAACTGAATCGGCCAATATATACCGAAACGCGATTTCATTCGACACGTTAGTCCAGACATTGTACATACTTCGGTTTATGTTAGGCTGTTGAGTGGCATAACAGTTGAACAATAAATTACTTCTAGTTTTTGTCGTGAATACGACTTACTTTACAATGGGGAACCTTCTTAAAATTTACGCTGTGGAAAAATGGGTAGTAATCGTGAATATCTCTTGTACTAAACATAGCAAAATGATTCTTTCAACATGTCATCAGAAATATGATCAGCAATTTAACTTCTAACTGTGCCTCAAATAACTCAAGAAGTAATTTTTATCAAACTTTTGGAAGCAATGAGGTCACCCTTGCTTAACATTCTCGTACTCTAGCCGACGGTTTTAAGGTAAACAAGTATAAAAGGTAAACCATGGTCGAAAATCAATCGTCAGGTCGTGCTCTTATTCGCATTTCGGACGTCGTGACGAGCAGTCGCTTTCAACCAGCAGGGAGCTGAACTTCTGAATAAATTCTAGAACGGAATTTTAAAACTGAAGTCAGATCCTGAATTTTGAACTTAATTTCAGTTTCAGAAATCAGTTCCAGATTAATAGCCCCGGTAACCGATAAGCCTATACTAATGCCACCTTATGACAGCAAGAAATCGCCAATTGGCATTTCAATCGCACTGAATTAAGACCGACTTTGGCAAAATATACGGCTATTCATAGATAATGCTTATTTATGGTTGGTGTGCATTCTGAAAGTTGAATTCCGATTGATTTACAACATACGAGGTTTCAGATTGCAGATATAGAGCTATAAGCATTTTTGGTACTCCTAAAAGGCTATTTTAATGCTATTATTAGTGTTTACTGGTTAACTGGGAGGATCAGAATTATACAGTATGACTCTGGAACTGAATCCTTATTCCTAATTCTGGAACTGGTTTCTTGACTAGATTTTAGTTTTTTTAATTCATGTTCGGGCTTCGAATCAAGAATTTTGATTAAGGATTTTCGATCTTGATTCTGGAGCTGAATGTTATTCAGGATTCATAAGCTGCATGCTGGAACTAAATTTGGAACGTGGATTCTAGAGTTAGATTTTGAAACTGAGTTTAGTACTAGAATTCGGAACCTGGATTTTGAAACTAAGTTCAGTTTCATAATTCTAGAAATAAATTTATGATCGGATTTCTTGATCTGGATTCCAAAACTGAATTTTTCAACCTGTTCTAGACTTTGAATTTAGTTTTTATATCCAGTTTCAAAATTCAAAATTAAATTAAATGATGACATAGGCTACTATTTAAATATTCTCAAATGATTATGCTAAATCTACAAAAAACAATTTGTTTCGTGTTATTAAATTGTACGATACAATATGTTTGTCGTCAAAAAGACATAATTTAGTATGGCTGCACCATTACGATTCTGGAAGTGAAGCAATAAAAGTTGCAAAATTCACACAAGTTACTAATACGAACGATTATCTATATTCAGAGGTGTGTAAGAAGCATGCCTGTTTTATTCATATTCACGTCCACCAGTTATGTCTGTGTCATTACCCACCCACCATTTGTTTTTAATTTTTAGCTTCTAGATTCTAATTTATAGTTCCTAGTTTCTAACACTACTTTAGAGATCAAGTTTCTAGTCCTAGTTTGTTATTTTTAGTATTTAGTTTGTAGTTTCTGGTTACTAGTTTCGAGTTTTTAGTTTCAAGTTTCTAATTCTAGTTTCTATTCTCAAGATTCTGGTTTCTTGTTTCTTGGCTCTTGTTTCTGGTTTTTAGTTTCTTATTTCTTAGTTCTGTGTTCTTAGTTCGTAGTTCTTAGTTCTTAGTACTTAAGTCTTAGTTCTTAGTTCTTAGTTCTTAGTTTTTAGTTCCTTGTTCTTAGTTATAAGTTCTTAGTTTTTAGATCCTTGTTCTTAGTTATAAGTTCTTAGTTCCTTGTTCTTAGTTCTTAGTTCTCAGTTCTCAATTCTTAGTTCTTAGTTCTAAGTTCTTAGTACTTAAGTCTTAGTTCTTAGTTCTAAGTACTTAGTTCTTAGTTCTTAGTTCTCAGTTCTCAGTTCTTAGTTCTAAGTTCTTAGTTCTAAGTTCTAAGTTTTTAGTTCTAAGTTCTTAGTTCTTAGTACTGAGTTCTTAGTACTTAGTGCTTAGTTTTTAGTTCCTTGTTCCTTGTTCTTAGTTCTTGTTTCTAACGATTTGTGTTTTAGTCTTTTTTAAGACATAGAGTCGTTTTGAAGTAGTTTTAAATATGATCGGTATCTAACGGGGAAAACAGATTGGAAAATTGACATGTGAACACAATGATGTAACGAAAACCGCGAAAACATTACCGCAGAGACGCGACTCGATCCTGTAGCTAACTCTCAACTGGCAAAATAAACTATCCTGCACATGAAAACACATGAAGATAAAGTCGAATTGATTAGAGGAAACTAAGCATGCTTCGCTGTATTTAGTCACCACGGTAATCATTTACAGAGCTACTTCTACGGAAGCAAAATCCAACAGACACACTTACACATCGATCAACAAGTCTATCTTTCCTTTTCTACTTTTCCGCCGACACTGATTCGAGTTTTAGTTTCTAGTATCAATTTTATAGTTCGTAGTTCAAGTTTCTAGTACTAGTCTCTAGATCCAGTTTATAGCTGGTAGTCTCTAGTTTTAGTTCTTTTAATTTCTAGTTTCGTGTTTCTAATTGATCGTTTCTAGTTTTTAGTGTCTGGTTTCTTGTTTCTAATTTGTAGTTTCTAGCTCCTAGGTTTTTGTTTTTAGTTTTAAGTGTCTAGGTTTTAGTTTCGAGTTTCTAGTTTGTACTGTCTAGTTTCTGTTTCTAATTTTTAGCTTCAAGTTTATAGTTTTTGTCGTGAATACGACTTACTTTACTATGGGGTGCCATTTCAAAACTTATCCTCTGAGAGAGTGATAAGTTTTTGATCATGAATATCTATTGTTGTATTTAACGAATCAACATAATATTTGCTACATGCCATCGGAAATATGATCACAATTTTATGATAAAATTTTCAGTTTTGTGACATAATTTCAAATAACTCAAAATTAAACTTTTCTGAAATGTTTGGTAGTATCAAAGTATCAAAGAGGATAATTTATAAGGAACGTTTGCCTTTCTCGTATTTTTAAAGCTCATAGCTCAGTTTTTCAACTTAAACGTGTATAGCAAAAGCATTGAAGTATTTCAATAGTACACTATTGAAAAACCTGTCTCATTTGACCCATGTCAACACCAGCCAATCAGAACGCGTTCTGAGGAAGAGAACAAAATTCCGAAGAGTGCTTAATATCGTAGTGAGTTCCACAATTTGGTCCTTCTGAAAGGCAGGAGTAAATCCCGTACAGCATCCTGATAGTTTCTTCCAATGAAATGCAAATCCGATATGAAATAATCGACATTAAAATTCTGTATGCTGCTTTTTTTATAGCCGTTAGGACCGCCCAATCGTGAAAAAGCTACAAACGAAACCACATAAAAAGAAACCTCTTAACAAAAATTGAATCAGTTTGGATTCTATCGCCACTGCGAGCAGATCTGTTTTGTGTCATCTGCTAGTTTCGCTTTCGACAAGAGCGATTACGTCACAGCTGCCAGTCATTTGCATTGGTGAAAAAACAACGGTGGAGAGCATTGCACAAAATCAGCCGTTCTAATGGCTCTAAAAGTTTTCTAAAGAACTATTAGGATTTGTTGTTCGCAAATCGAAGGTAAATATTCTCAGTTTAGTGCAAATCTAGAACTGTTTGATTAGATTTGTGCACTTTTCGCTGTGTGAAATTCACAGTAATCGAGATCAAGTGAAGCTTTCTTTGTTTTTGGGAAAAATGTGAAAAAGGAGAATGCTTGCATAATTCATACAATTGATCAACTAATTGATATTCGGAAGTGTTAAGAAACATGTCAGTTGTTTTCGTATTCACGACATCCAGTTATGTCTCTGACATTACCCACCCGCCTTTTTTTAGTTTTGTCGTGAATACGACTTACTTTACTATGGGGCGCCTTTTCAAAATATACCCTCTGGGAGAGTGATAAGTTTTTGATCGTGAATATCTCTTGTTATACTTAACACAACAACATAATTTTTTCTCCATGCTATCAGAAATATAATCAGGAATTTGTGATTAAATTTTCAACAGTGTAAAATAACCATAAATAACTCAAAATCTATGTTTTCTCAAACTTTTGAAAACAACGAGAAAAACTCATCACGTTTACTTGCCTTTTTCGCACCAGGACGACGGTTTTGAGGTAGTCAGGCACATATCAGTTCTGATGTTCTACTGGTTGAGTGTAATAGGTAAATCTTGACCGAGAATTGTTCATTTTATCTAGTACCTTAGACGGAACTAGATGTCGTGTTGAGGTTCTTCCATCAACATCAGTAATATTGAGGTGGTAAACAAATGCTCAGGAGGTGCTTCTCTTCGCATTCGGACGTCGTGGCTAGCAGTAAACCAGCAGTAGCAGAGAACTGAATTTTTAGTTAAATTCAAGAACTAATCTCAGAACCTAGATTCTGGTCCACCTGAATGCTGAAGTTAATTTTAAGTTCCGAATTTAGTGTCATACTTCTGTTTCAAAATTTAGTTCCAGATTACAGGTTCAGAATTTAAAACTATGACTCTAGAACTGAATACTATTTCTGGATTTTGAAAATGGTTTCAAATTTAGTTCCTTATTCAGGGATTCAAATCCAGAGATATAATTTAGGATTTTTAAGAATTCATGAACAAAATTCAGGATATGCATTTTAGATCTGGCTTCTGAAACTAAATATTGGGTCTGAACACCGAACCTTCATTTAAAATCTGAATTCAAAACCAGAGTTTAATTCCTGAATTACGTTTCAGAATTTAATTCATCAATTCAGTTTCAGCATTCATTTCCAGAATTCAGAACCTACATGTTGGAACTAAATTGTGAACATGATTTCTGAAACTAGATGCTGGAACTGAATTCAGTTCCTATATTAAGACTTGGAATTTAAGTTCAGTTCTATAACGCAATTTGGAAAATTCTAAAAATAACTTTAGTTCCTTCTAGAAGTAAATTTATGACCTGAGTTTTTGATCTAGATTCCGAAAATTTGCAGCAGAATTCGGAGCGTGCCCCAGATTTTTATATTAGTTCTTGAAATTACTCAAAGCGGTTTCTTAGAACCACTAAAATATTTCCAAAGGATTTTGAAAAGTTTATTTCTACTAGTATCCAAATCTTCAAAAAAATCTTGTATTTGTTCCGTGTTATTTAATTGTATGGTAGAATATGTTTGCCGTTAATTAGTCGTACTGTAGTATAGATGCATCGTTAAAATTCTGGAAGCGAAACAATGAAAGTTGCAAAATATACACAATCTAATACGAATGATTATGAAACATGCCAGTTTTATTCGTATTCACGTCCTCCAGTTATGTCTGTGACATTACCCACCCACTTTATGTTTCAAGTTTCTAGCTCCTTGCTTTTAGTTTGTAATTTCTAGTTTCGAGTTTTTAGTTTCTAATATTTAGTTTCTAGTTTCGAGTTCCTAATTGTTAGTTTCTAGTTTCTGGTTTCTAGTTCCTAATTTGTAGTTTCTAAATCCTAATTTCTCGTTTTAGTATCTAGTTTCTTGTTTCGTGTTTTTGATTTCCAGTTTATTTCTAGTTTCTAACAACTGGTTTCTATTTTCTAGCTTTTTGTTTTTAGTTTCTTATTTCTTTTAGTTTCTAGTTCCTAGTTTTTAATTTCTAGGTACTGCTTTTTGGTTTTCTTATTTCTTTTAGTTTCTAGTTTCGAGTTCATAGTTTTTAGTATCTATTTACTTGTTCCCAGTTTCTAATTTCTAGTTTTTAATTTCCAGGTTTTAATTGTTAGTTTCTAATTTCTAGTTTATTATTTTTAGTTCTAATTTTTAGCTTCTAGTTTCTAATTTCTATTTTCTAGTTTCTTGTTTCGTGTTTCTGATTTCTAGTTTCTATCTACTGGTTTCTAGTTCCTTGTTTCTAGTTTTTAGTTTTTGGTTCTTAGTTTCTAGTTTCTTATTTTTTTCGTTTCTAGTTTCGAGTTCCTAGTTTTTAGTTTCTAGTTTCTTGTCCACAGTTTTTAATTTTTAGATTTTAATTTCTAGTTTCTAATTTTTGGTTTCTAATTTTTAGTTTCAAATTTTTAGTCTCTAATTTCTAGTTTCTGACCTCGAACTTGTAGTTTCTAATTTCTAATTTCTGGTTTCCAGTTTTTAATTTTGAGTTTCTTGTTTTTAGTTTCTATCTTTCAGTTTCTAGTTTCAAGTGCCTAGTTTCTAGGTCCAGTTTAATCGCATTTTCGAGACTGAACTCCCCAATTAGATAGCATTCGATTGAACAAATCTCAGGAAGCAATCGAACTGGATGCGGCAGCAATCGGCAAAGGAATCAATCAGTAAACCGTAAATAGGTATCCCCACAATCAAGATTTATCACTCCGTCGTAGAAAACTGCATCCCGAGGCAGCGGTGGTGCCAGCTGCATAACTCGCAGGCGAGCCTGAAGTTTCACTGTTCCCCGTCACTACTCCTAACTGTTGCTCGTTCTAGATGGTGTTATAGCTTAAAAAACATAAATCAAGATAAATGACACTTTTTCCCGCCCGGCTACTGTCAGCAGAGCCATTTCTTATACGTGCAGAAAATACGATGCCGGCTGCGAAAGTGGTATGATTATTGCACACGGAAGTTCTTAGACAAGAATTTTTATTCAATCTGCAGGCAGGAAAATAATTTCAATGAGAAAAAATCCGATGAAAGTCTTGTGAAAATTGCAAATAAAAATGCCATGAGCTAAATGTGATGCATCCAAGTGCGAGAATTGATTTTCCATTCATCAATTGCGGGACAACAGAGGACAATCGAGTACACTGAAAGAAAAGTTGTACGAAATTTCAATCGATTCTCTATAAGAATAAAGGTGAGCTAGAATGATTGAATAAATAGATTAAATGTTCCATTCTCTTTATGAATAATTGTCGGAAATTTTCAGTGTAGTTTCCTGAAACAACATTCAGTCTAGACGTGCCAATTCATAGATATCCGTTGTAGCAGCTGTCATTTTTATTCCGTTTCACTTTATTGGCCCAGTCGGATTAGTTGCGATCGGAATCATGCAGTTGGCCTTGAACGAAGCACGAAAGTATCGGTCCCGGGACAGATTGGCAGTTAATGTCAGACAAACGAAGCAGGCAGACACTTGAACTGGATCGCTTTTTTTTGCTTTTTTTCATTTTGGTACGCATGTGGGCTACTTTGATCGCCCTTCCTTCATTCACGAAAACGTGACCCAGTTCGAAGATATTTCATTCAAAACGGTCGACAGTGCTGTCAAGTGTCAATACGCTAGAGACTCAACCGTGCTTCGGTTCGAACTGTTTGTTTTCAGTATAATGACAGCCAGCAGATTTAGGATACGCTTGATGCATGCTAGGATATGTTTATTTTCCTTAGAGTATGTATTTTATGCGGTCTTGGAACGCCTTACCAAATAAATCAGCTGCGCGCTGCGCTGGCGGAAAAGAAATCAATTTACAATTCCAATTTCCAATCTGGAACCGAAACTGCCTTCGCCGTTCTTTCTTTACTACATATTTGGTGGCCTATTTCGTCCGAAACAGGGAATCGTAAAAAAGTGATGGCTCTCCCGAAAATCTTGAAGAAGCAGCAGGAAAATTCGTTCTGACTTACCGAAGATTAATAGAGTTCGGCCGGAGGGTTTTCGCCCGCGGGACGCAAACAAATGGATGATTTATCGTACTTCCGGGATGTGCCTTTTCCCACCATTGGTTTCGCATGTTCGATATTAATTTTGATAATCCCAGATATCTTGGATGGATGTCATGGAGTCCTGTCATGCAGTCGCAGAACAGCCTCATAAGCTGATAATAATGAAATAACAAACAAATGGAAGCAGAACTATAAATTACACATAGCGCAATAATCGTAAACAAATTTGCAAGGTTCGTGGCAGTGTAAATCAAAACTGGGCCACGGCTCGTTGGCGCCGGATTGAAACAGTAATCGATTATTAACTTCCATTGCCAAATTAACTTCAATTGCCAAACGTCGAAACGTCGACCCTTGGACCCTTTTCCTAGAACTAGGCATTGGAAATTATTACCCTGTTGGAGACAGCTGTTTCTGGATGTTATTTGTTTCGTTCCATTCCGTTGTCCTTCGTCACTTCTAAACAAATCGCAATCGAACGGGATCAGTTCGAGCCTTTAATAGTCCCGGGACTAAGAGTAGCCGACAGTAAGAGTAGCAGTGCCCTGAGGCGGGTTATTCGATGATCAAAGAAATGAAATTCTTCCGTTTCCATCCATAATTTATGACAACCAGCTAGCAAGCACAACTTTGGCACCCAGCATTTCCCTCGAAAGCGCCAGGAAGAAGAGCATGCTGACACACCCAAATATTCGCCTTTTCCCTATTCTGTTCCAGCCAGGCTCCAGCTTTCAAAAACAGGATTTATACATCAAACCCAGAGGGTCGGGGAACGAAATGACGTCAGCAAAGACGACGATTCCCCCCAACCTGGCGCCCTATTTCCGCCGCCCCGAACCCATTGTAAACATCATGGGATCCGTGTCTGGAGCCGCGTGCCTTCGCAAACATGCGTATGCAGAAAGAGAGAAAGAGGAAACAGTAGGCCGAGAAGGCTGCCGAACGAACGACGATGACCCTACAATCCTAGGCCTGCTTTGTACGGGAATTTCTATTTCACGTTACTATGCGAAGAATAGAAGTAAGTAAAAAACGAACAAACACTTTCCGAAGCACGTCAAACTGACTGGGTGGCGGCGGACTTGATCTCTGCTAACATCAAATTGGTTCGGAGAGTTTGCTTCCGGGTTTCACCATACAAACGAAAGCTGTTGTCCCATCGGGGCCAAACTTGCACCAACAAAATGCGTGACGTGTCGTTTCTCGTAGGAAGAACACTTCGAGAAAAAAAAAGATACTCGTTGTTTGCGAATGGGTTGTCCAATTCTAATGGGAAAAAAGGTACAAACGCTGTATCCCCGAAATAAGCGTAGAATCAACGTAGAATTCCGATAATAGAAGAAACACTTCCGTTGACATCGTTCTTCCAGTGCCTACAAAACACCCCTCCTGTTCGGCTCAGCTGACCATTCTTCTTTCTCCTTCTCCTGTCTTCAAACAAACTTACTTCCTTATGTTTACCACCCATCTGACCTATTTTTACCCGGAAAATTCCTACTGCTATCCCTTGCGAACGTGCTACTTCCCGTGCAAAAGTCCACGCCTGGGTCTGCATAGGCTCCCATTCATGCCTTCATCATCTCAAATTGACATTCCACCTCGTACTCTTCTTCGGCTCTGTTTCTCGCCTACGAAATCGTGACTCGTACTAGGCGAGATGTGTGTATTCTGCGTAGTTCACCCCCTCTCTCTCTCTCTCTCTCTGCTGCTCAATGCTCATCTGTGTTCCCGTCGTAAAAATGACTACCCGGCAGTAGGCCTACGGCAAAAGTCAGCGGAGGAAGTCACAGAATCAGCGTCGCCAAGGACGAACATACATGATGCCACGCACTCTCCCGTACGCTTCCGCGTGTTTGGTGCTTTAGATGGATTGACGGGAAAGAAGTTTTTTATTGTCTTTAGCAAATAACTGAGCTACACACGGTTGGAAATGGTATTGATCTCATCAAAGTAGACTGATTTCGGGCGGTCTCGACGATGTAAAATGTATCGGCCCATCGAAGGTGGCTCTGAAGAAGCAAGTTTCTCTAGGCAGGTTATGTTCAAGGGTTTAGGCCCCGGGAAAATTCAGGGACGCTTCCCGTTTCGAGATGATTTTGATATAGCACGATGATGATGATGATGATGATGACGATGTCGTTGTGGCGCGAAAAGTTGAGCAAGGTGACGGTAGGAAGAGCTGAAAGAGGATGTGTTATCTGTGCTGATACGTGCCATAAAGACCTATGGGTATACTTATCGGTTTTTAGTTATCGGATCATTTCATAGTCGAGGAAGGATCAGTTTTTTAAATCAGGAAAGCTTTCTCTGTTTAGGTAAGGCAAGGCAAATACTATTTGTAAAACTCATTTCAAGGAAATGAAAAGAATACGAACAACTGCCAAGCACGAGTTGAATAAATTATTACTAGATTACCAACAAGATACCGTCCTGTACATAATCCAGATGGATTACTGAATAGATGGGAAATCATTGTTCAGAACGCTGCTAAAAATATGCCTTTGATTGACAGCGATATTCTTTTCAATTAGCTTCTAGTGGAGGAAATTTTCAGAAATCAATCAAAAAACAAAAATTAAAAATCGAAAATCAATATTTAAAAATTTCAATAATCAAAAATATCGAAAATCAAAATATCAAATATTAAAAATATCAAAATCAAAAATATTAAAAATCAAAAATATCAAATGTCAAAAATATCATAAATAGTGAAATATCACAAATTAAAATAACACTTGTGGACGGGTATAGTGTGATGGGTAAGTCGATGCCTTTCACTCATCCCGCCTGGGTTCGATTCCCAACTCCGCAGAAAGGATCAGAATGTTTTTCTGGTTCGAAGAGGTACTTTTAGGTAAAAACCTCTAATTGAAATTCAATCTAAATTTAACCAAACCAAACCAAAAATCAAAAGTCTCCTGTTTTCTAATGTAATATTTCATTTCCAAATTCGGATTATCAAGTTTTAATTGATTTATAATATTCAATTTTCAAAATTCAGTTTTCAGTTATCAATTTTCAATGTTCGATTATGAATTTTCTCTTTTCTATTTTCTATGATCTATATTGTCTATATTTTCTTTTCTTTTTTTCATATTCTATTTTCTTTTTTATATTTTCTATTTTCTATTTTCTATTTTCTAGGTAAAATCCTCTAATTGAAATTCAATCAAAATTTAACCAAACCAAACCAAAAATCAAAAGTCTCCTGTTTTCTAATGTAATATTTCATTTCCAAATTCGGATTCTCAAGTTTAAATTCTTTTATAATATTTAATTTTCAAAATTCAGTTTTCAGTTATCAATTTTCAATCCTCAATTTTCGATTATCAATTTTCTATTTTTTATTTTCTATTTTCTATTTTCTGTTTTCTATATTGTCTATTTTCTATTTGTTATTTTTATTTTATCTTTTCTATTTTCTTTTTAATATTTTCTATTCTCTATTTTATATTTTTTATATTTTTATATTTTCTATTTTCTATTTATTATTTTATTATTTTTTTTTTTTTTGAAAATAAAAAATCAAAAACCTCCTGTTTTCTAAAATAATAGTGGCATCTCGTCCTCATGTGCACCTCGTGCACTGCACAACTGGTCAAATAGGCTCTGTGAGAACTTGTATGCACACATTCAGGAGCCGCTTCGGTGGATTATGCTTATGGCAGTTGAAAACAAATTGCTGTCTCAGTTGCAACGTCGAAACGGTTCTGATACAATACCATATTACCTAAGCACAACCCGTAAATTTTTTCACGAGACGCAACTGATAATAACCCATTTTAAAATTCAAATTTTGATTTTTTTATAATTTTTAATTTATATATTTCAATTTTCAGATTTCAACGTTCAATCTTCAATTTTCGATTATCAATTTTACATTTTCAATTTGCAATTCAGTTTTTGCAATGACTGAGCGGAAAAATATATTGGAGAAACCAAATAAATGAAAAACTAACAGAAAAGAATTTATTGGAAAAAGATGCGCTCAGAGACAGGATTCGAACCTGTGTTCTTATGCATTCCGTGCATACGCGCTACCATTTCGCAATTGTCAATTTTCTATAATCTAAATTCTATATTCTATATATTATTTTCTATTTTCTGTTTTCTGTTTTCTATTTTATTTTTTTTCTATTCTATAAAAACGAAAATCAGACACGAAAGTTGAAAATCGTAAATCAAAAGCCTTCTATTTTCTAATATAATAGCCCATTTCCAAATTCGAATTTTCAGTTTTTGATTTTTTTTCATAATTTTCAATTTTCAAATTTCTATTTTCAGTTTTCAATCTTCAATTTTAAATTTTTGATTGTCAATTTTCTATTTTCAATTTGGAATTGTCAAATTCCTGTTTTCTATATTCTATTTTCTTTTTGCCTTTCTCATATAGAAAGGTTATGCAATCACTTGAAAATCCGACCAATGAAAATTGGCCCGGAGGGCCAAGTGTCATATACCATTCGACTCAGTTCATCGAGCTGAGCAATGTCTGTGTGTGTGTGTCAAATAATCTCACTAGGTTTTCTCGGAGATGGCTGAACCGATTTGGACAAACTAGGATTCAAATGAAAGGTCTCGTGGTCCCATACGGAATTCCTGAATTTCATCCGGATCCGACTTCCGGTTCCGGAATTATAGGGTAAAGCGTGTTCAATATTGTACACCGTCACTTAAACCGGCGAAACAAAAGACGTAAAATATTTTCTAAACTGGTCTCAAAACTACACAAATCGATAGTCATTATCAGTAGGCAACTAACCAAACCGATTCCGGCTATCCTGGTTCCCGGTATCCGGTTTCGGAAGTACCGGAAATAGTGGTCATATATACCAAAATGGATCTCACTCACTTTTCTCAGCGATGGTTTGACCGATTTCCACAAACTTAGATTTAAATGAAAGGTCTTCCGATCCTATACGAAATTCCTGAAATCAGACTTCCGATTCCGGAGTTATAGTTTGCGCACTAGAAGAGTTTGTGTGTCATGTTAGTTGGTGGCCGTACGAACCGACTTTGATTATAACGGTTCTCGGGTTCCGGTGCCGGAACTGCATATAATAGTGAACCCATTTCGTTTTCTTAAGGATGGCTTACGCAATCAAAGCACTGTTTTATTCTGTATGTTATGCATAAACAATCTCTTGGTTTCTTTCAAAAATCGAAGAGAATACCACAATATTATATGTACATGAGAAAGGCATCATTACACCACTAGGTGGATTAAAACAGGTTTTCTTTTTTCTATTGTCTATTTTCTGTTTTATGTTTTCTAATTTCTATTTTCAATTTTCTATTTTCTTTTTTCTATTTTCTATTTTCTGTTTTCTATTTTCAATATTTAATTTTCTATTTTCTATCCATAAAATTGAAAATCAAACTTGAAAGTTGAAAATCAAAAATAAAAACCTCCTGTTTTCTAATATAACAGACCATTTCCAAATTCGAATTGTTTTTATAATTTTTATTTTTAAATTTAAATTTTCAGTTTTCAATCTTTAATTTTCTATTTTCGTTTATCAATTTTCTATTTTCCATTTTCTATTTTCTACTTTATATTCTCTATTTTAGTTTCAATATTGTCTATTTTCTATTTTCTGTTTTCTATTTTCAATATTAAATTTTCTATTTTCTATTTTTTTTTCTATTTTCTATTCTATAAAGTTGAAAATCAAAAATCAAAAACCTCCTGTTTTCTAATATAACAGACCATTTCCAAATTCAAATTTTCAATTTTTAATTTTTTTATAATTTTTATTTTCAAATTTCAATTTTCCGTTTTCAATCTTCAATTATCAATTCTCTATTTTCCATTTTCCATTTTCTACTTTATATTTTTAAATTCTATATTCTATATAAAATTTTCTATTTTCTGTTTTCTATTTTCTATTTTATTTTTTTCTATTCTATAAAAACGAAAATCAGACTCGAAAGTTGAAAATCGTAAATCAAAAGCCTTCTGTTTTCTTATATAATAGCCCATTTCCAAATTCGAATTTTCAGTTTTTGTTTTTTTTTCATAATTTTTAATTTTCAAATTTCTATTTTCAGTTTTCAATCTTCAATTTTCAGTTTTCAATCTTCAATTTTTAGTTTTCAATCTTCAATTTTTGTTTATCAATTTTCTATTTTCAATTTGCAATTGTCAACTTCCTATTTTCTATTTTATATTTTCTATTTTCTATTTTCTAATCTCTATTTTCTATTTTCTATTCTATAAAATTGAAAAACAAACTTGAAAGTTGAAAAGCAAAAATCAAAAACCTCCTGTTTTCTAATATAATAGACCATATCCAAATTCAAATTTTCAATTTTGAATTTTTTTATAATTTTTATTTCTTAATTTCAATTTTCAGTTTTCAATCTTCAATTTTCAATTATCAATTTTCTATTTTCTATTACATACTTTCTATTTTCTACTTTGTATTCTCTATTTTCCACTTTCTATTTTCTGTTGTCCATTTTCTATTTGTTATTTTTTATTTTCTGTTCTCTATTTTCTTTTTTTTATTTTCTATTTTCTACCTTCTATTTTCTACTTTGTATATTCTATTTTCTATTGTCCATTTTCTTTTTGTTAATTTTTATTTTCTATTTGCTATTTGCTATTTTCTATTTTCAATTTTCAATTTTCAACTTCAAATTTTCGTTTTGAGTTTACAAGTTTTTATTTTCAACTTCCAATTTCCAATGGTCATCATCATTCATTATTCATCTAATGTCTAATATCCAATATCAAATCTCCTACTCTCAAAATCTAAAATTGAAATCCAAAATTCATATTTCAAAATTTAATATTTTCTGTTTTCCAAATTCCAGATTTTCTATTTCTAATTTCCGATTCCAAAATCTGTTTCTATTTTCTAATACCGAATTCCCGATTAGTTACCAATTTTTTATTTTCACTTTCAAATTTTCAATTTCCTGTTGCCGATTTTCAGTTTCTTGTTTTCAATTTCCAATTTCAATTTTCTTGTTCCTTATTTATAACGTCTAGTTTCTAATTTCCTGATTTCCTAAATAAAAAAAAATCCAAATTGTAAATTTAAATATTTCCTGTTTTCTAATTTATAATTTCTGAATTCCAGATTTTTAATTTCCAATTTTCCATTCCAAAATCAAAAATTCAAAATCGATAATTTTCTATATTCTAATACCAAATTCCCGATTTTTAGTTTTCAATTTTTAATATCCAATTTCGAATATCAAATTTTTCATTTTCCTGGTTTCGATTTTCAGTTTCTTATTTTCAATTTTCTGTTTATAATTTTAATTTTCTTGTTTCTTGTTTTTAGTTTTCGATTCATAGTTTCCAATTTGCTCACTTTGTTTTTCCAAAATTGATCTAGACGGTCTTTTGAAAAGGGATAGATTTAGTTTTTACCATTTGTTTTTGCAAAAAAATATATTCGACAAAAGGCAAATCCTACAAAAAAAAATGTTGTGCTAGTGATATTAATAAAATTAGTTAAGTTTTCGAATGAAAATATTGAAAAAAATACTTATCGAACCTTGAACTGAAAAAAAAAACAAAATCGATCCTAATAATTTGTTGACAAATTACAAAAAACAGCATTTTTTGTTTGAATGAAATTCGAATGACATTGTCCAAACATAGGTAATTATTTTTCCTGTCAACCTTCCATATTCATAATGCTGAAGGGAAACAAGTTTTTCTTACAAAAACTATTTCTTATTCAGCACTGATACTTTTTGCTAATATCGGCAACTAGAAAAAGGGATATTCGGTGTTTTTTTCTAACAAATTCAGTTCCACTGGAATTTGGGATGATTGTGAATTTCAGTTTAGTTTAGTTTTCGACAAAAAAAAACACTGGATAAAAAATTCAGTTTGGACAAGGAGTAGTTTTTGTCTGTTTTTAATGTAAATCGATTTTCAATTTTATATAATTTTTTTTAGTGTAAGACTCAATAAAAAAAATTTCAGCATTTTCACTTGACTTTGACTGTGAAAATCATCAGTACTAAGCTTTTTAGTAGGATTTGTCGCCTTTCCACTGTTTGGAAAAAATATATTTAACCTTTGCCCTTTTTAAAAGGCAGTCTAGATCAATTTTGAAAAACCAAGAAAGTATGCAATATGGCACTATGTGACAAAGTCTACATGCCCAGATAGTTTCGGTCAAAGCTTAAATATTGTTGCTAACTCCGTTGGCGTGAAATTCGTCAATATATTTGCAAATAATTTTGTTATCAGATTCTGAGGAATAAAAAGTCTGAAAAACGACTGATGAAAGAAATAGCCCAAATGTGAAGAAATAACTCATAGGTCCCACTCGCAACTTTCTCCTACCTGGAGAAATCGTTTTATCACTTGAACTACTCTGAATGTGATGAAGTGCAACTCAGAAGGCAACCCATTTGAGCAGAGCTCCGTACATTCAATAATATAATATAATATTAAGGCACACTGCTTAAGCTCTAAGATGCCAAGGGTATTTACTAATCTTAATTATCGTCTAACTTAAAACTAGAGTAGTATCATTATGTAATATAGTGTCTGGCGATCGGTAGTGGCCGGTGAATTGAATTTAGGATGAGATGATTCCAGATGGCGATGGTAATTTTCTATGTTGGCCGCATTCTTCGGTCCGTGAGGGTCCGCGGGAAACACCCCCAGGCTACGAAGGCCCGGCGGGTGGCCCGCATGCTGGTCATTGACTGGAGCGGTCTTCCGGTGATGGTGATGTTACGGAAGAGAATGAAAAAAAGAAGTAAATATTGTGGGAAACGGGGTAAAAAAGGGGTGTGGGAACAAAATGTTTGAAAACGACAGAGATCTAATTAGTTGCCATCGAGATGGTGAAAAAACAGGGAAAGGGGAACGAAAAAGTTAGTGACAAAAAAAAAGATCTTGTTAATTCCAATGAAGATGGTGAACAGGGACGGGGATCGAGAGAATCGGGCGGATGTTAGTGTCGAACCTGTAGGTGGAGATTATATTTTCTGAGCGAGGAATAACACATTACACTTGTATATCAATGTGTTTAAGGTACTGGTATATGAGAAGCATATATGAACTATCCCGACTCGCCAACACATCCCGAACCGGCACCTCAGGCGGTCTACCTCGGGCCCTGAGGGATTCCAGTAGCTTCGACCTGGCGTCACGATACTCTACGCACGACCACACGACATGCTCGATGTCCTGATAACCGTCGCCACAGGTGCAGAGCCCGTTCTCCACGATCCCGATACGCCGGAGATGTGCGTTGAATGTATAGTGATTTGACATGAGCCGTGACATAACGCGAATGAAATCACGACTCATGTTCATCCCCTTGAACCAAGGTTTCGTCGATACCTTAGGGATAATGGAGTGTAGCCATCGTCCCAGTTCGTCAGAGCTCCGTACATGTTCTGACTTTGCACGACCGGTGCGTGATTCAATTTTTAATTTCATTAGGATTAGAATAATGTTGGTCTTATGGTGGAACTTTGAGAAAATATTCGTTGTCTGCCATCAAAAGGACAACCATGCATTTGTGCATTTGGATGATGTAGGACATAGAAGTTACATACACTCGGTTTCTAGAGCCATAAGCCAAGTCTGTATCATAAACCCCTAACGCTTTCAAGGTCCTTATTTTTATCTATTCAGTTTTCAATAAAAATGAAAAAAATGAAATTCCATTTTATTGCACCCATCGCGATTGGACTTCTTCGAGACATGCTGACACCGACGACAACCCATCGAACCATCGATTTTGACAGTCGGTGCGTCCTTCTCGTCTACCAGGCATCATCACCATCGTACAATCGTGAACAGTTGCAACAGTGGAAGCAGTAGCACCAGTGACAAATTGACATTCACCTTTCGATTCGAGCGAGATAACAAAAAAAAAACGGGTCAAACCGGAGCCCTCGGGTTGGCTGGGCGCAATTTAGTGCATTATGTAATCCAGTTTGAGCACCCAAACCAGACGAACGAAGCCAGTCAACAACATAGCTCGAAGCACCCTTGAACCCGCCATTGCTCCCTTACCCTTTTCCTACTTCATGAAGTTGGACAATCGAAAAATTTCAAACTTCATTCAAAACTGCTTTAGCAACTAGTTCTATTATTGTACCCAAGGTGATGGAGACGCTGGGTACTGCACACAAAAATCCAAACGAAAAGTGCTTTAAAACTTTTTTTTTTTTGAAAATTTACCATAAGCCACACTGTTTGTGTTTTATAACTAATCCGAAAGAAAAACCACACACAAGATGAAGATGAACAAAAAAAAAAAACATTTCAACCATCGTTTCACCAGTGGTGCATCCAAGCAAGCGACGGCCGTGCACAAGCTGCATGGCCACCGCCACCGACACCGCGCGCAGTGGGGTTGGAAAACTAATTAAACACACATAAATTGGCACCATAGTTGGCGGTGTCCAACGGATGAATCAAGCTTTAGCGCCCCAAACAATGTCATATTCTGGTTGGTAAGCTGCTCATTTTTCCATGACACTCTTCGATTGTGTTTCTGCAGTGACAACGTATTTTTTGCACTGATGCGGTCGCATACGAGATGAAGGCTGCACTCCGATGGAGTAGTAGATCCAAGGCGAAGGAGGTGTCTAGACGTGGAATTATTAATTAGCTATGCGTTCGTTCGCTGGGCTTGGAACTTGGAACAACGGCACAGTCTGCCGGGAAACGTGGAAGCATTTTAGTAGATTAGGATATTCAATCATTGCCCTGGGATGAGACGCACGGTTGGGTAAATAGAAAATGATGAAAGTAACCTATCATTAAATTTACTGCAGGTCGGTCCGGGGTGAGGGTTGCAGTAATAATTCATACCATCCTGACTGGGGAGCCAAACAAGAAAAATGCAATAACTAGTTATTAAAATCTTCCCTCAGCAGGCATTGGCATTGGCGCTCACCACCCTGTGACCTATATTGCATCGAAGCTGGTATAAAAGAAACCTCAAATCATGATAGGGCATTGATTTTATTCATTGTCTCTCGTTATGCTGCCTACTGTGATTTATGCCCTCCGCCTTGCGTCCCGATCCAAGCTTGGTCTAGCCTCGAGCGTCATATCAGCCGGGTGCAGCTAAGTTGCAGCCCCCGACGATGATGGTCATGCGGACGATGTCAAGCCGAGCTTGCACCACCAAAGCAAAGCATGCCATGATTAAATGCAACAATCTTCATCCTCACTCGTCGAACACATCGCGGACGCCACTTGGTTGGTGTGCACTTTACCCTATCAGAGCCTAAAGAATCTAATGGCAGCAGCCATTCCCTTCTCCACGAGGTTCAACTGGAAAGGAAACTGGGTCAAAGGGAACCGTGCATCGTACGACGACTCCGACGATGGTTCCGGTTTAGGAATCTTCGCTCACTTACTACTCACTTACTGAGCTTTACTGCACCGTAAGCAAAACGGTTTTCAATATGTAATGATCGGCTCGCAGGCTCTGGCCGAAGATGCCTAGCGACTGCACATAAATTTTCATTAAAATCAAGTACGTTGCGTAATAAATATTAATTTTATGAAGGAATCTCAGATATGGAATTATTGTTTAATTTGCATAAGCTAAATGGAAATCAGGTTTGAACAAGGATATGTTCGAAATGCAGAAAACGAGAAGAATCACGAAGTAGAATTTCGCTTCCATTTTTGTGTGTGCGTATTTGAGCAATGTTAACAGTTAGATTTGTGAGTTGAAATTTCACTCATTCGCGTGATACGCTTTTCGATCAGTACATTCTCCGCCAACTCTCGAACATACACATGCCTAGTTATGCTTTCAACGTGTAATAATTGATGATGGTTTAATGGGAATGTTTCGTTCTGCTAATTCTAGTCGTCTCCCTCCTACGTTGACTGACTGAAATGAAAACGACTGTACCGGACACTACGTTTCCTTTCACTAACCTCGCGTCTATCCGAGTGAATGCCAGCTTGAACTTTTGTTGCTACTCCTTCCAGGTTCTAAATCACAACAGTAGAGAGCCAATGTAAGGAAAATAGGTCTACATAACTAATGAAGATTACAATACAAAGAGCAAGGAAACGATTGTCGTATGTTCGAGCCCCGACCCGGAAGGATTTTTGGTTCTGTACGCTATGCACCGGCTGCGAAGTATGTTGAAAACAGAAATGTCAAATTCCACAAAAGGAATGTAATGCCAAGACTCTGCTTTTGTGGTAAAGACAGTATCAATAATTCAGTTTTTGAATATAGCTTCAGGTTCAGAGCTCAGTGCCAGATACAGAGTTGAGCATTCAGCCCTTTAAGGACTATACACGTCTAAAAATAAAACATTAGAATTAGAATTATCTGTGGAAATGTTGCAAATCGGAAGTGAGAATGAAGATTTTAGAGCACCGTTCGCAGTGCGAACTTTGCACCAAACGAGTGCAAATAAAGCCAGTAGTTTTTGTGTGTCTCATTTCTCGAAAGGACAATGTAACAGATCGGCTGAAAAGTTCGTATCGTTTCTATGAGAGGGCGCCACTAGAATTAAATCCATACCATTTTCAGTTAGTACCAACCTTCAAAAGATACGTGTATAAATTTGACAGCTGTCTGATTATTAATTTGTGAGATATTGCATTTTGAGTGAAGCTACTTTTGTTATTGTAAAAAAAATGGAAAAAAAGGAATTTCGTGTGTTGATGAAACACTACTTTTTGATGAAAAAAAGTGCCGCCGATACCAAAAAATGGCTTGATGAGTGAGTGGCTCCAGACTCTGCACCGGGCGAAGCAACAATTCGTAAGTGGTTTGCAAAATTTCGTACTGGTCATATGAGCACCGAAGACGATGAACGCAGTGGACGTTCAAAAGAGGCTGTTACCGATGAAAACGTGAAAAAAAATCCACAAAATGATTTTCAATGACCGTAAAGTGAAGTTGATCGAGAAAGCTGACACCCAAAAGATATAAAAGGAACGTGTTGGACATATTATTCACGAATATTTGGATATGAGAAAGCTTTGTGCAAAATGGGTGCCGCGTGAGCTCACAATCGATCAAAAACAACAACGAATTGATGATTCTGAGCAGTGTTTGGAGCTGTCATATCGAAATAAAACCGATTTTTTTCGTCGATATATAACAATGGACGAAACATGGCTCCATCACTTCACTCCGGAGTCCAATCGACAGTCAGCTGAGTGGACTGCACGCGATGAACCGAACCCAAAGCGTGGAAAGACTCAACAATCGGCCGGTAAGGTTATGGCGTCTGTATTTTGGGATTCGCATGGTATAATTTTCATCGACTACCTTGAAAAGGGAAAAACCATCAACAGTGACTGTTAATAGCGTTATTAGAGCGTTTGAAGAACGAAATTTCAACAAAAACGGCCTCATTTGAAGAAGAAAAAAGTTTTGTTTCATCAAGACAATGCACCGTGTCACAAGTCGATGAAAACCATGCTGAAATTGAACGAATTGGGCTTCAAATTGCTCCCTCATCCACCGTATTCTCCAGATTTGGCCCCCAGTGACTTTTTCCTGTTCTCAGACCTCAAGAGAATGCTCGCTGGTAAAAAATTTAGAAGCAATGAAGAGGTAATCGCTGAAACTGAGGCCTATTTTGAGGCAAAGGATAAATCGTACTACAAAAATGGTATCGAAAAGTTGGAAGATCGCTATAATCGCTGTATCGCCTCTGATGGCAATTATGTTGAATAATAAAAACGAATTTTGGCAAAAAAAATGTGTGTTTCTATTAAACGATTATGGAACATTTGTAGAACTAATTTGATACTACTATTTCGCTGAAGTATGTTGATACGTTAAGAGTTATGCAATGTTTTTGAGTTTTTTGAAGGTATTTTTCAAACTAATTTGAATAAGTTAAAAAAGTAACACCCTTCCAATTTTCTCTTTAATTTTTACTTATATTATGACCTTTCAGGAACCGCATAGGATACATTTCATCGATCTGACATCCAATGAATATTGATATTTGAAACTTGACTTGTTTTTGATGAAAAAACAATCATAACTGTTTACTGGTAGCTCATATGAAATAGCTTGGTTGAGCAAAGTTGTGCGCAATGATTAGT
This sequence comes from Malaya genurostris, assembly GCF_030247185.1. Lineage (NCBI taxonomy): Eukaryota > Metazoa > Arthropoda > Insecta > Diptera > Culicidae > Malaya > Malaya genurostris. The sequence continues at coordinate 164,046,652 of NC_080570.1, read as the reverse complement.
TCAACAACTCTTCTAATGACAACTTTTCGCTGGAACGTTTCGCAAAAAAGTTGAAACAAAAAAAGTGATTTTTCAGGAACCACCCTACTTTTACTCGGGAAAATTGATGTAACTCGATCAAATGAAGAGCTAGAGAGGTGCTTTTTTCAGCAAAGTTGCTCACAATAAAATTTCCTACAACTTTATTGTACAACAAAATCATTTTTGAGTGAAATTAAGAAAGTTTGATTTCAGATTTCAATCTAAATAAGGATAGGGTGGTAACTTTTTTAATCAAAAGAAGCGCCATTCGATTAAAAACAACTTTTGTGAAGACACCAACTACAAAAAACTAATATTTAATAGTGAGAATATTTTTATCACGCTGATTTCCCGTTTCGGACCACTGTGCAGTGTTCGACATCGGAGAAAATTCCCTCCTGAAAGCCAGAAATGAATTCCGTGTTACGCGTTGGCCAAATTTTCACTGCCTACGAAGCAGAATAGAGGCAAAACCACATAAAATGGAGGATGAAACCAGGGTAAAATTAATGACAATGATAATCTATATATATAAAAATGCAGAGATCATTCTTTGTAATCGCATCACGTAAGAACGGATGGACGGATTGAGATGCTTTTTTTTTTGTTTGATCAGTTTTTACCCCCACCGGGTTCGTACATCAAAAAAATTAGGAAAACTTACCGGAAAAGTGGGAAAAACCAGTAAAGTTATTTTGTATGGACAATGGAATTTTCCACTGAAAACGTTGCCAATGATTGCTAGATCTACAATTGATGTTTGGCGCGCAAGGAGATGCTCAGTATTTCGCCGTTGAAGAAAAGAATACTAGATCTTTGGAAAATCGTTTGGCGCGCAACGAGTAGATTTGGGTGGAGATTTTACATGCATGATTGATTCGTCATTTGGAAACACGTGGGTATCAAAATCATTACTTGCCAAATGACCTTATGGTGGAATGCACATGACTGTTTTAGCTATACAGTAAACAGAAGCACAAGTTCTAATGTCATTTACCAGTAGATGTAGTTAGATGAATTATGTTGGCCATCGTGGGCGTGAGTTGAACAAATCAAATTATCTAACGATTTTTTTACGTATCAATGATAGGATTCTGCTGTTGAAATAATGAGTTCAGATGAAAATATTTTCCTGGCATTTAGCATGCTGAAGTTTGTTCAGCCGATTCGGGTGAGTTTTCAAGAGTGGTTTACTTCAAAACGGATGGTATTCATGACATTTGTAAGCTGCTTAATCCAAATCATTTCATTTTCCGAACTTTGGATTACTTGACGAATTTCCATACGCGAATCGTGAATATCATATCTGAAGGAGAAATCGTGGCATGTAAGAACCATTAGTTGTGAGATCTGCTGTTTTATACATTGGCTTTAACGATAAGAAAAATACTGGTATAATCACTCCTCATGTTCACTCCGCTAGAACAGAATATTGATTCTCAGGACTGAATACTAAGCAAAACGATGTGGTGGCTCGACGAATGAGAGGCCTTTTGATACAATTCTTGAACGAATATAGCGTTCATGTCAAAGTTAATGGACACAATATTTAATAAAAGGGTAATTTGAACTTTCGAATGTCCAAGTATTTTTCATTTTATCGCTAATTCGTTAATCGAAAATTGATCCTGTCATTATCCTGCTACGAACATTCATCAAACACGACTATGTAATATCACTAGCGGTGAAGTAGGTTGTGGACAACCGTTCAAAATTAGTTTATTACTTTCGATAATCCCTAAGGATTTGCTATTAAATTTTAAACGTCTTCAGTACAAAAAAGTCTTAATATTCAATGATAAACAACAATCGCCGAGGGCTGCTTTTGGAAATTTGTGAGGTCAATTTAAAGTATTTATCTTGGTCATCTCTTTTTCATCCATCTGTTAATTTATTTATTTGTTTATTTAGGAGCAAGGGAAAAGCCTGCTGGAGCTGAGATTTTGGTTCTCCTTCTCCAGCAGGCATAAAACATTCTCATCTTTTGTATCAACAGATAACATTTGACCAAATGATACATAACGAAATCTTTAATTACCCTCATTTAAACTACAAAGCTAATTAACAACTATTCATATTGACTAATTATCCTAATAAAACTAACGGGAAAAGATTTGGAGAAAACGGGTTTTAATGGTGTTACGAGATAAATTGAAATTAAATCCATCAGAGCAAGTATTGAATACGCGACACATACTCGAAAACGGTTCATTAAAGCCATAGTTAGTTCTAGCACGAGAAATTCTGAGAAAGGGATTAAACCGCAAATTACGCTGATGAAATGTCAAAACTTAGCTGTTGTAGGAGATCTGAACAATCAATTCGAGATTGAATGAGTTCCGCGACGAAAACAGCTTATCACGGCGGACAGTTAGCAAATCGAGGTGTACGAGCCTACATCGATTTTCGTAGCTTGGGAGATTCAATGGATCTCTCCAGGGCAGGCGACGCAAAGCAAAACGAATAAACTTGCGCTGAACAGTTTCAATGCGCAGCTTATCAGTTTTGTAATATGGTGCCCAAACAACAGCAGCATACTCGCGAACTAGAGCGCAATATAACGATTTCAGGCAGTATATGTTAATGAAATTTTTTGAGATGCGAAAGATGAATCCTAGCCTCTTTAATGCTTTAGAGAGGGTATATTCTATGTGATCTTTGAATCCAATAACACTCCTAGATCCTTAATTGATGTCTCCCGTTTTAGTACAGCTTGCGAAATAGTGTAATCATACATGATCGTGGTTCGTTTACGAGAAAAGGAGATAACGAAGCATTTGAAGGCGTTAATAACCATTCTGTTGACGTTGCACCAGTTAGAAAATACATCCAACTGTGACTGCAAGAAGTTTGAGTCTTTCAGATATTTGATGAGATGAAAGAGTTTGAAATCGTCGGCGAATGATAGCTTCATGCATTGCAATGCGAAATTCAGATCATTTAGATATAGCAGAAATATGAATGGTCCTAGATGGCTTCCCTGAGGAACGTCAGAGCTCACGATGAATGATGGAGTAACGCAGTCGCCAATTCTCACGGTCATACTACGACCAGTCAGATATGATTCAATCCAATCCATCATTCCACATGTCAAATCTTTAGTTTGAGAGAGATCTACAATTTCTGTTTAATACACTGACTCGAAGGATGAGATGGCAAACGGTGCATTTGTTTAGTTTTTGCGTAACAAAAGCACTGAATATATCCACAATAATTCTTGATGATATTTTTTCTTCGGGACGAAGTTAATGTGTTGGATATGAATTTGTCGTAATTCGTTTATTGTAAGCCAAGTAATCAGTAAAATAATGGAAAGAAATATTACCGTTTGACAACTCTGCTGTCCGAAAACATAAATTTAAAAAAATAATTTCAGGCGAGACGAAGTTCGACGGGTCAGCTAGTAATACATAAAATAGTAGTTGTTGAGGGCAACACCACGGAGACCGAATGATGCTTTGTGCAACACGTCGCCGAAGAAGGATGGTAAACGTCAACAGGAAGAAAGCGGAAAGAAAGAGAAGTAAGGAAGCGTAAGGTTGAATAATCAATGTGTTAAAACTCTGAAGATAGAAGCAAGATGAAATTTATCGAATAAAAGGTAATTTAGTAGTTCAAGTTGTGGTGAGGATAGAAATTCTAGAAGGAGAAAAGAGTGATAGTTTGGATACGTGAAAGGGTACAAAAATAGAAATTTTGTTATAAAAAATAAAGCTGATACGAAGAGTGTTTGCATTCCACTCCGAACAGTAGTTTTTGAAGTTATATACGTTACGAAGTTTTTTGAGGCCTATCTGAGCCAACGCCTGAGTAAAGATACTATGGATTTCGATTGTAGAAGTTTTACCCTAAAGGTCATTAGCCTCTTCGGGCTAAAAAAAACTTTCTAACCCTATGTGTAACATGTAACGTTTTGTAATACGTAAAACTAACAAAAACAGTTACTTATGTCACGTTTCGTAACGCCTGTAATTTACAAACATAACGCTTGTAACGCCTATGATTCACGAAAAAGTAACGCATGTAACGCCTATTACTTACAAAACAAGTAACGCACGTAACGCTTTGTAATACCTTCGACTCACAAAAATGTAACGCTTCGTAACGCCTTTGACTCACATAAAAGTAACGCATGTAACGCCTTTAACTTACAAATAAGTAACGCACGTAATGCTTCGTACGGCTGTTGACTCACAAAAAAGTAACGCATGTAACGCTTCGTAAAGCCTATAACTTACAAAAAAAGTAACGCTTCGTAACGCCTTCGACTCACAAAAAAGTAACGCATACAATGCTTCGTAACGCCTATGATTCACAAAAAAATAACGCATGTAACGCTTCGTAACGTCTTTGACTCACAAAAAAGTAACGCCCATGATTCACAAAAAAAGTAACGCATGTAACTCTTCGTAACGCCTTTGACTCACAATAAAGTAACGCATGTAACGCTTCGTAACGTCTATGATTCACAAAAAATAACGCAGGTAACGCTTCGTAACGCCTATGATTAAAAAAAAGTAACGCATGTAACGCTTCGTAACGCCTATAACATACAAAATCCTGTTTTAATCCACCTAGTGGTGTAATGATGCCTTTCTCATATCAATCATACTACCATATGTAAAACTGTGGTATTCTTCAAAATAATTTTCTTCTATTCTTGATAGAATAACTATCAATTGGAGAAGATTTGAGGTCGATTTAGATTTTTTTACTGGTTTTCGCCCTTTTCAGTGATGGTATAAAATGTGTAACACACTTTACCCTATATTTCCTGATCCGGAAATCGGATTCGAATGAAATTTAAGAATTCCGTTTGGGACCTTTCATTTGATCCTAAGTTTGTGAAAATCGGTGGTGCCATCTATGAGAAAATCTAGAAAACATTTTCATTTTTTTGCAATAATAACTCCAGAATCGGAAATCATATCAAATTGAAATTTAGGAATTTGGTATGGGATCTAAAAAGCTTTCATTTGAATCTAAAGACTGTCCCAGAAAGTATGGACGCAACAAAAAATTGCTGCCATTTCGCAAAGGTTCAGAATTTGTCAATTTTTATGGTTGCGTCCTGTTGTTTACACTCTTCTCTAACCACTTGTGCTGTTGTTTATTAGTTTTCATTAGTTTGTTTCGGAATGCGTGGACTTTCAGCAGAACAACGTCGAAAAATTGTATACAAATGGTGCACAAAACGCGGACTGTCACTGAGAAAGATAGCAAAAATGGAAGGAGTAAGTGAAAAAGCCGTGCGAAATGCGATCAGGAAATTCGGTGAGGCTAACACCTTTGAGGATAAACCGAAAACGGGTCGGTGTTCTTCGTGCTAAAGAACTTTTGAATCTTCGAACCTATAAGAAGCAGAAACAACCAAAACGTAGTCCGAAACAAGAAGCATTGATCAGGCCGAGTTTTCGAAAGCTGTACAATACGATTCTTGCTGCAAATTTGAACTGCATAATCATGGACGACGAAACCTACGTGAAACTCGATTACAAATCCTTGTCGGGACCACAATATTATACGGTGCGAGAAGGGAAAGTGTTAAACCAGTCCGAGACATCGATTGAAGTCGAAAAATTTGGTAAGAAAGCTATGGTCTGGCAAGCAATTTGTAGCTGCGGTAAGATTTCGAAACCCTTCATCACCACTGCTTCAATGAACAGCGAAATATACATCAAGGAATGTTTACAACGGTAGAATGGTATAATACCAAAAATGTCACTTTCGTCCCAAAAAAGACATGAATCCACCAAATTGCCCACAACTTCGACCAATTGAGGAATTTTGGGCATTAACGAAGGCACATCTTAGGAAACATGTCTCGGCAGCCGAAACCATTCAACAGTTCGAAAAAGATTGAAAAACAGAGTCAAAACTTGTCGCCAAGAAGTCTGTACGGAATTTAATGAGGAACGTTCGCAAGAAGGTGCGCCAGATAGTTTACAATGGCTAAGTAGCAAATGTTGAGAATAATATTCTGTTGTTGTAGTCTAATATTATCAGAATATCGAGTTAAATTTGAATATCTAACACTTGTGAATTATTTACAGCGAAATCAAAGTGCGTCCATACTTTCTGGGACAGTCTTTAAGTTTGTGAAAATCGGCTCAGCCATCTCCGAAAAAAGTTGGTGCACTTTTTTTCGCAATTTTTTGCACATTTTTCCCCCTTAATTCTGGAACCGGAAGTCGGATCCAAAAAAATATTCAGAAATTTTGTATGGGACCACAAGACCTTTCATTTGAATCTAAGTTTGTGAAAAGCGGTTCAGCCATCTCCGAGAAACGTTCGTGCAAAAAAACGTTACATACACACATACACACACAGACATTTTGCGTACTCGACGAACTGAGTCGAATGGTATATGGCACTCTGGGCCTCGTTTCAAAAGTCGGTATATGAGAAAGGCAAAAAATAACGCATGTAACGCTTCGTAACGCCGTTGACTCACAAAAAAGTAACGCCTGTTATAGGTGTTAAAAAGCGTTACAAGAGTTTTTGCATCCCAATTTTAACATATTGAAGAGTCAATTATTTTCAAAATCTGCCAGAAATGTAAAAATTATTAAATGATTAGAAATGATCCTGAAACGACATAGAATACACTGCTCAAAGTTAAATCGATGACATAACTTATCGAAACGGGAACTTGTATCTAATTTTGAAGGAAAATGAATATAGATATTATTGAAGTGAATTAATTGTTCTATTCTATCCATTTTCATGATTTGAGAGTATTCAGTTAACTGAAATGTTATTTATTTCACGAGATTCAAAGGTTTCCCGAGGGGGAGTCCGAGATCAGAAACATACTTTTCCTGGTTTTTTAATTTAGATTTTTTAGCGTATTGGTTTGAATGCGTTTTGTTGACTATTATCAGATATTTGTCTGTATTTGTCGTTCGCCAGAGTTGATATCAAGCTTCATAAGGGCACAGTTTTAGTTCCAGCGAGCCAATGTTATTCGTGCTCACGTCAATCCGGTTATGTCTCTGACATTACCCACCAGCCATTTTCCAATGAATCCTAAACTCAGCATAAGCACAGTCGTCTTGTTCATTATCAAAACTGGAACAAATTTACACTTCCAACACCACAAACCACAAAACTACAGAAAACCATGTCCTCATACGATCCTGTCTCTAGCACAGCGTTCCGAGCCCCGTTATTCTATCATTGGATTCCTGGTATCAACAAAACTATTCATCAATTATTCAAATACTTAGGCCTATCTGGTTCGGAACCTAACGCCACAAGTAGGTCACCAGCCTACTCTTTCATCATCAATTGTTAAAAGTTAAACCGAGAAAGGAAATTTTTACTCGGTCAAGGCCTACTATGATAGCTTACTAGGCGTTTGTGTCAAATGTACATGATACTGCCAGCAAGCAACAGGTGTTTGCAGAGTTGAGCTTACATTTCTATCGGGGGCGCGTCTGCAGCATGCCAGACATGTATGGTTTGGAAAAGGGGACGAAGAAGAAAAGGAAAACAATAGTTTGTTTCCCATACTCGTCTAGACAACAAGGACGCGTTTTAATTGAGCTTGATTAACATGAATTCAATGGTAAGAAAATGGGTATGGAAATGTTCATGGGATTTCATGGCGTTTCGTGGCGTTGTCGAAAAAGCTCTGCATGTTATAGTTGGATAAACGTTGCTTACACTCATTCATTTGTGGTGGATGAAATCTCGCCACGGGGATGCACTTCGTTTCTTTCGAGAGAACGGCTGACCTATTCATTCATTCAGCAGAAGGATTCGCACTTCAATTTGCATAATCCAGAAGTCAGCAGGGAGGGTCGTCCATCGAGCTGCACGCTGTCCGTTCCGTTCCGGACCGATGACTGTCCACCAGTCGGACATTCTTCAAAATCCGTTCGGGGTTTCGGCGGTTTCCATTTGACGTAACGGGGGTAAAAGCTGTGCAATCAAAGTAACCCACGACAGCATCTAAATCAATTGAATGGAGTGGCACCCTCATCGCAGCAACCACAGATCGTTCCGTTTTCCTGTTTGTCAGAAAGTGAGTGTGTATTTACATTCGCCAAATCTCCATCCCGTCCTCATCAGGGACCGGGTTGCTGCGACCGTCGTCGCCACCATTGTCGACAAAATCGTATACGAAACATGCTTCACAACTTCCTGTACGGATCGGCGGTCTCTGTGCCGAGCGGGAAAGTTGACCTAGATTTTTCTTTTTTGGGGGGTCGAAATACAAATGTTAGCTCATTGTCCTTCCGTTCGCTATGTGAATAAATTGCAAAAGTTGAAATTTCATCTCCCCCACTGGAGTCAACTTATTTCTTCCTTTTTCCCGGATTGTATATTTGTTTTGCAACTGTTGTCTGTTGATGGTTCGCTATCATCATAACTATTAATGCAATCTTCCTGTTTATTTTTTTGGCCTTTCTTAGTCCGGGAGTTTAATTTCGAAGGGGGGGAACCAATTCCCCTCCCCCCCACAGGACGCCTCTTATCCTAATGGCTATGTGTGAAAGCGGGGACGACCATTTCTGACAGCTCACTAAGAAGTGGAGTGAGTTATTTATTGTTGTCTTGTTTATTAATAGTGTTGCTTTCACTTTTTATAGGATATTTTGCTCAAGGACTGTCATATATTATGCTCGGAAGCATAATTTCGGTGGGTGGGCGTTGAGCGTTGTGACCGGACGGGCGGGAAATAATGGTAATCCGGGAGTGATGAATCTAGTTAATGGGTTTGTCGGGGAGGTTTTTCGACTGTTGTTCGCACAGGAGACTGTGACGACTATATTTCTTATATCTCCGGTTTCACTGGTTTATTGATACCGGAATAGGCTACTGGTTGAAAAAAAAGATTAATTCGATTCAAACGAAAAAAAAGTTAATTTAAAGTTCCGTACTGATTAAAGCATTGCAACTAACTTGCCGCGTGGAAAATATTCTGCTAAACTGATCCAGCTCCAGCGTTTGTGTTTCTTTCATTATCAATGTTGATTCAATTATTCTTTCATCCACTTTCACACAATCGCGAACAGCTTGAAATGTCTGAAATATTCAATTGGCTGTATTTCTCAAGGCCTGCTATGCTTTCAGTTTCACCGTATCGAACGTTGTGAAAACTGAGCTATGCATCAAAGCTTAACTTTTTCGATTTAGGCTTCTGCTTTCACTTCGTAAAACGACGGGTGGGTAATGTCACAGACCTAACTAGAGCACGTGAATGCGAATAAAACTGGCATGCTTCTGCCACACTTCCGAATATCGATTATCGTTCGTATTATCAGGTGTACAACTTTGCTTCCGCCGTTTTCCGATAGGTGGCTGTACCGGCTGAGGCTGGTCAAAATGCATAGATGATAATGCCTTTGAAGTGAGTGTGTACAGTGCCTAACGAATTGTCATCGCCGTTTCAGTGACAGTTGTTCTTGTTTTCGTATTATTCACGCTCGAAAATGTCTGTTTATGTGCCCAATTCTTGCGGGAAGTTTTACTTTTCTGTTACAATTCGAAAAAAAAATGCTGCTGAATCGCATCGAATGCTCTCAGAAATTTACGGTGATGCTGCTCTGAGTAAAAGAACATGTCCGGGAGTGGTTTCAACGTTTTAAAAATGGTGATTTCGATGTCGAAGACAAACATGGTGGTGGAAGAGAAAAAACCTTCAAATATGAACAACTAGAAGCATTTCTTCATGAAGATTCGTGCCAAACCCAAGAAGAGATTGCCGAATCGTTGGGAGTGAGTCAGAAAGCCATTTCAGAGCGTCTCAAGGCCCTGGGTATGATTCAGAAAGAAGGAAACTGGGTGCCGTGCGAGTTGAAACCGAGGGACATCGAGCGTCGTCTATTTGTATGTGAGCAACTGCTTCAAAGACAAAATCGTAAGAGGTTTTTACATCGATTCGTAACCGGTGATGAAAAGTGGGTTCGATACGATAATCCTAAACGCAGAAAATCATGGGGCAAGCCCGGGCATGCTACTTCGTCGAAGGCAAAACCGAATATTCACGGCGCCAAGGTTATGATTTGTATTTGGTGGGATCAGCTCGGTGTGATTTACTACGAGCTCTTAAAACCGGTGAAACCATCACAGGAGATCACTACCGAACGCAAATGATGCGCCTTAGTCGCGCGCTAAAAGAAAATCGGCCACAATATCAAGAGCGACATGACAAAGTCATCCTCCAACACGACAATGCTCGGCCTCACGTCGCAAAAGTGGTCAAAAAGTACCTAGAAACGCTGAAATGGAAATGTCCCACCCGCCGTATTCCCCAGATGTGGCCCCTTCTGATTTCCACCTATTCCGTTCTATGGTACACGGTCTGGCAGATCAATATTTTCAATCCTTCGAAGAGTTAGAAAAATGGATTGCTTCATGGATAACGTCAAAAGAGGACTCTTTTTTTCTAGCCGCGATTCGTAAAATTGCCGGAAAGATGGGAGAAAGTTGTTGCTAGCGACGGACAATACTTTGAATAATACATCTGTAAGCACTTTTTCACAATAAAGCTTTGAATTTTGGAAAAAAACGGCGGAAGTAAAGTTGTACACCTGATAGTTTTGCCAAACAAATTGATCAATTAACCTGAATTCTGGACTCTAGGAAACAAGAATTTAATTCAAGATTAATGCACTAAATTCAAACCGTGGAACTGGCTCCGAATTCAATTGTAAAATTCAGGTTCGGATTCCAGATCAAGAATTCAGTTCATGAATTTTGGTCTAGAATTCTGGAACTGAATTCATTTCCAGTTCCAGAACCCAAGTTCCGAATCCGATTCTTCTTCATTTTGAATCTGAAATCTGGAAATGAATTCTGAAACTAAATTTTGGAATTGAATTCTGAAACCAGTTTCAAAATTCAAGTTCAGAGTTCAGATTCAGAACGTTATTCCAGAACCCAGATCTTGAATTCATAGCTTGAGTTTTGTTCCAGATTTCTGAAGTTGGATGCCTGAATCAGACGAATTCCAAACTTAAACTAAAGATAACTAAATTCAGAACCTTGGACTGGCTCCGAATTCAATTCCAAAATTCAGGTTGAGAATCCAGATCAAGAATTCTGGTCCAGAATTCTGAAACTGAACTCATTTTCAGACCATTTCCAGGTTCTGAATTTTATTCAATTCATTTCCAAAATATAGTTTCAGAACCCAAGTTCCGATTTCGATTCTTCTCCATTCTGAACCTGAAATATGGAAATGAATTCAAAAACTAAATTTAAGAATTAAATATTGAAACCGAATTAAGAAAACAAATTCTAAAACTGATTTCAGAAATTAAATTATGGTCGACTTCTGAACCATAAAATTTCAGTTCAGAGTTCAAATTTAAAATGTTGTTTCAGATTCGAGATCTAGAATTCATATCTTGAGTTTTGTTCCAAATTTCTGACGAATTCCGAACATAATTTAACGATAACTAAATTCAGTTTCTAGTTAAAATACCAGCTGCAAAAATCCAGTTCCAGAATCTGAAATAAGGATTCAGATTCAGAGTCTTAGTTTTAACTTTTGCAAAAGTATCCTGGAACAACACTTTGAATTCTGAACCTAAATTTGGACGCAACCAAAAACCGCTGCCATTTTGCAATGGTTCAGAATCTGTCAATTTTTAAGGCTGCGTCCTGTTGTTTACACTCTTCTCTAACCACTTGTGCAGTTGTTTATTCGTTTTCATTCGTTTGTTTCGAAATGCGTGGACTTTCAGCAGAACAACGTCGAAAAATTGTGTACAAATGGTGCACAGAACGCGGACTGTCACTGAGAAAGATAGCAAAAATGGAAGGTGTAAGTGAAAAAGCCGTGCGAAATGCAATCAGGAAGTTCGGTTAGAATAAACCGAAAACGGGTCGAAAAAAAGGTCCTGCTAACCATCAGTTGGATAAACGTATACTGAAGGCGTTCGAGCAAAAGAAGGAGGTTTTAGTTCAGGATGTGGCCAAAAAAGTGGGCTCTTTGAAGTCAAATGTTTGAATCTTCGAACCTGTAAGAAGCAGAAACAACCAAAACGTAGTCCGAAACAAGAAGCATCGATCAGGCCGAGGGTTCGAAAGCTGTACAATACGATTCTTGCTGGAAATTTGAATTGCATAATCATGGACGACGAAACCTACGTGAAACTCGATTACATATCCTTGCCGGGATCACAATATTATACGATGCGAGAAAAGCAAGTGTTAAACCAGTCCGAGACATCGATTGAAGTTGAAAAATTTGGTAAGAAAGCTATGGTCTGGTAAGCAGTTTTTAGCTGCGGTAAGATTTCGAAACCATCCATTATCAATGAACAGCGAAATATACATCAAGGAATGTTTACAAAAACGACTTCTACCCATGATTTGAAGCCACAAGGATCCTGTTGTCTTCTGGGCAGATCTTGCTTCTTGCCACTACTCGAAATCAACGGTAGAATGGTATACTACCAAAAATGTCACTTTCGTCCCAAAAAAGACATGAATCCACCAAATTGGCCACAACTTCGACCAATTGAGGAATTTTGGGCATTAACGAAGGCATAGGAGAGTTTTAAAATTGCATTTTCAATGTCATCATGATCGGTCGTGTCTCGTATACAACTTGTACTTGTTTCAGCCGGATTAATCAAGTAAGGATTGTACTTCTGAGAGGTATGTGAAACTCAATAGCCATTTTTGCTACATGAAACAAAAAACAACAAAACATCCCAAGAAAAAATAACAAATTTACGGTTTGAATGTGTGCCGTTCCAAACAATCCTATGAATGAATATTTCACAGTGGAGTTAGCATATATTCAGTGCAGGAACAATTCTAACGAAGATCGTTCTCGGTAACCAAGCTCCAACCGAGCAACGAGAACGAGTCAGTCATGGCATGGTTGATTTTTTTCCTTTCTCTCTCTCTCTCTCTACCGCTCGAATAAAGTGCGCTGTCGAACAATTCATGCAAGTATTTCCATCATGGCTTGCTGCGATGAATAGATGAACGATGCGAAAGAATGACTACGACGTGATTGCACACGATGAGATTTGCCGTTCCCCGCATTATCTCGCAGGCGGTTGGATGTGAATCGCAGTCGTGCTCACGAGGAAATGTTGAGTCGGTGCTAGTTTTAGACGACCAGCGTTCGAAAAAAAATTGTAGAACAGATGATAGTTTCGTTACTATGTTCTGTTTCATTCAGGCGGAAAAGTTTCCAGCAGGATGTATTAGTCCGGAAATTTCCGCACCTGTTACGATGTATTTGCAAGCTAACTCGCCTATGCAGAGCTTCATTAATCGTTGACATATCTGCATTATCTGTATCTATTATTTCTCTGTAGCAACAAAGGTCGGAAAATTACTGCTCGGCATAAACCGAGCACACGATTTTCCGGCTGATACGGACATTATCCTCGATTGTGCTATCAGAGAGGAAGAGTAGAGGTCAGCACTTGCAACTATAAAAGTGCACACAAAAAAAAGAGAGATAGAGAAACCCATAGCCACGGGCTTCACTCTATATGTACATCTTCAAATGGTGCGGCATCAGCGAGCTCCACTGTGCTGGTATAGTGAATGATGACCCTGCTGCCCTCATGCTGATGCAGCAAACTCTCGGGGAATCGTATTTACACACAGTCGCTTATGCCAACAACGGAAAATGAACAGGCGAAAAAATACTCTTGGCGCCTAGTTGTTCCAGATTCCATTCCATTTTGCTATGTGCGTTTGCCTGCTTTCAACCCCTGCGTGCTATGCAGTACGCATCACAAACATACACACATCTGTGTTGCAGCACGCATCACATCGCCTGCTTCGATGTCAACGAACTTTTAAGAGCATCCCGGAGACAGGAGGTCGGTCTCCTTTGTGCAAAATACAGTAGCCATTGACAGTTATTGTGATAAACGGCTTGCTGCGATTGTTGTCCGTGCAAAAGTGCTCATCGAGAAACAAAAGCAGGTCGTTCGAGCACACACACACACACACACACACACACACGAGCCGAATACATCTGCAGGTGTTGAAATTGGCCCCTTCCCCTCCACGGGCGCCCAAGGACGACCAACGAAGGAAGAAGACGTTCAAACAAATGTCTAGACATCGCCTGGGATACTGCTGACTTCAGGCATGTGCATCTGGAAATAGCTGCTGAACGGTTCTCACCCGGATCACTATCGCTTTGTTGGGATGTGTGATGGCTGTCAAGTGCCTTTCGACCGCATACTTCTTCCATATTGGTTCACTCACTCAATCGTGTTCGCCGGAGTTGGAGAATATTTTCCGCAGAATAATACACTTCGGTGCAGCACTACAAAGACTAGCTGTTTGCGTCCATTATTACCACCTAATATTGACGGTGTTGGATTTATGACAGCCTCCTCGTGCTCTCGGTGCGGTTGGAGAGTGGGAAATGTATTTTTGGAAGGTAGCAAAAATGAAATCCAAAGCAGGATACAGCTTTGGGTAAGCTTTCACCATGAGGTAAAAATAGATAAACAAACTTGAGACCAAAGAAAAATAAATCCGAAACTTTAGGAAATAGAAAGGGGGGGGGGGGGGGGGTCAAACGCACCTCTTAAGGACGCACGTTTATACATCTTTACTAATGGAAAAAATGAGTCTAACTTCGAAAAAAAAAAAAAATTATGCTAAATGGCTTAGAAATGCTTGAAACTCTCCAGATTTGGACTAATCTCAAAATATTTTTGTTTGTGAAAAATCGACTTTGGGACTTCCGATATCGAAATTATTGTTTGAGGCCAAATGTCTTAGAAAAATGCATGAAACGTCCAGATCTAGTGTAATCTCAAAATAATTTTTATTTTGAAAAAATCGACTTCGGGACTTCCGAAATTGATAATTTTTTTCTGATGCCAAATGTCTTAGAAATGCATGAAAAGTTCAAATCTGGTGTAATCTCAGAAATTATTTTTTTTTAATCGACTTTGGGACTTCCGAAATCGAATCGTTCCTCATTAAATTCCGTACAGACTTCTTGGCCACAAGTTTTGACACTTTTTTCCAATCTTTTTCGAGCTGTTGAATGGTTTCGGCTGCCGAGACATGTTTCCTAAGATGTGCCTTCGTTAATGCAGAAAATTCTTCAATTGGTCGAAGTTGTGGACAATTTGGTGGATTCATGTCTTTTTTGGGACGAAAGTGACATTTTTGATAGTATACCATTCTGCCGTTGATTTCGAGTAGTGGCAAGAAGCAAGATCCGACCAGAAGACAACAGGATCCTTGTGGCTTCGAATCATGGGTAGAAGTCATTTTTGTAAACATTCCTTGATGTAAATTTCGTTGTTCATTGAAGCAGTGGTGATGAAGGGTTTCGAAATCTTACCGCAGCTACAAATTGTTTGCCAGACCTTAGCTTTCTTACCAAATTTTTCGACTTCAACCGATATCTCGGACTGGTTTAACACTTGCCCTTCTCGCACCGTATAATATTGTGGTCTCGGCAAGGATTTATAATCGAGTTTCACGTAGGTTTCGTCGTCCATGATTATGCAGTACAGCTTTCGAACCCTCGGTCTGATCGATGCTTCTTGTTTCGGACTACGTTTTGGTTGTTTCTGCTTCTTCTAGGTTCGAAGATTCAAACGTTCTTTAGCACGAAGAACATTTGACTTCGAAGTGCCCACTTTTTTGGCCACATCCCGAACTGAAACCATCTTCATTTGCTCAAACGCCTTCAATATACGTTTATCCAACTGAGTGTTAGCAGGACCATTTTTTCGACCCGTTTTCGGTTTATCCTCAAAGGTGTTAGCCTCACCGAATTTCCTGATCGCATTTCGCACGGCTTTTTCACTTACCCCTTCCATTTTTGCTATCTTTCTCAGTGACAGTCCGCGTTTTGTGCACCATTTGTATACAATTTTTCGACGTTGTTCTGCTGAAAGTCCACGCATTCCGAAACAAACTAATGAAAACTAATAAACAACTGCACAAGTGGTTAGAGAAGAGTGTAAACAACAGGACGGAGCCAGAAAAATTAACAGATTCTGAACCATTGCGAAATGGCAGCGGTTTTTGGTTGCGTCCATACTTTCTGGGACAGTCTTTATACGGGATTTTTTTTCTACAGTTATTCCAAACAAAGTTTGCATAAGAAAATAACTCGAAACAAGTTCTGAATAAAAAACTGATTTTAAGGGGGTTGTCATAAAAACGTTTTGTATATCCGAAACTCCGGACACTTTTGGTATATTTGACAAAGTAATTTATTTTCTATAGTTCTAAAACTTTGTTGAAGAAAAAATGGGGTGGGTAATGTCAGAGACATAACCGGATGTCGTGGATACGAAAACATCTGACATGTTCCTTAACACTTCCGAATATCAATTAGTTGATCAATTGTATGAATTATGCCCCTTTTTCACATATTTCGCATAAACAAAGAAGGCTTCACTTGATCTCGATTACTGTGAATTTCATATTTACCTTCGATTTGCGCAGAAGAAATCCTAATAGTTCTTTAGAAAACTTTTAAGAGCCATTAGAACGGCTGATTTCGTGTGATGCACTCCACCGTTATCCCCTTTTCGTTGTTTTTTCGCCAATGCAAACGACTAGCAGCTGTGACGTAATTGCTCTGTTCGGAAGCGAAACTAGCTTTGCACACGACACACAACAGATCTGCTCGCAGTGGCGATAGAATCCAAACTGATCCAATTTTTGTTAAGAGTTTTTTTTACGTGATTACGTTTGTAGCTTTTTCACTAATGGGTGGTCTATAAAAATAGCAGCATATAGAATTTTAATTTCGATTATCTCATTTCGGATTTGCATTACATTGAAAGAAACTATATTGAGCACTGTTCGGAACATTTTTCTTGAACGATTTGTTGTACAGCAGCAGATATTTTGTTCTCTTCCTCAGAACGCGTTCTGATTGGCTGGTGTTGACATGGGTCAAATGAGACAGGTTTTTCAATAGTGTACTATTGAAATACTTCAATGCTGTTGCTATACACGACGTTTAAGTTGGAAAATTTCGATTCTATTGCTAGTTAGATTATATAGTTCCTTTCA
The DNA here is from genome assembly GCF_030247185.1 of Malaya genurostris. NCBI lineage: Eukaryota > Metazoa > Arthropoda > Insecta > Diptera > Culicidae > Malaya > Malaya genurostris. The sequence goes on along the minus strand of NC_080570.1, from coordinate 164,029,636 downwards.
CAGATCACTGAGCTATGAGCTTTAAAAATACGAGAAAGGCAAACGCGCTTTACGAATTATCCTCTTTGATATTCGTTTATACCAAACATTTCAGAAAAGTTTAATTTCGAATTGTTTGAGATTATGTCACACAACTGAAAATTTTATCATAAAATTGTGATCATATTTCCGATGGCATGCAGCAAAAATTATGTTGATTCGTTAGATACAACAAGAGATATTCACGATCAAAAACTTATCACTCTCTCCGAGGGTAAATTTTGAAAAGGCGCCCCATAGTGTAAAGTAAGTCGTATTCACGACAAAAAAACAAGAAAAAAAGTTATGGTTCTATTTTTTGTCAAAGTGGGCCATGAACAATTAGAGATAGAATCAAATTACGCGGTATTTATTTGTAAATAATTTCTTAAAAGCAATTAAAGAGAACGGTTTGGCAGCTACTGGTTTATGTCCACGTTTTTATTGACTCGAACCACTGTGCGTCGTTGCGGGTACGAAAAAAGGCAAGCAAGCGAAACGAGTTTTTCTTCATTGTTTCCAACGGTTTGGTAAAAGTAAATTTTTCTGTTATTTATGGTTATTTTATACTGTTGCAAATTTAATCATAAATTGTTGATCATATTTCTGATGACATGGAGAAAGAATTATGTTGTTCGGTTTAGTACAACTCGATATATTCACGATTAAGTTCTACCCACTCTTCCACAGGGCGAATTTCGAAAAGTTAGACGTATTCAGGTCAAATAGATGGTAGAAGATCCCATTATCCACTTTGTGGTGTGCCACCTCACATCAACTGTCGTCCGTTGCTGTAAGATAGGCTGTAAGTTACGCTCCGAATCTGCTGGAAAGTGGTTAAACTGTGACCTCACATCTTTCCGTGCTGTAATCTGCTCTCGGGGACCATTTTTCTTCACGAATTATGGGATGGTGGTGCGAGGTTCGAAGTTGAGTCGTTCTTTTTTTATTTTTTTTTATGCCGTCGGATGCAACAGCGCCTTCATTTCATTGGGCAAGGTTGGCCAATTTCGCCAATGCGTTTTCTCGGGATACCTACCGACATGATGGACGTTGGGTTCAAGTGGAAAAGTTTTGCCGCAGCTAGCTAGCTGCGCTCGGGTATGGTTCACGGAACTGATGATGAGGAAATTTCACACGGGGTCGGAAAGGCGTTCTAAAATGAGTAAAGTTTTTTTTTCTTTTGGTATGGCGCTCAAAAGCGATGAAATTTATTTGAAATTTGAACGGCAGACAGCAGGCGCTGGCCGGTTTTGGAACTGCTATGAATTTTGAGCCGGACAGCTTACTACGATTGCGTGTCAGTTTGAATGTTTCGACAAGATGCTCCAATTAGCTGCGAATTTCAGTGACGTTCGCAGGGTTCGGTTGCAAATTTAATTCGGACTTCGGCTTCGGTGACTAACCTACTTTCCACCCAAATTAAATGCAATGTACCCATTTTAATTAAGGACAGGGGCTCTGGGTGTGTGCAATTTGTCAAACGAAGGAATCGTGGGCCGGGGGGGGGTAATGTGTTGTGGTGGTCGTCAACCACAGGCAAGCGCTCAAAGGGCAAACGAAAACAATAGTAAATTAATTTCAGTCATTCCATTTGAATATTACATTGCTGTTGCTGATGCTGATGCTGCTGCTGCTACTGTTATTTCTGTTTCTGCTGCCTTCTAATAGGTAGGCTCATAAACACTAACACATTCACACCGAAACGAACGGAAGGAGAATGCATATTATTTAGGCTGATTTTACTATCCGAACGGGAAAGTGCTTATTTTTGCATCCACCCGGGGGTCTCTCTATCTCTCTCCTGGTTCCGTTGGTCGTGCGTAAAACGTGGTGAAAAGTGAAAGACCACACGTTGTCACACACCCAGCAGCAGCTACCCTCCATCTCGATCACTTATACCAAGGCATTGCTGGAGCTCGGGCTCTTTGCCAGCTGATGGTGCTGCTGTTGCAACCGACGAGCGTAAAGTTTCAATGAACTTCGGGGGGGAATTCGCATTCTCGCGCTCGAATCGAGAGGAAAAAAGAGCGGAGAAAATTCCAGAGAGAAAGAGAGGAAAATTGTGCCTTATCAGCGCCTGGAAGGTATGCGAGATTGTTTACATTCGTGAATGATGAAAACAAAATACGAATACTCAACGATTACCAGTGGAAGCATGTGGTGCTGTACATGGTAGGGTGGTTCTTCAGCTTTGGATTTTCGTCGAATCTACGATTTTTTTTTTGTTCTGGAAGATTACATTATGGTTATTAAATTTTCTCCATTCTCCTGTCTGACTTTTCCCGCTTGGCCTACTGTTTTCGTTTTTTCATCTGGAAAGTTCAATATGCTTTCTAATACATACTGGCAACCGGCTCCTTCCAGTTTCGGAGCAGAGAGTCTTTCGTTTTGCTCCTCTGCTATCAGGAGGCAGCGCACGCTTATCAGTTGGTGATTGTTGTGTGTCCCATTCATAGCATCGACGACGGAGCGGCCGAGGAGAGAGAGAGAGACAGAAAGAGAAGTAAGGTGCCATCGAACCAAGAAGGCATTTCTGTTTTGCTGCTGCTTGGCGAAGTACAAAGTTACGCGCCTACTGTGCACTCGTGTCAGTCTTCAATGGAACTTCGAGCGCAACGGTTGTATAGTTTTGGGGGGTTTCTGACAAGACTGTCTGTTTTCCAAAGTTCCAAAGGAGCAGTGCAGTAACCGTCAGTCAGTCAGCCTGTCAGTGAAAGTGCTGCAAGACTGAGAAAAAAACCCGAACAAGGACTCACGGTGGTTGAATTTGTTTCGTAAATTCTAGGACTTTGGGGTTGGTGGTAGAAAAAAATGTGAGAGTACACGTGCGGAAATCCTTGACACCTGCCTTGGATTCGTGAGCGGTTAGTAGTTCTGATACCTGCAGGATGGGTTGACAAAGGTCGTCTCTTCGACAGCGGGTGGTGGCTTTTCACGAATGATGAGTAAAATGCGACGAGCGTTTAATTTAAGTAAAGTGTTTAATTATTTGTCGCCGTCAGCGTGACGACTAAGCAGAGGTTGGGAAACAACAAGCAACAATTTAGCGCCGGTAATATTTCGCTGAGCTGGTTGGCGTGATTTGCCTTTCGTTGTCGTGCTGTTTGCAGCACTCGTAGGGGTAGAAGTGCTTCGCCAGTCAGGGAGAGAGAGAGAGTTTGAACTAATGAATTTTTATCGTGCTAGCAAAGTTTAACGAAAACTTATTGCCCTTTTTAGAGGTGAATCGGAAAACGGGCAAACAAAAAAAAAATAAAACAAGGAACAGTGAATGCGCGAGTGGTTAATAAGGAGAGAACTTGAAAATTGTACAACATTCCACGGTCGACAGGCGACAGGAGGGCCCTCTGTGTGTGTGGTGTGGCTATTAGTTTGCGCCTTTTGAGTTCATGCCAGAAAGTGTAACCGTTTTGAAGGATCTGTGTTTCAATGTTCACGGAAAGCGAGGATATCGCCGACAATTAAATTGTTTTATTTTTTTTGCGGTTGGGATAATTTTCGACGAAGGAAAAAGCTGGCGAAATAATGAGTGCATGATTGGGTTGCAACTCTATTTTGAAGGAGCTGAGCTGAGGATTGACGTCAACGCCTTGAAAAATGTTGCCTGCCGGAGAGCAGAGAGAGAGGATTTACTAATGCACTAGGTAGGTAAATTTTAATTATGCTAGAATAGTTGAGTTGGAACGATGGAGCTTTGACAGTGATGAAGGGAGAAAATGAATCAAGGATTTTTATTTTTTTTATATTGGTAGGTGTCAGTTATTTACACTAACTGTATTAAAATTTTATATGTGTTCAGGTCGAATAAACTTAGTGGTTTACTTAGCGTTCAATCGATTAGATTTTAATTGAAAATCTAATGTTTCTCGGTTCAAGGTTCGCTCTGTTGCTATCAATCTTTTGTTTTTTTTATTCCATTCGGTTTCAAAACACTCAATGTTACATGTTCTTGAATATAAATTTGTGTGAAATAGGACGCTCCATTATTGTGCATCTTATGGGATGTAAATTGGAGTGGAGCTGAGATTCTATTTCTCCTTTTCCAACATGCATAAAACCTTCTCATCTTTTGTACCAACAGATTACATTTTTCCGAATGATACATTTTACACAGCGTCGTAAACTAATCTTCTCTAAATATCTACAATTTACAAACACTCAATTTAGCTGAAAGCTGGCTGGTGAAAAATCTTAAAAATAAGTTTTTTACAGTGTTGAATGATCGACACACACACTAAAGACTGTCCCAGAAAGTATGGACGCAACCAAAAACCGCTGCCATTTCGCAATGGTTCAGAATATGTCAATTTTTATGACTCCGTCCTGCTGTTTACACTCTTCTCTAACCACTTGTGCAGTTGTTTATTCGTTTTCATTAGTTTGTTTCGAAATGCGTGGACTTTCAGCAGAACAACGTCGAAAAATTGTGTACAAATGGTGCACAGAACGTGGACTGTCACTGAGAAAGATAGCAAAAATGGAAGGAGTAAGCGAAAAAGCCGTGCGAAATGCAATCAGGAAGTTCGGTGAGAATAAACCGAAAACGGGTCGAAAAAAAGGTCCTGCTAACCCTCAGTTGGATAGACGTATACTGAAGGCATTTGGGCAGAAGAAGGAGGTTTCAGTTTGAAATGTGGCCAAAAAAGTGGGCACTTGGAAGTCAAATGTTCTTCGTGCTAAACAACGTTTGAATCTTCGAACCTATAAGAAGCAGAAACAACCAAAATGTAGTCCGAAACAAGAAGCATCAATACGATTCTTGCTGGATATTTGAACTGCAAAATCATGGACGACGAAGCCTACGTGAATCTCGACTACAAATCCTTGCCGGGACCACAATATTATACGGTGCGAGAAGGGCAAGTGTTAAACCAGTCCGAGACATCGATTGAAGTCGAAAAAATTGGTAAGAAAGCTATGGTATGGCCAGCAATTCGTAGCTGCGGTAAGATCTCGAAATCCTTCATCACCACTGCTTCAATGAACAGAGAAATATACATCAAGGAATGTGTACAAAAACGACTTCTTTCCATGATTCGAAGCCACAAGGATTCTGTTGTCTTCTGGTCAGATCTTGCTTCTTGCCACTACTCGAAATCAACGGTGGAATGGTATACTACCAAAAATGCCACTTCCGTCCCAAAAAAGACATGAATCCACCAAATTGCCCACAACTTCGACCAATTGAGGAATTTTGGGCATTAACGAAGGCACATCTTAGGAAACATGTCTCGGCAGCCGAAACCATTCAACAGTTCGAAAAAGATTGAAAAACAGAGTCAAAACTTGTCGCCAAGAAGTCTGCACGGAATTTAATGAGGAACGTTCGCAAGAAGGTGCGCCAGCTAGTCTACAATGGCTAAGTAGCAAATGTTGAGAATAATATTCTGTTGTTGTAGTTTAATGTTATCAGTATATCGAAAAAAATTTGAATATCTAACACTTGTGAATTATTTACAGCGAAATCAAAGTGCGTCCATACTTTCTGGGACAGTCTTTGAATTCATAGTTTGCGCTTGGCACGAGGAGTTCTGAAGGAAGAGTTTAACCGCAATTTACGAAGACAATGAATAGTAAAGTTGAGCTATTGAAGAAGATCCAGGCAAACTTTTCTAGGTTACTAATTCTGCTTAGTGCGCATTCTAGTACCTCTTGTTTCTTAGAAGCGTAAATGCAGATTCAAAAGTAATTGGACTGAAAAGAATGACCGAATTTGCTTAACCCGAAGAACCACTGAAGAAATATTCATCTATTTTAGAAAGCATGTTGGTTGATAAGAGCACAACGATTCTCGTAACGTAGTGATTCAGCCAAGGTAGTTGAATATCAAATAGGCCGAAACACTCTTGACTTTTTTTACATTCCAGAGAAAATACTCATCATTAAAGTTTTGACTGTTTGCATGTGATGAGTACCAAAACTGCATGTGTAAAACCCTCTCCATTTGAAGACCACCACAATCCTCAAGGATTTTCGATGATGTGATATTTTGCTGGAATTCACTGCACTAATCATTCGTGAATAGCATGAAAATGAGTGGTCCAAGGTGGCTCCCTTGTTTTCACTCGTGAGAAACAGAAAGTCTTTTGAACTCCTTACTCCAATTTATAAGCCCTATTAGTTGATAGCCATAAAAACTTACTTCGGCGGTTCCCGATTTCAGGTTCCGGAAGTAGCGGTCCTTCCGGAAACCTTCAAAATGAAACACACATCGATTTCTTAAAATTTTGAAACAAATAAGCACAAGTAGATCGTGATAGTTCGAGGATGCCAAATTAGGTGAATAACGTGGATAGTGAAGTAATTGAAACCCTAAATCGTAGATGGTAGCATTACTTTTATGTTGCTGTGGTAGCGATATTCGGTATTCAATCGCTCCAATAATGCACACTAATACTTTTTAAAGGTAGTTCATGAGAAGATTGCTATGACAGTCCAAGAAAACTGACGAGCAACTTGTCCGATTTGAGATCAAAGTTTCTTCAACAACTATCAACCTTCACCAAAAGTCTAACCGAATCTGCATCAGCATAGCCAAACATGCCTCCGAAGTGTGCTCGCGTTCGTCTTTTTAGGCCAAAGTATGCATATCATCTGCAGAATCTTACTTAAAGGTGGCTGTACCGGCTGAGGCTGGTCAAAATACATAGATGATAATGCCTTTAAAGTGAGTGTGTACAGTGCCTAACGAATTGTCATCGCCGTTTCAGTGACAGTTGTTTTTGTTTTCGTATTATTCCCGCTCGAAAATGTCTGTTTGTGTGCCAAATTCTCGCCATTTGCGGGAAGTTTTACATTAAAAAAAAATGCAACTAAAGCGCATCGAATGCTTTCAGAAACTTACGGTGATGCAGCTCTGAGTAAAAGAACGTGTTTCGTGGTTTCAACGTTTTAAAAATGGTGATTTCGATGTCGAAGACAAACATGGTGGTGTAAGAGAAAAAACCATCAAAGATGAATAACAATTTACTATGAGCTCTTAAAACCGGATGAAACCATCACAGGAGATCACTACCGAACGCAATTGATACGTCTTAGTCGCGCACTACAAGAAAATCGGCCACAATATCAAGAGCGACATGACAAAGTCATCCTCCAACACGACAATGCTCGGCCTCACGTCGCAAAAGTGGTCAAAAAGTACCTGGAAACGCTGAAATGGGAAGTCTTGCCCGACCCGCCGTATTCCCCAGATGTCGCCCCTTCTGATTTCCACCTAATCCGTTTGATGGCACACGGCCTGGCAGATCAACATTTTCAATCCTTCGAAGAGTTGGAAAAATGGATTGCTTCATAGATAGCGTCAAAAGAGGACCCCTTTTTCGACCCGGGATCCGAAAATTGCCGGAAAAACGGGAGAAAGTTGTCGCTAGCGGCGGACAATACTTTGAATAATACATCTGTATGCACTTTTTCGCAACAAAGCTTTAAATTTTGGAAAAAAACGGCTGAAGCAAAATTGTACACCTAATACTAATCCTTGTGGCATCTGCTAGACTGCGCACCTTTCCTTTCCAGTCACAATTTCACGGTGCAATCCAAAGGAGCACTAGTCTCATAATTTCGTATCCTAACTTTTGTTTGGTTTTCTTCGCCTTTTCGCCTCCCAAACAAGGCCAAAATCTTTTTTAATAAGTTTTATAATATGTATTAAAAATAAATTAATAAATAGTATGTTTTTAAGAATCTATAACAGTGTCCGTTCTCGGGAGGGACCAGGGCCCCTTGGGTCCCCCTTCTGGGTACGTGCCTGGGATGAGGTCCGCAATAAAAACGGCTTTGAAAGTATCTCGGCGAACTGATAACAAATTAAGGCTGATGAGCCTACAACGATTTTCGTAGCTTGGAAGATAGACTACATCTCTCTCTGCCAGACGACGCAAAGCAAAACGAACGAATTTTCGCTGAACTGCTTCTATTTACAGCTAATCGGTTTGATAATATGGTGCCTAAACAACGACAAAAAAAATGGTGGAATTTTTTAACAATGTGGAACATGACTCCTAGCATCTGAGAAGCTTCAGAGATAGTATATTCAATATGATCTTTAAAATTGAGCGTAGAATCTAATAACACTCTTAAATCCTTGATGGATGAAACCCGTTCCAGGACCGCTGTCGAAATAGTGTAGTCATACGTGATCATGTTTTGTTTGCGAGAGACTGAGATGATGGAGCATTTTGAGGCCATCAGAATCCTTGAATTCTCGGCAAATGATAGCTTCATTCATTCCAACGAAAAATTCAAGTCATTTATGTATAATAAGAATATAAACGATCCCAGATGGCTTCCTTGTGGAACTCCGGACCTCGTAACGAACGGTGAAGTAACCATGTCACACACATTTTCACAGTCATATTTCGACCTGTCAGATATGATTCAAGTCACTTGAGCAATTGTTGAAATATTGTTGCAAAAAATCACATTAATTTAGAATTCAATTAATTCATGCAAGTTGTAATTGCTACTTGGGCCTCAAACCTTCCATTAGATCTGGGGTCGGAATCCGTTTTGATCGATAGAGCCCACAACGATATTTACAAAATTTCTAACTTTTTAAAGAGCCACGAAACGAAAAGCTGAGCTTTCATCTGAAAAAAGGCGGGTGGGTAATGTCAGAGACATAACTGGATACCGTGGATACGAAAACAAGTGACATGTTCCTTAACACTTCCGAATATCAATTAGTTGATCAATTGTATGAATTATGCAAGCATTCCCCTTTTCCATATTTTTCGTAAAAACAAAGAAGACTTCAATTGATCTCGATTACTGTGACTTTCACACAGCGAAAAGTGCACAAATCTAATCAAACTTTTCTAGATTTGCACTAAACTGAGGATATTTACCTTCGATTTGCGAAGAAGAAATCCTAATATTTCTTTAGAAAACTTTTAGAGCCATTAGAACGGCTGATTTTGTGTGATGCTCACCACCGTTGTCCCTTTTTCGTTGTTTTTTCACCAATGCAAACGACTAGCAGCTGTGGCGTAATCGCTCTTTTCGGAAGTGAAACTAGCTTTGCAAACGACACACAATACATCTGCACGCAGTGGCGATAAAATCCAAACTGATCCAATTTTTGTTAAGAGGTTTCTTTTCACGTGATTTCGTTTGTAGCTGTTTCACTTATGAGCGGTCCTAACGGCTATAAAAATAGCAGCATATAGAATTTTAATTTCGATTATTTCATTTCGGATTTGCATTTCATTGAAAGAAACTATCCGGATGCTGTACGGGATTCATTCCTGCCTTTCAAAAAGACCAAATTGTGAAACTCACTACGATATTAAACACTGTTCGGAACATTTTTCTCGAACGATTTGTTGTACAGCAGCTGATATTTTGTTCTCTTCCTCAGAACGCGTTCTGATTGGCTGGTGTTGACATGGGTCAAATGAGACAGGTTTTTCAATAGTGTTCTATTGTATTCAATAGTGTACTATTGTACTTCAATGCTTTTTCTTTACACGCTTAAGTTGAAAAATTTCGATTCTATTGGTAGTTAGATTATATAAATCCTTTCACAGATCACTGAGCTATGAGCTTTCAAAATACGAGAAAGGCAAACGCGCTTTATGAATTATCCTCTTTGATATTCGTTTATACCAAACATTTCAGAAAAGTTTAATTTCGAATTGTTTGAGATTATGTCACACAACTGAAAGTTTGATCATAAAATTGTGATCATATTTCCGATGGCATGTAGCAAAAATTATGTTGATTCGTTAGATACAACAAGAGATATTCACGATCAAAAACTTATCACTCTCTCAGAGGGTAAATTTTGAAAAGGCGCCCCATAGTAAAGTAAGTCGTATTCACGACAAAATAATTTACTTTCAACTGGCTTAAAGTGGACTACTATAAATGTGCTTTTTTTGACTTTGAACTGTTGAAATCAGTCATCAAATTTGTCTTCAATTTTGTAGATAACTGTACTGAAATAATTCGTGTCAACAGAAGAACTGGTTTTATAGCAATATTGTTTTAGAAATTGAAAATGAAGTAATTTATCACTCTAAATTCTTCAAAATAATTGATTTTTCATCGAAGCAAACCAATTCTTGTTTTAAAATGCAGACTGGAATTTCTATCTTTACAGGTTTATTGCGTTTTTGCTTGAAGCAAAAATTGTGAGCGCAATTGCTGTCAGATGGATGGCACAAGTCTCCGAATAATCAAGGGAACGTGTCACCTGAACCAATTTGTTCTGATTTCACTTGGGGTTAGAGTTGAATTAGTTTCAATTGTTTTCAAGCGAAAAACGATATTTTACCTAACACACTTTGATTCAATTTCGTTCGGTAGTTTTTTGACGTAAGCTTTCAGTAAATTTCGCTGGTAGACTTTTGGCAACACTGTTTTTGACAGATCACGCGTGAATCGTGTATTGTATCATCGTCACACTTGCAAATTGTTGAATTTTACTATCAAACTACATGCTCGGTTAACAAAGTGTTTAGCGACGCTCATTTCTGGTTGAATGGATACGTCAATAAGCAAAATTGCCGCATCTAGACTTCTCAAAATATCACCCTTTATAAGAAAAAAAATTATTATGTCATAAAGAAATCATGCGAGTTTTTACCGACTGATCAGTTGTTTTGATTATTTTTTCAAAATAATTTTCAAGTTGAACGGTAAATCTGGGTAATCAGCGAGTTCGATAAAAATACAGCATGGAATGTATACTGAAATTACAATTATCAAACTTCTGTGCATTTGACAATCAATGACAATTAACTGTCAAACTGCGATCACTTTGTAAAGACAAGCATGTGAAATCGGCCTCTAAATAGAGTTCATATTTATACACAACATTTGAAAGTGCTTGGACTGGAGAGACCGGAGACAATTTTCCCGAAATTTCAACCCTTGAACTGCCATACTGACGGAGTTATGGTGGTTTTTCTGATTTTCATTTTTTTTTGATTTTTGAAGCAAACGTTCAATTGAATAATTTGAAAAAAAAACAAATATTTTGGGTCTTGTCGGGAAGGATTCCAGTTATTTAAAAATTTGACTATTATTTAATTTTTTTTTTAAATGTATTTCTTGCCATAAAAAAATACTTAAAAATATTAGGACATATTTTCTCACACTTCCGATTTTAGCATCACTCTTTTAGTGAAAAACGTTTGTGCTCGTAAAAGTGTTTCGGTTCCATACCCAAGTAACTTTTTGAAATTTCAAGATGTTCCACAATTCCGGAATTACAAGGTAATATGTGCAAATCTATGAGAAAATGCGCACTCAATTTTCTCGGAAATTTCTCAACCGATTTCCACAAACTAGGATGCAAATAGAAGGTCTTGAAATTGTTTGAAAAGTCTCCGAAAAGATGATCCAGATCCGACTTCCGGTTTCAGTATTTCATTTTCATGAGAATTTTTTCACAAGTGATGGCGAGACGAGGTGCAAATATTTATGAAACTTACTACTAAATTCATCTAGTTGGCAGACCTTGTTAGTTAGTGGATATATAAATCCACTTTGGGACTACTAGTCCCCGATTTCCGTTTCCGAAAGCACCGGCAATAGTGGAGAAAAGCTCCAAAAACGGAACTCAACTTCGATTTCTCAGCAACGGTTGAACCGAGTTCCACAGATCATGATTCAAATTAGAGCTCTCATTGTCTTAAAAGATACTGTGCAATTTCATCCAGATCCGGCTTCCGGTTCCGAAATTATAGGGCTATGTGTCAAAACTTTCAAATTGTCATTCAAAATGACGATGCAAAACTGGTACGCGTCGGTAGGTGCAGATACGGACGTAGGAAACGCCACCGCCTAGCACACAGCGTGATTTGTTCGATTATTATAGTGTTCAGGGTTGCCACTTTTACAAATTGGAAAGGTCATGGAAGTTCATACACAAAGAGGCCCTTATTATCGGTATCATTTCACGGTGAAAATCGAGTGGAGTGAATTTAGATCTTTAGCACGGAAGCCGCTTCAAAAACAAAAGTAATTATTCGGATGAACTTGATGTCATTATGAGCATCACGCCACCAACATTTCGTTGAAAAAATGAGTTTTTTCCACTACAGTGATCACTTCACTATGCGTGATCCTGGTAATAGGGAAAATCAAGTGAAGTGAATGTGAAAGTGGAAGTGAGAACGGTAATAATGGCCAGAAAGTTTTTGATTTTATTCAAATTGGAAAAAAAAAATCTTGGCAGAATCTTCTAGTGAAGATTACACCACTAGGTGGATTAAAAATGGTTTTCTTTGCACGGATATCGCCCCGTTTCAACTTGTGCGGTACTCAATTTCCAACCTGCTGTATTTGACCTCCCAATACTTTCAAGCTAACTACTCAGGCTTCTGGTACGGATTCTCATGCCCCCAATTCGATGTCATCAAAATACAGAATACAGTTTTATTCTGAGTATTATTTCAAAATTCAAATGTGTTTTGTGAAGCTTCGTTATTTTATCCAACCATCACAAGTACGCCTTAGGGATCTGAAGTGAAATCAACTTAAAAATAACCGGGGGTAAAATAAAATGAAACATAATAAATAAACCAATAATAACTCATCATTCCCACGTTACTCGGATTCAGCGAACTCGTTATAATTCTGCATCAAATTAGCAGTCCCCCATCGTGTCACGTTCCAAACAGAAATATTAACAAAAATTTATCTCCCAACGCTTGCTTGGATGACAATCATCAGTGAAGAAAAAATATCCCGTCGGTTGCGTGCAGTCTCACCGGTTATTACTCAAACCTTCATCAAAAATTTTCTCACCTCCGGTCGGTGGTAAACTTTCTACCCGTCCATTTCGACAGCCTCAACCCGGGGTTGTTGATTCCGTATAAGTGGTAAAAATTAACCCTCCTTTTTCGGTCTACCACCACTTTCTACGAAAAGCAGTAACATAGGTTGTCTTGGAGTTTTCACCTTAGATTGATTGTAGATTCTTTAGAAAAAAAAAGTTCACGTTTCTTTTTATTCCACGGAATTCCACCGACTGTCGGCCTGCACCGGAGGAAATCGGACGGGTGAAACGCGTCGGTCACGATTTCAATCAAACCTCCATCCAATCACACGACGCATATGATGGAATGTCATCCGACTGCCTGCCTGTCGAAGCAAAACAGAAGCTTAAATCAATTTTCTACCCTCTTGCAAACACTGCGTGGGTGCCGACAAAGGATTCGTTCTGGCATCTAGGCAGCAAAAAGCACCAGCCATTAGCTTGGCTGTGATCGATTTCTATATCCACATTCGAACGCCGGCCGTAATGATTGATGGGTCGGGAAAATTCCAAATCAAACACGCACAAATCGCGGTAGTTACTTCTGTTCTGTTCTTTTTTTGTTATCCGAGTATAAATTATTGACAGCGGAAAACCAATGCCTGCTACGATTGAATAAACGGTGTCCACTAGAACGGAGTCCGGCTGCGCTGCGGCTAACCGCGAACTTGCTTGGCCAAAAAGTAGAGTAAGATTTATGGAATGAGCCGCCGCGCCATCCCACAGCTGGTCCTGTCCGGGTGACACAGACGAAAATCCGGATGGATTAATCAGTTTAGATTGTTCTGCTATTCGGGTCCGTTTGTTGTCGCCCCTCGGTTTGTGTTTTGCGGGTGATATATGTTTAATCTTTTCTAGTTTTATTTTTAGACTTCCACTGGTTTCTTCGGCATTTTTTCCCACCCCATCGACGAGGGATGAAGGACGTAGGACGATGACCGCCGTTGGCAGTTCTCAGTTCTGCTTCATTGACCGGTAGAGAAAAAAAATGTTTCAAGTTGATTGCATCGGGTGACAAAATGTGACCGCAAGAGTCCGTCGTCCGGACGGGAATTATTTGGCTGTGTTGCTATTTATCGCTGGAAAATGAAACTGTGTAAAGTGGAGTAGCAATCCATGCTTTTACCATGGAGACGCTTGGTCAGTTGACAAAGGTGCAATGCGTTTTGATTAAGAAATAGTCATCTGGTGGAACAAGAAGGGGTTGTGGACATTGAAACTGATGCAGTAGTTTCAATTTAAAATGATAACTTATGCATTTTATATCCGATCGATACATGCGAATGCATTGATTGTGTATTGGAAAAAAGAAGAAACACAGCATGATTCAATCTAGGTGGGCATGAAAATTTGAAAATTTTCTGAACAACGTGTTGAGTTTGATTCCAATCGAGGTAGGCGTCATTTTTGTATGCCGTTTTCGCTTGAAGTAAAACCCAACCCGGTTTCGACCCAAACTGTTGTGAAATGTATCGATTTGACAGCGTATTTTTTGTCCATGAATTAGTATGACGAATAAATTGAAATAGTTTTGAGCTCAACTTTGAAGATCTATGACGATTTGAGTTATAAAAACTTATCACCCTGTGATTTCAAAATTCGAAGTCGGAATCGGATAAAATTCACCAGATTTGTATGGGACCACGAGTTTATTTGAATTTGATTTATTTGTTTATTAAATTCGTTTTGGCCTTCTTTTAGCTTCGCTATTCCCGCTACTTTCGGAAAAGGAATTCGGAAATCGGTGCAGCCGAAGTCAGTTAAATTCGCCTAATGGATTGTTAACCATTTCAATAGATTCGAAATTTTTGAAAATCAGTTTGACCATCTTAGAGAAATCGTATTGCGTGCCACATAAAATCTTTGGGTACCCTCTGGGATCCAATATCGAATACCGGTAAAACTGAAAAAAGTTTATTGGGTCGTCGACTCTCCAAATCTGTGAACCCGATAAACTCGATAAATTTATGTGAAATTGTTACACTAATCACCATTTGTCTCCTTAACCGGAAGTCGGATCTGATTAAAAAACAAGCAGTTTTTATGGGACCTCAAGACCTTTCATTTGAATATTCGACGGACGAGATCGGTTCAGCCATCTTCGAACAAAATGAGGGAAATTATTTCGATTTCCTTACATATATCATACTGTAGCTCCGGAACCAGAAGTCGGATCCAAATGAAATTCAGAACTCTTATATGGGAGCATAGGACAGTTCACATGAATCTAAGTTAATAGAAATAAATTAAGCCGAGAGAAAATAACGAAGTTTTTCTACATACAAATTTGCTTAACTCGGCGAACTTCTTCGAATGGTACAATGGTGTAAGAAGTTGTGTTCTTCCAGCAATTATTGCTGCAAGCAGTATAAATCAATATCAATATGAAATTGTTTTGAATTTGAAAATACTGCCTTATTTCTAATACATATGCCATGTTCGATATGTTGCCAAAAACGAACGATTTTAGCACGGTGCTTATGTTGCCAAAAACGCACCGTACTAAAATCGAAACGTCATGAAAAAGTGTTCTGTGCATTTTTTTTTAGGTGCCAGGAAATAATTGCATAAACCAGTTTCTGTTATCAAGGTCAATTGTTACAGATGAAAACTTAGTATAACTCAAAAAATGAACATCCGATCTCAAAAACATTCGATTGCTTTCAGGACGACTCATTTGCGACTAGTTTGATCAAAATCAAAAACTGAATCGATTGGTATATGAAACTCGGCCTTCGGATCATTTTCCTGAAGTTTGAGCGAATTCTAAACCTAAGTTAAAAAACTCAAAGCTTCTAAATAACCAATACTTTTTGGTTTCATTTATGGAAAAAGGCGGATGGGTAATGTCAGAGAGATAACCGGATTGACGTGAAAACGAATTCAATTTTGAATTATTTGTGACCATGTCATACAACTGAAAATGTTATCATAAATTGATGATCATGTTTCCGATGGCATTTGGAAAAAAAATTGTTGTCACGTTAGATACAACAAGAGATGTTCACGATCAAAAACTGATCACTCTCTCAAAGGGTAAATTTATTTTGACGTGAATACGTTTTACTTTACTATGGAGCGCCCTTTCAAAGTGCGTTCTGTTGGAAGAATGGGTAGAACTTAATCGTGAAAAAATCAGGAATATGATCAGCAATAAAATTTTCAACAGTGTGAGATAACCCTAAATAACAATTTTTTTTAGTATTTCTGAACTTTTGGAAACATCGAGGAAACCACCCACCTGCAAAAACAAAACTTCAAACGCTCAGGTTCAGGCTCTCATTCGCTTGTAAATCCTCATTTGATTGGATTCTGGAACTGAATTCATTAACTGAAATTTAAAAACTGTATTCAGAATCTTGATTCTGGTCAATCTGAGTTTTAAACTTAATTTAAGGTTTAGAATTTAGTATTTTTTCAGATTCAGAACTTAGTTCCAGATTACAGGTTCAGGAATTATATTTTTGGAACTGGTTTCTTGACTAGATTTTGGAACTGAGCTTGGTGTCTTAACTTAGAGTTCTCATTCTGGAACAAAACTCAAAATTCTGGAACAACATTCAAGATATGAATTCTAGAACTGGAATTTGGAATGAAATTTTTAACTTTTATTTTGAAACTTCTGACTTCTGAACCTGAATTTAATTTCTGAACTCAATTTCAGAAGTTAGTTCCTGAATTCATTTACAGAAATGAGTATGCTGGAATCGAAGTCGGGACTTCGGTTCTGGATGTCAGTTTTGTTCATATTCACGTTCTCCAGTTATGTCTTTGACATTAGCCACCCGCTTTTTTTTACACGACCAAATTAACACAAAAATCAGATTGAAAAATAAATTTTCCTTGAATTTTTCTCCTTTCCCATATAGAAAGGATAAACAATCAATGCAAAACGCAACATACACCATTCGCATCAGTTCGTCGAGATCGCAAAATGTGAAAACAAAACAATGCTAAAAATATGAACTCATTTTTTTTTTAGATTTGCAGTCTATATTTCTTATATTACATTATTTTCAAATGTAGAAAAAGAAGACGTAACACATGGACCAATAGAGCCCGAGACTAACAATGGAAACAACATTTTTTTTGCAAATTTTTTTTATTCATTTATAATCACCTTTTAGTATGATACAATGCTTCCAACGTTTTTCCAATTTTTCAAAACCATGTTTGTAAAAAAAATTATCTTTCGCTTCAAAATAAGCTTCAGTTTCAGCGATGACCTCCTCATTTGAGCCAAATCTTTTTCCCGGGAGCATTTTTTTAAGATCAGCAAAGAGCCAGTAGTCACTGAGGGCTAAATCTGGCGAGTATGGGGGGGTGGGGAAGCAGATCAAAGCCCAATTCGTTCAATTTCGCCATTGTTTTCATCGACTTGTGGCAGGGTGACTCGTTGCTGTTTCTGTTCCATCGAAAGCAATCGCGGCACCCTCTTGGAAAAAACCTTTTTTATGCTCAATTTTTCATGAAGGATAGTAAATACACTTCCATATGATATCTGTGTCATCTCACGGAGCTTCACTTTACGATCTTTCATTATAATTTTTGTCACTTCACTCACATTTTCCGGTCATTTGTGTCGGTACGACCACGTTTAAACTCGGCGAACCACCGACAAATCGTTGCTTTTGATGGACAAGAGTCCGGATAACATTTTTCAATCCATTGTTTCGCTTGCACGGTGTTTTTACCCATTAAAAAAAAACAATGTTTTATCAAAACACGAAACTCGGTTTTTTCCATTTTTGAAACAAACTGCAAAACGACTTTACTCCAACCTCGATAACTCAGCTGTTTCTGGTCGAATCGACCTAAAATTTTGACCCGTTTCAAGCAAAGGTTAGTACTCTAGAAAGACGTGGTTACTGGTTTACTACGAGCGCCATCTCTGCTTTAGTCTCGGGACTTATTGATCCATGTGTTACGTTTCTGTTTTCTATAGTTGAGGTGTAATTTAAGAATTTTACCCTTTTTACTTTTTGCCTTTCTCTATAGAAATGCAAAGAATTGCTGGAGAGACCGACTTTTGATCGGAGCTTCGGAAACCCCTAGTGTCTAGTGTCTAGTCTGCACCATTCGACTCGGCTCGACGAGATCGTTTTACGTTCCAAGTTTTTTTCTAACCGCTCTCTTTTTAGACTCGTTTGAAAGCTACTATTGGATTGTTGTTCAAGCGTGAAGCTCAAACGGCTGGAACCTCAGGTTCCGAAGGTATAATCGTATTAATGACTCAACCGACAAACAGCACTATTTGCCTAATAGAAAAATGTTTAAAGAAGACTGGTTTAATGAGATAAGGAATAGGTTTTTTTCATACCGTTTCTTTTATATTCAAGCATTCCCATCTCAACAGTCGTGAATTATAAGCCATCCGACCGTGTTCTCGTACGTGATCCGATAGTCAAACCATGGCAGCGCGGATCCCACGGAGGAGTGCAGTCACTCCAGTCGAAATGTAACAGCTCAATAGGCAATAAATTATTTTTCTTCTGAATGGCAGTTCCTGGAATGGCAGTCCCTGGAATGCTACCGACAGTCTCATCAACCAGGACGACCGCCATGCAACGCAAATCAACAGACGACAGAAGCTGACTCTTGTTTTGTGCTGTGTTGGGAAATTCACGAAGCCTCATTAAATCGGTATGCTGCGCTCGTTCCGGGTATGAAGCTCCGTCAGCTATCAAAGTAGGCGTTGCATCATTTTTTTTACGGTTCGGTTCGGAAATCTCAGCAAGATGCGATTTTTTTTTATATCGATAGTCCTTACCTTAAAAATTTCTTCAGGGCAGGCCCCAGGTTTATGTCCCCGTTCAGTCGGCCTACTTCGATTTTTCTTTCGATAAAACCGATCCCCATTGGGGAGATTTCTCCGGTGAAATGAAGCTATTGGCAATAAATAAAAAATTACATAATCACTGCGATGTGCTGCATGTTTGGCATGCCAGCGCAACGTGCCCGAGAGCCCGGGAGTGGAAAATTCCTCCCGCTCCTCCGGTCTCTCTCTGTACCTGCACCGCAACAATGATAACAGCACGGAAAATCCCACTTTACAACCGTTCAATGTCGGTGGTCGGTGGGGAATCGCATCCAAACGGGGAACTGTCGAATGAAAACAAATTTTGATGACGACAGTGGTTGTGACCGAGGGGTGACCGGATGATTTACCCAGATAAAAATATAGCAAAGTGCGCGTGACAGAAGGAGAGAGAGAGTTGTTTTGTGGTGAAAAAAAAAGATTGAATGAAATAGTTACGATTATGACCCGGTTTGAAAAGTAATCCATTCGAAAGGTGTAAAAAAATAAAATAAAATAAAATCAGAAACACGGGCGTCCGCCCGTTTGGGACACGTTCACTGCTGCCGGGGGTTGGTTACCATGGTGTGCACTGTTAGTTTGTTTGTTTCTTTTTTCGCTGTGCTATCGCGACAGTCCGTCACCTGGGAGAGGCGATTAATAGTAAGTGAAAATGTGTTGATCCGTTTCGATGCGGGGTGGCACATATAAAAACAAACATATTGTTTGTTGCGTGTGACCTTGAGCGATAAAAGCTGTTGCATAGATTATGCTCGGCGGTGACGGTGACGGTTATCGCGTAGGGATAAATTTTCCATATAATTATCCAATCCAAGCTTAGTGAACGTGTCAAGGTTGGTCCAAGGGATTGCTTACGGGAATGGGACGTGGCGGTAGTTGGACGGTGAAATTCAGCGATGTTGCGGTAGGCACGTACTGTTTGTTATCACATTTTCAACATGTTGATTGACGAAACAGGTGCAGGTTCTAGCCGATAAGACTCGTTCGAGGCGAACTGTCCATTTGTTAATGGGATGTAATATTCATGAGTTTCTAGTTTGATAACATTCTTCTAGTCTGCTTCATCGATAACATAATGCAAACGCATGGTTGTTTGTTTTGAAACTTTTCAATCTACTTCCTAACGAGTCATGAAAAGTCATCCGAAAGCCAAGCCATTATTCGCTAACTTTGTTGATTCGATCTGCGAACTTGTCCCCAAGCTCCTCTCTTCGTGATTTAACGAGCAAACGCTGCAATTCCCAGAAGACAACGGGCCAACGCCAACTGTGGAGATAAACTTCCCAATTGGCTCAAGCTTGACCCATTAGCTGACGCGGTATTTCCTCTCTGGTTCCGGATCCGGATAGAAAGATAATCTTCAAAGGCTTGCCCGGCACTAGCCGTCGTTAGTACGCTTTATCCAGAGTCACTCATCCTGCCTGCCTCCGACGCTGCTGCTGTCATCGTTGTTGAATTCAATTTTCCGATGTGTCCATTGTCTGCCAACCGTGCAGCAGCAACCGGGGGGACGGAATATACCCGGTTTCCGGTTCGGAAAATCAAGCAAGCGTAAACGATGAAATTAGAGTGAAATCAACCGCATTATTACCGCAGCTGAGGATTCGTACCGATATCCAATTGTCTTATAACCGATGCTCACAGTGGCAGGCCTTCGGTCTGGTTTTTCGTTACAGAAAACGAAGATTAATCGTTTTTATAAAGTAAAAGATGACTTATTCTTTCCGATGCAACCTATGGTAATTATTAGTTTGGCCGTCCTGCGGTTGATCAGCAGTAGGCGTTGATTCGGGCGGAAGACTAATTCAGTCCATTCTTCTTAAACCCACTCTATGGGTGCTTTGATCAATCAAAGTTTGTGTGTTTTGTTTCTGTGTTTCCCAAAGTTTTTTTTCGTGTAGTTGGTGTCTTGACAAAAGTTGTTTGTCATCAACTGGCGCATCTTTTGATGTAAGACGTTATCAGGGTGGTTCAAATTTGGTTTTAAATTTGGAAGCTAACTTTTTTGATTGAATTTAAAAAAATATTTCACAATACAGCAAGGTTGCAGGAAATTTTATTTTAGCAAGGAAACAACAACAACAAGGAAGGACACTTTCCTGGGCTCTTCATTTGGTCGAATTACATCAAATTTTCGGAGTAAAAGCAGGGTGGCTCTCAAAAAGTCACTTTTTTCCATTCTTAGTTTTTCGTGTGCAGTTTTAGGGGAAAATTGTCTTCCGATGAGTTGTCTAAAGACTGTCCCAGAAAGTATGGACGCAACCAAAAACCTCTGCCATTTCGCAATGGTTCAGAATCTATCAATTTTTATGGCTGCGTCCTGTTGTTTACACTCTTCTCTAACCACTTGTGCAGTTGTTTATTCGTTTTCATTCATTTGTTTCGAAATGCGTGGACTTTCAGCAGAACAACGTCGAAAAATTGTGTACAAATGGTGCACAGAACGCGGACTGTCACTGAGAAAGATAGCGAAAATGGAAGGAGTAAGTGAAAAAGCCGTACGAAATGCAATCAAGAAGTTCGGTAAGGATAAACCGAAAACGGGTCGTGGTCCTGCTAACCCTCAGTTGGATAAACGTATACTGAAGGCGTTCGAGCAAAAGAAGGAGGTTTCAGTTCGGGATGTGGCAAAAAAGTGGGCACTTCGAAGTGAAATGTTCTTCGTGCTAAAGAACGTTTGAATCGTCGAATCTATAAGAAGCAGAAACAACCAAAACGTAGTTCGAAACACGAAGCATCGATCAGGCCGATGGTTCGAAAGCTGTACAATGCGGTTCTTGCTGGAAATTTGAACTGCATAACCATGGACGACGAAACCTACGTGAAACTCGATTACAAATCCTTGCCGGGACCACAATATTATACGGTGCGAGAAGGGCAAGTGTTAAACCAGTCCGAGACATCGATTGAAGTCGAAAAATTTGGTAAGAAAGCTATGGTCTGGCAAGCAATTTGTAGCTGCGGTAAGATTCCGAATCCCTTCATCTCCACTGCTTCAATGAACAGCGTAATATACATCAAGGAATGTTTACAAAAACGACTTCTACCCATGATTCGAAACCACAAGGATCCTGTTGTCTTCCGGCTAGATCTTGCTTCTTGCCACTACTCGAAATCAACGGTAGAATGGTATACTACCAAAAATGTCACTTTCGTCCCAAAAGACCAAATGAATCCACCAAATTGGCCACAACTTCGACCAATTGAGGAATTTTGGACATTAACGAAGGCACATCTTAGGAAACATGTCTCGGCAGCCGAAACCATTCAACAGTTCGAAAAAGATTGGAAAAAAGTGTCAAAACTTGTTACCAAGAAGTCTATACGGAATTTAATAAGGAGCGTTCGCAAGAAGGTAGCAAATGTTGAGAATAATATTTTGTTGTTGTAGTCTAATATTATCAGTATATCCAATAAAATTTGAATATCTAACACTCGTGAATTATTTACAGTGAAATCATGCTCTTCGTTACCATGCTCACGAAACAAAGCCGTCACCGAATTTTATCACCGGAGCTTAGCTTATGTTGCAGAAAACTCGATGACATTCGAACAACGCAGACACAGATGTTACGAAATTGAAATAAAAAAAACTGTTTAAAATTCCATGACAAAAAAACCGCCCTGTCAAAACAAAACCACCTGACGTATTTCTGTTTTTGTTTCTGCTTCTGTGTTCCACCGATAAAATGTCCCAATGGGATTAGCTGGTCGGAACCAATTACTTTCGAATAACGTTCCGGACACTGCCGGTCGTCTGAATCTAAGATTATATTAAATTTTACGTGTGATACAACAATTCGGATCTGGGTTACGATGACCGTCAAAAATAAAAGAAAAGGAAATTCTCATTCCATTGTGCCTCTAAAAGCACAAACCACAGTAGGCGCTGTCGTGCTGTTACCGCCCAAAGCACGATTCATACGAACGAAGTGCCATTTCGATTAAGCCAGTAGCTAAAGTGTCGTGTGAATCTCAACGAGCGACAATATTTGAATGGAGCTGACAGTCTCGGGAAGCCTTTGTTTCAGACTTAGCTAACAGGCTCTGTTATCGAGATTTCCGAAAAATAAAGGCGATTATAACAAAGTTAATCGTTTCCCATATTTTCCCAGGCTACAGATTTGGAATAAATTTCTATTTCCTTTTGTGATGTTTTTCATTCCAAAAACTCAAATTCTATATACTGGCAAAACATCGCCTTTTCACGGAAGAAATTCTGTTATTTGTTCTCTGCAGCAAAGTGCGAGACCATTCATTCAAGTGTAGAAAACTTGTTCAATTATTGCTTTATTATCTCCCGCTCGAACAACTTTTCAAGTGAAACTTTTCTTTTTTCAAACATTGGTCAAGAGTGTAAACAAAATCAAAGCAAAGAAAAAAAGAATCACTTTACCTAGAGTCGGTGAGCAGGCGAAAGCACCTCGACCTCGACCTCCACTATCCACTGGGTCGGTCCGTTTGCCAGCATACTCGTTCCGCAATGTATCCTTCAATTTTTGCGACTTTTTTGTAAGTGGTAAAACTCAACTTTCGTGTTGTGATGGAGCCAAGCCGGTGAGACGGAAACCACACCGGTTCAGGTATTGGCTCGTCTGGCTCACCTTCGATAGTAATTGAGTCACAGTGACACGAAATCCATGATTCCTGGACGTGGGTTCAACACCACCACCGAAAAACTTTCTTTTGTAAACATCCTCCGGAGAAGATTTTTCGACCGAATCCGGCTAAGTCTTTGATCTCTTCCGTAGGCTAAGCACTGCTGAATATGCTACAAGATGGACAAGCAGCAACATCCGAACATCGCATAGGGCAAGTGAGAAAAAATGGAAAATATTGAAATCTCAGCAGGCGTTGAAAGGCCTGTTTCCCGGACAATAAGTAATAAGACCGGGAAAAAAAGATAGATCCGCTCTCAACTGCTATTCTTCGCTCATGCCTAGTGTAAACTTTGTTGGTGAAGGTTTTTTGTAGTCTGCGTCCGTGTTTTATTTTGTCGTGAATACGACTTACTTTACTATGGGGCGCCTTTTCAAAATTTATCCTCTGAGAGAGTGATAAGTTTTTGATCGTGAATATCTCTTGTTGTACCTAACGTATCAAACATAATTTTTGAAACATGCCATCGGAAATATGATCAGCAATTTGCGATAACATTTTCAGTTGTGTGACATAATCACAAATAATTGAAGAACTCAGTTCCTGTTCTAGTATCAAGAATTCAACGTTGAATCAATTGCGGGGCATTCGCAGAATCAGTTTCGTTTCAAACAAGAGCGATTGCGTCATCCTGCTGCTGGTCGTTTGCATTGCAGCAAAATGGGGAACGTTATACAACATCAATCCTTCTAATTGATGCTTTATTCATTCTTGCCCACGTAGTTGACTCGTTCAGTCCAGATCAGAATCCAATTCAAGCGTTTAGTTCTGAAATTCAGTCTTGCCGGATTTGGAGTTTAGAATATAGTTTCAGAATTCTGAATCAGAAAATCTGGATCTTCAACTCGAAATCCAGGAACAGAACTCAGATCCAAAATTAAGTTGTATTTCATTAATTGAGCTCTACACTGCATTCCAGAGTCCAGGTTCGGAGTTCTAGACTAGAATGCAAGTCTAGAATTTGGTCACAAATTTGTCACTTGAGCGTTTTGTAGAATAATTTCACTGGAATAATATTTTTACACCATTCAATTCTACTATGTATAGAATGGTAGAATAGAATAGTAGAATTGAATGGTGTTAAAATATTATTCGGCTAGAATTGTGAAACAAAGTTCAGTTCTACAATTCTAGAAATGTTACTAAACTTAGGAACTAGATTCGGCAGACATTTAAACTAAATTCTGGATCTTCGGAGCTGAATCCTGGATCCGAATTTGGAAACGAAATTCTGGATCGGAATTCTGTAACTAAAATTCAGCTGCGGATTGGAATCCAGGTCCAGAGTTCAGTGTTAGGATTCAGAATTCAGAGCCGAAAAGCATCCTGGTCTCGAACTCAGTTCCACAACACAGGTTCAGTGATGAGTTTAACTGTTCGGACTTCAATTCCCGAATCAGCATCGAAATTGAGTTTCAAAATTCCATTCTAGCATTTGGATCAAAAATTCGGTTCCTGAATTCCGGTTAAAGAATTCAGAATATTTAGTGTCAAAGAAACTGAACGATCCATTTTATTCGTATTCACGTCATCCAGTTATGTCTCTGATATTACCCATTCGCTTTTTTCTCCAAATATGAGATCGTTTATACGATTCTAACAAATATGTTCTTCAACCACGACCACGACTCATCAACAAATTCTGAAAAAAGTCGATATTTACCGTGAAACCTTTTTTTCTATCTAAAGCGATACACTTTACCCATCCCCATAGGTCCTCTAACATTTTGATACCCTTCAAAAAAAGATTGGTCAAGGACTTCTAAATAAGCTTCCGTTTCTGCAATGACCTCAGCATTCGACGAAAATTTCTTTTCCTGAAGAAACCTTCCAAGGTTTCGTGAACTTGGTCAGAATCCAAATTTTTGGTCCCGGAAGGGATCTTTGATACTTCAAATCGTCATATAAGGGACAATACAATGGTCTAAAATACCTAATTTGTAGATCTCTTTGGATACTTTGATTCAAAAACCTGTTTTAATCTACCTTGTGGTGTCATGATGCCTTTCTCATATTACTTATATTTTCACAAACATCACTAGAAAATTCTGTCACGATTTTTTTCTTCGAACTTGAACAAAATCAAAAAACTTTTCTTTGGATATAACAGCTATGTCAAGTCAATATAGATTTAAATGAGGCAACCCTGCACGCTATACAAAATTGAACCAAGCACGCTGTGTGCTAGGCGGTGGTGTTTTCTTTTTCCGTACCAGCACATACCGGTTCTGCATAACTTTGTATGACAGTTTGAATGTTTTGACAATCATCGCCCTATAATTTCGGAACCAGAAGTCGGATCTAGATGAAATTGTATCTTTTAATACAAGAGTTTTAATTTGAATTAAGATTTGTGAAAATCGGTTCAACCGTTGCTGAGAACTCGAAGTGAGCTTTCGGAAACGGAATCCGGGGACTAGTAGTCCTAAAATAGATTTATATATCCACTAACAAACAAGGTCTGCCAACTAGACACTCTACCAGTAAATTTTATAAAAATTTCCACCTCGTTTCACCATCATTTTTTAGAAAACCTCATGAATTTCAAAATTTTCACTTATCGCGCAGTAATACCGGAACCAAAAGTTGGATCAAGATCCAATTTTCGGGGACTTTTTGAAGAATTCTAAGACCTTTTATTTGCATCTTAGTTTATGAAAATCGGTTCAGAAATTCCCGAGAAAATTAAGCGCACATTTTCTCATAGATTTGCACATATTACCTTGTAATTTCGGAACCGAATTCCGGAACCGGAACTCGATTCCGGTTTTTCGATATTTGTTGAAACCCCTTTTAATATGGGTATTCTTGGAACGGATTTGAAGAGCAGATATTCCTTGAAACCTATTGAAATATGAGAATTTTTCAAAGGAAATCGATGACTAGATGTCGAAAACGTAATTTGAATTAGTTCTGAAATTCAAGGTGGTGACTTCAGATTTATTGACATTTCTTGAAAACCCTTACAATATGCGGGTAGAAGCAATAAATTTCAATGAACCAAACCCTGCTTCTCATCAAACCCCTTCCGAAAATACCCATATTGTGAAGACTTTCTAGAAATTTCAATCAAACGAAAATCTCCATCATGAAATTTTTCTTCCTGGACATTTTTATTCAGACCTATTGCTAACAGCTTCATGTGGCCGATTGAGCCGATTTTAAATCAACATATGATTCTGTTATATTGGATCTCGTTGTCACCCTTTTCACTGGGGGCGATGATCTTCCATTTCCATCCAGCGAGGATTGAGGGGCACTTTGTTCGTAGCTCGTCTTATCGCCCTTGGCCGCATCGTTGGTGTTGTTGTTGTTGTCAAAGGTGAGTTATTGTGAGTGGTTTCCGTTATCATCTCGCTATTTATCGCAGTCTTGTGCCCATCGCTAGTTGCTGCAGATGTGCCTTACTGTACATTGACGTAAAAGTTGCTACTGATGTTTAATACTGAAAGCGTTTTGAAGCAGAAGTTACTAGTCACTGTTGTCCTTGTCATTGGTTAAAGATGTCCTTTCCGCAATTTCATTGGAGGGTTAGATTACCGTAGTGTGCAAATCATTCACAAAACTGGCATGTAATCAGCTGATTTTCGTAGGTAACCAGCGATTTACAAGGATGCCTTCCGCCCTGACCACAAATTACATAAGATGGAATAGTATTATGCAGTCGCATACGTAACATCATTCTGGCTACCGGGAAAAAAATCCCTTTCAATGGAACTAATTTTTCCGTACTGCAACATGTTTTCTCGAACGTAATGATCACTGACCTGCCGGTGGAAGGTCATGTACACGTACTGTACACATGTACACATTGTCATACTCGACACTGTGCACTTCGTTGTTAACCGAAATAAATGCAATTGCATTTCTTTCACGTTTAAACATAATGTACACAGAGTTAGAAGTGTCGTTTTTATCCGGTTTTAACATTCAAAGGTGCCTTCTGCGTTAGTAGCAGAATGAAAGGGTTTGAATTGATTTATATGTGATAACTTCTTCGAAATGCGAAAATTACTAAAAATCTTTAAAACAGACTTTCATGAAACACCCCTCACAGAGAGTCTACGAGGTTTATAAACAGTCCCTTTAAACCATTGAACAAGCTCATTCGCGTTGTGGTTGGGAGCGAGTTGAAAATTTCTGAAAAGGGTTAGGAAATGTTCGGAATCTTCGAGACTGAAACAAAATCCAATATGATGTGGCAAATGGTCTATCAATCTATCAATCGAGCTCACATCCACATCGGAAAGACTGCCGAAAAAAAATCACAACTACTGACAGTCATAGACACCGCCGACTATGTCGGGAAGAAAAACCCGAAACTGTGAAAAATTGAGTTCGTCAAATGCGATCAATTATTCGGTCCTAGCGTACTGCCCCCCTCCGGTTTCTTCATGGCTATCGAGGTTAAATTTTATACTATTCATTTGCCAGAAGCTTCCTGAAGGTCCGAAATTTATTGCTTTACTTTATGTCGAATTTGGATGATGTCGTCCCACGTTCCAAAACTGATACGACATTCGTTGTTCATATCCAAACCGGCAAAACCTGGCTTACTTCGGTTGCAATAAAACCAAGGTAATGCCGTTCTGGCGATGGCTACTTCTGCGAATGTTTTTTTCGTTTTACACGAATGACCCAAATCTTCCATTGTGAAGTAATCGTATATTGCTCTGGAGAGAATTCATTCGCAAATTGAATTAGTTTTAATGCGCCACATAGTCCATAAATTATTTCTAATCTGTACGTGAAATGTCATTTGATGAGTTTGAGTTTCGTTCTTTGGAGAGGCAATTGATTCCTAATGGATAAAGTTGTTTGGCTTCGTCGGCAGTTTACAGGACAGATCTTCGGTAGAACAGTTAACCTACGTCAAAATTAGTTGAATGCAATCCTAAAGAAACATTGACACACACCGGCACGTGTGAGGGTTCTGCAAAAGAAAGTCATTAGCTAATTTTGACGAACACTGACGAAATTCCATACAGAAAAAAAAGCTTCTTGGAAACCGGACCCAAATTCTTTCAAACCCGTCAGAAATTCTGTGATGTTTTCAGACATGTTTGAACATTAATCAAATTTAAAAACCCACCCTCAAAAGCAAAACCAAAACTCTAACTGGCACAGACATTCATCAATCAAAGGCTGTCCGGTGTTCTACCCATAATTGATGGCTGGATGTCTCAATTTGTCATAAGCGGTATGAAATCCGTACCTCATCTAGGGCAGCTTAAAATGCAGTAGGAACATCCATAAATAGAGCTGCGGCTCGTAGATTCCAGAACGGAACAACTTAATTCCGCTCCGGGTCGACCTCCGATCGCAGCAGGCAGGCAATCATAAAATTTTCAAACTCGCTTCAACCCCAGCCCCGGTCTCAGTTGGCCTGGTGTCAGCTTACTGCTCGACGACGACGACGACTACGACAGCCGGTAGTTTAAGGCGCTTCCGATTCCGACCGAACCGAGGCCATATGTAAATTGTTCCACCCTTCCCTTCGCTTCACTCTCCGCTGAATTTGTTATCTAATCGAAAGGAAATGATGCGACGAATACTGCGAGACAAAGTTACTCTCGATTTCGATACCCCGCTACACATAAGTGACTATAAGTGATTCCAGGAGTTTTGGCAGACGTGGGTTTTGTACCTTCGTATGCACGTCAGTGACGTTACGTGGATCGGGTATGGCAACGGAGCGGCACTAAACTGTAGGCTTTACTTCCGGTCGGTAACAACTCACACTGGCTGGCAGCCGCCAAGGATGCCACATTTGCAGATTTCCATCGAACTAGACTTGCGTTTTTGACGAATCGAGCCTGGCATCCCTGCAACCACCGATCGGGTTCTGACGCAGGTAAATTATCTAACAATCAATTTCAAATTAACCACGGCAGCTTGGGGATGCGTCCGGTGTTGTTTTCCGTCGACGTGAAGTGATTTTGTTTCAAACCGCTCTCGAATTGATTATTCGTGATCGGTTATTTATGAATCGGTTACAGTGTCATGCTGAAATGACAAAAAAAATTAAACCGGAACATGAAAATAGAATGCAATGTTTCAAACCAGTGGTTTCCAAACTATTTTGATCGAATCCGCGATTTAGCATTTTTGCAGTCAACTTGAGTGTAAATGTTCTTCCCAATCCTACAAGGTTAAAATAAAATGTCAACTCAAGATGTTATCGAGCAAAAAAATTGAAAATTGAATTAGAAAAAAAGACGTTAAAAGAGACTCATTTCCTAGACGGAGAATCAAAGAGAGATTCGATCAGTCAAATCATTATCGTATTCTATCACGTAATTTTCTTTAACTTCCAACAAAAAAGCGAACCTCTTCTCACAACAATCGTTTACAGAACGAACCGAAACTTTTCCACTAACGGACCATCAACAAATCCGTATCCATACCAACGACGCCCAAATGTTATAAACAAAAACAAAAACGGTAACCATGGTAAAGCCATAGTTATAATTTCAGTGGTACCAGTTTCATAACCATTTCATACAAATACATTGTATCTTTAATAGGCTACAAAATTATAATTGAATAAAATGCTCATTTAATTTATTCTAATAATAAACTCATTAATAAACAAGGTAGTATGCAACATGACATGTTCTTTCCTGCAGTGTTGGTGATTACCGATTGATGAGTGTTATCCAGACTCTGCACCGGGCGAAGCAACAATTCGTAAGTGGTTTGCAAAATTTCGTACTGGTCATATGAGCACCGAAGACGATGAACGCAGTAGACGTCCAAAAGAGGCTGTTATCGATGAAAACGTGAAAAAAATCCACAAAATGATTTTCAATGACCGTAAAGTGAAGTTGATCGAGATAGCTGACACCCTAAAGATATCAAAGGAACCTTTTTTAACATATTATTCACGAATATTTGGATATGAGAAAGCTTTGTGCAAAATGGGTGCCGCATGAGCTCACAATCGATCAAAAACAATAACGAAAAACCATGCTGAAATTGAACGAATTGGGCTTCGAATTGCTCCCTCATCCACCGTATTCTCCAGATTTGGCCCCCAGTGACTTTTTCCTGTTCTCAGACCTCAAGAGAATGCTCGCTGGTAAAAAATTTAGAAGCAATGAAGAGGTAATCGCTGAAATTGAGGCCTATTTTGAGGCAAAGGACAAATCGTACTACAAAAATGGTATCGAAAAGTTGGAAAATCACTATAATCGCTGTATCGCCTCTGATGGCAATTATGTTGAATAATAAAAACGAATTTTGGCAAAAAAATGTGTGTTTCTATTAAACGATACGAACTTTTCAGCCGAACTGTTAGGTTGCAATATTTCAAAACTCTTGTGTGGAGAATTCACAGACATTTTCATAGACACAACTTATACAAAGGTTATATGCACAGAGTCAGAATAAGCGGCAATAGTAAAATGATTCTATCGCAATTATCAACTGCCTGTACAGAATCGGATCGCAAAACGAGAAAAAGCGACCGTTTGTTGCTTCAGAGAGGATCTCCACAGCAGCGTGCTAACATTTGATTCTCAGAAATGTCATCGAGAGAAATTCGCTCTCGCACTGGTGTCTATTCTATGTTAAATGAGCCATGCCGGGTTTTTGTGGTTGCGATGATATCCGTCTCTCTTTGATGGCACTGATTCAATCGTTGCTGGTGAGCGTTCTTTGATACGATAAAAGCCACCCTTGCTTTCCTGTACAATTGGTGTATTTTTTTCTCAAATAAAGTTGTCAATCAGAGTTGTTATTGATCGGAATTAGTTTCATGGACATAAACATATTTTCTTAGGTAACCAGTAAGCACTAATAATGGCATTAGAATAACCTTTTATGAGCACCAAAAATGCGTATAGCTCTATATCTGCAATCTGAAAGCTCGTCTGTTGTAAATCAATCAAAATTCAGCTTTCAGAATGCACACCAGCCATAAATAAGCATTATCTAGCCGTATATTTGGCCAAAGTCGGCCTTTAATCAGTCTCAAGTGCGATTGAAATGCCAATTGGTTAATGGGGATATTTTGAAAAAAGACAATATATTCAAGAAGGACAAGTAAAACATCACGATTCAGAATATCGTCTCCGATCTCGCTTTGAATCAGGGTTACCATGTTCACAGATATTCTATCAAAAACCACAGATTCTTCATCTATTTTGCTAAACAGATTTTGCTTCACAGATCACAGATTTTTTCAAAAGTCACAGATTCATAACGATATTTCGCCAGTCTGACAGATTTTGTAGAAAGTTTAACACAAATTTGAAACGAAAATATGCATAACAGATGATAAACAAATTTTTCACTTTGAAACTTTGACTTGTATATCTCATGATAAACATAAACACTTAGGTCTTTTTTTACGAGGTTTTTGAGTGATTCGTGTTTTTTTACGCGAATTTCCAATGTTACGCGGATTTTCAGAGTTTTTTTAGAATAAACTCTGACACAAAAAAATGTCGATCCGAAAAATTTTTTTTTTGAGGTACACCATATCTCGTTGTTTTATGCATTTCTAAGACATTTGGCATCAAAAATAAATTTTCTATAGTTTTGCCATTTTTTTATGCGGATTTTCGAAGTTACGCGTTGTTTACACGGTACGTATTCCCCGCATAACAAAAGACCTCAGTGTAACTCTTTTTTGTTAATTCAGTTCGTCTTTCTCTATAGAAACATATAAGAATTGTTGGCAAAATCGACTTTCGAACAGCGGTTCGGATACCCATACTTCTTTTCTCATTATCAATCGAGTTCATCTTATATCAATTAGAAATTTATCTTAAGCACTCAAAATTTACCCTGGGGTAGTTGTCAATTTCTTAGGCGAAACGACATAACATGGAATTATATCCGAGCTTGCATGACACAAGATCAGAGCATACCAATTGAAGCTTCAAATCGTTTTATGGCACTTTTTTGTCTAGCAACAACCTACCTCTAGCATGCTACGCGTAGGACTGAAACGTTAGCTATAATTTCGCTTCCACTTATAGATTCGCGTGCTTCCAACAGCTTCGCTTTTGCATCGATTGACCAATCAGAGCTATGCTTTTCCCATTGATATATCGCTTACTCCTTCAAAAGCGTCGTCTATGACAGGGAAATCCGATATGCCGGAGATTTTTAGGACGCTGCTCGCTACTAATCAAAATTTCAATCATTCATGTTTGAAAATACGTGGATTGATACATTCAAATCGAATCTTAGAAATATTTCCAATCAAATAACGAAATAATATTAATAATTGATACAAAATATACTGAGCTGTAAGTGTTTAAAACCTGACCACATTTCTACGTGTGTTTTTCCTTGAGTTTCAGATTTGCACCTCTATATAGAAAATAAAAATGTGTTCCACAGAAAAAACAAATCTCATAAAAATAAACCGCGTGAAAAAAGACCTCACTATAGTTCTAAATTGAAATGCAATAGTTCACACATCAAAGTAGGCATGGAAAATAATTTCGTGCTCCACGAAACCGTAGGAGTCACGTTGAGATTACGATTTTTTTTTTGTTTACAGGCAACTCTTGCTCAATGGCACAGGTGTCTGTTAGTTGTGATATGTATCAGCAAATAGTTGCAGTATGGACTGGAGCTTCCAAAATTTTCCCCATTCTGTTCATTTTTCCTTATACACACTACTTACATCTCTGAACTCAGTCATGCCAGTTATCTGCTTAGCTTCTCACGTCACGATATCAGTATCGGATAAGGATCCGCCAAGGCAGCAGGAGAAGCAGACAGTAGAAAAAAAAAACAGAAACAATAAACGACGAAAGTCGTCTGTTCATTGTAGGAAGATAGCGCCGCTATCTTCTTTCACCCCAACCGCACAAGCCTGCTACGATTGTGTCCATTTTCACATGACAGCGCTAGAGCTTGGCTCACGGCTGACTGCCGCATTTGGTTCTCCCTCAAGATCCATTCGTACGAGTTGATATTAGTTTTTTAAATCGGTTGAACCGACAGCATCACATACTTTCATAGCTAAAGACATTTCGTTCTCGAACTGAACTGGACGAAAGAAATCATCCAGTTGAACTTATCTGACACATATCTCGCAAATGGGAAACTAGCAAGGCCTGCTTGGATATTCGTATCAAACCCACGGTTGCCGTTTTACCAGACCGTAATTAAGGTTTCGGTCCACTCATTTTTCCTCACCCACCGACCGACACTCGCTCTGACCCGCCCCGTCAAGGTCTGAACTCTGTGTCGTATCATATTTCCTCGGTACGGCGAAGGTTACTGGGATCAGTAAAGTTTTAAGACGTGCTACCATGCGGTGTCCGTATGTGCCAACCATTCCCCCGGCACACTACGATGGAACGGAACGGGGAAACGTAGCAACATTTGAAGGCTGAACATAATTACACCCATCACTGAACGATCCACGACGGCGCGGGTTGGCCAAGGGGGGAGGCGTTGGTTGCAATTCCAGTGTGGGTGGGGAGCTGTTGCCTGGATCCGCTCCCTTAATATAATGGAAATAAATTAGACACGTAGCGGGGTCAAATTAGTGGGAGCCGGATTTTGTTTCGGCGAATGTTCCGAGGAAAGGTGTGTCATAAATCGGACAACTAATAATTTTGCCCGTGTACTTTACCATAAACTAGTTTGAAGTTTGAAATCTAATAAATAGTTTTTTGTTTTCTTCCCCCCCCCCCCCCACTCTTCCAGGGAGCATCAACTATAGAAAGTTTTAATAAAAAATCGGAAAATTGTCCACCAGCACAAAAATGAGCGAAAATGTGCTGCCGTCGTCCACCGCAACAGAACTAGTGCGTGGTTCTTGCAACAACCAACAAAACTGTCAGTATCCTTTCATTCAACCGGAGAACAGAATAAACGGGGAACGGCCAATGGATACCGAGCTGAAATATTCAGTGGCACTGACTTGATGGTGAAACGAAATGTGATTCACAGCCCATCGGCAGAAAATGAATGTGATCTGGTCCACAAAACTGCAAAATTTGCAAAAGTTACTCGCAAACCCCAAGCTCAAACTGTCCAAAACTCCGCCCCGACGGCGCTAGTATTACTAATACGAACGACGCACATCTCAAGCAGTGACACCCGAAAATCCAAACATAGACAAACGAAAACAGCGTTATGATTAGTAACCTGTACCCACTGGAGGAGCATCCGCATTTTTGTTCATTTTACTGGGGCGATTTCAATGCGAGTAGTTTACTAAACTCTGGTTCGGCAGCAGCAACCGCACCGACGGCCGTCAGCACCGGCTACGATGGAACGCTTCGCAGTGGGGTAAGTTGTCTGCTCTCCGTTTAAACACAGTTAATGGTCTGTATCTTCGGTTTTCTTTGCTCATTCCAGCTCTACGAAGACCCTCGGATAGAAAACTTACGAAAGATCTCGTACGGAATCGCTCTACCGATCATCTGTGCCCTTGGCATCGTGGGAAACGTGCTGAACCTGGTGGTGCTAACCCGCAGGAATATGCGTGGCACGGCCTATATCTACATGAGGGGTGAGTCGGATGAAAATTTGGCTGGTTATTGCATTCGGGAGTGGCCCATAATTAAAGGATAACCCAATTCGCTCTAATGGAGCCCTATTCTCCAAGTTCGTCCTGGTTTATATTGCCTCTTCCCCGAGTTTTATTGGCGGTTTTTTTTCCTACGGAGAAAACCGTCCGCCACGGATCGGCAAACACACTCACCAATCAAGGGCCCTGCCGGATGGGAACGGGGGTCACATTTGCCTTTCCAACTGAGTAAACTGCTCCATATTTTTGCGGGTTTTGTGTGTTCCTACTTTTTGCTGCTCGACAAACACTCTTATAAACTTAAAGCCGGAAATGGATGCAGCTCTGGAGCCGCGCCAACTCAAGGGTTATTTTGCAGTGACAAAACAGCGGGAAACATGAGAGAGCTCCAGCTCCATTCTTAGTGACGTAAATAATAACAAAGACGGCTGGGTGTTTTCTGTGTTATTTTCTTTGAGCGCTCGTACAATTTTACTACGAAACTCCAATACTTGCTATTGTATTCGAAAAAAGGATCCTTCGGCCATCGATTGTTGATAAAAATTCAATCGTAGGTCGTCTAAGCGTTATACCTCTAGGAGATAAATCAAACATTGAGACAGGGGGAGGGGGGGTTCAAAGCACACAATAACGCATATTTGTATGTCGTAAATCTAAGATTTTTTGATTTATTTCGCTTCGGGATCGCAGTAGGCGAAGTTAGGGTTTTTATCATCTTGAAAATATTCAGACGACTCGATTTGTACGACTGCTGGTTTCTGCTAGGTTTGACATTGACTTTGCCAAAGCAGTAGCAGCAGCAGCAGCAGCGGGTTTGAAAAGAAGTTGCTAAAAAGTCACGCTCTCGTGAGTTTTCCTTTACGTTTGTACCCATGAATGTAAATCTCTCTCGAATTACTAAAGTTCAATGTATTTATAAATAAAAGATACAGAGACAAAATAAAGATTCTAGAAATGAGTGAAGCGAGTCATGATTTGGGGAAAAAATTGTATTTTCATGTTATGATAATACACCATGATTAAAAGTTCTCGGATCATGAACCATTTGGACTAATTTGGCTGATAAGCAGTGTATCGAAAATAAGCTGTCCACATACATTTGCGTTGTACGCATGGATTTGTGATGTTTTTTTAATGCTCAAATCACAGTATGCTGTGCGTTTGGCTCTCAGCTTTCGTTTGTTTACTTGTTTGTGCGGTTGAAATTCTGCGTTTTCAAAATGTCGCGTATTGAAAATGAAGTGAAAATTAAGGTTCTGGACACATGGCTATTCTGGACACATCCACTATTCTTTGGATGAGCTACCAGGAAGAGGCAGAACGCCCGGTTCTTCCAACCCGAAACTGGACCAGAAAGTGGTATCTCTAGTCATGAAGAACAAATCAATGTCAATACGTGATCCAGCGTATCAACAGGCGAAATCACCTGAAGACCTGCAAGAAGCAGAAATTTTCGAAACAGAGTGTAGAACAGAAGAAGCGAGCAGCAACAAGGGCCCGGAAATTGTATTCGCATCTTTTGCAGTGTTCGGATTCATGCGTTTTGATGGACGATGAGACTTATGTAAAGGAGGACTCAAAAACCCTTCCAGGTCCTCAATACTTTACTGTCGTCGTTGGGGAGGATGTGAGCGATGCGGTCAGGTCGATTCAAGTGGAGAAATTCGGTCGAAAGTAACTGATATGGCAAGCAATATGTTTCTGTGGTTTGAAGTCAACCATTTCTCACACTACCGGAACTATAAATGCAGAAATCTATCGATATGAGTGTCTCCAGAAGAGATTGCTGCCTTTTTATAAGAAGCATAGTACCCTTCACTGTTTTGGCCGGATTTAGCGTCAGGTCACTATGCCAAAATCACTCTCAATTGGCTTGCGGAAAAGGGTACCAATTTCGTTGAGAAAAATATCAATCCACCCAATTGCCCTCAGCTTCGACCCATCGAACGTTACTGGGCAATCGTGAACAGGGTATTCAAGAAGACTGCTTCGGCAGCTGGGAACACGCAGGAGTTAAAGTCTAAAGTCGAAAGTCAAAAGTCAAAAGTCAAAAGTCAAAAGTCAAAAGTCAAAAGTCAAAAGTCAAAAGTCAAAAGTCAAAAGTCAAAAGTCAAAAGTCAAAAGTCAAAAGTCAAAAGTCAAAAGTCAAAAGTCAAAAGTCAAAAGTCAAAAGTCAAAAGTCAAAAGTCAAAAGTCAAAAGTCAAAAGTCAAAAGTCAAAAGTCAAAAGTCAAAAGTCAAAAGTCAAAAGTCAAAAGTCAAAAGTCAAAAGTCAAAAGTCAAAAGTCAAAAGTCAAAAGTCAAAAGTCAAAAGTCAAAAGTCAAAAGTCAAAAGTCAAAAGTCAAAAGTCAAAAGTCAAAAGTCAAAAGTCAAAAGTCAAAAGTCAAAAGTCAAAAGTCAAAAGTCAAAAGTCAAAAGTCAAAAGTCAAAAGTCAAAAGTCAAAAGTCAAAAGTCAAAAGTCAAAAGTCAAAAGTCAAAAGTCAAAAGTCAAAAGTCAAAAGTCAAAAGTCAAAAGTCAAAAGTCAAAAGTCAAAAGTCAAAAGTCAAAAGTCAAAAGTCAAAAGTCAAAAGTCAAAAGTCAAAAGTCAAAAGTTCAAAGTTTAAAGTTTAAAGTCTAAAGTTAAAGTCTAAAGTCAAAAGTCTAAAGTTTAAAGTCTAAAGTCTAAAGTCTTATGTCTAAAGTCGAAAGTCTAACGTCTAAAGTCTAAAGTCTAAAGTCTAAAGTCTAAAGTCTAAAGTCTAAAGTCTAAAGTCAAAAGTCAAAAGTCAAGAGTCCAAAGTCAAAAGTCAAAAGTCTAAAATCTAAAGTCAAAAGTCTAAAGTTCAAAATCTAAAGTCTAAAGTCAAATATCTAAAGTCAAAAGTCAAAAGTCAAAATCAAAAGTCAAGTCTAAAGTTAAAGGTCAAAAGTCAAGCCTAAAGTCTAAATCCTAAAGTCAAAAGTTCAAAGTCTAACGTCTAAAGTCTAAAGTCTAAAGTCTAAAGTCTAAAGTCTAAAATCTAAAATCTAAAATCTAAAATCTAAAATCTAAAATCTAAAATCTAAAATCTAAAATCTAAAATCTAAAATCTAAAATCTAAAATCTAAAATCTAAAATCTAAAATCTAAAATCTAAAATCTAAAATCTAAAATCTAAAATCTAAAATCTAAAATCTAAAATCTAAAATCTAAAATCTAAAATCTAAAATCTAAAATCTAAAATCTAAAATCTAAAATCTAAAATCTAAAATCTAAAATCTAAAATCTAAAATCTAAAATCTAAAATCTAAAATCTAAAATCTAAAATCTAAAATCTAAAATCTAAAATCTAAAATCTAAAATCTAAAATCTAAAATCTAAAATCTAAAATCTAAAATCTAAAATCTAAAATCTAAAATCTAAAATCTAAAATCTAAAATCTAAAATCTAAAATCTAAAATCTAAAATCTAAAATCTAAAATCTAAAATCTAAAATCTAAAATCTAAAATCTAAAATCTAAAATCTAAAATCTAAAATCTAAAATCTAAAATCTAAAATCTAAAATCTAAAATCTAAAATCTAAAATCTAAAATCTAAAATCTAAAATCTAAAATCTAAAATCTAAAATCTAAAATCTAAAATCTAAAATCTAAAATCTAAAATCTAAAATCTAAAATCTAAAATCTAAAATCTAAAATCTAAAATCTAAAATCTAAAATCTAAAATCTAAAATCTAAAATCTAAAATCTAAAATCTAAAATCTAAAATCTAAAATCTAAAATCTAAAATCTAAAATCTAAAATCTAAAATCTAAAATCTAAAATCTAAAATCTAAAATCTAAAATCTAAAATCTAAAATCTAAAATCTAAAATCTAAAATCTAAAATCTAAAATCTAAAATCTAAAATCTAAAATCTAAAATCTAAAATCTAAAATCTAAAATCTAAAATCTAAAATCTAAAATCTAAAATCTAAAATCTAAAATCTAAAATCTAAAATCTAAAATCTAAAATCTAAAATCTAAAATCTAAAATCTAAAATCTAAAATCTAAAATCTAAAATCTAAAATCTAAAATCTAAAATCTAAAATCTAAAATCTAAAATCTAAAATCTAAAATCTAAAATCTAAAATCTAAAATCTAAAATCTAAAATCTAAAATCTAAAATCTAAAATCTAAAATCTAAAATCTAAAATCTAAAATCTAAAATCTAAAATCTAAAATCTAAAATCTAAAATCTAAAATCTAAAATCTAAAATCTAAAATCTAAAATCTAAAATCTAAAATCTAAAATCTAAAATCTAAAATCTAAAATCTAAAATCTAAAATCTAAAATCTAAAATCTAAAATCTAAAATCTAAAATCTAAAATCTAAAATCTAAAATCTAAAATCTAAAATCTAAAATCTAAAATCTAAAATCTAAAATCTAAAATCTAAAATCTAAAATCTAAAATCTAAAATCTAAAATCTAAAATCTAAAATCTAAAATCTAAAATCTAAAATCTAAAATCTAAAATCTAAAATCTAAAATCTAAAATCTAAAATCTAAAATCTAAAATCTAAAATCTAAAATCTAAAATCTAAAATCAAAAATCTAAAATCTAAAATCTAAAATCTAAAATCTAAAATCTAAAATCTAAAATCTAAAATCTAAAATCTAAAATCTAAAATCTAAAATCTAAAATCTAAAATCTAAAATCTAAAATCTAAAATCTAAAATCTAAAATCTAAAATCTAAAATCTAAAATCTAAAATCTAAAATCTAAAATCTAAAATCTAAAATCTAAAATCTAAAATCTAAAATCTAAAATCTAAAATCTAAAATCTAAAATCTAAAATCTAAAATCTAAAATCTAAAATCTAAAATCTAAAATCTAAAATCTAAAATCTAAAATCTAAAATCTAAAATCTAAAATCTAAAATCTAAAATCTAAAATCTAAAATCTAAAATCTAAAATCTAAAATCTAAAATCTAAAATCTAAAATCTAAAATCTAAAATCTAAAATCTAAAATCTAAAATCTAAAATCTAAAATCTAAAATCTAAAATCTAAAATCTAAAATCTAAAATCTAAAATCTAAAATCTAAAATCTAAAATCTAAAATCTAAAATCTAAAATCTAAAATCTAAAATCTAAAATCTAAAATCTAAAATCTAAAATCTAAAATCTAAAATCTAAAATCTAAAATCTAAAATCTAAAATCTAAAATCTAAAATCTAAAATCTAAAATCTAAAATCTAAAATCTAAAATCTAAAATCTAAAATCTAAAATCTAAAATCTAAAATCTAAAATCTAAAATCTAAAATCTAAAATCTAAAATCTAAAATCTAAAATCTAAAATCTAAAATCTAAAATCTAAAATCTAAAATCTAAAATCTAAAATCTAAAATCTAAAATCTAAAATCTAAAATCTAAAATCTAAAATCTAAAATCTAAAATCTAAAATCTAAAATCTAAAATCTAAAATCTAAAATCTAAAATCTAAAATCTAAAATC
This sequence comes from Malaya genurostris, assembly GCF_030247185.1. Taxonomy (NCBI): domain Eukaryota; kingdom Metazoa; phylum Arthropoda; class Insecta; order Diptera; family Culicidae; genus Malaya; species Malaya genurostris. The sequence goes on along the minus strand of NC_080570.1, from coordinate 163,989,404 downwards.
TAAAATCTAAAATCTAAAATCTAAAATCTAAAATCTAAAATCTAAAATCTAAAATCTAAAATCTAAAATCTAAAATCTAAAATCTAAAATCTAAAATCTAAAATCTAAAATCTAAAATCTAAAATCTAAAATCTAAAATCTAAAATCTAAAATCTAAAATCTAAAATCTAAAATCTAAAATCTAAAATCTAAAATCTAAAATCTAAAATCTAAAATCTAAAATCTAAAATCTAAAATCTAAAATCTAAAATCTAAAATCTAAAATCTAAAATCTAAAATCTAAAATCTAAAATCTAAAATCTAAAATCTAAAATCTAAAATCTAAAATCTAAAATCTAAAATCTAAAATCTAAAATCTAAAATCTAAAATCTAAAATCTAAAATCTAAAATCTAAAATCTAAAATCTAAAATCTAAAATCTAAAATCTAAAATCTAAAATCTAAAATCTAAAATCTAAAATCTAAAATCTAAAATCTAAAATCTAAAATCTAAAATCTAAAATCTAAAATCTAAAATCTAAAATCTAAAATCTAAAATCTAAAATCTAAAATCTAAAATCTAAAATCTAAAATCTAAAATCTAAAATCTAAAATCTAAAATCTAAAATCTAAAATCTAAAATCTAAAATCTAAAATCTAAAATCTAAAATCTAAAATCTAAAATCTAAAATCTAAAATCTAAAATCTAAAATCTAAAATCTAAAATCTAAAATCTAAAATCTAAAATCTAAAATCTAAAATCTAAAATCTAAAATCTAAAATCTAAAATCTAAAATCTAAAATCTAAAATCTAAAATCTAAAATCTAAAATCTAAAATCTAAAATCTAAAATCTAAAATCTAAAATCTAAAATCTAAAATCTAAAATCTAAAATCTAAAATCTAAAATCTAAAATCTAAAATCTAAAATCTAAAATCTAAAATCTAAAATCTAAAATCTAAAATCTAAAATCTAAAATCTAAAATCTAAAATCTAAAATCTAAAATCTAAAATCTAAAATCTAAAATCTAAAATCTAAAATCTAAAATCTAAAATCTAAAATCTAAAATCTAAAATCTAAAATCTAAAATCTAAAATCTAAAATCTAAAATCTAAAATCTAAAATCTAAAATCTAAAATCTAAAATCTAAAATCTAAAATCTAAAATCTAAAATCTAAAATCTAAAATCTAAAATCTAAAATCTAAAATCTAAAATCTAAAATCTAAAATCTAAAATCTAAAATCTAAAATCTAAAATCTAAAATCTAAAATCTAAAATCTAAAATCTAAAATCTAAAATCTAAAATCTAAAATCTAAAATCTAAAATCTAAAATCTAAAATCTAAAATCTAAAATCTAAAATCTAAAATCTAAAATCTAAAATCTAAAATCTAAAATCTAAAATCTAAAATCTAAAATCTAAAATCTAAAATCTAAAATCTAAAATCTAAAATCTAAAATCTAAAATCTAAAATCTAAAATCTAAAATCTAAAATCTAAAATCTAAAATCTAAAATCTAAAATCTAAAATCAAAAATCTAAAATCTAAAATCTAAAATCTAAAATCTAAAATCTAAAATCTAAAATCTAAAATCTAAAATCTAAAATCTAAAATCTAAAATCTAAAATCTAAAATCTAAAATCTAAAATCTAAAATCTAAAATCTAAAATCTAAAATCTAAAATCTAAAATCTAAAATCTAAAATCTAAAATCTAAAATCTAAAATCTAAAATCTAAAATCTAAAATCTAAAATCTAAAATCTAAAATCTAAAATCTAAAATCTAAAAACTGAAATCTAATATCTAAAATCTAAAATCTAAAACCTAAAATCTAGAATCTAAAATCGATAAGTTCAAAGTCTAAAGTCTAAAGTCAAAAGTCTAAAGTCAAGTCTAATGTCAAAAGTCTAAAGTTCAAAGTCTAAAGTCAAAAGTTAAAAGTTAAGTCAAAAGTCAAAAGTCAAAAGTCAAAAGTCAAAAGTCAAAAGTCAAAAGTCAAAAGTTAAAAGTTAAAAGTTAAAAGTCAAAAGTCTAAAGTCTAAAGTTTTAAGTCTTAAGTAAAGTCTAAAGTCAAAAGTCAAGTCAAAAGTCTAAAGTCTTAGGTTCAAAGTCAAAAGTCTAAAGTCAAAAGATAAAAGTTAAGTCAAAAGTCAAAAATCAAAGTCTTCAAAGTCTAAAGTCTAAAGTTAAAAGTCAAAATTCTAAAGTCTAAAGTTCAAAGTCAAAAGTCAAAAATCTAAAGTCAAAAGTCTAAAATCTAAAGTTCAAAGTCTTGAGTCTAAAGTCTAAAATTAAAAGTTAAAAGTCAAAAAAGTCAAAAGTCAAAAATCTAAAGTCTCAGTTCAAAGCCTAAAGTCTAAAGTTGAAAGTCAAAAGTCAAAAGTTAAAAGTCAAAAATCAAAAGTCAAATGTATGATATTCGACCCTCCGAACCTTGGTTCAAAAGTCGGTTTTCACAGTGATTGCATAGCCTTTCTATATAAGAAAGGCAAAACGGTGGAGTTGGTCTAAATCTGGTATATAAAATCTGTAGTTTTTTTTTGTTAAGAAACTCAAATCAAAAAATTCTTATATGAAATCTCGAATCCGAAATCCATTTCTCGTAGTTCGAATCCCATTTTTCGAAGTCACCTAATTCTATTCCCATTATACATTGAGTGTCGTGTCATAAGACTTGCTGAAAGTCGAAGCCCGAAGAGGGAAGTGTCAAGTTCAGAGCGGTTCGAAGCCTTGAGTTCGTAAACCCAGGTTCGAATATAAGCGTACGCCAGTTCTAAATATATATGTGTGTGTGCGTTAATTCTTATGTTCGATTTTCCAAATTCGAACGTTCAGAAAATATAGGCTTTTAAGTTCGACTTTCAAAAAACAAAAGTCTTTCAAAAAACAACTTTAAAATTCCGTGTTTTTAGTGGCAAATATATCGTCGTGTATATGTTCACATTTATTCCTCTATTTTCGACGGTTTCAGGTTTCCTGGTTAGCAAAAAGAATGATTTGTGGACGACTTTGTACTGTGATAAATGGTAAATTAGATTGAATCAACGTTATTTGTATTCGGTTAGAGTGGGAAATACGCATTGTTATGGAGCAGTGATTCGTGGAATAGACGATTGTCATGTTTTTGTGTCAGCTGAAAGATTAACACTTTGATAAGTATACTTATTCTTATTTTTTCAGTAGAATCTACGCTAGAACTAACAAGTTATTTTGAAATCAGTGATCTCTACGTAGCCAGTGTACTCATCCCGGCGAACGCTTTCCATCGCTGTAATTAATCTTAATGTTCCGCATTAGGAGTTGACAGCTGTTCTGCTTTGCAGTTTTCTGGGGTGACAAATCGCAACCATCGTCGGAGAATCCAACCCCCGCCTTTGTTCCGTTTCAGTAGCATCGGATTTAAATTACATTAAAAACATAGTTTTTACTTGCAAAACATAGTTTTTACTTGCATCTCACCACCCGCCTGCCATAAAACAGTGGCCGAACGGATGCACTTTCATGGCATGCTTAGCTGCCAGAGATTGTTTTCTTGCTCGAAAACGGAATTTGTTTTTTTTCCTCTCACCATCCAAACTCGTGATGAAAAAAAAAGTTAGTTCCTGTGTCTGCCAACTCCATTTCGGTCGGCAAGTGACTGTGAAGGATAAACTGAAAACTAGTTTACTTAACGGGAGTGCATGGTAGTGTGTTTTGTGTTGCATCATCGAAGACTGAGCGAGCGGTGACTGGACGGTGTCATTGGGAAACCCTTTCCGTTGTCGTGGGGAGGGGGGATGTTCAAGAAATTTTCCCGTTCCCGTTGACAACATTTCTGACCAGCCAACTGTGATCGGATGGATGAGCCACGTCAGATAATACGAATCATTCTGTGCGGGGTAACCCCACAAGGTATGCAAAAACCAAGTCAAGGATACTGCACTGAAATGAGTAGTGGGAACGGGAAAAGTGCATGCAATCTGCTGGAAGCTTTACCACCCACAGGAGTGCCACCCATCCCATAGGGGGAGTATAGTTTTCATAGCAAATCCAGTACCGGAAAAGAAGATATATACCGCAGATTCAGTAGTGAAAGCAGTGGCACTGATTGCATCACGCCCTCAATCTCATCACATATGCTGTCGGGTCGGAGCGAAGGGGCTTCCGATGATGGTTTCGAGAGATGTTATTTTTTTTTTCGCCACTACAAACCCGCTATTTGTCGTCATCCGATCCGACATCAAGCCGTTGTCGTGGTGCTGGTGGTGGTGGCTGAAACGACAACGCTGACGAGCGGGAAACGGTGAAAAATTGCTGCACTCAGCGGGAAAAAAATATATGTGGAAACTAGCCGCTCGATCGGACGGATGGATCGGAAAGCGAACGTGGGAAACGGAGTGTAAAATTCGATGCAAGATAGCAGGCGACGATTGATGACCGGAAATTGTATCGAACTTTTGACATTTCTCTGCTTCCTGGTCTATGAGGGTGACTTGATGGGGTTTGGATGTTGATCCAAGGCGGCGAGGCGAATGTCGCGTAAGTTTTGGGTTTGACATTAATGCTAGTAAACTTTTGTCATAAATCTTGACTACAGAAAACTTGATTTATGAATTTTTCAATTTACTACTGGATAATAAATTTGTCTTTGTCGATCAATTAATGATTAAATTATGTATGGTTTGATCACTTGCACTTGCTGCTTGCTAGCGAATAGTAACTACTTCCTGTTTACGTCCTTTTGCCTTTCTCATATTTTGCAATCGCTGTGAAAACCGACTTTACAACCGAGGCCCGGAGGGCTGAATGTCATATACAATTCGACTCAGTTCGTCGACATCACAAAATGTGTGTGTGTATGTGAGACAAATAATGTCACTCAATTTTCTCAGAAATGGCTGAACCGATTTCCACAAACCTAGACTCAAATGAAAGGTTTTATGACATTATACAATTTTCTTGAGTTTTATTTGGATCCGACTTCCGGTTCCGGAATTTCAAAGAAATATGTGAAAATTGAGGAAAAAATATGCAATCAATTTTCTCAGAAATTTCCTAACCGATTTTCACAAACTTAGAAGCAAATAAAAGGTCTTGAAATTCTTTAAAAAGTCCCCAAAAAGTTGATCCAGATCCGACTTCCGGTTCCGGTATTACAGTGCGATTAGTGAAAATTTTCAATTTCATTTTTTTTTCACAAGCGATGGCGAAACAAGGTGCACAGTTTTATCAAACTTACTTCTAAATTCATCTAGCTAGCAGATCTGGTTAGTTAATGAATATATAAAACTACTTTGGGACTACCACTCCCCGGTTTCCGCTTGCGAAAGAACCAATAATAGTGAAGAAAACCTCCAAAAACGGAACTCCAGTCGATTTCTCAGCAACGGTTAGGCCGTTTTTCACGATTAATGATTCGAATTAAAGCTCTCATTGTCTTTAAATATACTGTGCAATTTCATCCTTATCTGACTTCCGATTCCGAAATTATAGGGCTATGAGTGTCAAAACATTCAAATCGTCATTCAAAATGACGATGCAAAACTGGTACGCCACTGGGTACGTAAGGGTAAAATTCTTCTAGATTTGTCTTAACACTGATTCAATTTGTAGGCTATATTAGTTACTCACTAAACGAACTGACTTTGGCTTTACTGGTTCCAGAAGTACCAGAAATAGTGGTCAAAATGTTTAAAGCGAGACTCACTCAATTTTCTTAGAGATGATTTGATCGATTTCCACAAACAGGCTCAAATTAAAGTTTCTACAGTCTCATAGGTTGCTGTTCAATTTCATCCGGGTCCGATTTCCGGTTCCAGAACTATAGGGTAAAGTGTGTTTAATCATTTAGTGCGACGATGCAGAATAAAGGAAAATTCTTATCAACTTGAAATAACTGTTTACAATTTGAAAAGCTTATGTTGGTGTTTATACGCAAAGAAAGTTTCTTATTTTATTCAAGAATGGAAAAAAAATTCTTCACAACATCTTCTGGCGATGTTTTTGAAAATAGAAGTAACATGAGAAAGGCATCATTTCACCACTAGGTGGATTGAAACAGGTTTTTTCCTATTCGATGGGATGAAAAATAAGCCATCACAAGGACGATTGTCTCGCAGTGAATATCAGCGTTGTCCAGTATTCAAGCCAACCTTTTGATTCGATAAATTTGAAATTTCCAAAATACATCCGGACCTGACCTACCGCAGTGTTGCCAGATTGTCACTACCCCAGTTCCGTAGATTTTAACTGAACGAGAAAAGTATAAAAAACGCCAGAAGATTATTTCCTTGTAAGCTAAGCGTTCGTTTATAATCATTTTAAAACGAGTGAGTTGCGAATAACATCCATTTCATATAGTAAGAATTTGGCTACGTTGCCCACTTGAACTTTGAAATTAAGTTCATGTTGGAAAAACATTGCTATTATTTGGAGTGCTTATTGTATACTAAACGAAGAGCTCAATTTTTAAACTTATATTCAATCAATCTGAATCAACAACAAACTTCTACCCAATCAAACAATTTTTTTAGTCAATAGTTCCCACACTAATGATGTAAAACCTGTACTATGCTTTACTTGTATTTCTCATTTTTTAAAATATCACTAGAATTTGCGAAACTTTAATAAAAACTAGAAAGTTCAATTGGGATTAAACTGACATAACATTCTTAATTGATTGAAAGTTATAAACCAATATCTGCTGTTGGACATTTGCAGTGTGAGTTTCGCTTCCAACGATAGCGATTGCGTCATCCAGCTGCTGGTCGTTTAAAAGTTCCTTTGAACTTTGGGTTTTGCTCTTTGGACTTTGCACTTTGAACTTTGGACTTTGCACTTTGGGCTATGGGCTTTGAATGTTTACTTCGGACTTAGACTTTAAATTTTGGACTGTGAATTTTGAGCTTTGGACATTGGGATTGGGACTTTGCACTTTGGGATTTAGATTTTGGACTGTAGTAGGCTTTATGCTTTGGACTTTGGATTTTGAGTTTTAGACTTTGGATTTTAAGCTTTGGACTTTAAACTATGGGCTTCGAATTTTGGACTTCAGATTTTGGATTTTGCATTTTTGAATTTGGACCATGGCTATGGAGTTTTGGACTTTAGACTTCGAGTTTTGAACTGACTATGGATTTTTGACTTTGAACTTTGGGCTTTGCTCTTTGGACTTTGCGCTTTGGACTTTGGATTTTGCACTTTGGGCTATGGGCTTTGAATGTTTGCTTCGGACTTTAGACTTTAAATTTTGGACTGTGAATTTAGAGCTTTGGACATTGGGATTAGTACTTTGCACTTTGGGTTTTAGATATTGGACTTTAGGCTTTATGCTTTGAACTTTGGATTTTGAGTTTTAGACTTTGGATTTTGAGCTTTGGACTTTGAACTATGGGCTTCGAATTTTGGACTTACTTTAGATTGTGCATTTTGCGTTTTAAATTTTGGACCTTGGATATGGAGTTTTGGACTTTTAACTTCGAGTTTTGAATTGACTACGGATTTTTGACTTTTAACTTTGTGCTTTGCTCCTTGGACTTTGCACTTTGGGCTATGGGCTTTAAATGTTTGCTTCGGACTTTAGATTTTGATTTTGCAACTTTGAACCTTCCATTTCAAATTTTGGGTCTACTTTGGATTTTGGACTTTGAATTTCGGATTTTGAGCTCTGGACTTCAAATTTTGGACTTAGACTGAGGTCTTTTTCTACGTGTTTCCTTATTTTGTTCTAAAAATGCATGGAATGCCGTTATTCCGATCTACTCTCTGACACTTATAATTTTCGAATATTTTTATCTGGTGTTCAACTTTGCTTCCGCCGTTTTCCGATAGATGGCTGTACCGGCTGAGGCTGGTCAAAATGCATAGATCATAATGCCTTTAAAGTGAGTGTGTACAGTGCCTAACGAATTGTCATCGCCGTTTCAGTGACAGTTGTTCTTGTGTTCGTATTATTCACGCTCGAAAATGTCTGTTTATGTGCCCAATTCTCGCCATTTGCGGGAAGTTTTACTTTTCTGTTACAATTCGAAAAAAAATGCTGCTGAATCACATCGAATGCTCTCAGAAACTTACGGTGATGCTGCTGTGAGTAAAAGAACGAATGAACAACTAGAAGCATTGCTTGATGAAGATTCCTGCCAAACCCAAGAAGAGTTTGCCGAATCGTTGGGAGTGAGTCAGCGAACAATTTTTAAACGTTTCAAGGCCCTGGGCATGATTCAGAAAGAAGGAAACTGGGTGCCGTACGAGTTGAAACCGAGGGACATCGAGCGCCGTCCATTTGTATGTGAGCAACTGCTTCAAAGACAAAATCGTAAGGGTTTTTTACATCGAATCGTAACCGGTGATGAAAAGTACGTTCGATACGATAATCCTAAACGCAGAAAATCATGGGGAAAGCCCGGGCATGCTACTTCGTCGAAGGCAAAACCGAATATTCACGGCGCCAAGGTTATGATTTGTATTTGGTGGGATCAGCTCGGTGTGATTATCTACGAGCTCTTAAAACCGGGTGAAACCATCACAGGAGATCGCTACCGAACCCAACTGATGCGCCTTAGTCGCGTGCTAAAAGAAAATCGGCCACAATATCAAGAGCGACATGACAAAGTCATCCTCCAACACGACAATGCTCGGCCTCACGTCGCAAAAGTGGTCAAAAAGTACCTGGAAACGCTGAAATGAGAAGTCTTGCCCCACCCGCCGTATTCCCCCGATGTCGCCCCTTCTGACTTCCACCTATTCCGTTCGATGGCACACGGTCTGGCAGATCAACATTTTCAATCCTTCGAAGAGTTGGAAAAATGGATTGCTTCATGGATAGCGTCAAAAGAGGACTCATTTTTTTCGAGCTGGGATCCGAAAATTGCCTGGAAAGATGGGAGAAAGTTGGCGCTAGCGACGGACAATACTTTGAATAATACATCTGTAAGCACTTTTTCGCAATAAAGCTATCAATTTTGGAAAAAAACGGCGGAAGCAAAGTTGTATACCTGATGAACAAATTTTATTTAGATTACACCAGAGCTCGACGTTTCATGATTTCCTAAGACATTTGGCATAAACATTTTTTTTGTCCATTCTGAAAATCACTACATTTCCAGTCAATTTTCAGTATTTTCAGTTTCATGCATTTGTGAGACATTTAGCATAGCAATAATTTCTTTGATTTTGTGGTTTTTTTCACGCAAATTTGAATTTTTGATTTTGGACTTTGGACTTTGGACTTTGGACTTTGGACTTTGGACTTTGGACTTTGGACTTTGGACTTTGGTCTTTGGTCTTTGGTCTTTGGTCTTTGGTCTTTGGTCTTTGGTCTTTGGTCTTTGGTCTTTGGTCTTTGGTCTTTGGTCTTTGGTCTTTAATCTTTGGTCTTTGGTCTTTGGACTTTGATCTTTGGATTTTGAATTTTAAACTTTGGACTTTGTATTCTGAACTACAACTGACTTTGGAATATGGGCTTTGGATTTTTAACTTTGGACTTTGAACTTTGGTCTTCGGTCTTTAGTCTTTGGACTTTGGTCTTTGGACTTTGGTCTTTGATCTTTGGTCTTTGGTCTTTGGTCTTTGGTCTTTGGTCTTTGGTCTTTAATCTTTGGTCTTTGGTCTTTGGACTTTGAACTATGGACTTTGGAATTTGGGCTTCGGATTTTTAACTTTGGACTTTGGACTTTGGTCTTCGGTCTTTAGTCTTTGGACTTTGGTCTTTGGTTTTTGGTCTTTGGTCTTTGGTCTTTGGTCTTTGGTCTTTGGTCTTTGGTCTTTGGTCTTTGGTCTTTGGACTTTGATCTTTGGATTTTGAATTTTAAACTTTGGACTTTGTATTCTGAACTATGGACTTTGGAATATGGGCTTTGGATTTTTAACTTTGGACTTTGGACTTTGAACTTTGGTCTTCGGTCTTTGGTCTTTGGTCTTTGGTCTTTGGTCTTTGGACTTTGATCTTTGATCTTTGGATTTTGAATTTTAAACTTTGGACTTTGTATTCTGAACTATGGACTTTGGAATTTCTGTTTCGGATTTTTAACTTTGGACTTTGGTCTTCGGTCTTTAGTCTTTGGACTTTGGTCTTTGATCCTTGGTCTTTGATCTTTGGATTTTGAATTTTCAACTGTGGACTCTGCATCTTGGATTACGGATTTTGGACTGACATTATCTTTATGATCAACTAAATCAAATAAAGAGAATCACTTCAATGTTATACGTATATTCATAGTACCTAGTCAGCAATTCAACAGAAAAAGTTAATCTAACTGCCATAGTCGCATTTCAAAGTTTGCCACAGCCTTGCAGCTCATTTTCAGTTGCTTTCATTCGGTGACCGAGCGACGCAAATCCGAATGAAATATTACCTACGGACAGGACGTGACTTCCTCTCTAATTCTGTGTAGGTTTTCCTTATCACACCCTCCCCACAGCCTATCCGAGCAATGGTCACTAGAAATAGACCAATTTGAGGTTAAGTTGCTCGGTCAAACTGGACCTGTTCCAATATGGTTAGACCGCTTGAGATATATGGACCTACTACAATGTTCAGTGTATATCACTAAGGCTAGTGTTTCCAACGAACATCATACGTGTAGAACATCATTTCTGCCCTCCCGTTGTTGGGTCAAGTTCGTGCGGTAAAATGGAACGAGGAACGGTCGCAATTAAGGTGATAACAACGATCGGAATATACCGCCCATAGTAGGCTAATCGGTGTTATTAGCAGGGCGAACATATGTATGTGTGACATGAAACGGAAACGACAGCAGTTATCATGACATACTTTAATGCTATCCAAGTACTTCTGGTTTAGAGATGGCATCTGTCAAGATTGTACGGCTTCTTTATGTGTTTGTTTTGGTGAAGATTGATGATTGCTGCTATTGGAAGGTGATGAATACTGTGTCTAATGACTGCTGAAACCGATTTCAAGCAATTCAAGTCCATAGTCTGAGACTGAAACTGAGACTCACATACCTTAGAAGATTGATTGTGTGGTTGTTTCGGGTTCAATAGCGCTAGCTTCTACCAGGACGGAGAATTTTAAACCCTACCCAACAACAACATGACTGTCGATTCCTTTGTTCGGTGATTATTCTGCCAATATGTAGCCGGAATTTTGCCACGAAAGAAATTTGCACCGAACAAGCTGTTGATTCTCAGAGCTTCCGGTGCGTGAAAATATTTCGAAATGGGAAAATCTTTTCCAAACAAAACAAAGAAATGGAAACGGATGGCTCCGTTCACACGGTTGCGCTTCGTTTTGTCGTACCATCCCGGTCAGTAAAGTTTACATCCGACCCATGATAAAGCAACAACCGGGACCTTCCGCTGCCTGCCACCTGTCAGCTGTCATTTTGCGAACCGCATTCATGTTTTCTGTCTCGATAAGCGACTATTGTTTTGTTTCTTCCCGTCGGCACTGTATTTCTAAGGTGAACCGGGTCTGTCTCAATGTCCGCACGGTTTCGGAGAAAATTTATCTATTTCCGCCACCCGCCGTCTGCTTCTGGTCCCGTTTTTCTTGATTGTGAATGAGAATCCAATTTCATCGTGTTCTCGTGTAGGTGGCAAACCATCGCCGGCACTCACATAGGCCAATAATCCGTCTACAATGTCAACGACTTCTTCGATGGAGGAAAACCATGCGGTTGCCATCGGTTACATACGATTCAATGGGGACGCGGGGTTCGTGATTGGTGCGAAATTGTAACAAGTTGGCCAACAAAAATGAAACGTGACCCAAATTCATAAACTTCTACCAGCAGGTTTATACGAACGTGAAGACCCAGAAAGCCTCCAAGCCAACCAATTTCAATTAGGACGCAAACAGCCAAGCCACCGGCTGATTAAAATTCCAACCGTGCTAGTTTCCAACGCATCGCAGTAGGCTACGATGCGGGCGGATTTGTTTCTCGCCACATCGTTCGTTCCCATTGGTGGAATTGCCTTTCTCTTGTTACACCGAGAACATGCGCGTCCATACGCTCCAATCAAAAGACACTATCGTTAATATGAATATGCCAAAGTGAACAACAAACCCGCCAGACGACAGCTTGTTGTTAGGAAGACAGACGAGTAAATATTTGCGAATAATAAAAAGCAATATCTGCTGTCACTAGTCATATATACACTGAAAATGTTAGACCAAGTTGATTTTCACTCACTAGGTTTCGCAGATGAATTATCTCGAAGGTGTTTCCAAGTGAATGTTGGAAAATTGCAAATCAAATTTTCCTTGCGAAATAAATATGCAGAAAAAAATCTTTTGTTCATGACGTGTTTTTATCTTTCAGTGTAACCTTTCTAAGGCTTTCGTAGCAAAGAACTGGAAGAACGTGTGCGGCTGCTGAATGTGCGCTACCCCAAAACGACGGATCCCGTTGGATATGGCTGGGAGTTGTTTTGACAGCTTCGCATACAACCTCCAGTTTTTGACCAAGAAACCGTGCGAGAATATGCAGTGTCAGAGCCACAGTCTTAGTGGTGTAATAAAAATAAAAGAAACCATATGCTCTTGGCGACCTTTTCGAGTTACTTTTCTCCCTACTTATAATGGCAATCTTGATAAAATTACTGGACATGTGTTTTTTGGTTGTAAACACTTCAGAATTCGATTGTCGCAGCAGCTCCAACCCAGTCTTAACTAAATTTCCAACAAACTCAAACCATATCATATCATTATGGTCAACCAATCTGTGCATCCGGACGAAAGGGGTCGTGCCAGTGCTCCGGTCTTGTGTTGAGAAAATTCATTTTTCGCAATCAATCATTCTACTGTACCTCATGTCGGTTCATGCATGGCCCACTGGAAAATGCGTGTAATCAAATCGCTTCCTTACCACTCGATAAACTGTGTATCCAACCATTAATTACATTGGTTTCTGTGTTCCATCACACTGGCAACCGCCGTTCGACGCTTCACTCGAGCCGGCATCAGTCGGCAGACGGCACAGCATACTGCGATTGGTTGGAGCTTTGTTTGATGAATGCCACAGAGGCTTCGGATTCCCGGTTTCGGACTTTTTTTGTTTTTGTGTCGGGTCCAATATAGGCAACAGCAATTCCCGTGCGATGACCGGAAGCGAAATCGTTGATTCTTGTCTGTTGAACTGTATCTGACGTTTCATGGAAATGATAAATTTGCGAGTTGAGTTTGCTTCACTTCTCTCATATCTAATTGTTATTTTTGAATATTTTATCAAGGCTATATTGATCCTAAAATCCTTTACTAGCGAAATCTTCTAGAACGAACAACATGTGAATTTGACATCGATCATTCTCTTCGACTTTCGAGAAATGGAAAAACGCAAATGTTATTCCGATAAAAACCTAGCAGAAACATCCAGTTGTCGACCATTAAGCTTACTTTCTTCTTTGAGAAAACTTTTTGAAGAAAATATCTTGAGAATTCTTTATTTTTTTTACCGAAGCAGCTTGGATTTCGTCTCGAACATTCAACTACTCATCAGCTTGTTAGAGTAAAGAGCCTGATAAAAGCAAACGAATCTTTTGGAGCCGCTCTTCTAGACATAGAAAAAGCATTCGACAAATGGTTTGGCACAAAGATTTAATAACCAAAAAAGTCTGATTTCCAGATCCTATTTATTTGATCGAAATGATTCAAAATTATTTAACTGAAAAGGAAGACTATAAACCTTAACTTTACAACTGAAGTTCGATTGATTTTAGCATTCTTAGCTTAAAATAAAAAAAAACCCCTTCTCAATGCACCTAAAGGTTTGCTAATGCCTTTCTCTTGCCATTTAAATAGTCTCAATAAAAGATTTGTAAGATTCTATCCTCGGTCATTAGTATTGTAAGCTTATCAAATAACCTAATGATAGGTTGCCTGTATTTCAGTTATTTATTATTAAATTCAAGATCTTTTTTTATACAAATGAAGCGTTTTCTTCATACTTTAAAAAAAAAATACGGATGAAATTATTCGTCACGGTTTCGAAAGAATTCTCGAATTTTTCCTGTAACACGGCTCATTAGGCGGCGCACACCTTCTTCGTCCATCGTTTTAGTTATCTTATTCCACCAGGTCGTCATCTGATTGATGTCTTTGACAACCTTTCCCTTTGCCTTGAGTCTCCTCTTCATGATTGCCCAGTCTTTCTCAATGGGGCGGAACTGGGGGCAGTTGGGTGGGTTAAGTTTTTTCGGAACAAACTGGACTCCATTCTCTTCATACCATTCTTGAACGACTTTGCTGTAATGACAGCTTACCAAATCTGGCCAAAACATTACGGGATGGTCGTGGGATCGAATGAACGGAAAAATTCGTTTTTGGAGACACTCTTTTTGGTAAAGTTCCGATGTCATTCACCCTTATTCTGAATAACGACGTATTGATTTTTCGATCGAATGTGGTTCGATCGAATCCTAGCAACCTTTGGTTTTGCTAGCGTTATTAGGAATACAAATGAAATACGAACGTAAAATCAATACGACGTTATTCAGAATAAGGGCGATTGTCTTATTTGTAACGAAAACTTTCGTTTTTTTGCCACAGCTGCAAATGCCCTGCAAAATCATAATTTTTCTTGCAAATTTGTCGGCAAAAATAAATTTAAATTTAGCTGAAACATCCCCCCGAGCCGCTGCCAAGTAAAATTTTTGACCTGTGATTTGCCCAAAGTCAGCCTTGACATAGGTTTCATGGTCCATCAGAAGACACCCGTCGAACTTGGTCAGCACCTGGTCATATAGTTTCCGAGCATGAATTTTGACCACACTATTCTGTTTTATGGTTCGATTTGGCTGTTTGCTAGTTCGATACGACTTGATTCCTTCTCCTCACGGTACTTTGGGCAGCACCGAATTTTCTGGCCAAATCACGGTCCGACTGATTAGGATTCCTCTTAATCATCTTCAAAATCTTACCACACAGTTTCCGGTCGACAGTTCCACTCCGACGATTGGCTTGAGGCTTCCGAATCGTCGTCAGTGTTTCCTTATACCGTTTGATAACGCACCATACGATATTTCTGGGCAATTTCAGCTGTTTAGCTAGCCTAGATGCAGACCACAATGGATTTTCCAAATAACTGTGCACAATTTTCCCTTCTTTCGGCTACCATGTTGATTGTTTACAAAGTACAGTCGATTTGCGGAATGTCAAAAATCATACGTGAAGCGGACAAAATTCCCGACACGTGGGTGCCAAGAACTTCCAAATCCGTCCACCAGGAGCGCCACATTATGAGCAAAAGTTTGTTCCAATTCTAAATGAAGCAAGCTTAATTGGTACTGTTTTTTCTCGAAATAAAACCATTATCCTGATTATGTGTTAATTCAATTCTAAAAAGATGGTTAAAACTTACATAAAAGAGAATATCAAGGATTACTTTTGATAAGATGGAAAGATGATGGCCTTGGTCGTAACGTAAGGTAGTCAAATAGAAAGATTGCATTATACCTGATAAACGAAAGTGAAAACAATCAGACTATTTGGATTTTAAAAGTTTTTCGTCAAATCATCATTTCGAGAGGCTCAAACGCACAAACAACATTCAACGTTTTTCCAACTACAACATCATCTCGTAAAATTCAGACCAAGAAAAGTTTTGGTCTCTTTAAATTTGGGTACTTAAGACATTTTCATTCCTTTGTGCTTCGATTTCTTATCACTTTTATAAACAGATTTTCAATACAGGTTTTTGATCCTCCATATAAGAAATGCAGATTTAAATGTGGCAACCCTGAGAGACAGCCATTTGATCTTCGAACTCGATCAATAGCCCCGATGGTAGCTTTCAAACGAGCTAAAAATGGTTAAAATCGGTTCTCTGAGGAAATTTAGTGGTAAAAATATCACACACTCAGATGTTTTCCCATCTCATCGAACTGAGTCGAATGGTGTATAACACTGGGACTTCTTTTTGCACCAACTCTTCTCGATTATGCCTGAACCGATTTTTTCGAACTTAGATTCAAATAAAAGATCTTGCGGTCCCATTCAAAAGTTCTGAGTTTCATTTTAATCCGACTTGCGGTTCCGGAATTACAGGGTGATTAGTGTAAAAATTTCAATTTCAAATTATGGTTTTTTTTTTTTTTTTTTTTTTTTTAAATAACTATTTATTGGAATATGAGTTAAAATTAAATTATTAAGATTTTAAATTGGGTGTTCAGCCACAAGTGGTGACTTTTCAGCCCTGTTATATATATATGATTTGGTTATTACCATGAAGACATTATTTGCTTCCGCAATTCTGAGATTTTTGTGTAGGGAAAATTCTAAACCTACTTGTAATCAAATTATGGTAAAACAATCAAATCAGTCATGCTCACTTTAGCACAAACGAGGTACCAAAAACCTCAATGATTTTCGTAGAAGTTTCAAACAGGATAACGGCACAGATTTGCTTTCTCTGTTCGGTAGACTGACTCTAATGGTTAGATGAAAATATAAGCATTCGTCTCGGGTTTTTGCGATGCTTCAACTTTTTCTCTGATATTGCTTCTTAAAGATTTTTTCACAATTTGTTGATTGAAAGTTGAGTAGGTTTTTTTCTTGAATTGGAGTAATTTGTACTCCAAATACATCAGAGCCCAAATTCTGGACCAGTATTTAGAAACGTGGTTCAGGATTCAGTTCTAGAATTTTGTAACTGAACTCATTTTTAAAATCCTCATTTTTAGTTCTAGAACTGAGTTCTGAACTTGAATCCCGAACCTGAACAAAGGTACTGAATCCAATTCCAAAATATAATTCCAAGTACGAAATTAAGTTATAACTGCTTTAACTGTTATAACTGTTTCTTTAATTGTTATAACTGTTTAAACTGTTTTAATTGCTTTCACTGTTTTAACTGTTATAATTGTACAACTGTTTTAACTGCTATAATTGTTAAAATTGCTATAACTGTTATAATTGTTAAAACTGTTATAACTGTTTTGACTGTTATAACTGTTATAACTATTATAACTGTTTTAATTGTTTTAACTGTTATAGCTATTATAACTGTTATAACTGTTATAACTGTTATAACTGTTTCTTTAATTGTTATAACTGTTTAAACTGTTTTAATTGCTTTCACTGTTTTAACTGTTATAATTGTACAACTGTTTTAACTGTTATAATTGTTAAAACTGATATAACTGTAATAATTGTTAAAACTGTTATAACTGTCATTACTGTTTTGACTGTTATAACTGTTATGACTATTATTAAATTCTGAAGCTAAGTTTAGGAGTTCAATCTTGAAACAGACTCCAGGAATCAAATTCAGGCTCGGAGCTCAGATCTTAAATTTAGTTCCACATTCTAGATCTAAAATTCATATTATATCCTGAATTTTGAAGTTGAAATTCCTAATCAGAACTCGAATTCTGAAACATAAATTGAGGGACTAAATTCAGTTCCAAAATCTAGTCAAAAAACCAGTTCCATATTTCAGAATTAAAATTCAGTTCCAGAGTCAAAGTTTTAATTGTCGAATCTGTAATCTGGAACTAAATTCTGACTCTAAATTTAGAATTCAATTTTATAATTACGCTCCAGTATCCAATCCAAAATTGAGTTCCCGGATCCAGATCCAGTATTCAGAAGCTAAAAACCGACTACTGATAACCTGCCGTTGTCCGTTTCGGTTATTCTTCCAAATGGTCTTCGTGCGTTGGTTTTGTCATTCACAAACAAAAGAAATTAAAATTTAAAACAAATCGCACTTCTTTCCGCAAGGGGCCGAATGGTGCCATGCTTAGCAACCGCCATGGCACGCTTTGTTGTTTCTTATCTTCTGTCGCACTTTTTCCGCCCAACTGCGATGATGATGGCGACGATGATGTTGCTCAGTTCATGTGACATACAAAAACACACACACACACACAGGCTGCCTCCATTGGCAATTAATGCGTTCCCATTTGGTGGCCCTAACGACTGAACGAGCAAATCCAGTAAATGCCACCGAAGCTGTTATTGGCACTGTATTCAGGTCCTGAAGCAATGATCGTGTCCCGATGGAGTTTCTGGAGAAATGCAATTACATTAATTTCGCGAGCGAGTGAGTGCGTGCGGCGTCCGCCTGTTGGGGGGGGGAACTCCATTCCAAGTGGGGACAGAATTAGGTGCTTCATGTTAGCTGGTTTCTATTGCTTTCATAGGGAAAAAAGCTTTCTGTCACCCTTAATTTTGTTGGACAATTAGTGCCAGTTTCCAGACCCATTCCGGGAATTTTAAACAGATAAATTGTATCATTATGGTCCCGATCGCTTCCGGCAAGCGCGTACAAAAGGCAGCAAATAGCGCTAATTGAGCATTAACGCGATACGCTTCTTTGTGATGTGCGGTGCGTATTTGCCACCCGTGGTATTTCCACCGCCCATCAACTTTTACTGGCCCCAGACCGTAGAAGATGGCCCTGAACTGGCGTTGTTAGCTTGGGTATGGAAGGAGATAAAAATGCTGTCGTTTACGGGGGGAAAACAGCAGTTCCATCGGGATTCACTTGGAAATGCTTCCCTCTGAGTGGAGTACCTATCAATCAGCCAGCTGTTTTCTCGTAAGTTTATTTTTGTGAGAAATGTCACTTAAGGAACAATGGAGAAATAAACACAGCAAAAAAAAACTGTACCACTAAACAAACTCGTTTTCACTACGCTACAATTTTCTTTGCATGACATCCAGATTGACGGCGCCTACTGCGTATTGAGGGATGCATTTCGAATGCTTTGCCACTAATCGATTCCAGTGTAGCCAGCACCACCAATTGACGAAATGTGCCGTTGATTTGATTGTTTGATTAATCTACCACCCACTGTTGTGGGAAGGGAAAATTAAGGGAAACGGGACTCCAGTAAATGCCCAATGAAACAGTAATGAGTTCAGCAGCTGGAATTCGTTGTTCACCGTTAAATGACACGACAAGGCCAAAGCAGGGGAATACGTTCCTTATTCTCTCGTTTAGGGCGTTTCTACGGTCAGTGGTTTTGCTCTTGTGGGAAATGTCAGCAGGATTGATTAAATGCGTAATTGAATCAGTTTGTGATATAGTATGTGGCAAATCCACACCTGTGATCCCCTCTGAGAAAGCAGGGCCTGGATGATTTAAAGTTGTTTTTATTTGTCGGGCTTGCTAATCGGTATTGCAACAACGTTTTATAGGTCACCAAAAATCGACTGCAGCCAGCTTTCAATTGAGCTGGAACTTTCTTCTGAAAACTTCCTGAAGCGTGACTTAGCTTTCTTAGTTTTTATCAATAACAGCACATTGATTGCTCTTGATGGAAAAAAGGATAATATGGATAATGGATTTCTAGTAAATTTCAGATAAGTTTGCATGCTAAAGTAATATCAGTTAACATTCTTAGAAGCCTTCATATTTTCAAGTGGGCTAATGATAGCCCTAATTCCATCACAATTTGTCCGGGTAATGTCAATATTTGTGTTGTTATCTTGGTAATGATTCCAATAGGATTCACAAAATTGAGAAAGGCTGTCAACTTTGACCTTACACACCGGTTGCAAGGAGTATTTGATTTCCTGTTATTGAGGACTGAATTTTAATTAATATATTTGAATAATTATAACTAGAAATCTATAGTTTCTACAGAAAATATGTTGTTGGTAATCAATCGAATTTTCTAAAAAAATATACACAGAAAAAATCGAAAATAAAATTTATTTTTCAAAATTCTCAGTTATTTTACCGTACGATTTTTTTAAAGTTTTATGTCACAAAAAAACGTCAAGTTACAAGGAAACTAATGAATGCTTTAAAAAGTTGGAGAGATGATAAATAAAAAAGTTTCTCTGGGAAAAACTTTTTAACAATTTTCGAAAAACGATTTTTTTGTAGGAATCTGGTATCTGAGCAATGAAATATTATTCTCCAAGCTACGTTCAATGAAAAAGCTCATACGAAGCTACTTCCTAAAAGCAGTCATTTCAAGATACACGAGGAATTATTCGAGAAAATTTCATGAGAATACGCCATTTTGTTAAATTATTGAAATTTTGAATAAATTATTCTCTGACATCAAGACGATGCGAGCTGCTGTTTTCGAGATATTTTGAAAACAAAATCGACGAAAAATCGCTAATTTATAAAAATCGCAAGTTCAACGAGGGGGTAATCGCCATTTTGAAAAAAATACCTACTTTTAGGTATAAAAATTTACCTTTTATATAAAAGATTACCGAATACCCAACTATAAAAGTACATTTTTGAAATACAAAGCGTCTGTGTGAAAACTAGCATCAACAAACTATAGTATTCAGTGAGTGTGATTTAATGATGGGAAAATATAATTGTTGTAGACCTTTTCGTGATAATGGAAAACCTTGTTCGTCTAAGCGTTGTAAAGTACCAGATAGTATGATTGAACACTTTGCTTTCAAGCAGTACGAAATTAACATTGTGAATACTACAATGCAAATTTGCGACCCATGTCGATTATATTCATGTCGATTGACCTGCGTATGTTGAAAGTGTACAGCAACAAGCTTCCAGCGACAACGAGATGCCAGATTATACCGCAATACCGCTAGCTACATCGAGACATGATTTAGAAGAAATACCATCAGCAGCTTCACCCGTCTAATCCTTCCTTGTTCATTCATTGGTAACCTAAGGTATACTTTTTTCCTCTGGACTATACTAGACTAAAATAGTATTGGAATTCACTAGAGAGTTCTTTATTGAAGAATGATAGTTCTCTATTCTTCTCAATCGAAATAGAATAATCGAATTCTTTGGACGATGAATACAAATTAGTTGCGTCTTATCGGAACATTTGCTAGTTTGAGGGATCTGGAAGAAGTTACATACATTCCAGACCTTTGAAAAACCTATTCAAAAGAGAATGATTATTGGTAGAAATATATGCAAAAAGCACTCACCATTATTGAATCTGTTTACTATAAAATAAAATAAAAATATATCCACATGTGGCGCAACCACTTAACCGCCTCGTTTGCCCGGTCTACTCAAAGCTGGGTTTCTTTGCTTCAGTTAGGTCCGAACGAGCGGTAGCGATAGTTGTCGGATAGCATACGAACAAAACGATGTGGGGAAGCCGCATTAGATGTTTTTTTCCATCTGCACTCAGTTATCGGAAAATTCCGCAAACAATTAGCTGATAGGTACACTAATAATGTCAACAAGTTATTTTGGGAATTCCGTTCTGAGGATCATGATTAAACCGACAAAAATTATTCAAGTCCCTGGATCATGTCAGAAGTACGATTGTAGGTCAACAAAACGGGAGTAAACGTAATCATTTTTTATTTCTCTTTTTTTATCAATTCCCATTACGATATTAAGACTAATGACGGATTTTGTGGAATGGCTTTCGGCGAAATGGCTTTCAGCGAAAAGACCCTGATCCTGGCTCGGCGTATTGTTGATAATGCTATATTGAATGCTGCGGGAGCGTAATTAACAAAACAGCACTCAAAATCATATAATTGATACAAGGAGGCTCTCGAAGCGAAGAAACAGTTTCTAATCAAGATCAGAGCTAATATTTTCACTCGCCAGATCTTCACCTCTTCACAACCGGAAGTCGGATCCGAATGAAGTTTGTATGGGACCACAAGAAAATCGGTTCAGCCAACTCTGAGAAAATTAAGTGCTCAACACTTTCTGATCTTGACGAACTGATTCGAACGGTATATGACACTCAGCCCTCCGAAAGGCAAGAAAGGCAATTCTCATAATAAGTATATCCTATTTCTAAATCAAGATACTCTCGTTGTTCTTTTGGTCCTGAGATTTCTACTTACAGGTTGAATGAGTTAAATATTTAAAAAAAAGTACATAACTTAGGCAATTGGAGCCTGTTCTAAAACAAATCGGGAATTTTTATCTCGCGCACCGGAAAAATCGGGAAAAATTTCATATCACAAGCAATATTCCCCAAATCCTTCTATACAATCTAACTCAAGTACGGCTATTGTACCAATAGTCATTCCATTAGTAGAGTCGCAATATTATTTTGTCAATCATTCGACTTTCAATCTACAAATTGTGATAAAATCGGATACAATATCGATACCTCGAGTTCTAAAAAGCAATATCGCAGGGAAAATAGTCCGAAAATTGTTCATACGAACAGAGACAGTAGATCTCATTATTGATGATAATGTGTTTCTTGAGCTTATCAAATAACCTAACAGTAGCTTTCAAACGTCTAAGTCTTCCGAAATTGATGCTTTTATCTTCGAGAAATTTTGTTGCATTGAAAAACACTGGGATTTGTCGGTTACGCCACATATAACATTGCATCTCTCGAAACGGAAATGTTCATCAAAACCCTTCCATATTTAATTGATAGTTTGAAAGAAACTAACTCTTCTGTGCCCCGCATAAATGAATAAAAAAAATTTAAATGTAATATAAGATTCTTCACATCCACTCTGTGATTGAACATTTTTTGTTGGACGCGTAAATGAGATTGTTTACACCAATTCATCGCCTTTTCCTTTTTTTTGTATTTCAAAACCAATAATATGACTTGCAACTAACTTATCTGGCATCTCTGCTCATACGTGCCGTATAGTTTTCGTGGCTTGCTACGACGAAAGATTATGAAATGGTTATGAAATGTCATTGGCGGTAATTTGTTGGTGTTTATTTTGATAAATATGCTCTCCCCTAGCGAGGCGTCCGCCGCGACAATGGAACGCGCTTTTGGAATCAACAATCATTGTTTGTGCCTCTCACATTGTCTCCTAGTATGCAAGGGGAATAATTTTATATCATATTCGCCATTAATCCATGATTTATGCAAAAGTCAACATCGGTTTCGGTCGAAATGCGCAGAATACATGTACTAGATAAAAAAAAAGATAAAAACAAAAACAAAATCGACAATTTGATTATCCTTCGTTGAATAAATATGACGGCGTTCGAATGTGACCTCCATTCAATCGGCAGTTGCAATACGGCCTGCATTCACACCGCAAAGCAATCCCAGGAGCACATAAACGATGATCCAATTACACCGTTTTCTCTCGGTTTTATTTCTTTTCCAACAGGCTACTCGGCGGCCGCTTTACTAGCAATTATCTTTGCTGTTCCGTTCGGTATGCGAATGTTGATCCACCGGGACTCGGGCCGATGGCGTAACTTTGGCCAAGCGTTCTATTCGGCTCACCTGGAACTGTTTCTCGGCAACGGTTGCCTAGGTAACGTGTGTTAGATGATATAAACAATAACCGGCGACGACGCCAACTAAGATTTTCTCTGCTCATGTGAAGGTGTCGGAGTGATAATGCTGCTGGTGCTGACGATCGAACGGTATGTGTCCGTGTGCCATCCAGGCCACATCCGACGAATGTGTCCACCGAGGATCACCGTCTGGTTGATAGCGGTGCTTACCTTTCTCATCTATCTGCCGTCGGTTCTGCGCGGCGAGATCGTTAAATGTGTCTTACAATCCGATGGAACAATAATGTATCATAAGCGCGATAATATGAAATTTTTAGATTCGTTATTTTATTCAGTAAGTACACCTCTGCTAGCAGATAGAGGCTTTGTTTTAAAGCTTTTCTTTTTTTTTCTTGCAGATTTATAAGGTGATATTAGAGATTGTCTTCAAGTTGGCCCCGACGGTGCTAATTGCCGGCTTTAACTTAAGGATAATGATCGTGTATCGCCGTACCTGTGATAAGCGTCGACGAATGACGCTGTCCCGGATCAACACCAAGGACGAAGATCCGCGAAAGTATGCCGAAGAACGTCGGCTTATGATGCTACTAGGTGAGTGCTGATAGCTGATAGCACCGGACAAAGTTTGATTTATTAATCCCCCGCTTAACAGGTAGCACCTCGCTTCTTTTCCTGATCTGCGTTTCTCCGATGGCGATTCTCCACGTGACACTTTCATCGGAACATTTATCCAGTTATTCCTTCCAGGTGCTAGCAGCTAACCCTAACGAAGAAAATGTTTGCTAATTATATTTCTATCTCCAATTTTAGCTATTTCGAGCGTTAGCAAATCTGCTCGAATTGATCAATTATTCGCTCACCTTCTACATATACTGTCTGTTCAGCGAAGATTTCCGGAACACTCTATTCCGCACGATCCGGTGGCCATGGTTCGAAAAACCGCTCTATAATCGAGGAACTGAGGTAAGCTTGATGATTGTGTAGAAGAGCCAAAACGGAACATCGGAACATCGAAATGAACGAAAGACCAGAACAGCCGATGAACTGAACAGAAGATAATAAAGAAATAAAGGTCGAAGCATAGAAAAACAGAAGAATAGAGAAGCAGAGTAACAACAGAATAGAGCAAAAACAGAATATCGATTTTGAAAAGAAAAATTATTCCATTTAATTACACCATATTTAAAAAAAATCTTTACTATTTCACCACTACGACTAAGTAACAGACACAGATACCAGTACTTCTTCAAACTTAGAACTGATACACTGACGAATGTTGCCAATAGCACACCGAAATACTGGTATCTGTATGTGTGTTAAATATAGTGGAATAAAATGGAGAATGGAGTTTTTTTTGAAAATCAGAATAGATAGCAGAGGAGAAAAACTAAACAAACAACAAATCAGAATAATCACAAAAACACCAAAAAGAGGGGTTATACAAAAATTGAAGCACTTAGATTTAGGAGAACACAAATAATGTTTAAAAAAAAGAATCAACCAGTTAAAAACGGTGAAACAGTAAATACGGTAATGTAGTAGAAAAGGTAAAACAGTGAAACAGTTAAAACGGTAAAGCAGTAAAAAAGCGTAAAACAGTCAAATTAGTAAAACAATGAAAAAGCAAAACCTAAAATAGGTAAAACAGAAAAAAGTTTAAAATAGTAGAAAAAGCAAAATAATAAAAAAAAAGTCAAACAGTAAAAAAATGTAAAATAGCAAAAACGGCAACACAATAAAAAATGTGAAACAGTAAAAAATATAAAACAGTAAAAAGGTAAAACAGTAAATACAGTAAATAAGGTGAAGTAATAAAAAAGTAAAACAGTGCGAAAGTTCAAACATTAAAAAAGATAAAAAATAGTACACAAAGGTAAAACAGTAAAATAGGCAAAACATTTTAAAAAAAAGACAGTAAAAAAGGAAAAATATTGAAAAAGGTAAACCAGTAAAAACAGTAAAACAATCAAAAGGTAAAATAGTAAAATAGGTAAAACAGTGAAAAAGGTAAAACAATAAAAAATATAAAACAGTATAAAAGGTAAAACAGTGAAACAGATAAAACAGTAAAAACAGCAAATAAAGCAAACACAAAAAAGGTAACAGTGGCCCTTATTACGGGTATCACTACACGGTGAAAACCGAGTGAAGTGATTGTAGGTTTTTAACACGGATGTCGCTTCAGAGAAAAAAATAATTACTAGATGAGCTTGTTGTTATTATGAAGTGAAAGTGAAGCGTAAGTGGAAGTAGAAGTGAGAACGGTAATAACGGCCAGTAAAGTAAAAAGATGAAACAGGTTAAAAGACCAGTTATAACAGCTTAACATTTATAACATTTATAACAGTTATACTAGTTTAACAGTAGAAAAGTTTACCAGTAAAACAATTATAACAGTTGCAACAGTTATAACAATTTAACAGTTTAAACAGTATAACAGTTATAACAGTATAACAGATATGACAGTATAACAGTTATGACATCATAACAGTTATGACATCATAACAGCTATTACATTTTATCAGTAAACAGTTATAACAGTTATGACAGTTATAACAGTAAACAGTCCGACAGTTATAACAGTATAACAGTTATAAAAGTTTAACAGTTATGACAGCTTACCACTATAACAGTTATAACAGTATAACAGTTTAGCCAGCATAACAGCTATTAGAGTTAACCAGTATAACAGGTTTAACAGTTATGACAGTATAGCAGTTATGACAATGTAACAGTTATGACAATGTAACAGTTATGAAAGTGTAACAGTTTAACAGTTATATCTGTTGTAACAGTATAACAGCTGTAACCGTATAACAGTTGTAACAGTATAACACTTGTAACAGTATAACAGTTATGGCAGAATAACAGTTATAACAGTATATGAATTATTACAGTTGTAACAGTATAACATCTATTACAATTTACCAGTATAAAAGTTGTGACAGTATAACAGTTTTGCCAGTATAACAGCTTATAGAGTTCACTAGTAAAACAGTTATGACAATATAACAGTTATAGAAGAATAATTTATAACAATATAACAGTTATAACCATATAACAACTGTTCCAGTTATAACAGTATAACTGTTTGCCAGTATAACTGTATGACAGTTATAACAGTTTACCAGTGAAACGATATAACAGTTGTAACAGTATAACAGCTATTACATTTTACCAATATTACAAACATGACAGTAAAACAGTTTTGATAGTATAACAGCTGTTACAATTTACCGTATAACAGTTACAACAGTTTGCCAGTATAACAGTTATAACAGTTTGCCAGTGTAACAGTTATAGCAGAATAAAAGTAAAAGGTGATTTTTTTGAGGTTAGGATTTTCATGCATTAGTATTTGCTCAGATTTTTTGAGGTTATGATTTTCATGCATTATTATTTGCTCAGTATGCTCTGACATTTCATCATGAATAGACTTACTAACGAGCAACGCTTGCAAATCATTGAATTTTATTACCAAAATCAGTGTTCGGTTCGAAATGTGTTTCGCGCTTTACGCCCGATTTATGGTCTACATAATTCTGGTTGAATGGCTACGTAAATAAGCAAAATTGCCGCATTTGGAGTGAAGAGCAACCAGAAGCCGTTCAAGAACTGTCCATGCATCCCGAAAAATGCACTGTTTGGTGTGGTTTGTACGCTGGTGGAATCATTGGACCGTATTTTTTCAAAGATGCTGTTGGACGCAACGTTACAGTGAATGGCGATCGCTATCGTTCGATGCTAACAAATTTTTTGTTGCCAAAAATGGAAGAACTGAACTTGGTTGACATGTGGTTTCAACAAGATGGCGCTACATGCCACACAGCTCGCGATTCTATGGCCATTTTGAGGGAAAACTTCGGAGAACAATTCATCTCAAGAAATGGACCGGTAAGTTGGCCACCAAGATCGTGCGATTTGACGCCTTTAGACTATTTTTTGTGGGGCTACGTCAAGTCTAAAGTCTACAGAAATAAGCCAGTAACTATTCCAGCTTTGGAAGACAACATTTCCGAAGAAATTCGGGCTATTCCGGCCGAAATGCTCGAAAAAGTTGCCCAAAATTGGACTTTCCGAATGGACCACCTAAGACGCAGCCGCGGTCAACATTTAAATGAAATTATCTTCAAAAAGTAAATGTCATGTACCAATCTAACGTTTAAAATAAAGAACCGATGAGATTTTGCAAATTTTATGCGTTTTATTGTTTAAAAAAGTTCTCAAGCTCTTAAAAAATCACCCTGTATAACAGTTGTAACAGTATAACAACTCATACAGTTCACTAGTATAACAGTTATAACAGTATTACAGTTATGACATTATAACAACTGACAGTATAACAGCTATAACAGCATAGTATAACAGTTTATCAGTAAAACAGTTATGACAGAATAACAGTTATGACAGTATAACAGTTATAGCATTAAAACAATTATTACAGTTATGACAGTTATAACAATTCACCAGTGAAACAATTGCAACAATATAACAGTTGTAACAGTATAACAGCTATTACATTTTACCAATATTAGTTATGACATTTTAACAAACATGACAGTATAACAGTTTTGACAGTACAACAGCTGTTACAATTTACCTTATAACCAGTGTAACAGTTATAGCAGAATAAAAGTATAACAGTTGTAACTGTATAACAACTCATACAGTTTACCAGTGCAACAGTTATAACAGTATAATAGTTATGACATTATAACTACTGACAGTATAACAGTTATAACAGTATAGTATAACAGTTTATCAGTATAACAGTTATGGCAGTATAACAGTTATATCATTAAAACAATTAGTACAGTGTGTCATTATAACAGTTATGACAGTGTAACAGTTATAAAAATGTATCAGTTGTAGCAATTTAGAAATCATGACAGTATATCAGTTATAACAGTATAACAGTTACAAGAGTATAACAGATGTAACAGTTTACCAATTATAACAGTACTATAGTTATGACAGTATAATAGTTATAAAACCATAACAGCTATTAGTTTACCAGTATAACAGTATAACAATTTTCCAGTATGACAGTTATTACAGTAAAACAGTTGTAACAGAATAACAGCTATTTTATTTTACCAATATAACAGTTATAACAAATATGACAGTATAACAAGTATGACAGTATAACAGTTTTGACTGTGTCACAGCTATAACAGTATACAGTATAAAATTTCTAACAGTTTACTAGTATAACATTTATAATAGATTAACAGTATAACATTTATATTAGTTTAACAGTATCACATTTGTAACAGTTAAAAACAAAACAGTTAAATCAGTTATAACAGTTATATAGTTTGTAACAGTTGAAGCAGGTAAAATAATAAAACAGTAAATCAGTACACCAGTAATGGAGCAAAAACAGTAAGAACAGTGAAATCAGTAAAAATACTAAAAGTAAAATCAGTAAACAGCAAGAACAGTAAAATCGGTAAAATCAATAGAAACATAGTAAAACAGTAGAAACAGTCCAACAACACAAGAGTAAGTTTAATCAGTACAACCAGTAAAAACAGCGATAACAGTAAAAATAGTAAAACAGTTAAAACAGTAAAACATTAAAGTTATGAAGTTCGGGACTGGTATAGCGTGATGGGTATTTAGGGTCAGGAAGTTTTTCTGGCTCGAAAAGGCGAATGACCTTTAGGTTAAAACCTCTATAATTTAAAACGAAAAACTAGTGAAAACAGTACGAATAAAAAAGTAAAAACAGTAAAAGTAGTTAAAAACAGTAAAGCAGCAATAGATTAAAATAGCAAAGGAGAAAGTTAATAGCACAGTGAACAGTAGAACAATTAAAAGTAAAATAGTAAAATAAAAAAAAGAAATTAGATAAACAATCCAGTTGAACGAAAAAAAATAATAACCAACCACACTAAAATGCTATCTTTTTCCATCAGTTCCCTCTGAAGCATCACTCGACGGCCACCATGTTGAACGGGCACCATCATGCGCACGGTAAACGTCGACTCGCCAACGGTACTTCCGTGAACGGGTCACTCCTGCAGGCCACCTCCAACAACAATAGTCCGCATCATTCTCCCAGTCACAACCAACAACAGCAGCAACACCAGTACCTGTTGGCGGTTACCCCGACTACGGCATCGACCACACCGCTGCATCTGCAGATGACGCAAATCGCGATGACGACCACGACCACGACGACGGCGACGGCGACCACAACTACGATTACTTCCGGCTTCTGTACTGCGAACGGTGGGCGCTCGAGTAGTATCTGATATTACGCCGCCGTCGGTGCAGCGGCCAGTTCGTCGGTAATTAACCGTAGCCGAAGCGTCAGTCTGTCCAGCATTGTTGGGGCTGGGAACACTGGTAGTCGGCCGGTTGATGTTTGATTCAATCCAAGTAGGCGGAATGTCAAAAGCTTAAAGCTTGAAGCACGTGACTTCAACAATCGAATGACAGATTTGACTAGCAAACTCGGGTTAAGAGTCTCAGAAAAAAAACATAATCGATATGTAAATAATTTTTCGCACTTGATGCGGAATCGATACCAGCAGAGAAAACACGAATGACCTGCTCGTATTAGTTATACGATGAAATATATGATTAGCAGCTTGAGGGTTGCAGAGAGAAAACCAGAAGACAAATTTTATCTTCTGCATATACATATATTTATATACATTCATGCCTAAGAAGCAAAGCAGATGGGTGGACTAGCCTCGAAATAAAAAGCGTATTCAATGTGCCATTTCTTGATTTTGTCGCAGCAAAAAATAAAACAAATAAAAGAAAGAAAACAAAAAAAAACCCAAACGTAGAGAATCAAATTCTGGATCGAAGTTGTTTGAGTAAAACTTGATGAAGAACGCTTAATTGATGGTGATGGTGAAAAGTCGTTAAAGTAGAAAATAACCAATTGTAAATATCTGTCCGGTTTTGAACTCCAATTTCATTCACAGACTACTATGATGTAATGACTAGTGTTTAGCCTTTACAAGTACTAAAAGAAACTCGCAAATCCATCACTAACTGGTGGTCCTTCGAAGCGTCACAAATAAAAAAATATTGCTCGAAATAGATAAAGGCGTTTGATTGACGAAGAATCCTAAATTTGAAGAAAAAAAAAAACAGTTGATTTTCCAGCATATAGGTTCGACTGCCGAAGAAAACTCGAACTTGATCGAGCTACAGAATGCTTAATTTCGTATTCGACCGAAACAATCCGATTCGAACGAAATACAGAATCGGGGTGATAGTCTATAAATTCTAACAGTTCGATCATTTGAGACCACATTTGTGAGAATCGGTTTAGCCATCTCTGAGAAAATCAAGTCAGTTCCGGTTTTTTTGGGTACTCTTCAACTTACAAGACCTGTTAACCGGAGGAATTATTTTACTTTTTTTGAAAAATCTGATCATTTTTACATCTTTCTATACAGACATATATTTGAATTTGCAGTGTTTTCACTCATCAACCTGTAATTCCGAAACCGGACGTATCAGAAATAATTGGCTCAATTGGCACGTTTCCCTAGTTTAGCCCTCTCGGCGAAAAGTGAGTTAAAAATCAGTCGTGAGTCGGATTGACCTCTTTTCGGTTCAAAACATATGGTTTACCATACAGAAGCCATGTGCAAAGTTTCATCCAAATCGGAGAAGGTCGAGTCTGATGATCTGCTAAGCATTTCTGGAATTGCTCCATTGATTCTTTGATTTATTTCGCCAAAAATTCAACCAATATCGTTCCGTAACCACCGTAATCGCTTGATTTAGCTCCGTGTGACTTCTGTTCAGGCTATTCAGCAAACTCATACGATCGCTTCGAGGCAACCGTTTTGAGTCGATTGAAGACATCAAACGTGAATCGCTTCGCGCATTGAAGGCTATTCCGGAAACTGACTTTAACGACTGTTTCGAGGATTTGGAAGAATAAATAATTTTGAAATTGTGAACAAAGTCTCACTATTTTTTCCCTCAGTAGAATGGCAATGGTTTGCAATAGCAAAAAAAAAAATGATGCAACAGTTTCGATGATGAACTAGTCCCAGTTTGCAGACATCGATTAGAGACATAAATGGATGACGGAAATACGAATGAAATGGACGGGTTTTCCCTGGAATTTTGGAACCGAAATTTGAAGCCGAATGTTAGAACTGAATTCTGAAACTCAATTTAATGCTATATTCTGGGACGGAGTTTTGGATCTGAACTTAGAAACTAAATTTCAGAACTGAATTCTGGATTGTTGAACGGAGCACTGAACCTGTGTTTTGGAACTGAATTTAAGATCAGGATTCTAGTTAGACACAGACTTCCCTCCGTGGTTGATGGGCTTGACGGTATTGCAAACATCATCAGATACGATTAATTATTGTTACAATTTAATATAAATATGTGTTATAACTTTTAGTTTAATTATTGAGTTTATTGAGTGAGGCATGAAACGATTTGAATAAGATGTTGATTGCAATACGCTCCAACATCCGGGGTTGGAGAGGCCGGTAGGGCTTAACTGAGCTCTTTTTTATGTTTCATTTTCATACTACCGGCCCTTATTACCGATGTGAAGTGGAAATTAAGCGAAATGAACGTACCCCACTCTGGTTTCACACGATAACGGAATAGTTGAATGGTGAATTAAGTTCATCTTTGACGTTTATTCTGTGAGGTTGTGTCGTGCTCGTGTGGGATCTGATGGATGAGGTGATATGTGAGTGAAGTATAAGTGAAGTGGAATGCAAGAACGGTAATAAAGGCCACCGTTTCAGCTCAGGACTAACGATCGACCAATAAAAGAGATCGAAATTGGGTGACGGCACCTCCATTCATCTCAAATCCATTAGTCATTTCATATATGAAAACCATTGGTTAGAGCGAGATCTGTTGTGTCTGTTCGATAGATTGACTTCGAGAGTGAGATGAGGTTAGGAGTATTTCGCGTCGCTATAACAGCGATATCGTACATTTTCTGAACTACTTTTATGCGGTATTGCTTATCAGAGATGAAGCAAAGATTTTGTATTTGATTTCATCACAATTCATTTATTGAAAGTCGAGTAATCGGTAGAATAATATGGTGACTCTATTAATGAAATGACTATTGGCACAATGAATTTAGTCAAAATCTATTCGAATTTATCTATTAGAATTATTATCTATTAGAATTTACTATTTAATCAATGTTACAATATTTGTGTGTGAAATACATATTTGTAAATATGTATATGTATGTACACATGTGTGTATATATATGTATATATGTGTGTACGTCAGTATGCCTTGGTGCCTGTATATATTTATACATGTATGTATGTATGCGTTGTATCAAACCGTATATTATGATACCTTGCGATTGTGAGTGAAATGTTGATTGCATTACGCTCCAACATCCGGGGTTGGAGAGGCCGGTAGGGCTTAACTGAGCTCTTTTTATGTTTTATTTTCATACTACCGGTTCCTATAACCAGTGTTATAGAAGTAGAAGTTAAGTGGAGTGAACGTATCCCAATTGGGTTTCACACGATGACAACAGGTGAACGGTGAATCGAGTCCATATTTGACGTTTATTGGTGGTTTGTGTACAATGGATTACTGTGGTGTAAGATAGAATATTGTAAAATAGAACGGAATAATAATGACTTAACCACTGATAGCTGTCAAACGATGTTCATCCAGTTTGTATTGTGAGGATGTATCGTTTGGGACCTGATGGGTGAGATGATGTGTGAGTGAAATGTAAGAGTAAGTGCATGCAAGAATGGTAATAAAGGCCACCGTTTCAGCTCAGGACTAACGATCGATCATTAGAAGAGATAGAAATTGGGTAACGGTACCTCCATTCATCTCAAATCCATTAGTCATTTCATATACGAGAACCATTAGTTATAGTGAGCTCTGTTATCTCTGTTTGATAGATTAATTTCAGAAGTAACATGAAATTTGGAGCATTTTGCTTCGCTAAAACAGCAGTATTGAACCTCTTCCGAACTACTGCTATGGGTTATTGCTTCTTAGAGACGATGCAAAGACTTTGTATTTATCACAAATCAATTATTAAAAGTCGAGTGATCGCTAAAATAACATGGTGACTCTACTAATGAGATGACTATTGGCACACTAGTTTTAGTTAGGATCTATCAGAGTAGAAATAGTAACTCAATGTTGTAATGCTTGCGTGTGGAATACATGTGGGTATGTATGCATGTGTGTATGTGTGTGACTGTGTGTGTATGTATGTGTTTTTGTGTGTATATACAATATACATTTTACCGTGCCTTTGAGTGCGTTGTACCAAATTGGAAGTGATGCATTTCGATTGTGGGTCAGGAATCAGGAATCAGAACAAATTGGCTCAAATGGCACGTTCCCCTTGATATTTGGAGATTTGTGCCTTGCCACTGTCAAGGATCAACTGAAGACAACTAAATGTGAACATGCTGTAGCAATACTTATGGGACCCAAGGGTCAATATAATTTAAATAAAAATGCATGTTCTCAGTTTTTTTTCCCGTCAAACCATCATGACCGGCCGTACAAAGATGTCATTAAAAAAACACTAATCCTTTTTTGTCTCTCCTTTTTTTTCGGAAATGGATGACTGAGCATAACCAAGAAATTCGGAATAAAGAATAAGATACTCAAGAAAAGCAGGAACAAATGTGATAAATGTGGAGCTGAAAAATTGGAAAATAATTTAATTAACACTCCACAGTGGTTTGAAACGGGAAATTGGCGTGACAAAAATGTTTTCGCTGTTTAATATTGTTTTTTTTTGTGGTTGGTGTCTTCACAGGGGTTGTTTGTTATCAGGTGGCGCTCCTTTTGATGTGGAGTGTTACTGGGGTGGTCCTTGTTTGGATTGAAGTATGAGGTCTGGCTTTCTTGATTGAGCTCAAAAATGATTTGCTTAAAAGGGAACCTCTCTAGCTTTTCATTTGACCGAGCTGCATCGGTTGTCCCGGGTAAGAGTAGGGTGGCTCCCGAAAAATCGATTTTTTTGTTCTAACTTTTATGTGAAACGTTCTATGGAAGGGTTGTCTTCGGAGGAGTTGTTGAAGTGGATATTGCGCATAATTTTGCTGAGAGAGGCTTTTTCATGTGAGCTGCCAGTAGGGAGTTGTGATTGTTTTTTCATCAAAAGCTGGTCAACCTTCAGGTATCAAGGTTCATTGGATGCCGGATCGATGGAAATGTGTCCTGTGCAGCTGCTGAGGGTTCATGGTATAAGTGGACATTTAGGGGAGGGTTGGGAGGGTGTTTTTCTTTTAACTCATTTGGATTAGTCTTGGGAATGCCTTGAGAAAACTCAGAAACATTGCATAACTCTTAGACGCCTTAACGTATCAACATGCTTCCTTCAGCAAAATGGTAGTATCAGGTTAGCCCTACAAGTGTTCCATACATTGTCCATTCGAGAGGTGAGACACACAGGGACTACAGCCGAAAATAGATTTTTTGCTGAACAATTGTAGTTAATTTATTGCCAAAATAACTGATTCAATTGATTTTGATTCCGTTATCGTAATGATCGTATCGCTAACATTCAAAATAAAACATAAGACAACAGTTGATTATGGTTTGGTATGTATTGAATAAATTAAGCAATGAATTATTCTAATTATTATCTAAAACTAAACATTTTGCTTGTTCGGGTAAATCTTCTGAACTTCTCTTATTTTGTTTGTTCGACAATGCCAAGATAGGGTCTGAAGATAACAGCAGCCTTTTAAAAACATCTTCAATGTTCGCGATTCTGCTGAATTTTTTAGCATAATGCTCTCTGAAGTTCCGGATACTTTTATTTCGAGTCTCCTGAGCTTCTTCACTAAGCATACCAATAGGTAAAATTGCGTGTCTAATTATCGTGGGTCCATGTATCAACAATTTATGAGCAGTTGGTGATAGTGGATACCAGCCATACAACGATACATACAACGCTCGTATTTTCTCAGTGTAACTTTGGAATTCGCCGACGTTTATTTTATCAGCTATTGATTACACTGAGAACAACGTGAAATCCTTCCAACAGTGATTCATCAAGGCCTGTTATATCTGCTGTTTCTATCCACTTCTTGAAAAATTTCCGGGCCGTGTTTCTGTCGTTGGAATTACCTCCTGATGGCAATGGCTCACCGATACGTAGGCCCAAATGTTCTCTAAACGCAGTTTTTATATTTGTATCCCTTCCCTTCACGGTCTTGTTCAGTTTGCTAACACGCCTGGTGGGGGTTTTCATACGCAATTCTTGAATGATATACTGTAAAATCGCCTTATTAATTCTGCCAGCAATCATTAAATCCGTTAGCTTTTTGTAAGACAAAGCACTTCCTGAAACCCAAGTAAATCATTAGTTTGTTAAAATGAGTAGATTGTATTTATTCGAACCAAAACTCATTGTGCGTGGTTTTCCGGTTGTCACAGGCTATTCGGTACACAAGTGGATGAGAAAAAAGGCGTCTCGGTACGATTTGGATAAAAATATTTGCGTTTCACTAACTTGCATCAGCTTGTTTGAGCTTTGGTTGTCAAGATAATGAAAATTTCTGTTGATATATTTATCATGGCCTCTACTTCGGAATAACCATATTACACAGTGTCTCTGTTGCTTAAGCTCAACTGAATCAGATATTTTGGTAGTAAATTAATTGGAATTGTTCAGCAAAAATCTATTTTCGTCTGTAGTTTTTGTGTGTCTCATTTCTCGAATGGACAATGTATGGAACACTTGTGGGGCTGGCTTGATACTGTTGTTTTGCTGAAGGAGGTGTGTTGATACGTTAAGGCGTTTGAGAGTTGTGCAATGTTTTTGAGATTTTTCAAGGTGTTTTTGGGACTAATTTGGGTGAGTTAAAAGAGGGACACCCTCCCAATTTTCTCTTGAATGTTTGCTTATGTTGTGAACTTTCAGTGGCTGCATGGGATACATTTTTGTCGATCTGGCATCTGGTGAGTTTTGATATTTGAGGGTTGACTGGTTTTTGATGAAGGAACAGTCATAGCTTTTTACTGGTGGCTCATATGAAGGAGCTTTACTCAGCAGGATTATGCGCAATATTTGTTTCGGCAACTCTACTGAAGACAGCTTTTCCATAGAACGTTTCACAAGAAAGTTAGAACAGGGAAATCGATTTTTCGGGAGCCACCCTACTCTTACCCGGGACAGTTGATGTGGCTCGGTCAAGTGAGGGGCTGGAGAGGTTCTTTTTTCAGCAAAGTTACTCAAAATAAAATTTCCTACAACTTTACTGTACAATAAAATCATTTTTGAGCTAGATTGAGAAGGTTGGATTTCAGATTTTAATCTAGATAGGGACCACCCTAGTAATATTTCGTATCAGGAGGAGCGCCATTTGGTAACAGACACCTTTGTGAGGACACCAACTACAGGGAACTGGTATTTAATAGTGAAAGTGTTTTTGTCACGCTGGTTTCCCGTTTCAAACCATAGTGCACTCTTAGGAAATCTTAGATACAAAATGGAACATCGGTAAGACAA
The DNA here is from genome assembly GCF_030247185.1 of Malaya genurostris. Taxonomy (NCBI): domain Eukaryota; kingdom Metazoa; phylum Arthropoda; class Insecta; order Diptera; family Culicidae; genus Malaya; species Malaya genurostris. The sequence continues at coordinate 163,952,850 of NC_080570.1, read as the reverse complement.
ATAAGACCATTGCATACAACTAACTTTTACATTTCAGGGAATAAAATAACATAAGCAAAAGTACGGAATGGAAATAAAATAGAAGGACAACAAAAGACATTTACGAAACACAATTGAATAGAACACTGGAATTAAGGTAAAACAGAATATTAACTATGACCAAAGGTAAGAAAACCAACATGAATAAATAATAGAAACTTTTGGGTAATAATATAATTTCCTCATATTGAAAGAAACGTTTATATGGCGCGCATGCGCTAATTCGGCCTGATACAAATTAACGGGGAGGGCAATACATTTTGGACAGGGCTGTAAAAAGCTGATTGGAACCCTTTCCCCACCAAAATGTAATATAAGGAAACTATAAGGATTCTAGTTAGACACAGACTTCTGAAGCTGAATCTAGCACTTAACTCTGGGGCTGGATTCTAGTTTGTAGCTGAATTTTAGTTACTGAATTCCGGTCCAACACTGTCTCAGATCCCCATTGCTAAGTGCGAAACCAAAACAGTTTCGGTACAAGTGTTTGTTTGATGAAATTACCCTTGGTCAGTTTCAGTTTTCTCAAGCGAAAACGACATAAAAATCTGCGTTCTCGCTTCCAAAACACTAAAGTTATCAAAGGGGCAACGAAAATTAGATACATAAGCAATAACCAGTAAGATTGTTTATTTAATCTGAGGGCCCCTCCGAAATCACAACATAAGCAATCGTTATAAACTAAAATACAAAAAGTTTAATGCCGGTCGTAATGTTAGAAAAAAAAATACTGAATAGAAATAACGCTCCAGTGAAAAGGAACCGACAAAAATCGATTAAAACCTTTCAAACAAAGCGGTCTCTACCGTTTGCTAGCTTGAGCGAGCTCTTCACCACGAGATGGCGCAGATACTCCCAACACGCTCGCTCAATGTTACTCAAAAGTGAGTAGAATTTTACTTACTTTCGCTAGAAGTGGAACTACTCTATAGTGAGTAAAGTTATATTTACTTACTTTTGAGTAAAGATGGAAAGATTACTCAGTGCTAGAAAAGGGAAAATTAGCTCGAATGAGTAAATGTTACTCAGTTTCATTTGAATTGCCCAAGGAATTATTCGTTTTATACAGAAATGCGTGTAGATTCAAAACAACATAACCTTTTTATTAGTCGTTTAGGAATAGATTACATACTGTAACAGAAATGAACGAAACTTGAACTTAAGGCAATTCTAAGTCTTCTGCACTGGAAGCTTCTTTGAACGATGCCGCAAGACTATTCACGGTGGATCTCCGAACATTTGAACGGCAGTTCTTCATTTGTACTCGTGTTTAATTTGTGAATTTATTGAAAATGAGCTTGATGAGGTTGCACATATGTGGCAGCGAAAACCTTCAATCGTAAAAGGCTGCACAAATTATTCGTATTAGAAAATATAATTATCTCACCTTTGATTCACTAAAACAGAAACACGACTCGATGCTGATTTTAATTAGACAGTCTTCCACTATAAATATTTATTACAGATGAGGTTGAAAAAGGTGAGTGGGTAATGTCAGAGACATAACTGGATGTCGTGAATACGAAAACAACTGACATGTTCCTTAACACTTCCGAATATCAATTGTATGAATTATGCACGCATTCCCCTTTTTCACATTTTTCGCAAAACAAAGAAGGCTTCACTTGATCTCGATTACTGTGAGTTTCACACAGCGAAAAGTGCACAAATCTAAGCAAACTGTTCTTGATTTGCCGTAAACTGGGGATATTTACCTGCGATTTGCAAACAACAAATCCTAATAGTTCTTTAGAAATCTTTTAGAGCCATTAGAACGGCTGATCTTGTGCAATGCTCTCCACCGTTGTTTTTTTTCCAATGCTAATGACTGGCAGCTGTGACGTAATCGCTCTTGTCGAAAGCGAAACTAGCTGTGTAGACGACACAAAACACATCTGCTCGCAGTGGCGATACAATCCAAACTGATTGAATTTTTGTTAAGAGATTTCCTTTTATGTGATTTCGTTTGTAGCTTTTTCACTAATGGGCGGTCCTAACGACTATAAAAATAGCCGCATACAGAATTGTCGATTATTTCATTTCGGATTTGCATAATTTATTGAAAGAAACTGTATGCTGTAGGGATTCGTTTCTAGCATTCACAAGGACCAAATTTAGGAACTCACTGCGATATTCACCACTTTTCGGACATTTTTCCCGGACGATTTGTTGTACAGCAGCAGATATTTTGTTCTCTTCCTTAGAACGCGTTCTGATTGGCTGGTGTTGACATGGAGCAAATGAGACAGGTTTTTCAATAGTGTACTATTGAAATACTTCAATGCTTTTGCTATACACGTTTAAATTGAAAAATTTCGATTCTATTGGTAGTTAGATTATATAAATCCTTCCACAGATCACTGAGCTATGAGCTTTAAAAATACGAGAAAGGCAAACGCGCCGTATTATGAATTATCCTCTTTGATACTCGTTTAAACCAAACATTTCAGAAAAGTTTAATTTTGAACTATTTGAGAATATGTCACAGAACTGAAAATTTTATTATAAAATTGTGATCATATTTCCGATGGCATGTCGCAAGAATTATGTTGATTCATTAGATACAACAATAGATATTCACGATCAAAAACTTATCACTCTCTCAGAGGGTAAATTTTGAAAAGGCACCCCATAGTAAAGTAAGTCGTATTCACGACAAAAAAAAACAGTGAAACATTCTCTGAAAATTTTCATTTTCATTCATTTGTTTTCTCTATAGCTGGCATCATTGTTCGTGTACCCTGCAAAAGTTTTTTACTTCTCACAATGTGCGGGTAGCAACATCAAAATCTGCCAATCAGAATCAGTATGACATAAAATTGGAACAAAAGCAGCCCCCCCAAGTTGTTAGGTCTTGTCATAGAGTACTACAGGAACAGACTGTGATATTTAGAAAAATAAAAAACGAATTAACAATAATATTCTTTTGGAATTTCTTTTATTATTTATTGCCTGTTTTGAGTACATTTTCTATCTTATTATTAGACAAATTGACATCATGCTTTTTTGAGTTGGGAAACTTATTCGTAGAAAGTTTATTAATTATCTTCTCAATTATGTTTTAAAACTGGTAAAATCCTATATTAAATTAAATTTATTTATCATGATTTTGAAAGTTTTTTGCTTCGCTAGCTTGTAATTACATTGTAAAACTAAAACTATAGAACGCGTAGTTGTTTGCAGAATGTTAGAATATTCGTTTTCGATTTCATCAGTGAAAGTCAGGAATTACTAAACATTTCCGTATTAGAACTGAAAATTTTCCGTTAACTTTAGCTAGCGATTGAAAATGTAAACGAAGTACAGCAATGTATTTCAACACTCAGAAACTCATGCGACGCGATCAACGATTTTTTTTATAAAGTACATTTTTTTTGTTCAACACTATTTCATGGTTTACATTTTGATCGGAAAGAAGAAAAAGTTGGGTATTTTGCAGTTTAGATAGTTTCTACCTTGGAGCTTAGTCTATGCAGCTTCAAAGCTAGTGTAATATGTGATATACAAGTCGGAAATAGAATAGGCGTGTAAAATCCTACAAACACATTCGGTAGCCGAAGTTGATGTCACGGGAAAAGAGGTAAGATAGAATTAGGTTCTCTAGATTGTATGGCTAAGGTTCTATCCATGATTGCAAATATCATACGACAACAATAAATAAGGAAGCGTCAGCGTCATGTTTCAAGCGTTAAGTCACTCAAAACAAAAACAGCTATGTCATTTCCCGTTTCTTCACGTCCCACACCTCTCTCATTCAAGTGCCATACGACATGACCTAGAATAACAGTAACCCAGGAAAACACACTGACTCGAACCGACACTCACGAGAGTTTAACCTGACTACTCTCACCCTCTCCTCTCTGTATCACACTCACACACTTGTCTAGAAACATTACTCACTCTCTCCTACTCAAATCATACAATGGCCGAGACATGACATTGGTTAAATCAGATTTACGCTGCGCGTTCTAACTCCTCCTAAGTCGTGAAAAACCTCATGTAAATTAAAGTGCAACGTTTTTTTAAAATATATTCATGCAACAAAATACATAAGTATACATTAAAAATAATATTCCGTAGTGATAATATCACGTGTCAAAAGCAATGTTGTTGAGTTTGGCTGGCGGCTGGCTAGAGCTGATAGATTAGAATTGTCTAATCTATCGAGCAAGCAATAAGTGCAAGTATGTTTATCGCATGAAGTGTGGTGATAGGGATGGTGATAAGAATGCGGTATTTTGTTAGAGGTGAATGAAAATTATCAATGTGAGTAATACTATATAAGATGGTTAGTATGGTGATGAGTGAATTCAGTTAATGTTTGTTTGTGCTAATGTAACAATGTCAGACAGTGAGATATCAATAGTGGAGGAGAATTGTCCTGCTGATGTGAAATTATCCAGAAGCGTTGAAACTGTTGCATATCAAATATGGATTTAGTTGAAGAAGCAGAAAGTACAAGTGGACAAATTGAAGGATCTATTGGTGGAATACAAGGAATTGTTACCCCTGAGTCGGACTCCGATACTGTATGGTCTGTGGAAGGAACTGATGGTAGAATTGATGTTCAACGAGAAAGACAATATCTCCAAAGAGGAATTCTCTACTACGCTAAGAGAGAAGATAGTCGAGGAAGATATTGGCATTCAGGTATATGGCGATGTAAAGAATTGGAAACAGTTACGGAACTTTATACACGATTGTGTAATGCATCAAGCAGAATCCGATTCCTTTATGCGTTTATCGACGGCAACCACGTCCATGTCATCCACGACTGCACGAATTCCAATGCAGTTTGCCGATGTTTCCGTCATAAGCTTATTAAACGAAGATCCATTAGGCATCAACTTGGACAGATCGATAAAAAAGATGCAACCGCCATCGTCGATTATTACTTCTCGAGTGGGAAAATCCTTTTCTACGGTAAAATGCGAATTTACGACGGACCCAAATTTAATTATCGAATTGAATATGACGGATGTGACGAAGATACCTGGCAACGAGCTTTGGGGGCCGTCGATGTGGAAATACCGAACACCGACCATGAAACTTTATTTGGACGCAAATCGCCCGGAACAGAATCAAATTGGGAAACAATTTTTGGAGATGATACTAACGATGAAACACAAAATGCAGGAAACTTTGAAGCGCCAACGAGCTCCGATACCTATTCAACATATACCAACGGCGGAAGAACCAGCACCATTAAACGGAAATGATCCGCAACCAGTTGGCGAGGAATCCAAAGAAATAGAAATGTTATTGCCACCAAAGAAGTTGAGAAAAAAATAATGCGTATATTGTGTACACCGATCAAGGAAACATTGACTTCGATACCGTGGTCACAAGATGAAGACGTAAGATACCTAAGCAATAGGGACGTTTTTGTTGAAACGGCTTTGCGAAATATTGATATCCAATTTAAAAATTTTAATATTGACGAATTGATAAAATGTTATAATAACAGTAGCAAATTCCTATATGGTCATCCATTGTGGAGTAGTCAATCTATTGAAGATTTTAATAAATATTAAATGTCGATTTCTCTAAGCTACAATATATTGCTACTATGGATTGCCAATCAGTTCTGTAATCTTAACGTTGATTACAATATGGACTATGATCAGGATGAATTAACAGTGGAAATGTGGCAGGAAATTGCATTATGGGTAGAAAAATTATGTCTATGGTTACAGGGTAAATATGGAAGAAAATATACATATTACTTTTGGGGTCCTACTTTGTGTGGTAAAACAATGTTCGCTGATTTAATAATGGATTTTCGGGTTAGTGTAGGTGTTATGAGAAATTTTAATCGTAATAGTAATTTTCCCTTAAATATGTGTCATAATAAACAATTATACTATTGGAATGAACCAAATTTTGAACCATCTACACTCGAAGAATTGAAAAAAATCACCGGAGGAGATAGACACAATTTAGACGTAAAATATCAAAATGGAACAATACAATCAGGAGTGCAGGTACTGATAACGGGTAACGATTATGTCTTCCCTAGGAACAATATTTACAATACCAGAATCGAACTTTTTCACTGTAAAGTTGCTCCTTATCTTGCAATTGCAAAACAAAAACGTTATCATCCGAAGGCACTGATTAAATTGATCAACACATGTGAAGAAGTGCTAGAAAGAAGAATAATATTTCCTCGTGTAGATACAATTATTGATGAATTTGGCTATCCGAAAGGATGTTGATAACTGGTGTTGTATTCTTCCTCTACCGTTAATTTACAATCCAAACGAATTACCACTTTACTATTGACCAACTCGGAAGGGAGATTTAGTTCTCCGCTATATAATGGTTCTATACCGATTGACACTACCGGAATATTACCAATTAAATTATTATCGCCAATATTGATGTCGGTGCTATTGAGGGTGAAATTTATGAGCGACCGATTGCTTTCAACGAATTCTATAGCGCGTCTCGCCAAAGAACACTTGCCAGCTGGCAAGCTTCTTGGGATAGTGATGATCTGGGTCGGTGGATGCACTCAATTATTCCGAAAATATCGACAAAGGCATGGTTCAGGGGACTGGATGTGAGTAGGGATTTCATTCGTGTGATGTCCAGACTCATGTCCAATCACTACACGTTAGATGCACATCTCCTTCGAATTGGGCTCTCCGAGACTAATCATTGTGCTTGCGGAGAAGGTTATCGGGATATTGATCATGTCGTTTGGACATGCGTGGAGTATCGTGATGTCAGATCTCAACTAATAAATTCTTTGCGTACCCAAGGTAGACTATCCAATATCCCAGTTCGAGACATTCTTGCTTGTCGTGACCTTTCATACATGAAACTTATTTATCATTTCATAAAGAAAATTGGAGTTTCAATTTAATAAAGGCCCCTTTTAAGACTAAGTTCTGATCCCAGCTGCGTCCATGAGTTCAACCAATAGCTAAATTAGAATAAAAATTATGTAATGATACAAACAAACTCGAAACAGTTTATGAAATTATCAACAAAATGTCTGAAAATAGCAGCTTATTTTATAATTTATAGAAGTTAATCGTTTGGTTCAAATAATATTTCCGAGTAGATTTCATTATTAATGACGAGTTACCTAAGATGATATTTAAGCTATAAGAGAATATGTTTTAATAAATTCAAACGGTTGTGACTATGTTAGAATTAAATTAGGATAAGAATATTATGTAAAAGTGATGCTACGGCGAAGAAAAACTTATGTAAACTGCCTTAAGAAATAAACGTATTTATGAAAAAAATATTGATGTCGGCTACTTCCACATCGGTATACCGTCGACGTTGACGAGGTTTTAAATATGGTGTATTATCGGTTAGATTTGTCGATTGAAATGTTTGACCATCGGAAACTCCTAGCGAAGTAAGAAACTTATTGAAAATGAGGTGTTTTTTCGAAAACCACCACATTATAATTGATACATATCAAGGGATACAAAAACAAAAACCGATGCATCGTGTAATTACAGAAATAGGAGATATCACACAAACACTCGTGTTTGCAATCTCCAAATATGAAGAAGAAATGAGAAAATTAAAAGTTAGCAGAGTAGCAATCTCTTGCAATGATAAAATATTTGAAATGGTACCTATGGAAATGTTTAAAGGTCTCGTCCTAAAAACAATTAAAACACTACAAATTATTATCTACAAACCACCGAAGTTTATTAGTAAACCTCAGGAAATACAAACAATATTAAAGAATCACCATGAATTACCAACAGGAGGACACATCGGACAAAACAGATTGTACCTCAAATTAAGAGAAATATACACATGGAAATTTATGAAAAGTTCAATTCCTATTTTTCGTAAGAACAAGTGATTACATTTATAATAAAAAAAGTCAGAATGAAAAGCACAATTCTTATAATTACTTCATTGATTCATCTCTCCAGGACATACTGTGTCAATCGTGACAACAATCTTTGTCTCAATGCCACCACTCACTTGCACATAAGCTCCGGAGAACATTATTGGACCATCACCCAACAATCAACCTCTCAGATCTGCCAGACTGTCGCGGACGCTCGAATTAATTTTAATATTTATGGAAGATTTCTTCTGACGAGACGGCCATAAAGAATCGTAAAATCAGGCCGATCCTAGAATAATAGGCTGAGTTATAAAATTTGTATAATGTTTTGTTAGGATGTAGCGTCTAGACAAAATCGGCGCACAGTATAGACAGGAAATAAATATATTATTTCTTTTGCATCTCCTCTGAATGGGAAAACCCATATCAATTGGTCTATTGAGACGCGCAAAGATAAAGGTAAATCAGCAGGTAAAATTAGCATATTTGTCTGTCCCTTTTGAGGTTTGAAGTGTAGTAATAGAATAAGAAAAGTGTACATATAGATGTAAGATGGAAATAATAAAGTAGTCTGTTTTTAGTTAGGAAACAACTCGTGTTTCTTTTTGACGAGAAGAAAGAAATCCCTTCGTTTGGAAGGAGCTCGTTTTCCACAAGGGAAAACGAGAGTTAAAAAAAAAAATATAAAAAAAAATCCCTACTTCGTGTAGGAAGAAATTTTCAGTAGTTGGAAAATTTAAATGGTGACCCCGACGTGATTCGGCAATCCTGGAAAGTATACTTCCAATGCGGTGACAAGTGTTTGATGTGCTCTTTACGCGAATGTTCGTAGTTGCAAGAGTGAAAATTCCGACGTGATTCGGCAATCCTGGAAAGTATACTTCCAATGCGGTGACAAGTGTTTGATGTGCTCTTTACGCGAAAGTTCGTAGTTGCAAGAGTGAAATTCAACCAGCAAACAGCTGGTGAAGGATATTCAACCGGCAAACGGCTGGTGAATTCAACCAGCAAACGGCTGGCGAAAAATAGGGTCGGCAGCGGATAGTGAAGAAAATTCAACCCGCAAACAGCTGGTGAAGGATATTCAACCGAGATACGGCTGGAGAATTCAACCGGCAAACGGCTGGAGATATTCGACCGACAAAAACGGCGGGTGATAAATTAAGTAGAGGTATGTGTTTACATTAAAGTATCTAAGCTAGGAAGCCAGGTTTCGTTCGAATCTCAATTCGAAAGCTAGAAGAAAAAAAAAATATCAGTTTTTCCTTTTTGTAATAATATTGAAAAAGTAGAGATTAACCTTCGTAAGGCAACTGCTCTACTAAAATGACGCATCCATTTGTAGTCAATAAGAACGGGCATTGCAGATTGTGCAATGAACCCGACAATAAAGAAGATTTAGTGGCATGTGACGAATGTGACCGTTGGTTTCATTTGTCATGTGCTAAACTACTTAGAAGACCGGGAAAATCTGAACGATGGTTATGTATTAAATGCAAAACCATCGAATCAGAAATTCTTAGCTTAAAAAAAGAGACTCTTCTCCCCTTTCAGGGTTTGAAGAAATGTTGAGAATCCAAAGGGATTCAATGAAAAATTTGGTGGATTCAATTAAAGAAATCAAAATTGAACCACAAGAGAATAATGTCTTGAGTATTCTCAAAAGGCAATCCTTGATGGAGCTGCCGTATTTCGATGGCTCATACAAGGTATGGCCTCGTTTTAAAGCCACATTCGAAGAAACTACAAAAGAAGGTGGTTTCTCTCAATTAGAAAATTTGAATCGTCTCCAAAAATATTTGAAAGGAGACGCCTTAAAATTAGTGAGTACCTTGCTCATTGACAAAGGCAATGCAGAGCTGATAATGAAAAAATTAAATCTGCGATTCGGAAGTCCAGAAATTATCTATTCCAATCTACTAAGTGATGTCCTTACTCAAAGGAATCCGAAGTTTGAATTACCTCAAACTGTCATAGACTTTATAACGTCTATTGACCGATTGGTTAATAATATGATTGTAATAAAACACGAAGAATATTTGAACGATCCAAGATTGATTCGTGATTTAGTGGCCAAGTTGCCAAGTAATCTACATCAACAATGGTTGAAATACATTGCTGATATAAAAGATTTAAGTGATGATAATATTTTCATCCCTAATTTAAAAGATTTCAACGATTGGTTGAAACCCCATGAAAGATTGGCGACAATGCTACTCTCTGAAAAAAGTGAGAAGCCAATACGTAATGAACGAATACTCGTTCATGAAAAGAAAACAAATAATAGCGAAATTTCGCGGGTTAAAAGAGCTGTTCTATGTTTTGTATGTAAAGACAAACATAGAACAGTTGATTGTTCCAAATTTAAGGGGATGGACATTCATCAGAGATACACCTTGGTGAACAAACACGGATTATGTTACGCTTGTTGTACGTATAACAATCATAAAGCAAGTGAATGTAAATTGTTCAAAAAATGTGGCACGAATGAATGTCAAAAAAGACATCATTCATTACTACACAAGAACTTGAATAATGACGCCATGAATGTGGACCGAGTTAATCTTCATACGAAGGCAAAAGATTCAATTTTATACCAAATTATTCCAGTTACTTTAGAAAACAAGAATAATAAGGTTCACACTTTCGCCTTTATTGATCCTGGATCATCGGTAAGCCTAATTCGGGACGATATAAGGACAAAATTAAAAATTAAAGGGAGAAATAATCCATTAACCCTTTCGTGGACAAATGGGGAATTACAACAAGAAATGGAAAGTGTAGAAATATCTGTGAAAATATCAGGGAAAGATAAGAAACCATACATCCTCAAACATATCAGGAGTGTATCGGAATTAAGTCTTCCTTCACAGTCGCTCAAGGTTCAGGAACTAAAACAAAGATATCCTTACATCAGTGATATTGATTTGCAGGCTTACAATAATGCTACTCCGACGTTACTATTAGGTTTGCCACATTCATACCTAATAGTTTCAGATGAAATTAAAACCGGTAAATTCAATGAGCCAGTTGCACAAAAGAGCAAGCTAGGTTGGATTTTATCAGGACGGGTACTGGGTAAACCAAATCATAACAATCATGTTATGATGAATAAAGAAATTATCACAGTAGAATCTATTAACAGAAAGATGGAAGAATACTTTAGCACAGAAGCATTCGGAGTGATGGTGCCGAAGAAGACATTAGTGTCAAAGGAAACTAGTAGAGCTAGCTCCATCATGAATGACACAATAAAATATAAAGAAGGAAGCTATGAAATTGGCTTACTTTGGAAGGATGACAATGTCCAATTCCCAAACAGTTTTAATGCTGCCCTAAAAAGGTTACAGTATCAAGAGAAAAAGATGCTCAAGAATTCTGAGTTAAAAAATTGGTACATAAACAAAATAGAAGAATATGTACAAAAAGGTTATGCGCGAAAGCTTACGCTGTCAGAGGCAGGCGAGTATAATCCAAAAATTTTTTATCTGCCTCACTTTACAGTAGTGAATCAAAATAAATTACCAATAAAACCTAGATTGGTGTTTGACGCGGCTGCGAAAGTAAACGGAGAATCATTGAACACAAAATTATTGTCCGGGCCTGATGCAACTGCTTCCTTGTTAGGAATACTAATAAGGTTTAGAGAAGGTATTTTTGCTATAACCGGTGATATACAAGAAATGTTTCACCAAGTAAGAATACGAAAAGAGGATCAAAACGCTCAAAGGTTTTTATTTAGAACAGACTTTGAAGCTGATCCCCATATATACGTTATGCAAGTAATGACATTTGGGGCTACTTGCTCACCAGCATGTGCGCAATTTGTAAAAAATACAAACGCACGAATTTTTCAAGAGACAAAACCAGATGCTGTTAGAGCAATAGAAAAGAATCACTATGTGGATGACTATCTCGATAGCTTCGAGAGTGTTGAAGCAGCATCAAAGGTGATAAATGAGGTCATTGAAATCCATAGACATGGGCATTTCAATATACGCAGCTTTATTTCAAATTCGAAAAGGCTGCTGGAAAATATTCCGAAAGAAAATAGATCAGACGATAAAACAAAGTTGCTCGGAAATGATGAAGAATCATATGAGAAAGTGTTAGGAGTATTTTGTGAAACCGATACCGACTATCTTAGATACAAGGTCAAAATTCCTAAAGAACAAGAATTTACTAAACGTCAATTACTTTCGCAAAGTATGAGCGTTTATGACCCCTTAGGTCTACTGTCAAACATTACCGTCCAATCACGAGTTTTAATACAAGAACTTTGGAAAACCGGAATAGGATGGGACGAACCAGTTCCAGTTAAAATCAAGGAAAACTGGCAAAATTGGTTAACAAGACTCGAAAAGGTAAAATCATTAAGAATACCGCGTTCTTACTGTCAGTTGCCGAATCCCACTGAGCAGGAGCTAGCAGCTTCTATTGAAAGACAATGTGATAACGCTATTCTTGAAATTCAAGCAATCGCGCGTCAGAAAAGAAGCAGAGGAATACTCGGATTCCTTAAAGATCTCCTTTTTGGGGGCGACGATGTGGAAGAAGAATTGAAATCGTTGCGAATTCATGAGGAACAGAAACTTCATGAAATTTCTCAAACGATGAAAATTCTAAACGAAAAGGCAAAGGTTATGGGCAACGATCTGAATCAAAGAATATACCATTTGAATACAGGCATGATATCCTTAAAAGAACGGTATTCTATCACGCAGGTTGAAGTATTCTCCAGGAAACTTCTTGAAGCAACGATGTTAGCATCTCAGTTAGCTGAAGGAATAATACAAAAATATCGTTCAATTCGTCAAGATCCTTTGAGTAAAAACGAATTGGAGGAAGTGTACAACAGTATTAAGAAAAAACTACCTGCGGGTTATACAATCCTGCGGGACCCACTTGCTATTAAATTCGGAGTAAAACTCCATAAATATTTTAATGGAGAATGTAATAATAAATAAGGATAACTTTGAAGTATTCAAAGTTATACCAGTTCCAAGTAATGGAAGCGTGATTGAAGTAGATAATCCAATAATCGCTATCAACCATTTGGAAGAATTCTTTTATATTAATGAAAACTTGATTCAATTTAACGAGAGCCACTATCTGGTAAATCAACCTATACTGACAAAAACAGTTGACTGCGTTGCGGCTGCCATACTTCATAAGGTTACAAAAGAAAAATGTTTGTCGAAAAAGCTAAATGAAACTTATGTTCAGCTAATACCAATGAACAATCAAAATACGGTTGTTTATATAACAAACGAACCAAGGAACATAATTGTTCATTGTGATAATGTGATTATAAATCCTCCGTACAAGGTTGCTATGGTGGAATTAACTTCCGATTGTAAAATTTTGGCAAAAAAGCAGGTTTGGTATGCACAAATGACAGGCGTAAACTATAGAACTAAATCATTCTTTAAATCTATCGATCAGTTACCTTACGAAATTGAAGTTAATCAAAAGAAATTAGTTAAAAGTAACATGACGTTACCTAAAAATCCGTATGAAGAAGTAAATATCATAGATGAAAGGGTTTCAGAAAACAGTCCATATGAAAAAGATTTATATGCTTTAGGAGGAGCGACTAGTACAATCATAATTACGTTAATCATTCTATTCTGTTATATATATTTTAGAAGAAATAGAAGACAGAGTAGCAATAGTAATAATCAACAAAACATGTTAGAAATGCCACAGTCACTTATAAGTATGCTACAAATGAGGAGATCTAATCTAAATGAAGAATCAATCATGTAACAATTGAGTTAAATCGGTAAATCACCACGCGGATGATTTACGGGCCCCGGAATGTCGCGGACGCTCGAATTAATTTTAATATTTATGGAAGATTTCTTCTGACGAGACGGCCATAAAGAATCGTAAAATCAGGCCGATCCTAGAATAATAGGCTGAGTTATAAAATTTGTATAATGTTTTGTTAGGATGTAGCGTCTAGACAAAATCGGCGCACAGTATAGACAGGAAATAAATATATTATTTCTTTTGCATCTCCTCTGAATGGGAAAACCCATATCAATTGGTCTATTGAGACGCGCAAAGATAAAGGTAAATCAGCAGGTAAAATTAGCATATTTGTCTGTCCCTTTTGAGGTTTGAAGTGTAGTAATAGAATAAGAAAAGTGTACATATAGATGTAAGATGGAAATAATAAAGTAGTCTGTTTTTAGTTAGGAAACAACTCGTGTTTCTTTTTGACGAGAAGAAAGAAATCCCTTCGTTTGGAAGGAGCTCGTTTTCCACAAGGGAAAACGAGAGTTAAAAAAAAAAATATAAAAAAAAATCCCTACTTCGTGTAGGAAGAAATTTTCAGTAGTTGGAAAATTTAAACAGACCATGATATCATCTGCACCCTATGATGAAATGGTTTGTACTGCTGACAATAAAGAAATACCTTGCAGAATGTGTCTAACAGGATCCTTCCTATTAAAATGGAAAAGGTATTGGGCAGATCGTCAGACAGGTATGATAGAAGGTATATGGAATAAGTCACATCATACCTCAATGCGGTGTAGACCAACTCCATTCTATATCTCTTGGATGTTTGGGTTGTTTGGAGTCTTAACTACCACTATTTTTATGATATTAAGGAAATTTAGTAAATTTCTGATAGACCTGAGGCTAGACGTTGCCATACTATATCTAATTGGAACTGCAGTGCTTATTGTTAACCTGTGCTCTTGCGAAATTGAGTAGCCTTAGGTTAGACTTAGGTAAAAAAAAAATTGCTAATTTCATCAAGGCCTGTGAAATTTGCAAAAAGAACAAAATTATTAAACATACTAAAGAAAAATTACAAATTACTAATACACCTAACAAACCATTTGAAGTAGTGGCAATCGATACTGTTGGACCATTACCCAAAACAATCCATAATAATAGATACGCTGTAAGCATACAGTGTGAATTAACCAAATACGTTGTATATATACCTATTCCAACCAAAGAAGCTAACATCGTAGCTAAAGCGTTAGTCGAAAATTTCATTTTAACCTACGGTAAATTTCTTGAGTTAAAAACCGACAGAGGAACCGAATATAAAAACGAGGTTCTAGAACAAACTTGCAAATTATTAAAAATTAAACAAACATTTTCGATAGCTTATCATCCTCAGACAATTGGTTCTTTGGAAAGAAATCACAGATGCCTCAACGAGTTTCTGCGATCTTTTATCAACGAACATCAATCTGACTGGGATGATTGGTTACAATACTATGCATTTTCATATAACACAACACCACACTCAGATCATGGGTATACACCCTACGAACTAGTTTTCGGCGTAAAAGCCAGACTACCACAAGAAATTTATTCAGACAAAATTGAACCAATATATAATTTCGACATGTACAATAAAGAGTTACAATACCGACTACACAAATCACACGAAATAGCAAACAAACATTTAATACACCAAAAAGAATTCAGAAAATCAACAACAGATCACCTATGCAATCCGATAGAAATACAATTGAACGACATAGTGTATCTACAAAACGAAAATAGACGCAAACTAGATCCATTTTATATTGGTCCATTTAAAGTTACACAACTTCAAGATTCAAATTGTGAAATACAAAATTTACAGTCAAAAGAAAAAACCATTGTTCACAAAAATAGACTCATCAAAGCATAAAATACAAAATTGTAACATCAAACTTTTAGAATTAAGATTTAGATACCGAGCTTAACACCACGTAAAACAAAAAAAAAAAGAGAGAAAAATCAAAAAATAATTGCCGTGGATGTAAGTGAAGTTTTACTCAGCTTCTCTGAGAAAAACTGTAAAATTCGGTTATTTTAGATATAAGAAAACACTGTAATATACATTAAAATTGTTAGGGAGTTCGAACGCAACAGTAAACTAATCCCTTAAAGCACTACAGAATGATTTCCCTTCGTTACATCATTCTTCCAAAAGGGGGATGATGTAATATGAGCATGTAACATTAAATCTTTCACACATTTCAGACCATGTAACATTAAATCTTTCACACATTTCAGACCATGTAACATTAAATCTTTCACACATCCCAGACCATGTAAAATATTCAAAAGTAA
The DNA here is from genome assembly GCF_030247185.1 of Malaya genurostris. Lineage (NCBI taxonomy): Eukaryota > Metazoa > Arthropoda > Insecta > Diptera > Culicidae > Malaya > Malaya genurostris. The sequence goes on along the minus strand of NC_080570.1, from coordinate 163,936,889 downwards.
ATCTTTCCCACACTTCAGACCACACGCACTTGACAAATTTCCATAAAACACGTACTCGACAAATTTCCACTCATGAAACCCAGAAACCCACTTGAAATATAAACTTCACCTACATAAGGCAATTAAATTGTCAGCACTTACTTCAGCCCAACGAAAAATACCGCATTCATACGACAAGTATAAACACGGAAACATAAGCATCAAATATCAACTAAAAACAATTCAGTTATGTCATTTCCCCGCTTCTCCACGTTCCACACCTCTACACCTCTCTCAAACAGTGCCATATGGCATGACCTAGAATAACAGTAACCCAGGAAAACACACTGACTCGAACCGACACTCACGAGAGTTAAACCTGACTACTCTCAACCTCCCCTCTCTGTATCACACTCACACACTTGCCTTGAAACATTACTCACTCTCTCGTACTCAAATACAATACAATGACCGAGACATGTCATTGGTTATATCGGATTTACGCTGCGCGTTCTAACTCCTCCCCCCGGATTTTTAGCAATCCATACTGTAAAATTTAGTTTAGCTAAGTTAGGAGAGGATAGGATATAAAAAGGTGATTTTAAATAAAGTACCAGAGATTATTCGTTTTAAACCTGAACATGTGTTATTACTAAAAGAGAATGCACCTTCTGCGTGGTTAATAAAAACCTCAAACGACCTAGTTTTGAAGAGATTACCAAATTCATTCATCACTACTATACGAACTGTAAATAGAACTATAAAGAGAACCTTCAGTTTTGGATTGTAGAAGATGTATTGAGAGTAAAGTAACTAGAACTTGAGAAGAATATGCAGTTTAAAACTCAAGCACTCATGCGACCTTTGGTCATATGATGACGACTTTTCCAGTATCTCTTGAATTCATTAAATTTTCCAATTGTAAATCGTATGATTTTCATTTTTCATGATGGAAATTCTCGAAAAGAAATTATCTCAAATAGACAAAAAACGAATTTCTAAAACATATCCGAAATTGAAGTGGTTGGCACTCATGCGACCTTTGGTCATATGATGACGACTTTTCCGGACATCAATTTCATAAGTTTGTAATGCATATTGTAATATTGTGAAGCTGACGTGGTTTGATCTTTAAACATAAAAATAATATTCCGTAGTGATAGTGGAACTTGTCAATCGTCAGCGTCACCGAGTGGTGACCATCGGGCAACAATTTGATAGCGACATCTACGGTTTTTGACGAGGTGTCGTTTTTCTCCGATGGACGGAGTGCCCAGTATATTCGGTATACTAAAAAATGCGGTGCTTCATCAAGGCCGAACAGATCAAGGCCCTAAACATCCAACTCGGGAACTCACTTCCCGAACGCATGACGCAATTCAATACTGTTGCCTTGAGAGTAGAAGAAGTTACTAATCTTCTATTCTGTTTCAGGATCTTAATGATTTGTACTGTTTTATTCTATCTACAGAAAAATTAGAAGACCGAACACATCGTGACCTCGGGCGGTAAAAATTCAATGAATTATTCACGGAGGAGAACCAGGTGCTTTACTTCGCCAGCGATACAACTAGTACCATAGTTCATTGTAAAAATACAATTCTATCGTCACCATACAAGGTGGCTGTAGTTAAATTAGATTCTGATTGCAGGATTCAAAATAATAAAAGTACATAGTATAAATGGATTTGTGAATAGGAAAATAATGAATCAATTAATTTTCCAATGAGACGAGCCACATGTCACATTTTTTTGTTCGACTGTATAGTGAGTTATGAAAAATAGATAATTACAGATTGCGGTATATCTATGGATTCACTTAGTCGGGAAAAACCGCTTAAGTATTTTGGAATCTTTCCAAGTCAGGACTCACATATGACGCATGGCTTGTTAGACCAGCGTCTTTTACTCTAAACCGCAAATCGAATAAAAAATATCTAGTGCAAAAACGTTCTGCAAAAACCGATTGAAAACTCAGTCAGCCCGAATAGGTGTTTTTATATGATCCTTGTATTTATAGTCGTATGTCGTCACATGGCGACCGTGACAGCGGATGCCGCGTATGAAAAGTCTAAGTCCCAGGTAAGAAGGGACTCGTCACAGATATATACTAAAAGTGAACACGTAGTAACGAAAAACTTTAAGTCCATTATAATAGAGACAAAACTAATTTACACAAGATCAGCAAAAAAAATACTCATGAGAAGTGTCAAAGCATAGAGAGACTTTTGTTGGAGACTTTCTGTGCGAAATTTTGTTGTTAACTTGAAATGAGTAGTTTCATTTGTTTAATCAATACTGTTACGTCATTCTCGAATGGATTTAGAGTTTAATAAGCTGTTTCAAGTGTTTTTTACCTTAGAGTTAACAAGTTCGAAATTGAAGTGACTGGTAGTTTCCTAAACGCACTTGTAGCATGATAATATTGATTCGACTTACCCAAACGAAATACTTTCCCACATTCCAACATTCACACTATCGTTAACCATCTGATCACAGATCATAAACTAAAACCGAGCATGCACCAAAATCCCAAACAATCGTTACATTTCCCAAGAGCCGATTGCGAACGGTGAATAAACGTACAAGAGAACCTTCTCCGATATACATTAAAAATCACCAAAAGGGGGATGATGTAATATGAGCATGTAACATTAAATCTTTCACACATTTCAGACCATCTCAAATTAAACCTCAACAAGTGTAAATTTTTTAATACAGAAGTAACATATTTAGGTCACAAAATTACAGACAAAGGAATACTACCGGATAGTAATAAATACGAAGCAATAAAAAATTATCCTACGCCAACAAGTAGCGACGACGTACGAAGATTCGTTGCCTTTTGCAACTATTACAGAAAATTCGTCCCAAATTTCGCAACCATAGCCTACCCATTAAATCAGCTACTAAAGAAAAACCAGAAATTTTCATGGACATTAGAATGTCAGCATGCTTTTGTAACCTTAGAATCCTTCTTAATGTCACCAAAACTTCTACAATACCCAGATTTTAATGAACAATTTATTTTAACCACAGACGCCTCAGACGTTGGATGTGGTGCAGTTTTATCACAAATAATTAATGGCAATAGCATTCGCCAGCAAAAGCTTTACACCCGGAGAAAAAAATAAATCAGTAATTTTGAAAGAATTGACAGCAATACACTGGTCAATTAATTACTTTAAGTCCTACCTATATGGACGTAAATTTACTATACGAACAGATCACAGACCGTTAGTATTTCTATTTAATATGAAAAACCCAACCTCCAAATTAACTAGAATGAGGTTAGATTTAGAGGAATTTGAATTTAATATAGAATATATTCAAGGTAAAAGTAATGTTGCAGCCGATGCGTTATCACGCATAATAATGTCTTCCGATGAATTAAAGGCAAATAGTATTTTGATGGTTAATACAAGGTCAATGTCAAAAAAACAAGAACTGATAAAAAAGAAAAAAGAACAAGATAAATTAAATAATACCAAAAATACTAACTATAATAATAATTTAAGTAATAATCCTTGCATCAACAGTGAGCCTGATCAACTCTCTGTTTATTCAACGGAAACTCCTAGCGAAGTAAGAAACTTATTGAAAATGAGGTGTTTTTTCGAAAACAACCACATTATAATTGATACATATCAAGGGATACAAAAACAAAAACCGATGCATCGTGTAATTACAGAAATAAGAGATATCAGACAAACACTCGTGTTTGCAATCTCCAAATATGAAGAAGAAATGAGAAAAATAAAAGTTAGCAGAGTAGCAATCTCTTGCAATGATAAAATATTTGAAATGGTACCTATGGAAATGTTTAAAGGTCTCGCCCTAAAAACAATTAAAACATTACAAATTATTATCTACAAACCACCGAAGTTTATTAGTAAACCTCAGGAAATACAAACAATATTAAAGAATCACCATGAATTACCAACAGGAGGACACATCGGACAAAACAGATTGTACCTCAAATTAAGAGAAATATACACATGGAAATTTATGAAAAGTTCAATTGCTAATTTCATCAAGGCCTGTGAAATTTGCAAAAAGAACAAAATTATTAAACATACTAAAGAAAAATTACAAATTACTAATACACCTAACAAACCATTTGAAGTAGTGGCAATCGATACTGTTGGACCATTACCCAAAACAATCCATAATAATAGATACGCTGTAAGCATACAGTGTGAATTAACCAAATACGTTGTATATATACCTATTCCAACCAAAGAAGCTAACATCGTAGCTAAAGCGTTAGTCGAAAATTTCATTTTAACCTACGGTAAATTTCTTGAGTTAAAAACCGACAGAGGAACCGAATATAAAAACGAGGTTCTAGAACAAACTTGCAAATTATTAAAAATTAAACAAACATTTTCGATAGCTTATCATCCTCAGACAATTGGTTCTTTGGAAAGAAATCACAGATGCCTCAACGAGTTTCTGCGATCTTTTATCAACGAACATCAATCTGACTGGGATGATTGGTTACAATACTATGCATTTTCATATAACACAACACCACACTCAGATCATGGGTATACACCCTACGAACTAGTTTTCGGCGTAAAAGCCAGACTACCACAAGAAATTTATTCAGACAAAATTGAACCAATATATAATTTCGACATGTACAATAAAGAATTACAATACCGACTACACAAATCACACGAAATAGCAAACAAACATTTAATACACCAAAAAGAATTCAGAAAATCAACAACAGATCACCTATGCAATCCGATAGAAATACAATTGAACGACATAGTGTATCTACAAAACGAAAATAGACGCAAACTAGATCCATTTTATATTGGTCCATTTAAAGTTACACAACTTCAAGATTCAAATTGTGAAATACAAAATTTCCAGTCAAAAGAAAAAAACCATTGTTCACAAAAATAGACTCATCAAAGCATAAAATACAAAATTGTAACATCAAACTTTTAGAATTAAGATTTAGATACCGAGCTTAACACCACGTAAAACAAAAAAAAAAGAGAAAAATCAAAAAATAATTGCCGTGGATGTAAGTGAAGTTTTACTCAGCTTCTCTGAGAAAAACTGTAAAATTCGGTTATTTTAGATATAAGAAAACACTGTAATATACATTAAAATTGTTAGGGAGTTCGAACGCAACAGTAAACTAATCCCTTAAAGCACTACAGAATGATTTCCCTTCGTTACATCATTCTTCCAAAAGGGGGATGATGTAATATGAGCATGTAACATTAAATCTTTCACACATTTCAGACCATGTAACATTAAATCTTTCACACATCCCAGACCATGTAAAATATTCAAAAGTAAATCTTTCCCACACTTCAGACCACACGCACTTGACAAATTTCCATAAAACACGTACTCGACAAATTTCCACTCGACACCAAGTCATGAAGCCCAGAAACCCACTTGAAATATAAACTTCACCTACATAAGACAATTAAATTGTCAGCACTTACTTCAGCCCAACGAAAAATATCGCATTCATACGACAAGTATAAACACGGAAACTTAAGCATCAAATATCAACTAAAAACAATTCAGTTATGTCATTTCCCCGCTTCTCCACTTTCCACACCTCTATACCTCTCTCAAACAGTGCCATATGACATGACCTAGAATAACGGTAACCCAGGAAAACACACTGACTCGAACCGACACTCACGAGAGTTAAACCTGACTACTCTCAACCTCCCCTCTCTGTATCACACTCACACACTTGCCTTGAAACATTACTCACTCTCTCGTACTCAAATACAATACAATGACCGAGACATGTCATTGGTTAAATCGGATTTACGCTGCGCGTTCTAACTCCTCCCCCCGGATTTTTAGCAATCCATACTGTAAATTACAACCAGCTAAGTTAGGAGAGGATAGGATATAAATAAGTAAATTTTAAAATAAAGAACTGAGATTACGTTTTAAACCTAAACCGTGCGTTATTACTAAATAATATTCCGTAGTGATAATATCACGGTTCCATACAATTCGACTCAAACTAGGATAAACTATAGAATTTCTTCGAAACTTCAGTGGTTGGTTTGAACAAAGAACGAATTTCTAAAACAAATTGAATTCGGTGAACGACAGAAGGTAGGACGAAAGAGAAGGCAACAGACATGTTGCCGTGTAGGTTTGTAAGAAAACTAGTATATATAGTTATAATTTTGTAAAAATATGACACACTAGTCTTCTCGCTCTATCCCTTTTTGCCGCTCAAGCACTGAGTAGGAGAGAATGTTTATAATCGCTTGTAGCCTTCTCAACTGTGCCAGTCGGAGAGCCTATGAAGGCAGTTTGTTACGCAATCAGCATACTCACTACCAACAGTTGTAGAAGAAACAGCCAGAAAATCTAGAATCTCAGCATCTAATCAGCTGAAAATGGCAATAAAAGAAATGCTTTCTGCGTAATCTAAAATCTCAAACGCTCAATTTGTGCGCTCATTTGCTTTTTTCTAATATAAATCACAGTGGGTTGATGTCATGTTCGAATCATAGTCAGTGATGACTTTGCATTCGAATTGGGAAATTGAAAATATTGAGAAACCGTACTGGTCGGTACGACAACTGTTAATCTTCACATTTCCAAAAAATGAATTTCTAAAACTTAACCTAAATTACAGTGGTGGTTTTTTTTCAAGTAAATGATGTTTGTAAATTGCCTGACAAAGACCATGACGTAACGCGTAGAGACAGTAGCAAATAATCGTCATCTGTTCTCATCTATAGTCGTCCGTCGTCGATCGAAAGAAATTGCCAGTCATCTTCTTCTTTTTTTCAGGTACCACCCGTCTTAAGAACCGTAGATAGCATAAGAGCGTACTTCCGCTCTTATGCCTCACCATGTCAGCTAACACAAAGTCAACAAAAAGAACCTCCGTAAGAAAGGGGGAGGAGTAACCGGCGAGCAGTTATATTCTATTTCAATATAAATCACAGTAGGCATGATATCCTATTTTCTATTTGCTATTCGCATACGAATAGGAAATAGAAAATATTGAGAAACTGCACTGGTCGGAACGGAAAACTATTCACTTTTGAAACTATGAATTTCTAAAACTTAACCTAAATTACAGTGATGGTTGTTAGGTTTATGTTTACTCGGAGAATTTCTCTCGAATAATGTTGACCCATAGCAATACACTATGAAACTCCACTCACTAAGTCATTTTAAAATGCTTACTCTTGTAACAAGTACAATGTGGTATCCAGAGAGACGTGTTCACCAAAGAAGGTACTAGACCAATGATCCATGACAGTAGGAAATATTTTCTACAAGGCGAAGAAATTAGCAGAGCGAGAAGAAATATCGAAGTAGATACTACTGGACGGACTTGTTTCAGATTGTTTTTTTACATATGTTGACGATTTGACGGAGGTTTTCGAAACAAAAAGTACGGGTGTGTAATTTCAGAGACATAACTGGATGTCGTGCATACGAATATGACACGCTTTATTTATGCTTCCGAATTCTAATTGGTAGTTCATCGATTGTTTGAATTGTGCAACTTTCCCCTCTTTCATTACTAGAAATTTAAACGATGCGCCTAGACTAAATTACAGATTAGTTACATTAAACATTCTGAAACGCAATTAAATATTATGAAATAAGCAGTATAGTTCTTTATAATAAAAAATGATGACGATTTGAGTTAGTTCAGCACGCAGACTCTGAATTCTAAACCCATATTCCAGAACTAAGCTCTAAAACATGAAGACGATTTTTCGCCATGACTACCAGAATGGGTTTTATAGAGTACAGTAAAGTAAATTTCCGCATAATTCTTTAGGAGTATTATTATGGTTCTAAAAAGAACCGAATAGAAGAAGTCTGGAATAAAGAACTGAATCCTGAGTTCAAGAACTAAATTTAGAACCAATAACAGACTCAGAATCCAGTTTCAATTCTAGAATTGAAATTTCGAAACTCAAATTAGTTCCGGAATACAGTTCCAGAATCCAGTTTCAGCACGCAGGCTCTGAATTCTAAACCTATATTGCGGAACCAAAATCTGAAAATTGAACTTCTCGTTACGACTACCGAAAACCAAATGAAGGCAGGTGCTCTCTCCGTCGCTGCCGGTTTAACTCTCGCGATGGCAGTCTGCTCGCTTTGAAGGCCAGCAAGCGAATGAAAGTTGCTACCTGAGCGTTTGAGGTTTTAACCACGCAGAAGGTGCTCTCTCCGTCGCTGCTGGTTGATGGTTTAACTCTCGCGATGGCAGTCTGCTCGCCTTGAAGGCCAGCAAGCGAATGAAAGTCGCTACCTGAGCGTTTGGGGGTTTAACCACGCATAAGGCGCTCTCTCCGTCGCTGCTGGTTGAAGGTTTAACTCCCACGACGTCTGCTTCCATCGAACGCACGAAAAGAAATGATCGATTTTCACCACGGTTCCCCTTTTATACGCATTCAGTTGAAGATATGTGCCTGACTATCTCAAAATCGTCGTCCTTGCGCGAAAAACCCAAGCGAAAGTGAAGAGTTCTCCGCATCATTTTGAAATTTTGAGAAAACTTAATTTTTGGGTTGTTTGTGGTTATCTCACACTGTTCAAAATATTATCCTAAATTCCTGATCATATTTTTGATGAAATGGTGAAAGAATTATGTTGCTACCATTAATACAAGTCGAGATATTCACGATTAAGTTCTGCCCATTCTTCCATATGGCTAATTTTGAAAAGGCACCCCATAGTAAAGTAAGTCGTATTCACGACAATATAGTTTATCGTCATGCGCCAGCATTACAAGTGAAAAATTTCGATAGTACGCCACTGCGACCAGATGTATTGTGTGTCGTTTGCAAAGCTAGTTTCGCTTCTGACAAGAACGACTACGTCACAGCTGCTAGTCGTTTGCATTGGTGAAAAAAAACAACGAAAAGCGGACAACGGTGGGGAGTATCACACAAAATCAGCCGTTCTAATGGCTCTAAAAGTTTTTTCAGTTTAGAACAAGAACAATCTCAGTTCGAAAGGGGGAATAGTAATGGCGAGCAACCCTATTTTATTTAAATAGAAATCACAGTAGGCGGATGCCACTTTCGAGTGATGGTTAATGATGTGTTCCCATACGAATAGGAAATAAAAAAAATTGAGAAATGGCAGCGTTTAGATGGCGTCACAAAAAAGATAGGATTTGTGAGGAATTTTGCACCCTTGCAATGATAGCCCAGTGAATCAGCAGTGCTACACCACAAAACCAAAACGGAAACGAATTCAAACTTTGCATGAATTCAAAAAGTGAGACAAGAAGCAAATAACACTGGGAATTACTGATCTTTTCACGATCTCTAACCCATCCTCCTCTGATCACAGATCATAAACTAAGATCACAAACAAGCTTCTCACACTATCAGCCTAGGCGACATTTCTTTCCCTTGCGTAATGCGCTATAGGTTCAATCGCCTTCTTTGCATTTATACACTAATCGACACACTCTCTCTCTCTTTCTTCTCGCTCTCCCGCTAACAATTTATTTAACGAAAGAATTGCAACTGGCTCCTCCCATCTTTATGTACATCGTAGAACAGACAGTAGGTTAGCTTAAGTTTGAAAACGTTTGAATAAACCAATTCTAGATGAACAACGAAACGAAACGGTTGTGAAACTTTAAGAATTAATTGATTAAAAGTAAAAGAAAACCCTAGAACAAGTTTATTCACTTTTCCGCCGTATGTCGTCGCATTCATTTAGTGTTTCGCATTGTATATTTTAATATTGCTGTCATTTCGATTTTAATAGAAATCACAGTAGGCGAATATTTTGATTGCATCAACGCTCGCATACGAATAGGAAATAGAAAATATTGAGAAATTTCAGTGATCGGTAGGATATACTGTTGAAAAATAATAGAAATAGAACTTAAAAATATATTACAGTGATAGTTGCAATTCATTCAGGACGCATAAAAACAATTACTATTCATGAAATTTTCTTCTATGGAAGTACGAAGATAAATACGGGCGAAACTGCAGCGAATGCAAACTCTGATATGGTCGTTTTCCTGCAGTAACTAATAAAAGCTTTAGATTTAGTTTTCGGAAAGACGGTGAACGTTACATTCCTCTGTGTCTGGTTTTGCGTTGCATTATCGCAAAAATAATAGAAATAGAACTTAAAAAGAACTTACAGTGATGATATTTGCACTCATGCGACCTTTGGTCATATGATGACGACTTTTTAGTATCTTTACTTCATTCATTCAATTTGCAAATTGTAAGTCGTATGTCTTTCATTTCTCTTGTGCATGCTTGATGGCACATCTCAAATAAAAATTGCCTTGGAGAGGCAAAAAACGAATTTCTAAAACATATCCGAAATTATAGTGGTTGTGGGTTTTTTATACGCACTCATGCGACCTTTGGTCATATGATGACGACTTGTAGAGAAACTTCTCTCGTATACAATAAAAATAATATTCCGTAGTGATAATATCACGGTTCCATACAATTTCACTCAAACTAGGATAAACTATAGAATTTCTTCGAAACTTCAGTGGCTGGTTTGTGCAAAAAACGAATTTCTAAAACATATCCGAAATTATAGTGACTGGTTTTCGACAATATTTCAAATATTCTAAAACGACCTAGTTTTGAAGAGATTGACAAAATCACTAATTACTACTATACGAATTGTAAATAGAAATATATAGAGAAACTTCAGTGATTGAGTTTTTGATGGTGTACTGAGAGCACATTGAACTTGGAAAAAATCTACACTTCTAAACTCAAGCACTCATGCGACCTTTGGTCATATGATGACGACTATTTAGATTACATTACTCATTTCATTATTCTTTGTCATTCATTTCTTTTGTGCATAATTGTTCACATTTCTTGAACTAAGATGTTTTCAAGAGGCAAAAAACGAATTTCTAAAACATATCCGAAATTGAAGTGGTTGGCGGTTTTTCATAGGCACTCATGCGACCTTTGGTCATATGATGACGACTTTTACAGATTTCGATTACATAAATTTGTAATGCATATTGTAATATTGTGAAGCTGCAGTGGTTTGATATCTAAACACAAAAATAATATTCCGTAGTGATAATATCACGTATCAAAAGCATTGCTTCTTCGCTTCTAAAAAAATTGAAATAGAATTTGAAAGAAATCACAGCAAGATGGTATAATGTTCATATGATAAATCACATACGAATAGGAAATAGAAAATATTGAGAAATTCCAGTGTTTGGTTGGATAATTTGTCTCAAAAATAATAGAAATAGAACTTAAAAAGAACTTACAGTGATGATCATTGTTTTTGCTTGCACTCATGCGACCTTTGGTCATATGATGACGACTTTTAAGCTAAACAATTCTGCATAAGATCATGCGACCTTTGGTCATATGATGACGACTTGCAGAGAAAACTACTAGAATAGATAAATATCTATTTACTATGTGTAAGTGTCACACATATCGCGCACATAGCAGAAACAGCCAGGGCCTAAATAGGTACCAAATAAACTAAACAATTCTGCATAAGAGTTTTCATACGCACTCATGCGACCTTTGGTCATATGATGACGACTTGCTGAGAAACTTCTCCGATATAAAAATTAAAATAATATTCCGTAGTGATAATATCACGGTTCCATACAATTTGACTCAAACTAGGATAAACTATAGAATTTCTTCGAAACTTCAGTGATTGGTTTGAGCAAAAAACGAATTTCTAAAACATATCCGAAATTATAGTGATTGGTTTTCGACAATATATCAAATATTCTAAAACGACCTAGTTTTGAAGAGACTGACAAATTCATTAATCGTTACTATACGAATTGTAAATAGAAATATATAGAGAAACTTCAGTGATTGGATTTTGGATGCTGTACTGAGAGCACATTGAACTTGGAAAAAATCTACACTTCTAAACTCAAGCACTCATGCGACCTTTGGTCATATGATGACGACTATTTAGGTTTCATTACTCATTTCATTATTCTTTGTCATTCATTTCTTTTGTGCATAATTGTTCACATTTTTTGAACTAAGATTTTTTCAAGAGGCAAAAAACGAATTTCTAAAACATATCCGAAATTGAAGTGGTTGGCGGTTTCTCATAGGCACTCATGCGACCTTTGGTCATATGATGACGACTTCCGCGGACCTCAATTTCATAAATTTGTAATGCATATTGTAATATTGTGAAGCTGCAGTGATTTGATCTCTAAACACAAAAATAATATTCCGTAGTGATAATATCACGTATCAAAAGCATAGCTTCTTTTTTTCGAAAATAATTGAAATAGAATTTGAAAGAAATCACAGCAAGCTGGTATCATGTTCATATGATAAATCACATACGAATAGGAAATAGAAAATATTGAGAAATTCTAGTGTTTGGTTGGATAATTTGTCTCAAAAATAATAGAAATAGAACTTAAAAAGAATTTACAGTGGTGATATTTGCACTCATGCGACCTTTGGTCATATGATGACGACTTTTAAGGAAACTTCTAGAGAGTGGTTAGCATTCAATTTGCAATATGTAAGTCGTATGTCTTCAATTTCTCTTGTGCATGATTGATGGAAGTTCTCTAACACAAATTGTCTGGAAGGGTATTGTAGAAAAAGTAGGGAATCACACCAGATCTCACCAGAAGAAAAACAATCAATCAATTCACGTCTGTTATAAAAAGATTAAGATTAAGTTTATCTATGACAACACAAAAGGCTTAAACTTACAATGTTGGCAAATCAATTTGCAATTTGTAAGTCGTATGTCTCTCTTTTTTCCAATGAGATTTGATCTGTGGCAATTGCGTGTGACTGTCAAAGAGTGAACACTTGTGTATTGAAGCAAACGTGACGAGATGTAACACACTTCCGTGTGCTTTGTCACAAACTAGTATAAACTATAGACTTTTTTTGCAGTTTTTGAACGAAAAAAAAACGAATTTCTAAAACAATTGGTGTGTACATCCCTGTTGAAAACTGTTTTATCAAAGCGCAACGAATAAGAGCCCTAAATCTGATCCAGGGTAACTAACGAATATCATGCGCTGTATAGTCGAGAGCTACAGTAGACAAGTGCCGGGCCGAAACGATACGAAGATAAAAACACAAGTCTCACTAACATTACACAGTAAAGTACCACAATTGCAGTGAGTATCAAACAACTTACTACTGTATAAATTAGCATAGTAGGGTCTAGACAGATAAGAATAATACTGTCTAGGCAAAGGAAATGTCTAGACATCTAGAATGAATCGAGTCAAGACAGAAGAATAGGTTCGGTACCGGTCAATGGCTCAGATACCGAAGAAAGGAAAGGAATATTGTTAAATTAGTTTTAAGGAAATATAAAATAAAACAGTTTTAAGTGAACCATCGATTCATTCACACCAGTCCGGTAACGAATCAGAAGAATTTTCTTACCACCAGGTAAAGAGGATAACCTAAATAAATAAGACAAAGAACCGATCGAATAGGCCAGCCATTCCGGCGCAGATAACGTTTTGAGGTGCAATAAAAGTTGGATTCATTCCTTCTCATTTTATCCTACGCGATTTGTAGAATTTGTTATTAGATATGTAAGCTGCAAACTTGTATGAAAACCCAAGAAAATTGAATAAAGTCAAGCATTCCTTGGAAGAGTGTTCTCGTAGTCACTACTTCGAAAATGCCTTCTTGGCAATCTGACGATAGTTCTTCAGTTTTGAAGATTTCTAACGTTCGTTGCAATAATCAATTGATTTGCGCACGGAGTTCAGAAATTATTCATCCTCGTTGATGTAACATACTATATTCTATATAGTTAAATAATTGGTCGAAATAGTTATTTTATGAAATAAATTAGTAAAAAAACAACAATGTTTTATTAAATTCAAATCGTTGTGACTAGCTCGTTTTCTTTAAAAGTGATATCCCGTAACACTCATGCGACCTTTGGTCATATGATGACGACTTCCAGAGAAACAGTTACATTAAAAATAATATTCCGTAGTGATAATATCACGGTTCCATACAATTTGACTTAAACTAGGATACACTACAGAATTTCTTCGGAACTTCAGTGGTTCAGACTATCGTAGAAACGCCTCTTGAATATCTCCTCCCGTACGCCGCTCGGATCAAACGGCTACAAATGGTGACAGTGGTGTTCGCCGCTAGGAAACGCCAGCAGTGCAAAAGGGAAAAAGTTGGAGGAAAACGATGATCGGCGGAGTAGTAATAATAGGGTGAGTCTTAACATTTTACAATATAAAAGTCTGTTGCCAGACCGAGGGTTTCCGATTATTCATTACCAAGCAACATAGTGGCTCGGCACTGGAATAAAATTGAACCGTTGTTGTACTAAGTCGTATGTCTACATCATTTCTCTTGTGCATATTTGATGGCAATCCTCAAACAGACATTGAGCCGTAAGAGTAAAACGTAGCAATTTCGGTAGTAAATGCTACATGTGGATTCCTGTCAAAAACAGAGACTTTACTACACAACAGCTTTCGATCATGTAGTATTTACTGCAATTTTTCAGTAGGTAGCTTCAGAGGTTGCTGATAAAGTGAAGTAGAATAATTAAATAATGTGGCATTTTTGCAGCAGTTTCTTGCTTTGTGCATATTTGTTCCAGCTTTTCCGGCTCCGAGTCGATGCAGTATGCAACAAATGCTCAATTTCGAAGGTAGCATTAACTACATGTTCGAACTTGTTTCTTTTTATTCATATGAAAAGAAACGTTTTACACTGTGGACTTTGTTTTTGAAAAGATAGTACAAACAACAGATTTTACTACATTTCGTTCATACGACCCGTTGTCTAAAAGAGACAAAAAACGAATTTCTAAAACATATCCGAAACTAAAGTGATTGTTGGTTTTCTATACGTACTCATGCGACCTTTGGTCATATGATGACGACTTTCACAGATTTCATAAATTTGTAATGCATATTGTAATATTGTGAAGCTGCAGTGGTTTGATCTCTAAACACAAAAATAATATTCCGTAGTGATAATATCACGTATCAAAAACATTGTTTTAACGAAAAAAATTGAAATAGAATTTGAAAGAAATCACAGCAAGCTGGTATCAAGTTCATATGATAAATCACATACGAATAGGAAATAGAAAATATTGAGAAATTCCAGTGTTTGGTTGGATAATTTGTCTCAAAAATAATAGAAATAGAACTTAAAAAGAACTTACAGTGATGATATTTGCACTCATGCGACCTTTGGTCATATGATGACGACTTTTTAAGTACCTCTATTTTATTCATTCAATTTGCAAATTGTAAGTCGTATGTCTTTCATTTCTGTTGTGCATGTTGGATGGCACATCTCAAAGAGAAAATGCCTTGAAGTGGCAAAAAACGAATTTCTAAAACATATCCGAAATTAAAGTGGTTGTTGGTTTCGGTCTTTACGCACTCATGCGACCTTTGGTCATATGATGACGACTTGTAGAGAATCTTCTCTCGTATACATTAAAAATAATATTCCGTAGTGATAATATCACGGTTCTATACAATTTGACTAAAACTCAATATTCATAATTTTTTTACTATCAATCAGGAAAAGGAAAAGAAAACATAGAAATAATAAGTGCTCTCTTGATTATTACCTGTTCTCATTAATTATGGTTGCCAATGGATTCGATGCTTACTACTGAAACCATAAATCTGCCAATAAAACAACAAATCCACTGGTTGACACCACTCCTTGTATTCAGCAGGTTGCGTCTGCAGTTGTTTTTGATACACAAATGGTTATTACACAAACAACATCCAAGGAGGAAGTAACGGTTCATAGGTGTCGTTTAGGAGCATCTCATGTTGTCAATCGATAACATGAGATGCTCCTCAACTAATATATGATAATACCGTACTCCGCTTTATGCCCTACTTGTTTCTTAGCGGATTAACCGAAAAGATCTAATTCACATCGAGTCGAATTAGAAGAGAACTTGCGAATGATTAAACGTCAGTCACTCTGACTGACAATAACTATACGAATTGTAAATAGAAATATATAGAGAAACTTCAGCGATTGGACTATAGATAGCTATTGAAAGCAAACTAACAAAAACATGAACAGAACGTTCACATCACGACTCAAACACTTGTGGTGGATACAGGCCCGCTTTAGTCATTAAAATAAATAAATGATATCGAAACTCCGACGCAGCATAAAGCGCGATCATTGCCACCGACAGAGCGGTGACCGTTTTATGCTGACGCGCTAAAAAGGGTCACGTAGCCACCGCCCGAGTAGGGCCTAGCGTTAAGAAATATTGAAATGAAATATATAGTTGGAGAACGACTCTCGACTGCGAACATCGATGTATCAGTTGTTAAGAAAGAAATTCTTGCCACGCAGTGGCTCAAGTGAATAATGAATAGTTCTTAATTTTTCAAGCAATACTTTGATTTTTCATGGCGATCCTTTGCCATTCGTGTTTTCGTTACGGGAGTGTACCTGGCTAGAACCATTTGTGTTACATAGCAATACGAAGTGTGCGAAAAAGATTGATTAGAAACGAGATTTGATCAGTGTTATCCGCCACCGATCTAACCAAGCAGCATAGCAATGATGGCGTACGGAGTGACCAACTGTGTTAAATAGCAGTATAAAGTGTTTAAAAATGAAATGATTAGCAATTACATTTGAAACCAAACAGCATAGCAATTATGGCGTACCAAGAGTGACCAACTGTGTTAAATAGCAGTATAAAGTGTTTAAAAATGAAATGATTAGCAACTACATTTGATACCAAACAGCAGATAGAGGTACAGAATTTATGTCTACCCTGTTCACCAGAATTTGCGAAGTTCTAAAAATCGAAAAATTAAATTCTACAGCTTACCACCACCAGACAATAGGAGCACTGGAGAATTCACACAAAGTATTAGGGAATTTCTTACGCATACAGACAGACAATTCGTATGGAAATTGGTCAACCTGGGTACCATATTATAAATTTGCATATAATACTACGGTACACAGTGCAACAGGAATGACCCCATATGAACTAGTATTTGGCAGACAATGCACTTTACCAACAAACTTATCTGGACAGAACGAAGTTGACCCTGTGTATAACATAGATGATTATGCTAGTATTATGAAGTTTCAATTACAATCCACCCAGCTGAAAGCGAAAAGGAACCTGATGAAGCTGAAAGCGGATAGGGTTCTGGGATATAATGAAAAACTTCAGACTAGAATTTTTACAAAAGGGCAACTAGTTCTTGTAAAAAAGGAAACTTCAACAAAGTTGGAAAACAAATACAATGGACCCTACGAAGTCATGGAAGACTTGGGTTCCAATATAAAAATTAAAAATATACAAAACAATAAAATAGATACGGTTCATAAAGATAGAGTGAAACAATTTATAACAAGTTAAAAAAAAAAAAAAAAAAAAAAAAAAAAAAAAAAAAAAAAAAAAAAAAGGAAGAGAAGAGAGAAGAAGAGAAAAAGAAGGAGTGAGAATAAAATTTTCAAAAAAAAAAAAAAAAAAAAGTTTAAAATTTTATCAAGTGCCGCAATCAATGTAAGTTCTATTAAAGCAAAGAAACTTATTGGCTTCTATTTATTAAATTGAATGTAACGAAGTAAATTCTACTAAAGCAAAGAAACTTATTGGCTTCTATTTATCAAATCAAAGTAAATTCTATTATATTGAAATTTGTTACTTTCTGTTGATCAAATTGGATATGACGAAGAAAATCCTATTAAATTAAAGAAACTTATTGGTAAATCAAAGTAAATTCTATTATATTGAAATTTGTTACTTTCTGTTGATCAAATTGGATATGACGAAGAAAATCCTATTAAATTAAAGAAACTTATTGGTAAACCAAAGTAAATTCTATTATATTGACATTTGTTACTTTCTGTTGATCAAATTGGATATGACGAAGAAAATCCTATTAAATTAAAGAAATTTATTGGCAAATCAAAGTATATTCTATTATATTGAAATTTATTGCTTTCTGTTGATCAAATTAAATATAACGAAACAAAGTCTATTGCATTGAGGAGATTTATTGATTGTACTTACAATGATAGATTTAAAAATTAGAACTGGAGACTAATTTTTAATTCAATAAGAAAGGGCGTGTGGTGGATACAGGCCCGCTTTAGTCATTAAAATAAATAAATGATATCGAAACTCCGACGCAGCATAAAGCGCGATCATTGCCACCGACAGAGCGGTGACCGTTTTATGCTGACGCGCTAAAAAGGGTCACGTAGCCACCGCCCGAGTAGGGCCTAGCGTTAAGAAATATTGAAATGAAATATATAGTTGGAGAACGACTCTCGACTGCGAACATCGATGTATCAGTTGTTAAGAAAGAAATTCTTGCCACGCAGTGGCTCAAGTGAATAATGAATAGTTCTTAATTTTTCAAGCAATACTTTGATTTTTCACACTCATGCGACCTTTGGTCATATGATGACGACTTTCACAGATTTCATAAATTTGTAATGCATATTGTAATATTGTGAAGCTGCAGTGGTTTGATCTCTAAACACAAAAATAATATTCCGTAGTGATAATATCACGTATCAAAAGCATTGCTTCTTTGCCTCTAAAAAAATTGAAATAGAATTTGAAAGAAATCACAGCAAGCTGGTATCGTGTTCATATGATAAATCACATACGAATAGGAAATAGAAAATATTGAGAAATTTCAGTGCTTGGTTGAGTACATTTTCTCAAAAATAATAGAAATAGAACTTAAAAAGAACTTACAGTGATGATCATTGCTTTTGCTTGCACTCATGCGACCTTTGGTCATATGATGACGACTTTTAAGCTAAACAATTCTGCATAAGATTTTTCGTACGCACTCATGCGACCTTTGGTCATATGATGACGACTTGCAGAGAAACTTCTCCGATATACAATAAAAATAATATTCCGTAGTGATAATATCACGGTTCCATACAATTTGACTCAAACTAGGATAAACTATAGAATTTCTTCGAAACTTCAGTGATTGGTTTGAGCAAAAAACGAATTTCTAAAACATATCCGAAATTATAGTGACTGGTTTTCGACAATATTTCAAATATTCTAAAACGACCTAGTTTTGAAGAGATTGGCAAATTCACTAATTACTATTATACTGTACTGAGAGCACATTGAACTTGGAAAGAATCTACACTTCTAAACTCAAGCACTCATGCGACCTTTGGTCATATGATGACGACTATTTAGGTTTCATTACTCATTTCAGTATACTTTGTCATTAATTTCAACAACTATATTTTCGCATAATGCATAATTGTTCACATTTCTTGAACTAAGATGTTTTCAAGAGGCAAAAAACGAATTTCTAAAACATATCCGAAATTGAAGTGGTTGGCGGTTTTTCATAGGCACTCATGCGACCTTTGGTCATATGATGACGACTTTTGTGGACTTCAATTTCATAAATTTGTAATGCATATTGTAATATTGTGAAGCTGCAGTGGTTAGATCTCTAAACACAAAAATAATATTCCGTAGTGATAATATCACGTATCAAAAGCATTGCTTCTTCGCTTCTGAAAAAATTGAAATAGAATTTGAAAGAAATCACAGCAAGCTGGTATCATGTTTATATGATAAATCACATACGAATAGGAAATAGAAAATATTGAGAAACTTCAGTGCTTGGTTGAGTACATTTTCTCAAAAATAATAGAAATAGAACTTAAAAAGAATTTACAGTGATGATCATTGCTTTTGTTTGCACTCATGCGACCTTTGGTCATATGATGACGACTTGCAGAGAAACTTCTTCGATATACAATAAAAATAATATTCCGTAGTGATAATATCACGGTTCCATACAATTTGACTCAAACTAGGATAAACTATAGAATTTCTTCGAAACTTCAGTGATTGGTATGAGCAAAAAACGAATTTCTAAAACATATCCGAAAATATAGTTGTTGCGTTGCGTAGCAATCGGCAGAAAACAAACAATTATTAGGACCCGATCGTTATAAATATCGAAGAGTGTTTATACGGTTGGACACATTCATGTAATTTCGGTATGGTGTCGTCTCCGCATAGATGCTGATGCATTATTCAACCATGGACAATTTGAATCAGTCGTAGATAGGGGTTTCGTAGCACCTAGAATTGTACTCGATAGAGTCATTTTCACCATCAACGATGAGCAGTTTGAAGCGAGGGTGGGCACCGTGCACACAAATGCCGACGAGTCTACATTCGGTGGCTTTTCATGTCAAAAAGCCAAGTTTAAAAACTATAAACCATATTGGAGGAGTGTCGCCAGCTCTTCGAAGAAGATGGCACGTGACCCGGAAGGGGCTGCTGAAAAGCCAGCTTCCAAGTGGTTCATGTGTACCCAATGCTCGCAATAAATGCAGGAAGAGTAAATGACATTCGAAATCATGGAACCCCATTGGCTACCAACGAAAGATGTTTCGATTAGACCTTTACAGGTAGAACTTCCACGAGCTTGATTTGGAAATAAAAAACGCAAAGTACAAGTATTCAAAATCACTGTTTGAAAGAATTTCAGCACATAATTTCGATGATCAATAAAGATCCAACCCGGTCGGAGAATGTGCGGAACACATTCTGAACTGATGACTGAATTTACCTTAATAGTCTCTGTTCGCTCCTCCAATTTATCAAAATCTATCAAATATCCAACCTTTTCCGTCACGAATTTTAAAACCATTCATTGAAAACCGTTTGAATCAGCGTTGAAGCTTTTCCGAATTATTAATAAAATAAAAGTTGAAAGCTTTCGCAAGAGCTTTTGCTCAGTTAACGGCTATCGTGAGTCAAACTAAAAATTAAACTATCGCGCATGCGTAACTTTCATGTAATCATGATTTATGGATTGCATTATATCACTAGTTAGACACTGATTTTTTTTTTAAACTATACATGGATCGCAATTACCATTGATTTGAGAAATCGACCCATCGAATTATCAATTTCCAAATTTGTAAACGTTTAAGAACTTTTGTTCACCCTTAACACTAGAGAATAATGAAACTATAGAATTTTTCAAGCGACACATTATGCGGGATACCTTCTCACCTATGCCAAATTGCTTGGCTTAAACCCAGACGATAGCGTGAAACGTTCCAATTATCGATCAATCGGTGCCGGGGATCTCTGCAATCGTGCTCTCTTTTTAGAACGGCTTCCATGTCATCCAGCAGACATGGAACAGATCAACATGTGCAATGTCGTTCCATTGGGCTGCATAATTTTATCACGTTTTTCACGAATTATCATGCCAACCAGTGATTGAATGTACTGAAATATAAGTGAAAACGCTATAACAATACGCTTATTTAAAATAATTTATGAAGCAAATCGTACCTCGACTGTTGCCAATGAAGGGGAAAAATTTTCCATTACAGCCTGAGCCATGAGCGGCCATTTTGAATTGCACACGTTTCGTTGCATACCAACAGCAACTCAAATCTCAGAACTATGGCAAATTCTAGTGGTTTAGTGAAACATTTACTGTGGCGTGATGGTCTGTAATAGATATAAAAAACCGATTATGTAATTTTCACTATTGATTTAACATTCTGTACATAGATAGATTTTGAAACAATAATTTATCCTTACCTTTGGTTGGAACCGCTGTGCCACCGGTTTCAGCATCAGCAATGCTATTTCATCATTTTATAGAGACTGCTTTTAACCGTTTGTAAAAGAAAATTTTTTCCACTGATATTGATTTTTAATAGCTATCACGCCACGCATGATTCCCGATGTTCACTTTTCCACAGTTCGAAGTTAAATGATACTGTCTGTGAAGCGCAGTAGGCTATATGAGGGACAGTTGGCAGGTAAATGTGCTCACTAATACTACTAACGGCAACTTTCGTTAGGTTGTAATTTCGTAAGCAAAGTTGGTATGATATGTATTAGGTAGCTTGAGAAGAGAATTGGTTAAAAGAAGCATACACTTTCTACCTGAATTTACACATTCTACCAGTAACAGTTGCGAATTAATGTTTTGTGAGGTTGCTTATGGGTATAATATATCTTGACAGACAATAATGGCGATTGTGGTTGTAGTAGTGCTTGCAGAGCTTGGAAGAATTCGTCAAGTTAGAGTTTACTGTATTCAGCAAATTGAACGAAACATTTTCGTGATGGCGGTTTGGCCTGAAACGTTTGAGCGGAAACCGGATTTGTTTTATTATTTTTCTAACTAACGTTTATTTTGTTCATGTTTTATGTCCATGAATCTATATTTTCACTTATTTTCAACATCAATGTTACATTCAGGCAAAATGAGTAGTGAAAATCAGAAGGCAAATCTTATGATGCAAAAAAATCAATATTTCAAAAGATCAATGTGAAAAATATACTTCTACTATAATGTTTATGACTCTGCAATATACATCTCATCTATCACTATTTTAGTTTTCATACAAACAACTTATGAATTCCAAAATAATATAATATCTATGACGAGCCTAACTTTTCTCATATACTGAGAGAAGTTATGTTTGTCATAGATATTTCGCAAAACAAATTCTTGCGCCTAAAAACCATATACGATATCATTCCATACAGTGATGTCAGATCTACGAAAATCTCCGTTTATCTACGAATCCGTAGACAAAATCTACGGAAATAGAATTTTTTGTACGAGAATCTCCGGAAATATTTGAATTTATCAACAGAAATCTGGCGAGCAAAAAAAAGCTCATCACTACGAGAAATACGGAAATGACACTACTACTATCTGGCATCGCTGATTTCATATGTTTCTTGCCTGAGCACATACGCCTAACGCTATTCAGAATGTAATTTTCGCGGCAATCTTTTCGTTGATTTTTTTTCATCAATGCTGGAACGGTTGAGTACCTGAATTCAGCAAACTGATCGAAACGACCGTGTCGGGAGAAAACGAACGAACGAATTTCCTGTTGAAAAACTTGTAGATTTTGTTAGTAGATAGTCTCTCTTAAGTCATACTGGTTCACTATTTCCAGAAATAGTGATCGTACGCGTTTTGAATTTTAAAAATAATTAATCTATATACAAGGTGAGATGAAAAAACTGCAACCAACTTCAGACTGCTGTCATTTCTAAACCGCTCGTCCCATAGCTGTCAGATTTATTCTAGTGACAGCTCATTATATTATTTACAAGCGCACAAAAGCATTTTGGTGGGAATTTTTCAGAAAAAAAGTTATTTGTGATGGAATTCAAGCGTGATAGTGTGATTGCTTTGCATTTGGCTGGAAAACCACAAGTGGCTATCGTTAGAGCCCTCCAGCATTTAAAAGTGAATAAATCTTTTGTGTCTCGTACCATCGCTCGTTACCGTGATACTGGTAGCGTAGCCCGACGTCAAGGAAGTGGACGAAAAAAAACTCGTGAGCTGAACATATCGCAATATGCCATTCGGCAAATATTGAAAAATGAGCTTGGACTAAAGCCATTGAAGTTCCAAAAAGTGCAAGATCTTACTGATGCGCAAAAAAAAGTTAGACTCGAAAAAGCTAAAGAGTTGCTTCGCTTGGCCGAAAGTGGTGAACTGCCGAATTTGGTTTTCTCCGATGAGAAACCATTCGTTATCCAGCAGTTTGTAAACAAACAAAATGATCGTGTTTACTTGCCAGAGAGGTCAGCTGAAAATTTGCAACTTCGGTTGGCCACCAGAACTCAAAAGCCGGCCATGGTGATGGTGTGGGCCGCCATAACAGCCGATGGTCGCTCGCCGCTCGTATTCATCGACCGTGGGGTCAAAATAAATGCGCAAATCTATCGCGAAAATATTTTGGAGGGAGTTCTGAAGCCCTGGGCACGCGAACATTTCGGCCGCAGACCTTGGACATTCCAACAGGACTCAGCACCATCGCACTCAACACGCGCCACCCAAGAATGGTTAAGAAATGAGGTTCCTCGCTTCATTTCCACCGCACAATGGCCACCAAAATCTCCGGATGCCAATCCGTTGGAATATTGTGCCTGGGGTATTTTGGAAAGCAAGGTTGGCACTAAAAAATACCAAAGTGTCGATCATCTCAAGCAAGCGCTTCGCCGAGAATGGGACAAAATACCGCAGAGCCACTTTCGGGCAGCGTGTGATGGTTTCATTGGCCGTTTGAAGGCCATAGTTCGTGCCAAAGGTGGCCAATTCGAACAAATCTAAACCGATTCTCAAATTTGATGTTATTTCCGACATTTTTTGCTTTCATTCAATAAAATTTAAAAAAAAAAATGAAAAAATTATGGCGTTTTACTTTGTTGCAGTTTTTTCATCTCACCTTGTATATATATATATATATATATATATATATATATATATATATATATATATATATATATATATATATATATATATATATATATATATATATATATATATATATATATATATATATATATATATATATATATAAAAATGGATGTAAGTTTGTATGTTTGTAACGCGATAACTTCGGAACTACTGAACGGATTGCCACCAAACTTGGCACAGGTACTTCTTGTATTTCAGAGATGGTTTAGGGAGTATATTTATATGGGAGGGAGCGTAGCAAGTGTCATAAACAAGGAGGGGTCATTGAAAAATTCATATAACTTGACAAGAATCGATACGTTTTGAAAACCGTAGAACCATTTTGCATACTTTAGATATGACTATATGGGGGGTGGATGTAGCAAGTGCCTTTAAATAGGGGGGTGTAATGTTTAAAACGGCATAATTCCGAAACTACTAAACGGATTGCCACCAAACTTAGCACAGATACTTCTGGCTCTTCTGAGATGGTCATAAGCGTATTTCTATGGGGGGAGGGAGCGTAGTAAGTGTTCTTAACAGGGGGAGCTCATGAAAAATTTTGTCTAACTTGACGAGAATCGATACTTTTTTAAGACCATAGAAGCATTATTCATATATTAGATATGATTATATGGGGGGTGGATGTAGCAAGTGCCTTTAAAAAGGGGGGTGTAATGTTTGTAATGGCATAACTCCGGAATTACTGAACGGATTGCTATCAAACTTGGCACATGTACTTCTTGCTCTTCAAAGATGGTCATAAGCGTATTTTTATGGGGGGAGGGAGCGTAGCAAGTGTCATAACCAAGGAGGGGTCATGAAAAAATTCATATAACTTGATGAAAACCGATATTTTTTGAAGATCTTAGAAACATTTTGCATACCATAGATATAATTTAATGGGGGATGGATGCAGCAGGTGCCTTTAAAAAGGGGGTGTAGTGTTTGTAATGGAATAACTTCAAAACTACTTAACGGATTGCTATTAAACCTGGTACATGTACTTCTTGCTCTTCAGATATAGTTATAAGAATATTTCCATGGGGGGAGGGAGCGTAGCAAGTGTCCTTAACAAAGGAGGTCAATAAAAATATTATCTAATTTGACGAGAATCGGTACTTTTTGAAGACATTTTTTGCACAACTTAGATAAGATTATAAGGATATTCTGTTAGGAGAGGATGTAGTTAGTGCCTCTTAAAAAAGAGTGCAATGTTTGTAACGGCATAACTCCGGAACTATTGCACGAATTGCTGTAAAATTTGGTACAGTTATTTCTTGCTGTTCAGAAATAGTCATAAAGGTATTTTTATAGGGGAGGAAGCGTAGCAAGTATCATTAACAGGAGGGGCCAAGAAGAAAAAATCATAAAATTAGACAAGAATCAATAATTTTTGAAGATCATGCAAACATTTTCCATACTTAGATGTGGGGAGTGAATGTAGCAAGTGCATTAAAAAAGGGAGGTGTAACGGCATAACTCCGACACTACTGAACGGATTGCTATCACACTTGGCATAGCTGCTTTTTATATTTATGGGGAGAGAGCGTAGCAACTATCCTTAACAGGGGTCATGAAAAAAACTATTTAATTTGACGAGAATCGAAACTTTTTGGAGACCATAGATACATTTTGTGCAACTTAGGGTATTCGTGTGGGGTGGATGTAGTACGTCCCTCTAAAAAGGGGATGTAATGTTTGTAACGGCGCAACTCAGGAACTACTGAACGGATTGCTATCAAATTTGGCACAGATACTTCTTGCTCTTCAGAAATGATCATTAGGACATTTTCAGGGAGGAAAGTGTGTAGGAAGTGTCCTTAACATGGGGGGAGAGGGTCAATGACGAAATTAGAATAGAATCGACATTTAGACTAGAAGGAGGGGTTTTTGAAAATAAATTTTAATCTCCCATTTTTTATAAAACAAGAGAGTGGCAAAAATTTCAACGTCGTATTTTTCTTTGAATAATTTCAAAGGATCTGGTTCCATTTTGCCGGGGAATTCAAAGAACTAATGGAAAATAATCTGTCTATGAACGCGAGTGTTTTTAAGTTTCAGCATAACTACGAAACAACTAAATGAATCGCCACCAAGTTTGGGACGTGTACCAAAGGTGGGAATCGATATTTTTTGAAAAGCAAAGGTACTTTCTACACTACTCAGGGTAATCATGAAGGAGATCTGTACTAAGTTCACTGACAAAAAGGAAGTTGAATCAAAATAGACTATAAGGTTATTTTGAGCGTGAGAGAGAGAGAGTAGCAAGTGCCCCGAACATGGAAAGTGAAAGGTAAAATTGATCGGGTTTTACGAAAAATTGGTACTTCTTTACGAGTACAGTATATTTCTAGCAAATGAGAGATGTTCACAGAAGTATTCACAAGAGGAAGGGGAAATAAGTATTCTCAACATTGAACTGAATTGACGAAATCATACAATCAATGTGCATTTTATTATGTAAATTGAGAAAACTGTCGACTCAAGGTTATGGAAATAGGATTACAACAACATTTGTATAAACTGAATCATTATTCTATAGGTTTTCCTCTACGATGAACGACCAAAATGGTTAAAATCTTGGTAAAATAAATTATATAACAACGTTATTCAATAGTACGAATGTAGTTATGATGGTAAACAACCTTTCGTTATAAAATAATCATTATCAGATGGAAAATTTTGAACAATTCATGATGTCATAAAATTGTTATAAAGAAGAGGGAGTAGCAAGTGTTTATATCCATGGAAGCCAAAGGTATTGTAGATCGATTGTGACGAGGAAGTACGGAAGTGCGTTACAAGCACATATACATATGAAAGTCGGAGGTTACTAAGATGGTATTCATAGAGAAAAAGGAGTTTTATATGTTTCTAACAGATTTCAACTATAAAACTGACCCAATTTGTCAAGAATACCATGAAAATTATGATTATTGTGAGATCTAAGATGGGACACTGATCATTCGCAATCTGAACATGAACTTTGTATTGTTCGATCGGGTTTCCGTCTAAGTTATGTTTCACTACAAGAGTATTTCACTAAGCAGGACAACTTCGAGAATTTTTTTTTGGCCTTCCCTTCACGAAACATTTCCGAGCAACGCCGGGTAATTCAGCTAGTAGAGTAATAGATAGACAGGGTCGTTTACGCCTGAGATGTAAGAAATAATATTGCACTTGTGCAATATTATTAAAGGGTTGCATAAAAAGTGCAAATTTTGCGTCTGCTTAGCGGTTTAAATTGAACTGATGAGGACCTTCTACTAACAGAAGCAACTGCAGACTTCCTGCGCGGTGTAGAGCCTGTTATGGTTCTATCTAAATTTAGAACCTGGACTCTGGTCTACCTGAATTCTAGACCTTATTTGAGGTCTAGAATTTAGTTCCAGAATACAGGTTCAAATATCAAAACCAAGACTCTAAAGCTGAATCCTAATTCTAGATTTTCTTGTGTAGATTTTGAAACCGAACTTAATGCCTTAATTTAGGTTTGGATTTTGCATTCAGATTAAGAAATTTAACTTGAGTGTCCTGGAACAAAACTTTAGATCCGAAGCACAAATTTGAAACTGACTTCTGAACTAGAATTTAATTCCTGAATTCAGCTTCAGAACTCATTTCCTGAAATAAAAATTCAGAACCCTGCATGCTGAAACTGAATTTAAAACATGGGTTCTAGAACTAAATTTGGGAGCTGAATTTAGTTCCTTAGCTCAGGTTCGGAATTCAGTTCTAGAATTAAATTCGGAATCTGAAATCTGATGGTGGGTTCAGTTTCAGAATTCAAGAACTGAACTCACTATCTCAATCTCTTTTTAACTTACCTTGACATTGCGAAAACTCGCATGGAGCCACCAGTAAACTTACCAATTACCAATATTAGAGAATGCGATATTCTCATACTATCCATGTTTTGTTTTTCTTGACGGGTTAAACGAATTGGAGCTGTGATATAAATGAAAACTTGGTAAACACTTTTTCTGTTTCAAGCGATTTATTGTCATTTCGTGATTATTCTACCTTGTTGCGAAACTTAACCATAGAACAGATGTGAAAGAAGCTTATGCATATAGAACTTATATGTAAGGATCTCGGAATAACCTATTTTATGACATTTTCTAATAAAAATTTTACTAATAAAATTTACAGTGACATAATTACTCCGGAAAGAAGTATTTCTTAGTATAACGATATTGCATGCTGTAATATTAACTTAATCTGTAACCTTATCTTCATGCAAGATGTCCGCTAAGTCCGCATAAAGGATATAAGCCGGTTCTCAATTGAGTGGCATATCACTCTCGCTTCATTTCAAATTCGCTAGTTTTTCCTCGGTTAATCTTCGATACTCTTCGTAATTCGAAAACTTTCTAATGGAGTGAAAATGTATAGCTTGAGGAACTAACATAGACATAAGAAAAATGTAAACTAATTTCAAAATTTGTAAATAGAGTAGTTGTATTTCAGAACTCATGCCGGACGGTTAGTCCGAGTGTGTTTATTACCAAAAAAAAACTTGCATTCATGACATTTAACATTTAGGCTGTGTCAAAAAACGAATTTCTAAAACATATCCGAAATTGAAGTGGTTGGCGGTTTTCTAGACGCACTCATGCGACCTTTGGTCATATGATGACGACTTTCGCGGACTTCAATTTCATAAATTTGTAATGCATATTGTAATATTGTGAAGCTGCAGTGGTTTGATCTCTAAACACAAAAATAATATTCCGTAGTGATAATATCACGTATCAAAAACATTGCTTCTTCTTTTCGAAAAAAATTGAAATAGAATTTGAAAGAAATCACAGCAAGCTGGTATTATGCTCACATACGAATAGGAAATTGAAAATATTGGGAAACTTCAGAGCTTTCTTGTAGTAAATCTTTCAAAAATAATAGAAATAGAACTTAAAAAGTACGGGTGTGTAATGTCAGAGGCATAACTGGATGTCGTGAATACGTGTTCTCGCCTTGACGACCGGAAGGCAAATGAGAACTACGACCTGAGCGTTCGAGGTTTTTAACTACGCAGAAGGTGCGCTCTCCGATGCCGCTGTTTGAATGCGTCTTCTCGCCCCGACCTCTGCTTTCATCCAACGCACAAGAAGAAATTATCGATTTTCGACCACGGTTTCCCCGACGACACGACCAGGCACTCAGAAGAAAAATCAGCATTAAAACTGTTCGCTAACGATTCACCGCCAGTTACCACAAATCTAGCGACCCCTTGTAAATGATAAAAATAATCTTCTCGAGCAACACTGTTTAAGTTGCTATGTACTGATTACCAAGGAACCCCAAAACAAATAAACATGTTTTGAAAGCGGTGGAATATTAGTGTTAAACTTTGTCCAAATTTAGCAGAAATGCATTTTCTGAATTTAATCGAAACTATGGATAAAACCAACGAACGAGGACAATGATCTACTTCCAGCGATTCATCCGTACACTTCCACTGCTAGCTTTTCTGGGCAGTAGGATTCGGTGTAATATGCCGGTGTCAAAGTTGTTTTGTGTCGGTTGATTACGCAGCAGTGGAAACAGTATTTCTCCTTGTTGGCCACTATTCGAGGATTACTAATGGAATTCCACAAAGAAATCATTTTACCGTACGTTATGCAGGTACCGCAGAGCACAAGCCTCGCTCAGCTCGTTGTCGGTCATTTCCATGTCTTCTTTCTCACACAACGGTTTCAAGTCAAGACCTGAATTTTAAACTTGGCTTTATAAAAGACATAACTCATACTCCTAAATTTTTACATTCTGCTCGAGTCAGGTAAATCCATTAAAATGTTCCGTAATATAATAACCGATCTGAAATTTATTTTGTTTACATTCATCTTGCCTTCGATATGCAGTAACCAAGGTTATGGTGACTGTTATTCAAAATCAATAAATATATTAACTTGTGCTGCCAGTTTAAAAAAAAAATCACTAGCGTTTCCGATTTGACATTTCCAGTTACTGAGGGGTAGTTAAATTTACGATACAGTTTTGATAGACGAGTGGCAGGTCGTGTCGTCGGTTTCCCTTTTATAACGTTCAGTTGAAGATATGTGCCTGACTACCTCAAAATCGTCGTCCTTGCGCGAAAAACCCAAGCAAAAGTAAAGAGTTTTCCGCATTGTTTCAAAATTTTCAGAAAACCTAATTTTTGAATTGTTTGTAATTATCTCACACTGTTCAAAATATTATCCTAAATTCCTGATCATATTTTTGATGAAATAGTGAAAGAATTATGTTGCTGCGATTAATACAAGTCGAGATATTCACGATTAAGTTCTGCCCATTCTTCCATATGGCTAATTTTGAAAAGGCGCCCCATAGTAAAGTAAGTCGTATTCACGACAAAAGAACTTACAGTGATGATATTTGCACTCATGCGACCTTTGGTCATATGATGACCACTTTTTAAGTATCTGTATTTTATTCATTCAATTTGCAAATTGTAAGTCGTATGTCTTTCATTTCTCTAATGCATGTTTGGTGGCACATCTCAAATGGAAATTGCCTTGAAGAGGCAAAAAACGAATTTCTAAAACATATCCGAAATTAAAGTAGTTGTTGATTTTGTACACGCACTCATGCGACCTTTGGTCATATGATGACGACTTGAAGAGAAAATTCTCCGATATACAATAAAAATAATATTCCGTAGTGATAATATCACGTATCAAAAACATTGCTTCTTCTCTTCGAAAAAAAATTGAAATAGAATTTGAAAGAAATCACAGCAAGCTGATGAAATTAGTGAGACAGCAGTGATAATTCAGAATCCATCAAGTTTCAAAGTCTAAAATCGTCCGGAAAGTGCACCACTCGAACAGATCCTGGAAGTTTGTCTTGATACCCGGAAAGATAAGTATATTGTGGAACATACCGAAATAGTCGCAAAAGAATATCCGAACGAGCCGCGCTCTATCTTGTAATCCGAAGAATTATCGACGTATCCCTCAATAGGAGGTGTCGTCCAATTTGAAAGGTTCACGAAGCTGCCAGCCTCCACTTTCATTACGACAATTGTCACGCCGTAACATTTGGCGACACTCCAGAGAAGAGTAAAGAACTCAACTTTCTCAATTAATCCAATCGCATTCAATCGCCACCAAGAGCTATAGGGTTTAGTAAGAAACGAGACAAAATATCACGCGTCGAAAACAGTTGCTTACTTGAAGCAAAGAAGTCAAAAGAAACGTTTCCTTTCAGCACCAAACATCCGAAATCAACGAAATTATCAATAAATATCATTGTCTTGTGATGGAGATTGCTAGGAAAATTACTTTTCAATATAAAGAACAGCTCCAAGTAGACGAAAAAAAGAATATTGAAGATTTCGATAATCGAATAAAACCCAAAGCTGATGTTTAATTCAGCCCTGTAACAGATTGTGATTCATCACGATCACCCGATATTTATGTTATGCAAGTTATGATATTTGGTTCAACTAGCTCACCGGTTAGTGCTCTAGACAAAAAGAATTATAGCGAAAGGCCAGCAATCAGGACAATATCCGTTGGCACTGTTTCGGTACACTATTAAAAAGCCTGTCTGATTTGATCCATTTCAGCACCAGCCAATCAGAACGCGTTCTAAGGAAGAGAACAAAATATGTGCTTCTCCAGCGATATAAAAGTTGATTTTGTCACTTTTTCTATTATTTTGTGAGCAACGGTTACAGAAGGAAGACACACACGACAGTAACATCGGGCCGGCCACACAGCGAAACCACACAAGAAGCCTGCCAGCTGAAGTCATCAGTGTACACGCAAAGAACTATCTCGGATCAAAATGCAGATCCTGTTGGTAGTGACAATTCAAAGAACTTTTCAGTGCTACAGATCATCATAAAGAATTAGTTGAATTGTCTCTTTCGTACCAAAAGCATCAGATTTATCAAAATGGAGGTAGACAAAGTTTGCACTGTCACTAACACATTCAATTACGACTGGAAGTATAGATATAGAACACATCTTTATACTAGTATGGGTGTCTTTTGAAAATATGCCATGCGAAACAGTGTTGCCACTTTTACAGATTAAGGTCCACTACAATAAAAACCGCGAAAAGTGTCATTAATCGACACGCGGTAAAAATCGCAATACTTGATGTACGTGAGAAATGCGATACAATAAAGAAGAACGAAAAGAAACATGCCTTGTTTTTATATTCCACTTCTTGGCAAGTTGTTGGAAAGGCAATTAGAAAGGTTGTGCAATTCGTTGACACCCTGAAAGCAAAGGTGAATAGACAAGCATATAACAAAAATATTCCATCGACAGTCGACGAGCATAGCGCTAAAGAGTTTATATTCCGAGTTACGCAGGAAAAAGCCTTTAGTAAGGAGATAATTAGTTTGAAGAATAAGTAATAAAGTCATAAATGCAACTCTGAAGAAGGATGCAATAAATCGACGATCTAGCAACCGTCATGGAAACATTTGGTCAAATAATTAACATGCTTTTCAAGCGGCTAAGCAAGATTTGATCTCGTAACTTGAGCCTTCTAGGAAGGCACTTGCAGCCGTTAGGGAATAGCGAAGGATAGCACGAAATGCAAGTGCAATCATTGAATCCCAAATTCTATGTAGTAGTGAGGTAGATAGGAATTTGTTTGCCCGTACTGACGAAACTAGATGCACGCGCTGACATAGCTAGGTATCCGTGAGAGCTAGGATCCCGCAATGGGATGGAAAGAGAAAACCGAGAATGTTGCGGTTAATGTTGCGCAACATTTACATTTGTTGTAAGGAATATACTTGCATATATAGTTAAGATTTTGTTAAAATAAAAAACTTGCAATTCACTGCAGTCAGAGGGTAATTTACTTGTCCGAAAACCAGCCCAAGTGTAATTGATTTTCAAGGTGGATAGACCGCTACGAGAGCGAGAACCCCTCAATATTGGTGCCTGCAGAAAGGAATCTCTGCGGTCAATAACTGAAAGTGGCTAGTGCAGTGTCGTTTCCGAAACACTCCGAAAATTCATATCCGAACGAGCCATGCACTATCGTGCAATCGGAAATCATCAGGCATAACCCCAACCATTGGAGGCACTAGCTTGTTATTGAAGGTCCACGAAGCTTGCCAGCCTCCCTCTAAGCGGTTTCTGACCCCACCAGGAATAGGAGCTCCAAAACATTGTGGCTCCAGAGAGGAGGAGCCTCAGCGGACTCTATCCACTCTAACATTGGGGGTGAAACTCACGACCAAGCAAAGAACTCACGCAGGAGCGTAGAGAATTTCCGCGAGACAAGGATTCACGGAAAGTTAAGACTCAAAGAAGCGAAACGATAGAAGAAATTCGCAAAGTGGTTTGTCGATTACTCCATGAAGAGTAACAATGTCAAAGTTCGGTTTCGTAGAAAACCCGAATGGGGCGTGCCGACTTTGCACGGCACCAAATGGCAAGGACAAGATGGTGGAATGCGACGAATGCGATCGCTGGTTCCACCTAAGTTGTGCCAAATTGAAACATACACCACTACAAGAGGAAAGGTGGTTATGTGTTAAATGCATGAGCACCGGAAAGAAGATGTTCAATATGGAAGTAAGCGTAAAAAACGCTGAAACCAAAGCGGAACCGAAATCCTCCACTTCAGAAGTAATAAATGATAATAACCAAGATTGGGTTATTTATCTGAAACGGCAGGCACTTATGCAATTGCCTCGTTTCAACGGATCCGCGAATACGTGGCCAAAGTTTAAGCACGTATTCGAAGTTACAACAGAGGAAGGTCGATTCTCCAATTTAGAGAATCTGAACCGCCTAGAACAAGTCCTGGAAGGTCAGGCTTACAAGCGAGTACAGCAGCTCATGATGAATGCTGAAAACGTACCGCTAATAATCGCAAGATTAGAAGAAGTATTCGGGAGACCCGAATTAATTTATAACGAGCTTCTACAAGCAATAGCACGGATACGGAAAGAGAGTAGGTCCGTGACCTGTGAAATGGCAGATGCACTCGACAACCTGGTGTGCAACATAAATCAAATGGGTAGAAGAGAATACGTGCACGACCACAGGTTAATAAAGGAAATGGTGCAAGAATTGCCATACGCGATCCAGGCCAAATGGGCAGAGACATGCCAAACAAACATAGGCTCGCCAACTCTTGAGGATTTCAATCGGTGGCTTGAGCCACACGGAAGGGTTAATCGACTCATGAACGAATCAACACCCGAGGTGAAAAGTCGTAGGGTGAATACACACGCTGCGGAAGAAAACCGGCAAGATACGAAGATCAGCCAAAGAAGAAAACAAAAAGGATTGTGACTACCTCAGAAGATGCGATGAATTTAAAAATTTATCAATGAAAAGCATCACTTCACAAAGAAAAACCGTGTGTGTTTTGATTGCTTAAACAAAAATCATACCGCATGGAAATGTCCGACGAAGCGACCGTATCATAAGGATACGATTGAAGAACCAGTGAAACACCATGATGGGAAAACGTCAGAAATCTTGTACCAGGTGGTTCCAGTAACGTTGAAAAACGGACCAAAAACGTAAACGCGCAACCAAAGCTATTGATTGGATTAAATCACAGTCATCTGTTAGCACCGGTTGAAAGACGTCTTGGAGGGGAAGGATTCGGCAACATCTCCAGAACCGTGGAAAATGGATATATGATGATCCACGACGAAGAAAATGAAAAAATACATAAAACATTGCAAAATTACTTCACCACGGAAGACTTTGGTGTGAAACCGGTGCCAAATTTACCTGAATCGAATGACGACATCAGATGTAAGGAAATTATGAAAAAAACACACTCAAGTATCGAAACGGAAGGTACGAAGTCGGACTACTATGGAAAAACGACGATTTTCAGTTT
Source organism: Malaya genurostris (assembly GCF_030247185.1). Classification (NCBI taxonomy): domain Eukaryota; kingdom Metazoa; phylum Arthropoda; class Insecta; order Diptera; family Culicidae; genus Malaya; species Malaya genurostris. The sequence continues at coordinate 163,901,800 of NC_080570.1, read as the reverse complement.
CCGGAAAGTTATAATTTCGCACTGAAGCGATTATCTTCCATGGAAAGGGGCCTGAGAAGAGACGCCAATATTATGGAATGGGCAAAAGTCACATTTGAGGAATACGTTAAGAAAGGCTACGCTCGGAAGCTAACAAAAGAGGATATTGCAACTCCGGCTCCAAGAATTTTCTACTTGCCGCACTTTGTTACTATCAACATGGTGTTCGACGCAAAGGCTGAAATACAAGGAAAATTACTAAACTCAGTCCAGTGGTCAGGACCGGACCAAACAACATCTCTATTTGGAGTATTACTAAGATTTAGAGAGAGAGCGTTCGCCGTATGTGGAGACATCAAGGAAATGTTTCATCAAGTGCGAATAAGGCAACAAGACCAAAACTCCCAACGTTTTTTTGTGGAGGAGTTGTGAGGACCGAGAACCGGACTTGTATACGTGATGCAAGTCATGACATTTGGCTCAATGTCATCACCAGCATGCGCACAAGCGGTAGAAAACTACAACGCAGAACGATTTAAAAACCAGTACCCGGAAGCAGTAGAGGCCGTCACCAAGCAACACGATGTCGACGATTATATAGATAGTTTCAACGACGAAACGGAAGCCGTTCAACGAATCTATGAAGTGATGGAGATTCACGAGTTCTTCATTCGGAATTTCATATCAAACAGTAAAAGGATAACTAGACTAGTCTCCCGGTCGATAGAGTGCAGCAAAAGGAAATCAAATGCCTTGGAGAAAGCGAGTCCGAAATTGAAAAGGTACTGGGCGTATTTTGGAATACCGAAAGGGACAAACTTGAAGTCCGCATCAACTTGAATAAATTACCTAAAGATATCTGAAACAAAAATAGGCTTCCAACAAAGGCAGAGGTATTATCATGTATAATGAGCGTGTTCGACCCTTTGGGCATATTAGCTAATATAACGATTCAAGGGAAAATCTTAATGCAAAATTTGCATATAACATCCCACGATTGGAAGACGCCAACCCCGGAAAACATGCTCCACCAGTGGGAGGATTGGATAAGCAAAATTAAAGAAGCAGAGAATAAAAACGTACCGCGATGTATTACTGATGGATGTTCCAATGAAATAGAACTCCACACGTTCGTCGATGCCTCCGAGCAAGCATTTGCCGCTAGCATTTACGGGAAAACGGCAACCACGGTGACATTGATCGCCGCGAAAACAAGAGTGGCACCGATTAAACCGCTATCGATACCACGATTGGAGCTACAAGCAGTCGTGCTGGGTTGCAGGCTCTTAAAAACTGTAAAAGACAATCTACGAGTTAAAGTCATAAATTCCACGCTATGATCAGACTCACAAACAGCTCTAGCCTGGATAAGAAGCGAGCAAAGGAAGTACAAGCAATTCGTGTCACACATAATCGGTGAGATATTAGAAACAACAACTATGCAGCAGTGGAGATGGGTACCATCAAACTTAAACCCTGCCGACGAGGCAACGAAACAGGTGACAGGAAAAAGTATATGGTATCATGGACCGGAATTCCTAAAACAACCAGAAATAGATTGGCCGAAAACAAAGTACCAATAAGTGAGTCAGTCTTAATTTTCACATCCAAGAAGTGAGTCAGTCTTAGATCAGAACCCAAAAGGGTAGTTTTGTTGCTCTTCAAAAGTATCAAGTCCTGGAAAGGACGTCACCACCAGCCATCGTACAAAGAAGCCAGCTCGCCAGGACCACATCGGGATAAAAGGACAAAAGGAATTCTCGAACAAGAGAATTGGCTAAGTATCATTAATCGATTAAATAAAACTTTATTCACCTTCCTTAGGTACTGTCCGCGGAAGAACCGTAATCAGCATAAAGTCGTACTCCGCTGTATGCGCTGCTAGTTTCTTAGCGGATTATTTGCGCAGGATATCGTCACTGACTAGAAGCGAACAGGTATTAAATATTCTAAAACGACCTAGTTTTGAAGAGATTGGCAAATTCATTAATTACTTTTATACGAATTGTAAATAGAAATACATAGAGAAGCTTCAGTGACTGTCAATGCTGTATTGAAATAAAATTTACAAGAGCATGAGAAGAACCTACACTTCAAGAATCAAACACTCATGCGACCTTTGGTCATATGATGACGACTTTTGTGGACTTCAATTTCATAAATTTGTAATGCATATTGTAATATTGTGAAGCTGCAGTGGTTTGATCTCTAAACACAAAAATAATATTCCGTAGTGATAATATCACGTATAAAAAACATTGCATCTTCTCTTCGAAAAAAATTTAAATAGAATTTGAAAGAAATCACAGCAAGCTGGTATCATGTTCATATGATAAATCACATACGAATAGGAAATAGAAAATATTGAGAAACTTCAGTTCTTGGTTGTAGTAAATCTTGCAAAAATAATAGAAATAGAACTTAAAAAGAACTTACAGTGGTGATATTTGCACTCATGCGACCTTTGGTCATATGATGACGACTTTTTAAGTATCTGTATTTCATTCATTCAATTTTCAAATTGTAAGTCGTATGTTTTTCATTTCTCTTGTGCATGTTTAATAGCACATCTCAAATAGAAATTGCCTTGAGTAGGCAAAAAACTAATTTCTAAAACATATCCGAAATTAAAGTAGTTGTAGGTTTTCTATAAGCACTCGACCTTTGGTGATATGATGACGACTTGCAGAGAAATTTCTCCGATATACATTAAAAATAATATTCCGTAGTGATAATATCACGGTTCCATACAATTTGACTCAAACTAGGATAAACTATAGAATTTCTTCGAAACTTCAGTGGTTGGTTTGTGCAAAAAACGAATTTCTAAAACATATCCGAAATTATAGTGATTGGTTATCTATAGTAACTGAAATATTCTAAAACGACCTAGTTTTGAAGAGATTGACAAATTCGTTCATTATTACTCCACGAATTGTAAATAGAAATATATAGAGAAACTTCAGCGGTTGGACTGTTGATGCGTATTGCAAGCAAATTAACCAGAACTTGTAATGAACCTACTCTACAAGACTCACACTCATGCGACCTTTGGTCATATGATGACGACTTTTAAAGAAACTTCTATAGAGTATGTAAGTCCCTTATTTGCTTTGAACATGGCATGTTACTGTTGTCTCCAATTATTTCGATTTCTCAAGAAATCATTACTTATTCTCATGCGAGATTACTTTCCTTCGAATGCGAACTTATTGTCATGATGCGTTGCCAATGCTGGAGCATTTTCACTTGGCATTATTCTTATGCAGCCGACCGGCTCGAATGATGGCAAAATCAAGCTACAGTAGTCGTAGTTCGAGCCGGTAAACTAGTTTCCACTATTTTTCCTATCCATGTGGTGATAACGTTGTGGTGGCGCTGCGAGAATACTCCCATCTTAACGTAGATCAGTTTTAATTGTAACGTTCTGTAAAAGTAAACAAAAACAAGATCACAATAATGAATCAAGAACCATCAACAGAATAGATGCTTTCTGAACACTTGCCTCATTGTGCAGCACTCTTAAATTTACTACTATTTGATATGGATGGTAAACTGTTCAAAATCCCTTATCATGAGGTTTCCACGAGTAACAAGGTGGATCACCAATACAGATTTTTCTTCAATTCGATTATTTATTTACTACACAAATGTACACTGAGAGCCTAAACACGGAATTTTCTGCAAAATTCACGGCACACATTATTAACGATTTGCTGACACCAAGTTTTGAAGTTTTATTCATGCACACTTTTGTCAATTTGACGTTCACTGTTTCGTTGATTATACTTAACGAATGGTAATTCTTCGAATGATACTCACATCGGAGCACAGTAGGCTATATATGGCACAACCGGTAGGTAGATGCTTCCACTCACACTAATGTCGAAGGTAGCCGGCCGGTTGCAATTTTCAGTTCACTCACACTAGTGTCCATTGTTATTTTGCGGACAGGTAGATATAATACATTCATGGGATGCAAAGATACAGACGAATGGACGAGAAATTCGGTGACGGTTTTGAACCGTTGGTTACTTGACCCGGCAGGATGTTGTTTGAAATTGGATTCATTAAAATTAACCTGGGTTTAATATTTCATATGAGTTTTTGGCACTGACAAACGATGATTTTGATATTATTCAGATCATTTTTATACCTAAAATAGCGGCTGGTAGGCCTAATTGATAGCATGACGATCAATATTGAATATTTCGCTAAATAAATAGCGCTGACTTTACATCACATCAGGATATTTAGGGCATATCTAAAAAATTTCACTAATACCAATGTCGATTGTTAGCAACCAGTAGGTTACAATTTTTCGAACAGGTAGATAAAACTTCACGATAGGTAGAAAATCGGACAAAGAAATAAATACACAATTCATGTGAGACCTGTCAAAATTTTTCATATTTTTCACAAAATTTTGGAAGTTGGGATTTTAATTCTATCTGCACGCCTTGACATTGTTCTGTGGGCAGCGCTGCGAAAATGTGTTGGAATGATTTTTCTGGATTCTTTTTGGCGTGGAGAATTTAAGCGGGAACTTTTCGATAAATGTTAAGACATAAATAAAATAAAGCCAGATTTCCCACTTTACGGAGACACTGACAGCACCTCTAGTGAGAAACGGGTCAACTTTTTTCACCAGTTGGCGCTTTTGGTGTTGCGAGTTGCTCAACTACATTACTATTTCACTGGGGAATCTGGATGTATTTTTTTATGGTTAAAATGATAAACATTGAAATATAAACAAATGAATTGTACTACAGTTTAACTTGAGGGTTAGTTAGAATGTTTCAGGATTCGTCCTAATTCGGGATTCGTGAAACCCACGTAGTTCGACAAACGTGGAGCGTGAGATTGCAACTCCAGCAAATTTTTGTGTTACACAGACGTCAAAGAACTTTTGAATCCGCGGTTTTGATCGTGAATATTTCTTGCGAGTGATGTATCTATTTGAAATTAATTATGGTATAATTTGAATTGTAAAAACGTGCCTAATCCACCTAGCAGTGAGATGATACGCTTTTTTTTATCATCTGCATGTGTTTTTTGCATGAATATTCTTCGGTGTTTTAGTTCTCATGACCAAGGATGCAAACTGCCTCCCATTTTTATTACTGTAGTCTGCTTACCCACATCTACCTTTTTGCCTTTCTCTATAGAAAGGTATTAGAATTGCTGGAAAAACTGACTTTCGAACGGAGCCTCGGAGACCCATAGTGTTATATACCATTCGACTCAGTTCGACGAGATCGGAAAATGTCTGTGTGTATGTGTGTGTGTGTGTGTGTGTGTATGTGTGTGTGTGCACTTTTAGAAGATATTTGAACGCGCTCAATTTTCTCAGAGATGGCTGAACCGATTTTAACAAACTTGGGCTAGTTTGAAAGCTGCTATCGGGCCATTGATCAAGTTCGAAGATCAAATGGCTGTGACTTTTGGTTTCGGAGATATGATTGTATAAGTGACGTAACCGACAAAAGGCGTTGAATTTGAACGCGCTCAATTTTCTCAGAGATGGCTGAACCGATTTTAACAAACTTGGGCTCGTTTGAAAGGTACTATCGGGCCATTGATCAAGTTCGAAGATCAAATGGCTGTGACTTTTGGTTCCGGAGTTATGATTGTATAAGTGACGTAACCGACAAAAAGCGTTGTATTTGAACGCGCTCAATTTTCTCAGAGATAACTGAACCGATTTTAACAAACTTGGGCTCGTTTGAAAGCTACTGTCGGGCCATTGATCAAGTTCGAAGATCAAATGGTTGTGACTTTTGGTTCCGGAGTTATGATTGTATAAGTGACGTAACCGACAAAAAGCGTTGTATTTGAACGCGCTCAATTTTCTCAGAGATAACTGAACCGATTTTAACAAACTTGGGCTCGTTTGAAAGCTACTGTCGGGCCATTGATCAAGTTCGAAGATCAAATGGTTGTGACTTTTGGTTCCAGATATATGATGGTATAAGTGACGTAACCGACAAAACACATTGATTTTTACCGCTCTTATATATATATGGGTGCCAAAATTTTAGGATCACCTCTATTTTCGTTAAGTTCTAGTGCTCAAAAGTTTAAGCACCTCGAAAAAAGCCTTCATGCAAAATTTGACCTAAATCGGACATGCGTAAGGGGTGCTGCCCGGTGGTAAAGGTTTGACAATTTTCGACCTTGAAAAAGCACCATAGGGGGGAGTACATGAAATTTCCAAAATCGAAATTTTTTTTGATGCCGAAACTCTTAAAACTGCATGAAACATCGAAATTTAGTGTTATCCCGAAAAAAATTTTTTTTGAAAAAATCAACTTTCTGGGACTTAGAAAAATTTTCATATTTTTTCTAAGTCCCAAAAAGTCGACTTTTTCAAAAAAAAATTTTTTCGAGATGACACTAAATCTCGACGTTTCATGCAATTCTAAGCCTTTTGGCATCAACAATTTTTTTTCGATTTCGAAAATTTCATGTACTCCCCCCTATGGTGATTTTTCAAGATATATGAAAATTTCACTAAGTGGACTAAGAAGGCTTTTTTTATTTTAGATTAGCATCACTGTTCTCATACAAATAGGCATCGCAAATGTCAAGCACTAGTTTGGAAAAATGATGCTGACTGTGTGACATAAACACTGAAGCATGCTTTTGTGAACTACTCGAATCAATTTGAATCAATTGGCGTCTAAAATTATTTTATAAATGTATGAAACATATTTTCATGAGACTGTCATGAAAGAAGAGAAAGGCATTATCACACCACTAGGTGGATTAAGAAGGGTTTTTAATTTTTCTTACTGTACCGCGTTGATGCATCCAAACTAAAATTCTATTACAGTAGGCGAGCGAAGCAGTATCGCGTAAAAAACTACGGCTGGAATCATAGCCGTTCGAAGTAGGTAGAAATTATATTTTTCCACATTTTACTGCCTCCTTGTTCGCGCTACTGTACCACAAAAAAAGTAGCTCGTGGCGGTAGAAAAAAGTACTTTGCCGTTGTAGAAAAGTGTACATAAGTGCGATAGAAAATGTACTTTACGGTAGGCGCTGCACATTGCCTATTTCGTTCGTTATTTTGAAGATGACTTTCACGTATTCGCACGTGTGACTAGTCAATGAATGCTTTAAGGGCTTGTTGGTTGGACAAGTAAACTGAACTCGGCTATACTGGTTACCGTTTTCCTATTCGGGAAGCCTAAAAAGTAATGGTCACAGAAGATTTCAAATGAAACTAACATCGATATCTTTGAGGTGGTTAGATCGCTTCTCGCAGTCTTCGAATCAAATAGAAGGGCCATTCGTTCGGAAATAATAATTTATTCGTTCTCCGGTGTGAAATAATTTTAACCGTTATATAAATGAAGATAAAAAAATCATTTTTTTTGGTATTTAGATCGAATTAAAGTTTTTAGATTGAGTGAAAGATTTCCATTTTCCGCATTTCGAAATGTTTTGATTTAATGTAAAAAATGTGATTCTGCATTTCGAACAAGTGATGTTTTTTGTATGGAAAGCTCAAACCTCATCGAAATACACAATAGGAATGACTTGTGCGACTCCGTACATCTTCAGTACATAATCAATTTTTACTTTAGGAATTTACCAGTCTGGCGACAGTTAACTTCCATCATTGCTACAAAACAAATCATTTATATGCTTATACTACTTTGGCCAAATCAAAATAGCCTTACCTAGGGTTCTAATAATCACAGTATCATCTTTATTAAATTGCGCATTTATGCCCACTACATGACGGCCATATCGGGTCGCAGAGTCGACTTTAATGCATATTAATCGACCTTGCATTTCAGCTGCAATTTTGTCGTGAATACGACTTACTTTACTATGGGGCGCCTTTTCAAAATTTACCCTCTGAGAGAGTGATAAGTTTTTGATCGTGAATATCTCATGTTATATCTAATGAATCAACATAATTCTTGCTACATGCCATCGGAAATATGATCACAATTTTATGATAAAACTTTCAGTTGTGTGACATATTCTTAAATAGTTCACAATTAAACTTTTCTGAAATGTTTGGTATAAACGAGTATCAAAGAGGATAATTCATATGGCGCGTTTGCCTTTCTCGTATTTTGAAAGCTCATAGCTCAGTGATCTGTAGAAGGATTTGTATAATCTAACTACCAATAGAATCGAAAATATTCAACTTGAACGTGTATTACAACAATATTGAAGTTTTTCAATAGTACACTATTGAAAAACCTGTTTGATTTAACCCATGACAGCACCAGCCAATCAGAACGCGAGATGTCTGTATCTATACAAGAGCATCCATATAAAAGTTGAATGGTTCACTTTTCCTATCATTTGCTGAGCAACTCTTCCCGAAACAAGACACACGACAGCAACATCGAGGACCTGTCGTCTCATTGTTTCCCGATATGAATGCACGAGACACCGTCAGCACAATGCCACCGAAAAAGGCAGCCAAAAAGTCCAGCAAGGCCCATTACCGAAACAAGACACACACGAGAACCATCTCAGATCTCAATATTTCCTACCAAAAGATTCATCAAGATGGGAGTTAAAATAATTTGCACCGTCACTAACACATTCAATTACGAACGGCAATGCGAAAGCGAAAGTGATGATTTTGAACACATCTTTATACTAGTTTACAAATATGCCGTGCGAAACAGAGTTGCCACAGATCAATATGTATTTTTGTCGCGAGTACTTTAGTATGCGGCCGAAAACAAAAATTGTTAGAACAAATGTTTCCACTTGATTTGCGCATTCTACTTTCCAGGCGTATCAGAACTGGCTAAACTTAAAGCAATTCTAAATATTTCTTTATCACAGTGATGTGGTCATCCTGAAAAGGACGGGGTTTTCAACGGATGGCCAGCTGCAGATGGCGAGGGATGATTTTCGTTTTCGTTGTCATGGGCAGCGTTACCGGTCAACTCCAACACTTCGGCAACCAAGTACTCCATCACTGCCGCCAGATAGACCGGTGCACCGGCACCGACACGCTCGGCGTAGTTCCCCTTCCGAGGCAAACGATGGATTCTGCCGCCAACTGGGCACTTCAGACCAGCACGGTTTGAGCGGGACTTTGCCTTGCCCTTAATTGTTCCTCCACAGCTCGACGACCCATTCAGTATTACTGGCTGCCGCTCTGCTAACTCTCTCTTTTATATTGTTTCACTGTTTCCCGTTCTGCGTATAGGAAAGGAATTCTAACAAATGGGACGTCTTACCGTGCTACCACTAGCACGTATAAAAGGAAATGTGATGTGAGAAATAGCGTCATTTAAGTTAAAGCAGCTACTCTGTACGTACGAGACACCGTCAGAACGATGGCTCCGAAGACAGGTAGAAAAGCAGATTTGTACCGTCACTAACACATTCAATTACGAACGGCAATGCGAAAGCGAAAATGATGATGTTGAACACATCTTTATACTAGTATGGGGTCGTGTGAAAATATGCCTTGCGAAACAGGGTTGCCATATATACAGATCAATCTGTATTATCATTATTATTTTTATTATTATTATCATTATTATTATTATTATTATTATTATTATTATCATTATTATTATTATTATTAGAATCACTCTTGCATACCGAAGATCGTAGATACATTTCAGACCAGGCCATTGCAATTGTCTCGTACTGAAATTTCGAGAAGAATCAGATATCTTCGAACTTCATAGCTTCAATAAAAATAAACTACAAATTTGTCGTACCTAGCTTCCTATATTAGCAAATTAAAAAGGAATTGTTTCAAGTTTGGAATATATAGTTGTAGAATAGTAGCTGTTTAATGTAACTAAACTGTACTTTAATGTAGGTGTATCGCTTCAAATTCTATTAGTGAAAAAGAGGAAAGCTTGCACAATTCATACAATCAATCAACTAACTGATATTCGGAAAAGTGATGGGAGCGTGTCAGTTTTTTCGTATTCACGACATCCAGTTATGTCTCTGACATTACTCACCCGCCTTTTTTTCCCTAATATTTGTTGCGCATTGTTCAATATGACGAGAGATATTGTCTCGATTGATTTTAAATTTAAGTGCTTCGCAAATTGGATCTAGCAGTTCTCGAAAACCTTCCCATTCAACGGCGCATAGGGGCAAGTGATGAAGTGATACCATTTTTACCAAAGATTCAACCCCAGCTTGTCTGTCGAGTGCTATTGATGTTTTAAGAATTTTCCTTTTCTTTTCTGGTGCATATCCTTGCTTCAGTAGTCCGTATTCCAGAGGCTTTTACGGATGCACATTTCGTAAATGCTTAACAAAATTTCCGGGATCATAACTACTTCTTAATTTTTTGTACGTGCAGATTCGAGTAGAATCGATGTTACAAATTATATAATCATCTTCACACTTATAACAATCATTGGCTATGTCCCGATAAAAACGCTTTATTTTCGATGAATCAGTCATTTTTCACGATTACGAATTGCTTTAAAAAAAAACGATTTTGGGAGCAACAACGTTCACTGCTAATGAAGGGAAAAAAATGACAAGTCGACGTAACCATTTCATAAGGTCACAAAAGTAAATTGTTTCTCTTTGTTTACTTTTTCATCTGCTAAAATCTAATCAGTACGTTTCAATGCAGCAAAGCATTGAATTCTTCATTTGAAAAGGGCCTTGAAAACAAATAATTCATTACACCATTCGGGAAGATCATCAAGAATATCAAACGATCAACTATTTAAATAAAATATAATCTGGTTTTGAAAAATACAAAAAAATCGTCAACACATAATGTTTATATATTAAATAACTAGTAATCATTTGTTAACGTTCAATGTAAACACGTGCGCTACCATTTTGAGCGAACAATGTAAAGTTTTTTCGACGGCGGTAGAAAGCTATATTACATTTTTAAAAGCGGCGGTAGCTTTGAGCAAATGTATCGCCCAGCCTACTGTAGAATGCTGTAAACCTAAGAAAGAGTAGAATGAAGCAGAACAAAATATATTTTTACCTTCACCGTTCTCATCGTCGCTGGTACACTCTCTAGAGTAAATGTATCTACCAGCAGTTGTAGCAGGCGGTAGCACTCAGAGTGTGTAGAATGTAGGGAAAGAAATGTATTTTACCGGTACCGTTCGCATCACTGCTCATGACATTATTTTAATGACCGTCGTTTCAAGCGGCAATGTCAAAACTGCAAATCGGCTCGAATTTAAATCTAGACGAGTAATAATCGATTGAACGTTCCATGAGATGTCGAAATAAGTTCCACTTTAGAATTTACGGTACTACCTGAACCGGTTTCCAGGAACTAGCATAACCGAAAACGATTCGTATGGCCATCAATTAATGTGACGAATAAATTGCAATATTTTCGAGTCCAACTTTGAAACTTTTTTGGATTGTCATATTCTATATAGGTATGAATTTAAAAATCTCATCACCTTGTAATTCCAGAATCGAATAAAGCTCAATTATTTTGTATGGGACATAAATCCTTTAATTTGAATTTTTTGGTTTTGAAATTCGATTGTGCCTTTTTTGAGAAAACGATTGAGCTCTGAGAAACGATTCCATACTGGAACTGGGATTCTAAAATCGGTGTAGCCGAAGTCAGTTAAATCCACCTCAGGAGCTGTATAGTTTACGTTTGATTCAAACAGTTTGAAAATCAGTGTAGACATCTTTGAAAAATCGTAGTGCGAATTAAACTTTTGGGTACCTGCCGAATCGAAAACTGAAATGAGTTTATTTGGTTATCGACTATGCAAATCTACAAACCCGATAAACCTGATACCTTTAGGTGAAATAGACATTTTTATACTAATCACCCTGTATCACACAAACCAGAAATTGGAACTGAATAAGAAGCGAGATGTTTTATGGGATCTTAAGACCTTTCATTTTAATCTTTTATGGTTCCTAGATTCCACTTGAATCTTAGATCGGCTTAGCCATCTACGAGAAAAAATGAGTAACACACCTGTAGTTCCGGAACCAGAAGTCGGATCCAAACGTAATTCAGGAAACTTGTTTCGAAGAATGTGACTTTTAATATGAATCTGAGTTTGTAGAACACGATTGAGTCATCTCCGAGAAAATTGAGTGAAATTATTCATTACACAAGTGTTTGCTGATCTCGTCGAACTGATTCGAATGGTATATGGGTGTTATGTTCTTCCAGCATTTAATGCGGTAAGCAGTTTAAATCAATATAATTATGGAATTGCTATCAACTCGAAAATACTGCCATCATCTGGTTTACATGTGTCATATTCGAACAATGATGTTGCCAAAAACGAACCGTGCTAAAATCGGTCCGAGACAAAATTTTATGAAAAAGTATACTGTACACAGACTTTTTGGTACTTAGTCACTTACACAATAATATCGATATCTCCGTCAAAAATGGACGGATTTTGACAATCTATGGCTTGTTGGATAGCTATTACCGTGCGGAATCTAAGTCTAGAATAGGTTTCCAAGGTCAATTGTGACAGATATTGTCAAAATACAGAAAATTTTTACATAAAACTGCGTATAACTCAAAAAGTAAACATCCGATCTCAAAACCATTCCATAGCGTTCTGGGTGACGGGAAGACCCTTCATTTTTGACCAGTTTTATCAAAATCGCTCCAGCCATCTCTGAGATCTGGACCTCTTTGTTGACAACACACATACAGACCCACTCACACACACACACACACACACACACACACACACACACACACACACACACACACACACACACACACACACACACACACACACACACACACACACACACACACACACACACGCACACATGGACATTTGCTCAGTTCGTCGAGCTGAATCGATTGGCTTCGGAAAATTTTTCTAAAGTATGAGCGAATTCTGTACCCATTTTTTATATATAAAAAAAGGTATTAATCTGTCGGTACGAAAGATGAAAAAGTTTCAATTCAACAGAAAAACAGACTTGCAAATTTCAATGAGTTATTTTTATCATAGATTTTTTTTTAATTAATAAATGATACAAAAAATAATTGGTCGAAAACCGTACACCAACGCATTAAATTGATCATGATGTATAATCTCACTTCGCAGACAACATTTACAACTATAAACATTCGTCTACTCCTCTCCTCCTCATCATTTGCTGCTTGAAATGTCTCTTTTTATTCATTTGTCCTATGGAACAGATAAAAACTGGATCTAAAGTCTGGAAGTATTGTACTATACATACCAGTTGACTATTTCGTCTCAGGATCCACCACGAACTCGAGAAGACTGAGAACAGCATACTCCCCCAGAGTTATTGAATAGTTCGTTTATTAAGAAATCAAAGCACGATTCAATAGCGGAACATCCAAACTGGGCAGAAATAATCGTTTATGGTACTTGTGATAAATAAAATAATAAAAAAATGTTGCTTCTTAGTTGATAGTTTTTATTGTCAGCATTTTCATATTATTATACAGCTGTAAATTTAAAGTTAGTTCTTAGTTCTACACAATATTTATCGTTTGTTCTACAATCTACTACTACATTGGAAGACTTATACCTAAGATCGTCATTATACTCAGACATTTTTCGAGAATACATTTTTGATCCTAACTGAATACAATCCCACGTGTTAATAAATGTTTTTTTTATCTAGTAAACTTCTTTTCTGCAACTGCATAAAAAATACTCCGTGCTGTGTCTGCTCTTCAGCCACATTTGTATCAATCACAGTAGGCGGGTGCCGTTTTTTTTGTATTGTGACAGATGTCACAATCATCGGCACCTGTCTACACTGAACGGAGTAAAAATTAGAGTAATGGTTACTGGTTTCAGTGCTAATTTTTTTTCTTTCTATCCCTAAGGCGCTCGGTTGTTAATGATTTATTGTTCCATTGGATTAAAATTTCTTTTCCAGTGTCAAATTATTGAATGACGCTACCAATTACCATCATATTTTTCGACTGTTTTTTACCAAGGCGTGTCAAAATAATGCTGCACTTTCTATCATTTTAGAGAGAAACACTGAAAAGATATTTCGTAGTTATAATATCACTGTAATAAATTGATGAAAATCAATAGCAGTGGGCTGTTTTTGCACTTTTACCCCGTTACGCTCGAACCGGATGATCGATCCGGATAAAATTCAATGGAAGGCTATGGGACCGAATTGTAAGACCCAAATCCCAAAATCCGGTCAAACTATAATGAGTTTACCCTATTAATTTTCTGCTTCACCCCAACAGGAAGTCACGGTAGTAGTAGTAGTGTGAGAAAGAGTGTCAATCATGTACGACCAACAAATTCAAATGGGATTACAGGGTAAACTCTACATTCTAATTTCCTTTAGGATTACAGGGTAAACTCTACACTCTAATCCTCCTGTGTCGGAAACAATAGCAAATGAAATCATGGAAAATGTAGTAGACTTCCAGTTGGAATCCTATCTGTAACGAATCGGAAGAATTTCTTATCGTCAGCTAAAGCAGGATATCCTAAATAAACATCCGGAGAGAAACAGATTAAATAGACCGACGCTAGGATGTTTACGGGTAGACTGTTTCAGCATCGTGAGGTGCAATAAAAGTTATTTCGTTTTTTTTATTTCATCTAATGTTAATGGCCCGAAAAAAGAAATATGATATTCAGAAAAAATCTTTATGGCATAGATTCCTTATGTTTCTATTCGCCTATGCATAAGAAGGGATCTAAGCTGGACTATATTTATCAGCCTAGATTCTTAATCGAGTGGTGAGAAGAGAATCACTCTCTATTTTGGATTTTCCTTTCGCCTTGGTGAATTTTGAGTAAAATCTCACGCTCACATCTATTTCGTTATTTCGAAAACTCTCGTATGAGAGGAAAATTTATAGATTAAGGAACTAACACAGACCTAATAAAAGTGTAAACTAATCAAAAACTTGTAAATAAAGCAGTTATTCCAACACAGCTTGAAATTAGCGAATTGCATGAGCAGATCTTACATTAAATTAAATTTCATTCATTTCATCAGATTCAAATCCGAGTCAAAAGAAATGCTTCATTTCAGCACCAAGCGTCAGAAAACAGAAAACGTTTGCTCTAGATTAGGGTCTCCCTTTTATGACCACAGTAATAAAACCTTTACGTTCCACTTAAGAAAGGAATCAGACTTTGCACTCAGGCAGGATCATTTACAAACGCTGCGCGCTAGGCTTTTTTAGACAGCACGATGTAGGCGGTAAACAAGCTGCATAAGATAAGCAGACAGAAAAACTATGTAAACCAGATGTGCGCATATGCATAGCTAGGGACGCGGACGAACCGCCAGGACTCCCGATGTGGAATGGAAAGAGAAAACAACAATACGTTGCGACATATGTTGCGCAACGTTCCAATTCAATGCAACACTTTTCTTATTATAAATAGCTTTAAGAAATTGTTAATAAATCAGTATAACATCAGTGACCACCGTGTGCGTATGCTCGCGTGTAGTGAATTCTTCAAGTTCGACACTGTCGCAAGTTGTGCTTTGGCTCTAGTCTGGAGCAAATCGAGACTTGCTAATTTTAGTGTTGTGTGAACTTGCATCAAAGCGCATTTTCCAACCTCTGCCCACTGAAATAGGTTGGGCTTAGGTCAAAGTCATTTTCCACGTTTGGTTGGACTCTGGCCGTAAAACCATGGCGATTCAAGTTTATGCTGCCTACAATCGGCTAAAACGCGCCCCCTCTCATAATCTCCTGTCACAAGTTGGCATAAGTGGAGAGGCTGGTAGCACTAGTCAAGATTTCGCTACACCTGATTCGAAGAGGCCTGTTACGGACCAGTTTAATAATTCAATTATATCAGTTTATAATTAAATCAAATCAGGGATTTTATCCGATGGCTCAAAGAGTGGGTCTAGACATTCGATAAGGGCCAAAATATGTAAACAACAGGATCGGTCTGAGCCGCGCACCCGAATGTATGAAGTAAATAATACCTTTGTAAACAAGCAGGTAAAACTAGATGCTCGCGCTGACATAGCTAGGTATCCGTGAGAGCTAGGATCCCGCAATGGGATGGAAAAGGAAAACCGAGAATGTTGCGCAACATTTACAATTGTTGTAAGGAAAGTACTTGTATATATAGTTAAGATTTTGTTAAAATAAAACACTTGCAATTCACTGCAGTCAGGGGGAAATTGTTACTCATCCGAAAACAAGTGAAATTGATTTCAAGGTGGATAGACCGCTACGAGAGCTATCCGGCTGCGAAACAATCGCATTCAATCGCCACCAAGAGCTATAGGGTTTAGTGAGAAGTGTGACAAAATATCACGCGTCGAAAACAGTTGCTTGCTTGGAGCGAAAAATGAATTAAAATATAATTTATCATTCAAGACTTGTTCCAACACGATGAGATGTCATTTGTCAAGAGAAACGTTTCTTTTCAGCACCAAACATCCGAAATCAACGAAATTATCAATAAATATCATTGTCTTGTGATGGAGATTGCTAGGAAAATTACCTTTCAATATAAAGAACAGCTCCAGGTCGACGAAAAGGCGAATATTGAAGATTTTGATAATCTAATAAAACCCAAAGCTGATTTTTAATTCAGATTGTGATTCATCACGATCACCCGATATTTATGTTATGCAAGTTATGATATATGGTTCAACTAGCTCGCCGGTTAGTGCTCTAAATAAAAAAAATTATAGCAAAAGGCCAGCAATCAGGACAATATCCGTTGGGCACTGTTTCGGTACACTATTAAAAAGCCTGTCTGATTTGATCCATTTCAGCACCAGCCAATCAGAACAGGTTCTGAGGAAGAGAACAAAATATGTGCTTCTGCAGTGATATAAAAGTGGATTTTGTCACTTTTTCTATTATTTTGTGAGCAACGGTTACAGAAGGAAGACACACACGAAAGTAACATCGGGCCGGCCACACAGCGAAACCACACCAGAAGCCTGCCAGCTGAAGTCATCAGTGTACAGGCAAAGAACTATCTCGGATCAAAATGCAGATCCTGTTGGTAGTGACAATTCAAAGAACTTTTCAGTGCTACAGATCATCATAAAGAATTAGTTGAATTGTCTCTTTCGTACCAAAAGCATCAGATTTATCAAAATGGAGGTAGACAAAGTTTGCACTGTCACTAACACATTCAATTACGACTGGAAGTATAGATATAGAACACATCTTTATACTAGTATGGGTGTCTTTTGAAAATATGCCATGCGAAACAGTGTTGCCACTTTTACAGATTAAGGTCCACTACAATAAAAACCGCGAAAAGTGTCATTAATCGACACGCGGTAAAAATCGCAATACTTGATGTACGTGAGAAATGCGATACAATAAAGAAGAACGAAAAGAAACATGCCTTGTTTTTATATTCCACTTCTTGGCAAGTTGTTGGAAAGGCAATTAGAAAGGTTGTGCAATTCGTTGACACCCTGAAAGCAAAGGTGAATAGACAAGCTTATAACAAAAATATTCCATCGATAGTCGACGAGCATAGGGCTAAAGCTAACTGAAATATTCTAAAACGACCTAGTTTTGAAGAGATTGGCAAATTCAATAATTACTTTTATACGAATTGTAAATTGAAATATATACAGAAGCTTCAGTGACAATGCTGTATTGAAAAAAGTGTACAAGAGCTTGCGAAGAACCTACAGTTCAAGAATCAAACACTCATGCGACCTTTGGTCATATGATGACGACTATTTAGTGAAAATTATTCAAATTGTAAATTGTAAGTCGTATGTCCTTCATTATTCTTGTGCATAGTTTCTCAAACTGAGATGGTCCCAAGGAAAAAAAAAACGAATTTCTAAAACATATCCGAAATTGAAGTCGTTGTCAGTTTTCTATACGCACTCATGCGACCTTTGGTCATATGATGATGACTTACGCGGACTTCAATTATCATAAATTTGTAATGCATATTGTAATATTGTGAAGCTGCAGTGGTTTGATCTCTAAACACAAAAATAATATTCCGTAGTGACAATATCACGTATCAAAAGCATAGCTTCTTTTTTCGAAAAAAAAATTGAAATAGAATTTGAAAGAAACCACAGCAAGCTGGTATCATGTTCATATGATAAATCACATACGAATAGGAAATAGAAAATATTGAGAAACTTCAGTGCTTGGTTGTAGTAAATCTTGCAAAAATTATAGAAATAGAACTTAAAAAGAACTTACAGTTATGATATTTGCACTCATGCGACCTTTGGTCATATGATGACGACTTTTTAAGTATCTGTATTTTATTCATTCAATTTGCAAATTGTAAGTCGTATGTCTTTCATTTCTCTTGTGCATGTTTGATGGCACTCAAAGAGAAATTGCCTTGAAGAGGCAAAAAACGAATTTCTAAAACATATCCGAAATTAAAGTGGTTGTTGGCTTTATATATGCACTCATGCGACCTTTGGTCATATGATGACGACTTGCAGAGAAAATTTACCGATATACAATAAAAATAATATTCCGTAGTGATAATTTCACGTATCAAAAACATTGTTTCTTCTCCTTGAAAAAAATTGAAATAGAATTTGAAAGAAATCACAGCAAGCTGGTATCATGTTTGTCACGGACGCTCGAATTAATTCTAATATTTATGGAAGATTTTTTCTGACGAGACGGCCGTCAGTAAAATCGTAAAATCAGGCCGATCCTCAAATAATAGGCTGAGTTAGAAAATTTGTATAATGTTTTGTTAGGATGTAGCGTCTAGATAAAAGCGGCGCACAGTATAGACAGGCAATAGATATATTTTTTCTTTTGCATCTCCTCTGAATGGGAAAACCCATATCAATTGGTCTCTATTGAGACGCGCAAAGATAAAGGTAAAGCAGCAGGTAAAATTAGCATATTTGTCTGTCTCTTTTGAGGTTTGAAGTGTAGTAATAGAATAAGAAAAGTGTACATATATTTTTAAGATGAAAATAATAAAGGAGTCTGTTTTTAGTTAGGAAACAACTCGTGAGTTTTTTTTACGAAAAAAAATCCCTTCGTTCGGAAGGAGGTCGTTTTTCACAAGGGAAAACAAGAGTTAAAAAAATAATCCCTACTCCGTGTAGGAAGAAATTTTCATTTGGAAAATTTAAAATGTTCATATGGTAAATAACATACGAATAGGAAATAGAAAATATTGAGAAATTTCAGAGCTTGGTTGTAGCAAATTTTTCAAAAATAATAGAAATAGAACTTAAAAAGAACTTACAGTGGTGATATTTGCACTCATGCGACCTTTGCTCATATGATGACGACTTGCAGAGAAATTTCTCCGATATACATTAAAAATAATATTCCGTAGTGATAATATCACGGTTCCATACAATTTGACTCAAACTAGGATAAACTATAGAATTTCTTCGAAACTTCAGTGGTTGGTTTGTGCAAAAAACGAATTTCTAAAACATATCCGAAATTATAGTGATTGGTTATCTATAGTAACTGAAATATTCCAAAACGACCTAGTTTTGAAGAGATTGACAAATTCGTTCATTATTACTATACGAATTGTAAATAGAAATATATAGAGAAACTTTAGCGGTTGGACTGATGATGCGTATTGCAAGCACATTAACCAGAACTTGTAATGAACCTACTCTACAAGACTCACACTCATGCGACCTTTGGTCATATGATGACGACTTTTAAAGAAACTTCTATAGAGTATGTAAGTCCCTTATTTGCTTTGAACATGACATGTTACTGTTGTCTCCAATTATTTCGATTTCTCAAGAAATCATTACTTATTCTCATGCGAGATTACTTTCCTTTGAATGCGAACTTATTGTCATGATGCGTTGCCAATGCTGGAGCAGGGTGTAGAATGATTTTCACTTGGCATTATTCTTATGCAGCCGACCGGCTCGAATGATGGCAAAATCAAGCTACAGTAGTCGTAGTTCGAGCTGGTAAACGAGTTTCCACTATTTTTCCTATCCGTATGGTGATAACGTTGTAGTGGCGCTGCGAGAATACTCCCATCTTAACGTAGATCAGTTTTAATTGTAACGTTCTGTAAAAGTAAACAAAAACAAGATCACAATAATGAATCAAGAACCATCAACAGAATAGATGCTTTCTGAACACTTGCCTCATTGTGCAGCACTCTCAAATTTACTACTACAAGGTGAGATGAAAAAACTGCAACAAAGTAAAACGCCATAATTTTTTCATTTTTTTTTAAATTTTATTGAATGAAAGCAAAAAATGTCGGAAATAACATCAAATTTGAGAATCGGTTTAGATTTGTTCGAATTGGCCACCTTTGGCACGAACTATGGCCTTCAAACGGCCAATGAAACCATCACACGCTGCCCGAAAGTGGCTCTGCGGTATTTTGTCCCATTCTCGGCGAAGCGCTTGCTTGAGATGATCGACACTTTGGTATTTTTTAGTGCCAACCTTGCTTTCCAAAATACCCCAGGCACAATAGTCCAACGGATTGGCATCCGGAGATTTTGGTGGCCATTGTGCGGTGGAAATGAAGCGAGGAACCTCATTTCTTAACCATTCTTGGGTGGCGCGTGCTGAGTGCGATGGTGCTGAGTCCTGTTGGAATGTCCAAGGTCTGCGGCCGAAATGTTTGCGTGCCCAGGGCTTCAGAACTCCCTCCAAAATATTTTCGCGATAGATTTGCGCATTTCTTTTGACCCCACGGTCGATGAATACGAGCGGCGAGCGACCATCGGCTGTTATGGCGGCCCACACCATCACCATGGCCGGCTTTTGAGTTCTGGTGGCCAACCGAAGTTGCAAATTTTCAGCTAACCTCTCTGGCAAGTAAACACGATCATTTTGTTTGTTTACAAACTGCTGGATAACGAATGGTTTCTCATTGGAGAAAACCAAATTCGGCAGTTCACCACTTTCGGCCAAGCGAAGCAACTCTTTAGCTTTTTCGAGTCTAACTTTTTTTTGCGCATCAGTAAGATCTTGCACTTTTTGGAACTTCAATGGCTTTAGTCCAAGCTCATTTTTCAATATTTGCCGAATGGCATATTGCGATATGTTCAGCTCACGAGCCATTTTTCGGCCACTGCGACGCGGATTTCGTTCAATTCGCTTCTTCACTTTTTGAACCATTTCTGCCGATGTTGCTGTTTTTTTTCGTCCACTTCCTTGACGTCGGGCTACGCTACCAGTATCACGGTAACGAGCGATGGTACGAGACACAAAAGATTTATTCACTTTTAAATGCTGGAGGGCTCTAACGATAGCCACTTGTGGTTTTCCAGCCAAATGCAAAGCAATCACACTATCACGCTTGAATTCCATCACAAATAACTTTTTTTCTGAAAAATTCCCACCAAAATGCTTTTGTGCGCTTGTAAATAATATAATGAACTGTCACTAGAATAAATCTGACAGCTGTGGGACGAGCGGTTTAGAAATGACAGCAGTCTGAAGTTGGTTGCAGTTTTTTTATCTCATGTATTTGATATGGATGGTAAACTGTTCAAAATCCCTAATCATGAGGTTTCCACGAGTAACAAGGTGGATCACCAATACAGATTTTTCTTCAATTCGATTATTTATTTACTAGAACTACACAAATGTACACTGAGAGCCTAAACACGGAATTTTCTGCAAAATTCACGGCACACATTATTAACGATTTGCTGACACCAAGTTTTGAAGTTTTATTCATGCACACTTTTGTCAATTTGACGTTCACTGTTTCGTTGATTATACTTAACGAATGGTAATTCTTCGAATGATACTCACATCGGAGCACAGTAGGCTATATATGGCACAACCGGTAGGTAGATGCTTTCACTCACACTAATGTCGAAGGTAGCCGGCCGGTTGCAATTTTCAGTTCACTCACACTAGTGTCCATTGTTATTTTGCGGACAGGTAGATATAATACATTCATGGGATGCAAAGATGCAGACGAATGGACGAGAAATTCGGTGACGGTTTTGAACCGTTGGTTACTTGATCCAGCAGGATGTTGTTTGAAATCGGATTCATTAAGATTAACCTGGGTTTAATATTTCATATGAATTTTTGGCACTGACAAACGATGATTTTGATCCTATTCAGATCATTTTTATACCTAAAATAGCGGCTGGTAGGCTTAATTGATAGCATGACAATCAATATTCAATATTTCGCTTAATAAATAGTGCTGACTTTGCATCACATCAGGATATTTAGGGCATATCTAAAAAATTTCACTAATACCAATGTCGATTGTTAGCATCCAGTAGGTTGCAATTTTTCGAACAGGTAGATAAAACTTCATGATAGGTAGAAAATCGGACAAAGAAATAAATACACAATTCACGTGAGACCTGTCAAAATTTTTCATATTTTTCACAAAATTTTTGACATTGTTCTATGGGCAGCGCTGCGTGGATGTGTTGGAATAATTTTTCTGTATTCTTTTTGGCGTGGAGAATTTAAGCGGGAACGTTTCGATAAATGTTAAGACATAAATCAAATAAAGCCAGATTTTTCACTGTACGGAAACACTGACAGCACCTCTAGTGAGAAACGTGTGTACTTTTTTCACCAGTTGGCGCTTTTGGTGTTGCGAGTTGCTCAACTACATTACTATTTCACTGGGTAATCAAGATGTACTTTATTTATGGTTAAGGTGATAATACTTGAATCATAAACCAATGAATTGTACTACCGTTTAACTTGAGGGTTAGTTAGAATGTTTCAGGATTCGTCTTGATTCGGGATTCGTTAAACCCACGTAGTTCGACAAACGTGGAGCGTGAGATTGGAACTCCAGCAAATTTTTGTGTTACACAGACGTCAAAGAACTTTTGAATCCACGTTTTTGATCGTGAATATTTCTTGCGAGTGATGTATCTATTTGAAATTATTTATGGTATAATTTGAATGTAAATAATCTGTCAGTACGAAAGATGAAAAAGTTTCAGCTCAGCCGAAGAGACAGACTAACAAACTTCAATGAGAGTTTTTATATCTAGATTTTTTTAAATTAATAAATGATAGACAAATAAATATATCAACTTAGTAAAAATAAACAAAGAAAAAGTCATCGACCTCTTGATGGTGTCTGCTGACAGATACGAGATAATCGTTCACAGCAGTCGCTAACTTTCGAACTCACATCTCAGCAGTCTTCATCGGTCGAAAACCGTGCGCCAACGCCGGGATGTACAATCTCACTTCGCAAACAACATTTACAACTATAAACTTTCATCTACTCATCTTCTCCTCATCATTTGCTGCTTGAAATGTCTCTTTTTATTCATTTGTCCTATGGAACAGATAAAAACTGGATCTAAAGTCTGGAAGTATTGTACTATACATACCAGTTGACTATTTCGTCTCAGGATCCACCACGAACTCGAGAAGACTGAGAACAGCATACTCACCCAGAGTTATTGAATAGTTCGTTTATTAAGAAATCAAAGCACGATTCAATAGCGGAACATCCAAACTTGGCAGAAATAATCGGTTATGGTACTTGTGATAGATAAAATAATAAAAAATGTTGCTTTTGAATTGATAGTTTTTATTGTCAGTATTTTCATATTATTATACAGCTGTAATTTTAAAGTAAGTTCTTAGTTCTACACAATATTTATCGTTTGTTCTACAATCTACTAATACATTTGGAGACTTATACCTATGATCGTCATAATACTCTGACATTTTTCGAGAATACATTTTTGATCCTAACTGAACACAATTCCACGTGTTAATAAATTTTTTTTATCTAGTAAACTTCTTTTCTGCAACTGCATAAAAAATACTCCGGCTGTGTCTGCTCTTCAGCCACATTTGTATCAATCACAGAATTCGTCCCAGTAGGCGGGTCCCTTTTTTTGCATTGTGACAGTTGTCACAATCATCGGCACCTGTCTACACAGAACGGAGTCAGTATAGTAAAAATTAGAGTAATGGTTACTGGTTTCAGTGCTAATAAATAAAGTTTTTCTTTTAATCCCTAAGGCGCTCGGTTGTTAATGATTTATTGTTCCATTGGATTTAATTTTCTTTTCCAGTGTCGAATTATTGAATGGCGCCACCAATTATCATATTGTCAAAGGGTGTCAAAATAATGCTGCACTTTCTATCATTTTAGAAGGAAGCATTGGAGAGACATTTCGTAGTTTTAATATCACTGTTATAAGTTGATGATTTCCGGAGTAGTGATGTATTTTTTTACTCGATTAATCAAAATAATCGATTAAAAGGCTAAAGTGATCGATTATTTGTAATCGATTAACAACAGTGCCACTAATCGAGCTAATCGATTAATAGCAATCAATTAATCGAGATTTATATCAGTTAGACTGTGAACCATTTCGCGGTTAATTTTAACTTTTGGCCGAAATCTGACACTTGAGTGGTTATTTTGATGTTGTCAAAAATAACTCTGTTCGAGAGCATGGTTATTTTTGATAGATTGATGGTTATTTTCCGACACTGAAAAAATTCAACCAACAGTTAAAGTTAACCGCGAAATGGTTCACAGCCTTAGTAGATAACGTTTAGCCTTAGGCTGCAGACATAGTGGGCGCGAGAAGCTCAGCCGAGCTGGTGACTAACATTGGCAAATCAAAAGCGAGAATGACACTAGTAGCTAATCAAAAGGACTTAGAGTACAAGTGAGCAATCGGCTCAGCTTTCACTTTGACAGGGTCCCTTTGTTTTGCTGTAAGTACGTTTCCTGCTTTGGTCAGCACCAAGCTCGGCTCAGCTTCTCGCACTCACTCTGTATGCAGCTTAAGGCTAAACGTTGCTATGATGAGAGTTGCAGTTTCATCTGTCTTAATTCAAGGAAATATGAATTTCAGTTTAAATAGTGATTTTTGATCCATTCTGCCCACGGTTACAATGTTCATACATTTTACCATCCGTTTGATCATAGATTTTATTGAATTTTCTAGACATTTCAACCACATTTTCTTATATTTTTGCTTGCTGTATGATACACTAATGGTAAAGATTTGATATTCAACACAGATTTTCATTTGGCAGCTCAGATTCTGTTTAGAATAATTTGCTCGATTAATTGCATTAATCGATTAATGCTTTATAGTAATCGATTACACTAATCGACTCTACTTTTATTAATCGAATACCTAATAATCGATTAATACGAAAAATCAGACATCACTATTCCGGAGAATATTTTTTGCGTCGTTCGCATCATCAGAAAAGTTGTTGTTGTATTTTCTACCAAACGTAAGAATATCGACTGTGATGTAGAAGATGATGATGAACCATAAACTGAGACAAGTACGGGATGGTTTGCAAACACGGAGAGCATAAACGCAACGGCTCATCCACTTAGTGGAGTAATGATTCCGTTCTCATATAACTTAAATGTTCATAAAATTACTAAAGAATTCCACAAACAAGTTTTAATTGAATCTTCAATAAGAATATGTTTGAGCATACACTAGCATAACCTTTGCAAATTAAAAAAAAAAATTAGCCTAGTTTATAAGAATTCTTCGTTTTCTTTTGCGTTGTCGCTGCACATGACGGTATAAATTTTAAACACATCGTTGAGCCACATCCAAACAAAAGTTTACAGGAGTTTATGAGACCATAAAATCTTTCATTCGAATCTAAATTTGTGAAAATCTATTCAACCAACTCTGGGGAAATTAAGAGAACCGGACTATGGGCTGATTTTGCATTTTCACCCCGTTACTCTCGAACTGGATGTTCGATCCGGGTAAAATTCAATGGCAGGCTATGGAACCGAAGGATCTCCATTAGACGATTAAGGTTATGCCTCATAATATCTGAAAGGCGCTAGTATCGGCTACCGTTGTCTTAGCAGCTTAGTAGCAGGGAGGTATCGGTGCAGTTCCGGCAAACCGTAGAGAGCAGGGGAATACGAAGCTTACCGGGGTGAAGATCTCATCAGTTTCCATGACTCCAAGGAATGCAAGAAGCTTGTCAGATAACAATAGACCAGGTGGACCCAGTAGACAGACGTGTGAGGGAGCTGTCACTGTCGCAGGGTCGGTCGCCACTCCACAGGGGGTAGGGTGGAGTGACGTTGTAGGTTGAAAAGAGAAAAAGAAGCATCAGCCAAAGCAGAAAGAGATGAAAAAATTGAACTGAAAAAGACAGAAAAGCTTGTAAGAAGACACAAGGTCTTGTGAGAGAACGTTGTGAGAGTGAGACGTAACAAATAAAAGGGAAATGTTCATCGAGTTAAAGGACCTAAATCCTAAAAATTCCATGTTTTCTAAGAAAGTACATCTCTGAAATGGTTCAATTTTGCAAAATTTTATTTCAGCGAAGTGCGTTATTCGATGGTCAAATTATAATGAGTTTACCCTATTAATTTTTCGCCTTAACCCAAGTAGGTAATCACGGTAGTAGTAGTAGTGTGAGAAGGAGTGTCAATCATGTACAACCAACAAATTGGGATTACAGGGGGTAATTCCTCCTTTAGTCACATACGCGGTTTTTCTTAAGCACCGTAATTGGTCCTGTAATACGAGCCTTTAACACTAAATCTCCTCACACATTCCAGACCATGTAATATGAATATTTAAGACTAAATCTTGCACAAACCCCAGATCACACGAAGGTAAAAGCAGCAGAAATGTTCAGAGAGCGAAAGAACGAAGAAACATATAATGCAAGACTTGAAGCTATTCGAGCTTTCCACACGCCAAGGAAAGAAAGAAACGAACTCGCAATTTAAAGTGCTATCTGTTGCAGCTAGCCAAACGGCAATACTGGCAACTCTGCCATTGAGCTCTCGAGTGACAGTTAAGTACGATTCAGACCGTCCGGCTTCTTCCGTCACCGTCACCGGAACGTCAACGTCCGTCACCGTCATCCTAATTCACACGATCCGGTTTCCTACCCGTGTCCGTCATGTCATTTTCTTACACGCAGAATTTTAAGAACTTAGTTCCGCACAATTTTATTCCACTAATACAAAATCTGGGAGCTTTTGAAGCCAATCAATCTGTTGTTTTCCTACCTTTTAATTGAATAAATAACTTTAAAAATTAGCTAGAAAGAGGAAAAAAACAAAACAATGAGTTCCACTCACCAACGTAACGTACTTTGCAAATCTACTGATAAATTTAATTACCTATATGTGGTATATTTTGTTTAAGAGTGGGATCTTGACACCGAATACATTCATAACAAACGTCAGCTCAATACCGTAATCATATGAATCGTGCATGTGTGCGATAATCACAGTCCGTCAAATATTCTTTTGGAGAAATGTTGACGGAGCTTGCCGTTGACGGACGTTGACGTTCCGGATCTCTGCTGGATCGTGTGAATGCGCAAAGGGAAAACTCGTTTGACTAATTTTGACGGAGGCTGACGTTCCGGTGACGGTGACGGAAGAAGCCGGATCGTCTGAATCGTACATTAAGCTACCACTGCGTTGACGCATATGTTGCTGTCAGGAGATTGCCACCAGTCCGGCTAGACTGAGATTCAGAACGGTTGTCTAACTGTACAGGCAACTTCTTTTGTTGTGTCTTGCGTTGTATGTCTTTATTAAGTATTAAAGTCCAGTAGTTCAGTTTTAAAATGTGTCTATTTATTATTTGTCTGTGAATCGGTATACGAATCGGTTTTCTATACGCACTCATGCACTGAAATGAAAATCTTTTTTATATTCATTAGATTCGTCATATGAATCGTATGCATCGTATAACTCATTGAAGCCATATGGAAATTTATATTTTTTATTAAGAATGTACATGAAGTCTAAATTAGTGTAAAAATAATGAATTGATAAGAATATCACATAAAAAATTATATGAAAACTCGATAGAACTTATCCCATTTCGTAATGTATGTGGTGAGTCCTCGATATTCATCAGCTGCTTCAGGCAGTTCACCTGGGATTTCTGCATCATAAAGCAATTTATAATCGCAGACACGTTAGATCTTTCAACACCCATTAAGGATATATTTACGAATCATGAAATAATAAGGTATGTTCCATTTTTTCATTACTGACTAGTGAAATGATTTATTTATTATATATTAGCTTTGGGGCTCACACTTCTTTACCGTTAATATCAAAAAGTGCTTCCAGGGATTCACCAGTAGTAAAGCTCGAATCCTGAAAGAACAGCGCGATCACAGAAAATCGATACGATACGATAGACGTAAGTGTAAAAACGAAATTATTATGAAATGATAAAAATAAATAACAAAGTTTTTATAATAATGCAACTATCTTTTATTGCAGTTTTTGATTCCTCTTAATATAATAAGCCCATTGTTTTTAACAATATTGCATATAATAATACTATACGAATCGGTTTTCTATACGCACTCATGCGACCTTTGGTCATATGATGACGACTTGCAGAGAAACGTAAAAATAATATCTCGTAGCGATAATATCACGACCCCGTACAAATTGACTCATACTAGGATAAATCAAAGAGAATAACTTCTTTTGTTGTGTCTTGCGTTGTATGTCTTTATTAAGTATTAAAGTCCACTAGTTCAGTTATAAAATGTGTCTATTTATTACTTGTCTGGGAGGACACGCAAATACTGTTCGCTGCTGTCCATCTAAACACACAAAATACAACACTATCCGAATCGGTTTTCTATTGCAGCGCCCTTAGCAAATTTTCCTTCGAATTTGCTAGTATTGCAGAAAAAGTAGGAAATTGTGAAGGAAACTCTCATATCAGCGTAGCTGCAACCTTCATGTATAAACTTTGTTATAGAAGCGTGCACATTTTCGAGCATTAGTCATCGCAACGATGTTTAAGAAGCTATTGTTATAAAACCATAGACAGTTCCGGGCATTAGTCAGCGCAGCAATGTTGTAAAAACAAAGCTACTTTTTTCACGGACACTGGTCACTGCCCTCTGGCATAGTGACAGTGGTCTCGGCTTTCGGTAGAACTTCGGGAGAAAGTCGGATGAACTTTCTACTTAAAATCACAAGCTCGGCTTGTACTAAAATCTTCGGGCTTCACCCGAAAGTAAATGTTAGGAGTTTAAAAACCCATAGTTGGGAAGAGTTAAGAGTTAGTTAAGTTTCAAAAAGTGCGCGGTAAATAGCCATAAGTCTCGGGCGTCGGCCCGTAGACAAATTAAGTAGTCGTTTCGCGTAGTCAGTTAGTTACTCGGCCCGTGGACAAGTTAGTTAGTTCAGTTTTAAAGAGTGAACGGTAGTTATTCGGACAGTCAGTTTTACGTGAGTACAGTGTCAGTTCCAGTTCGTAGAACCTAAAGAAGAAAGACGCGGTACGCTCAGCAAGGATACGTCAGGAGTACGGAATAGGAATTCTAGATTGAGGATGTTGGGCGAAGCAGTATTAGTATGGTGAGTCTCCATTATTTTTCTGATTACTCAAAGTTTAAAAGGAATTACCCATACTTGAATGTTGGCACTTATTGTGAGCGCTAAATCATTAGAAAACAAAATGCAAGGAAAATCTATTAGGATGACATTAGCGCGAAAATTTTTCTGATTTGTTTAACTCGCGCTTACAATGACTCATGCGACCTTTGGTCATATGATGACGACTTGCAGAGAAACATAAAAATAATATCACGGCCGATAATATCACGACCCCGTACAAGTTGACTCATACTAGGTTAACTCAAAAAGAATAATTCGCCAAGGAGATCAATGTCAGGAAACAAAAACATGCGTTTTGAATTTTATTACAGCAGAGTTAACATTTTCTTAAACGTACATATTAGCAAAGAGAAACAGATTGTGATGATTATCTTCATCAAGTGTAAAAAATAAAGCGTTTAAGAAAAATCAAAACTGCGCATGAATAGAATTAGTGATAAAGCCCTACACCAACAAAAACCCATCAAAAGCGCAAGTAGTTAAATTTATTAGTGACGTCACTAGCCATAAGGTAAATGTACAGAGAAGGGTACCGAATAAATCATAAAAATATCGAATGTGACAAGTTAGCCTAACTTCTATAACATGAACATATTTAGTACATAGACACTCTTCTTTATACCGTTTTCCGGACTCTAAAGAAGTTGTCAGCCCTCGATTTTGAGTGTTCTCCCAAAGGAGACTTTCTGGTTCCGCTTTTCAGAAATAGTTTCAATATTGTATCAACCCTTTGGTTGTCCATCTTGGTTTTCAACAGTTATAGGTGGTTCGGTTTCTCGAAATAAGCATAACTATAACTAGTTACACTTTAGAGTGTATTCAGTAACAGATTAGCGCTCCGCGCAACACTGCTGTCTTTTAAGCTTTCTCTAATGAATGAAGCTAATATTCACTTCTGAATCTACACCTTGAATGAACAGGACGTGAATTATTAGCGAGTAAAAGAAACCCCTTTCCGGATAGTCCCGGTGTGGTATAGCTGGTTAAAAGCACATACATATTAGTCAAATTTGGAGTTTGGTGAAGTATCCGATTGTATAACAAAATTTTCTTTCTTTCCAATAGATTTGTTTGCTGGAAAACCGACGACACGACCAGGAACTCCGAAGAAAAATCAGCATTAAAACTGTTCGCTAACGATTCACCGCCAGTTACCACAAATCTAGCGACCCCTTGTAAATGATAAAAATAATCTTCTCGAGCAACACTGTTTAAGTTGCTATGGACTAGTTACCAAGGAACCCCAAAACAAATAAACATGTTTTGAAAGCGGTGGAATAGTTCTATTAGTGTTAAACTTTGTCCAAATTAAGCAGAAATGCGTTCAAATGAACTCGATTTTCGGAATTTAATCGAAACTAAGGATGAAACCAACAAACGAGGACAATGATCTGCTTCCAGCGATTCATCCGTACTCTTCAACTGCTAGCTTTTCTGGGCAGTAGGATTCGGTGTAATATACCGGTGTCAAAATTGTTTTGTGTCGATTGATTGCCCAGTAGTGGAAACAGTATTTCACCTTGTTGGCCACTATTCGAGAATTACTAGTGGAATTCCACAAAGAAATCATTTTACCGTGCGTTATGCAGGTACCGCAGAGCACTAGCCTCGCTCAGCTCGTCGGTCATTTCCATGTCTTCCTTCTCACACAACGGTTTCAAGTCAAGACCTGAATTTTGAACTTGGCTTTATAAAAGACATAACTCATACTCCTCAATTTTTACATTCCGATCGAGTCAGGTAAATCCATTAAAATGTTCCGTAATATAATAACCGATCTGAAATTTATTTTGTTTACATTCATCTTACCTTCGATATGCAGTTACCAAGGTTATGGCGATTGTTATTCAAAATCAATAAATGTATCAACTTGTGCTGCCAGTTTAAAAAAATTCACTAGCGTTTTCGATTTGACATTTCCAGTTACTGAGGGGAGTTAAATTTACGATACAGTTTTGATAGACGAGTGGCAGGTCGTGTCGTCGGGAAAACCATAGAGACCATACCAGCGAATTTTGCGAAGGGTTTGCGTCACGAGTAATGGTTTCTGTCATTTAACCAAATACACTGCGGTACACTGTCATGATACACTGTCAGAGTGACAATGTACTTTAACGAGTTTTCTATAAAACTAGCAACACTGGAGGGTAAGAACAAGTTCACCATAGTTACTGTTTATTATAGTGAAAAATAAATAAACAAACAGTTTTTATCTGATAATCAAGATCACAAGCGAAATGTAAGTTAAACAATAATCTAGAATGGTTAAGTCACCATGAATGTATTGATATTTGTAGATTCGTGGGTGTTTGTGTTCATTTTTCATCTTTTGTGCTAGTGCCGGTGATATTTAGACTGATTGTTACAGTTCAATACAGCAACGATAAACATAAACAAACAAGTTTGTTTTGCACCGTAGCAACTAGCATAAAGCGTTGCCAGAAACGATCTCCTTCCACATTTTCAAACTATCGCAATGAAAGGAAGTAATTTGCTAGGCTTACTTGTTCAGGCTGTGAACCAAACATTGGCGGTTCGTTTGTATGAGACTTAGGGGTATTATTATTTGTATTTGATTTAACCCCTGTGACAGCGTTTGTGTTGGTCACAACTCTCCATTTGCTGAGGCTGCTTAAGAAAGGGTACAGTTATGATGACGACATCCTAAGAAATTTCTCTGTCATTTTATTTTAATCTGGAATGCCAACAGTTTGGCTCTTGAGGTGCGTTACCGTAATTATTTGCAGATTTATGTCTCTCACTGTTTTTCAGAAAGGCAGAACGATGGTTTTAAATGATAGTAAAAATAAACTGAACGGAGAAACTGGTAGATATTAGTCAAACTCAGCCTTGGCTTCAACCTTCACAAAGGCAATGACTCTTCCTCCGTTCCAAAAACTATGTTTGGATTGAACTCCGTTCATGGCATTGCACCAAGTGGTACACAAACAATCAAAAACTCGGCTTTTGGGTCTTGTGCATTAACACAGACCGACGCTTCAAGACAGTCGGAAGAAAATACTTAGCATATATTGAAATACATGATTATAGACTACGATTTCGATGTTTCACTAGATTGATTCCCGCTTATTGAACTCGAGAGATTTAGTAGAAATGTTGAAGCTAAAACATCCTTCCCGCTGCACGGAAAGACGTCGTTAGCTTCAACAAAACATAAAACAATTGCGTGTCAGAGGATTCCTTTGCAATCAACACAAGATGGCTGCCAAACTTCATTCTTTGTAGAGTGTTGGTAAGATATTTCGTAGTTTGTTTATTTTTCATCATGGCGTTCGTATTTCAATTTGCAAATTGTAAGTCGTATGTCTTGCTTTGTGGAATGCGCTAAATGGCCCACTGAAGCCATTGAAGAAAAGCAGAAAGTTGGGCATCTGATTCTTCGAGGCAGGAAAGAAAACCCCGTAAATTCGATCCACACGGAAAGAGAAACTGAAATAAAACTTTAAAAACTTTCCCTCAAAATCAACTTTATTCAATTTCTCGACTTTTCAAAAAAAAAAATGTTTAGATAAATAATTGTATATTGATAAGCATAGTAATTTGGAAGGGATGTTCTTCTGAGTAAACTGACACCCCATCGATAAATTCAGATGACTCAAACGGACGCAATTATCAGCTTCAAAAAAAAGGCGGGTGAGTATTGTCAGAGACATAACTGGATGACGTGAATACGAATAAAAACTGAAACTGGAATTCAGACACCGAGCGCTAGAACTGAATTCTGTAACTCAATTTTTATGCTAGATTCGGGAATGAAATTCTGAACGTGAACTCAGTAAATTAAGTCAGAATGGTTGAATTCAGACGTGTTAAACTGTTCACTGAACATGTGTGGTGGAACTGATTTCGAACCCAGGACTCTTGGTCGGCTCTGAATTCTGAACCTAATTCCAAACCCTGAGCTCTGGAATTTCGATACAGGATTCCGTTTCGGATCCAGAATTCAGCTCAGAAGATCCGGAATTCAGCTCAGAAATTTTCCGAATTAAGTTCCCAAATTCAGTGAGATTTCTAGTATTGTAGAACTGAACTTTGGCACCAAATTCTAGACTTGCATTCTGGTCTAGAACTCTGAACCTGGTCTCTGGAAAGCAGCTTAGAACTGAATTAATGAAACACAAATTAATTTTGGGACTGAATTCTGTTCCTGGATTGCGGTCTGAAGTTCAAGAGCCTCTGGTTCAGAATTCTCAAACTGTATTCTAAACCTGAATTCCGGACACGAATTTGAGAACTGAATTCTGGTCTGAACCTCTAATTTAGATCCAAAATACAGTTTCAAAATTCAGATCCAAAGTCAAAGTGTCGAATCAATATCCAGAATTCTGTTCCAAATTCGGTTTCAGTTCCACTGGGTTCGGTACTCGATACTGGCCTTAAATTCTGCACGAGGAACTGTATTTTAGAGCTAGGCTTTAGAAAATGACAAAAAATCTTGGTGTTGAATTTTGAAACTGAGAAAACGTTAATTTCGAGTTATTTGATATTGTCTTACTACTGAAAATTCTATCACAAATTGCCAATCATATCTCCGATTAAGTGGAGAAAAAAATATGTTGATACGTTTAATCAAACAAGAGGCACTCACGATCAATAACTTATCACTCTTCCAGAGAGTAAAAGTAATACGTATTCACGTCAAAAGGCATCTATAATTCCTCCAAAAAAAATCATAAGAAAAAATAACGTATCTTTCACTTATATACCGATATGGTATGCACTTCACAAATTAGATATTTTTAGTGAGCACTTACAAGTCTGTTGTAAGTATATATAAAAAACTTATAATACTTTTCAGTTCTCATATAAAATGATGCATAGTTAGAATCAGTTAACTGAAGAGTTGTCAACATGCCAAAGACTTTGGCCTGTAACAAAGAGTAAACATTTTCGCAATATGCGAGAATATGGTTATAAATATTATGACTAAATTGACCGTCTTAAACAACTTACATAAATGTGTCTCCCTCATATTAGTTAATTAAAAATACTCATGGTTTATAACCGCTGCACTCAATCACTGAAAATATTCCATATTTTTGTGTCGGTTTTGCTCGATACGCTTTGTGCGATGATTCGTTCAATCCATGCGGTTGAAAATTTCACATCAAACATAGTAGAAAATTTCAATTGGGAGTTATTTATGATTATTTCATACTACTTACTTACTTATTCAATCAGAAATTACTGACCATATTTTCGATAGTATGGAGAAAAAGTTATGTTGCTGCATTGAATGCAACAAGAGATATTAACGATCTAACGTTAATCTAAACTAAGATTGTCAAAATATCTAACCGTGAGTAAACCCGACATAGTCGAATTGCGCAGTTGGCGGGAAAGAATTGTAAACAATGATTAGGATCCAAACGGCTTAACCGTACGCAGTGTAGAAACAAGGACAAAAGATTTGATAGGATTGCGTCGTAGTATTGTAAGGAAGATGGTAGAAATAGGTACGTCACTAATTAGCACTTCAATCGCACTTGAGACTGAGATAAGACCGACTTTGGCAACATATGCGGCTATCCATAGATTATGGTTATTTATGGCTAGTGTGCATTCTGAAAGCTGAATTCTGATTGATTTACAAACGGACGAGCTTTCAGATTGCAGGTATAGAGCTATAAGCATTTTTGGTGTTCATAAAAGGCTATTTTCATGCCATTATTAGTGCTTACTGGTTAACTGGGTAAAAGCGACAGTAACAAAACAATCGATTACAGTAAAAAATGACAAATAACACCTGCAATAACAATGAAATTAGTTCACCTTCACCGCTGTATTATCTCAACATTTGTAAACTTTAGAACGGGCGATAAAACTAACCCTTACCGGAAAAAACCCAGCTGTAGGCAGTAACATTAAACTACAGTCCATCGCCCAGAAAATAACATCGTTCGACTGTATTTAGCATACATGAAGTGCATCAGAAATATGGACTTAAGCCGGATGAAGCCGTAGCAGACCTCGACGCATATAATTCAGATCGTTTTTTTGTTCACTGGTTAAGATAAGTGCTAAAATATTAATCATCATTTAGATAACTCGTTCTGCTGACACCTTTGTAGGAGTATGAGGTGGGACCGCAAATTCTATCATTTTATAAACGATGAATTAGCAGAAACTCATAATAGCCAATTACAGGTAATTGGTTCAATTCACAACTGAAAAAAGAGAAAGCGAAAAGAACACAGAATCTACAAAGAAAATAAGAAAAGCAACGCTTATCTTCGAAATGATCTAGACAATCAAATCAAGATAGCCAACAACACATCATATGAAAACGAAATAAATGACTTGTCCTGAAACCTTTTTTAGATACCCAAAGGCTCAATTGAAAAGCCTCAATTTTCCATCGCAAATCGACAGAAATGTAGGGCAAAATAGTATAGAAATCTGCAAATCAATCGTATTCATCGTATTCAGAAACTGTTCGTTCTCTTTTATGCTCTGAATTTTCCAACCCCATCTCCGTAAACTATCTGTCAAAACATGACATTTGAAGAGCTTACACTATCACTGCAACTACTTTTCAACTCCTCACTTAATAAATGTACTTTTCCTTATACATGGAACCCCTCTCTTCTAGTACCAATATTTAAGTCTGGTGCAAAATCTAACATTCGGAACTACCGTGGAACAACTATTATCTCATGTATTCCAAAGTTATTGGAAATATCAATGACATAAGCATTCCTTAAAACATAACTTATGGTTACATAACAGTCTACCTTGTGAAAATGTCATAATTATTCCTTCTAAAAACAGCCATGCCATAAAAATGGAAAACGAAGACACCGTCGTTTTAAATGAGCACCATCTAAAGCTTGCAAACCGCTTTTTTTTATTCAATATTCGGAATTGCAATCGATAGTGGAGATGAAGAAATAAATTTGTTGGTTTCAAAATATTCTGTTCTTTCGGAAATTGTTTGGAATTGAATTGCGGATTGGAGTAGAAGAAATGTAAGTCTTTATTCATTATTGTATGTCATGATAGTAGCACCTTCCCACATTATCGAAATGACGGAATGAGCAATGAATTCTTACTCGACTGCATGATTTTTCAGTGCTCGATCGGTTCAGTGCTAGAATTTTCGTCTGACACCACTGTATTAAACGTCATTAACTACATGTGAAAAACGTGAAAAAAGTAAAAAAAAGCTTCGAAGGTAAATTTTGATTTTTATTATTATTATGATTATAAAACTCTATATTAGTTATAAAAATGTCGAGTAGCACCCGATATAGAAGAGTGCAACGTGAAATCGATAGACGTAATGACGAAAGATCTGTGCTAATGGACGACATTGTTGTCTACAATGAAAATTTCAATGGATCAATTATTGGATCGGGATGAAGAGAATGAATACGTAATGGACAGTGATTCGGATGATGAATCTGCTACTGTAGAAGTGTATGATGTAGCCAACAAACTCATATCGTGGTCTTCACATTACAATATATCAACAATAGCAGTAAATGATCTATTGAAATGGTTTCGCCAAGGTATTTTCCCTTCTTTACCTAACTCGATCAACGTAGAGCCGTGTTAAATAAAAATAGAAATGGGAAGATAAACTCAACATGTTATTTTGCAGTTATTATGAATTTATGTATAAATAAATAAAGTTGAAATACAACCTCTATTTGCTCTATTTGTATTATATATATATATATATATATATATATATATATATATATATATATATATATATATATATATATATATATATATATATATATATATATATATATATATATATATATATCGAAACAAAATAAAAAGAAAGAAGAAGAATCTTAAACGTCAATTCATTTAGCTTTTCTTACTCGATTCTGAATGATTTCCAAACGAACCGGTTGTTGGAGATATTTCATTCGGAATCGGTTGTTGCACTGTCCCACATTATCAGATCCGAATGGATTCCGAATCAATTACGAATCGGCGAGAATTTTTCATTCGGAATTTCATGTGGAAATCATAATGGATTCCGAATCAATTCCAACTCCAGTGCAACAACCGATTCCGAATGAACCGGTTCGCCTACAACCGGTTGATTCGGAAATCATTCGGAATTGAGTGAGAAGATGCGGACTGAATTGTCAATTCGTCTTCTTCTTCTTCTTTCCTGATTTTGCACGTTTTCGTGCTGATTTTCAGTTTATTTTTAAACGAAAACATTATATAACTGAATATATAAATTTAAAACTTCATGTTTTTCGGATATACAGAACTAGTAAATAACCAGTTCTTCTTAGAATCCCAATATAAACTATTGAAATTCGCTGGAAATTAACAAAACGGCCTACCTTAGTCAGCATCATCCATTCCTCTAGCTGGAGTGTAGTGAAATGGCTTAAGTCGCTTAAATTTCACACTAACACATTCATAAAATGAGCGAATATTCAATGACATTTATAATGTCACTGTCAATCAGGTTGATCGAGCTGCCAACTCAGGCGAAAATTCTAGCACTGAACCGATCGAGCACTGAAAAATCATGCAGTCGAGTAAGAATTCATTACGCATTCCGTCATTTCGATAATGTGGGGTGGGTTGTTTATGCATGACACAGCAAACACGGAGATGAAAATGTGAAAGTTGATTTAACTATAAGTTTAGTTGTAAGTCAACTAATAATTTCGTTCAATCGGATCACATTTATTTTTAAAATTAACCAAAACGCATGATTAAAACTGCCATACAATTGGATTGCCCAGTTGTGATATTAAATATAAACAAATATATTTTCAGTCACTTGATTGACACTTAGCTGCAGATTTGGAACTAAAATAGTTTCAGATAAAAACAAACATACATGAGTGATGTGTACACCCTCAGTGTATCATCATGGAATTTTCGTAACGCCACGACTGTGCGGTCAGAAATAGAAAAAGAAAATATAGGCAGTTCGAGACTGCATTACTAGTTGAAAGCTGCTAGCAGACACAAGTGTTCTGTTTGCCTGAAGATTGAGAGTGAAAGAAATTCCTATTTTACGAATTGGAGAAGCCTTGATGATACTGGAGTTTCGTCCTTTGGATTTAAGTGGGAACGGTTTGAAAAAGAGGTGAGTTGAGGATAGTTAAATCGACGACACGACCAGACTATCCGAAGAAAAATCGGAATAAAAAGTGTTCGTGAGCGATTTACCACCAGTTACCATAAATATAGCGGCCCCTTGAAAATGACCTAAATCAAGGGGCAAATCACTCTAAACTCTAGACAATATCATACTAATGAACTCATGTCATTCCAAAATAATTTTCTCTAATCTCATTTAATCCCAACTAGTCTAGATAAGTTTGGGTAGTTTAAAACTAATCCAACCTAATTTTGCCTAATCTTGTTTGAAGTGTATCTGTCATTCGAACTCCCACGCAGAGATGCCATTTATACAGATTTGCACATGCGCATACAGATTTAATACAGAGTACAGATTTTATACAGATTTTTCAAATTAAATGCAGATTTATACAGATACCACAAAAAGTAAGAAAGAAATAATGAAACTTTTCCATCTGAGCGTGTTTGATTGCCCATATTAAAATGAAAATTTTTTCGTGCAGCTGTTCAATGATGAACGCTGAAATACATTTATATCATAATTTGAAACCAATTTGAACTGATGTTCAAGGAAGTCATGGCGTCATGAAACTTTATTGTCAGACTGAAAAGTTGTATGACCTGACTTGACGTTGCGTATTGGGCGTTTGAATTCCATGTTCGAATTCCAAGTCATCATTTTCAAACGAAAAAAGTATATGGATTTACAATTCAATTGTGGTTAATAACAAAAACAATTAAATTTCGTCGTTGAATGTTCTTGTCAGTGAGGCAAGGACTTACGATATAAAGGAATGCTCCTTGCATCTGCCATTCTATAACAATAATCTAATGGAATAACATCTTTAAACATAATTTTATTTCCGAAATTTCCATTCATTAGTGAATACAGATAAATACAGATTTTTATACAAAGCAATACAGATTTTCTATGAAAATATCTGGCATCTCTGCTCCCACGTTTACAGCTTCTTATGTCAAAATAATGCTTTTCCAGATCTCGGCTAAACTTCTCTAATCCCATTCTAATCCAGCGAGATCCCTGCTAAACTTTTTTACTCCTGGTAAAACTTGTTTGAGTTCAGACAAAGTTTAGAGTGATTTGCCCCTTGACCTAAATTAACTATTCGAGCAACACTGTTAAAGTTGCTATGAACTAGTTACCAAGGAGCATCAGAATAAATAAACAAACAGTTTGAAATAGTTCTGGAATAAAATGTTGCACTTATCGATAATTTTAATTGATAAACAATGGAGACCACAGTGGTTAGTGCCATTTGCTTCTACCGAATCCGTTTCGGGAAATTTGTTTTTAGCGGTACTATCAAATGGAATGAAATCCAACTCCGACGTGGATTTGCAGCGAATTCAAGGTTGAGCTAAAATCAGTGTCCTCGGTAAATAATAATGTTTTTATTCAATAATAAACTGAAAATAAACACGAAGGTTGTAGGCGAAACATTCTAACACTTGTCAGAAAAGCCAATGACAGAATGTAAACAAACGCGGTGGTGATATGAAATCGATTTATCAGTGATTAAGAATACTGCTCGATGGAAGAATAGAAAGATAGAAAGAAACTATAGAAATTGCAATGGTTAGAAGCAACAGCTTTCTTGATGAATCGGATGACGAAAATCACAGTCAATGTCATTTAGACCATTTTTTTTAGGAACACTTACATATCAATTCATCGATTTTGAAAGATGTGAAACCTTCTTGTCATTCTAATCATTTACAATTCAGACTCACTAATTTAACTTATTTTTATTTCATACTGCATGTATATAAGTAACATTTTCATACTCAAATATCGAAAAGTGCTTATATAGGCAGATGACATGAAACACTTCTTGGAAATTAGAAATATCAACGACGCTGGATTATTCCAGAACGAAAGAAACTTTCAGTAGGAAAAACGAAAACCGAAAAACGAAATAATTATTAAAGCAAACGGTATGCGGTAAAATTTCATTTTTAATCGAATATTATTAAATTTGAAAATGAAATTTATGCATATCCCTTCTCATAAATTTAACTTTTGCTGTTATACTCAAATGAAGCTCCCGGAATTAGTCGTCAATTGAATGATCGTACCAAGTCATTATTTGCTTCATTGCCTTTGCTGTTGGTAGCGAGCAAGTTCGAATGAACATCAACTCGATAACCACCGATAACTCTCTGGCCAGAATCATAAACGGGAGGTGGCGGTTCTGATTTGAGAGTCTGAAATCGACAATTTTCGACTGTTTGAAATGCAATGTGATGTGTTCCAAAGTTTAAAAAAAATTAAAACAGAAAGAGAAAACAATTAAGTTATGTTAATTCTGTAGTTGATATTTCAGTTATCATAACTGCTATACCTTTCATCTATTATTTTGAGCAGATTAATCTCTGAATTTACAGATTTTTGATTAACGCTGCAGATATTGAGGGATTGTACTTTTAATGAAATGTTCAATTTCATATTTCATGTTGTTAATTTAGCTTTCATTTTTGCAACAGTTTGATGGCAAAAACTTTTTGAAATCTGCTCATCTGGCATCCCTGAAGTGAACGGCATTTGACATTACAGTGACTTTGTGCGATCAAAAAGTTCCTGTCAAATTTTTTATATTGGCATTTTCGATTCAATCAGGAAGATACTGTTTAGAGTGCTGCTGCTTGCGGGAAAAAATGTAATCAACTTTGGGTACCAGTATTTGCGCCCAGACAGAAAGTATAAAAGAGTAGTATCGCGAATGATCAATTTGTTTTGGTGCCAACTAGACGGCCGTAAGAAAAATAGGGAAATCCAGACTTCTGAAGTCCTGGAATAATAGTCTGAGATAACGTTTTGATAGAATGTTGAGTCTAAATTTCGGAATTAGATCCCAACTCAGACAGGCAATGCAATTTTATTATCCTTGTGTCCTTTCTTAGTTCCTATAGCGAAACACAGCAAACTGTCTTCCGGCGAAGCTTGAACGTATTAGTTTTAAATTCGTTCGAAGTAATAGATTAGGAGAAAATTGTACATATAGTGTAGAGATGTAAACTAATAAAATATTGTGTAACCTCAAGAAAAGCATTATTGAATTAACTGAAAGAAATGATCCAGCACTCAAAGCTTCGCACGTTCACTTGCAGCAAAATATGAAAAACCTATAAATGACACTGGACTGATTTTAAAATCAGACAGCGAAGAGTGCAGGCGTGCCTCGTCAGACCAGAAACAAGTAGCAGTCTCTCTCTCCCTCTCTCTGGCAGCACGTCACTATAAAAGAAGTAGTCCCATCGTTCATGGGCTCATTCGATTATAAGCTGGCGAAGCGTGTAGACGAGATTCTACGATTTCGAAAGTGTTGCAGCCAACCAAACGGCAATACTGGCTACACTGCCATTATGCTCTCGAGTGACAGTTATGCTGCCACTGCGTTGACGCATATGTTGCTGTCAGTAGATTACCGCCAGTCCGGCAGTTGTCTACAGTACAGACAACTTCTTTTATTGTGTCTTCTGTAGTATGTCTTTTATCTTTATTAAAGTATAGTAGTTCAGTTATAAAATGTGTCTATTTATTACTTGTCTGTAAGGACACGCAAATACTGTTCTCTGCTGTCCAACCACCACACACACAAGATACAACAGAAAGCTTCTTCTCAAGCGCCAACATTGGTCCTTCGAACCGGATAGTCTTCACATGAATCAAGTGAATGGGTTCACAAAAATAATATTCCGTAGTGATAATATCACGTGTCGAAAATTTTGCTGTCCGATTGAAAAACATCAAACTATTAGAATTGGTTGTTCACCGATGCACTCGGAATCTGATGATGGCCAGATTGAATTTAACTGTGCCATTTTCTGAGACCGCAGAGCAATTTGCAGAAGTGAGAATTCTGTTTCATTCAGAAAAATCAGTCCATGTAAGCCAATTCAATCACGTCATCTATTTTCGATTTCAGTTTCTTAGATCAAATTGAATTTCGGCATCTTCTTAAAAAACATGCCGCAGCATAAATAAGGTAAACCATGAAATATTTCATATTTAATGTAAATAAAATTTGTAAATTTTAGACACCAAATTGGCCGGTTAGTCCATCAGTTTTATTTCTTGAAAGAAATAAGTTTTTCACTGACCTAAAAAAACCGAAAGAGCAGTGCACTATCGTTCAATCAGTAGAGTTATCGCGTATCCTTCAATGGAAGGTGTCGCCTAATTCACCCGGTTTACGAAGCTGCCAGCCTCCCTAATATCTGAGAAAGAAACTGTGGCTGACAGTTTCACCAGCGTGCCTAGATTTAAGTCCCATACTAGGATTCTAAATTTAAGCTAGCGAGAAATGAAATCTCCCGCATCGTCGAGCTCCCGGGTTA
This sequence comes from Malaya genurostris, assembly GCF_030247185.1. Taxonomy (NCBI): domain Eukaryota; kingdom Metazoa; phylum Arthropoda; class Insecta; order Diptera; family Culicidae; genus Malaya; species Malaya genurostris. Next base: position 163,859,096 of record NC_080570.1, on the reverse strand, counting down.
CGACATCGAATCATAAAATCCGTTAGAAATAAGAGCAACGACCGATGTCGTCGTTTAAAGGGCTAACATAAAATAATGTAAGCACTTATCTCGGGCAGGGCTATGACCTCCTCGAAGAAGGAAGGAATAGCATAAAACACATGCCTCGAGACAAGTGAATGACCTCCTTGAAGGGAGGAGAAACAGCTGGATTTAACTTGTCATAGTTGGGATCGCAAGCTGGGCAACGTAAGAAAAAGAAGGAAATAAGGAATCGTTTGTAACGCCTGTGTTCTCTCTCTTCCTTATAGTATAACCACGCATGCGCACAAGCCAAGGAAGGTAAGAAACACGAAATTCAGGCTATGCGCAAGCGCGGAATAAAACAAAAACTAACATTAAACGTAAGTCTTTTCTAACTCGTAGTATATAAGCAAAAATTGTTAATAATAAATGGTAGTAGCAGTACAAAAGTAAAACTCTTAAATCGTAAAGAAAGAACGAGCCCCACAGAAACTCTCAAACATTTTTAAGAATTTCTTCTCAAGCGCCAACATTGGTCCTTCGAACCGGATAGTCTTCACAAGAATCGAACAATTGCGTTCACAAAAATAATATTCCGTAGTGATAATATCACGTGTCGAAAATTTTGCTGTCCGGTTGAAAAACATCAAACTATTAGACTTGGTTGTTGACCAATTCAGTGCCTTAGATAAGAAAGAATTTCGGAAAATTCCAAAAAGTATGCCGCTGCATAAATAAGGTAAATCATGAAATATTCCATATTCCAGCAATTCTACATCACTGTCAAAAATCACAAAAGAAAAATAAAAATGCCAGTAAATGTGTAGTGAATAATAACCGGCAGAAAATATCTGCATTAGATTAAGCTGTAAACGTGCAATATTATTCACACTTGCAGAAAGAGAGAGAGGGCTAAATGAATAAAGTTAAACCACATCGGCAGTGAAATTTAACATAATAGCATTGGAAACATCTAGAACAGACCGTCCGGTTTCTAGAACAGTATAGCAGATTAGGCCGTTCGGTTTTTGGTCGAAGACCACAAACTGACCTAAAAAACCGAAAAAGCAGTGCACTATCGTGCAATCAGTAGAGTTATCGCGTATCCTTCAATAGAAGTTGTCGCCTAATTCACCCGGTCCACGAAGCTGCCAGCCTCCTTAAAATCTGAGAAAGAAACTCTCAAACATTTTTGAGAATTTCTTCTCAAGCGCCAACATTGGTCCTTCGAACCGGATAGTCTTCACAGGAATCGAACAATTGCGTTCACAAAAATAATATTCCGTAGTGATAATATCACGTGTCGAAACTTTTGCTGTGCACTTAGGTCAAATAGAATTTCGGCATCTTCCAAAAAACATAAATAAGGTAAACCATGAAATATTTCATATTCTAGCAATCACTGTCAAAAATCACAGAAATAAAATTTCCACTGTGCACAAAAAAAAATGCCAGTAAATCCCAGTTCGCACGTTTTAAATGTGTAGTGAGTAATAACGAGCAGAAACTATCATTATTTTCATTAGATTAAGCTGCAAACGTGGAATATTATTCATCATTTCAGAAAGAGAGAGAGAGGGCTAAATGAATAGAGTTGAACCGACGACACTACCAGGCACTCCGAAGAAAAATCAGCATTAAAGCTGTTCGCTAACGATTCACCGCCAGTTACCACAAATCTAGCGACCCCTTGTAAATGATAAAAATAATCTTCTCGAGCAACACTGTTTAAGTTGCTATGGACTAGTTACCAAGGAATCCCAAAACAAATAAACATGTTTTGAAAGCGGTGGAATAATTATTAGTGTTAAACTTTGTCCAAATTAAGCAGAAATGCATTTAAATGAACTCGATTTTCGGAATTTAATCGAAACTATGGATGAAACCAACGAACGAGGACAATGACCTGCTTCCAGCGATTCATTCGTACACTTCAACTGCTAGCTTTTCTGGGCAGTAAACACCCAAACATTTTTGAGAATTTCTTCTCAAGCGCCAACATTGGTCCTTCGAACCGGATAGTCTTCACAAGAATCGAACAATTGCGTTCACAAAAATAATATTCCGTAGTGATAATATCACGTGTCGAAAATTTTGCTGTCCGGTTGAAAAACATCAAACTATTAGACTTGGTTGTTGACCAATTCAGTGCCTTAGATAAGAAAGAATTTCGGAAAATTCCAAAAAGTATGCCGCTGCATAAATAAGGTAAATCATGAAATATTCCATATTCCAGCAATTCTGCATCACTGTCAAAAATCACAAAAGAAAAATAAAAATGCCAGTAAATGTGTAGTGAATAATAACCGGCAGAAAATATCTGCATTAGATTAAGCTGTAAACGTGCAATATTATTCACACTTGCAGAAAGAGAGAGAGGGCTAAATGAATAAAGTTAAACCACATCGGCAGTGAAATTTAACATAATAGCATTGGAAACATCTAGAACAGACCGTCCGGTTTCTAGAACAGTATAGCAGATTAGGCCGTTCGGTTTTTGGTCGAAGACCACAAACTGACCTAAAAACCGAAAAAGCAGTGCACTATCGTGCAATCAGTAGAGTTATCGCGTATCCTTCAATAGAAGTTGTCGCCTAATTCACCCGGTCCACGAAGCTGCCAGCCTCCTTAAAATCTGAGAAAGAAACTCTCAAACATTTTTGAGAATTTCTTCTCAAGCGCCAACATTGGTCCTTCGAACCGGATAGTCTTCACAGGAATCGAACAATTGCGTTCACAAAAATAATATTCCGTAGTGATAATATCACGTGTCGAAACTTTTGCTGTGCACTTAGGTCAAATAGAATTTCGGCATCTTCCAAAAAACATAAATAAGGTAAACCATGAAATATTTCATATTCTAGCAATCACTGTCAAAAATCACAGAAATAAAATTTCCACTGTGCACAAAAAAAAATGCCAGTAAATCCCAGTTCGCACGTTTTAAATGTGTAGTGAGTAATAACGAGCAGAAACTATCATTATTTTCATTAGATTAAGCTGCAAACGTGGAATATTATTCATCATTTCAGAAAGAGAGAGAGAGGGCTAAATGAATAGAGTTGAACCGACGACACTACCAGGCACTCCGAAGAAAAATCAGCATTAAAGCTGTTCGCTAACGATTCACCGCCAGTTACCACAAATCTAGCGACCCCTTGTAAATGATAAAAATAATCTTCTCGAGCAACACTGTTTAAGTTGCTATGGACTAGTTACCAAGGAATCCCAAAACAAATAAACATGTTTTGAAAGCGGTGGAATAATTATTAGTGTTAAACTTTGTCCAAATTAAGCAGAAATGCATTTAAATGAACTCGATTTTCGGAATTTAATCGAAACTATGGATGAAACCAACGAACGAGGACAATGACCTGCTTCCAGCGATTCATTCGTACACTTCAACTGCTAGCTTTTCTGGGCAGTAAACACCCAAACATTTTTGAGAATTTCTTCTCAAGCGCCAACATTGGTCCTTCGAACCGGATAGTCTTCACAAGAATCGAACAATTGCGTTCACAAAAATAATATTCCGTAGTGATAATATCACGTGTCAAAAATTTTGCTGTGCACTTTCAACAATGAAAATAAAAAAAAAACATAGAAAGCTGTTGAAAAACACACTCAGTCACAGACCACTTGGAAGGAGCCGGCATGCCTAGAGTGAAAAAAAAGAACAGCAGTAACTGCGAGTAACTGAGTTAAAATACTAAGAAAACAATTTTTGTTTGCAATGAAACAAGAAAGAAAGCATACTACTGACGAGAAATTGGAGAAATCGTTGGGCGACCGTACAACACATCATCGATAACTGAAAATACAAGAGAACTCTGAAGAACAAGACAGAGAATGGTCATAGTCCGCATTGACAATCCGATTCTCCCTTAGTCGCGAACGCGGTTTTTCTTAAGCACCTTGATTGACTCCTTGATCAAAATCCTGACTTTTATGTTCGCGCATTGCTATCTACTTTAACTAATATTTTAAATTCATTTTTCGTTGTGATAAATGGCAATTATAAACAATAGGTTGACCATCATATGGCGACCGCGACTTCGGGTGCCATTATTGAAGCAGATAAATACCCTGATTATGTTGTATAGATCAAGAAATTATCATACGAATTCAAAACAGTAATAGAAATGTCCTAAACTCACTGCGCTTTCAACATTTTTGACTTACTACGGAGATATTTGATATAGTTCAGAACCTAACCTAACAAATTTGGAGAAAAAATAGTATGCGTTTTCCACTTGGATGAACAGTATATGTGCCTCACTCTTATCGAATGTAACAAAATGAAAGTTCAGATATCAATATAGCTAGACAATCTGATCAATCGAGATTAACCTAAATGTCTCTAAATCTTCGAAGAATATTTGATTTTCTACTTCTGAAAGAATAATATGCTATTTAATGACACAACTTGATGGCCCTGATTTCTTCTAGCGTCAGTACGAAACCCAAAACACCATACTATAGAACCGTCGATTTACACTACACACTTTACGGGCGACATCGATTTTTTATAAACTTTTGTCTATCCTCGGTATCACGATGGAACTCTTTGAAAGTTTTTGAAATCCTTAATATCAGGATATAAATATGCAAATTGCACGAGTCATACCAACTGATGAAGTTGTGTTGATCTCCTTGTGTTCAGCCGTTCCATGTCATCCACAGTGTCATCGTTCCAGTTGATCGATGAATGCCATTTTGTCGGTTAACTTTTCGGCGACATTCTAACCACATTTATGGTTTTCTAACCCATCAGTTTTATGTTGTTTGTAACGAAAACTCTACAAAGAAGGAAGATTAGATTTTGAAATTAGAACTCAATTAGGTTGGCATTTAAAATGTTGTTCAATTTTCAAGCATACTGCTTACCTAAGTTGGTGATCGTAAAGTAATCGATTGGCACCGGCCATTTTGGATTATCGACAATTTTCTGCGTAACAATTCACAGACGTATTTCCAAATCATTGTTTCATTTCACTAATCGCTCTATAACAGTATTTTTTATTCTATGTCATTGAATTCACTCCTCTTCGACACATTGCTCTGGAAGCATGAAATAACTCAGTTTATTAAAATTGTTGAAATTCCTATCTATTTTCTAAAGCGTTTGCAAGCAAACCGTTCCAACTTACACTGTTTTGCAGACGTTTAAGCACTTGTCTACATAAAAAATAGTTGACTTCATTTCAACACCATTTGAAATTACAGCTTGGCACGTGAAAAAATTTCTTCAAAAATGGCTGTAAATGTTGAGCACGATCCAGAATGTTCACTACTCGCAAAAGGAATAAAGTAAACCACGAAGCGTAGTAGGCTATTTATGGCGGGTCACATTATCTTGCAGCTGCTGGGTTTTCAACGTTTTCACCAATACTAATGCCGGTATGTTGTATGGGTGTTGTAAAGAAGTGGGTATGCAATATGTTAGATGAACCATGCAACGAAAAAACAAATACAGCTACCGTGCATATACCTGTGTGTGTGATGGTTATTGAATGATGGCAAAATTACATGTATATGAATTCAGCAAACTGAACGAAACATTCTTTTAACAACCCTATAAGAAAAAAAAATTAGAGGGTTGTATTCAAGATACGACCGAGCACAATAACATTAAAAATGGAACGTTTCTAGGGTCTTCATAATAAATACAAAAATAAAGATGATAATGATGATGATACACTAAACTAAAAACTTTTTCAATTGACTAATTACAAACTTGCTCTAGTTGAGGCGCTTAGATTGTTAGCGAATGATGAAATTGACAATTAGATTCTTTCTTGATAATTAATTATATTCAATTTTGATCATATAAAATCGCAAGTAAACTTACCTTTAGTTTATCTTTGATACTATATGATATTGCATCTAATTGTACTGTATATGTGAGCCTGTGGAACTCATTTATACTACCAAACCGAGGAGGCCGCTTTAGATAAGTTTCAGAATTTAATTTTGAATCTTTTGAAGCGTTTAATTCCTGGTGGGACAACAACTTGTTCAGTCACATATAATGAAGAAGAAGTATCTATGATTATCATCATAACACAACTTTATACTGAATTCATTTTCGCGCCACCGTTTTGTTCGTATGGGAATGGAGATTTAAGTATGCAAGCCGATCCGTTGACAAATTAAAACATTTTTAAGCTTACAATATTGAAGCTTTGGAATCATTTAAATGAGGAAAATCCATTAACAAATCATCGAGGAACAAGCGCTGCAAATTAGATCCGAATTAGATCTAGTGTCGTTAATACTAAATTAGCCTGATAGTTACCAGAGAACCAAAATAAAATACTCAATTCAAATAAATTTTTCAATGAAATGCAATTGAAATATTCGAATGACGTTATCTCATAAGTTTAAGTTAAATGTTTCCGAATCGATTGGTTGTTGAATTAAATAAATTCATCAACAAATGACTGAGGTATGAGCGTTAAAAATTATGGCAGAAAAATGTTACGCGATTAGTTTTGCATGTTTTAAATTGACACCCAGCCTCGGGAAGCGAAGTGTAAGGCGTTTTTAATGGCAAAATCGACCAACAATTTGCTAAATACATGGGATATTTCAAAAGAACCGATAACCACGCTAATTCGGTTCTTCAATAGCTAGATGATATATAAGATATTCAAGCGAACACGAAGCGGTGTTGTGCAGACAGCAGGAAATTTCACCAACACATAATGCAAAAGCGACAATCCAGCAAGTGAACGCATATACAATCGAGTCATCAGCTCACTGGACGAGCAACTTGTTTCATTCGCAGTCAAACATCAACTAGGCAAAGAAATATTGTGCAGCCTATATTTATAGATTTCTCTTCATACTACGCAGAACGATGCGGTGTTTTTTATGCATGACGCAAAGCCTCCTATGCCGAACAAGAAGTTGACGTCATTTTGTACAGCAGGGATTGGTGGATGAAAACATAGGTCGATTCCAACCATTTTTTCAATAGTATGCTATTGAAATACTGAAACGACGTCGTCATACATGTTTAAGTTAAAAGTTTCCGAATCGATTGGTTGTTAAATTATAACAATCCATCAACAAATGACCGAGTTATTAACGTTCAAAATTATGACACAAAAAGGTTACGCGGCTAATTTTGGAACTTTTAATTGACACCCGGCCCCGTATAGTGAAGAGTAAGGCATTTTTAATGCCAAAAAACGTCCAACGGAAGTCCTCGCTTAGACTTTTGAACCGGGTGCCATTTTTTTCGTGCAACAAACTTAACAGACAGCGGTCCATTGTTGAGCCATTTTCAATATGAAGACTTGTTTAACGCTCAACGTCCAATAAGATCTAACCGCTTTCTCAATGAAAAAAAAAATTCTTGTAAATTCTAGAACAGGAATTTGGAGTCTCCAATCAGTGGTAAATTTATTCTTACTCTGGTTTACATCTCAAAAAATCGTCGAACTGTTTTCATCGGAATGCATTCTGATATAAATCCAGGCAACCAGGGTACGGATAATGATTTTTATTTTCAATCGGATTCGGGTCCGGTTCGTGTTTAAAAATTTAGCATGGATTGGCTTTCACACTCTACTGATGATGTCACAGGATACTACCAAACAAAAGGGTTATATTCACAGAGAAAAATCAAAGCATTTGATAGAAAAGAGCATTTGAAATAAAACATAATATTTTGTAGTCACAAAAAAAAACATTTGAGCAGATCATGTATCAAAAAATAAGTGAATTGTTTATCCTAGAATGGCGAGAAATGACACTATGGAACGGTATGAAATGAACATGGAACAGAGTGAAATGATACGAAATGAACATGGAACCAATCGACGGACAGCTGTCAAAAAATGTTCATCCATCTCAGTTCGTGAGGTTTTGCCAGTTTCGTATAAAACCAAATCAGAATTTATTTGTATGGTGGATTGAGCACTAATTGTGGCTCGTACTAAATTCACTGGGAAGCAGTAAATATTAGAAAAAGTCCCTCCTAATCCCAGACTTACTTTAGCATGGGGTGTTTTTTCAAAATTTACCCCCTGAGAGAGTGATAAGTTTTTGATCGTTTATATCTCTTGTTGTATCTAACGAATCAACATAATTCTTGCTACATGTCATCGGAAATATGATCATATTTTTTTTAAATGTTCTGAAATGTTTAGTATCAACGAGAATCGAAGAGGAAAACTTATGACGCGTGTTTGCCTTTCTCGTATTTTGAAAAGCTCATAGATCAATCGGTGTTGAACAGTCGCACAGTGCGCACCGCACGCATATAGCTCTTGGCTCCTGGAATTTTTTCCGGCTACCTATAGTTTCATTGATTCAAGGCTTCAGTCTTTTTCAAGTCTACCTGAATCACTAACAGTCTTTTTAAAGACTAACAATTAGTCAGCCTTTCTCAAGGCTATACAAAGAGTGATATTCTAATATAATCAGTCTTTTTCAAGACAAAGAAAATATTCAGCCTATTTTAAGGCTAGCTATTCAAAGAACTATTCTTCGAACTAATCAGTCTTTATTAACTCCAAACTACGTCCAAACTACGGAATAAATCACAATCCGTTATTCAACATTTTTCTAATGACATTCACGATCTTATAGAATCTGAATGTAAAAATAAAAGACAACGGACGGATATCCCTTCCGTTGATTCTATGCCGTCTAACAATATTTACGAGATTCTTCCTGAATCCGATTGTAGCGACATAGAAGAAAATTCTTCAAAAATTCCCAAAATTGACGCTTGTCGTTCTGGGAAGAAACAACAATCTATGCTACCAGTGACGGTGATGATTTCCGACTTCAAAGCATTCCGTACTGAGCTTTCTACTTTTCTCCCGGAAGTAAAAGTATCATTTTAAATCGGACGAAGAGGAGAATGTCGAGTCTTGGTTGATGGATTGGAAGATTATGAACGTCTTATCCGATATTTGCCCGAGAAACTTCATAAATCTTATTCATATGATATAAAATCAGACATACCCTTCAAGGCTGTCTTGAAAGGCTTATCAAATGATCAAAGTACTGATGAAATTAAAAATGGTACTTCTAAACCACGCTCTGGAATTTCCCATGAACTTTACTTAATACACTTCAATCGAAGTGATGTAATATTTAGAAAAAGTACGTTTCATTTCCCACATTAAAATTCATTGGGAACATTATAAACGGCATAATCGTATTGCAAACTTAACGCAATGTCGTCGTTGCCAAGGCTGCGGCCATGGAACCAAAAATTGTCATATGGATATACGGTGTTTGAATTGTGGTAAATCGCATTCGAAAGACGTTTGTCCAATGAATGAAACCATTGATAAATTTTCATGTTCAAATTGCGATGGAAATCATAAATCCAATTATTTGAAATGTCCTGTCAGGGAAAAAATTTAAACGCTCGTTCGCTTAGACAACAAGTCAAATCAACGACCTTAAATTTACAGAACATACCTGAAAATCAAAAAACCGTTACAAGTTCCACGCCTCATTCTTCTAAGTCACTTTATTTCTTCGAATTTAAAACAAAAAACAGGTACGCCTTCCAATTCGTCCAACGAAAACAATTTATTGACAGGTAGATCGACCTCGTCATCATCTACTTCTAATGTCAGCTACGCTAGTGTGACAGGTAGAAATCTTCCACTTGATTCTTCTAATCTAAATAATCAAAACACAAGAACGCCTTGCAGTTCATCTGCTAACGAAAACAATTTATTAATAGGTAGATCGGATTCTTCTAATGGCAGTTCTATCTACCAATATTCCTTCAATGCCATTCGCTTCTTTAAACGAAGTCGATTTAGGCGATATAACGGAAAATAAAATGATCTACCTACAAGATCAACTTTTTCAAATGATCATCCGAATGAATTCGACTTAACGACTTTTTGAAGCGTTTCAAATCGGATGGCAATTTGCAAATAATATTATAATGAGTTTAAAATTTAACAGTGGTGTTAAATAATCATTTGAATATTTTAAATTGGAATGCTCGATCTTTAAAATCGAGTGAAGATGAATTTTATAATTTTCTCAAAGTTCACAAAATTCAAATTGCCATTGTGACAGAAACATTTCTTAAATCAAATGTCAAATTGAAAAGCAATCCACATTATGTGGTTCATCGATTTGACAGGTTTACTGGAATGGGTGGTGGAGTAGACATTTTTGTCCAACGGCAAATTAAACATCGAATTTTACCTTCTTTCAATACTAAAGTTATTGAAAGCTTGGTAATCGAAGTTGAAACCATTCATGGAATTTATTTCATCGCTGGAGCATATTTGCCATTCCAATGCACCGGAGAACAATTAAATTTCTTTAAAGGCGATTTGCTTTTGCTACTCACAAGATATCGAACGAAATTTTTCGTAATAGGGGACTTAAATGCTAAGCATGTCCAGTGGAATTGTAAGCAAAATAATAGTAAGAAGAATGTTCGTCGACCACAATATCAACGTTCTTGTGATCCTGCTATGAAAAACATTGTTAACATGTGTTTCTGTTGAATTTATTTCCGTCGATACGGGACTGTAAGTGAATACTGTAGTGGCTAAGTAGAGCGAAGCATGCTTAGTTTCGTCCAATCAATTGGACTTTCTCTTCATGTGTTTTCATATGCAGGGTAGTTTAATTGGTAAAACAATTTCCCCGGTTAGGAGTTAGCTACGGGTTCGAGTCCCGTCTCTGCGGTAACATTTTCGCGGTTTTCATTACATCGTTGTGTTCACATGTCGGTTTTCCAATCTGTTTCCCGTTAGATACTGATTATATTAAAACTAGCTCAAGGCGGCTTTACGTCTTAACAAAGCCCTAAAATAAAATCATAGTTAAGGATTTACAAAAAGAAATTAAACATAGATTTACTCTTTTGTGAAATAAATTTTTTCGCATTTTCTGTTAGCCGCAGGTAGAAATCTAAGAGTTTCCCTTTCTCGTATTTTGAAAAGCAGCATTTAAAAACCCGTATAATTTGACCCATTCCAGTACCAGTCGGTCAGAACGCGTTCTGAGGAAGAGAAAAAAAATATTTGCTACTGTACAACTGCATCGCATCGGTATAAAAGATGAACATTCCACCATTTCCCATCATTTTCTGAGTAACGGTTGTCGAAGCAAGACGTACGGGAGAGCAACATCGAAGACCTCACGCTTTTGGAATGAAGCCGGGCACACAACAAAACCACACCGAAAGCCTACAAGTGGGAGTCATCAGTCGTCAAAGGCATTGCTCAGTTAGGTTGTCCGGAATTCGAGTCGGAGTTCATTGAGTTACAAATGCACCTACTGATTCCGTCCGAAATGGATTGTTTCATCTTCTCAATGGATTCCGAGTCAAATTGTACACGCCGAGAGCCATCTCCGTTCTGTCTAAATACAGATCCTGTTTGTCGTGACAATTCAAGGCACTTTGCCGGCAGATCAACATAGAGAATTATTGGAGGTGAATTCCATAATCCAAGGCCAAAATGAAGCTCCAGAAGTCTAGAACCGAAACCAAATTTCAGAACTTGACTCTAGGACCTGGACTCTGGAGCTTAACTTCGAAAATGAATTCTGGATTGGCCATCTCGAAAGTGAATGCTGAAAATGAAATTGATTTTCAGACCAGAATACAGTTTGAAAATGCCTGCCCGGAACTCAGATTTGAAGTTCAGTTCTTGATTCTAAAATTCTTCTGTGCATCATCACATCCACAGTAGTTCAGTTGGCAGAACGATTCGATTCGTAACTGTGTCTGAGAGCTTGCGACGTCAGTTTTTGGATTTCGTTATTTTCATTTTATCAGTTATAATTTCGTTGGGTCTATCGTTCAGTCTGTCTTTTTGTTGGGTAATAGAGAAAAGCTCTGCCTTAGGTGTGCTTTCTTGTGGCGTATGTAGACAACACTGTGAATTTTTTTCAGGTGCTCTTCAAAAAGTAACTTTTCGAGACATTTATTATTTTGGTTTTACTTGTGTAAGAGACAAAACTGAAAACATTTGAAATCAAACAGTTTATTTGCGGCCCACAAGCTTTCACGAAGAAAAATAAGGTTTTGGGGATAAAGATGTGAATGATTGTGTGTATTACTTTTGTCAGTATTTGGGTCTATAATTGTTAGGATGTTAGTTTTCCTCTCACTCAATAATAATTAAGCGCCATCTAGATATGTATTCTGGTCCTGAACACTGGATCTGGTTATCGAGCAAGGTGTTTGGATCTTAATACTGAATCTTGACATGGATTTTGAACCAGAATTCTGGCAGAAAAATTCTGAACCCGAAGCAGAAATCTGCACTTGGATTCGAAGCATGGATTCGGATTCTAGACCTGAACCTAATTTCTTGACTTGAACTACCGACGTAGATTTTGAGTCTAAATACCTTATGATCAAAAAAGAACCGCAAAATTTCAATTTTTAATAAATTTCTTTATTATTGCCTTCAAAGTACTCTCCTCCTGCGGCAATACATGCATGCCAACGCTTGATCCAATTTTTCATACAAGTTTTATAGGCCGCCGAAGGTATGGCCTTTAGTTCACGCAGCGAATTCTCTTTTATGGTCTCTTTGGTCTCAAAACGCGTTCCCCGCAATGGCAATTTGAGTCTAGGGAAGAGGAAAAAGTCACACGGGGCCATATCTGGAGAGTACGGTGCTTGGTTGATGATATTGGTCACTATCTGCGTTGGAAATCATATCTTTGGTCACATCAACACGACGCTGTTTTTGAATCAAAATCAGCTTTTTTGGAACCAGCCGAGAAGGGACGCGTTCCAAACCCAAAACATCAGTTAAAATGTGTTCGGCTGATCCATAAGAGATGCCCAACAACACAGCAATCTCTCTAATCGGTACAGAACGATTTTGCAGCACGATTTGCTTCGCCGATTCAATGTTTTCTTCAGTAACAGATGCTGTTGGGCGGCCAGGGATCTCATCATGATCCAAGCTTGTACAACCACCTTTGAAGCGTTTATACCACTCGTATGCCTGTGTTTTTCCTAGACACAATTCATCAAAGGCCTTTTCTAACATTTTCAACGTTTCGGAACACTTAAATTCATTTGCAACACAAAATTTGGTGCACGCACGTTGTTCTAAATTTTCATATATTATAAAAATCGCCACACGAAAATATTTCAACTTCTTTGTATAGACGCCAAACAAAAACTAATCGTACGATATGCGTCAAAATTTGACAGAATGTGTATAAAAGTGTTGCCAACGTTGAGAGAATAAAAGTTTACCGATTGGACAAACGCGGGAAATTTTTAAAATGAGTTTCATCCTGTTCTTTTTTGAACATAAGGTATGGTCAAAATTATAGGCCTGGATTCAGGATTCTACACAAGTTTTTTTATTTTGATAATTTGACATGCACCAGAATTGAGAACCTGGAACTTTGATTTTGGATTCTGAACCTGAACCTGGATTCAGGAACAGAACTCTGGACATGGATTTTATTTACAAATTTTGTAACACGATTAAGGACTTTAATTCTGGATCTGAGCTCTGTACCTGTATTCTGGATAAAGATTCTGACCTTGGATCTGTATTTTGATCCTGAACCAGTATTCTCTGCTTGGACTCAGAACCTGAACATGAATGGAGTAACTTGACCTCACCTCTGTGCAGTGGCGTCTCGGGACAAAATTTTTGGGTTGGCACTACTTTTGTGGTATGATATCAGATGTAACAATTAATTGTAAGCGAAAACTAAAGATCGAGGAATGAATATTGGCTTGTGGGTTTCAATACAACGAAACAACGATATACTTTCGGATGGGATAATTTTTATTAAACTTTTTTCGTATCATAAATATACCAGAATAATTCGGTTCTCTCCGTCGAACAAATCTGTCAATAACAACATCAATAAAACCGCTTCAACGTTGCAGCTGAGAGACAGCATTTTGTTTTTATCTGCCATAATCATAAGCCACTACTACCTCTCCTGACGGTGTGCATACAAGTTCTCACAGAGCCAAACGTGCCAGAGAGAACAACAATTTCCGAAGCTGAACTGAGCGATTCTTTTTCCTTTGGAAAAGACACTAATACGGCGACAAGAGATACTGGAAATTTTAAATTGGATGTATATGTGTAAATACACGCAATTTCGGCGAATAAATAGAATCTAAAAAACAATTGAATGCGGAAGGGGATGCAGTGATTTCCTTCAATTTGACCAGTTGTGCAGTGCACGAGATGCACATGAGGACAAGACGCCACTGCCTCTATATATGTATTTGAGATCAAAGTGCACAATCTGAATTCTGAACCTAAATTCGAGACTTCGATTCTGGACCAGAGTTCTTAGATTCTAGAAGATTCAGGACCAAAATTCTTGATAGAGGTTTTAAAAGTTCTGGAATTTCAGATAAAAATCCAGGATCAAAAATAGGATGCAAAGTTCAGTAGTATTTCCAGGATTCAGTTCCAGAATTGCAGCTGAATTCAAGAATTAAATTCTGAAGATTTTTGAACTCAATTACCGATCTGGATTCTAGAACTGAATTTCGGAGCTGAGTTCTGAATCATAATTTGTAGACTGGACCAAAATTCTTTAACTAAAATTCAGCTGCAGACCAGCATCCAGGTTCAGAGTTCAGTGCTAGGAATCAAGTTCAGAACTCAGAGCAGGAATCCTGGTATCGAATTTAGATCCAAAATTATTGTAGAATTCAGAATTCAGTGCTTGAATCTAGCACCAACACTGTTTCTGAATTGAGTTCTTGGATTCGGTTCCAGAATTCAAATACCTTAACATCAAATAAACTGAACTGACGATTGAACCATCATTTTTTTTCATATTTGCGTCAGCCGGTCATGTCTCTGAAATTATCAAACCGCCGTTTTTAGTACGAACCTTTTCTAATGTAAATCGAATGTAAACGTAAAACTAAGAAATCTGTAGGTTGACGAGGATGATGCAAATGGTGCAGAATTGTTCGACGACGATCGAGCGAAGATGATTGAACCGATGCGACTCGAAAAAGTTCACTGGGCTGTTGAGTGTGTTTTATGTACGATTCAGACGATCCGGCTTCTTCCGTCAACGACAGCCCTCATCAAAATCAACCAAATGAATTTTTCCTTTGCGCATTCACACGATCCAGCAGAGATCCGGAACGTCAACGGCAAGCTCCGTCAACATTTCTCCGAAAGAATATTTGACGGACTGTGATTAGCGCACACATGCACGATTCATATGATTACGGTATTGAGCTGACGTTTGTTATGTATGTATTCGGTGTCAAGATTCCACACTTAAACGAAATATACCACATATAAGTAATTAAACTTATCAGTAGATTTGCAAAGTACGTTACGTTGTTGAGTGGAACTGATTGTTTTGTTTTTTCCTCTTTTTAGTTAATTTTGGAAGTTATTTATTCGATTAAAAGGTAGGAAAACAGCAGATCGATTGGCTTCAAAAGCTCCCAGATTTTGTATTAGTGGAATAAAATTGTGCAAAACAAAGTTCTTCAAATTCTGCGTGTAAAAAAATGACATGACGGACACAGATAGGAAACCGGATCGTGTGAATCAGAATGACGGTGACGGACGTTGACGTTCCGGTGACGGAAGAAGCCGGACCGTCTGAATCGTACTTTACTCAGTGATATTTTTACTTAGTAAGAATTCTAATGAGGAAATAGATGTGATATTTATTACAGAATGCCAGTGAAAAACAGTTGATCGTGTTTGAAAGGTTTTATTACGTTAATAATGACATTTGAATTTTATTCTATAATTGGTCCTACTGGATATAATAATTATTCGTAACATTTGAAGTTAACCTGGTTTGAACTGTAAACAGAACCCGTTTTCTTACAAAGGATAGTTTTATACTAAATTAAATATTCTTATGGGATGATTTTGCGATCATAAACGGAATATTTGAAAATAGCTTAAGCCTAGAGTCTATTGAATTTTATAGTTTCGAGTACAGTTTTTTCGCAACACATTATTTTAGTGGTGGTAGAGCAAACATTGAATTTATTCAAATTCGGATCGAACAGCTACATCATTGCTTGAAACCGATAAAGTACTATTCAGAAATGCAATTCTATCAAGATTCACTCAAGTGAATATGTGTCAGTTATAGTTGATTCAAAACAACTTCCGTATGAAGTGTCAAGGTCGATTAATGAATTTTGTTCTACTCGAATGTTATTTTCCTGGCATACAACGTATTGCTGTTTAGAAATCAAAGAAGGCGGTGAGTGGTTAGTAATCAACATTTCGAAAAGTGTGTGAATCTGTTCTGTAGAGCAAAGTACATGGCGACCTGACTGACAGCCTGCAGAAAACAAACCGCTTTACAGTGCCGTGAAGTAAATGAGAAAAAAACTGTTTAAAGTGTTTAACTGTTAAAGTTGTAAACTTTAACACAGCAAAAAGTCGTACGTGAAAAAAATATTTGAACCTCCATTAAATGAAGTTTTAACTTAACACTATGAGTAATTTTCTATACGCACTCATGCGACCTTTTGTGGCGGAACCACGTTTTCCACGTTAATCCCTCAGAACAATTTCAATATTACATTTCATTTCGACACAATGTAGTTACATTGTAAACGTCTTCTTAAGAATACTTTTTATGGAAACTGGCCATACATCGTAGCAAAATAAAAAGCATCATTCGAATAATACTTTGTATTTTTTTTCGTGGAAAAATATTGAGAAATAAGTTGGTGGAGAGGTATTTTTGAGAACGCTTCTTAAAAAAAACATGATTTGCGGTGTCCATTGTATCTCAGCGCAGACTAATCGCAGAAGTGAACAAACCGAAGCAGCATAGATAGAGAAGAAGTTTTTCTAGACCCCAACGTTCCTGTTTGATTTTTTAAATTTTTGATGGTTTTTCAAAGTGAAAACTACGATTTTTCACGAAAAAATCCGCCATTTTGTAGCTGTAAAACCGAAAAGGAAAACGTTGGGGTCTGGTTTTTTGTATGTAGAAAGTGTGTGTAAAATTTGAAAAAAAAATTGGTTCAGTACTTTTTGAATGACGATGGACAAGGACTTTTAAAACCTGCTTTCGAGAAAAACGGGCGTGAGGTTTTTTTGTCTATAAAATCAATGGAGATAATTTATTATTCAAAGGATCCCGTAGGGTCTAACTTTTTCAAAAAATTATATTTGTTTATTTATCATTTGTTATAATGAAACATTCAAGAATGTTTTGTCAAGTTTTTAAGTCGATCGAACCAGAAATCTTGGGCCTGTGTGCCGAGCTCTTACTTCTTCGCAGTACAAGATAAGCAAAGATGAAGCCCCATAACTTGCTGAGTTTTGTTCCGATAGGCTTGAAAATTTCACAGAATATTCTTGAAATGTTTTACTATGAGAAAATATAAAGAAAATAATAAATGATTTTTCAAACGTGTTAGGCCCTACCCGAATGATGCGAATGGTGCAGAATTATCCGATGACGGGCTGATTGAAGCGCTACGATCGGGCCGATATCGTGCTCAAACGGTCCGATAATCGGATGCGGATGCGGGTCGACAAAATCCACCGGGGGCGAATGTCACATTGAAGCTTTCACAGTTAAGCTTTCATAATTCAGTTGTCACTAGCAGTAATTGTGTAGAGCTTTCAGTGAATGTCAAATTGTTTGTTTACTATTTTATTGTAAAGTAGGAAATTGTGAAGGAAACTCTCATATCAGCGTAGCCGCAACCTTCATGTATAAACTTTGTTATAGAAGCGTGCACATTTTCGAGCATTTGCAACGATGTTTAAGAAACTTTGTTATAAAACCATAGACAGTTCCGGGCATTAGTCAGCGTAGCAATGTTGTAAAACCATAGCTGCCTTTGGCATAGTGACAGTAGTCTCGGCCTTCGGTAGAACTTCGGGAGAAAGTCGGATGAACTTTCTACTTAAAATCACAAGCTCGGCTTGTACTAAAATCTTCGGGCTTCACCCGAAAGAAAATGTTAGGAGTTTAAAAACCCATAGTTGGGAAGAGTTAGAGGCAGTCGATTAGTAGTCAGTTTAGAGTGTTCGCGGACAATATCCGTTAGTCTCGAACGTCGACGCGTTCACAAGTTAGTCCGTCTCAAAGAGTTCTCGTTTTAACAATCATTTTCAAGTGATATCAATCCGTGTACAATATCGTTGTAAGAAAAGAATCCACTAGATGTGTCTGACGGAAAAGTATGATGGCAGTTTGGTTGAATAGTGATAAATGAAAGTACAGCATTAGAAGCGTAGATCCACTTTAGTGTTACCGAGAAAAGATAACAAGTGGTAACAGTTTTCGGCGGAAAAATTACGACCATATGTGAATTAGTAACACTAATAAAAGTTTAAAGAAGAATAAACTACTTGTACGAAGATGTAATCGTAAAGTAAATGCGGACCAATGCATTTCCACACTGCTATGAGGCGCAACCCTGAAAGATCCTTCGAGCCGTCCCTATTCGGGCGCCACAGATATTCATTAGCTCAGCAAATTCTCCTTTTACTGTAAGGTGCTACCCCCGCTTCTATTACGTTTTGCCAACTGGAGTTTATAGTAGCCAAATAACCTTTATTCTTGCACTCTTAATGTACGCTTCTTATTGACAAACGAATGTTTAACCTTTCTTACGGTAGTTATTACTAGTATTTTATTAATAATTCTAATGTATAAATAATTTCACGGTTAAATGAATAAACTTTGACCCACATGCTCATGCTAGTCTTCTTGCCTGGCGCCCTATTAACACTGACTCTTTGTCGTGATTATTTCACCTAAATACAGCAGACATCCGATTTTGTGAATTGTAAATGTTGCTTCACCTTGCGGAAACGATCAGTTGATCTTTCAGGGTTGCGCCTCATAGCAGTGTGGAAATGCATTGGTCCGCATTTACTTTACGATTACATCTTCGTACACTACTATTTTCTGACTGTTAAAAAGAAAACATCCCTCGAATCCTCGACGCACGCCGCTCGGACTGCGCGGCAATATAGGCTATCCAGATAAATAGTCTATTCACATTTATAGTGTTTCACAATCTATATTTTAACAAAACTTACACGTACACAGATAAAAATTGTATATTCAATAAAACTAAAATGCGGAAAAATAAATCGACATTCTGAAGTCAAGACTGAAGCGAAAACGACCTTTCATCCTTCTCGAAAGAAAGAACCTGCCACACTTTGGTCATATGATGACGACTTGCAGAGAAACTTCTTCGATACACATTAAAAATAATATTCCGTAGTGATAAAATCCCCTTTTTAAAAGCATTGCTTCTATTGGCCGATATAAAAAATTGAAATAGAATTTGAAAGAAACCACAGTAGGCTGGTATCACGTCTACGGGACGCTTCGGATACGACTAAGAAATTAGTTTTTGACTAGAAATATATATATATATATATATATATATATATATATATATATATATATATATATATATATATATATATATATATATATATATATATATATATATATATATATATATATATATATATATATATATATATATATATATATATATTGAATGAATTGCGTATTGTTTTTGCAGTGTATGGGAATAGAAATATATAGAGAAATTTAAGTGGTTGAATTAACCAATTTTCACTGCCGGAAAATTGGTTTAGCACCGAGTTCGAAAATTCTAAAATCACCATATTATAAACTAAATGCAGAGAACACAGCAAGGATCCTCGTATAGAGGATGAGGAGGAAGAGGACGTAAACAAGTATTTAAGTAGTTTGCTGAATGCACGAGTACTCCGATCGTGAATTTGGTCAAAATAGAACAGAACAGCCAATCACACGTCCATTAACATGATCAAAGAGAGGACTATTACGGCAGCTAGGGCTCTTTGGGAGCTATTCCACTACGTTGGACTGGACATCATTCGGAAGACAGATCGAAGAAAAAGGGCTCAGAAATTACTCCTCGGTTTCTCTTGACATTGCTAGAGGTAGGACAAAAAGGCGGGTCTACTTGGATCTGAGCCAGACACTTATAAACAAAGCCTCGTTGTAGATAACGAGATTTAATTTGATAGTTTGTTTACAAGAAACTTAAACATGATGATAAACAATCGTCTTTAGACTTGCTTTAGAAAGGAAGATAAATATTTAGTCTAGACTTACAAGGTAATGTCTGTTAGCTAGATCCCCTTCATGTCGAAATTAGGGTCATAAAAAGGGCCAGCCTTATCTTCATGCAGGATGTATATGTTTATCCTCTACCGCGCAGGCTTGTTATGTCTGTCCGCTTTGGTGCAAGAAAGGATCTAAGCCGAATTATGTTAACCAGCCTTGGTTTTCAATCGACTGGTGAGAAGAGAATTGCACATCACTCCCCGTTTTCTTTCTTCTTTACTCTCGCTTCATCTCCATCTCTCTTGATCCGCCTTGGCAAATTCTCGATACTCTTTCCTATCTGAAGATTCTCCAATAAGGGGAAAAAGTATACATAAAATGTAGTGGAACTAACATAGATGTAAGAAAAGTGTAAACTAACCTTAAAAATTTGTAAATAAATCAGTAGTATTTTAGACACCAAATTGGCCGGTTAGTCCATCAGTTTTATTTCTTGAAAGAAATAAGTTTTTCATGGTGTCCTCCAGAGAGGAACAACTCAACAGTGACAGATTCTCACAGAATTGACGAGAATCTTAACAGAATAGCTGTTTCCAAGCTATCAAGTAGAATCCGACGGACGGTCGGCAAACTAGGTTTCCAACGGATAGTTGGAAAATTACCGGCTCAACAAAGCTGGTGCAAACGCAACCGGCAGCGGAGCAGAAATTTTATTCGACGGACGGTTGGATCAAGGTCACATCTCTGGCAATAAGGCAAGTACATGGATACTTTTTTATATAAGAAAAACGAAAATGGTCACTGTCAACTTTGCAACAAAACAAGAAAATGAAGATGCAATGGTGTGTTGCGATGAGTGCTATCGTTGGTTACACCAACGATGCGTAAAACTCGAGAATTTACCAAAAAAAACGAGACTATTGGAGTTGTCCAAAATGTTCTCATTTGTATAAAAAAATTGAAAGCCCTAGAGTTGGAAGGCTCCAAGGGAATGGTAGAAGCGCAAAGAGAAATATACAACAAATGAAGTGTTCAAAGCACAACGACATGCAATTTCTGAGATGCTCAGTTCATTTAAAAATGAATTCATTCTACCGGGTCCATCTGGTGTGAGTGATTCAAACAGAGAAGTGGATTCTTCTGAAAAATTAATAAAAATCATAGCGAGACAATCTATGATGGAACTGTCATACTTTGACGGGTCATATAAAGCATGGCCTAAATTTAAAACCACCTTCAAAGAAACTACAAAGGAAGGTGAGTTTTCGGATCTAGAAAATCTTTCTAGACTATACAAAAATTTTTAAAAGAGGATGGATAATAATGGAAGTTTTAAAACAACAATTTGGCAGTGTTCGCCAAATTTATGAAGGGTTACCGAAAGACGTGCTTACAATTAAAAGTCCGACTTTCGACATCCCCAAAACAATGATCGACTTTATTACAGCAGTCGAAATCCTAGTAATAAATATTAAAGCCTTAGATCAAATTGATTATCTTAAGGATCAAAGATTGATCAAAGATTTATCGGCCAAACTTCCTACGCAAGAATCGTCCAAATGGGCGAGGTCAAGTGACAGGCCGGCTTCCGAGAAGTCGGAAAAACCGCAATTCTAAGCAAAATGCCTCAGTTCGTGAGGAATAAGAAATATGACGCAAAGCAGAACAGTATTCGGAGAAACGCTGAAAGCACTTAGGAGCCGGTACGAATCGGCATGATAAGGATGATTGGACTGTATACTTAAAGTCAAATCAGAGCAATGATATTGGTTAAAATAATTAATCATTTGCTTAACTGTAGCATGTCGCATCTAAGAATAACTTGCATAGCAATCATGATCGCAAAACTGGCCACATTCTGGATCACTCCAATGGGGTTTTTGTCCCCAGTTGGGAGTGAAAATCGAGCCAACAGGATACACTAATCCTTATTCTGACTTTATATACATACCAATGGTTTACTACACACCATTAAACTTTAGAGAAGCTAGGGCTGACAGTTGCGGTATTCTACTACTTCAGTAAAGCAGGGTGGAACCGGCTTGAAATGGCGAGTAGGCTAATGCCGCAGCTGCCTTCCGTCCCATAAAACCGTGGCACTTTCAGCCACCTGGTTCGGATGACTGGGTGGAAGTAGGTTCAGATGCCCTTTTCCTGATTCGCGCTGATCCGGCTCATGGCCTCACACTGCACCGCATAGGTACTTTCGGCTGGGTTTGACGGTAGCCATAAGGGGGGGGGGACCATATAAAATGAGTTCTAGACTATCGACATCGGCGTCGAGTAAGGAGGTAAACCCTTTCGCAAGAGGGGGTTAGAGGAGGTCTCCATCCAGAACCGGTGCGAGAAAGGAGAACGAAGTGGTAGCTGAGGGGACGAGCGACAGCAATGCCCCCGTCAAATCAGTGGACCAGCCTGAGTCCCGGGAGCAAGGGAATGAAGTAGTCAAGCCGAGTATGACAGCGGTCATAGAACAACTCGATGCGATTATCGAATTCACGCAGGAGAAAACCGACATCAGCAAGGAGCTGAAGGTGAACTGGCTGAAGCTACGTAAGGCCGTGAACGTCGCTAAAAGGGACCAAGAGGCGTTGATAGTGCGGCTAGAGGGTGGCGGAAAGTCGGAGAAGTGTTCTCAACTTCGATAGCGATAGAAACCAAAATGCGGTCGACTATGCGCTCCGGCTCACGATTGAGCGGAATAAAAAGCGCCGGAAACGCACCAGGGATTCCACCAGGTAGTAAACGCCTGACTCCCAAGGCTAAAAGGAGTAAAGACCATGGCGGAAATGATGGGAACGAAGGAACGTGGCGAGGGGCTCAACCCAAACCTCGGCACTCGACTCCCGGATCCGAGCCATGAAAGCGAACCCGTCGGCGAGAATCAGCCTGAGTAACCATGGCTGAAGGTCGCCAAGAAGAAAAGGGTCCAAAAAGATCCATTCCCGAGAGGAAGGACAAGAGATTAGTTGAGGAAACGGTAAACAATTTTCTTCTAAATTTTATATGGTCTTAAGACACCTATTCTGAAGAGTTTGTAACTTTTTCAGATGAGAAATAGCTGCGTAGCGGTTCCAGACCGATACAAGATAATTAAATTGTGAGTGAATATAAGCATAGTAGTAGCTCAAAAGTGCACGCCGAGGAACATATATGATCGCACTCTCCAAATGACGTACCACAGGAAGATGCGATACGCTTTTCAACCAAACTTATATGATGAGTCCAAGATAACGTAACCCGTTGGCTTAGGGTTGTCACGAATTGGTAACACTTTTCGCATGGAACGAAAGAGCATATATTTCGTTTTAGGTAAATTCAATGACAACAAATTAGCGTTGAATCATTTGTCTTGGAGTACCGTTAAGATTCAAGTTGCCTAAATCATTGATGTATAAGAGAAATAATAATGGTCCTATATTGCTACCTTGTGATACACCAATTTTGATAGGAGCAAGGTTGTTACGTTCACTGACATGCCGTCGGTGCCACTGTCTTTGTTTTTATCTATGCTGTGTATCAGCAATGTAATTGACGAGGGACGTCAACACAAATCACAAAATTTAAGAATAAGGCATTAACATTCCTATACTCTTATACCATGTCTGTCCCACCGAAAGAAGATCCTTCAGTTATTCGCCGGATTTCTCATGACTCTAATAAGAGAGTTGTGGTCTCTGATTTTACGATAGCGTCCGAGCGACCAGTCGAATATCCATCTGAATGGTTTGAAGAGAATCCAGACAAAAAACCACCGATTAATCTTGCTTCTATGAAGGATGTTGCTAGAAAAGATTTTCACGAAACTATTGTTAAAGGCTTAGAAGCTCGTAATGTTAAATCAACTGAAGCTTTGTTATTCATTAGGTATGAAATGGCTCGCATGCCGACTTTATGTGAAAAAAGATGGAAGAGTTTCAACAGAGTTATCTGTGCTCGGGAATGCGAATGTATTAGTTCGAATATGATTTGCTAGTTTCTGTCCAATGCTAGAGAAATAGTCATTAAAGGTCTGACGTACTTTTTTACAATTAACACTTCTTCTATTATTTTTCTATGAGGTTTATCTCATCGTTTTTCTTGGTTAAGCCGAATGAATTTTTAAAAATTTATCGAATTTTTGGTGAGGTGTATTGGTAAGCAGGTTTTCGTAACACAATTTTTTTTATAGATATGTAGAAGCATTTGCTTGAGATGTAGAATCAATTTTTATCAGAGTCCAAAGGTCAAAAGACATCCAAGCACAGTAAGAACCCTTCACTTTGAAAGTTTATGTTACTGTTCTGCTATAACGCTCGAATAGGTGATTCATTACCATTGATAAAACTGAAAAATTCGCAATTAATTTGACGACGATTAATGACCTTTTCTGTCAGTAACATTGGATCTATTTCAGAAAAAAAGCTCAATAGTTGATAATACTTGAGAATGATCACTAAGATTATTAAAAATAGTATCATTTCGTAAAAATTACGTAGAACTCATAGAAATCACCCTTCAACCTGCAAATAAAATGGGCAGAGAAGCTACAACTAAAAAATGTAGCGCCCACGCTGATAGAACTAAGTGAATGGCTGAAACTTCACGCACTTCGATGTCCCAGAAGAAAGAAAAAATGGGACACGATGAAAAAAGACTGTTTTGATCAGCCTGTAAGGAGTCACACAAGGTGGTGCAGTGTGATAAATTTAGGGCAATGAATCTAGAAAGACGGTGGGAAGTTGTAACAAAAAATAAGTTATGCATGAAATGTTTGGCAAGTAGCAAACACAGAGCCATAGATTGTTGGACCAAAAGTAAGTGCAACGAAAATGGATGTAGAGGAGACCACAATAGATTGCTGCACAAAACCGCAGTACAGATAAAACCTAAAAAGGTCGAGGACCCGGTAGCTGGAGAAGACACATCTAACGTGCATCAGACTAAACGGTTTTTTGCCAGATCATTCCGGTAACATTGTGGAACGGGAATCGCAAAACACAGACGTTTGCCTTTTAAGATCCAGGCTCATCACGTACTTTACTTGATGAGCAAGTAGCAGTGGAACTACAATTAAAGGGTAAGGTCGACCGTTTAAAATTGAAGTGGATTCAACATTTTTCAAGAGAAGAAACAGAAAGTAAAAGAGTCAATCTGCAAATAAGTGGTAAGACAACTACAAACTGCGTCTCGAAGGATGTAAGAACAGTCAAGGACATAAATTTACCCTTACAGTCAACATCTGGTATGCAATATTGTGATTATCTCCGTTTGCAGCACCAAATATTCAAGAGGGATGAATTTGAGGGAGGCATCTGGCTAATCGAGCAGGCACCTGGGATGAACTGTGCCGAATTATCTGCAATAGCTGATGCCATAACCCAAAACATGTTGTCTTATGAAGTCATTAGTTCTATATTCAATATAGAAAACGAAATGAGGATAGTGTGCCAGGCCATGTGGCGAATCATTCACTTCCCTTTTCACAACATCAGGACCCCTGTTTTCCCTCTAAGGTCCTACTCCACAGTCGCTCTACTCTGCTCTGAACTTATCTTCGGCTCCAGTTACAACACCAGCCAGAATCACCAAGGCAGAGATGCTCTCAACTCTGCCATTATGTCAGCGTATCAGAAGGCCAATGTCATGTCAAGTAATGGTACTTTAATGGGATATGTATCACTGTCTCCTGTCGTTGAAGACCCGACTGCCTCGACTATTGTCGAGAGGAATCTCAGACGGGAGCCCAACCCTACTGCTCCTGGAGTTGTGATGGTCTCCCCATCAGCAATCATAGACAAATTCAAGACCGATAAGGACAAAGCCTTTATCCGGTTGTGTTCATGCTTTCTTACGTAATTTCCTTTTGATGTAACGCCCCTAGCGCCACGACGTCCACGACTGGTCGAGAGGGGATCGTACCCAACACGTAAACCAGCGGTTCCTAGCGGAACTTACTCGAGGGCTTCGATGGCAGATTCTGAGTCAGCGCTGCGGTATCCTCCGTGTCCTCCGTGTGCACTACAACAGCAACTTGAACACTAATAGTAACAATACCTGCCACAACAATAACAATAATATATCATTACAACATACCTTACCCTTGGACAAGGACTTACTAGCAGCTGCACGGGTTCAATTCTCCGGGCATCCAGGTGCAGATATTGCCTCAAAATTCATAAATTTTCAAAAAGGTGAAACAATCAACCCTTACAAAGGAACAAGAAGTATTCAAAACAACACTACTCCGGTCTTAGGAAGTAATGACATCGAAGCTGCACCATCCACTAACTATGTGAACACATCTTCTATATCACAGAACATAAATACATCTACAGTATCACAGGACATGAGTACAGACAGCCAATTCGAAATTGATCCAATGCGTCCTCCAATTGTACGTCTTACTTCACAATCTGCAAATGGCGACGAACGCTTCTTAAAAGCAAGGCTTCGTGACCCGAAAATAATGCACGTCGTCCGTCTGTATTTGTCATACATGAAAAATCAACAACCTACAGTATGCATCGAGGGTATGACACCAACTAGTATAAAAATGCTATTAGCATCAGAAGGCCTTCCAACAACACCTGACCACCTCCTACGAATCTTCATCGAAGTGCATCAGGAATATGGAATGAAACCTAAGGAAGCGCTGGCCGACCTGGACTCTTATGGGAAATTTGTGACAAGTAAACATATCCGCCGACTCCAACTAATCCGGGAAGCCGAGCACGATTTTACAAGGTCGAATTTTCGGAAATAACGACGCCCTCTGACGAAGGAATAGAAACAGGAATTAGTAATGTAAGTATTCCAGAATTCTCAAAAACTTCTTCGCTTCATAGACAAAATGTGACTGAAATTTTGGTCTATTGCCAAAATTTCAACCGCATGAAAAGCCCGGCCAAAATGAAAGAAATTCATCAAAATTTAATAACCTCCTCTTTCGACGTAATCCTTGGAACTGAAAGCAGCTGGGATGAAAGTGTTAGAAGCGAAGAAGTTTTCGGAAATAATTTTAACGTATTCCGGCACGACCGAAATTTATCTCTCTGTCAGAAAATATCTGGAGGTGGAGTCCTCATAGCCATAAACTCTTGCCTTACTTCTGAAGAAATTATTACTCCTAAATATAAAGAATTTTAGCATGTATGGGCCAAAGTCTCAATATTGGGAGAAGAACATATTTACTGCTCTGTCTACTTCCCACCCGAAAATGCGAACAAATTCTAATAATAACAATCATAGAATAGAAAAATGAATTACCCTAAAGGCACAGAATCATACAAAACGAATACAGTTTTTTTTGGAGTCCCAAAACTGTGTGTGTGCCCGAAATAAGTCGTCGCAGAAGGAAGGATGTCAGTAGCTTAGCCAAGCTACCTAAGAGAACGAGAGGGTGTGATCGGATGCGGTGGCAAGTTGAAGACAAAGGGAACCGCGGAATCACCAAGATGTCAGAAGGAAGAACAGCAGAGCTGAAAAATCGAGGCAATAACGAGTTGAAAAAAATCGAGGCAGAAAAATTACGGAAAAGTTGATTATGGAAGATGTGATAACAAATCGAAATAATGGCAATGCTACAAATTGCTACATCAGCAAGTACAACTGATAACAAAACAAGAAGGAAGTAAACGCAGTCAACACAGCTAAAAGATGACTTGCGTGGGTATGCCACAACGTTACAAATTGCTACCCCATATTTTATTCAGTGAGCATCGTCAAAAGCTCAGCTGAGTGCCATAACCAAATATAGGAAAATCAAAGTTTATTAATACGCGAAAAATTAATCAATTGGTTGTTTAAAAATACGCTACGAAGAAAACAACCACGAAATCAAATGAAACGCATAAAAGCTGCTAGGAGCCTCAACACATTGTACCCAACGAGAAGCCATGATGAGAAGCAACAATACAGAGTACCAATACTTGACTAATCAACGAAGAAGCTTCATCACATGTATTTTTACGGAATTATTATTACTACTGGCAGTAATCTCAATGAAGACCAAAACGCAAAGGAGTCAATGATCAATTTTCAACTATGCCCAATGAAGCAAGTACCTAAACAACGAGAAGCCCTAATACGTATCACCAACACAGAAGAACGAGCTATTAGGAACGAGAACGACACGGAACCCAGAGTCCGAGACTAGCAACCGTTCGATCACCCCCACAGATAAAGTAACAATAGAAGCATACCATGGGACAGGATGGCGTCAGAGGAGAACACACATACGAGGACCACCGTAAGGTTAGGAAATTTAATTTGCGTATAGCCAAAACGAAAAAAAAAACCCATATGTAAAGAAGTCCGGCGATAGTAATTATAAATACGGAAATTTGTGATCCAGCTACAAACCTCAATGTTATAAGCCGGCGCATTTGACTTGATGTCTACCCTTCAGGTAACATCAAGCTCGCCATTTCTGACCGGATATCAAATCAAAACAAATAGTTGAGATCTGAAAAGCGGAAAGCAAGCAAACCCCGAATTTACTAATCTCACCTTGGCTAAAATACCTGACGAGTCTAGATTGATTTCACAACTTCCTGTAGTGATATAGGAATTCATAAACTTCGTGAGAGTTAAGAACGGGAGACTGGAAGATTACTTCGTGAACTAGATTACAGAAATAGACTGTAGATTTCAATCAATCATGCATGATAACCGAATATTAAGATATCTTTGTCTAGCTTTAAGCGTATGTTTAATAGGAGTTCTATCTAACAACCCGATTCGTGTCAATTCAGATAAACCCTCAGCTAAATTTTCTGAGGCTGCTGGGGTTATTATGGTACCATCACACGATGTCTTCTCCCCCAGTTCTTATTGGACACACATCATCCGAGAATCCATCCCTTGTATCAGAAAGTTAATAGGAGGTCAGCTTCTCAGATCCCTCTCTATCATTGATGACCAAGCTCAATTAATGTTACTCGATCTTTACTCATGGCTTGTGGCTGAGGACCGGAGAGATGAAGATATTTCTAATCTGTTGCCCCCTTTGGGAGCATTGTTCTCCACCCAGTCGCTAATTAACACTCATATGCATAACTTTTGGAACTTAATGAAAGACGCAGTGAACAAGTATCAGTTTGCGAAAGGTTCCTTTCCTTCTAACTCCTGTAATGATTTGAACTATCGAACTAGGGAATGCAGAAAATAATACGAATATCACGACCAGCTCAAGTAGTGGGGGAGAGAAGCTGTGGCATGGACGTTACACAACCGACCAGTTTAGAAGCAATTCCGATAATTGAACGGAAGGACGACTTCTGAAGCTATGGAGGCAAGGATGGTAAGACACCATTAAAATCAACACGGCATAGAAGCTAGTTGCGGGAAAGTTTAGAAAAAAAGGTGTAGAAAAGATTCATTATAACCTGAAACAAGCATTCGCATGCCGCAACCTAAATAACAATTTTATTTCCACAGACAAGTTAAGTATATCGCAGATACACTTAAATGGGACGAATAAATCTATCGCAGATACACTTAAATGCATTTGATAAAAACATAGATTCAACTAATAGAAAGAACAGATATTGTTACGGCGCAACGATCCTACAGATTAATGGCTGCCGCGCTGCAAGTGAGTTAGACATTGCCAGCCATCAGCTGCGCATGTGCGAAGCGGCTCAGTGATCAGCTGGGCACGTGGAAGAAAAAGAGATAGTAGCGCAAGCACGTGCTGGTCGATAGCGACGCACGCGCAAGAATACTTGAAATAATGAGCATGCGCGTGCAGCATATTTTAGAAAGATCTCTGCGAGAGGTCCAGATTTTGTAGACTAGGAATTAGTATATAAGACCTAAAATTTGTAAATAAAATCAGAAGTTTTCGGAAAGTCAAATCGAATAGATGTTTGAGGCCGAAATTTCTCATCTCCTTGTCAAAAGTCTTTTCGCTAACACAATCGGTAATCCTCCGATTTAGAAGCATAGGTCTCCGCACAGAAGAGACAACTAGCCTTTTTCCGAGATTTAAGGTTGTGCTTAGTGCTAAAAAGACTGCTTTCCGCTTGTTAAAAAACTATTCCACCACAGAAGCATAGGCTCTCATTACGCAAGAGCAACTATCCTGCGGTTTTGAAGACGTTATTTCCCAGCTGAGAGCTTGTACGCTCGAAAGAAATCAAGGTCCCTGAACACAAGTTCTGAATCTCGTTTTCGTTTCCTTCGCACGAAAACATTGGTGGCTCCAGAGAGGAAATTGACCTCTCTTGGAATAAATATCGGTGTGCTCGGCGCCTTTGAGATCGAGCGTAAAGATCTGGTGTACTCGCACCATTAAGAAAGAATTGGAAAAGTTTGGTGTGCTCGGCACCATTAAGATCGAGTAAGCTAATAAAGTGATTCTGAAGAACGGTGCAGACGGCATCGAAGTGTTAAATCCAAAGAGAGTTTCGATAAGTGAATTATAAACGGTGCGAACGGCATCACGACATATAAGTAAAATGTCTCATTTCGTGAAAAATAAGAATGGACATTGTCGTCTGTGCACAGAACCAGATGACAAGCAGGACATGGTCGCATGTGACGAATGTGACCGATGGTTCCACCACGGATGCGCAGGGTTGGGAAGATTACCAACCAAAGGAGAGCGATGGATTTGTATCAAATGTGCTGCCACAGAAGAACAAATCCATTCATTGGAGAAGGCCATGAAGGTCAAAAGAGACTCCAGTCAAAAGGAATCCAAAATGGAGGCAGTATTCGGCGAAATGCTAGAAGCACTAAGAAGCCTCAATGAAAATAACACAGCCGGTACAAGTCGGCAAGTTAATGATGATTGGACTGTATATTTAAAGCGTCAAGCTTTAATACAGCTTCCTAAATTCAATGGATCGCCACGAGAATGGCCTACCTTTAGAAAGATATATGCAGATACCTCGAAAGAGGGCAGGTTTTCACCGTTGGAAAACTTGAATAGACTACAGGTAGTGCTAGGAGGATATGCTGCAAAATGTGTGCAGCCACTGATGATGGATCCCAAGAATGTTCCTAAAATCATAGAAAGATTGGAACAGAATTTCGGTAGACCTGAGACGGTCTACAAAGAATTGTTGCATGAGCTGACAAAAATAAGAAAAGAAAATAAAAACTTCGTAGCCGAAATTGCTGACGCGTTAGAAAATTTGATCAGTAACATGATTGTCCTGGACAGAGAAGATTACCTGCAGGATATGAGATTAGTGGAGGAAACGGTAAATAAATTACCATTCAACCTACAAATAAAATGGGCAGAGAAGCTACAACTAAATAATATAGCGCCCACGCTGATAGAACTAAGTGAATGGTTGAAACCTCACGCACGCACTTGTAGGTTAATGACCTCAATGTCCCAAAATAAAGAAAAAAGGGACAGAATAAACCTACACGATGAAAAACGACCGTCTTGCCCTGCCTGTAAGGAGTCCCACAAGGTGGTGCGGTGTGATAAATTTTGGGCAATGAATCTAGAAAGACGGTGGGAAGTTGTAACAAAAAAATAATGAAATGTTTGGCAAGTATCAAGCATAGAGCCATAGATTGTTGGACCAAAAGTAAGTGCAACGAAAATGGATGTAAAGGAAACCACAATAGATTGCTGCACAAAACCGCAGTACAGATAAAACCTAAAAAGGTCAAGGACCCGGTAGCTGGAGAAGACACATCTAACGTGCATCAGACTAAACGGACAAGTGTTTTTTACCAGATCATTCCGGTAACATTGTGGAACGGGAATCGCAAAACACAGACGTTTGCCTTTTAAGATCCAGGCTCATCACTTACTTTACTGGATGAGCAAGTAGCAGTGGAACTACAATTAAAGGGTAAGGTCGACCGTTTAAAATTGAAGTGGATTCAACAGTTTTCAAGAGAAGAAACAGAAAGTAAAAGAGTCAATCTGCAAATAAGTGGTAAGACAACTACAAACTAGAATACGAGAAGTTAGCAGGAAAATATGAACATTTAAGCGGATTGCCAATCTCCAGTTAATCACTACGTAAGGCCGAAGGTTCTGGTCGGACTAAATTATAGTCATTTGTTACTTCCACTGGAAAGAAGAACCCAACTTGGGTGGATGATATTTGGAGCAATATCTGGATTAGTAACCGGTGAACATCGAATGATAATTCAGAAGGAAACCCGTCTAATGAGCGATACGATGAAAAGGTATTTTTCTATTGAAGATTTCGGTGTAAAGTCCATTGGAATCAAAACAGCTCACTAGAGAACGACAAGAAATTGGGTTACTTTGGAGAGAGGAAAATTTTAAATTTCCGGACAGTTACAACATGGCAGTAAAAAGATTAATCGTACTAGAGAAAAAGGTTGAACCAATTTTCACTGTGGAAAATTTGTTTAGCACGGAGTGCAACTTTTGTAAATTCACCAAATTTTAAATAAAATGCAAAGACAACAGCAAGGATCCTTTGATAGAGGAAGGGGACGAAGACAAAGATGAAGATGAAAGTCGAAATGAATCAATTCGAATACGTGCAGCAGCCCTAATTTTTCCATAGAAATCTATATCTTAGCTAGTACAGACAGTAGACCAGTAGAGTTATTGCAATGCCCAAGGCTGGCTATTTCAACATATTGCATCAGAGCTTGTAGCCGAAGTGATAGCGTGGGTGCGCCGCCGCTGGCACCTTGCGACGTTACCAGGCCCCACGACCGAGGAGGATCATGCCGCGATGCGGCTAATTTTGGGACGCGGGCGGGTGTACTATGTACGCCCCGGAATCGGCCCCCTTAGAGAGAATAAGTCGCTTCATCCACCGCGGCAGCCGGTGGACCGGCGACTTATGCGACCCGGATGAAGAGGCGGCCGTTGTCCGGCGCCGTCTGCGCCTCGAGCAGTGGGATTGAATCTCGCGAGGCAAGGCTTATGAAGCAGTGCGTGAAGAAGAAAAGGAAAGAAAAATTCTAGGCGTGTGGTGTTATTATTAAAGTCTAGGCCAATAAATGAGAAGAAAAATCTCTTGTGAATCGTGGTGTTATTATTATTTTTTTTTCTTTTAGAAACGTTACGCGATCATGGTGAAAATCAATCCCTGAACCGCGGCCCGGAGGACCGTGTGTCTTAAATTGTCGTCGTTGTTTTTTTTTTCTTGTGTGTTCGCTGGCCGGTCTTCGTTTTTCACTTGGTTTACCTTCCTTACAGCGAAAGTGGCGGGTTTGTAGTTTAATTATTTTCACGGATTAAGTGTATATATATTCTTTTCTTTTAGTTTTTATACCAAACCTGAACAGCGAAAGTTCGTCAATGGTTACTCTCGTTTCTAAAGCATGTAAGTACTTTTAGTTTTAGTAGTAGTTTTCTCTATTTTCTTTCAAAAAATCTAGTGGTGTCTAATCCGTAGTTTTATCTACATTTTTATGGTGCATATCCAGCCAAATCGTTTTGTTGAATATATTTTATTCTCTCGCTACAAGTTTTCATAGTTTGTTAACTTGAATTTCATCTTGATTTTGTGTTCCAAAAGTCTCTTAAAAGCTTCTTTTGTTACACTGTTTCATGATTAACAATCAAACGATCTTTATCCCACCATTTCGTTTATTATTATATTGTATTAACGGTTATCTTTTCAGTTAAAAGAATCTATAGAACACCGAACAATATCAGAGAATGTAATATATGCGCCCCTGGAACAGCCGTGGATTACGATGAGTACAGTAATTATCATATGTGGTATGGTAACGACGATATGTGCGTTCTGTCACAAAGGAAAGTTTTCATGTTGTACTAAAACCAAAATAGTGCATAACGGCAAAAGTGGATCATCGAATGACATGACCCACACAAACAAGAGAAAATTAAAAGAAGAACAAACTCAAGAAACTATAAATATTCCTTGTATCACTAACACTAGAAGAAACACTGTCGGAACAATGGTAGCAGGAACGGTCACAGCAGAAACACATTGCACGCGAAATTGATGGTCAATCGAATAAAGACGCGAATATACTAGAAAAACCAGACACGCAACCCTCAAAACCGAAAACTAAAAACAAAAGCACTCGAAATATCGTAGTGATTTGAATATTCTTTATTTATTCTTATGGGCTGTCAGCATATGTGCAAGAATGATTGAAGCAAAAGGTATAAAGGTATGACTGGACAAGGGAAGCGCGCCCCAGAATGATTGAAGAAGAATGTCTAAATAAGCTCCACGAAAAAAAAATATCTATATATATGAGACAAATAACTAAAAGACAAATCCAAGTATATTTCTAGGTCTATTTAACCGATCGAATTAATTGATTATGTACATAAGCGACGCGATCGCAGTGAATTTACGTATATCCATAGCTGGTAGTTATAGGTGGTAGTTAGTCCACCAGACATACAAGGTGAGATGAAAAAACTGCAACAAAGTAAAACGCCATAATTTTTTCATTTTTTTTTTAAATTTTATTGAATGAAAGCAAAAAATGTCGGAAATAACATCAAATTTGAGAATCGGTTTAGATTTGTTCGAATTGGCCACCTTTGGCACGAACTATGGCCTTCAAACGGCCAATGAAACCATCACACGCTGCCCGAAAGTGGCTCTGCGGTATTTTGTCCCATTCTCGGCGAAGCGCTTGCTTGAGATGATCGACACTTTGGTATTTTTTAGTGCCAACCTTGCTTTCCAAAATACCCCAGGCACAATAGTCCAACGGATTGGCATCCGGAGATTTTGGTGGCCATTGTGCGGTGGAAATGAAGCGAGGAACCTCATTTCTTAACCATTCTTGGGTGGCGCGTGCTGAGTGCGATGGTGCTGAGTCCTGTTGGAATGTCCAAGGTCTGCGGCCGAAATGTTTGCGTGCCCAGGGCTTCAGAACTCCCTCCAAAATATTTTCGCGATAGATTTGCGCATTTATTTTGACCCCACGGTCGATGAATACGAGCGGCGAGCGACCATCGGCTGTTATGGCGGCCCACACCATCACCATGGCCGGCTTTTGAGTTCTGGTGGCCAACCAAAGTTGCAAATTTTCAGCTGACCTCTCTGGCAAGTAAACACGATCATTTTGTTTGTTTACAAACTGCTGGATAACGAATGGTTTCTCATTGGAGAAAACCAAATTCGGCAGTTCACCACTTTCGGCCAAGCGAAGCAACTCTTTAGCTTTTTCGAGTCTAACTTTTTTTTGCGCATCAGTAAGATCTTGCACTTTTTGGAACTTCAATGGCTTTAGTCCAAGCTCATTTTTCAATATTTGCCGAATGGCATATTGCGATATGTTCAGCTCACGAGTTTTTTTTCGTCCACTTCCTTGACGTCGGGCTACGCTACCAGTATCACGGTAACGAGCGATGGTACGAGACACAAAAGATTTATTCACTTTTAAATGCTGGAGGGCTCTAACGATAGCCACTTGTGGTTTTCCAGTCAAATGCAAAGCAATCACACTATCACACTTGAATTCCATCACAAATAACTTTTTTTCTGAAAAATTCCCACCAAAATGCTTTTGTGCGCTTGTAAATAATATAATGAGCTGTCACTAGAATAAATCTGACAGCTGTGGGACGAGCGGTTTAGAAATGACAGCAGTCTGAAGTTGGTTGCAGTTTTTTCATCTCACCTTGTATATATATAAATATAGCTTTTTGTTAGTTATATAGATTGGAGTATAAAAGGGTCGGTTTTTGGTTTGAACAAGGCTTTTTCCTTAATTCTACTGTAAGAGTAATGCTCCTTGGGCGACCGGGTAACACCGTAATCAAACTTGGACACCATTACTCGGGCCAATCGCATTCAATCGCCACCAAGAGCTATAGGGTTTAGTGAGAAGCGTGACAAAATACCACGCGTCGAAAACAGTTGCTTGCTTGGAGCGACAAATAGTTTAAAAAAGAAATTTAAAGGCAATCGCAGTAGACCGGTAGCCATATTAGTATGAAAAGTTACTTGCGAATAGGAAACAGAAAATGTTGGGAAAGTTGCATGTTTGTTTCGTTCAATTCTCTCAAAAATAATAGAAATAGAACTTAAAAAGAACTCACAATGATGGTATTTGTTTTCTGCATGCACTCATGCGACCTTTGGTCATATGATGACGACTTTTTAAATATCGCAAACAAATCAATTCGTAAATTGTAGGTCGTATGTTTTTTCTGTTTAGTGAGATTGTTTTCCGAATTGCGTGTAACTGTCAAAGAGTGAACAGTGTTGTATCGTGGTAAATGTGACTGTGGTATTGAATTCCTAAGAAATTTACCCCCGTATTATCGATTACATGAACTTAGAGACCATTACTAGATGTGCTCTTATTAAATCCCAAAACTCTGAACCATGTTATGCAATGTGAAACTCAACACAAATCAGATCAGCATCAGATCAGTTGGTCTGACTACTGCGTGTAATTACGATGTGTATGAGGCAGATCATCCTAAAATCTTCATCTACGAGAAGATAAATGTGACTGACGGTTATTGAAGGCTCATTCTAAGTCTCCTACATCGATTCTAAATTTAGGAAATGAGAAATAAAGTCTCCCGCGGTACAGGGCTTTGAATTACCGCATGGGATCATACAAATTTTATTTAGCGACCCTGCGTATTTCGAGGGCGAGAGTAAAATAGAATAAGCACGTGTCTCCGGCTAATTACCTCCTCGAAGGGAGAAAGAATAACAGAACGCATGCTCCGACACTTACCAATGACCTCCTCTAAGGAAGGAGGAATAGTGAGATCAAACTCGTCGCAGATGGGAGTCGCTAGCTGAAGGCAAGGGGAGAAAATAGGGTATGACGTTGTAACGCTTGTGTTCTCTCTTTTCCTCATAGTATAACTGCGCATGCGCACAAGCCAAGGAAGGAAAGAAATACAAAAATCTGGCTTATGCGCTAACGCAGAAAGAAATAGATATACCTAACAAAGTGTAGACGTAAGTCTTTACTAACACTTAGTATTTAAGAAAAATGTTGTAAATAAATGTAGCAGTCAAAAACAACCAGTTTCACTAGGTGGAACAGAAAAGAACTCAAGCGCAACCACAATAAATGACCGTCCATTGTTTACCAACAAAGCTGCTCTAGAAAAAGACTTGGATATATTCACCTACTTCAATTCCAAAAACACTATGGTGAAAAGGCATATGCAACCAGAATTAGAGCGGCTATATGACGCTCTGTACACAGATATGTGTGAACTAGAGCAAAAAGTTCTAGGGACTTAGCTTGTACTGGCGAGACTTTACCCGAATGACGTTGCGTCGGAGTTAATGAAGGAATCTGGTTATGCCACCGTAGTAGCAGGAGAAATCATCTATCTGATTCGCTGCGCACTTGTATATTTATTTATTTATTCATGACATCTGGAATATACTCACCAATACAGGTTGAGCCAGGGAAATCCCGACGGCTTTGCACCCCCGGCTATCGACCTGGACGATACCCAGGCGGTCGCTTATGCCAGCGCCTATTTCGGAGGAAACCGAGCTCCTCCGCCTGTTAGGATCCAAATCTCTCCAAAGGGGGAGAATTTTGTGACTCTTATAAATGCGATTCTTGGTCCTCAAGGAGAGACGGTCGGAGTTGAGGTCGCAAATCGGTACATCTGGATGTGTCTGCCCCGCTTTAAAGGGAAGCTCGATGCTGACTGGAAGTCGCACAGGGTGACGTGGCTGCAAGCGTTGGTGACTGCTTTGTCCCCCATTAGGTTAAACCCCCAGGTCAGGAGAGAGTATCTCGATACACTCGTTACCCGATTCCGAGCCGTTGTCGAAGAGTTCGCAGGAGCCAGGGTGGACTCACGGGTCGACGCATTTGCCCTCCGACATGCTCCTTGGATTCAAAATCAAACCTTTATGAGACTTGCGGCAGCTATTGACATGTTTCTCTGCAAATTCAGAGACCATCATCACTCTACACTACGCTATGCCACTGTGACAACTAGATACAGGGACTGCGCTGCGCTAGGTGATCTCAGGTTCATCACAAAGATCACGGGTCCAAGTAACCAGGAGTTCTCGATGTGGATATGGACCTCCAACATCGCGAACGATCTTGAGAGGATATTAAAGCCGGGAGAAGAGATAGACCAAAATGACTCTTATACTCCGTACTTAGCGAGTATGCAGTTGAGTCCAAAGAGCCCGTATTCGTCTGGTGCTAACCCAGACCTGCATATGTTCGTCCATGCATTCGGTTGCGCAAATGTGCGCACTCGATCGATAAACGCACGGATGGTCGGGGATATAAATATGGGGGATACATTAGCCAACGCTGTAATCCCTAATTATGTACGAGGGACTCGGAATGAACTCCAACCGGAATACTATCGGGGCCTTGACCCGGGGGAGTTTGTCAGTTAGACCCAGATGTTGTCTCGGTTGCGGCCGACGAGCGTAGCGAAAATGGAGCTGTGGAACTTTCATCTATACATACTTTCCCAAGAAACGCTTCAAGAATTCATTCCCAAAGACACTTTTCAAAGACTCAAGAAAGAACCGTACACTTCCCAAAAGACTTTAGAAAGAACCAGATATTATCAAACGACATACATTACCTATAAACATAAAGGTAAACTCAAAATCAGCAACTAAATTCAACGATATTATGACATCGCCTACGAAACGAGGTCAAGAAACGACCAAAGCTTCATAACACATACGAAGCAGATATTTGATACCAACAACGTATGCTTACAAACACGAGACCTACATTCAAATCGCGACGCACGACTCATTATATGGAACCATTAACAAGAACAGCGAAAGCAATCTTTAGAACTCAGGTAACTCACGAGCAGTCCGCTCATTAGACGCGCTCTCGCCCTCTCTTTCCTTACCACACACTCACGCGCACGCTTTGACCACTATACACGTAAATACCCTCTCGCGATACTGAAACCTCATTGGTGATTAATTTGGAACCAACCGAAATTGAAACGCAAAGTCTAACTTCCCCTACCAGAATAAATCTAAGAGAGAGAAGTTATATAAGTTAAGACATATCGAAATAAAGCAGAATTCTTGTTATCAATTCGAAACAGTGTGTTTTAATACGTTACGTCACACCATACTTGTAGTGTAAATTGTAAACTGACTGTTTGCTGAGTAAAAACCAACTGTAGAAGAAGCAGGAAATGCCTCTTTGAAAAAAATTGAAATAGAATTTGAAAGAAATCACAGCAAGCTGGTATCATGTTCATATGCTAAATCACATACGAATAGGAAATAGAAAATATTGAGAAATTCCAGTACTTGGTTTGATGAATGGCCTCAAAAATAATAGAAATAGAACTTAAAAAGAACTTACAGTGGTGATAATTGCTTTTGTTAGCACTCATGCGACCTTTGGTCATATGATGACGACTTTTTAAGTCCTTCCAAGGGGCAAATCACTCTAAACTCTAGACAATCTCATACTAATAAACTCAAGTCATTCCAAAATAATTTTCTCTAATCTCGTTTAATCCCAACTAGTCTAGATAAGTTTGGGTAATTTAAAACTAATCCAACCTAGTTTTGCCTAATCTTGTTTGAAGTATATCTGTCATTCGAGCTCCCACGCAGAGATGCCATTTATACAGATCTATCAGTATTATACAGATTTTTGCCAGCGTATACAGATTTAATACAGATTTCTCAAATTAAATACAGATTTATACAGATACCACAAAAAGTAAGAAAGAAATAATGAAACTTCTCCGTCTGAGCTTGTTTGTTTGCCCATATTAAAATGAAAAATTTTTCATGCAGCTGTTTAATGATGAACACTGAAATACATTTATATCATAATTTGAAACCAATGTAAACTGATGTTCAAGGAAGTCATGGCGTCATGAAACTTTATTGTCAGACTGAAAAGTTGTATGACCTGACTTGACGTTGCGTATTGGGCGTTTGAATTCCATGTTCGAATTCCAAGTCATCATTTTCAAACGAAAAAAGTATATGGATTTACAATTCAATTGTGGTTAATAACAAAAACAATTAAATTTCGTCGTTGAATGTTCTTGTCAGTGCGGCAAGGACTTACGATATAAAGGAATGTTCCTTGCACCTGCCATTCTATAACAATAATCTAATGGAATAATATCTTTAAACGTCATTTTATTTCCGAAATTTCCTTTGTTTAGTGAATACAGATAAATACAGATTTTTTATACAAAGCAGTACAGATTTTTTATGAAAATATCTGCCATCTCTGCTCCCACGTTTACAGCTTCTTATGTCAAAATAATGCTTTTCCAGATCTCGGCTAAACTTCTCTAATCCCATTCTAATCCAGCGAGATCCCTACTAAACTTTTTTTACTCCCGGTAAAACTTGTTTGAGTTCAGACAAAGTTTAGAGTGATTTGCCCCTTGAGTACTTCTATTTTATTCATTCAACTTGCAAATTGTAAGTCGCATGTCTTTCATTTCTCTTGTGCATGTTTGATGGCACATCTCAAGTAGAAATTTACTTGAAGAGGCAAAAAACGAATTTCTAAAACATATCCGAAATTAAAGTGGTTGTTGGTTTTCGTTTATACGCACTCATGCGACCTTTGGTCATATGATGACGACTTGCAGAGAAACTTCTCTGATATACATTAAAAATAATATTCCGTAGTGATAATATCACGGTCCCGCACAATTTGACTCCAACTAGGATACAATTATAATTAAATACTCTAGCCACGTAAAAACCAACACGAGTTTACGCGTGGCAGTTATTTTACTATGTCCAAGAAAAACTGCCCGAGACTTGGAACTCCTTTAACAGATCGGAGCTAAAGGAGATGTGATAACACCTCGGTCCCTCTTGACACTTCAAGAGGTTGGATCAGAGCCAGTGTTGTTGGGAGGCGAGCCAGACGTTTATAAATTTGATACCCTAAGGTATCAAGGTATTAAAGACTACAGAAGAATAGTAGCTGCCCTTGATATGTTTCTCATGCGGTTTCCCGAGTCTGATTTTTCAAGAGTCCGAATCTGTCAAGTCCCTTATCCAGAGTTGATTCTATAGATATAGGTGAGGCAAGTCAGTGATGATATCAGAAGAGTACTCAAGAAAAAGCAAGAAATTGACGTCTCCGTATTCAGTTTCCGTTAATACATCTCTTCACCACTTTGTACATTTTACAGGATGGGATACCAAAGGACCTTAAACGCAAGAATCGTCGGCGTCCGCAAACATGATCGATCCGTTGTGCAACGGGCAAATTCTCTCGCACGCACAAATGGGAAGAGTAAAGTGACAAGTGGCATGTCAAGAGGTCGGAAAGACGGACATACTGAAGAGACAAGAATTATGAACTAGCCAAGGCTACAAATGGAGTTAGGTTTCTTTTCAGTACAATGAACACAACAATTCCATCTTTTTCGATGGATACTCCATCGAGCTTTGGGCGTATGATGCCAGCTTTAATAGTTTTGCATGCTCGATATTGCTTTGTAAGTAGCTACCACTATATGCAAACAAACAAGCTAGTTCGTTACTGACTTTCAATCTAGATGCTTGTTATTTATCACAGTGCCTTTTCTCAATAGAAAATTATTACGACAGTCACTGGGACGATCTAATAGAAACTGATCGATCAATAGTGTCTTTGAGCATTTGCTTGAGTGTACGAATTATATACTGGCCGTAACTTTTCGCCGCGCGGCATTTTGCAAATGGTGACAGCGGAAGTATAACACTCCGTAGTGATAATATCACGTGTCAAAAACATCGGTTTTCAATTCGTGTCATCCGGCGGAATTATTTTCAACCAAGAATTGATCCAGAGGTTGTTGTGGATGATCAAGCTAAAAACGTTGGGGTTATTCTTGGTTCAAAACTGATGTGATATGAACATCTTAAACTTTCATCTATACATACTTTCCCAAGAAACGCTTCAAGAATTCATTCCCAAAGACACTTTTCAAAGACTCAAGAAAGAACCGTACATTTCCCAAAAGACTTTAGAAAGAACCAGATATTTTCAAACGACATACATTTCCTATAAACATAAAGGTATAAACCGAAATTGAAACGCAAAGTCTAACTTCCCCTACCAGAATAAATCTAAGAGAGAGAAGTTATATAAGTTAAGACATATCGAAATAAAGCAGAATTCTTGTTATCAATTCGAAACAGTGTGTTTTAATACGTTATGGCGACCGGACTTTCCGAGCTTGCATCGCGGAGATCAGAAAAGCCTATCAGTTTAGAAATGAACTTAGTGAAAAAAAAGTGAAGTTAAGAATATGATCATAGTTAGAAAAGTACTGTGCGAAACCTTCCAAGTGATAATAAGTTAAGAGGTGTAAAAGTGAGCTAATCAAACTCCGATAACTTTAGGAAACAAACTTATGAAGCAGTATTAGAACGTGTGTGTCGTGAAGCCGTGCGACATACTCCACGGAGGTGGATAATAAATGAACTAAAAAAAATTGTTCGAACTTCGGGAAGAAAAATTGTGAGGCAGCCCGACAAAAAAAAAGAGAGAAGAATAAAATGGGCAAAAACCAGAGTAAAGACAACACAGTTACCCATGAGCACGTACTTAACGTAGTGAACGCGGTGTCTCAAAACCATGCGAAGACAGCAGAAACATCTGCAACATCCCTAAATCTGATCGCATACCTGTGCGTAGCTGGTGTCATCGCATTTGACACTATACTTCGCGTATAAATTAATAATCACTTATGAACGAATGCGCACCCAGCGCGAAATAAAACAAGCTGTTTCATTAGCCACGATCACGGTTCAATGATCAAGTAAAGAAAAACTTTTACTGTACGGTGAGAGAAAAAGTATGGAAAACGAGAGAAAACACCCAAAAGGGAACAGTGTATGAAGCGAGGAGCAAAATAAAGCACCCGCACGAAAAATATAAACTGATTAAACAAGAATGTGTTCTTCGTTTATGGCAACTAGATGAAAACGACGAAACTTTCGTGGAACAAACAACTGGAGGACATCCCGCTGGAACACCAGAAGAGGACGATAAGTACACCAACGCTACTGTCACGAAATATTGAATACATTTACTATATAATTGTACTATTTAAAATTTTTTATAATGGAAGATCCTATACCACCAGAAGTGTGGGTGATAGTGGGCAATTTTTTTTGATTTTATAAAAACTAAAAAAACCAAAAACAGATATATCTACTATAAAATAAAATATTATTTACAATTTCCAAAAAGTATGCACATTGGTATTATAATGAATGAGTTCAATTACAAATTTAAATGGATAGACTCCGTGAAATCGAGTCTTATTTAAAGAAGGAAAATAAAAATTTAGTAAAAAGTCAATATAGACCTAGATCACTAAATAATATAGAAACAAAAAGAATACAACTGCAGGAATCCTTCGCAGAATATAGAAGAACATTAAAGACTCTTGAATCTAGAATAAAGTCTAGTATATAAGTTAAGACATATCGAAATAAAGCAGAATTCTTGTTATCAATTCGAAACAGTGTGTTTTAATACGTTACTCGTGTCTTAGCGTACTGTACTTCAACGAGGTAATAACTGTCACTGAAGTACAGTCGGTGAGTCGTTGGTATTACTGATTTTAGCAGGAACGTTTTCATCGCTACCAGGGGTGCGCGAATAGGCTTTCGCTTCCCCAACAATACTCGTTAAGAATAAGGCATGTTTCAACTGTTGCAACTTTGCGAATCATCAAAC
The DNA here is from genome assembly GCF_030247185.1 of Malaya genurostris. Classification (NCBI taxonomy): domain Eukaryota; kingdom Metazoa; phylum Arthropoda; class Insecta; order Diptera; family Culicidae; genus Malaya; species Malaya genurostris. The sequence continues at coordinate 163,815,449 of NC_080570.1, read as the reverse complement.
TAAAACGTGCTTTTCGAAATTAAAATGCAGTGTGAAAGGATGCGTACGCAAACACCATAAAACTTGTTATATCAAAAAAGAAAGAAATCACGAGCCCCACTCACAGGTCTCCGCAAATAACTTAGAGCAGTAAACCTGGATGAAAAGCAATAACAGGAATGAATGGCAATCACACCAGAAGAAAAACAATTAATCAATTAACGTCTGTTATAAACGATTGAGAGTGTTATTAAAATATTAGTGAAGAAAATGCAGCAAAAGAAAAAAACGGATTATTGACAAAGAGTGTTACGATTTTTCGTATAGAAATGAAAGAAACATCCTCCTTCGGTATTTTCCTCCCGCCGCCGCTCGGTCGGCTGTATACTAGAGGCAAATACTACATCGTTTGATCCAGTTACAATATTATTTCATGATATAATCTCATTATATCATAATCTTAATAAGATAAATACATTCAATAATTTCAATTTGATACCATTCACCCATTCTATATATTCATTACTAAATAGCCATGGATGCAAGGGCATACTCAACACCCAAAAAAAAAGTTTCTAAGAACAAATGAACAGGGCAAAACAAGGTTAAATCACTTAAAGCAGGTGTATCAGCTGCAAGATAATGTCGGCAAAGGCGGGAACAATGTTTTGACGTTATCAAGAGTTGCCGCAATGTTTCCCATAGTGACAATCCGCATGTTGAATCTACAAGAAGTTCAGATACCAAGGGCAACCTCATTATCAAACACTGATTTTGGCACAGAGTTCCCTAGGTCCATGCAAACTGTGATCGCCGCTGCGTTATTTCCAAATGATGGGAATGGTCTGAGACTAATGAAAGCTTTATCCTTGTACCTAATTGAAGAGAACAAACTATTAGGAACAGGGAATCCCCCAACAGATCAAGAGATCCTCACTAAAGTGATGCCTTACGCTAGAGCATCATTTGTTTCAACTCTGGTGCCATGGGATAAAAGAGTTGATGCCAGTGTGGCAGGAGGATTCCTAGCGATGCAAGGTCAGCAGACAACAGTTGCTTCAAGTATCACACCAGCTGTTGCTGCATTCGATCGCAAGTTCCCAGGGCCAACCTTTTCATTTATTGGTTGAGCCTTATGGCTAATCCACAGTTCGCTTAAGATTTTGTCCAAATTTCAAATTACTAAATAGCCATGGATGCAAGGGCATACTCAACACCCAAGGACATGCCTGAAGTAGAAGGCATGAGCGAAGCTAAGAGGAAGGAGTATGAATCGTTGCTGGATGCTCAGACAAAGAACATCCAAGAGCTATGCAAGGCTGCGGTTAAGTCAGATACTGTGGCTCTGAGAGTCACAATGAATGATGCTAACTCAGCTATTGGTGGTGCTCAACTGGATGTTGCAGAGTTGATTGGGCAGGTTGTTAGGGTCATGCCTGACATGCTTCTTGATTTCAGCTGGGAGCATGGTTACAAGTGCCTTGATGTCATGCAGCACATCATCTATTTCATTGGCCCTGAAACCAGGAAAATCAAGAAGGGTAGAGATGCTGATGGCAGCTGGCGCATAAGAGTGTCTGGAAGCATTACTGATGATGTGGTGGCTGCATTGCAAGCCTTTGACTTTGTTGGCATTGCTCGTCCAACAACCCCTGCAACAAAGGATGAAGACATAAAAAAGAATGCTCTCATCAAAAAACAGATAGTCGTATTTTGGAATTCACATGGACTTAAATACGATGTTGACGATGATGTTGCAGGGGCACCAGCAGACCCAGCAGAGAAGGGGGCAATTGAGGCGATGGGAGTGATAGTAGTGGCAACTCATAAATCACATGCTCCACCCTCAAAGGCTCCAGAAACATCAAAAAAATGGAGTGTTGTGCCTAACCATTAAGCAGGCTACAATCATTTCATTATTTTTGTTGAATAAATTTACAACTATTGCATGTGCCAAAGGTAGTGACATTTTAACACCACTATCTGGTGCAATATTTGCACGTAGTAAGGATGATGAAATGATGTCAAATGAGTACATCAAAAAAGTCTTTGGCACCAAATGCAAATTACTGGATGCGATCAACAAGAGCGCACAGAATGGTGGCCAATTTCTAGTTGGCTCCAGGGCTGATATTGCTGCACTGTGTGTGATAACTGCTTCGCAGACTATGACAAAGACGGAGGAGAGGAAGATGATAGTTCAGAGAACTATCAAACAATTCATTGCACAAAACAGGGAGGCAGATATGGATCTGTTCAAGGCAATTGCACCTCATGCAATTTAAACTTCAAATAGGGAGATAAGCTGGAAGCTGACACAAGTTTTATTAATTATGGAATCTGATAATAAAACACCTGGTGCACAGGCACCTTCCAATCCCAACAAACGCTACAAACCGCCGAAGAGCAAGTTTAAACCTCGGAAAGGAGAAATCACTGCAGATGAGCCACCTCGGCAGAAAATAGGAGGTATGGCCAGAAAAGTCGATTTACCTGACGAGCCCGATCTAGCTCCCAAACATCTATCTACAACTTTCACCACCCCAAAGAACGACCCCTGCGACATTGAGGCCTTTTCTGTTCTCGATCTTGCAGCACTGGGATTTCGAAAGAGAATCCCGGAATTTCAACTATTATGACATAGTCGAAGCCACATATCGTGATCTAATGGCTAATGACCGTTACTGGTTCCGATCCGTATCCCTAGCAATGTGGACGTACTACTGTACAATCCTCCTATGGGAAAGATTAATTTTCGTTAAGAGTGAACAGCATGATATCTCGGCTGCGGAGTATATTGACATAAAATCACTGATACCTATTAAACGTTTATCTCTGAGGCCACGAAGGTCCCTGGGATGCGCGCGTTCAGCAGAGGATACCGAATTATCGGATCCGACACCTACTTTCGGCGACCGGGTAACACCGTAATCAAACTTGGACAGCAGCATTCGTGATAAAGTAGAGATTAACACTCAAAGCAAAGTTTTAAGAGTGATTAACATGTTATCGGATAGATTTTGTGGCGGAATTACGAAACCTCCACGTTTTCCACGTTAATCCCAATCCACATAGTCAGAACGACCTCAATACTACATTTCATTTCGACACAATGTAGATACATTGTAAACGTTTCCGTTTCCATACATTGTAGCACATTCAGTCTTATGATTTGGTGCATCAGCATTTTACAAATCATAAACTTTAAACATTTTACGAGTTGGACCAACATGACCGAAATTATGCTCGGTACCAATGACGATCCACTTTGCTTCAACACTTAAATTGCTTACAGCGCATAAGCAAAGTAACGCAATGAAATCAAACACATTAAACCATGCGCGCCGCTGGCGTGAATTTTCCGCCTAGCGCGAAGGAAAATAAATAACTTCAATTGTTCTTGCCATCGCCGCGAGCCGAGCGATGTTTAATAAACATTAGCCTTCTCCAATCGTTACATCCAAAACTTCTTTTAAATATGTAATGGTCAAGACTCAAGACTTCTCGGTAAAAATGTACACTCACACTAATTGAAAATGTAAATCGAACAAAACTACAATTCAAAAAATAAATCAGTCGATTGACGGTTGTAAGCTCGAACCCGTCGGTACCATTTTCTAAGTCCGAAACCCTGAACCTGCCACATGGCGACCGTGACAGTGGTCAAAGTAAAGACCCTCGAAAAAAAAAAAGTTATACAGTTCCAATGTTAAGCATCTAGCGTTAGAATGTGAAAACAACTTAAATAAGGATTTAGCGAAAACCGAACGCAAAAAGTGACCTTGGCACTGATACCAAGAACAGTGAAAAAAAAAATTCCAAAAAAATAAATACAAGAAAAAACATGGGTTGGTTCTCGTCAGAGGATTCAATGTCGAATATTATATACACCTCCAACGATGCCCAAACCTGGGCAGCAGTACTTTTGGCAGTTACAGCGGGAGCCTATATCGTAGGCAAAGCCGTATACAGGCTCAATAAGTTGGTCACGGAAAGAGCAGCGGAGCGAGCAGCCAGGAGGATAACAGCAACAGTTTAAAGATATCAATAAATTTATTCATAAAAAAAAGAGAGAAGAATTTTTTTTATTTTATCATATACTTTACAAAATCTTGTTTTCCTAATATAAAAAAAAGAATGCCGTACAATAAAGAGTTAGACGAAGAAATCAACGAAATGGTTGAATACTTCGGAGAAGTAGAGATGCAAGCTAAGAAAATTACTAGCACAAAACAATTCGAAAAGCAATTTTTAGAAGCAGAAAGCGATATTGAATTCGCTGTTACAATATTTCCACACCAACCGGAAAAAAACACGAACTGTAAGAGTGACTATCGGAATTTAGGCAAAATTTATTATGAATAAGCTAATAATTAGAAATCATGAATTATACTAAATGGAAAAAAAATTGATGAATATTTAGCAATATTAAAAACAATAGAAACTAATTTTAGAAAATCCCCAAATAGAACTTATTCGACCCAAACTCTGCAAATAAAACGAAGTGAAGTACAATTCGCACAAAATAGCATCAACGAAAAACTTGCTGAGCTAGAAGATACCCTAGACTCAGACTATTTCAATTTAATCAACCGAGAAGCAAAATTACTTTCCGGAAAAAATTTTTCCGTTGAAGCAGTGCAATCTAAACTAAAATTATGCAAACAAAAGTCTGACATAACCACATTTACCAACGAAATTGAAACCCTAGCAACGCAACTAGAAGCTGCATATGTAGCTAAAAAAATTAATGGCGAGGTAGCCAAAGAAATGGCTACCCAAGAAGCAATTAAACACATGGCGGAAGGTCTAAAAAATGAACAAAACATCAATTATTCTTCGAGCAGGAACATTCACGGACCTAGCTTCAGCGATAAATAAAGTGCTAGAGGTAAACCCGGCCTGCGAAGAAAAGATACTGTTTGCAAAAATGCGAACGAATAAAACGAATATACAGCAAAAAAAATAACAACAATTAGAAGTCCGATTTTGACATCCCTGTGGTATCCTGATGTGAGAGAGAGAGGGAGAGGATTAATAAACAGGTGGAAGTTGCTCCCCATGAAAGAGACTGTGAGTGTTAATATTCGTTGTTATCGAGGTTATTACATTGGCGATCCTGCCAGGAGAGTGTTTTTCTAATTTACGAGGATCGGTATTTAATGGAGTGTTGTGAAGAATCTGTGATAGCGCGAATCGGATTACTAAAAATATTTCTAATGTTAGTGATGATTCCGGAGAAAAGGAGTGAAAGAGAGGCCAGTGGGTAAGTTGAAGCAAGATGGTGAAAGATGAATAAATGACGGAAAAGATCTTATACACTCAGAGAAATTGAGTTGGTTTTAAGTTTTAAAAATTAAATTTGGGTTTGACAAAGTAAAGGACGGTCAAGAATAATATTTGTTTAAAGTAAACTAAAAGCTAGTTTAGAAGCTCAGGCAACCTAAAAATTATCTAACGTTTGTTTTCAGACCGATATTTATCTGCGTGTGCCATAAGATACAAATAAGTTTCTGCTGAGTCGGGTGAAGCCCAAGGCCAGCCAGTGATAATGGTTTAGGAACTTATGCTGAGTCGGGTATAGCCCATGGCCAGTAATTCCTTTTGAGTGAAAATACAAACACATTCTGCTGAGTCGGGTGAAGCCCAAGGCCAGCCAACGAAATAGTTCGAGAATTTATGCTGAGTCGGGTATAGCCCATGGCCAGTTATTCTTTCAGTCGAGTATAGCTCATGACGAAAGAAAAGTATCTGTTGAGGGTATAGCCCAAGACCAATAAATACTACTGAAAAAAAAAAAAAAAAAAAAAAAAAAAAAAAAAAAAGAAAGAAAGCAAATGGCAACTGAATATATTTTTATATTTTCGAATTTCTTTTTAGTCGAGTATTTTGCTCAGAGCAACAGAACTGATAGCGAAAATGTGTAAAGAATTCACAAAGAAAATCACTATTATAATAAATAAATGAATAAGTACTCAGTAGCTATGCTCAGATAGATCGAACATTAAATTCCATTTAGTTTGATTTATGATCAGGTGATTTGTTTTGGTTCGGTGATTTTTTTTTCTCTCCGTGCACAACATTTCACAGTATGAGTACATTATTTTTCCGTTTGCCGCTTGCGAAACTAGTAACACCCTGTAACACCTGAGTGAGCGAAAAAGAGAAAGCAATACTGAACGCAGCATCGGTTAGCTCTTTTCTTTTTTTTTTCTCTCTTCATAAGCCATTTTTCGCATCAGGACAAGCCGCAAGCGCTCGAGTTTTGAAGTTTTATTTTGCAAAAATGAGTGGTTTTTGGAAAGAGTCAACGATTTATCCATCTGAGGATTCAGAAGATGATCTTAGTGAAGGCCAAGGTGATATTGTTCGATCGGTTCAGACTGCCAATCCGCGAAAACTGGCCATAGAAAATTTTACTACCAGCGGGGTAAACCCTCCAGTACTTGATGAAAACGCAAGAGCAAAATGGCTTGCAGGTTAGTTTCTTCTTTTTTTTTTTTTTTTTCGCTCCTTTAAATAGGTGTACCTAAAAACACAAATCTATTTAGGTTCATGGCCGTTGAAGCCATTTGCGGAATCGTTGCCAATAACTGAGCGGAAAGCAGAGTGGATTCGCTTCCGCGATCAGTTCGAACGGATCGTTTCTTGTAAAACTCTCGTCGACCCGATCACGAAGTTAACTGGATTGAAGATTTTTGCAGGAGATTACCTCCTCAGTATAATTGAATTGCAAGAAAAACTCATAGTGAATCATTCGGGTAATGTATACAGTGAAACGATATTAGCGCTCAACAACTATTTCAATGGCACTTGTGACGTATCTAAGGAACGAATGAAATTCAGAGAAATGCGCATGAAAACGACTGAGCCATTTGTCGACTGGATATTGAGGCTCGAGAATCAAGCGAAGTTCTGCGAGTTCAGTATTGGACAAAGGGAGGAAGAATTTATTCAAGCTGTTGTTAGAAGATCAATCCCGGATATCTCTAAGAAGCTTTACGAAATATCGAATGTATTTAACAACAGTTTGGAGAAAATCATTGATCACGGCAAGCACTTGGATTATATTCGAGCTGAGACAGAGGACGATAAAAATCGAGTTAGAGACGCCAAAAGTGTTAGCAATCCGGAGCGGGAATCGATGGAAGAAACCGAAGTTAAGTCGGTGAATGCAGTGAAGTTCTCAAAATTTCAGCAGGCAGCTAAACCAGCATGGACCGACAGACGTTTTGAACCATATCGCAGCACAAACAGAATGCAAGATCGCCGCTGGGATTCACAGAAGCGAGTCAACCGGGACGAGCCGACTGGATTTAATTGTAAAAAGTGTGGACAACAGCACGGTCCGAGACAATGCAAGGCATTTCGTGTGCGCTGTTTTGCTTGCAAGCGTTTTGGTCATTTTGCAAAATATTGTTCTCCTCCGCCAGACTATGCGACGTCTAATAAACGAGAGAATGCGATTAAAAGCGAGGTTGACAAAATCAATCAGGTAGATAATTAGATATCGAACTGTTCATTCACTTTTGTTTTAGATAAAACTAGGATAAAAATAAAATAAAATAAATGGGTCATTTAATTCTGTTTTTTTTTTTTCTTCTTTGGTACATAAATTTTCACAGTTAATTACTGGAGGTGTGGGAAAAGACAGAGTCATCGAGGACCCACGATTCGTTCGCTGCATAATTGGTACCGAGGAGTTGAAATTCATGGTGGATTCTGGTTCTGCCGTTAATACAATCACAAGTGAGGAATGGAGAGCGATAAAACGCAACTGCCGCACTGTTATACAGGATCTGGTTATTCACCCAGAAGAGGTATTGAAAAGTTATGCGAGTCAGTATCCTTTAGAAGTCGAGTGTTCCTTCAAAGCATTTATTGGAATCGCAAACAATTGTTCGCCTGTGCAACTGGCAAAATTTTTCGTTGTAAAGGGTACCCAATTGTCTCTGCTTGGCTACGAAACAGCAAGAAACATGAACTTGATTCATATTGGGCAGAGCTCGAACGATGTACGCGTTAATTTGACCGAAATGGTAAATAGGTCAGAGCTAGTGGAAGAATTTCCCAAAATCCCAATTGAAGGAGTGAAGTTCAAGGTGGATGAATCGGTGGCACCAAAACAGATAATAAGATACAATATCCCGAAGGCTTTTGAAAGCGCCACGAATACGAGACTGCGAATGTTGGAAATAAAAGGTATAATTGAGAGAGCTGATAAGGAAAACGACGTTATCACTCATGTGTCCCCTCTCGTGTTGGTACCTAAAGGAACGGATGATTTTCGAATCGTAGTGGACTACAGAGAAGTCAATAAAGCCTTAATTCGTGAACCGTATCCCATGCCTACGTTGGAGAGAATTTGGTCAGATATTCCCAATGGTGAGGGGTCGATTTTTTTCACGAAATTAGATCTCAAAGATGCATATTTTCATATCGAGCTGCATGAAGAAGTTCGTCATCTGACGACCTTCATGACTGCAAATGGATTGATGCGGTTCAAGCGGTTACCGTTTGGGTTGTCGTGTGCGCCCGAATTATTTCAAAAGATCATGGAGAAACTGTTAGCGGGGTGCAAGAATGTGATCGTGTACTTAGATGACATTTTGATTCACGGAAGGTCTTTGGCCGAGCTAAGAGAAAATGTCATGGCTGTAAAAAAAGTACTGGAGCAAAATCATCTCACTATCAATGAAAGTAAGTCAATGTACGATCAAACGACTGTGGATTTTCTGGGTTTCACTATAGACGGCACTGGTATTTTGCCTATGAAAGAAAAGCTTTCAGATATCAAGTACTTTGAAAGACCAAAGGATATTTCGGAACTGAGAAGCTTTTTGGGTCTTTTGACGTTTATCAGTCCTTTCATTATTAATTTCTCGCACAAAACAAAGCCGTTGCGCGAGTTGCTAACAACCAAAATTAGTTTTAAATGGGAGAAAATTCATCAATTGGCATTTGACGAGCTAAAGCAGGCCGCGGAATTCGATTTGATTAAAAGAGGCTACTTCAGTGGAAAAGATAAAATTATACTGTATACCGACGCCTCACCTTGGGGCCTTGGGGCAGTGTTAGTGCAAGAAGAGAAAAGTTCAGGAGAATTTCGTATTATTGCCTGCGCATCGAAGAGCCTGACGATTACAGAATCCAGATATCCTCAATTGCACCGCGAAGCACTTGCCATCGTCTGGGCGATGGAAAAATTTGCATACTATCTGCTTGGTCGTAAGTTCACGCTGAGGTCTGATAGTGAAGCTTTGATGTTCATGACCAAAAATAGGTATCGCAAGGATGTTGGCAAAAGGATAATGTCTAGGGCAGAAGGTTGGCTCATGAGAATGGATCATTTTTGTTATGAATTCGAACACGTTGCAGGTAAAGACAACATCGCCGACGCTCCTTCCAGGATTTGTACTAAGCGAAATGATCCAGAGTTTGGAGAATTCGAAAAATCCTTTGAGTTGTGTTCTGTCGAAGCTGACCCGAGCAGCATTAATAGTCAACTTCTAGCATTGACTAATGCAAATGTGAAAGAGGGTTTGTCTAAGGACGAAGAACTTCAGCAAGTCATTACATGGATGGAGAAAACTGAGAAATGGCCAGAAACTATTGCGAAATATCAAGCCTTCCAAGGAGACCTTTATTTGCAAGGTGGATTGTTAATGAAGCAGGAGAAAATGGTTTTGCCGTCAGCATTGCGAAATAGAGCACTCCATTTAGCCCATCGAAGTCACCCTGGGATGTCTACGATGAAAAATTTTCTGAGACAAGGCTTATGGTGGCCGAGAATGGATCGGGATGTTGAAAATTTTGTTGCTAGCTGCCCCGAATGTCAATTGGTTATTGCAAATAGTTACCCGCTACCTATCACACTGACGGAACTTCCAAAAAACCCTTGGGATTACGTTTCTATGGATTTCTCGACGGCCTCAGACAGTCATAACTGGAAAGCGTTGGTTTTGACGGATAATTATTCTAGGTTTCTAGTCGCAGTGCCCATGGAAAAGACTGATGTGGAAGCAGTGAAGCGAGCCCTTGGAAGAATTTTCAACATATACTACATTCCAAAAACTTTGAAAGCCGATAACGGCCCTCCATTCAACAGTGTCGAACTTTCTACTTGGCTCAAAGAAAGATGGGGAATCAAGTTTATTCACAGCACACCGTTGAATCCGACTGAGAATGGTTTAGTGGAGCGAAGTATGCAGGGAATAAATAAAATTACAGCGATTGCCAAACTCAATAAACAAAACTGGAAAGAGGCATTGGCAAATTACGTAACAGCATATAATTCGTGGCCACATCATGTAACTAAAGTTCCTCCAGCTGAGCTCATGTTTGGAAGAGCTATTAGAAGTTTTCTGCCGAATATAAGAACGGATCACCAACAATCTAACGATGATGAATTACGAGAGCGCGATAAATACGCAAAGTTCCAACGCAATACATACACAGATTTGAGCCGGAATGCTCGAGATTCGGAGATCAAAGTGGGAGATACTGTGCTTGTCATGCAGCAGAAACGCGATAAAACCGATACTTTTTACAAAAATGTATTACATAAGGTTATTCAAGTGACAGGAGCAGGAAGGGCTAAACTACAAGATATTACGACAAATAAAATTTATGATAGAAACGTTAAATTGCTGAAGAAGTATGTAGAACGCAACGAAGGTAATGACATCGTCACTGATAACTTTTTACCAAGGGAGGAAGAGGGTGCATCCTTGTCGAAATTAGATGATCACACAGCTGACGAGCAACCGAGGAGCCGCAGGGAAATCAAACGTCCGAAAAGATACATTGATTCGTTAACCCAAGAATAATTATGTGAAATATCTTTTGTATCATTACATACATTCATTTTGCTGATTAGGGGAGGATGTGGTATCCTGATGTGAGAGAGAGAGGGAGAGGATTAATAAACAGGTGGAAGTTGCTCCCCATGAAAGAGACTGTGAGTGTTAATATTCGTTGTTATCGAGGTTATTACAATCCCCAAAACAAAGATCGACTTTATTACAGCAGTCGAAATCTTAGTAATAAATATTAAAGCTTTAGATCAAATTGATTATCTTAAATATCAAAGATTGATCAAAGATTTATCAGCTAAACTTCCTACTCAAGAATCGTCCAAATGGGCGGGGTCCCCTACCAGAATAAATCTAAGAGAGAGAAGTTATATAAGTTAAGACATATCGAAATAAAGCAGAATTCTTGTTATCAATTCGAAACAGTGTGTTTTAATACGTTATGGCGACCGGACTTTCCGAGCTTGCATCGCGGAGATCAGAAAAGCCTATCAGTTTAGAAATGAACTTAGTGAAAAAAAAGTGAAGTTAAGAATATGATCATAGTTAGAAAAGTACTGTGCGAAACCTTCCAAGTGATAATAAGTTAAGAGGTGTAAAAGTGAGCTAATCAAACTCCGATAACTTTAGGAAACAAACTTATGAAGCAGTATTAGAACGTGTGTGTCGTGAAGCCGTGCGACATACTCCACGGAGGTGGATAATAAATGAACTAAAAAAAATTGTTCGAACTTCGGGAAGAAAAATTGTGAGGCAGCCCGACAAAAAAAAAAGAGAGAAGAATAAAATGGGCAAAAACCAGAGTAAAGACAACACAGTTACCCATGAGCACGTACTTAACGTAGTGAACGCGGTGTCTCAAAACCATGCGAAGACAGCAGAAACATCTGCAACATCCCTAAATCTGATCGCATACCTGTGCGTAGCTGGTGTCATCGCATTTGACACTATACTTCGCGTATAAATTAATAATCACTTATGAACGAATGCGCACCCAGCGCGAAATAAAACAAGCTGTTTCATTAGCCACGATCACGGTTCAATGATCAAGTAAAGAAAAACTTTTACTGTACGGTGAGAGAAAAACTATGGAAAAACAATTACTGTGTAGAAGAAAAAACTGTGAAAAACTATTACTGTGCAGTAAGAGAAAAAGTGTGAAAAATTATGACTGTGTAATGAGAGAAAACACCCAAAAGGAAACAGTGTATGAAGCGAGGAGCAAAATAAAGCACCCGCACGAAAAATATAAACTGATTGAACAAGAATGTGTTCTTCGTTTATGGCAACTAGATGAAAACGACGAAACTTTCGTGGAACAAACAACTGGAGGACATCCCGCTGGAACACCAGAAGAGGACGATAAGTACGTACAGAAATACGGAAGCATGAACCGGCGAGCTGCGGGTACACGTAACGACGTTCCGGGATGCGACAATGGCGCAAACCACGCTCCGGGAAAGTAAGTATTTCGATTTCCAAGATATTTTGGTTTTGGTTCAAATATGTGCGACGTAATAGAAGTGCAAAGGTTGGAATTCGAAATTACAGATTAAACGCTTGAGTGCGTTTAAATTAATCGGCTTTGAGTGGCTGATTCGCACAAGTACGTTGGTGTTCGTATCCGCGTTCCACATCCCGCTGGAACACCAGAAGAGGACGATAAGTACACCAACGCTACTGTCACGAAATATTGAATACATTTACTATATAATTGTACTATTTAAAATTTTTTATAATGGAAGATCCTATACCACCAGAAGTGTGGGTGATAGTAGGCAATTTTTTTTGATTTTATAAAAACTAAAAAAACCAAAAACAGATATATCTACTATAAAATAAAATATTATTTACAATTTCCAAAAAGTATACACATTGGTATTATAATGAATGAGTTCAATTACAAATTTAAATGGATAGACTCCGTGAAATCCAGTCTTATTTAAAGAAGGAAAATAAAAATTTAGTAAAAAGTCAATATAGACCTAGATCACTAAATAATATAGAAACAAAAAGAATACAACTGCAGGAATCCTTCGCAGAATATAGAAGAACATTAAAGACTCTTGAATCTAGAATAAAGTCTAGTATATAAGTTAAGACATATCGAAATAAAGCAGAATTCTTGTTATCAATTCGAAACAGTGTGTTTTAATACGTTACTCGTGTCTTAGCGTACTGTACTTCAACGAGGTAATAACTGTCACTGAAGTACAGTCGGTGAGTCGTTGGTATTACTGATTTTAGCAGGAACGTTTTCATCGCTACCAGGGGTGCGCGAATAGGCTTTCGCTTCCCCAACAATACTCGTTAAGAATAAGGCATGTTTCAACTGTTGCAACTTTGCGAATCATCAAACTAAAACGTGTTTTTCGAAATTAAAATGCAGCGTGAAAGGATGCGCACGCAAACACCATACGCTGCTACATCAAAATTCAGAAAGGTCGAATTCGAGTTCTGATAAAAACGAAAAGGAAGTTGAAAAAATTAATTGTCATGAAAAGAAAGGAAAGTTTTTTTTACCAGATTGTTCCAGTACCATTGAAGAATAAGGATAAGCAGATTGAGGTTCTAGCGTTTCTAGATCCAGGTTCGTCGACAACATTAATCCAAGAAGAAGTTGCCAGACAACTTGAAATAAACGGAAAAAGGAAACCGTTAACATTATCTTGGGCCAATGGCCAAGAGCAGGTGGAGAAGAGCAGCGAAGAAATTTCCATCCGAATAAAGGGTTAGGGAGGAAAAACGTATCTCTTGAATAAGATACTGTTGGGGCAAATGGAATAATCCTCTGGCAACATGATCGTACTCAACGAATGGCAACACTGGGCTCGTCACTGACATTTTCCCGCGATGATAGTAACTGATGCCACTTGTGTTTCCGGCGTTATACAGACTGGACAGTCAGTCTTTTATCCCTGTTATTATGCGTCGAATATAGTATAGTTTTTATTCGTTTACGGCGTGTTTAAATAATGACCGCATGGTCACGACCTCTCTCCGAAACACCTTTCAACAACATTCACAACACCGAAGAATGATCCTTGCGTTATCGATGCTTTCTCAGTACTCGATTTAGCAGTTTTGGGGTTTCGAAAGAAAATCCCAGAACTACAACTGAACTTCACCGGATACTATGACATCGTCGATGCTACCTATCGCGATTTCATGGCAAACGACCGATACTGGTCTCGATCAGTATCGTCATCAATGTGGACCTACTACTGCACAATCCTGTTGTGGCAACGTCTCATTTTTGTCAAAAGTGAACAGCAAGATATACCAGCATCTGAATATATTGACATCAAATCTCTTATACCATCTGATGTGTCAATACCAAATTCGATCGCTATATATCTATCCACCATCGGCCCTGTCCGTGATCCAAACGGCCGAAAATGGCACGTTCACGTTCCCGACCTTGATCTTGACTACGCAGACACTCTCATATCAGGTTTTTTCGGTAGAATACATAAATACGCCGGAAAAGAACATTTCGCAGTTAAGAGTTAGCAGTGAATCCCAGATATATGTAAAGCTGGAATATAGCTATAGCTATAAATATAACTTTTGGTTAGGTACTTATATTTTGAGTATAAAAAGGGCGGTTTTTGATTTTATCGAGGCTTCTTAATTCAACTGTTGAGAGTAATGCTCCATGGGTGACCGTAATCAAACTTAGACACCATTACTCGTGCTAAAGCAGTAATTAAGGAAAAAAGCAAAGTTTAGTATAGAAGTTAGGTCAGGCAAAAAATTTATGTGCCTCAGGGAAAGTTTTGTATGTAGTGGACAAGAAATGCAAAAATAGAAGTAAATATAAGTGAAGTTTACAGATTAAAAGAAAACGTCCCGTTAATTAGATGACATTTCTTGCGTTGAAAGAAATACCCCTCTCGCCGCTCGGGTGCGTACATTTGTGGTGACAGGTGTGGGATACGAACCCACGCCATTTCTGACTGGTGCCTAAAAGCAAGTAGTAATTTAGATGAGAAAAATTTTAGTAATAATATTATTATTATATTTTTTTTTGTATTTAACTAGCTGGCTCATCTACGTCGATGGATCGACTGTTACCCGGGGACCGCGGCGTCCTCGTTTATCGCTAGCACGCCCTTCCTTCATCTGTTATTCGGCCAATACCTCATCGGAGGTACTGGCTGCACACGAATGGAACTCCTGCTCGAACTGGTAGCGTGGGTGTGCCGCTGGAAAGACTATACGCTTTATACACCGCGGTAGCCGCTGGACTCGGGACGTATACGTCTCGTTAATTAGATGACATTTCGTGCGTTAAAAGACATACCCCTCTCGCCGCTCGGGTGCGTACACTAGACAACCAATCAGTTTAGAAGCGATTCCAGTAATATTGCATTGCAATTCAGTCGAGATAACATAAATAAGTAGATAAGGGTAAAAAGCAACACTCATGCGACCTTTGGTCATATGATGACGACTTTTCCGGATATCAATTTCAACGATATTGTAGTATGAATTCGGAAGAGATATTTGTGATTCTAGGCGCAATCACTAAACTGCATGAGAATCTAGAAAAAAAAAACAATCAATATACAAACCCGAAACAAGTGAAAGAAAAATAAATCAAGACAGCTCCAAAGAAAGTTAAAAGAGAAAATCATAACAGAAAGTTATGATAGTATTATCAAAAAACGACTTATTGCTACTTTTCATGAGAGCTAAGACGAAACAAGGAGATAAGTTCCGTTCGAAAAAAAATGATCAGATTTAAAGATTCGTATTGTAAATTTGACAACTATGAGGAGCTCATGCAGTCTTTAGCAGTCTATCCGCCCAAGTTGAGATTTCTGTTACCAATGCGATCAATTCCCTGGCTACCGAAACGATCGAGTTAACGATAGTTAACTATAAAATTATAGTAAAACATGATGATCTTCCTGTTCTTAAGCTCCTACCTGTTTTTAACTTGGTTGCTATTGGCTAGACGCTATGGTCCTTTTGAAGATACATCTACTACAGATGCTCTGGTTAGTCTCTCATATTGTTTTTTTTACTCAGAAGTTTTCGGACAGTCAAATCGAGTAGATGTTTAGGGCCGAAATTTCTCATCTTTTTGTCAAAGGTCTTTTCGCTAAGACAATCGGTAATCTTCCAAATAAGAAGCACAGGTCTCCGCAAATAACTTAGAACAGTAAACCTGGATGAAGAGCAATAACGAAGATGAATAGGTAAGTGTAAAAAGCAACGCTCACAACGTTGACATTTGTTTATACGCACTCATGCGACCTTTGGTCATATGATGACGACTTTTCCGGATATCAATTTTATAGATATTGTAGCAAATACAAATAATAATACCCCTAAGTCTCATACAAACGAACCGCCAATGTTTGTTTCACAGCATGAACAAGTAAGCCTAGCCAATATCTTCCTTACATTGCGATAGTTTGAAAATGTGGAAGGAGATCGTTTCTGGCAACGCTTTATGCTAGTTGCTACGGTGCAAAACAAACTTGTTTGTTTATGTTTATCGTTGCTGTATTAAACTGCAAAAATCAGTCTAAATATCGCCGGCACTAGCACAAAAGATGAAAAATGAACACAAACGTTCTCGTTTTTGTATATCTTCATTTTACTCCAGTTCTAACTGTAGAAGTCGTTTACCTAGGTGTGAGATCTATTTATATATATGTATGGAGACGCATGGTATACAAAAAAAAAAAAACGCCCGTTACAATGATTCATGATCAACCACGCGGCTTCTCCTATAACTAATGTGCGAACGCAGAGTGTTAAACATATTTACCTGT
Source organism: Malaya genurostris (assembly GCF_030247185.1). Taxonomy (NCBI): domain Eukaryota; kingdom Metazoa; phylum Arthropoda; class Insecta; order Diptera; family Culicidae; genus Malaya; species Malaya genurostris. Next base: position 163,798,867 of record NC_080570.1, on the reverse strand, counting down.
TCGTTTCAACCTAAAATTTGCATAGCGGCTTAATCATTCTAGACTATTGTTTGACTTACATTTCGCTTGTAATCTTGATTGTCAGATAGAAACTGTTTGTTTATTTATTTTTCACTATAATAACCAGTAACTATGGTGAACTTGTTCTTACCCTTCAGCGTTGCTAGTTTTATAGAAAATTCGTTAAAGTACATTGTCATTCTGACAGAGTATAATGACAGTGTCCGCAGGATGCAAAATATGTCCTTGAAAATTCGTCGAAGCATTCCGTATTATAATTTGTATTTGATTGTAGTATGAACAAATACAAATTATAATGCGGAATACTTCGACAAATTTTCAAGGACACATTTTGCATCGTGCGGTACACTGTCAGAGTGACAATGTACTTTAACGAGTTTGCTATAACACTAGCAACACTGAAGGGTAAGAACAAGTTTACCATAGTTACTGTTTATTATAGTGGAAAATAAATAAACAAACAGTTTTTATCTGATAATCAAGATTACAAGCAATCGCTTATAAACTAAGCAACTCCTATCATCGATGACAATCTTCAACTGGTTAAATCATTCAATGTGGTTCGAAACGGCGCGGCCAAATAGATGGGTATATGTGGTACAATCACTCCTCATGTTCACTCCGCTATAACAGAAGAATTGCACATTATTTTCATGTAAAACTTTCTGATATAGATTCTCAGTACCGAACTCCACCATTCGTTAATCGTAGGTGGGTTACTAAACAAAATTATGTGGTGTCGACTAATGAGACGACTATTGATATACAACTATTAAACGAATGCAGTGTTCATGTAAAAGTTAATGGATACAATATTTAACAGAATGGTAACTTGACCCACAGAAAACAGATATACAGGCTCACATATGAGCTGTGTGTAAAATTTGCTCAAACAGTGTGGCGAACATTTGCAGATGTCACCACAATCGATACGAGGTGCTACCACGATTTAGGTGTCGCTTTCACTGAGCCACAATTTTGGGTGCAACATTCACTTCACCTTAGATTTTTGTTTTGCTGTTGGTTAAAATGATAAGTTTATTTTTGTTTTATTCCGATCGAATTCTCGTGTGATTTATGCGACATGGAAATAAAGTTGTCTTTAACACTTAGGGAAATCGTGTGATAAGTGTTAAAATTGTGATAGTTGGAATATTTCTATAACAGGCAGAAGGATTTTGTTATCGTTCCGGAACGTAGACCGCGGCGAACAGTGGAGTAGGTGGCAGTAGTGTTTCCAACGTATAGCAAATATCTGTTATATGTGCTTCAACTATCGAATGTCAAAGAATTACTCATTTTATCTTTTTTTAACAATATCAAACTAACTAAAGATTGTGAGAGTAAAAAAATATGAAAAATGTAGAGCCATAGTACTCAAGGAAGAGTACGGATTTGAAGATAAAGTGCGGAAAAATTCGACGTAACAAGGTTCATTTAAGTAAGCAGAAGGTTTCTCGCATCTAAACTTTTACCAGAGGAGTCAAACTTAGCCATGCGAATCATCCGAGTCTCCGATATATCAGTAATTTACTAAATAATTACTGACTAACCAGAAGCCATAAATTAAAAGTAAAAAAAAAGTTTTATCGCTGAATTGTTAATCGAAAATTGTTCCTGTGTTTAACACGCTACGAACATTTATCAAACACGACTAAATAATGTCACCAGACTAGCGAGAAGTGACAAACTGCAAGTCGCGAGGGCAGCTTTTGTAAATGTTATTTTTGCTTCACTTTTTATCCCATATGTCGAAACCAATAGTTTGAGAGAGATCTACAATCGCTGTTCGATGCACTGACTCAAAAGATGATATGGCGATCGGTGCTTTCGCTTAATGTTTGCGTAACAAAAGCTTTCAACATATTCACAATATTTTTTTTATGAATTCACCGCAGCCAAGTAATCAGTAAAATAATGGAAAGATACATTAACAGCATAAGACGTTTGACAATTGTACTGTCCGAAATACAAATTCAAAAAAAACGGGCGAGACGAAGTTCGATGGGTCAGCAGTGTATATATATATTTTAAGAAAATTGAAAATAAAGTTGTCTCTTAGATTCAACAGGCAAAGTGTTTCAGTTAATCAAGTGTTTAGAAAGAAATCCCAGAAGGACGTCACCAGCCATTGTACAAAGAATCCAGCTCGCCAGGAACACATCGGGAGTCGTACTTCGCTTTATGCCCTGCTTGTTTCTCAGCGCATTATCCGAAAAAATTTCAAAAAATCGTAAGAGTAATTAAAAAGGAATTTGCTCAGGATATCGTCACTGACTAGAATTATTGCTAGTCAGCCTGACACCACCGGAATAAAAGAGGGACACAAGAAAAGCACAAGGAATATCGTGATAATATTAAAAAAAATCAAGACAACACATTTAATAAGGAATTAGAATCTAAGTTACTTTATGGGTTCCTGTTATTATTGGAAAAATATTAAAACCCAGATTTGAGTCTATTTTTAGAAAGGAGAACGCCGGAAGAACCAGCTCAGGTAGTGGGGGAGAGGATGCGACCTTTGGTCATATGATGACGACTTTTCCGGATATCAATTTCAACGATATTGTAGTATGAATTCGGAAGAGATATTTGTGATTCTAGGCGCAATCACTAAACTGCATGAGAATCTAGAAAAAAAAAACAATCAATATACAAACCCGAAACAAGTGAAAGAAAAATAAATCAAGACAGCTCCAAAGAAAGTTAAAAGAGAAAATCATAACAGAAAGTTATGATAGTATTATCAAAAAACGACTTATTGCTACTTTTCATGAGAGCTAAGACGAAACAAGCAGATAAGTTCCGTTCGAAAAAGAATGAACAGATTTAAAGATTCGTATTGTAAATTTGACAACTATGAGGAGCTTATGCAGTCTTTAGCAGTCTATCCGCTCAAGTTGAGATTTCTGTTAACAATGCGATCAATTCCCTGGCTACCGAAACGATCGAGTTAACGATAGTTAACTATAAAATTGTAGTAAAACATAATGATCTTCCTGTTCTTAAGCTAATACCTGTTTTTAACTTGGTTGCTATTGGCTAGACGCTATGGTCCATTTGAGGATACATCTGCTACAGATGCTTTGGTTAGTCTCTCATATTGATTTTTTTACTCGGAAGTTTTCGGAAAGTCAAATCGACTAGATGTTTAGGGGCGAAATCTCTCATCTTTTTGTCAAAGATCTTCTCGCTAAGACAATCGGTAATCTTCTAAATTAGAAGCACAGGTTTACGCACAGAAGAGATACGAGGTCTGTTCAAAAAGTTCCCGGAATTTTTTAATTGCGCGCGTCTGGAGAGTCCGGAGGTCAAATTTTTTTTATTGTGTTGGTACATATGTCCCTAATGTATGGTGAAATTTTCAGCTGTATTCATTGTTTACATTCTGTCTTGTAGCGGCTGGTGTAGACGTGTTTTTTTTTAGCTCGGCGATTTTTGTTAGTTTAAACAATGAAAGTCAGTCAAAGAATTTGTATTAAATTTTGCGTGAAAAATTAAATAAAGTGTAACCAAGTGTGCGAAATGTTACAGAGAGCCTACGGTGAGTTTGCTATGAAAAAACAAGTGTTTACGAGTGGTATAAGCGTTTCCAAGATGGCCGCGAAGACGTTTAAGACGACGAACGTTCCGGTCGACCCAGCACGTCAATAATCGATGAAAATATGGGAAAGTGGAAAAAATGATTATGGATGATCGCCGATTCAGAGAAGTTGCTGATGAAGTTGGCATATCAGTTGGCTCATGCCATCATATTTTTTCAAATGTTTTGGGCATGAAACGAGTGGCAGCAAAATTCGTTCCAAAACTGCTGAATTTGGTCAAAAAAACAAACGCTTTTTTGGCTAAAAACAAGACTTTAATCATGCCTTAACCTCCTTATTCACCAGATATCGCTCCGTGTGATTTTTTCCTGTTCCCAAAGTTGAAGAGACCCATGAAAGGACAGCGTTTTTCATCGATTGAAGAGATAAAGGCAGAATCGCTGAGAGTGCTACAGAGCATTACAAAAAGTGACTATCAGGGGTGTTTCGAAGACTGGAAAAAACGCTGGCATAAGTGTATTATATCTAGGGGGGATTACTTTGAAGGGGACCATATAGATGTAGACGAATAAATAAATATTTTTTTAGAAAAAATGAGAATTCCGGGTACTTTTTGAACAGACCTCGTAACTAGCCTATGTTCAAGATTTAAGGTTGTGCTTCGCGCTAAAAAGACTGCTTTCAGCTGGTCAACTAATTTTCCACTACAGAAGCATAGTGTTATGTGAACCTTTCAGATTAAATCTTCCGCACACCCTAGACCACACGCACTTAAATAAAACCCAAAAAAGCACCCTTCCACGTGAACTTAGAAACCTACATAAAGTAAAAACATTACCTACATGAAGCCAACTAAAATGTCAGCACTCGCACTTTCCGGTGACCCAGCGAAAAACACCGTTGTCGTAAAATTCGACTACTGAAACAAGGAAGCATCAAGTTTCAAATTGTTATGTCTTCGAAAAAACAGAATCCAAAAACAAAACAGCCTGTGTCACTTCCCTCTTCTATACGTCCCTCATGCCCCACCATCGACCACAATCGATATCGGTCAGCACGACCTAGAATGACAGTAACTCAGCAATACACACACACACTAATTCAAACCGACACTCACGAGAATAGCCCAACATGCTATCGCCCTCTCCTCTCCGTATCACACCCGCTCATGCTCTTCAAGGAGCTTCAACTATTCAACTCCCAAACGACTTTACTTCCTCTCTTACCCACAAAATATACAACGGCCGACACGACACTGTGGTATCCTGAATTATGTGATATCCACATTGAGTATGATTGGGTGAGCGTGTAGCAGTGAGTGAGTGCGGAATGACGGTGGCATGCGTTGTGTCAGAGGCCGCGAACGAGTGTATAGAATATAAGTGGATATCTGCGGAAAGAAGAATATCACCGACACAACGAGTCCCATTGGTTAAACCCGGTTCCTTCTTCCGGATCTACTCAGAGATCCTAACTGTTAGAATTAATAAGCTAGGCTAGGAGAGGATAGACTATGTAAGTGGATGATAATAAAGCAATTTTTTAGTGAATTACCACCTAAAAAGAGTGTTTAAAATGTTTACGTGGCGACCGTGACATAGAGTCTGCGCCAAGTTTACCGGTCAGTGAAAGAAAATTTCAAGTAAATGGTTACCGTGCTCGACATCAAATTATGAATGGAGATTTCGGAATGCTGTTGCCGAGATTCAGCACGACAGCTGTCATTTATCGCCGCGTTACATTTTCGCTACGCATTGCGGGGTTATTTTCGGATGAAATTCTCTAGTAAAACAATGGATAATCTTCGAAGAAGCGTGGAACCGCTTGCAAGTAGAAATATTGAACAAATATAGTGACATGTTTCGCTTTATAAAAAAAACGACTTTATCAGAGCACTCGTGATTATAAGGGAAAAATACCCAACACGGGGCTCAAAGCGTCCTCGAGGCAAAAATTTGAGGGATATGCGAAAAAATAACCCAATGCATGGAATAATTCAATGGATCAAAGTAAGTTTATTTGAACAATACCGTATATGCATCATTAAATGTCTGAGGAATTTGGCGAAGGAGACTGCTCATTAGTTTGGAGAGATGTAATAATTCCCATAGGACCGGAAATACTGTCAGCATTTGAAACTCTTTGCATAGTTTTTACAGTGTTCGGTATCAAATGCGAGCCTTCCGACAAACTTTCTTTAATTTCGGCATTTTTTTGCCGAGACTCAGCTAAAAAAATTAGGTGTCAGAGAGAGAGAGAGATACTCGTCGAATTGTCAATAAATCTTCTAATTCTACGTTGAGTTGTGATCTACGTAAGGAACCACGATATTAGTCAAAGAAAAATTTTAGCGGTGGGTCTGTAATGGTTTGGGGGTGCGTTCCTGTGCAACCGACAGGCTGGAACTTCGATTTGTATCGCACAAAATGAACAACAAAATGCACAACGCAAATCAAAGCTTATTTTCCAGAAAAATAACGCCAGTATTCATAAAAACAATGAAGTGGCTAAAGTCCGAGAAAAGGCCAGCCTGCTCACCGGATTCAAATCCAATTGAGAATCTAAATGTATAAATGTGAAAGAAAAAATTACTGTCCCTTTAAAAAGAAAACAGAAAATTATTAGTCATTTAACATGAAATGCAAACCTATAAGGAGCTAGAGAAACTCCTTACATACATAAAAAAAATCAATTAATACAAAATTATCGGAGAAATTACTCCAAGAAAAACTAGAACTCCCGAGAGCCTAGACACATTTATCGACACAGCAAGATTGCTGAACGAGTTAATTGTGCCAGAGCACATGGCCGTGGCAATTAAATTTTTAAAAAACAGACTGTCCGGAAAAGCACAAGACAAGGCATCCCCGAAACAGTCGATACAGTAAATAACCTGATACAACTAATCGAGGAATGGTGCAAATGCACGGCCACTCCCGGAAGTATCGTAGCCAAAATCAGCAATCTGCCGCATCAGTCGGTATTGAACAGTCGTTCGCACCGCACGCGTATAGCTCTTGGCTCGTGGAAATTTTTTCTGGTTACCTAGAGTTTCATTGATTCAAGGTTTCAGTCTTTTTCAAGGCTACCTGAATCACTAACAGTCTTTTCAAAGACTAAAAATTAGTCAGCCCTTCTCAAGGCTATACAAAGAGTGATATTTGAGTGACTAAGTGATACAAAGAGTGATATTTGAGTGACTAAGTGATACAAAGAGTGATATTAGAGTGACTAAGAAATTAACCAGTCTTCATTAAGACTACCACAAAATCAGTCTTTATCAAGACTTTTTCAAACTAGGAATCTAATCGAAGACTAGTTTAGCCTAGTTAATTTATTTTAAAATTTCATTCATTTCAAAAATGTCTGCGTCCAACCGGAAAGGCAACAAGCCTAAGACTAAAAATAATTCAATACGGAATAAATCACAATCCGTTATTCAACATTTTTCTAATAACATATAACAATACCCAAAATGGACGCTTGTCGTTCTGGGAAGAAACAACAATCTATGCTACCAGTGACGGTGATGATTTCCGACTTCAAAGCATTCCGGATTGAGCTTTCTCCCGGAAGTAAAAGTCTCATTTCAAATCGGACGAAGAGGAGAATGTCGAGTCTTGGTTGATGGATTGGAAGATTACGAACGTCTTATCCGATATTTGTCCGTGAATGTTCATAAATTTTATTCATATGATTCAACAGGCAGAGTGTTTCAGTTAATCAAGTGTTTAGAAGGAAATCCCAGAAGGACGTCACCAGCTCGAATTCTCGAGCAAGAGAATTGGCTAAGTATCATTAATCGATTAAATAAAACTCTATTCTCCTTCCTTAGGTACTGTCCGCGGAAGAACCGTAGTCAGCATAAAGTCGTACTCCGCTTTAAGCCCTGCTTGTTTCTCAGCGGATTATCAGAAAAGATTTCAAAAAATCGTAAGAGTAATTAAAAAAAAATTTGCGCAGGATATCGTCACTGACTAGAATTATTGCTAGTCAGCCTGACACCACCGGAATAAAAGAGGGGCACAAGAAAAGCACAAGGAATATCGTGATAATATGAAAAAAAAAATTAAGACAACACATTTAATAAGGAATTAGAATCTAAGTTACTTTATGGGTTCCTGTTATCATTGGAAAAATATTAAAACCCAGATTTGAGTCTATTTTTAGAAAGGAGAACGCCGGAAGAACCAGCTCAGGTAGTGGGGGAGAGGATGCGACCTTTGGTCATATGATGACGACTTTTCCGGATATCAATTTCAACGATATTGTAGTATGAATTCGGAAGAGATATTTGTGATTCTAGGCGCAATCACAAAACTGCATGAGAATCTAGAAAAAAAAACAATCAATATACAAACCCGAAACAAGTGAAAGAAAAATAAATCAAGACAGCTCCAAAGAAAGTTAAAAGAGAAAATCATAACAGAAAGTTATGATAGTATTATCAAAAAACGACTTATTGCTACTTTTCATGAGAGCTAAGACGAAACAAGGAGATAAGTTCCGTTCGAAAAAAAATGATCAGATTTAAAGATTCGTATTGTAAATTTGACAACTATGAGGAGCTCATGCAGTCTTTAGCAGTCTATCCGCCCAAGTTGAGATTTCTGTTACCAATGCGATCAATTCCCTGGCTACCGAAACGATCGAGTTAACGATAGTTAACTATAAAATTATAGTAAAACATGATGATCTTCCTGTTCTTAAGCTCCTACCTGTTTTTAACTTGGTTGCTATTGGCTAGACGCTATGGTCCTTTTGAAGATACATCTACTACAGATGCTCTGGTTAGTCTCTCATATTGTTTTTTTTACTCAGAAGTTTTCGGACAGTCAAATCGAGTAGATGTTTAGGGCCGAAATTTCTCATCTTTTTGTCAAAGGTCTTTTCGCTAAGACAATCGGTAATCTTCCAAATAAGAAGCACAGGTCTCCGCAAATAACTTAGAACAGTAAACCTGGATGAAGAGCAATAACGAAGATGAATAGGTAAGTGTAAAAAGCAACGCTCACAACGTTGACATTTGTTTATACGCACTCATGCGACCTTTGGTCATATGATGACGACTTTTCCGGATATCAATTTTATAGATATTGTAGCAAATACAAATAATAATACCCCTAAGTCTCATACAAACGAACCGCCAATGTTTGTTTCACAGCATGAACAAGTAAGCCTAGCCAATATCTTCCTTACATTGCGATAGTTTGAAAATGTGGAAGGAGATCGTTTCTGGCAACGCTTTATGCTAGTTGCTACGGTGCAAAACAAACTTGTTTGTTTATGTTTATCGTTGCTGTATTAAACTGCAAAAATCAGTCTAAATATCGCCGGCACTAGCACAAAAGATGAAAAATGAACACAAACGTTCTCGTTTTTGTATATCTTCATTTTACTCCAGTTCTAACTGTAGAAGTCGTTTACCTAGGTGTGAGATCTATTTATATATATGTATGGAGACGCATGGTATACAACAAAAAAAAAACGCCCGTTACAATGATTCATGATCAACCACGCGGCTTCTCCTATAACTAATGTGCGAACGCAGAGTGTTAAACATATTTACCTGTTCGTTTCAACCTAAAATTTGCATAGCGGCTTAATCATTCTAGACTATTGTTTGACTTACATTTCGCTTGTAATCTTGATTGTCGGATAGAAACTGTTTGTTTATTTATTTTTCACTATAATAACCAGTAACTATGGTGAACTTGTTCTTACCCTTCAGCGTTGCTAGTTTTATAGAAAATTCGTTAAAGTACATTGTCATTCTGACAGAGTATAATGACAGTGTCCGCAGGATGCAAAATATGTCCTTGAAAATTCGTCGAAGCATTCCGTATTATAATTTGTATTTGATTGTAGTATGAACAAATACAAATTATAATGCGGAATACTTCGACAAATTTTCAAGGACACATTTTGCATCGTGCGGTACACTGTCAGAGTGACAATGTACTTTAACGAGTTTGCTATAACACTAGCAACACTGAAGGGTAAGAACAAGTTTACCATAGTTACTGTTTATTATAGTGGAAAATAAATAAACAAACAGTTTTTATCTGATAATCAAGATTACAAGCAATCGCTTATAAACTAAGCAACTCCTATCATCGATGACAATCTTCAACTGGTTAAATCATTCAATGTGGTTCGAAACGGCGCGGCCAAATAGATGGGTATATGTGGTACAATCACTCCTCATGTTCACTCCGCTATAACAGAAGAATTGCACATTATTTTCATGTAAAACTTTCTGATATAGATTCTCAGTACCGAACTCCACCATTCGTTAATCGTAGGTGGGTTACTAAACAAAATTATGTGGTGTCGACTAATGAGACGACTATTGATATACAACTATTAAACGAATGCAGTGTTCATGTAAAAGTTAATGGATACAATATTTAACAGAATGGTAACTTGACCCACAGAAAACAGATATACAGGCTCACATATGAGCTGTGTGTAAAATTTGCTCAAACAGTGTGGCGAACATTTGCAGATGTCACCACAATCGATACGAGGTGCTACCACGATTTAGGTGTCGCTTTCACTGAGCCACAATTTTGGGTGCAACATTCACTTCACCTTAGATTTTTGTTTTGCTGTTGGTTAAAATGATAAGTTTATTTTTGTTTTATTCCGATCGAATTCTCGTGTGATTTATGCGACATGGAAATAAAGTTGTCTTTAACACTTAGGGAAATCGTGTGATAAGTGTTAAAATTGTGATAGTTGGAATATTTCTATAACAGGCAGAAGGATTTTGTTATCGTTCCGGAACGTAGACCGCGGCGAACAGTGGAGTAGGTGGCAGTAGTGTTTCCAACGTATAGCAAATATCTGTTATATGTGCTTCAACTATCGAATGTCAAAGAATTACTCATTTTATCTTTTTTTAACAATATCAAACTAACTAAAGATTGTGAGAGTAAAAAAATATGAAAAATGTAGAGCCATAGTACTCAAGGAAGAGTACGGATTTGAAGATAAAGTGCGGAAAAATTCGACGTAACAAGGTTCATTTAAGTAAGCAGAAGGTTTCTCGCATCTAAACTTTTACCAGAGGAGTCAAACTTAGCCATGCGAATCATCCGAGTCTCCGATATATCAGTAATTTACTAAATAATTACTGACTAACCAGAAGCCATAAATTAAAAGTAAAAAAAAAGTTTTATCGCTGAATTGTTAATCGAAAATTGTTCCTGTGTTTAACACGCTACGAACATTTATCAAACACGACTAAATAATGTCACCAGACTAGCGAGAAGTGACAAACTGCAAGTCGCGAGGGCAGCTTTTGTAAATGTTATTTTTGCTTCACTTTTTATCCCATATGTCGAAACCAATAGTTTGAGAGAGATCTACAATCGCTGTTCGATGCACTGACTCAAAAGATGATATGGCGATCGGTGCTTTCGCTTAATGTTTGCGTAACAAAAGCTTTCAACATATTCACAATATTTTTTTTATGAATTCACCGCAGCCAAGTAATCAGTAAAATAATGGAAAGATACATTAACAGCATAAGACGTTTGACAATTGTACTGTCCGAAATACAAATTCAAAAAAAACGGGCGAGACGAAGTTCGATGGGTCAGCAGTGTATATATATATTTTAAGAAAATTGAAAATAAAGTTGTCTCTTAGATTCAACAGGCAAAGTGTTTCAGTTAATCAAGTGTTTAGAAAGAAATCCCAGAAGGACGTCACCAGCCATTGTACAAAGAATCCAGCTCGCCAGGAACACATCGGGAGTCGTACTCCGCTTTAAGCCCTGCTTGTTTCTCAGCGGATTATCCGAAAAGATTTAAAAAAATCGTAAGAGTAATTGAAAAAAAATTTGCGCAGGATATCGTCACTGACTAGAATTATTGCTAGTCAGCCTGACACCACCGGAATAAAAGAGGGGCACAAGAAAAGCACAAGGAATATCGTGATAATATGAAAAAAAAATTAAGACAACACATTTAATAAGGAATTAGAATCTAAGTTACTTTATGCGTTCCTGTTATTATTGGAAAAATATTAAAACCCAGATTTGAGTCTATTTTTAGAAAGGAGAACGCCGGAAGAACCAGCTCAGGTAGTGGGGGAGAGGATGCGACCTTTGGTCATATGATGACGACTTTTCCGGATATCAATTTCAACGATATTGTAGTATGAATTCGGAAGAGATATTTGTGATTCTAGGCGCAATCACTAAACTGCATGAGAATCTAGAAAAAAAACAATCAATATACAAACCCGAAACAAGTGAAAGAAAAATAAATCAAGACAGCTCCAAAGAAAGTTAAAAGAGAAAATCATAACAGAAAGTTATGATAGTATTATCAAAAAACGACTTATTGCTACTTTTCATGAGAGCTAAGACGAAACAAGGAGATAAGTTCCGTTCGAAAAAAAATGATCAGATTTAAAGATTCGTATTGTAAATTTGACAACTATGAGGAGCTCATGCAGTCTTTAGCAGTCTATCCGCCCAAGTTGAGATTTCTGTTACCAATGCGATCAATTCCCTGGCTACCGAAACGATCGAGTTAACGATAGTTAACTATAAAATTATAGTAAAACATGATGATCTTCCTGTTCTTAAGCTCCTACCTGTTTTTAACTTGGTTGCTATTGGCTAGACGCTATGGTCCTTTTGAAGATACATCTACTACAGATGCTCTGGTTAGTCTCTCATATTGTTTTTTTTTTACTCAGAAGTTTTCGGACAGTCAAATCGAGTAGATGTTTAGGGCCGAAATTTCTCATCTTTTTGTCAAAGGTCTTTTCGCTAAGACAATTGGTAATCTTCCAAATTAGAAGCACATGCAGCAGCCCTAATTTTTCCATAGAAATCTATATCTTAGCTAGTACAGACAGTAGACCAGTAGAGTTATTGCAATGCCCACGGCTGGCTATTTCGACATATTGCATCAGCCAGAAAAAAACGGTATCACCGATCGAATTAATTGATTATGTACATAAGCGACGCGATCGCAGTGAATTCACGTAGGTAGTTATAGGTGGTAGTTAGTCCACCAGACTTATATATGAATATAGCTTTTTGTTAGTTACATAGATTGGAGTATGAAAGGGTCGGTTTTTGATTTTATCGGGGCTTCTTGGTTCAACTGTTGGACCCAGAACACCGGATCTCGTCGTTGGTTTTTCCACTTTGCATCCGTTGGGAATCAGATTAACCAGACGACCAGAAGTAGTATCGGCTTGTAACGCAGGACGGTACTAACTGGACGAAGGACTCCACCCCAAAGACTATAAGCGTGTAGCATTTGTTGCGCAGGTGCTGCAAACTATAGATTCCATCTAGACTCAGAGGTGGCTTGTGCCGCAGGACATCTCTAACTAGAACCTTGCTCGACCGTCGGTTAACCGGTAGAAGTGATTACCGTAGAAGTTAGGTCAGGCACAAAATTATGTGCTGTAGGATAGTTAGGGCATTAAAGTGTAAAAATTATTAGAAGAATAAAAAGGAAAGATAGAATTTAAAGTGCGGTCTATAAGTGCATTGAAAGAAATACCCCTCTCGCCGCTCGGGCAACGCATTGTGGTGACAGCGGTGATTTGTTATTTGCGATTGGCGCCAGTGTATGCTACAATTCGTGTTGGCCCGCACCGCTGCCATTGACCCAGTTTGGTCGGCGCGTGGTTTGTTCATTTAACTATTCTATAGATGTTCGTTATAATCGGGGTGTCATTTTACCTGCCTTTTCGAGACAATTGCCCGCTATAGATTATTTTATTGCATATGTCCGTCAAGCGATCGCCGAGTTTGCCTGCTATGATTTCCAGGAAGATTCTTAAATTACAGTTTCACGTCGGCCGTTTATGGCCCGCTCATGCTTCGTCGGCGTTATGATCTAGTAGTATATACCGAATAGTATATTCGGTTTTTGCTTACTTTTGCGATATCCACTCCTGGTCTTTTGCTTTCATTCTTTTGATTAACTTAATTTCATTTAGTTTGAGCCCTTCGAATAGTGAACATGTTTCGTCAAACATTTGTAACGGGTACCTCAAGTGCAGACGTTAGCTGGTGCGAGTTGGTTTGGACAAGGCTTTTTCCTTAATTTTACTGTAGAGTAATGCTCCTTGGGCGACCGGGTCATATGATGACGACTTGCAGAGAAACTTCTCTGATATACATTAAAAATAATATTCCGTAGTGATAATATCACGGTCACTCACGGTCATTTGACTCAAGCTAGGATATAATTATAATTAAATACTCTAGTCACGTAAAAATCAACACGAGTTTACGCGTGGGAGTTATTCTACTATGTCCTTTAACCGACAGATCGGAGCTAAAGGAGATGTGATAACACCTCGGTCCCTCTTGACACTTCAAGAGGTTGGATCAGAGCCTGTGTTGTTGGGAGGCGAGCCAGACGTTTATAAATTTGATACCCTAAGGTATCAAGGTATTAAAGACTACAGAAGAATAGTAGCTGCCCTTGATATGTTTCTCATGCGGTTTCCCGAGTCTGATTTTTCAAGAGTCCGAATCTGTCAAGTCCCTTATCCAGAGTTGATTCTATGGATATAGGTGAGGCAAGTCAGTGATGATATCAGAAGAGTACTCAAGAAAAAGCAAGAAATTGACGTCTCCGTATTCAGCTTCCGTTAATACATCTCTTCACCACTTTGTACATTTTACAGGATGGGATACCAAAGGTCCTTAAACGCAAGAATCGTCGGCGTCCGCAAACATGATCGATCCGTTGTGCAACGGGCAGATTCTCTCGCACGCACAAATGGGAAGAGTAAAGTGACAAGTGGCATGTCAAGAGGTCGGAAAGACGGACATACTGAAGAGACAAGAATTATGAACTAGCCAAGGCTACAAATGGAGTTAGGTTTCTTTTCAGTACAATGAACACAACAATTCCATCTTTTTCGATGGATACTCCATCGAGCTTTGGGCGTATGATGCCAGCTTTAATAGTTTTGCATGCTCGATATTGCTTTGTAAGTAGCTACCACTATATGCAAACAAACAAGCTAGTTCGTTACTGACTTTCAATCTAGATGGTTGTTATTTATCACAGTGCCTTTTCTCAATAGAAAATTATTACGACAGTCACTGGGACGATCTAATAGAAACTGATCGATCAATAGTGTCTTTGAGCATTTGCTTGAGTGTACGAATTATATACTGGCCGTAACTTTTCGCCGCGCGGCATTTTGCAAATGGTGACAGCGGAAGTATAACACTCCGTAGTGATAATATCACGTGTCAAAAACATCGGTTTTCAATTCGTGTCATCCGGCGGAATTATTTTCAACCAAGAATTGATCCAGAGGTTGTTGTGGATGATCAAGCTAAAAACGTTGGGGTTATTCTTGGTTCAAAACTGATGTGATATGAACATCTTAAACTTTCATCTATACATACTTTCCCAAGAAACGCTTCAAGAATTCATTCCCAAAGACACTTTTCAAAGACTCAAGAAAGAACCGTACATTTCCCAAAAGACTTTAGAAAGAACCAGATATTTTCAAACGACATACATTTCCTATAAACATAAAGGTATAAACCGAAATTG
This sequence comes from Malaya genurostris, assembly GCF_030247185.1. NCBI lineage: Eukaryota > Metazoa > Arthropoda > Insecta > Diptera > Culicidae > Malaya > Malaya genurostris. Next base: position 163,783,740 of record NC_080570.1, on the reverse strand, counting down.
AAACGCAAAGTCTAACTTCCCCTACCAGAATAAATCTAAGAGAGAGAAGTTATATAAGTTAAGACATATCGAAATCAAGCAGAATTCTTGTTATCAATTCGAAACAGTGTGTTTTAATACGTTACTCTAGATAGCAACCAACAGGCAGTTATGTTGCGTGCTACTGGAAATTGCAAGCACCAGATCCGTTACGAATACTGTGCATGCGGGGTAATATATCCACAAGCATATAAGATAACTAATAACGGCCCAGGCTGGAGTATGAGTCGTTGCTGGATGCTCAGACAAAGAACATCCAAGAGCTATGAAAGGCTGCGGTTAAGTCAGATATTGTGGCTCTGAGAGTCACAATGAATGATGTTAACTCAGCTATTGGTGGTGCTCAACTGGATGTTGCAGAGTTGATTGGGCAGGTTGTTAGGGTCATGCCTGACATGCTTCTTGATTTCAGCTGGGAGCATGGTTACAAGTGCCTTGATGTCATGCAGCACATCATCTATTTCATTGGCCCTGAAACCAGGAAAATCAAGAAGGGTAGAGATGCTGATGGCAGCTGGCGCATAAGAGTGTCTGAAAGCATTACTGATGATGTGGTGGCTGCATTGCAAGCCTTTGACTTTGTTGGCATTGCTCGTCCAACAACCCCTGCAACAAAGGATGAAGACATAAAAAAGAATGCTCTCATCAAAAATTCACATGGACTTAAATACGATGTTGACGATGATGTTGCTGTGGCACCAGCAGACCCAGCAGAGAAGGGGGCAATTGAGACGATAGGAGTGATAGTAGTGGCAACTCAAAAATCACATGCTCCACCCTCAAAGGCTCCAGAAACATCAAGAAATGGAGTGTTGTGCCTAACCATTAAGCAGGCTACAATCATTTCATTATTTTTGTTGAATAAATTTACAACTATTGCATGTGCCAAAGGTAGTGACATTTTAACACCACTATCTGGTGCAATATTTGCACGTAGTAAGGATGATGAAATGATGTCAAATGAGTACATCAAAAAAGTCTTTGGCACCAAATGCAAATTACTGGATGCGATCAACAAGAGCGCACAGAATGGTGGCCAATTTCTAGTTGGCTCCAGGGCTGATATTGCTGCACTGTGTGTGATAACTGCTTCGCAGACTATGACAAAGACGGAGGAGAGGAAGATGATAGTTCAGAGAACTATCAAACAATTCATTGCACAAAACAGGGAGGCAGATATGGATCTGTTCAAGGCAATTGCACCTCATGCAATTTAAACTTCAAATAGGGAGATAAGCTGGAAGCTGACACAAGTTTTATTAATTATGGAATCTGATAATAAAACACCTGGTGCACAGGCACCTTCCAATCCCAACAAACGCTACAAACCGCCGAAGAGCAAGTTTAAACCTCGGAAAGGAGAAATCACTGCAGATGAGCCACCTCGGCAGAAAATAGGAGGTATGGCCAGAAAAGTCGATTTACCTGACGAGCCCGATCTAGCTCCCAAACATCTATCTACAACTTTCACCACCCCAAAGAACGACCCCTGCGACATTGAGGCCTTTTCTGTTCTCGATCTTGCAGCACTGGGATTTCGAAAGAGAATCCCGGAATTTCAACTATTATGACATAGTCGAAGCCACATATCGTGATCTAATGGCTAATGACCGTTACTGGTCCCGATCCGTATCCCTAGCAATGTGGACGTACTACTGTACAATCCTCCTATGGGAAAGATTAATTTTCGTTAAGAGTGAACAGCATGATATCTCGGCTGCGGAGTATATTGACATAAAATCACTGATACCTATTAAACGTTTATCTCTGAGGCCACGAAGGTCCCTGGGATGCGCGCGTTCAGCAGAGGATACCGAATTATCGGATCCGACACCTACTTTCGGCGACCGGGTAACACCGTAATCAAACTTGGACAGCAGCATTCGTGATAAAGTAGAGATTAACACTCAAAGCAAAGTTTTAAGAGTGATTAACATGTTATCGGATAGATTTTAGGTCAGGCACAGTGTGGCTGACAGTTTCACCAGCGTGCCTAGATTTAAGTCCCATACTAGGATTCTAGATTTAAGCTAGCGAGAAATGAAATCTCCCGCATCGTCGAGCTCCCGGGTTACGGCATCGAATCATAAAATCCGTTAGAAAATAGGAGCAACGACCGATGTCGTCGTTTAAAGAGCTAAAATAAAATAATGTAAGCACTTATCTCGGGCAGGGCTATGACCTCCTCGAAGAAGGAAGGAATAGCATAAAACAAATGCCTCGAGACAAGTGAATGACCTCCTTGAAGGGAGGAGAAACAGCTGGATTTAACTTGTCATAGTTGGGATCGCAAGCTGGGCAACGTAAGGAAAAGAAGGAAATAAGGGATCGTTTGTAACGCCTGTGTTCTCTCTCTTCCTTATAGTATAACCACGCATGCGCACAAGTCAAGGATGGTAAGAAACACGAAATTCAGGCTATGCGCAAGCGAGGAATAAAACAAAAACTAATATTATACGTAAGTCTTTTCTAACTTATAGTTTATAAGGAAAAATTGTTAATAATAAATTGTAGTAGCAGCTCAAAGGTTAAACTTTATTTTTTAAAAAGAAAGAGCCCCACACACAGAGTTTATGTTCTTTAGTGAAGTAAAAGGCGCAGTGGTAACAAGCATCCATGGACCGAGTTAGTTGGTGACATATGCTTGATACAGCAAAGAACAAAAATAATATTCCGTAGTGATAATATCACGCTCGACACAATCTGATGTAAACTAGGATAAACTATAGAATTTCTTCGAAATTTCAGTGGTTGCAGCAAATTACGGATTTTTAAACCATATCCAAAATCGTAGTCACTTCAATTCTTTATCGTTCAAACCAAAATCAAAACTAATTTCAATCACACTCACAGGATAACCGCTGTTACGACAGAGCTTAGGGCTACGTAGTCAGGTCTTGCGAATATCCAGGTAACACAAGCTAGTTACTTCAATTCCAAAATTTAGATAATTAAATTCAAAATTAAGGTGAACAAATGAAGTGTGATTATTCTTTGAAACTTTGCAATAAAACAAAGTATCATTTGCTATTCGCGGTTACGCAAATATTTTAAAAGCGACCTAGTGCAGCGCCTTCAGCAAATTTTCATTTGAATTTGCTAGTATTGTAGAAAAAGTAGGAAGTTGTGAAAAAAAACTCGTTAAGCAAACCCTCATATCAGCGTTACCGCAACCTTGGTGTAGAAACTTTGTTATAAAAACATGGACATTTACGGGCATTAGTCAGCGCAGTTATTTTTTCACGGACCCTAGTAACTGCCATTGGCATATTGACAGAGGTCTCTGCTCTTCGGTAGAAGGTCGGATGAACCTTCGACTTAAAATCGCAAGTTCAGCTTGTACTGAAACCTTCGGGTTTTAACCCGAAAAATGTTTAATTGTTAGGAGTCAGTCAGATAATGTTCGGATAGTAGTCCGTCAGTCAGTTTTCAGAGAGTGATTGAAAGAGAAGGGGGGATCCACAACCGGGCAGTTAAGCCCACTGTAGAAGCCAGTATAGCGAAGGCATCCTCCATACAAGAAAAATCCTACAATTACGAAAAGAGAGTAACAAGTCGAAGATTGAAAGAGTGCCAATGAATAAAAAGTTTGTGTAAACGGCAAAATCAGTCTTATATTTCCAACCAAAAAGAAACTCCCCTCCAAATACAGGGTATACTGCAGCAGCCCTAATTTTTCCATAAAAATCTTTATCTTAGCTAGTACAGACAGTAGACCAGTAGAGTTATTGCAATGCCCACGGCTGGCTATTTCAACATATTGCAACAGCCAGAAGAAACCGACCGAATTAATTGATTATGTACATAAGCGACGCGATCGCAGTGAATTCACGTAGGTAGTTATAGGTGGTAGTTAGTCTACCAGATATATATAAGTATAGGTTTTTGTTAGTTATATAGGTTGGAGTATAAAAGGGTCGGTTTTTGGTTTAGACAAGGCTTTTTTCTTTAACCTTACTGTAGAGTAATGCTCCTTGTGCGACCGGGTAACACCGTAATCAAACTTGGATACCATTACTCAGGCCAAAACAGTAGTTAAGAAAAGAATAGTTAGAAGTGATTACCGCAGAGGTTAGGTCAGGCACAAAATTATGTGCTGTAGGCAAGTTAAAGCAGTAAAGTGAAAAAAAAATTTATTAGAAGGAAATAAAGGGAAAAAAAGGGAATTTGTGTGTTATAAATTGCTTCGAAAAACGCCGCTCGGGCAACGCATTGCCGCAATACACTATTTTTTTAAGAGATTGGCAAATTCATTGCTGTTCGGTATACGAATTGTAAATAGAAATATATAGAGAAATTCCAGTGGCGGAAGTTCAGCAAAAATAATAGAAATAGAACTTAAAAAGAACTTACAGTGATGGTATTTGTTATCTGCATGCACTCATGCGACCTTTGGTCATATGATGACGACTTTTTAAGTATCTTAGTATTTTAAGTATCGAAAATAGCATTGAATTCCCAACAAACCTAAATCTTAGCGGCAATAAAGTCGATGGACAACGTCCAACTTCTCGCGCACGACGACGAATAGATAAATATTCGATCGACCGCAATATTTTCTTGTCATTCTTCTCGATGGCTTGGCATCCAAAAGAATAAATGAAATAAAATTCAGTGCTCTACAAACCGTTTTAATTGAACCCTGATTTTGAATATATTTCCAAGATTGGGAAGCGTTGTTGAATAGTGGCGTCACTTTACACTGTCAAACCAACTATCAGACAGTAGAGTAATGCCTATTGAAACAAACCTTCTAAAAAACATCCGTTTTTATGCCGTCGTTTTCGGGTACCTTGATTTGGACAAAACTACGTTCACGTGTATTGCATCAACTTTGCCAAATAACTTGCTATCGACGATCATATTCGAAAAGTTTGAGTTTTTGTAACGTTCCAATATTTTCAATTGTTTGCTCTACCACTCATCGCTGTACGAAATTCGTTATGTTCAACAACCGAAACTTCTGAATCTCACCTATGTTAAACTTAAAATAAAAATAGGTAACAGAAGCTTAATTTACTAATTCTACCGTTGAACGTTCGATGCCGAGTGAGTTTTTGGTTTCTAAATTGTGAAATTCATACTTATCCGTTCATCCATCTTAATAGTTAAGGGACTTTTTCTCCTCACCGATAGGAATACTCAGTTCATGAAACGTCACTGGTGATTGATTCTGTAAATTACGAAAGCAAGTTTAACGTGGTACAATAGACACAAAACATGTCGAAAAGTTCAACCGAACTATCCATACCCGTAACGCTGGTTGAATTTCACGCAATTAAATCGTCTATCTTTTTCTTTTTGCGATGATTTCACCTTGCCGTCTAACCCAATTGGTCGATGTACTCTCTACCAAATAGCGACATCTGCGGATTTTTTCCTCCTCGCCTGTAGAAATACTCAGTTTATGGTGATTGGATCTGTAAAATACGAAAGCAAGTTTAACTTGGTACAATAGACACAAATCATATCGAAAAGTTCAACCGAACTATCCATACCCGTAACGCTGGTTGAATTTCACACAATTAAATCGTCCATCTTTTTCTTTTCGTGATGATTTCAATCTCCTTTCTACCAGTTTCCTTCTTTACAAAATGGCGACATCTGAATGTGATACCAGGAGATTTTTGGGTTCCTATATATACAACAAAACATGCATAATGAATCAAAACGATAGAATATCAACACGATGTTGCAATTTGCACAGAACAAGACTTACCATATAGAAAAACTGCGCATGTTAAAGAAATTTTACCCAAAATGGCAGCCGGATTTCGTAAGCGGCTGATAATTTATCATATCACTCCATTGATTAGGAATTCAATACAAAAATCACGTTGAAAGCGTTTTCCATTGCATTGACAGAGTGTTACTGTCGGATAAAATGTCCGTCAAACCCTATCACTTAGTTTTCGGTGCGACACATGGTTACAAGCCATCCACCATTGCAATTGATCCATTCTGCTTTCCTCGGTACCAACGCAGTGCTACTTTTTTTCTGTGTAGGTAAGTGTTCTTCTTATTCTTCCATTGCACCAGAAATGGCGAAAGTTAAACTTGAAAAGACACATCACATTTGGTAGTTCACTGTTTCACTGCCCGAAGCCGAATGGTGCTGAATACGATCCGTACATGCTTTTTGTGGTCTGGCTGCTAGGTAAGTGCTATCACCAATACCAATACCGGTGCCGGTGCCGGTGCCCGGTAGAAAGATCGAAATTTGCTGTCAAGAATAGGCATGTGAGTATGTGTGCTGTGTAGGTAAGACCAGCGATGCCAAGTGATGAGAACAGAAACTCTATGCATTGTAAAAAAAAGAAGGAAAGACTAGCAAAATTTTATAACATGTCAGTTAGCTTTTAACGTTTCGTTTTTGATTGTTCGATTCGTTTGGAAGTTTGTGTACAGCAGTTGAACTTCCAGCGAATTTAAATTATACTTAATTTACAAAAAAATGAATGACGAAAACTATTTGTGAACTAATCATAAATCGTTATTCATTTCTTCGTATCGTTCAACTGTTCGTTTATTGAATATATCAGAAAAGATTCGTCCCTTGTATGTAAACAATCAACTCCCACTCGAATTATTAGTGGTTGAATCGACGGCTAGCTAATATTAATGCTGCCAAAACCAGAATTTGAAATGTTTAAATTTTGAAATCTACCGGAATGAGAAACATCTGAAAGCTCCTAGGTGCATCAGAAACATTGACAACGCTGTTTAAGACATGAAAGAGGAAACAGGGTAAGATCTGCTGCCCATGAAAGCACAAATACAGTGCAATTAGCTCTATAACGCAATTGAATTACGTCAGCAACAACAAAAAAATGAAAACGAATCATTATTCAAGCCCCGATATGGAATCTCATTTTCATCTGATCCTTTGAACCGATGCGTCAAACAGAAATAAATGATCTTACTAATGGTCTAATGATTCCAATATATGGCAAATCGTTTTATTCCGTGTATGAATTTATCCGTACACATTGAGCAATTTGACGTCTCTGTTACGCACACCGATGCATTTGCAAATACGGATATTGCGGGGTTCACTTACACTGACGGAAAAACATTTTCTGAACAGAGATGCCGGATATTTTCATAGAAAATCTGTATTGATTCGTATAAAATATCTGTATTTATCTGTATTCGCATAATAAAATGAAATTTCTACAATACAATTATGTTAAAAGGTGTTATTCCAATAGATTATAGTTATAGAGTGGTAGATTAAATTTCATATCTTTTATTATATTCATCGACGAAATTTTATAGTTGCATATGCAACGTCAAGTCAGGTAATACAACTGTCAGTCTGGCAATAATGTTTCTTGATGCCAAGACTTGTCTAACTTTTAAGTTCAATTTAGTTACAAATTTCAATATAAATGGATTTCAGTGCTCTTCATTAAATATCTGCACAAAAAATATATATTTTGAAAAGTGATTTGTACGTTGATTCCTAAACTAAATTTCGTCATTGCAACTTTTGGTGAAATCTGTATAAATCTGTATTAAATTTAAGAAATCTGTAAGAAATCTGTATGAAATCTGTACTCTGTATTAAATCTGTATGCACATGTAAAAATCTGTATAATACAGATAAATCTGTATAAATGGCATCTCTGTTTCTGTATTTCCTAATTATACACTGCGGAAAAAGCGCTTACAGTTAGTTGGTTTAGAACTTATGAAACAAGCAAAAATCAGTTCTTTTACTTGTTGAAGATTTTCATAAACAGTTTTATGATTACCATAACTGTTCTCAAGGCATTGTATAATTTTTCGTTCCAATATTCGCTCAATAAGTGGCTCTATGTGGGTCGACAAAATTCACTGGGTGTCTTCGGCAGACCCGCACTAGTATTAATCACACTAACCCATTCACGAGTGGACAATTGCATCCGTGTGTGTGTGTTGCAGATACTTTCAATGGGCCAAAGAGTGTGCGGCTAATATACGAAATGTGCTGTTTCAGGTGTGTTTGTGAGCCATTTCATTCAACGTGGAAATTTTCGTCTTCGGCAAACTGAACGAATCTGGGTGGTTTCGTGATGTAATGAAATTTCACAACTTGATTTTTGAAAACAGACAAAATTCTGCTGGAAAATTTTTCAAATATGGTAATAGCTTGATCGGGATTTTTTTGTTGCTGTTTATTTATTAGTGACTCAAAAGTGAGTGGAGATTTACCATGTTTATGGGAATTCTGTTTTGATAGTCCTCTAAGAGAAAAAAAAACGTCCAACCGAAGTCCTCCGTTGCACAGTGGGAAAAATGGACCAAAAAACAACAAGAAGAGCGAATAGCAAGGGGAGGACGCTTAGAACAATGTGCCAATCACACATTAACACAATGCGTTGGCGCATTCATCAATATTGACACTTTCGTTTTCATACAGTTGCACAGTTGCGGCACACAAAGGGCTCAGTTTTGACAAGTAACTGTTTCGTGGGGAACAGCGTGGCACACTTAGACTCACAGTATATCACGTGTTTTTTAGAGGCACAATATAGTTTGTGTTAAGCGACTCTCCCCTTGGCGAATAGAGTGTTTCTGATGTAAAAAAGTACGGGTGTGTAATGTCAGAGACATAACTGGATGTCGTGAATACGAATATGACAAGCTTTATTTATGCTTCCGAATTCGAATTGGTAGTTGATCGATTGTTTGAATTGTGCAACTTTCCCCTCTTTCATTACTAGAAATTTAAACGATGCGCCTAGACTAAATTACAATTTAGTTACATTAAACATTCTGAAACGCAATTAAATATTATGAAATAAGCAGTATAGTTCTTTATAATAAAAAAATGGTGGCTCTGAAAAGAACTTTTTATGAAAGCGTTCGTGATGAAGAGTGACGAGTTGAGTTAGTTCAGTATGCAGACTCTGAATTCTAAACCCATATTCCAGAACTAAGCTCTGAAACTTGAAGACGATTTTTCGCCATGACTACCAGAATGGGTTGTATAGAGTACAGTAAAGTAAATTTTCGCATAATTCTGTAGGAGTATTATTATGGTTCTAAAAAGAACCGAATAGAAGAATTCTGAAATAACGAACTGGATCCTGAGTTCAAAAACTAAATTTAGAACCAATAACAAACTCACAATCCAGTTTCAATAACTGCAATTTCGAAACTCAAACTAGTTTCGGAATACAGTTCCAGAATCCAGTTTCAGCACGCAGGCTCTGAATTCTAAACCTCGTTACGACTACCGGTTTAACTCCCGCGATGACAGTCTGCTCGCCTTGATGGCCAGCAAGCGAATGAGTTGTTACCTGAGCGTTTGAGGTTTTAACCACGCAGAAGGTGCACTCTCCGTCGCTGTTGGTTGAAGATTTAACTCCCACGACGTCTGCTTCCATCGAACGCACGTAAAGAAATGATCGATTTTCGACCACGGTTCACCCTTTTATACGCATTCAGTTGAAGATATGTGCCTGACTACCTCAAAATCGTCGTCCTTGCGCGAAAACCCCAAGAAAAAGTAAAAACTTTTCCGCATTGTTTTCAAATTTTGAGAAAACCTAATTTTTGAGTTGTTTGTGGTTATCTCACACTGTTCAAAATATTATCCTAAATTCCTGATCATATTTTTGATGAAATGGTGAAAGAATTATGTTGCTACCATTAATACAAGTCGAGATATTCACGATTAAGTTCTGCCCATTCTTCCATATGGCTAATTTTGAAAAGGCACCCCATAGTAAAGTAAGTCGTATTCACGACAAAAAAGTCTAACAAATCGATTGCACATAGATTTAATGACAGTTTAATCAGAAATACGACTGATGAAATAAATTGGAGTAAAACGGCATAACAATATTCGTCCGGTCATTGAATCTATTTGTAATCCTATTTTTAGGTCTTTCTTCGTCACAACAATTGATTTTATTCAACCGCAATCAGCCTCCTATCGGAAACTTATAAAATAAACTAGCTGATCCGTCGAACTTCGTCTTCCCCAAAAATTATTTGTTCGAATTTATGTTTTCGGACAACAGAATTGGTAAACGACTAAGTAGTTAACGTTTATCTCCATTCTTCTTCTGATTACTTAACATACAACCAACGGAATTCGACATACATTCGCTTTAGGGACGTTCATGCCAAAGGAAAGAAAATTGGAAAGCAGATAGGGCATATTGGGCGGGTGAAAAAAAAAACTGGAACGGGAAAAATCAAATTTTCATCGGTTTTCCTTTACCAATCATCTGCTACAAAGCTTTGAATCAATCTACGAACTTCACAAAATTCGAGGGTGTAAAATTTATTGAGATTCGATGAAAAACAGCTAAGCTTGACAGCTCGAAGTTACCGTTCCAATTTTTTTTCAGGATTGGTATTTGGAGTGTTAAGTAACCCTCTCAGCAGGCCGTTCTATTTTGTTGGTCTTTGAGCGCTTGTTGAATGACATATTGCTCGAAATATTGGTTCAGTTTGCTGAAACTGTTTGTTATTGTTTTTTCTCTTGTAAAAATAGTTTGAAAATTAAGTGTTACCTTTACATAGAAAGAAAATTTGTTGTTATTCTACGTGAAGTAGAAGTATTGTGCAGGTATGTAGGGTTAGTTTCAAAAAATAAGTGGAAAAAATTTCAGAAATTCTACAGTAAAACTAGTCCAACGGGGCTCCAACTTCTCATATTAAAAATGGCTCAACAATGGACCTCTGTCTGCCGGGTTTGTTGAACGAAAAAAATGGCATTCGGTACAACGGTCTGTTTCAAAATCGACAAACAAAGCTCCCGTGTTGGCCTCCCGTTCAACGATTGATTGGACTTTTATTGGATCAATGATCCATCGTATTGGACTAATGAAAGACCACCATTGAACGTTTTTTTCTAAGAGGGAAGTGTAACTGTTGGATAAAAACTCGATCATTAATGTATCAATGATTTTTCGCTTTTTGTATATTAAGGTGAATAATTGTAATATGAACTATTAATGGAGTGTAAAATAAGAGTACTAATTGGAAATGCCATTGAATTCCATTAATATTATACACATTACTAATAAAGCATCAGGTTTGATGAATGTTTTGAAATACATATTTGTATTATTACGTCTGTTATATTTTGTATGGTGACGTGTGGAATATTATTGGAATATAATGATATTTCAAATCAAATCATTCAATTTTTAATTGATTGTGGTTATCCCATACTACTGAAGATTTTATCATAAAATGCTGACCATATTTCCGATGATATGGAGAAAAACTTATGTTGTTTATACCCGACCATCTTAGAAAAAAACGTTCAACGGTGGTCCTTCTTTGGTCCAATACGTTTGATCATTGGTCCAATGAAAGTCCAATTAATCGTTCAACGGGAGGCCAACACGGGACCTTCGTTTGCCGATTTTGAAACAGACCGATGAACCGAATGCCATTTTTTTCGTTCAACAAACCCGGCAGACAGAGGTCCATTATTGAGCCATTTTTAATATGCGGAGTTGGAGCCCCGTTGGACTAGTTTTACTGGACAATTTCCGAAGTTTTTTCCACTTATTTTTTAAACTAACACTACATACCTGTACAATACTGAGAATAACCTGTACAATACGTAGAATAACAACAAATCTTCTTTCTATATGAAGGTAACACCTAATTTTGACACTAATTTTACAAGAGAAAAAACAACATCAAACCGATCCAGCAAATTGAACGAATATTTCGTTCGACCAACAAAATAGAACCGCCTGCTGAGAGGGGACAATCTCTAACCTACACTCAGACAATATAAGTAGTGAAAATGATAGGGAAAACCGTATGATGCATCAACAATCACCAAAATCACCGTTTTAAAATGAAAACTATGCCTTCATTATAATGTTTATGACTCTGCGTTATGCATCTCATCTATCACTATTATAGTTTTCATACGAACAACTTATGAATTCCACAGTATATGAGAGAAGTTAGGATTGTCATAGACATTTCGCACAATGTTCCAAAAATTTCGTATGAACTGACATACTTACATACTTACCACATGTCGAAAAACGTCATGGCCTCCTCCGCATAGTGTCCGACGAAAGATGCACGATTCAATTGTTATGAGCAAAAACAGGTACATTTCGAGCAAAGTTTACGGATGATATTGAGGATTTTTTCGTGACTCAAGTGACCGACGATCCAACATGGAACAGCTTAAGAACGCAAGGAAAAACTTTGCGATAAGGAAAACAATGTGATATTTCTATAGTAAATAAAATATGGCACAACTGTTGGTTTTCACGGGACATTTTATTCTTTTATTATCTTACTCTGTTGAAATACAAAACGAACTAGGTTACCTAATAGCGTTGATTACATTTAACATCGTTTTTACGCACATTTCAGGATGTATATTTCATGGGAATAGAATAATATTAAAAATAATCTAGAAACATTTAATTATTGAGCCTCTTTTTTTAAGGTGGCCTTTTATAAATTTATATATTCAAAAATATGTGAAAATTTGGGCTTTAGATTAGCTGTTACCGACACCCTCGTTATTGAATTGTTATGCTTATTTTTCTAGTTTGTCACAGTTGAGTGTTCCAAAATGTTTACTTTTAGGGATCGTTGAAATTATATACTCTAAGGGTGTTCCCATCAAATGCTGCAGATACTAAGTTGAAAAATATTTTAACTGACTCTTTAAAAAACCAACCTATCTTAAGTTCTAAATTTCGGAGCCACCTTGAAGTAGATGGTTGTCATTGTGCTACAAATAATACCTTGGCGGAATAGTAAAAGCCACTACGCATTCCACACAAAATTTGTCCTAAAACTCTAGAATTTCATTTCACCTCAATTTTAATACACTGAAAATTCATCGTGCGACATAACAGAAAACTATGTATTGTGCCTCGTTATATTTACGAGTCGTCTTTGTTAAGTGTTTGGTTGTGTTAAAAACGATAAGCATAGAATCATGGACAATGAACCAAAGAGGGTTTCTTCCAAAAACTCAATACCCGAGGTAGTATCCGAAAAGAGTTCGATAGAGCTGCTTTTCGAAATAGTTTCTAACTTGAGGATAGTCCTCGACAAAAGGATCGATGTCGGATTATCCGATCGAACAGCACCATTGAATGCTCTTAATGGCATAGGTTCTTCAGACATAAAAATAATAGATAAAATCGCTCCAGTCATTACGGTGTGGAACGATATCCCATCTCAGCGGAGATACCTTATTGTCAGAACACCTGACAGGATAAGTTTCACGACGATAGACGAGTTCCTTTCTGCCACGGTGCTCGACTTCCGTCGAGAAGCTTTACTCTCGCAATCAATATTGCGCGAGCCAATTCAGAGCAGTGTTTGGAGCTGTTATATCGAAATAAAACCGATTTTTTTTCGTCGATATATAACAATGGACGAAACATGGCTCCATCACTCCACTCCGGAGTCCAATCGACAGTCAGCTGAGTGGACTGCACGCGATGAACAGAACCCAATGCGGGCCACCCGCCGGGTTTTCGTAGCCTGGGGGTGTTTCCCGCGGACCCACACGGACCGAAGGATGCGGCCAGCGCTTAATATTTACCAACGCCATCTGGAAGACTCGTGCAATATTGAATACGTCGACCGGCAGTGGTCGTTGGATTTTCGAGAAGCTAAGATCACATATTCTAATGATACTGTTCTAGTTTTAAGTTAGTCGTTAATTAAGATTAGAAAATAACCTTGGCATCTTAGAGCTTAGGCAGTGTGCCTAAAAATATATTGTAATATTGAATTTAAAAAAAAATGTATTGTGCCTCAGAATTTTTCGAAAAAGGATTGTTTTTTCCTTTCTGACTTGTTTTGTTCGGTAGTATTTTGCATTGTCTCAAACAAATCGCATACGAATAGTGTTACCGACCAAGCGGAAACCATGGAGTAATTGAATTATAAATTACCTGCTAACCCCAGTTATGGAAGCCAAACTTTCAGAATAAATTATTAGTTCTACTAGAATAAATAACGTGTAACTTATATAATGTGGCCATTAGAGCTTCACCAAAAAAAAAAGAATTATATGCCTGATACCATCCAAATATCCTTCTAATACCTTTCTATAGAGAAAGGCAAAAAGGGATTTGAAAAGATCTTTCCCCGTTAAAACCTGTGCGGAGAAGGAAGGAACAGTGGTCTCACCAGTTATAAAACAATGATTAATCCCCCGCGGACCCACACGAACCGAAGGAAGCGGCCATAGATATTTAACAACGCCATCTGGAAAACTCATGTTGTGGCTGACAGTTTCACCAGCGTGCCTAGATTTAAGTCCCATACTAGGATTCTAAATTTAAGCTAGCGAGAAATGAAATCTCCCGGATCGTCGAGCTCCCGGGTTACGACATCGAATCATAAAATCCGTTAGAAATAAGAGCAACGACCGATGTCGTCGTTTAAAGGGCTAAAATAAAATAATGTAAGCACTTATCTCGGGCAGGGCTATGACCTCCTCGAAGAAGGAAGGAATAGCATAAAACACATACCTCGAGACAGGTGAATGATCTCCTTGAAGAAAGGAGAAACAGCTGTATTTAACTTGTCATAGTTGGGATCGCAAGCTGGGCAACGTAAGAAAAAGAAGGAAATAAGGGATCGTTGAATGCCTGTGTTCTCTCTCTTCCTTATAGCACAACCACGCATGCGCACAAGCCTAGGAAGGTAAGAAACACGAAATTCAGGCTTATGCGCAAGCACGGAATAAATTAAGAACTAACATTAAACGTAAGTCTTTTCTAACTCGTAGTATATAAGCAAAAATTGTTAATAATAAATGGTAGTAGCAGTACAAAAGTAAAGCTCTTAAATCGTAAAGAAAGAACGAGCCCCACATTGTTTGGTGGCTTAATCCAGAGAGGAAAAGTCAAAAAGAGTTTACCTAAGTAAAAGTGCTACCCAGGTCTTCTAAGACCTGAAAAGTGAAGAACTATTGTGGCGCTAGTTAGGCGCAAAAGTGAAGCAGCCTAAGTTAGGCACGCTAAAAGAAAGACTATTGTGGTGGTAAAGCAAAGACGAAAGACCAGGAGTGGCAGCGCAGCGGGAAAACGGAAGCCATCGCACAGGAAACTCCGACTACTAGATCATCTTAATTGTCAAAAGTAAAACTCTTAAATCGTAAAGAAAGAACGAGCCCCACTCATGTCATATTCAATTCACCGACCACTGCCGACCGCCATTGAGGGCTGGATTTTCGAAAATCCGAGAGGACATCACCTAATGATACTATTCTTGTTTTAAGTTAGTCGATAAGATTAATCCAATCGCATTCAATCGCCACCAAGAGCTATACGGTTTTAGTGAGAATCGTTACAATACCACGCATCGAAAACAGTTGCTTGCTTCGAACGACAAATAAATTGAAACAGAATTTTAAAGGTGATCATAGTAGACTGGTAGGCATACTTCTAATGACACAACTGGGCATTGTTCTTCCCAGCACAATGGAGCAAATACAGTGGAATGTGCCCCCACAGTGACTTGACTTCATGGCTAAAGTGTTGTATACAACTGGGCCTCAGTCAAGAGCGGTTAAAAAGAGAGCAGACAATGAGAAATACTGGAAGATGAGATCTTCAGTCACTCTCACATCAGCACACATGTGAATGTAAAGAATGAAAATCTACATACACGAAGGTCAACCCCTTTGCAAAAAGGGGTTTGAAGAAATCTTTACCCGTTAAAACGGGTGCGAAGAAGAAAGGAACGGTGGTTTCACTAGTTATAAAACAATGATTAATCCACCCGCGGACCCACACGAACCGAAGGAAGCGGCCATAGATATTTAACAACGCCATCTGGAAGGCTCATGTCATATTCAATTCACCGACCACTGCCGACCGCCAGCTAAGGGCTGGATTTTCGAAAATCCGAGAGGACATCACCTAATGATACTATTCTTGTTTTAAGTTAGTCAATAAGATTAATCCAATCGCATTCAATCGCCACCAAGAGCTATAGGGTTATAGTGAGAAGCGTTACAATACCACGCATCGAAAACAGTTGCTTGCTTGGAGTGACAAATAAATAAAAAAAAGAATTTGAAAGTGATCATAGTAGACTGGTAAACATACTTCTATTACAGGTCGCTTACGAATACGAAACAGAAAATGTTGAGAAATTTGAATGCTTGTTTCGTGAAATTCTCTCAAAAATAATAGAAATAGAGCTCAAAAAAACAATGAAATGATACTAAATTTAAGACAGCAAGTAATAAAGTCTCCTGCGGCAAAGGTACGGAACTACCGCGCTTGGACTCGTACAAGTTTTATTTAGCTACCCCGCGTAATTTCAAAGAAAGAACGTGAAATAGAATAAGCACGTGTTTCGGGCAAGCCACTGACCTCCTCGAAGGGAGGAAGAATAGTAAAACGCATGCTCCAAGACAAATTCGATCCCACGACCATCCGGTAATGTTTTGGCCAGATTTGGCAAGCTGTCATTACAGCAAAGTCGTTCAAGAATGGTATGCAGAGAAAGGGGTCCAGTTTGTTCCGAAAAACCTTAACCCACCAAACTGGCCCCAGTTCCGCCCTATTGAACAATACTGGGCAATCTGGAAGAGGAGACTCAAGGCAAAGGGAAAGGTTGTCGAAGACATCAATCAGATGACGACCTGGTGGAATAAGATAGCTAAAACGATGGACGAAAAAGCTGTGCGCCACCTAATTGTGGTATCCTGAATTATGTGATATCCACATTGATTATGATTTGGTTAGCGTGTAGCGGTGGGTGACAGTGCGAAATAACGGTGGCATGCGTTGAGTCAAAGGCCGCGAACGAGTGTCTAGAATATAAGTCGATATCTGCAAACAGGAGAATATCACACTAATGAGCCGTGTTACAGGAAAAATTCGAGAATTCCTTCAAAACCGTTCCGTATTTTTTTTAATAAAAGTATGAAGCAAGCTTTAAGACAATGTTCGCGGAACGTTCGCAAAAAAATGTGCTTTTTCCTCTGAGAGGTTAGTGGAGGTACGGTTCTAAAGTGTCAGACTTAATCCTTCATGTTGTAATATGACCATGTAACATTAAATCTTTCACACATCCCAGACCATGCAACATTAAATCTTTCCCACACTTCAGACCACACGCACTTGACAAATTTCCATAAAACACGTACTCGACAAATTTCCATTTGACACCAAGTCACGAAGCCCAGAAACCCACTTGAAATATAAACTTCACCTACATAAGACAATTAAATTGTCAGCACTTACTTCAACCCAACGAAAAATATCGCATTTATACAACAAACGTAAACACGGACACTTGAGCATCAAATATCAACTAAAAACAATTCAGTTATGTCATTTCCCCGCTTCTCCACTTTCCACACCTCTACACCTCTCTCAAACAGTGCCATATGGCATGACCTAGAATAACGGTAACCCAGGAAAAGACACTGACTCGAACCGACACTCACGAGAGTTAAACCTGACTACTCTCAACCTCCCCTCTCCGCATCACACTCACACACTTGTCTAGAAACATTACTCACTCTCTCTCTCTTACTCAAATAGATTACAATGACCGAGACACGTCATTGGTTAAATCAGACTTAAGCTACGCGTTCTAACTCCTCCCCCCCGGATTTATAGCAATCCATACTGGAAATTTTAATTTAACAAAGTTAGGAGAGAATAGACTATAAAAGGATGATATTTAAATAAAGAAGACAGATTATGATTATGTTTGAAACCGTGCGTATTTATTATTAAAATGTGCTGAACACACTAAAAGCGTAAGAGCACAATGAGTAAGATGGATCGATCAAGGAGATAATCCAAGGAATATTCGTATGTCTCGTTTTCCCTTACATCAAGAATAACCACCGGTCGATTTGTAAATAAAGGTTGAGTTTTTTCAGAAGGCTAGAAAGGTACCTTTCGTTGAGAAATCTCCAGGACAATTCCAAAGAGTGTAGACGTAAGTCTTTACTAACACTAAAAATGAAAGAAAACTCACGCTCACCTCAAATTGAACAACCAGAAGAAAAATAAAAAGATTTTTAATTATGAATTGTAACTGAAAAAAAAAACGATTTTCAATGAAATGAGAATGTTGAAATAAAAGATTATTATCGAAGATTCAAGACCAAAATGAAAAGGAAGAAAGCCCGTAGGGTAAACGATGAAAAATTGGTATTTCTTGTAATAAGTGTGGAGATAACTCAAAGAATATTCGTATGTCTCGTTTCCCCTTACATCAAGAATAACCACCGGTCGATTTGTAAATAGAGGTTGAGTTTTTTCAGAAGGCTAGAAAGGTACCTTTCGTTAAAAAATCTCCAGGACAATTCCAAAGAGTGTAGACGTAAGTTTGTACTAACACTTAAAATAGAAGAAAACTCACGCTCACCTCAAATTGAACAACCAGAAGTAAAATAAAAAGATTTTTAATTATGGTTGCGGTAATAAAACAATTGAATACGTAATTCCCGAAAGGACTGCAATAAAAGAAGGAAAGGGTAGTCTGGCGACAGTCATGTTTTTGAGTCTGGTAGAAATGTGAATTGATTACCCGTGCCGACAAAGCCCAACAAGTTCTGAAAGCGTCGGTACGCGATAGGGAATAGAGAAGGATAGCGCGAAATGCAAGCGCAACATTGAATACCAAATTCTATGTAGTAGTGAGGTAGACAGGAATTTGTTTACCCGTGCTGACGAATGGTAACGTCAGCACCGAAGGAGAAAGGGAGATAGCAATAAATGTTGCACTGCATACGACATTTTCATTATTTTTACCATAAGATTCATGTATATATAGTTTGAGAAAATTGAAATAAAGGAGTCTTAGAGTTTTAGATCAATCTTAGATCAGTCGTACCAGTGTTTTTTATCAGAAAGAAATCCCAGAAGGACGTCACCACCAAGGCACCATAGGAGGAAGGAAGTCATCTCGCCAAGGACAAAATGAATTCTCGAGCAAGTGAATTGGCTAAGTATCCTTAATCAATCAAATAAACTTTATTCTCCTTCCTTAGGTACTGTCCGCAGAAGAACCGTAGTCAGCATAAAGTCGTACTCCGCTTTATGCCCTGCTTGTTTCTTCCCGGATATCCGAAAAGCTTGAGTTAACTTAATTCAAGCGAATTGCGTGGCATTTAACGTCACTGCCGAGAAATCATTCTCAGTTCAGCTGACACATAGTTTAGCAATAATGTTGTAAGAATACATAGTTTAGCAATAATGTAAGTAAGAATACGTACTCTTTACTTAATTTTGTAGATTCTAACCTCAAAATAACGCGTTGTACATGGTGTAAGCGAAGTAATGTTTTATTGTAAAATTGTGACTGAAAAAAAAACGATTTTCAATGAAATGAGAATGTTGAAATAAAAGATTATTATCGAAGATTCAAGACCAAAATGAAAAGGAAGAAAGCCCGTAGGGTAAACGACGAAAAATTGGTATTTCATGTAATAAGTGTGGAGATAACTCAAAGAATATTCGTATGTCTCGTTTCCCCTTACATCAAGAATAACCACTGGTTGATTTGTAAGTAAAGGTTGAGTTTTTTCAGAAGGCTAGAAAGGTACCTTTCGTTAAGAAATCTCCAGGACAATTCCAAAGAGTGTAGACGTAAGTTTTTACTAACACTAAAAAAAAAAGAAAACTCACGATCACCTCAAATTGAACAACCAAAAGAAAATAAAAAGATTTTTAATAATGAATTGTTTTTCGGTTTTCAATGAAATGAGAATGTTGAAATAAAAGATTACGTTCGAAGATTTAAGACTAAAATGAAAAATAGAAAAGCCCCTAGGGTAAATGATGAAAAATAGGTATTTCATGTAATAAGTGTCAAGTGTGCTATCCCACTAAAATCGTAAGAGCACAATGAGTAAGGTGGATCGATCAAGGAGACTGTAGCATGATAATATTGATCCGACTAACCCAAACGAAACACTTTCCCACATTCCAGCATTCACACGATCTCTAACCAATCCTTCCCTGATCACAGATCATAAACCAAAACCGAACATGCACTAAAATCCCAAACACCAATGCTTACATTCTTTATCCTTCAAGTACCGTGCATCCAGATAAGTAACAGGTCGTAAAAACACTTGACGATCGTTACATTTCCCAAGAGCCAACCATTTGGTTCACATTAAGTTCCCATGCTAGCCAGCCGTGTTGCCACATATGCTGCACACAGCAAGTTAAGCAAGCTTCCCACACTATCTGCCGATGCGACATTTCTTTCCCTTGCGTAATGCGCTATAGGTTCAATCGCCTCTTGCTGCATTGATGCACCAATCGATATTCTCTCTCTTTTCTCTCTCTCCCACTAACAATTTATTTAACGAAAGTATTGTAACTGGCTCCTCCCACCTTTATGCACATCATAGAGCAGGTTAGCTTAAGTTTAAAACATTTGAATAAATTATTCTTGACTGGTAAACCGAACAAGACACTTCACTTTCTTGGATGATTCCATCAAAATCCGCACACGGCTAAATCTATCCGTACAGTATGGCATAAGTCAGCAAACAGGAAAAGCATAGTCTGAATAGTGCAATTAAGGTGATTGATAAAGCTACTTTGAAATACTTTGATGGTCGGTTAAAAGAGCGTGTGAAATGAAAGAAGGAAACTTGAAATTTATACAAGGTGAGAAAAAAGGATAAAGTAAAATAACTATTCGTACAAACAATCAAAAAAATAACTATCGGTACACAATGTTCGCGGAACGTTCGCAAAAAATAGTGCTTTTTCCTCTGAGAGGTTAGGGGAGGTACGGTTCTAAAGTGTCAGACTTAATCCTTCATGTGCTGAACACACTAAAAGCGTAAGAGCACAATGAGTAAGATGGATCGATCAAGGAGATAATCCAAGGAATATTCGTATGTCTCGTTTCCCCTTACATCAAGAATAACCACCGGTCGATTTGTAAATAAAGGTTGAGTTTTTTTCAGAAGGCTAGAAAGGTTCGTTAAGAAATCTCCAGGACAATTCCAAAGAGTGTAGACGTAAGTCTTTACTAACACTGAAAATGAAAGAAAACTCACGCTCACCTCAAATTGAACAACCAAAAGAAAAATAAAAAGATTTTTGATTATGAATTGTGACCAAAAAAAAAACGAAATATGTGGCTGACAGTTTCACCAGCGTGCCTAGATTTAAGTCCCATACTAGGATTCTAAATTTAAGCTAGCGAGAAATGAAATCTCCCGCATCGTCGAGCTCCCGGGTTACGACATCGAATCATAAAATCCGTTAGAAATAAGAGCAACGACCGATGTCGTCGTTTAAAGGGCTAAAATAAAATAATGTAAGCACTTATCTCGGGCAGGGCTATGACCTCCTCGAAGAAGGAAGGAATAGCATAAAACACATGCCTCGAGACAAGTGAATGACCTCCTTGAAGGGAGGAGAAACAGCTGGATTTAACTTGTCATAGTTGGGATCGCAAGCTGGGCAACGTAAGGAAAAGAAGGGATCGTTTGTAACGCCTGTGTTCTCTCTCTTCCTTATAGTATAACCACGCATGCGCACAAGCCTAGGAAGGTAAGAAACACGAAATTCAGGCTATGCGCAAGCGCGGAATAAATTAAGAACTAACATTAAACGTAAGTCTTTTCTAACTCGTAGTATATAAGCAAAAATTGTTAATAATAAATGGTAGTAGCAGTACAAAAGTGAAACTCTATTAATTAAAAGAAAGAAAGACCCCACAGTAGTAGTACAAAAGTAAAACTTGTGTATTAAAAAAAAAAGAAAGCACGAGCCCCACAAAAAGATTATTATCGAAGATTCAAGACCAAAATAAAAAGGACGAAAGCCCCTAGGGTAAACGATGAAAAATTGGTATTTCATGTAATAAGTGTTGAGATAACTCAAGGAATATTCGTATGTCTCGTTTCCCCTTACATCAGGAATAACCACCGGTAGATTTGTAAATAAAGGTTGAATTTTTTCAGAAGGCTAGAAAGGTACCTTTCGTTAAGAAATCTCCAAGACAAAGCCAAAGAGTGTAGACGTAAGTTTTTACTAATACTTAAAATAGAAGAAAACTCACCTCAAATTGAACAACCAGAAGTAAAATAAAAAAATTTTTAATTATGAATTGTGACCGAAAAAAAACGGGACTGGAATGGAAGCACACGCTACGGTATTGTAAGGTTAGGGAAGCTAACTTCATTAAATATTTAAATGGAACAAAGTAATATGTAACAAATGAATATGTAAACAGAAAAAAAAAGGAAATCAAAAATTATTAATCTTTTGTAACGGCAATCTTAAGGCTAAAAGTTTTACATTCCGATAACATAACCTGTTAAGTTACTACCCGCGCGATCAACTTGATGCTCAGTAAGTAAGGGGGCATGCAGCAGCCCTAATTTTTCCATAGAAATCTATATCTTAGCTAGTACAGACAGTAGACCAGTAAAGTTATTGCAATGCTCACGGCTGGCTATTTCAACATATTGCATCAGCCACAAAAAACGGTATCACCGATCGAATTAATTGATTATGTACATAAGCGACGCGATCGCAGTGAATTTACGTATACCCATAGCTGGTAGTTATAGGTGGTAGTTAGTCAACCAGACATATATATAAATATAGCTTTTTGTTAGTTACATAGATTGGAGTATAAAAGGGTCGGTTTTTGGTTTGAACAAGGCTTTTTTCCTTAATTCTACTGTAAGAGTAATGCTCCTTGGGCGACCGGGTAACACCGTAATCAAACTTGGACACCATTACTCGGGCCAAAAGCAGTAGTTAAGAAAAGAATAGTTCAAAGTGTTCATAAGAGTCAGGTCAGGCACAAAATTATGTGCTGTAGGATAGTTAGGGCATTAAAGTGTAAAAGTTGTTAAAAGAATAAAAGAAAAAAAGGAAATTCGTATTGTAATATGAGCATTTAAGATTACTGTGTGATGTAATATGAGCATTTAAGATTAAATCTTTCTCACACTCCAGACCACACGCACTTGACAAATTTCCAGATGATGTAATATGAGCATGTAACACTAAATCTCCTCACACATTTCAGACCATGTAAAATATTCAAGATTAAACCTTTCCCACACTTCAGACCACACGCACTTGACAAATTTCCATAAAACACGTACTCGACAAATTTCCACTCGACACCAAGTCATGAAACCCAGAAACCCACTTGAAATATAAACTTCACCTACTGTGGCTGACAGTTTCACCAGCGTGCCTAGATTTAAATCCCATACTAGGATTCTAAATTTAAGCTAGCGAGAAATGAAATCTCCCGCATCGTCGAGCTCCCGGGTTACGACATCGAATCATAAAATCCGTTAGAAATAAGAGCAACGACCGATGTCGTCGTTTAAAGGGCTAAAATAAAATAATGTAAGCACTTATCTCGAGCAGGGCTATGACCTCCTCGAAGAAGGAAGGAATAGCATAAAACACATGCCTCGAGACAAGTGAATGACCTCCTTGAAGGGAGGAGAAACAGCTGGATTTAACTTGTCATAGTTGGGATCGCAAGCTGGGCAATGTAGGGAAAAGAAGGAAATAAGGGGTCGTTGAATGCCTGTGTTCTCTCTCTTCCTTATAGCATAACCACGCATGCGCACAAGCCTAGGGAGGTAAGAAACACGAAATTCAGGCTTATGCGCAAGCGCGGAATAAATTAAGAATTAACATTAGACGTAAGTCTGTTCTAACTTGTAGTATATAAGCAAAATTTGTTAATTAAAATAGTAGTAGCAACTCAAAGGTTAAACTGTATTTTTTAAAGAAAGAACGAGCCCCACATTGTTTGGTGGCTTCATCCAGAGAGGACAAGCCAAAAAAGAGTTTACCAGTAAAAGTGCTACCCAGGTCTTCTAAGACCTGAAAAGTGAACGAACATTCAATTCTAAGTGAAACGCAAGTTAGCGTATAAAGTGTAGTGCGGCCTAAGTCAGGCGCACTAAAAATCGAACATTCGTTCTAAGTGATACGCAAGTTAGCGTATAAAGTGTAGTGCGGCCTAAGTCAGGCGCACTAAAAAGCGAACATTTGTTCTAAGTGATACGCAAGTTAGCGTATAAAGTGTAGTGCGGCCTAAGTCAGGCGCACTAAAAAGCGAACATTTGTTCCAAGTCAATACGCAAGTTAGCGTATAAAGTGTAGTGCGGCCTAAGTCAGGCGCACTAAAAAGCGAACATTTGTTCCAAGTGAATACGCAAGTTAGCGTATAAAGTGTAGTGCGGCCTAAGTCAGGCGCACTAAAAGGCGAACATTTGTTCCAAGTCAATACGCAAGTTAGCGTATAAAGTGTAGTGCGGCCTAAGTCAGGCGCACAAAAATCGAACATTTGTTCCAAGTCAATACGCAAGTTAGCGTATAAAGTGTAGTGCGGCCTAAGTCAGGCGCACTAAAAGGCGAACATTTGTTCCAAGTCAATACGCAAGTTAGCGTATAAAGTGTAGTGCGGCCTAAGTCAGGCGCACAAAAATCGAACATTTGTTCCAAGTCAATACGCAAGTTAGCGTATAAAGTGTAGTGCGGCCTAAGACAGGCGCACTAAAATCGCACACCCGGATTCAGAAGCAGTCGCCGAGCAGCCGGAAAACGGAAGCCATCGCACTACTAGATCATCTTAATTGTTAAAAGAAAACAAGGTAAGAGAGAGAACATGGCGTCGGGAGGGATTAAATACAAACAGAATAAAAAGGGACATTGCCAGCTGTGCGATAAACCCGACTCAGCAGACAATATGGTCTGTGGTGACGACTGCGACAGATGGTTTCATATCGTCTGTGTGCGGTTGGATCATATTCCAACTAAGGCTGAGTTTTGGGCTTGCCCAAAATGTACGATAATAAAGGCGCAAATAAAAGCGCTTGAAGGTGAGGTCGCCAATTTAAGACGATCATCAGAAGAATCGAGCAAGGGTCTCCTGAGACAGTCAGAAGAGATGTTTCGATGCCAAAGAGAGTTTTTTGCCGATCTAGCAAATAACATGAAAGGTGCATCATCATCCAAGCCAGGTGTGTCCAAGGGCGGTTCCGAAGACGCGACCGCAAAAATGGTAAGGATGTTTGCAAGGCAATCTCTGATGGAGTTGCCCTATTTCGATGGATCATTTAAAGTTTGGTCCAAATTCGAGAACACGTTTAAGGAGACAACAAAAGAAGGCGAGTTTTCTAACTTAGAAAATTTGACTCGTCTCCAGAAGCATCTTAAGGGTGATGCATTAAAAATTGTGGAACCTCTATTGCTAGATAGCAAAAATGTTCCAAAGATAATGGCTACCTTAAAGGAAAACTTTGGTAACCAACAGAAAATATATAAACTTTTCAGAAACGAAGTAAAGGAACTGAAGAATCCTAGAATGGAAGTTCCAAAAAGTGTCATAGAGTTTGTAACGACGATTGATAATCTCGTTACAAACATAAAGATAACGAACTCTTTAGGATATATGCAAGATCAAGCCCTGATAGATGAAATCTTAGACAAATTGCCATTTAATCTAAGACAAGACTGGGCTCGAAAGGAAATTGATCGTAAGGATACTGCATCAGAAGCACATCCTTATGAAATTCCAACACTAGAGGATCTTCTCCAATGGTTGAGGCCTCAACAAAGAATTGCACAGGAACTAACAGAGTCGAAATTGAGAACTGATAAACAAATGAAACCTAAAGATAAGGTTTATACGCATCAAAGTTTCGATACTAACAAAAGAAAGGTATCTTGTTTTGCCTGTAATAAACAACACAAAACAACAGAATGCCCTACGTTCTTGAAGTCAAATGTAGAAGAAAGAAAAGCCATACTCATAAAGCATAAAGCATGCTTCAATTGCTGCAACTATGCCAATCATCGATTGAAAACGTGCCTTTTCAAGAAAAGGTGTGAGGTAAAAGGATGTACAGGTAAACATCATACACTGATACATCAAAATTCAGAGAACTCAATCCTGGTCTCTGAGAAAAAAGAGAAGGAGGCCGAAAAAGTTCATTATCATGAGGAGAAGGGAAAGGTTTTGTATCAGATTATACCAGTAACATTGAAAAATAATGATAAACAGGTTGACGTACTAGCGTTTTTAGACCCAGGTTCGTCAACAACATTAATTTTAGAGGAAGTTGCCAGACAGCTTGGAATAAGCGGAAAACAGAAACCGTTAACGTTGTCTTGGACAAATGGCGAAGAGCAAGTAGACAAAGGTAGCGAGGAAATATCAGTTCGAATTAAGGGCTACAAGGGGAAGACGTATCTGTTAGAAAAGGTACGAACATTAAAGGAAATGTCTCTGCCTACGCAATCCATTCGGAAGAAGCAACTGGTAAAAAGTTATCCTTACCTCTCAGATGTTGAATTTAGTGATTACGGAAACGAGAAACCAAAACTTCTGATAGGATTACCGCATTCTAATATCATGCGTGCTATCGATACTCGTTCAGGAAGATTTAATGAGCCGATAGCTCAGAAAACTAAAATTGGATGGGTAATATACGGGACACAAATGGACGATCGAAAACAAAATAACTTTTTAATGATGATTAATAATGACGAGACTTCCGAAGAAAATCCATGAAGGAAATGATGCGTAGTTATTTCTCGACTGAAGAATTTGGCGTTATGGTACCGAGTAAGCCTCTCATGTCTAAGCAAGACGAAAGAGCTTTACAAATTATGAAAGACACGATTAATTATACAAATGGTCAATATGAAATAGGACTATTATGGAAAGAAGATAACGTGTCGCTCCCAGATAGTTATCAAGTTGCCTTAAGCAGACTAAAGGGACAAGAGAAAAGGATGCGTGAAAATCCTGAGTTGCGAAGGTGGTATAATGATAAAATATTGGAGTATGAATCAAAGGCATACGTAAGAAAATTAAACCGAGAAGAGTTAATGCAAGATTCAAGACGAACATTCTACATACCGCATTTTTCAGTTACAAATCCAAATAAAATTCCTCGAAAACCGAGGCTAGTGTTTGACGCAGCCGCAATTATAAAAGGACAATCCTTGAATTCCAAACTACTTTCAGGGCCTGACGCAACTACGTCTTTATTAAGTATTTTAATTAGATTCAGGGAAGGGAAACTTGCGGTCACTGGTGATATTCAGGAAATGTTTCACCAAGTTAAAATTAAAAAGGACGATCAAAACTCTCAACGTTTTCTGTATAGATTTGCAGAAGAAGAGGATATGTGTGTGTACGTCATGCAAGTAATGACTTTTGGTGCAACGTGCTCACCGTCGTGTGCACAATACGTTAAAAACCAAAATGCCATTAAATTCCAAATCGATTATCCAAAGGCGGTAACTGCGATAATTGAAAACCACTATGTGGATGATTATCTCGACAGTTTCGATTCAATAGATGAGGCTAAGGAAACTGTGGGAAATGTAATAAAGATTCACGCACACGGACATTTTAATATAAGGAATTTTGTAACAAATTCCAAAGATTTGAAAAACTCATTGTCTGAAGACAAAATTATGCATAAGGAAGAAATCGTGCTAGGCGATGACGAGCAATCTTATGAAAAGGTTTTAGGTGTCTATTGGAACGTCGTCGATGACACCATAAGATATCGAGTAAAGATGTCAGACTTACCTGAATGGCCTACTAAGAGACAATTACTATCCGCCAGCATGAGCGTTTATGACCCATTAGGTTTGATATCTAATGTAACAATTAAAAGCCGAATATTGATCCAAGACTTATGGAAATTAGGGATCGGCTGGGACGATAAAATCCCCGAACCAATGTATATGGAATGGAGCAAATAGGAAAAGCGAATTGACAGTCTAAAAGGAATCAAATTTCCAAGATGTTATTCTTATCTCTCAGAAGGAGTAAAAAGAGAGATACATACGTTTGTTGACGCTTCGGATAGAGCATTTGCAGCGGTTGTTTATATGCGAACAATATTTGATGACCGAGTCGACGTAACCATAATAGCTGCGAAGGCCAGAGTCGCGCCAACTAAACTCTTATCAATTCCCAGACTGGAACTACAGGCCGCGGTCTTAGGAACTAGGTTAACTGAAACCGTTTTAAAGAGTCTGCGACTTAAGGTAGAAAAGGTAATATATTGGACAGACTCGACGGTAGTCTTGTCCTGGATTCAATCTGATCCCAGAGAATACAAGCAGTTTGTCGGCCTAAGAATTAGCGAGATTCTAGAATGCACATCGATGACGCAATGGAGATGGGTGAACTCGAAGAATAATCCAGCCGATGAAGCTACAAAATCAACAGAAAGAGAATCCATATGGAAGAATGGTCCAACATTTTTGAAAGAAGATGAAAAATTGTGGCCTCTTAGACCGATCAAGTTGAATACCAAGGAAGATATAAAAGTAGTGAACTTAGTCAAAGAAACTAATTTCACGAAATTTGAATTTATAAACATCGATTGGTGTTCGAACTGGAAACGTGCTAAACGAGCCGTAGGAAGAATCCTGATTTATGTCGACATATTGAGATCAAAAATTAAAAATGAATCTTACGAACGGATCGTTACAAAAGAAGTTTTAGATCGAGCAGAAAATATTATACTACGAAAGGCACAGTGGGAAGCGTATCCGGATGAAATGAGAAAATTACACTCGGACTTTCCGATAGATAAATCAAGTAAAATAATAAACTTAACGCCATTCTTAGATACAGATGGATTAATGAAGTCGAAAAGCAGGATCGAAAATGCAACTATGCTTCCGTACGGTACTAGATATCCTATTATATTACCGAAGAAGCATCATGCAACTTATTTGATATTACAATTTTATCACGAGAAATTTTTTCACAAAAAAATGGACGCAGCAATTGCTGCAGTTAGACAAAGGTACTGGGTAGTTGACATTCGAGCCTCGATGAAAAGGACAAAAGGTGCATGTCAAAGGTGCAGGAACGAAAGAGCTCGACCTAATCTACCCAGAATGGCATCATTACCAATATGTCGGCTGAATGCGAACGTAAAACCGTTTACCTTCACCGGAGTTGATTACTTCGGTCCAATGACAGTTTCGATTGGAAGAAGAACGGAAAAAAGATGGGGTGCGTTGTTTACTTGTTTATCAACACGTGCTGTTCATATTGAAGTAGCGAATAACTTAAGCACTGACGCCTTTTTTGTGTGTCTGAAAAATGTAATACACAGAAGAGGAAAAATTTCACAACTTTACAGCGACAATGGTACCAATTTCATAGGTGCAAATAACGAATTAAAAAAGATTCAAGAAAGGCTGGCAGGTGATGGAATAGAATGGTTTTTCAACCCGCCATCCGCTCCGCATTTTGGTGGAGTATGGGAAAGAATGATAAAAGAAGTTAAAAGTATAATGCCTTCACTTCAAACAACTATGCCTGAAGATATATTACGAAGTGTGTTAATAGAAATTGAGTTTATCATCAACAGCCGACCGTTAACGCATATTCCTATCGAATCAGAAGATGATGAAGCGTTGACGCCAAATCATTTTTTATTGGGATGCTCAGGGGAGGCCGAACCAAATTTAAACGACGTCTCAAAGGCAGAAGCTACTCGACAGCAATGGAAAAGAGTGCAGCAAATTACGAAAGAATATTGGTGCCGATGGGTAAGAGAATATTTACCAAACCTCGCTAGGAGACCAAAATGGCAAGAGTCATCGACCTCTCTAAAGCTAGGAGACATAGTAATTTTTCCGGATGAAGAGAGAAAAGGAAAATGGATAAAGGGTCTCGTGGTTGAAGTACGACGCGCTAAAGACGGTATAATTAGGTCCGCCGTCATAAAAACACAAAAAGGAACAGTAGTAAAACCTACAGTTAAATTATCGGTGCTAGACGTAAAGTCTAGTGAACCAAAAATAAGTACCGACACTCAAGATGAAGTGGAGGTCTCACAAATGGAAGGAAACAACCAACAGAAAATTGCCATCGAGTCTAGTAACAAAAGACCAACCCGAAGACAGAATACAAAATTGAAAAATATTTGTTTGGCAGCCTTAGCTTTGATGATGATAATATGTCAAGCATTTGGAACCATTGCTCCTGGATTGATTGCATACGATTGTGCGAATCCGGAGATAAATATAACTACATATTCGTTGCTGGACGTAGCACCATGTTTTCCACCGACAAATAATTTAACGACAATAGAAGTTCCAATACAAGTTTTACAAAAAAATGCAAAAGGATCTGCTCATGCGTATCAATGTAAAGTCATCTTGAAAAGATCTATACGACATTGTGGGATGCATTCTCACACGTCGGACTATCAATATGGCTATTCTCATTCGGTTAAGGAATTCACGAATGAAGAGTGCAGAATAACTCACTTACTGAATTCAGTACGTTTGACTCAAGAGACTAGAATTAACGAGGTCAAGAGAAACGGAACGACTCATGGAGAAGTACTAATAATCGGTCATGTACAAGGAAGCTCGTGTAAGGGTGGAATTTACCGAACACCATTTTACACCTGGGTAGACGCATTGGTTTACTATGAGTATGCAATTTCATTGTACGACTATACAAGTTCTGTGGATTATGAAAATGATCAGATAACACTACGCAACGGAATAGTTTGTACATACTCCCAAGGGAAATGTTTAGACGGGGAACAAGGATATATGACATGGGATATAAACGGCGATAAACGTTGCGAAGACGATGAATTCGAAGTAATTTATCAAGGAATGGTAAATAAAACTGTGGATGCTGGTAAGAAAAGAAATACGCAAGCCGTGTATAGCGCTATTTCAGACTCACATGTATTTTCCGTCAGAACCAGAGATCCAACTCGTATATGTGGATACAATGGTTACAAAACCGATCATCCGAGAATATTGATCCTAGAAGAAACAGAATTCAAATCGCCATTCAAAAGACGTCCGAATGGAAAAAATTATGACTTGTTTACTTACTTTAACTCAAAAATCACGCTAGTAGAGAGCTACATTGGGCAAAAGTTTGAGGAAATCTATAATACAATTATGACAGAAATGTGCAAGGTTGACAAGACAATAATGGAGACAAAACTGACTCTAGCTCGGCTCAATCCAACGGAGTTCGTTTCAGGGATAGTGAAGCGATCTGGATACACAGCTGTTGTAGCAGGAGAGGTTTTACACATTCTGGAATGCAAACCTGTCTATGTCACGCATAGAACAGCGGAGCGATGTTATCAGGAAATCCCAGTAAAGTATAACGGGACTGAAATGTATTTAGCTCCAGTTTCAAGAATCCTTCAAATGAGGGGAACCGAAATAGATTGTACACCAATCCTTCCTGCGAAGTATATGTTTGGCGGAAGATGGTATACTACAGATGGTCGTTTGAGAGAAACGACGTCGCCAAATAAATTAACTACTGACATAGTCACGACGTGGACGTATACGCCGCTACCAAGCCTAATGCAAAGCGGAGTTTATGATGCCGATAGCATTGAAAAGATGCGTAATATGATTTATGATCAAGGAGAAAAAAGAATCGCTTCAAATGTACTTCATAAAATTTTAGCGAGTCAACAACCAAACCTACAAGGATATAATTTTGACGCCTTAGTATCGGAAAGAGTGATAGAGAACGCTCTGAATAGATATTGGGAAAAATTAATATCTTGGACGACATGGCTGGGAAATTTAACTTCTACATTCTTAGGAATTTACATGATAGGGAGAATATTGAAGTTTGTGGTAGACACAATAATGCATGGGCGTATATTGTACGATATTTATGGATTAGGGTGGCAGTTAATTGCTTCATTTTGGGATTCACTGACTACTTTCTTGTCTCATAGAAACTCGTTGCGAAGGTCTCAACAAGAGGCAGATAGGAACGAAATTTATAACTCAGGCGAATGTGAAAGCGTTCAAATAGAGGAAAGAAGAACTGCACCATTATATCCTACATTAACGAGAAACGATTAATATCAGCCACGGTATTTTGTAAATCGATGTGGTGGATTTACGGGGGTTGGAAATGTGGCTGACAGTTTCACCAGCGTGCCTAGATTTAAATCCCATACTAGGATTCTAAATTTAAGCTAGCGAGAAATGAAATCTCCCGCATCGTCGAGCTCCCGGGTTACGACATCGAATCATAAAATCCGTTAGAAATAAGAGCAACGACCGATGTCGTCGTTTAAAGGGCTAAAATAAAATAATGTAAGCACTTATCTCGAGCAGGGCTATGACCTCCTCGAAGAAGGAAGGAATAGCATAAAACACATGCCTCGAGACAAGTGAATGACCTCCTTGAAGGGAGGAGAAACAGCTGGATTTAACTTGTCATAGTTGGGATCGCAAGCTGGGCAATGTAAGGAAAAGAAGGAAATAAGGGGTCGTTGAATGCCTGTGTTCTCTCTCTTCCTTATAGCATAACCACGCATGCGCACAAGCCTAGGGAGGTAAGAAACACGAAATTCAGGCTTATGCGCAAGCGCGGAATTAATTAAGAATTAACATTAGACGTAAGTCTGTTCTAACTTGTAGTATATAAGCAAAATTTGTTAATTAAAATAGTAGTAGCAACTCAAAGGTTAAACTGTATTTTTTAAAGAAAGAACGAGCCCCACACCTACATAAGGCGATTAAATTGTCAGCACTTACTTCGACTCAACGAAAACACCACAACAAATAAACAAGGAAACATAAGCATCAAATATCACCCAAAAACAAAACAGTTATGTCATTTCCCGCTTCTCCACGTTTCACACCTCTCTCAAACAGTGCCATATGGCATGACCTAGAATAACAGTAACCCAGGAAAACACACTGACTCGAACCGACACTCACGAGAGTTAAACCTGACTACTCTCAACCTCCCCTTTCCGTATCACACTCACACACTTGCCTAGAAACATTACTCACTCTCTCCTACTCAAATACATTACAATGACCGAGACATGTCATTGATTAAATCAGATTTACGCTGCGCGTTCTAACTCCTCTCCCCGGATTTTTAGCAATCCGTACTGTAAAATCCAATTAGCTAAGTTAGGAGAGGATAGGATATAAATAAGTGATTTTTAAATAAAGCCAATGATTCGTTTAAAACTTAACGACACGGTGTTATTATTAAATGGCGACCGTGACAGGACTCGAACCTGCAATCTTCGGATTTTTTTTTGCCCTATCACTTGCACGTATAAAACAGTCAATAGTACTTTAACTGAAACCGAATTGTTTCACAAGTTCAGTTCCCGAGAATCGTGAAGAAATTCTATCACCTGCACACCACGGAATCGCTGGTCGGAAAAAACACTCGGTCGCCATTTAATAATAACTGATAAACTGGTGGTGAAAGTAATCGTACCGAAGCTACCAAGTTCAAATTGAAAAAGAAGAGCAAGTGGCTAGCAATAAACCGAAGTAAAATCCAATTAGCTAAGTTAGGAGAGGATAGGATATTGTGGCGGAATTACAAAACCACCACGTTTTCCACGTTAAACACTCAGAACAATTGCAATAGTACATTTCATTTCATTTCATTTCGACACAATGTAGTTACATTGTAAACGTCTTCTTGGGAATACTTTGTACGGAAATCAGCCATACATCGTAGCACATACAGCTTTATGATTTGATGCATCGGCACTTTACAAATCATAAACTTTAAATATTTTATGAGTTGGACCGATACAACCGAAATTATGCTCGGTACCAAAAACGGTCCTCCTATCTTAAACACTTGAACTGCTTACAGCGCACAAGCAAAGTAACGCAATGAATATAAACACTTTAAACCATTGCGCCGCTGGCGTGGATTTTCCGCCTCGCGCGAAGGAAAATAAATAACTTCAATTGTTTATTAAACACTAGCCTTCTCCATATAATCATTACCAAAACTTTTTCGATATATGTAATTGTCAAGTCTCAAGACTTCTCGTCAAACTTACACGTACACAGAGAAAATTTGTACATTTTATAAAAACCAAAATGCAGAAATAAAATTGAACATTCATTCAGTAACCAATGCGGGAACTGGACTTCTTCGTTAATGAAAGAAACCTGCCACAATATAAATAAGTGATTTTTAAATAAAGCCAATGATTCGTTTAAAACTTAAAGACACGGTGTTATTATCAAAGTATGTCTCATTTTCCCCTACGTCGAGATTATTACCCATTACCCAGTTCTTCCAACCTGAAACTGAACCAGAACGTGGTATCTCTAATCATGAAGAACAAATCAATGTTATAGTAATAATAATAGTATTATCAGAATGATAACAGCTGATGACGAACGTTTGGAGAGCACCTCCGAGTGAGTGTTTTGAGTAACAACGGTGGTAAGTTCTCTTCCGATGACGAGTATACGCAAATGCCAGTTAAAAGCAAAAGTGAAGCGCAGCCTAAGTGAGACACGCTAAAAGTTACTTTAAAATCATCAAACAATAGTGGTGCACCAGATTGGCGATTACCGGGACGGAAGCCACCGGAGGAACCGACCGACATCAGCAGAGATCTACGATTATAGCGATTACTACCGACTCAATTTTCCACGAGTTTCCCAGAAAATTAGATTTTTTTTCGATTAGATTCTTGCATTACTTGGACCACACCAATCTCAGATACTTTTACTCCTCGCAGGCTGTCACATTAGTCACACTAACGTGTATCGCACTAAACCGCATCTCGCACTAACATGCACCAATTCGGACTATATAGTTCTTTCGCTGGTTATCCAGCTCGTCAGGCTATAAAAAGCTTTTTTCCAGCACCATTGTTTTTATCAGATGTTTTTGTTCAAACTTTCGGCTTGGATTTTCGTTCTGATAAAGACAACAAAATGCTGTATTTATTTAAATCTACTATCTCCATTATCCCCGGCTTCTGCTACGCATCCCAATTAAAAACTCTTAATTATCACGACACTATTGAAACCATAGTTGACATCGGACCCTTTCCTACGGTTAAAGAATTACGCTCGCGTTTGATTCACGGTCATGTTACTGACGACCTGTTACCAGTGGTGGTAAAGCATCGATTCCGAACACGCAAAACGTGTTCGTTCCGAACCAAAAAGCGAACCACCATCGCGAGTATGAATTTGCCGATACCATCGTTCGAGCAAGCATCGCCGAACCAAGAAGCGATGCTGATGGTGACAGAACCGATGCTTTAGTTTGTGAGCCTATCGTTACTAGTATGTTCATGAACATCCGATTCGAGTACTATAGGCTGTTGCTTCGGATGAACCGAACTTTGTCAGCTGCGGCTGGACGTTTCAGTTTTTGGGTAGCTTAGCAGAGTATGGTAATTTTGTACATTTCCAGCGAGCGTAGGGTGGCTCAATATGATAAATTGAAAATGTTTTAACATTTGCAAATTCGATATTGAATAAATTGGTGAGTTAATAGCAATTAAAATTAAGTAATTTTGGGCATTTACAACGAGCGTAGGGTGCCTGTATATGGAAAATAGAAAAAATTTTGACTAATCTCATTTCAATGTTCTATTGATTAGTGAATAAATAGCAGTTCAAATTGGATAATTTTTTACATTTTCAGCGAGTGGGGGTGGCGCAATATGAAAATTTGTAAATTTTTTGACTTTTACTAATTTGATGTTTTATTAAATATTGATTCAAAAACAATAAAAATTTAACAATTTTGGACATTTTCAGTGACCGTAGGGTGGTTCTATTTGAAAAATCGACAAAAAATGTATCTTAGACTAATTCGATGTTTAATGTTGATTCTGGAAATAATTTTTTACATTGCATAGAATGGTGCAATATGAAAATTTGTATATATTTAGACTTTTGCTGATTTCATGTTCCATTTAATAGTGAATCAAGAGCAATGTAAATTTGATAATTTTGGACATTTTCGACGAGCGTAGGGTGGTGCTATTTGGAAAATTTTAAAATTTTTGACTAATGTCGACTCAATGTCCTATTAATTGGTGAATCAATAGCAGTTCCAATAGGATTTCCAATTTACAGCGAGCGTAGTGTGGTTCTATTTGAAAAAAGTTAGTATTTGAATTTGCAGATCCGATGCTTTATTGATTGATGAATGAATTAAATTCGAATAGAATAATTTTATACATATCTTGTGGGCGTGGAATGGCTTAATATAAAAAATTGGGAATACTTTACCTTTTGCTAATTCAATGTTTAATAGATAGCAATTGGAATATTAGAATTTTAAGCATTTTATTCGGTGGTAAGGCAGCTTTGTATGAGAAATTGTGAGCTATTTTTCCAAATCGGATGCTGTATTGTTTAATATATAAATAGTAGTGGTGGTGAACCATCGGATTTAAACATGTAAATCGTCGAAGTGCCTGTGATTTTGATTGTAATTTTTAACGCGTTATTGCTTTGCTCATCAACTGAAATAGAATTTAGTTTTGATGCTGTAGGTAGGCATTTCATCGAACCGTAAATAATGAAACTACGCATCGAATAGAGCTCAATTGACCTTCGCCGATGGTCTGCCAACTGAATGGTTTGGTACATATTGCTCCGCCGAACAGCAAGCGAACTTTACCATAAACCGAATGAACAGCTTTTGCATATTTTTGCTAGGAAAACATTTCTAAACAAATATGTATAAAGCATTGGTGCTCGGTTCCCGCTTTACCATTGGCATGAAATTGTAAATAGTTTAAAAATTACAATTTCTATATTAAGCCATCCAGCGCTCACTGAGAATATCCAAAATTAACAAACGTCGCTCGCTCGCTAGAAACGTCCAAAATCATCCAATTCTACCTGCTACTGATTCGCTCATCTATTGAACATTAAAATACCAAAAATCAATATATTTTCAAATTTCTATATTAAACCCCCCTACGATCGCTGAAAATGTTCTTATCATCATCAAGAAAATCAACTTATCTGAACTGCTATTAATTCATCAATCAATAGAGCTTCGAATTGACATTAGTCTAAAACTTTACCATTATACAGATAGAACCATCCTATGGTCCCTGAAAATCTCAAAAATGAGCAATTTGTAATTGATATTAATTCACTATTAAATGAAACATTTTATCAGCAATAGTCAAAATACTTACAAGTTTTCATATTGCGCCATCCTACACTCACCGAATATGCCCAAAATTATTCAATTCGAACTGATATTGATCCAACAATCCACAAACGATCGAATTGGTATTAGTCAAAAATTTTACAATTTTTCAAATAGAAAAACCCTACGGTGGCAGATAATTTCCAAAGATTTTTTACTATTTAATAAATAATCGAATTAGTAAAAAAAATCCGAATTTTCAAATTTCGCCACTCTGTAAACGTCTCGCTCTCTGAAAATGTCTAAAATTATCCATGTTGAACTTCTATTGATTCAACAATATAGAACATCAAATTTAAATGCGCTCGTTGAAAATACCTGAAATTACTTAATTTTCTTTGCTATTGACTCACCAGTTTATTAAACATCGAATTTGCAAAAGTAAAAAAAATCCCTTTTCATACTGAGCCACTCTACGATTGCTGAAATTTTCCAAAATATTCAATTCTTATTGTTATAGATTCTATAACCAAAACCATAAAATTAGCAAAAGACCCAAAACTTACTATTTTCCATATCGAGCCACCCTACGCACACTGATAATGTCCAAAATAATACTATTTGGATTGCTAATGATCGATTTATCAATCGAACAAAACAATTTTTTTTGTGCTGATCACGTGTGCATTGATAATTTCAAAACCAGGATGCGAGAATTGAAATCAACAAACCATCGTATCGAACGCAGTTTACTCGGCCCTCGCCGATGGTCCGCCAACCGAACGGTTCGAATCAGATTGCTTCGCCAAACACCGAGCACAGAACACCTTCGCATTAACCGAGGGAATAGGTTTCGAACCTATCGCATGCTTACGCTCGGTGAACATTTTTGAGTAAATTTGCAGAAGCATCGGCGTTCGGTTCGCAATTTACCACCACTGCCTGTTACACTTAGCCCCATCATAGGGTGCGGTCAATACCGAGAATACGTCAAACACGAAAGTAAATCTGGCTACACATATAATGAATGGTCTCTAGCTATCAACAAATGCAAAGTACCACGCTATCCTCATCAATGCCGCTTCAATGGCACCCACAATATTGTCCAATCAATCTCTACCTACCCACTAGAATTAGTTGGTTGCGCTCCGGCGCCTTTTGTATCCCATTGTATTTTTACTTTATAATATTTACATTACGTGTAATCACAATACCGCTTAACGGTACGAATGACCCTTTTATTTTTAACAATTTTTGATGAGTTTCTTGGTCGTTCTTCTCATCGCAAACTAACAACAGATATCGCAACTCACGGAACCGCTTGTCCAGGCCCTCCAAAAACATCGCTAGATTAAAAACGATGTTAGATTTTCAGATTTCGGTGTTCACAGATAATCAGATTTTTTTATAACATTCTTGCATTGCTTTGGAATGTAATTACGTTAACTAGAATGTGAGATTTAGAGATAGTTTGAGTAAAACTAAATGATCATTACGAGTTACGAATCGTGAGTGTGAAGTCGTTCTGGTTGATGACCGCTATAGTGAGAGTAATATAAAACTGTAAAGAAATATTTCTAGAAAAAAAAAACACTAAGGTTTCGTACTGGAAGAGATAAACTCAACCTTCAAAAACATGGCTAGATCAATTAGATTTCATGCATTAGACTCTTGCATTGTATTGGGATGTTTACTTCTAAACTCATACTGAAATAAATAAACGCGACCTCCAAAAAACAGGCTGAAACAGCCGATGAGCTATTTCCACCACGGTCTTCAAGACAAGAATTAATATTATTCTTCATATTATTGTACCAATAAAAACGTTCAACTTTTCTTTTAAGAGACATCAAAAAATCATATTTAAAATATTTTTTCGATCACTTCCAGTATATTCACAACAAATTTGATAATTTCCACGTGGTGCACCATGGTGATACCGTTTCTCGAAAAATTACTGGTGGGATGATTGCTCTCTGGTGAGTGCTTTGTGATTTCTTGTAGTTTAATAATGATTATTTCTCTGTTTTCTCATCAAACTCAATTCAAGCGCCTTGCTATTAGTGTTTTGTTTTCAGATGTCTTCTGGCGAAGAATAAAGCACAGTTGTAATCCGGAAGTCTAGTGAGTTACACGCTCTCTATCCGAAAGCCCGAGTCCCATTCCGAAGTGCGGAACTTCAGGAGAATAAATTTGAAAAAGTCAAAAAATCTTGTTTATTTTGAAATTTGATTATTATTGTTATTATTATGAGCACAATATCATTCTAGCAAAAATATGCTCTTAACTGAAAAGAACAACCTTCATGTGCTGAACACACTAAAAATGTAAGAGCACAGTAAGCAAGATGGATCGATCAAGGGGGTAATCCAGGGAATATCCGTATGTCTCATTTTCCCTTACCCGTGGGAATAATATATCAGATCATAGATTATGAAAGATGCGCATTGTTATGTATGACTGGGCTGTTGCTGGCCATTGTTCAGACGAAAGATAGCCAGATGTTTGGTGTTAAAAAAAATGTAATTTTTACTAACAACTAAAGTTTTGCAAGTACATTATTGTTTCATTCCTGAAACGAAACGAAATAAAAACCAAGAAGGGACTTACTAAAAGTTGCCCGAGAAGAAAATTTGAACAAGAACATGTAAAAGCTCGTCCGTTGCTCATACTTAAAATCAAGTTCCAGTGCAGAAAATCAATTCACCATAGTTACTGTTTAGGTACTACGGAGACAGGAATAAATCCCCAATGAACTACCAAACTCGATGAAATTCCATAGCACACTCGATAAGTTCGAATACACCGGAAGCCAACATTATGGTCCTTCGAACCGGATAAGTGTGGAACAAAGTAGGCGAGTACGCGTCGTACACTAAACATTTCGCAGTGGTAATATCACGCATCGAAGGCAACAGCTGTTTACTGCAACGACAAACCATAAAATTTGAATATTGATGATTAACAACTAATCCTCCAACTCGTGTGAACTCCCCGATGACCAACGGAACGTGGGACATAAATCCCAGAACAAAGCAACCCTTCGACACACATTCGGTCACACGTAATCGACGTGTCAATACTTACGGAAGGAAAGTCCAAACTATGAAGCCTTTTCTCTCTTGTCTGGTAGCAAAAGTCTAGCAAAAATAATATTCCGTAGTGATAATATCACGTGTCAAAAATATCGCTTCAGTCGTTTGAAAAAAATTGAAATAGAATTTGAAAGAAACCACAGCAGGGTGGTATCTCTTTTTAACATTAATAATCGCATACGAATAGGAAATAGAAAATATTGAGAAATTTCAGTGCCCGGTTGAAGTAACTACGCATGACTGTACAATGATAAGCAGCAGCTAGGGTAAAGCGAAACAAGAAACGGGCCAACATAGGCTCATAATGCGTCAGCGCAAGATGATTCTCGTTTAGATACAAAGTAATTACACCGTCCGGTTCTTGAAACTAAAAATAAACGAACCCGCGCACAAAGAGAAGTAACGAAAAGGGTCTTAAATTGTTTATATCAATAAGCGGCCTAGACGGCAAGCAAATATAAACTATGTTCGGTGCCTGTTTATTGGAATAGGCGGAATCTGAAAATAAAACTAAATTGCACCGAAACATTAATAGAAAGGACAAAGATAGGGCCGGCCGGGCTAGCCGTTTCTGGCGTATACCGAATAGAAGGTAGAAAAACCTGATTTACCCGAATGGCAAATATAAACAATTATCAGGACCCGAACGAGCCACCCTTACAAGTGCCAGTGTGGGTGGAAGATAGGGCAAACAAAGAATTGTTATACGTTCGGTATACGACAAGAGGAAGGGCGAAAGAGACGGCAACTGAAATGTTGGTCTATAGTATTGTAAGGAGCAATATGTATAAATAGCTATAGTTTTTGTAAATAAAGTCAGTCTAAACTCGAAATCGAAAAAGAATCCTTTAACTTAACATCACAGCCCGGTAGGACGACCGTCAGCTTCGATCAGCTTCGCACCAGCCCGGTAGGACCATCTGACCCGGAAGTTAAGTATATTTTCAGAGTTCATATCCGAACGAGCAGTGCACTACCGTGCCACCGATTAGAACTAACGCGTATCCCCCACTATAGGAGGTGTCGCCTAGTTCATGCGGTACACGAAGCTGCCAGCCTCCTTGAGTCGGGGAAACTCCACGACGAAACACTCACAGTCATCATACTTGTGGTGTAAATTGTAAACTGACTGTTTGCTGAGTAACAACCAACTGTAGAAGCAGCAAGAAATGTCTTTTTGAAAAAAATTGAAATAGAATTTGAAAGAAATCACAGCAAGCTGGTATCATGTTCATATGATAAATCACATACGAATAGGAAATAGAAAATATTGAGAAATTTCAGAGCTTGGTTCTAGTAGGCTCAAAAATAATAGAAATAGAACTAAAAAAGAACTGTGGCGGAATTACAAAACCACCACGTTTTCCACGTTAAACCCTCAGAACAGTTTCAATATTACATTTCATTTCGACACAATGCAGTTACATTGTAAACGTCTTCGTTCGTTCCCAGCGCAGTCATGAGAGCTGTTATTTTCCCCATCGAATCTCGCATCCCGTATGCATTAATATTGCACTGATTCCTATAGCGGCGGAAGCCTAAGTTCGGGTCGAGACACCAGATAAGCTGGTGCTGATGGCAATGTAAATTAACTAGCAAGGACCATGACGAAACGCGAAGGAACAAAACATAAACAAACGTCAAAACGGGAGCGATGAGAAATATCGGTCAGAACTTGCTCTCGGAGGGTTGTGGTAATAAAGTCATAAATGCAATTCTGAAGAAGGATGCAATAAATCGAGGATCTAGCAACCGTCATGGAAACATTTGGGATTATAATTACCATGCTCTTCAATCATACAGATAAGGTGCCGCATATGTTTAGATAGGACGGCTAAGCAAGATTTGAACTTGAACTTGAACCTTCTAGGAGGGCCCTTGCAGCCGTTAGGGAATAGCGTGGGATAGCACGAAATGCAAGTGCAACCATCTAATCAAATTTTATGTAGTAGTGAGGCACCAGGAATTTGTTTACCCGTGCTGACGAATAGTAACGTCAGCACGGAAGGAGAAAAGAGATAACAATAAATGTTGCAATGCGTGTCGCGCAACATTTTCATTTCAAAATGTATGTATATATAGTTTAAGAAATTTGAAATAAAGTAGTCTT
The DNA here is from genome assembly GCF_030247185.1 of Malaya genurostris. Classification (NCBI taxonomy): domain Eukaryota; kingdom Metazoa; phylum Arthropoda; class Insecta; order Diptera; family Culicidae; genus Malaya; species Malaya genurostris. Next base: position 163,741,590 of record NC_080570.1, on the reverse strand, counting down.
AGATGAGTTTTAGAAGAGCCAGTGTGTTTCAGTTTTTAGTTTTGAAAGAAACCCCAGCAGGACGTCGCCACCAGGAAGTCATCTCGCCAAGGACAAAAGGAATTCTCGAGCAAGAGAATTGGCTAAGTATCCTTAATCAATTAAATAAACTTTGTTCTCCTTCCCTAGGTACAGTCCGCTGGAGAACCGTAGCCAGCATAAAAGCGTACTTCAACTCTTATGCCCTACTTGTTTCTTCCCGGATATCCGAAAAGTTCTAATTCAAAAATAATTCACAGCGTAAGCGAAATTAAAAGGAATTTGCGCTGAAGATAACGTCACTGACTAGAATTATTACTAGTCAGCCTGACACATTCAATTTGCAAATTGTAAGTCGTATGTCTTTCATTTCTCTTCTGCATGTTTAATGGCAATTTTCAAACAGAAGTTGTCTAAAATTAACAAAAAACGAATTTCTAAAACATATCCGAAATTTAAGTGGTTGTTGGTTTTTTTATACGCACTCATGCGACCTTTGGTCATATGATGACGACTTGTAGGAAAACTTCCCTGATATACATTAAAAACAATATTTAAGTTAGATACGCACAAGTGAACTTGCGATTAAAAGTGCTACCCGAATCGCGTACAGATTCGTATAAGGAGTGTATCGATAAGCAACATTCAAACAGTTATTACTCTGAAATGGCTTAATTTTTGCTGCGTGTTTTGCGGTGACATGTTTGTGTACATGTCAATAGCAGCTGCGCAATCGATTGGTTTCGGTACGGTTTATCGTTTCAATGATGAGTCGAATTGATCCGAATTGAAACGCGAAAGAAAATTCTGCACACTTGGTGCTCTGAAAGTGGTGTCACGTGCAACGAAATTGCAAAACGGGTGAAAGTGCACCTGTCGAGCGTAGTGTTCGCAACAATTGCATTCTTAAGAGCTGGTATTAATGTTTATCAACCGATGAAGTGTTATAGGAACACTATGTTGAGAGTAGGCAATTTACTACCGATAATCATGTCAAGCGCAGTCGTGATAGCTGTTATTTCACCCATCGTTTCTCGTTGTCCCATGCTGCGTTAAAATAACGCAGTTTCATATTATGGCTTAAGCCTCCGGTCGGGCCGAGACACCAGATAAGCTGGTGTAGATGGTGTATGTAAATAAACTAGCAAGGACCATGACGTAATGCGAAAGGACAAATGTAAACAATCGTCCAAAACGGAACAATAACAAATATCGGTCAGAACCAGCTCTCAGTAGGTTGTACCAATAAGTTATTAAATATGCAATTCTAGCGAAGGTTGCCATAAAAGAAGGTAATGACGATCTAGAGGCGGTCATAGAATTATTGGACAAGTTTGAAAACGATTAGCATGCTCTTCAAGCGCATAGATAAGGTGCCGCATATTGTTTGGATAGGACGGCTAAACTAGATTTGAATAGCAAGGCCCTTGCAGCCGTTAGGGATTGGCGAAGGGTAGCGCAAAACGCAAGTGCAAGCATTAGACCCTAAATTCCAATGTGGTCGTCGTTGCGTCTCAGCGGAGAGGTAGATAGGAATTTGTTTACCCGTACTGACGAATAGGAAAGTCAGTACGCTTAAGGAAGGAAAGAGACGACCGGATATGTATGTCGCGCAACATTTTCATTACTGACAGAAGATTCATGTATATATAGTTTAAGGAAATTGAAAATAGAGCAAGTCTATTAGTTACACCAGTCAGTGCTAGTTTATACTTAGAAAGAAAGCGCCATAGAAGGTCGTCGCCAGTCGAATTCTCATCTCACAGGACAAAGTCATCGCCAGAGAAGGAAGTTGTTGGAGCTTGGTGAAGTATCCTCGATTAGATAACATTTCCTTTTTTTTACCTTCCCTAGGTACAGTCCGCTGGAGAACCGTAGCCAGCATAAAAGCGTACTTCCGCTCTTATGCCCTACTTGTTTCTTCCCGGATATCCGAAAGATTTAAAAAAAAGCAAACAATAGTTTTCAAACCCAAAGATTCTTAAGCCAGTTTAGGAACTTGTGTTGGGTAAAGTCATCGAACGAGAAATCGCTCTCGTTCAGCCGGTGACAGCACCACACCAGTGTCAATTGTAAACTGACTGTTTGCTGAGTAAAAACCAACTGTAGAAGCAGCAAGAAATGTCTCTTTGAAAAAAATTGAAATAGAATTTGAAAGAAATCACAGTAAGCTGGTATCATGTTCATATGATAAATCACATACGAATAGGAAATAGAAAATATTGAGAAATTCCAGTGTTTGGTTGGATAATCTGTCTCAAAAATAATAGAAATAGAACTTAAAAAGAACTTACAGTGATGATCATTGCACTCATGCGACCTTTGGTCATATGATGACGACTTTTTAAGTATCATGAAAAAATCATTCAATTTGCAAATTGTAAGTCGTATGTCTTTCATTTCTCTTTTGCAAGTATATCTCAAAGAGAAATTGCCTTGAAGAGGCAAAAAACGAATTTCTAAAACATATCCGAAATTAAAGTGGTTGGTTGGTTTTTTATACGCACTCATGCGACCTTTGGTCATATGATGACGACTTGTAGAGAAATTTCTCTGATATACATTCAAAATAATTTTCGAGCTCCCGGGTTACGGCATCGAATCATAAAATCCGTTAGAAAATAGGAGCAACGACCGATGTCGTTATTCAAAGGGCTAAAAAAATGATGTAAGCACTTATCTCGGGCAGGGTTATAACCTCCTCGGAAAAGGAAGGAATAGCATAAACCACATGCCTCTAAACAAGTTAATGACCTCCTTGAAGAGAGGAGAAACAGCGTGATTTAACTGGTCGTAGTTGGGATCGCAAGCTGGAAAATGTAAGGGAAAGAAGAAAATAGGGGACCGTTTTGTAACGCCCGTGTTCTCTCTCTCTTCCTTATAATACAACCGCGCATGCGCACAAGCCAAGGAAGGTAAGAAACACGAAATTCAGGCTTATGCGCAAACGCGGGAATAAAATCTAACATTAGACGTGAGTCTTTTCTAACTTATAGTATATAAGAAAATAATCGCCATTAATAAAGTGTAGTACAAAATTTAAACTTGTTGTGACAAATAGAGAGAAATCACGCAGCAAACATTTTTATGACCTCCAGAGAGGAGCAACCAACAAGTGAACCAGCCTAGTGGAGTGCTACCTATTCGATTCAGGTGAATACGCACGTTAGCGTATAAGTGTAGTGCGGCCTAAGTCAGGCGCACTAAAAATCGAACATTCGTTTTGAGTGAATACGCAGGTTAGTGTACCATACTTGTAGTGTCAACTTGAAACTGACTGTTTGCTGAGTAACAACCAACTGTAGAAGCAGCAAGAAATGTCTCTTTGAAAAAAATTGAAATAGAATTTGAAAGAAACCACAGTAAGCTGGTATCATGTTCATATGATCAATCGCATACGAATAGGAAATAGAAAATATTGAGAAATTTCAGAGCTTGGTTGTAGTAAATCTTTCAAAAATAATAGAAATAGAACTTAAAAAGAACTTACAGTGATGATCATTGCACTCATGCGACCTTTGGTCATATGATGACGACTTTTTAAGTATCTTTATTTTATTCATTCAATTTGCAAATTGTAAGTCGTATGTCTTTCATTTCTCTTGTGCAAGTTTGATGGCAATTTTCAAACAGAAGTTGTCTTAAATTAACAAAAAACGAATTTCTAAAACATATCCGAAATTAAAGTGGTTGTTGGTTTTTCATACGCACACATGCGACCTTTGGTCATATGATGACGACTTGTAGAGAAACTACCCTGATATACATTAAAAATAATATTAAAATTAGATACGTACAAGTGAACTTGCGATTTAAAGTGCTACCCGAATCGCGTACAGATTCGTATAAGGAGTGTATCGCTAAGTAGTTAGCAACATTTAAACAGTTATTACTCTGAAATGGCTTAATTTTTTGCAGCGTGTTTTGCGGTGACATGTTTGTTTACATGTCAATAACAGCTGCGCAATCGATTGGTTCCGGTACGGTTTAACCGACGACACGACCAGGCACTCCGAAGAAAAATCAGCATTAAAACTGTTCGCTAACGATTCACCGCCAATTACCACAAATCTAGCGACCCCTTGTAAATGATAAAAATAATCTTCTCGGGCAACACTGTTTAAGTTGCTATGGACTAGTTACCAAGGAACCCCAAAACAAATAAACATGTTTTGAAAGCGGTGGAATAGTTCTATTAGTGTTAAACTTTGTCCAAATTAAGCAGAAATTCATTTAAATGAACTCGATTATCGGAATTTAATCGAAACTATTGGTGAAACCAACGAACGATGACAATGATCTGCTTCCAGCGATTCATCCGTACACTTCAACTGCTAGCTTTTCTGGGCAGTGTCGATTTGTGTGGTTTTGTGTCGATTGATTGCGCAGCAGTGGAAACAGTATTTCACCTTGTTGGCCACTATTCGAGGATTACTAGTGGAATTCCACAAAGAAATCATTTTACCGTACGTTATGCAGGTACCGCAGAGCACTAGCTTCGCTCAGCTCGTTGTCGGTCATTTCCATGTCTTCCTTCTCACACAACGGTTTCAAGTCAAGACCTGAATTTTGAACTCGGCTTTATAAAAGACATAACTCATACTCCTCAATTTTTACATTCCGCTCGAGTCAGGTAAATCCATTAAAATGTTCCGTAATATAATAACCGATCTGAAATTTATTTTGTTTACATTCATCTTGCCTTCGATATGCAGTTACCAAGGTTATGGTGACTGTTATTCAAAATCAATAAATATATCAACTTGTGCTGCCAGTTTAAAAAAATTCACTAGCGTTTTCGATTTGACATTTCCAGTTACTGAGGGGTAGTTAAATTTACGATACAGTTTTGATAGACGAGTGGCAGGTCGTGTCGTCGGTTTAACGTTTCAATGATTGATCCGGAAACGCGAAATAAAATTCTGCACACTTGGTGCTCAGAAAGTGATGTCACGTACAACGAAATTGCAAAAACGGGTGAAAGTGCACCACACCAGTGTCAAAAATATTATCAAAAAGTTCGGTAAGACCCTTTCCATGAAGGATTTACCCCGACCTGGTAGAAAAGTAAGTATGGTGCGACCTAAGTTAGGCGCAACAAAAATCGAACATTTATGAAACCGTCAGCGTAAATCCGCATGGAAGCGAGTTGCAGAGCAAAAATAATATTCCGTAGTGATAATATCACGTGTCAAAAACATCGCTTCAGCCGTTCGAGAAAAAAAATTGAAATAGAATTTGCAAGTAACCCCAGTAGATCTTGCCAAATTACCTGAATTGATTTTATTCAAATTTCTTGTTTTTATTTCTCAAGTTGATTTTTTTTTGTTAAAATAAAAGTCAAATAAAGAAAACAAAAAAATCAAAGAAACCGAACTGGTTCAGCGCCGGTGGCGCCAGTGTAGTTAGAATAATATCTCGATTAATAAATGTGAAGTGTTTTCAACGTGGTGTTTCTCCATCCGAAAAAATGAATTTCTAAAACTTAACCTAAATCAAAGTGGTTGCTTATCTTCTACGGGAGACGTTTTCGAATTTGACTCGTATGCTTGCTTCCCAAAGAGAACCCATGGACGCTGAAAAGCGTCTCATGGAAAGATTGATTGACGCCGTAGACATTTTTTTATGACATCAAAGGCGGGAAATTTAGCCTACCTAGAGAACCTTAACAGGGCTCAGAAATACCTGAACGATGAAGGCTTAAAAACCGTAAGAGCACTTCTAATTGATGAGCGTAATGTGAGCGCTATCTAGGAAAAAGCTAGAAGATCGTTTTGGAAGACCCGAGAATATTTATTCAGGATTAATAGAAGAATTAATGGCGATTCGTAACCCAAGGATCGAATCACCTAAAACAATGAGGAAGTATGTAATACTGTAACTTCAAAAACATATGTGATCTAGTGCACTGCATAAATGTAAGTGCACAGTCAGGTGGACCATCGAAATGATTCACGAGCCGATGTTGCTTCATTTTTAGGATGTATGAAATTAAACGCTCAAGTTAAACGACAATATAGAATTATGAAGACAACACATTTAACACGGAATATTTGAAATAACAGTTATTAACCTATGGGAAACTAACCCACGGTATACTAATCAATGTTACTTCAATAGCTTCGAGTAGCACTTAGTTTAACTTAGCTAATTTTTCTATCATGTCTGGCATAATTTTAAACAAGTATTTCTACAGTCGCTAGAAGAGAAAAAGGTAAGAAAGTGAAGCTTAACCGCTGAAGGTGCTATAATTTCAAGTTCGCACTCATGCGACCTTTGGTCATATGATGACGACTTTTCAAGAAACCTCTAGAAATCTTAACCTACTGTGTCATGTGTACTGCACATGTCATTCCAACCCCTAACGTTGGAATTAGGTTCGTTTTTAATCTATCTTTCCCTTTTGTTAGGTTCATTAACATTACCCTTCTCCAAATAATTATTTCCAAAACTTCTTCGATCCATATAATTGTCAAGTGATTTTCTACACGCACTCATGCGACCTTTGGTCATATGATGACGACTTTTTGAGTATCGTTACTCCATTCATTCAATTTGCAAATTGTAAGTCGTATGTCCTTCATTTCCCTTGCACATGTTTGTGGCACACCTCCAACAGACATTGTCTAAAAGTGGCAAAAAACGAATTTCTAAAACATATCCGAAATTGAAGTGGTTGGCGGTTTCCTATACGCACTCATGCGTGCAACAGCCCTAATTTTATCATAGATCAAGATCAGGCCGAAATCATATCATAAAGATCTTCTCACAATCGATCAAAAACAACAACGAATTGATGATTCTGAGCAGTGTTTGGAGCTGTTATATCGAAATAAAACCGATTTTTTTCGTGTTATAACGACTTTCGCGGACTTCAATTTAATAAATTTGTAATGCATATTGTAATATTGTGAAGCTGCAGTGGTTTGAACAAGAAACACAAAAATAATATTCCGTAGTGATAATATCACGTACCAAAAGCATCGCTTCTTCTCTTCGAAAAAATTGAAATAGAATTTGAAAGAAATCACAGCACGCTGGTATCATGTGCAACGCCCTTAGCAAGTTTTCCTTTGAATTTGCTAGTATTGTAGAAAAATTAGGAAGTTGTGAAGGAAACTCATTAAGCGAACTTTTATTTCTGCATAACCGCAACCTTCACGATGTTGTAGAAAACATTGCTATAAGAACATGGACAGTTCCGGGCATTCGTGAGGGCCGCAATGTTGTAGAAATAAAGTTATTTTTTTCACTGACCCTAGTAACTGCCACTGGCATAGTGACAGTGGTTCGGCTTTCCGGTTGAACTTCGGAAGAAAGTCGAACGAACCTCCGACTTAAAATCGCAAGCTCAGCTTGTACTAGTCTTCGGACTTCATCCGAAAGTAAATGTTAGAAGTTGAAAAACCCTTAGTTGGGAAGAATTCGGATTTTTTTCTGCCATTGTGAAGTTTGCCACCATTATGTGAAAGCCTTAATTGTGAATTGTGAATATTCCGTAGTGATAATATCACGTATAAAAAACATTGCTTCTTCTCTTCGAAATAAATTGAAATAGAATTTGAAAGACATCACAGCAAGCTGGTATCATGTTCATTTGATATATCATATACGAATAGGAAATAGAAAATATTGAGAAACTTCAGTGCCTGATTGTATAAAATCACTCAAAAATAATAGAAATAGAACTTAAAAAGAACTTACAGTGATGATAATTGTTCTTGTTCGCACTCATGCGACCTTTGGTCATATGATGACGACTTTTTGAGTATCGTATGGTCGTGTGAATTCGCAAACTAGAATTGCCTTGAAGAGACAAAAAACGAATTTCTAAAACATATCCGAAATTAAAATGGTTGGTTGTCTTCTAACGTTTGGATTTGAATCCAAATCATAGAACAACGCCTGTGGGCTACTTAGACGCCATTTTTCCACTCAACAAATTTTTAGGTTCACAGTCCCGTTTTCGTTTCCTACGTCCAACCCTGAATTGTTCATTCAGTTGAATGCAAATAAGTTCAAGAAAAAAAATTAAAAGGAATTATATAGTAATCACCGTACTCATGACATATTTCATTCGATTTTTTTTTTAAATTGGGGTTTTAGTCATATGGTGACGACATTGAAGTAAATGTAGCAATTGTAGCAAGCTTTTCGTGAAAATGGAATAAGCGTGCAACGGCTTAATTCTACTACCGTAAATTGTAGTATTATGATGAAGCAACAATGACGTTTATAATGCATGATTTAAAAAAATGGGTAAACTTAACATGACAATCTAAAAGTTTGTAGAAACTTGAGAATAAGTTGGTAACTTTAGTCGAACAGTCCTTCGATAACTTTTCCAATGACAACGATCTTTGAGTATACATTCAAACTTAGAACCTTAGATAATTCCAACTGCTTTTTGAACATTTCTAAAACGATGCCTTTGCACACAAAGTACCGATGGAAACCTATTCGGAAATATGCGGTAACTAAGTTTCAATTGAAAACACAAGTTAAAAAAAATGCCTATAATTAAGTTCTATCCATTTCCATCTCGCAAGTTACCGTTGGTCAAGTCGAAACTGATGTCATCCTGATGAAAACAGTTCTGTCAACAGCTGTCCAACTGGGTAGCAGTTATGCACTTTCATGCCGTAGCATTCTGAAACGAGAAAATCACAAACATTTGAAATCAACCTACATTAAATTTTACCTTTTGCACTCTTACATTTTTATTCTGAATATGCTTTGAAATTACTGTCATCGCGGTCGCAGTCAGCAACATCGACCTAGCAGTTCGAATCTTCTCTCTCAGCAAAGCTTTTCGGAAGACACTATCACTGTTGGTAATATCAAAGTGCCAACGTTTCAGCAAAGGCATCAGTATTATTATTCTTCAACATTATCTTCCGACGGCGCAAAGCTGTAGAATGACATCCTTTACATTAACCTCTTTCGTTACTCTCGGAAATTCTAGAAGCATAGGCCATTTTCGTTGTCGCTGTATTCTTTTTCATAGCAGCTTGCATTTTCAAAATGGCGATTTTCAGACGACATACAGTAACGATGCTCATTGCTACGCGGATCAAATGTAATAAATGATTCGCATTTTACAGAGAAATCCACTCGTGAGCTATTGGTTTTCGTTTTATTATACAATTCTTGTCGGTTAATTACGTTTTAAACAACCGCCTCAGACCCGTAAGTCGGCCATTTTTGTACTCTGGAAATTTCCAGCAGCACGACGAGTTCCACACAACAGTCAAAGCCATTGTTAAAAATATTGTTAAGTTTAGCGTTAACGTAGATTTCACACACAAACCACAATTTTCACTTAATTCAATTCTATGAATAAAACACGTTTCAATAAATTATCTGACAATCAATTTCAAAATGGTTTCCGCTCCAGCGGACTTTCAGTGGCACTGTTTAATTCTGCACATTAGTTGAAAAGCGAATGATGCAGCTAACGAACCGAAGTAGACTTTTATAGCACATCGTAGGGGTTCGTATTCAGCAATCTACCCGTTAGGTAGCACCGATCACACCAATACTAACACCTCTAATGCGCTAACTGCCGGTACGGTCATGATGGTGAATGTACAGGTAGCGAAAATTTTCCTATGTGTATGTGCGGTTGTCATTGACATTGTATGTGAGTGTGGTTGTCACGGGAAGATATGAGAAAGGAAAAAGTTAATGTCCATCGTCACGTTCAGCTGCAATTACCGAGCATAAAGTTTTATTTTATATTCATCATGATGGAAATATTTAAGAGCTTTGTTAATTTATATCACATACTCTAAAATACCACGTATTACAAGCCATATTTTTTTCCGGTGTTAACATGCATGGAAACCGGGTGGACAAATTTAATGTCGTGGTAAATTACCAACACAACCTAAAACGGCTTATCTCGCCAACAGGCAAACTTATAAAAGGTGATTTTTTTGAGGTTAGGATTTTCATGCATTAGTATTTGCTCAGATTTTTTGAGGTTATGATTTTCATGCATTATTATTTGCTCAGTATGCTCTGACATTTCATCATGAATAGACTTACTAACGAGCAACGCTTGCAAATCATTGAATTTTATTACCAAAATCAGTGTTCGGTTCGAAATGTGTTTCGCGCTTTACGCCCGATTTATGGTCTACATAATCGACCAAGTGAGCAAACAATTAATGCGATTGTGACCAAGTTTCGCACTCAGTTTACTTTATTGGACATTAAACCAACCACACGAATGCGTACAGTGCGTACAGAAGAGAATATTGCGTCTGTTTCTGAGAGTGTTGCTGAAGACCTTGGTGTAAAACCGTATAAAATACAGCTCCTGCAAGAACTGAAGCCGAACGATCTGCCACAACGTCGAATTTTCAGTGAATGGGCCCTAGAAAAGTTGACAGAAAATCCGCTTTTTTATCGACAAATTTTGTTCAGCGGTGAGGCTCATTTCTGGTTGAATGGCTACGTAAATAAGCAAAATTGCCGCATTTGGAGTGAAGAGCAACCAGAAGCCGTTCAAGAACTGCCCATGCATCCCGAAAAATGCAATGTTTGGTGTGGTTTGTACGCTGGTGGAATCATTGGACCGTATTTTTTCAAAGATGCTGTTGGACGCAACGTTACAGTGAATGGCGATCGCTATCGTTCGATGCTAACAAACTTTTTGTTGCCAAAAATGGAAGAACTGAACTTGGTTGACATGTGGTTTCAACAAGATGGCGCTACATGCCACACAGCTCGCGATTCTATGGCCATTTTGAGGGAAAACTTCGGAGAACAATTCATCTCAAGAAATGGACCGGTAAGTTGGCCACCAAGATCATGCGATTTGACGCCTTTAGACTATTTTTTGTGGGGCTACGTCAAGTCTAAAGTCTACAGAAATAAGCCAGCAACTATTCCAGCTTTGGAAGACAACATTTCCGAAGAAATTCGGGCTATTCCGGCCGAAATGCTCGAAAAAGTTGCCCAAAATTGGACTTTCCGAATGGACCACCTAAGACGCAGCCGCGGTCAACATTTAAATGAAATTATCTTCAAAAAGTAAATGTCATGTACCAATCTAACGTTTAAAATAAAGAACCGATGAGATTTTGCAAATTTTATGCGTTTTATTGTTTAAAAAAGTTCTCAAGCTCTTAAAAAATCACCCTGTACATCGTGCGCTTACATAGGTTGACAAGCAGTAGGTAGGTACACTAATAAAAATAGACACGATCGAAACATGAGCGAAGATAAAATTTTCTTACAGAACTGTTTTGCAAGAAAAGAGGAAAAAGCAAACATTCTATGTACGTTCAATTTATACATAGACAACTTCAATTTTATGAGCACCGATATCTGTCCGTAATCCTCGTACGAAGTAAAGCCCTGTGCATTTCAAACCCCCATTCATCTCAACTCTAGTAGTGAGATCTGCTGTCTCTGTTCGATGGATTTACATTACGAATAAAATGAAAATATCCCGCGTGTTTTTATAACGGCCAATAAGCGCCATCCATCAACATTCACTTTGAAGAATAATTTCGAATGACTCGGAACTTGGCTGAGAGTAAGTCATAATAGTACACGGCAGAGAAAAGTTTTCTCTTTCGTCTGGTGTTAAATTTAATACTCTATTTTTCATAGCTCGCCTGCAATTTCTTTCGAAAGTGGAAGTTGACAGATGGCTTAATGGCCGTTATAAAAAAAAAACTAACAGCAGTAATGCACAATTTTTGTGTATTTAGAGTTGTATTGAATGCAACAACATTTTTTTCCATGCCAACAGAAATATAAAATTTCTCGGCAGCTTGAGATAACCAGGAATATCTCAAAAATTAAGTTTTCTCCATTTTTTTTTGTAAAAATGAGCCTGGAACGGCATCCTACCTTATTGGAACTGGTCTCTTGATCAGATTTCGGAAATTAATTTTAGATCTGAAACAGAATGTTAGAACTGTACTCCAAAACTGAATTTTTGAATTGTCTTCTGAACCAGAATTTTATTCCTGAATGCAGTTTCAAAACTCATTTTCTGTATTCAGAGCCGGGAAATTTGGAACTTGGATCCTGGAACAAAATTCAATTCCTTTATTCAGGTTCTGTTCCATTATTCTAGATATAAATCCATGAATGAATGAAATGAATGAATTCTTGACCTGGATTCCGACCCAGAATTTTGGAAGTGAATTCTGAGCCTATTCTTGAAGTAGAATTTGGTTCGTTTATTCAGTTTCAAATCCTGAATCTTAGTCTAGAATTTCAGTTCTGTCGTAGATAAACAAATGATGGCAAAAAATACTCACCAGTTGTGAACATGAGATAAATTCCGCAAATCTGTTCTTCATAGAAACCTTTAAACATTCCCAAAGAATTATGCAAAGTTTTCCTCTACTGTGTAAATTCACAGAAAACTATTAAAACATTGTTTGTTGTAATTTTGTTCTCTCATTTGTTCCGTATTATTTAATTGTAAGGCAGAAAATGTTGGTTGTCAATAAATCTTTAGTACAGATGCATCAGTTTAGTGCAAATCTAGAATAAATTGATTAGCTTTGTGCATTTTTTGCACCGGACGAGTGGAAATAAAGCTAGCATTTCGTAGCGCTGCGTTAAAAAAAAACCTGTTTTAATCCACCTAGTTGTGTAATGATGCCTTTCTCATGTACATATAATATTGTGGTATTCTATTCAAAAATTTTCTCTTCGATTTTTGAAAGAAACCAAGTGATTGTTTATGCATAACATACAGAATAAAACAGTGCTTTGATTGCGTAAGCCATCCTTAAGAGAACGAACATGACACACAAACTCTTCTAGAACGCACCCTATAATTCCGGAACCGGAAGTCGGATCCGGATGAAATTCAGGAATTCCGTATGGGACCAAAAGACCTTTCATTTGAATCTAAGTTTGTGGAAATCGGTCAAACCAGCGCTGAGAAAAGTGAGTGAGATCCATTTTGGTATATATGACCACTGTTTCTGGTACTTCCGGAACTGGATACCGGGAACCAGGATAGCCGGAATCGGTTTGTTTAGTTGCCTACTGATAATGACTATCGATTTGTGTAGTTTTAAGACCAGTTTAGAAAAATTTTCACGTTTTTTGCTTCGCCGGTTTAAGTGACGGTGTACAATATTGAACACACTTTACCCTATAATTCCGGAACCGGAAGTCGGATCCGGATGAAATTCAGGAATTCCGTATGGGACCAAAAGACCTTTCATTTGAATCTAAGTTTGTGGAAATCGGTCAAACCAGCGCTGAGAAAAGTGAGTGAGATCCATTTTGGTATATATGACCACTATTTCTGGTACTTCCGGAACCGGATACCGGGAACCAGGATAGCCGGAATCGGTTTGTTTAGTTGCCTACTGATAATGACTATCGATTTGTGTAGTTTTGAGACCAGTTTAGAAAAATTTTCACGTTTTTTGTTTCGCCGGTTTAAGTGACGGTGTACAATATTGAACACACTTTACCCTATAATTCCGGAACCGGAAGTCGGATCCGGATAAAATTCAGGAATTCCGTATGGGACCACGAGACCTTTCATTTGAATCCTAGTTTGTCAAAATCGGTTCAGCCATCTCCGAGAAAACCTAGTGAGATTATTTGACACATACACACACACATACATACACACACACACACACACACACACACACACACACACACACACACACACACACACACACACACACACACACACACACACACACACACACACACACACACACACACACACACACACACAGACATTGCTCAGCTCGATGAACTGAGTCGAATGGTATATGACAATTTTCACTAGTCGGTTTTTCAAGTGATTGCATAACCTTTCTATATGAGAAAGGCAAAAACATTCCGAACAGTGTGTAATATCGTAGAGATTGCACAATTTGGTCCTTCTGAATACCAGAAATAAATTCCGTACAGCATTTTGATTGTTTTTTTCACTCAAATATTAAGATGAATGAAATATTGAAACTGCCGTCCTACTTCCTAGAATATAATCAGTTCTTTCACATATCGCTACATATCTCGAATGCAGTCCTACGTCAATCTCGTGGTTATGTCTCTGGCATTACCTACTCCAGTTTTTTTTTGTGGATTATAAGCGTTACATGAGCTACTTATTTTATTTCTCACAGTCACACGTGTTCCGCAGCGTTACATGCGTTACTTCTTCGTTTGTCATAGGTGCTATGAAGCGTTACATGGGTTAATATTTTGCATGTTAAAGGTATTACGAGCTACATGCTTTACTTTTTTGTTTGTAATAAGCGTTATGAGGCGTAACATGCGTTATTTTTTGTAAGGTAGCAGATAGTCTCTCGTTATGGAGAAGTCAAAAAATTATAAATAAATATCAAATCAGTAACCGTAACGCTGTTTGTCTTGCAGTTTGTTCGGGCATTGCATAATTCGTGTTGATTCTTGAAATACATCGAATTTTAAAATTTCGAAGTTAAAAATCTTCACCTGATAAACTGGCAGAACACATTTTATTTCGTCTACAAACATTCTCGTGTGCGCTACAGATACGTCACCATTAATTCTCTAAAAAGTGAGTAAGAAAAGTTAATTCTGGACAGTAATTTTTGTATAATTCCAAAATCAATTGTGAACTTCCATATGTGGGAAGTTCACTACAAGTTACTAAAAATTATGCAATATTTTTTTTATTTCAATACTTTGACAGGAGCGAATAATTTTACACCCTACGCGCACGCCTACTGCGTTTGTGGTTTCTAATGTCGTTTTCGCCTGAGAAAACCGAAACTGACCCAGGGTTGTTTATCAAACAAACACTTTTCCCGAAACTGTATTGGTTTCGCCATTAGCAACGGGGGTTTTAGCAAACCTGATATAAAAACCAGATTCGAAACTGACTCGATTTGCAGATAAACAACGTTAAAACTAGGTTCGAAACTAGCTTCAAACAAACGGGTTGACAGCAGTTAGGGTGGAAGCTGGGTTAGGTTTAGCATCCGACGAAAACGACACAATGTTGTGTTTTCAACGGGACATAGAATGTGGCGAAATCGCCGCAGAATAGCGAAATAATGAGCGTCAGAATCACAGGTGCCAGGTTGCACATTTGCATGTAAATTTGTCGATTTCTTTTGTAAGCAAACTCTGCAATTTTACATACTTTTCACAAGATTTTGAAACTTTTATATACAATAGTCATACTTAGAAAAGTTAACACTTGCATTGGAGAATTTCCAGTATGCAGACGTGAAAATTTTACCTACCATTTATGGCCACACACTAAGAAAATTTCTCAGAATTCGGTAATTTTTTATCGAATTTTCAACAGCTGAACGTTCGGTAAGTAAATTGATTACCGATCGTTCGGTAATTGCTGAACCGTCAAACAATTACCGTAAACTGTAAACTAAATGGATCTAACAGATTGTTCGGTAATTTTTTGTTTGTTTTCCTTTGTGTTTTGTTTGATTGATAAAAAGACACTTACTGAAAATTTTACTAACTGTTAGATCACGACAATCAGTTTTCACATAAGTTCGATTATTGGAAGATCATTTTACCATACGGACGGTATGGTTTTTACCGTACTCGGCGACTATACAGATTTACCGTATGAATTGTATATCTATTTACAAAATTCTGTAATGAAAATTTACGTAAATCTGATTGTCCGGTAAAAAATTGCATAATCATTGTAAAATAAAATTCATGTACCGAAATATCGGTCATTTCTATAGATTACCGAAATTTCTCGTAAATAATATTACCGAGCAAAGGAATTAAATCTTAGTGTGCAGGAGTTTGACAGTTGTTTTAATCGCTTCGCTTTCTGTTGTACTGATGTTCGCAGTATTTTTATTTCAAGCAATAGAACGAATTTCACAGATAGTCTGAGTGCAATTGAAGCCATTCGCTCAAACGCTGCTGGCAAAAATGAACCTTTTTTCTTAGGCAAAATAAAACAGTGCCTGAACGTCATATTGAATAATAATTATCAAATCACAATAGTTTAGGTCCCGGCTCATTGCTCCATTCCAGGCAATGAAAAAGCCGACATTTTAGCCAAACGTGGTGCTATTGAGGGTGAAATATATGAGAGACCGATTGCTTTTAACGAATTCTATAGCGCGTCTCCCCAAAGATCACTTGCCAGCTGGCAAGCTTCTTGGGATAAAGATGATCTGGGTCGGTGGATGCACTCAATCATTACTAAAATATCGACAAAGGCATGGCTCAGGAAACTGGATGTGAGTAGGGATTTCATTCGTGTGATGTCCAGACTCATGTCCAATCACTACACGTTAGATGCACATCTCCTTCGAATTGGACTTTCCGAGACTAATCATTGTGCTTGTAGCGAAGGTTACCGCGATATTGACCTTGTTGTTTGGACATGCGTGGAGTATCATGATGTCAGATCTCACCTAATAAATTCCTTGCGCACCCAAGGTAGACTATCCAATGTCCCAGTTCGCGACATTCTTCCTTGTCATGACCTTACATACATTAAACTTCTTTATTATTTCATTAAGTCCATTGGAGTTCCAATTTAAATTTCATTTTATGTTGGACTGTTTTCTCTTCCATGAGTTCAACCAATAGCCAGCTATCTTATATTAAATAAAAGTGATGAACTGATACAAACAAACCAGAAATTGCTATAAGGTAATTTCTCTAGCGACAAGTACTATTTGTTTGTTCAATACAAGCATCAACAAGTATGTATCTGATGAAGACGATTGAATTTTTAGAGTAGACCATTAACAGTTTGTTTATAGTAGTTTATTTTTATAATTAATATTGATAATGTTTCGAATGAAGCACGAGGTTTTTAAGGCACAGACGTCGATTGACAAAAGTATCATTGTATAATTATTCTGGTTATGAAAAAATTGTCATTTAACGGTCAATTTAAAAAGAAGTATTTTTCTGGTTTGTGGTATTTTGTCGCTATCTTGTCGCATCGCAATCTTACCAGTGAAAATAACAATATTTTCTACAAAAGGATTTTGTGATATTCTTAGAATATGGTGAAAATCATGTGGTCGTCATTTTCATTCGTATTTATTTACTTACATTCGTTTCATTAAAATTTACTTATAAGTATATATTACACTGTTCAAGGAGAAACTGTTACTCTTATTTAACAAATGTAAACTTAATTGCTAACTCTTTAGTACTAAAATACTTTTTTTTCTATAATAGCAAAAAAAAAACTTTTTTCCTGACCAAATGGAACCTGATTTTTTGAGTACATTTTTTCTGGAATTTCCCATGACATTGCGGAAACCCAGGGAAATAAGCAGATTTGCTGTTATCTTACTACGAAAGTAATAACTAATTAGCATTAGATTGTTAGCAAAAGTGTGTTCCTTTATTCCTTCTTTTTTTTAACTAGAATTTTATACTTTTATGAAACTATTATTGTATCCCGATCGCTTGGATACTATGGATCAAATGGATTATGTTCAAAAACTCGTACGATTTGAATTTGAATTTGTGTAAAAAAAAAAGATTTCAAAAAATTGTTTGAAATTTTTGGCCGAATAACTTAATGTTTTGCAAAATCTTCACTTAAGTAAGGAAATTTCTATATGCTTTTGATGTAAAATTTTCACATCAACTTGAATTTTCAACTATGATTAGTACAATGAAGTAGATAAAAGTCCTTTAATTATTCATAGCAATTTTCTGACCGGTTAACACTTCACTTGTGTTAGACACGCAGTTGGTACATTACTGCATTACGAATACAGCGTTTCTTTATTTTTTTTTTCGAAAAAAAACTTATTTGGACCCTTAGAGTAAAGATACATGAATGACGAAAAGTCGCTAGAAGCAGAACTCGAGCCAAGAACCTCCTCCTTGTCGATGAGCTGCTCTGCCAACTGAGCTACTTTGATACATATGGAAACACGTTCCAGAAGGCAACCTGATTGAGTAGTGCAAAACACGAGCATGATACTTTGTACATGCTTTGTATAAACAATTCATCGTAAGAAACTTAAGGCATTTGAGCAACCAACCTCGATGTTAAAGTTGTTTTAGTAAACACTTATATTCATCAGCCGAAAGGCTGAATCAATTAAAGAGTAAACATAAGTCCGACGACTGTATTTTTTTCTGTTGGGAAAGTAGACATGAGAATGTTCGAAGCATTTGTCGCCTATCTGCGAATCGCTCGAAAATGAACCGAAACAAAAATTACTAAGGCGAGATAAGAACTAGGTAGATAAAATGGTTTTTGAAACGAACACCATTAAAACGTGGTGCTATTCTTTTACCGAATCGTAGAACTTATTTTTAAAACAATTTGCAGTGAGTCGAAAAATTCGTTGAGAACTTCTACTCTGTGTCTAAATTGTAGTAGGATTTTTCCTGAACTTTAAATAACAAAGCAAAACAGATAGATCTGGCCGCACTGAATCTACCAACGTAACGCTATTACACTATTCAGAGATTCTAGTTCCGGTAGAGAGAGAGTGTGTGTGTGAGAGAGAGCGAGAGCTTGGAAACAAGTGTAACATGATCGGAAAAAACCAGACCGACATTGCATTGCTAACCAGCAGCGCGTACAGACGGGAAAAATCACACTCCAATAGAAGTATGAACAGACACATCAAATCAGCCTTGCTCAAATTATGGACACCGTTCATAACGATTCACACATTCCTCAGCATTTACCTGCTTTGGCGCACGTGCCGCAGGGCCCGATCCTCAGCCCATCCCATGATGGACGTCATTTAGACTTCCCATTCCAAACCCTCGTACACCACCACAAGGGCGAGCACAAGCTTTACTCGGCTGGGGTCAACACCCTGCCAGTGTTCCTCGGCCTGATGTCCTTCGGCCGTTACTGCGAGCTCCTCACCCTCGAGGCCGTGCTCTACCCCGGCCAACATATTTCAAAGGTAGCCGCGACCGCTGAAGCCGTCTGGACCCCGAACGACATCACTCCAACCGCAGAGGACATCCTGGAACACACCGGAGCCACCCGAGTCACCTTCGCGGGCACCGTTGGGCTCGGCCCCGCTATCATACCCTGCGATTTCGCGCGCGTCAACCCTGTCCTGAAGGCTTCCGCCTCGTTTTCAGACACCCCGCGCCTTACGGTTAACTTTTGGCTGAACACGGACGCCAACGACACCTCCAGTAAGGCATACAGCAAGATTCTCCTCACGCTGCTCATTCGCGGGACCATTCGCGTCCACTTTCCCCCTGTTCTCAACTGCTCAAAACTCAAATGACTTTTAAAATCGCTTTCAGAATCTCAACTGCCAGCAACGTCAGCCCCGAGAATCCGAGAGCGACTCACCCAACCGACTCGAAGCGCCGAGCCAGCCACTGAACCCGCTTCTGTGTCCGTTCTTCCAGTCACCTCCATCCCAATCGTTGCTAACAGTCCGACTCGCCCATCCTCAGCCCCAGAGAAGGCCGTTGCCCCGCGATTCAAACCACTCGTGCCTGCCTCTTTCGCCTTCAAGCCCAGAAAGAAGAAAGAGAGAATACCAGATGCTCAATCCAATACGCTCCGCCCTCCGCGGCCTCGCCGCGAGATCGATGGATCGGGCCTTTCTGGTGGACTCGATCAATAGGCAGGTGGTTGTCGCGAAAGCTGTCCGCCAGAGCCTCGATCGGGATCGCATCCTTTTCGACCTTCAATTCGTCCCGACGAACTACGTCGTTCGAGCGGGCTACTGCGTGGCCGTTAATGCGGCCGGCGAAGAAGCCGTCCTTCTCGCAGGCCAACGAGTCTTAACCCCCGAATATTATTACAACTTCGTCCCAAAGGAGGACGATTTAATTTACCTTCATCAGAGGGTCATCCTTAAGGCCCTCGCCTCTCCAACTGATTACCAGTCACCATCCACGTATCCAGCAATGGCTAGTGGTTAATGGTTTTAGCTCCATTAAAAAAAAAAAAAAAAAAAGTACTAGGTACGAATAGCGTCGTGTTTTATTCTACACTGAAATGAAAATCTTGTTCATAATCATTAGATTTGTCATATGAATCGTATGCAGAATATAATTTATAGAGGTTATGTGAAAACATATAATCTTTATTTAAAGTGTACGTTAAATCTAAATAGACGTTACCACAATGAAAGTTATTAGAATACTCCATATAATGTATATTGAAATCCGATGAAACCTAACTCGTTGCATAATTTATATTAATCGGATGTGTCTTATGAATCGTACGCAGATGGTATTTCACAAAAGACATATGACAACTTATGACCTTCAGTGGAACTCTACTTATAATCGAAATGACGTTCAATAAATTTTATATCTATAATCTTTCTGATATTGATAAACATACCATGTACAAGTTATGCGAAAAGTCGATAAAACTTAAGCCAATATAATTTTAATATTCATTACATTTTTCTATTAATCGCATCCTGATTATGTTTAAAAAGTCATGTGAAAACTTATAATTTTCATTGGAAGTGTACATCAAATCTGCACCAAGGAAGAAAACGAGACAGCTGAAGAAAATATATAATGGAGTTCGTTTTTACAAAAAAATAGTTGTGAATCGTACTACTTGAAGCTGAAGAAAGAGTCCCACATTATCGAAATGACGGAATGCGTAATGAATTCTTACTCGACTGCATGATTTTTCAGTGCTCGATCGGTTCAGTGCTAGAATTTTCGCCTGAGTTGGCTGCTCGATCAACCTGATTGACAGTGACATTATAAATGTCATTGAATATTCGCTCATTTTATGAATGTGTTAGTGTGAAATTTAAGCGACTTAAGCCATTTAACTACACTCCTGCTAGAGGAATGGATGATGCTGACTAAGGTAGGCCGTTTTATTAATTTCCAGCGAATTTCAACAGTTTATGTTGGAATTCTAAGAAGAACTGGTTATTTACTAGTTCTGTATATCCGAAAAACATGAAGATTTCAATGTGTATAATCAGTTATGTAATGTTTTCATTTAAACATAAACTGAACGTCAGCACGAAAACGTGCAAAATCGGGAAAGAAGAAGAAGAAGACAAATTGACAATTCAGTCCGCTTCTTCTCACTCAATTCCGACTGATTTCCGAATCAACCGGTTGTAGGCGAAATTCATTCGGAATCGGTTGTTGCACTGGAGTTGGAATTGATTCGGAATTCATTATGATTTCCACATGAAATTCCGAATGAAAATTTCTCGCCGATTCGGAATTGATTCGGAATCCATTCGGAATCCATTCGGATCTGATAATGTGGGGTTGTGTCCTAGATATTCATCGACTGCTTCAGACAGTTTTATAGGAAGCTCTGTTATTTGAAATAGCTGACAAGACAGCTCATTCAATTTCGTTCAAGGATATGCCCTTGAAATAAATATCCAGTACGTTTCATTACTCTGTCCGTCTAGTATGAGGATTTAAATTTTTCATTTATAGTTTCTGGATCCCACGTCTCCTCCGTAAATATCAGGAGGTGCTCCCTTACGGAACTGATGACTAGTATAGCGTCTGGTGACAGTAAATATCCGATGAAATCAGCAATAAGTCAGAGCTGATTGCGTAAACTATGTGACAAAATCAAAATTAATGCTAGTTTAGACGAATATTTGGAAGGAATGAGCAAACATCGTTCTTATGAACCGTTTCTAGAATAAAACGCCTGAACACATACTTTTCAGAGTAATGTTTCCTTTTAGAGACCCCTATCAGCTAAATGATTCTCATCGCTGATCTATTACAAGCACTGACACCAAACTGTGATGGTATTGATGGTTCTCAATTTTGATTTCGTAATACCAAACTCTCATTCCGAGTTGTAAAAAGTGAGTACTGAGTTTGGCATCACTGTACTGATAAGCTGTAAAAATAAACAGTATTCAATACTGTTGGCTTGGAAGTGGGAGGAGTTTCTAATCTTTCTTATGTTTCGTGATTCAATCATTTGTAGTGTTTAATCATACTTGCAGAAGAATGAGAAGACCGTCCGCCTGACCGGAAATTCCCGGAAATATTGTAAGTAAAAGTAAAAGTAAGATAAATTGATTTAAAAATAACATGACACTAGTGTGCGTAGTTTCAAGATTTGTAAATAAAGGTTGAGTTTTTTCAGAAGGCCAGAAAGGTACCTTTCGTTAAGAAATCTCCAGGACAATTCCAAAGAGTGTAGACGTAAGTTTTTACTAACACTTAAAATAGAAACAAACTCACGCTCACCTCAAATTGAACAACCAGAAGAAAAATAAAAAAATTTTTAATTATGAATTGTAACTGAAAAAAAAACGATTTTCAATGAAATGAGAATGTTGAAATAAAAGATTATTATCGAAGATTCAAGACCAAAATGAAAAGGAAGAAAGCCCGTAGGGTAAACGATGAAAAATTGGTATTTCATGTAATAAGTGTTGAGATAACTCAAAGAATATTCGTATGTCTCGTTTCCCCTTACATCAAGAATAACCACCGGTCGATTTGTAAATAGAGGTAGAGTTTTTTCGGAAGGCCAGAAAGGTACCTTTCGTTAAGAAATCTCCAGGACAATTCCAATAAGTGTAGACGTAAGTCTTTACTAACACTGAAAATGAAAGAAAACTCACGCTCACCTCAAATTGAACAACCGAAAGAAACGTAAAAAGTTTTTTAATAATGAACTGTGATTGAAAAAAAACGATTTTCAATGAAATGAGAATGTTGAAATAAAAGATTATCATCGAAGATTCAAGACCAAAATGAAAAGGAGGTGTGGTGGATACAGGCCCGCTTTAGTCATTAAAATAAATAAATGATATCGAAACTCCGACGCAGCATAAAGCGCGATCATTGCCACCGACAGAGCGGTGACCGTTTTATGCTGACGCGCTAAAAAGGGTCACGTAGCCACCACCCGAGTAGGACCTAGCGTTAAGAAAGATTGGAATGAAATATATAGTTCGAGAACGACTACCAACCGAGAACGTGGCTACTTTAACTCAAAAGAAAGAAATTCTTGCCACGCAGTGGCTCAAGTTAATAATGAACAATTCTTGATTTTTCAAACAATCTTTGATTTTTCAGAGGAAAGCCCGTAGGGTAAACGATGAAAAATTGGTATTTCATGTAATAAGTGTCAAGTGTGCTATCCCACTAAAAGCGAAAAGAGCACAATGAGTAAGATGGATCGATCAAGGAGATAATCCAAGGAATATTCGTATGTCTCATTTTCCCCTAACATCAAGAATAACCACCGGTAGGAGCGTATATTTCTAGTCGCTTGTTGCCTTCTCTACTAGGTCAGTCGTTCATTCACAACGAAACAATTCACAATAACATGCGTTTTTAAAGTCAACGTCAGCAGAAAATGTGCAATTAGCATTTAGTAGGAAAAACACGGCACAAACAAATGGGAACTCATATCAAAACTCTGTAATTAAATAGGAAATATATCCAAGTCAGTAAGTTAGAACTCGAAGTATGTAGTTTACTTTAATTCTCAATCCAAAAGGCTAAGCAGTGCCTCTAAATATTTTCAAATATTTCAAAGGGGGACGTTCGCAAAAAAGAGAGGTTAGGGTAAGTACGGTTCTAAAATGTCGGATTCTTAATTCTTCATGTGCTGAAAAGCGTAAGAGCAGGCTGGAACGCGCAAAAATTGCTCAACTACAAATCGATGTTTTCCGGGTAAAAATGAAATGAAAACACCCTGAAATGCTGCATTTCGAAGTTGGGTGTATATACAATGGTTACTATGATATGTTTTCACCATTTGTTCTCCAGTGTTTAAATTGACGTTCAAGCAAGCGGAGCAGCGTGTCAAAATTTTGTTCGCGCAGAAAGAGATTCCGACGTTGACGCACGCCAAGTGGACGTTGCTGTTCTGGTCGGACTTGGCGAGCTGCCACTATGGGAAAAAGGCAATCGAGTGGTTCGATGTGAACAACGTGGTTGTGGTACCCAAAGACCACAACCCTCCCAACAGTTGTCGACGATAGAACAAAAGGAATACCTCGTACCGATTCTGCTTCCGCCGCCGCTTGGACTGGGCAGCTACAGGTGGTGACAGCGGTGGGTTAGAGTTATATAACATCTAAAGAACTGGTGTACAGAAAGTGTGAAAACAGAGAACAGTGTAATCACGTTTGCTTTTCCATCCAAGAAGAGTCGCACATGTAGCATGATAATATTGATCCGACTAACCCAAACGAAATACTTTCCCACATTCCAACATTCACACGATCGTTAACCAATCCTTCTCTAATCACAGATCATAAACTAAAACCGAACATGCACTAAAATCCCAAACAATTGTTACATTTCCCAAGAGCTGCTGACTGTTATAAAGGCCATAGGCCTTTATGGACAAGTTATCAGTACGACGTGGTTTGTCGAGTTGTGTAGTTCGGTGGTCAAAATGAGTATTTTATTCAAAGCTTTTGCACCACTTGCTGCTGGTAAATCTGTGGATCTTATTGAGTTTGGAACAGTCATTATTAAGGAAGGTTTAGCAGAAACTTTGTTCAAATGGCTAACCTGATGCGTAAAACCATCGAATGGGAAATTGCGCACGTTGATATGTCAAATGTTGAGCAATTTGAAAGTGATGCTGGAATCACAGGACTCCTCGTTTTGCAACATATGCTGCACACAGCAAGTTAAGCAAGCTTCCCACACTATCTGTCTAGGCGACATTTCTTTCCCTTACGTAATGCGCTATAGGTTCAATCGCCTTCTTTGCATTGATGCACCAATCGATACTCTCTCTCTCTCTTTCTCCTCTCTCCCGCTAACAATTTATTTAACGAAAGAATTGCAACTGGCTCCTCCCACCTTCATGTACATTATAGAACAGGTAGTAGGTTACTTTAAGTCTGAAAACTTTTCAATAAAGCATTATTAGTTGAACTACCAAACCAACTATATCAAAGATTTAGAAAAAAAAAGCCCACAAGAAGAACATGGCGACAGTGACAAAGTAATAGACAGTGACCGCCTGTGGCAGTTTTGTGTTAAACTGGAAATAAGAAGACACCGTTTATAAATGCGATCAACTCTGAATGGATATTTAGAGGCCAAAGCCGAACACTGTCAGAGTGACAATTTACTTTAACGAGTTTTCTATAAAACTAGCAACACTTGCAACAGCCCTAATTGTATCATAGATCAGGCCGAAATCTATATCTTAGCTAGTACAGATAGTAGATCAGTAAAGTTATTGCAATGCTCACGGCTGGCTATTTTAACATATTGCATTAGCCAGAAAAAAAAACTGTACCACCGAGCGAGTTAATTGATTATGTACACAAACGACGCGATCGCATTGAATTCACGTATATCCATAGCAATGAAAATATGTGTATTGATTATAGGTGGTAGTTAGTCAACCAGATATATGTAAAGCTGGAATATATATGTAAATATAGCTTTTGGTTAGGTGCTTATATTTTGAGTATAAAAAGGACGGTTTTTGATTTTAGAGGGGCTTCTTAATTCTACTGTTAAGAGTAATACTCCTTGGGCGACCGGTTAACACCGTAATCAAACTTGGACACCATTACTCGTGCCAAAAGCAGTAATCAAGGAAAAAGGCAAAGTTTAGTATAACATTCCTTTCCGGCACACAAAGTCAGCCTCAAATATTAGCAAGTTTAAACTTCAGTTGAGATTTCAATTTCAGTTTTTATCAGAATCCAGTTTTAGTTTACAGACTTGCTAGGCTTCCTTTGTGGAAAGATTAGGTAGCAACCAGGTTTTTAATTGTAATTTGAATTTTGTAGGTAAAGTTAGACGTGTAGTTTAAGTTACAAAATATAAGTATACCTGATTTTAGTTGGCTGTTAAAGTTAAATTTATCAGTAGTAAAGAACATTTTATCTAGAGTTAGGCACAATTTTATGTCAACACCAGTTTATAGGGCAATAGACTTTTCAAAAGCTCCATTGTACAGAGAAGAAATAAGAAAAGCCGCAAGCATGTCAACCAGGAAGTTTGAGTCAATGGAAGCCATCAGGGATGAGATCAATGCAATCAGGGATCTGATAAATGAGCAAGGATTTATTGATGACATTAAAAGAGCTCTAGCTGATTTTGAGTACCAAGGACTGAACGTCACTAGTCTGATGAACATTTTGTACAGCAGAGGAGGCCTTGCAGCAAAAACTACGGATGAAATTCGTTAAGATGTTCTGTCTATGATTATACTATTTTTGACAAGCGGAAACAACCTAGAGAAAATGATGCAGAGGACAAATGAGGTTGGGAAAACAAGATTAAATCATTTGAGGCAGATCTATCAACTGAAGAACAACGTTGGTAAAGGTGGAAATGATGTGCTGACCTTATCGAGAGTTGCGGCTATATTTCCAATAGTCACCATCAGAATGCTGAACTTGCAAGAAGTGCAGATACCCAGGGCAACAACCCTTTCAAGCGCTGATTTTGGTACTGACTTCCCAAAATCTATGCAAACTGTTATAGCGGCAGCATTGTTCCCCAATGACATTAATGGGTCCAGGCTAATGAAAGTTAGGTCAGGCACAAAATTATGTGCTGTAGGGTAGTTAGTGCGTTGAAGTATAAAGGCTGTTAAAAGAATAAAAGAAAAAAAAATAAAGTGCGGTCTATCGATTTAACAGAAAAAAAAGTAAAATCTGTTCATTGAAAGAAATACCCCTCTCGCCGCTCGAGTGTTCGCACACTGAAGGGTGAGAACAAGTTCACCATAGTTACTGTTTATTATAGTGAAAAATAAATAAACAAACAGTTTTTATATTTCCGAGCTGAACTCAGTGATGATGAAGTACAAAAATGATGATTGCCGAAATCGTAATAAGGGCCATAGGTGGTTTACTTCCGGACCAATTATGTTTGGGAATTTTCTTGTCGTATGTCTTTTTTTCTCGCCGAATCAAGCAATAGTGTTCCTCTAACTCACCATAGAATTAACGAAATGCAGAATAAATCGGCTACCTGTTTTTTATCGAGATAGAAATAGTTTACTACATGGCGACCGTGACTGTGGTACACAACAACCCAGAGCTGATGCCAGAAGTTTCATGTAAAAACACTAATTTGTCTTTGGAAGCTTCTTGTAGATTTCTACGCGCCTAGGTGATACGTGTCATATCGTTGGAAATAAAGCGCATTAAGTGTGTAAACAATTCACAATGCAAATGTCAAACTGTTCGAACA
This sequence comes from Malaya genurostris, assembly GCF_030247185.1. NCBI lineage: Eukaryota > Metazoa > Arthropoda > Insecta > Diptera > Culicidae > Malaya > Malaya genurostris. Next base: position 163,714,464 of record NC_080570.1, on the reverse strand, counting down.
CTGTTTCAAATAACATGCAGAATAGTTGAACGCAAGTAAACAAGAAAATTGTAACAGACGGACAGACGGAGTTTTCGGTAGGCACATCTCTTGGAAAAGAATGCAATTTTGATGATTAGCAATTGCTCGATTTGCCCATCAAAAAAAAACTCCACTGCTATTGTAGACATTTACCGAAATAAGGGCCATACGTGGTATACTTCCGGACCAATTAGATTTGCAGATTTTATGTCGTATGTCTTTTTTCTCGCCAAATCAGGAAATGATACTTCATCAACTCACCACCTGGATTCCCGAAAAATGGAAAACAAAAATAAATCGACTGCCTCTTTTGTTCGAGAAAAAATCAGAGATAGTTTACTATATGGCGACCGTTACTGGGGCACACACACAAATCACAAAATAGATAACCAATAGATTATCCAACTTTTCCTTTTTAACCTTATAATCATGAGAAGAATATCTGATGACGAAGCACGCCGAACCAAAGTAGACAATTTTACTATAGCTTCGGAGAGACCGGTTGAATATCCCTCAGAATGGTTTCGGCAGAATGATGGGAAAAAAAACAAAACACTGTACCACCGAGCGAGTTAATTGATTATGTACACAAGCGACGCAATCGCATTGCATTCACGTATATCCATAGCAATGAAAATATGTGTATTGATTATAGGTGGTAGTTAGTCAACCCAAGAATGTCCAGTATGGATTATGTAGGGCAGCCTTACATAAATACGCCGGAAAAGAACATTTCGCAGTTAAGAGTTAGCAGTGAATTCCAGATATGTGTAAAACTGGAATATATGTATAGCTTTTGGTTAGGTACTTATATTTTGAGTATAAGAGGGGCGGTTTTTGATTTTATCGAGGCTTCTTAATTCAACTGTTAAGAGTAATGCTCCATGGGTGACCGGGTAACACTGTAATCAAACTTGGACACCATTACTCGTGGCCATAAGTGGTATACTTCCGGACCAATCAGGCTTGGGAATTTTATATCGTATGTCTTTTTTCTAACCGAATCAAGAGCTAGTGTTCCACTTACTCACTTTAGAATTACCGAAAAATGGTATACAAAATAAATCGGCTACCTTGTTCTGATTGAGATAGAAACAGAGACAGTTTACTATATGGCGACCGTGACTGGGGCACACGCACAACCACCCAGAACTGATACCCGATTCGTGTGAAACCATTGATTCGTTTAAACAGATGAATGCCACAAGGCATTCGAAGAATTTAGAAATCGGTGAACATTCGGTTGGATAGACCGAACTCTAAGCTAGCACACTATTGGAGCTGTACTGTCTGATGAAAAGTCTATTGATAGACCGATGCTATCATATGTCAGTAGTGGTCTAGTAGAGTAGAAAGAAAGTACCACACTATGTGCAGCGCCTTCAGCAAATTTTTCTTTGGATAGATAATAAAAATAAAAATGGAAATAGATAATAAAAATAAAAATAGATAATAAAAAATAAAAATAGATAATAAAAATGAAAATAGATGTTCCAGCACGGCTTAAAATTAGAAAAGTTACCCGGCAGATTTCATTCATTTCATCAAATTCAAATCCAGGATTTCAAAACGCGATCGAACATTTCAATATAGCATAAAAAATTTTCCATAGTAATAAAACCTTTCCGTTCCACTTAAGAAAGGGATCAGCATATGCGCACAGGCAGGATCAATTTTACAGAGCTGCGCGCTAGGGCCTTATAGACTATTCAATGTAGGAGGTAAACAAATGCCGGCTAAGAGAACCAGGCAGAAATTTATGTAAACCAGATGCGCGCGTATGCATAGCTAGGGACGCGGACGAACCGCCAGCACTCCCGATGTGGAATGGAAAGAGAAAACAACAATACGTTGCGTCATATGTTGCGCAACGTTCCAATTCAATGCAACACTTTTCTTATTATAAATAGCTTTAAGAAATTGTTAATAAACGAGTATACGTCTAAGTCTTGTCCGCCCCGGTCGTATCTCGCGTGTAGTGAATATCACCTTTCATTCTTCAGTTTGATGCTGAACAGCGGTTGTCTTCGTCTCCAGTTGAGAGAATCATGACTTGCTGGTTTTAGTGTCGGATGGATCTGTTCGGAAGCGCCTTTCTCACTCTCTGCTCACTGAAATAGGCTGAGCTTAGTTACAAGCCATTTTCCACAAGCTGGACTCTGGCCGAGAAACCGTGGAAGACCAGATTTATACGGCCTACAATCGGCTCCGACGCGCCCCCTCTTAGAATCTCTTGTCACAAGCTGGCATTAGTGGAGAGGCTGGTAGCAAGAGTCAAGATTTTGCTCTAGCTGATTCGAAGGGGCCACTTCTGTCAGTCTCAAACTGTCGGTAGAAATACAGAACTGAGCTGATCTGCCAACAGGTAGAGCTTGGCGTGCAAAAGCAGCACGCTAAGATATACCTGCCGGATAGAAGGATCACGACTCAATTCGAACACCGAGAGAAGCTGCGGCATGGACATTACACAACCAACCAGGTTAGAAGAGATTCCAATAATTGAACGGAAAGACGACTTCTGAAGCTATGGAGGCAAGGATGGTAAGACACCATTAAAATGAACACGGCATAGATGCTAGTTGCGGGATAGTTTAGAAAAACGGTTTAGAAAATATTCATTATAACATGCAACAAGCATTCGCATGCCGCAACTTTAATAACAATTTTCTTTCCACAGACAAGTTAAGTATATCGCAGACGAATAAATCTATCGCAGATACACTTAAATGCATTTGAAAAAAAACATAGATTCAACTAATAGAAAGAACAAATATGATAACGAAAAAAAATGTACGATGCACAAAGATATGATAATGAGCGCCTCAACGAACAGCAGTTTTACGAAATAAAGACAACAAAAAAGAATAGTTCAATTATTTAAACAGTTGTTGCCGTTCACAATATCTAGGGCCATAGGTGGTATACTTCCGGTCCAATCAGGCTTGGGAATTTTATGTCGTATGTCTTTTTTTCTCACCGAATCAAGAGCTAGTGTTCCACCTACTCACTTTAGAATTACCGAAAAATGGTATGCAAAATAAATCGGCTACCTTGTTCTGATTGAGATAGAAACAGAGACAGTTTACTATATGGCGACCGTGACTGGGGCACACACAACCACTCAGAACTGATACCCGATTCGTGTAAAACCATTAATTCGTTTAAACAGATGAATGCCACAAGGCATTCGAAGAATTTAGAAATCGGTGAACATTCGGTTGGGTATACCGAACTCTAAGCTAACACGCTATTGGAGCTGTACTGTCTGATGAAAAGTCTATTGATAGACCGATGCTATCATATGTCAGTAGAGGTCTAGTAGAGTAGAAATAAGGTACCACACGATGTGCAGCGCCCTCAGCAATTTTTTTTTTGAATTTACCAGTATTGTAGAAAAAGTAGAAAGTTGAGATGAAAACTCGTCGAGCGAACTCTCTTATCAGCGTAACCGCAACCTTGATGTATAAACTTTGTTATAGAAACATGGACATTTCCGGGCATTAGTCAGCGCAGCAATGATGTAGAAACAAAGTTACTTGTTTCACGGATACTAATCACTGCCACTGGCATAGTGACAGTGGTCCCGGCTCTTCGGGAGAAAGTCGGATGAACTTTCTACTTAAAATCGCAAGCTCAGCTTGTACTAAAATCTTCGGGCTTCACCCGTAAGTAAATGTTAGGAGTTTAAAAACCCATAGTTGGGAAGGGATCAGGGTCATTTCGCCGAAAGCCATTTACCCAAAAGTCATTTCGCCGAAAGGGTCTCGGCAGTCATCTTCCTCATTTCTTCGAAGTTCGACCAATATTTCCCTGATACCGGCTAGCAATCTTGAATTTTGGACATCCTCGTGAAGCGAGTTTCCGGTCAGCAAGTCATGCGGTAGCGACAACATAACCAAAAATTTTCACTGCCAGGAAATAGGTTTAGCACTGAGTGCGAAAATTTTTCCAAAATCACCACATTTTAAATAAAATGCAGAGAACACAGCAAGCATCCTCGTATAGAGGAAGAGGAGGAAGAGGACGTAGACATTTCCTTCATACTCAAAAATCTGAAAGTGCTTATATATGCAGACGACATGAAACTCTTCATGGAAATTAAAAATATCAGCGACGCTGTAATATTCCAGAACGAAATCCATCTATTCCACATTTGGTGCTGCAAAAGTCTACTTCAACTCAATGTAAAAAAATGTAACTCAATAACTTTCAGTAGGGAAAATGAAACTATATCCACAAACATACATCTAGGAAATCAACTTGTAGAAAAATGTAAAATTGTAAGAGATTTAGGCGTAATCTTAGACTCCAAGCTCACTTTTGTGGAACACTACAATACCATAATCAATGAAGCAAATAGCATGCTGGGCTTTATTAAACGCTTCAGTCATAACTTTCAGGATCCATACACAATTAAATTATTATACACTACATATGTGAGACCTATTTTGGAATATTGCTGCCTAGTATGGAATCCATATAACATTATTCACGAAGAACGCATCGAATCTATTCAAAAACAATTTCATTTATATGCACTTCGTAAATTAAACTGGACAGCATTTCCTTTACCAATGCAATGCTTTATTTTATCAGCGACATTATTTGTCAACGCATTCAATCACCTTCTTTACCTAGCCGTCAATTACGAACCAGGAAATTATTTTTAGAAAGAAACACTAGAACAAATTATGCAAAATATAGCCCAATCCATCGTATAATGCGCCATTACAATCAATATTGCGAACATCTTGACCTTGGTATGTCCAAAAATGAAATGAAATTACAGCTTAGTCGTAGAAATAATGCGTAGTATCTAAGTAAACATTGTAAACCATTTATATGTAGTCTACATTTGCTTGACGAAATAAATAAATAAATATGGCGAAAACTTTTGGTTATCCAATCGCGATATGGTTGGAGGCAAGCAGCCATGGATCGAGTTACATGGAGAAGAATTGTTGATCAGATAAAATCTTAAAAGACGTAATATCAGAAATATATATGGTGATACGATTGGTTCTCGCGACCAGCTGCATTTAGCAGCTCAAAATGGTCATAAAGACAGACGCGCTTCTTTTTCTTGTCGAAAAAAAATTGAAATAGAATTTGAAAGAAATCATAGTAAGCTGGTATCTTGATCATACGATAAATCACATACAAAGAGGTGCAGCGCCCTTAGCAAATTTTCCTTTGAATTTGCTAGTGATGTAAAAAAAAGTAGGAAGCCATGAAGGAAAAACTCGTCACCTTTCAGGTAAGCTTTCACGTCAGCGTAAACGCGACGAGTAACAACAAAAATATCTTTCCAAGGGCACTGGAAAAAAATAAAATGCTGGTTTGGTTCGCGCTTCTGTCGATTTTGCGAAAATTGACCGCCGCGCGCTCGGTGCCTGCCGTTTCGCATGGGTTATCGTCAGTTCTTTTTTTCCTTTAAGTTCCGAGAGAGTGAAGTGAGCAGCCGAAATGACAAATGTGTGGTATTCCGTGCCGACTTCGGTCGATAGAATGTGTACTTTTTTTTTCAAGTATACTAAGTATACTTTATTTAAAAAAATGATTAATGATTTGTTCTTGTTTTTTTTTTTCTCTTCTTAGAGGAATTTCTGATCTATCGATGGGTGACGCTATCGATCATCCCCACTATCAACTTCTGGCGGATATTGGCCGGAAGGATCGCCCTCCGCGAATTCCGGCGTGTATCCGCCAGAGAACTTCTTCTCGAGCTCATGGCCTGGGTTCGTCGTCGTTGGGCCTATTCGCGGACGCCTGGGCCCGGCAACCCCGATGAGGGAAAGCTTGGACTCGGGACCTACGGGTCCCGGGTGTATCGCTTAGCGATCTACGCTCCCGACTTCGTGATGAAGTGTGAGAGTAAATGCTCATATCTGTTATATATTGATTACTATTTTACACTAGGCTTCAATACAGAACCCCTCAATATTGTTGGCTGCAGAAAGAAATCTCTGCAGTCAATAACATTGGTGACTCTAGAAAAATGTCTCACCAGTAATATTGGTGGTTCCAGAGAAGAGCCAAGATAAGCCGGTCTCGCCAGAAACACTAATCAAAAATTTGTAAATAAAGCAGTTGTATTTTAGACACCAAATTGGACGGATAGTCCAGTTGTTTTATTTCATAAAAAAAACCTTTCCCCTTTTTCAACCCTTCTCGCCGCTCAGGTTAGATGTCGCATTTGATGACAGCGGAAAAGGAACATTTTTTAAATACAGAACGCTATTTGAGAGGAGGTATTGTGTTTTTGTGTTTTACCGCGAGTGTATTGAAAACGAAGGAAATCGTATTCAGGTGAGTTTACATTTTTCATACTTAGAGTGAAAAAGTTAGGATTTATTGGCGAACTACGCACGCGGTGAGCAGACGGTTAAAATAACAGCGGAAAAGTATTATTACACGGTGACAGAATTAAGCTGAATCGCACTAATTTTACAGACGGTAGATTACAGTAACTAGTTTTCATTCTGACTTAAGCCCACGTATGGGCGCTTGCACTTAGCAGCACAAAATGGTCATACAAAAAATTGAAATAGAATTTGAAAGAAATCATAGCAAGCTGGTATTTTGTTTATCTATAGGACCCAGTCCCGAACTGTGAATTTTCTGTTTTCTTAATACGTTGATAGACGATTTTTGAACTTGTTTTCCATCGTTGAAAATAACAAGAGTTTTTTAGAGAAATATTAATATTATAAACGGTCTCCAGAAGCTTCTTTACGGCGTTAGTCGTACACACATGATGTCGACTTAAAAAATTATATTCCGTAGTGATAATATCACGGTTCCACTAGCGAATCGGAAGAATTTTCTTACCGCCAGCTAAAGCATGATATCCTAAATAAACCTTAGGAAAGAAACAGATTAAATAGACCAGCCAGCCCGGAGCAGTGCTGTTTGCCGGTAGACTTTTTCAGCATCATGAGGAGCAAAGAATGTTCTGTTTTCATTTCATCTTATGTTAGATAAAGGATATGTTATTAGATATGAAAAACGAAAATTTGTATAAAAACCCCCTGAAAAATTTAAAAAGATTAAAAATTCCTTAGAAGAGTGTTCTCGTAGTCACTACTCCGAAAATCACTTCTTGGCAATCTGACGATAGCTCTTCAGTTTTAAAGATTTTTAATCAACTGAAGATAATCAATTGATTTGCGCACGGAGTTCATTGCGGTTGCGTGCGACGAGTGCAACCGGTGGTTTCATCTAACATAAAAAATCTTTTCCAATAAATACATTATCTAACCTTAGTGAAGTGAAAATTAAGTGAAGTGAAAATTAAAATGGATCAATACGAACAGCAACTCGCGCACATGCGAGCCGAAATTGAAAATAGGGATGAAATCATCCATCAGCTTAGAGTAGAAGCGCAAGGTGCCGCCGAGGCCGTGCAGGCCGCACAGCGTGCCGGTGTCGGAACGGCGGAAACGGCGCTGCAAACGCCGCAAATCATACAAGATCTGCCGCCATTTACCGGCGATAAAATTAAACTACACTCTTTCATCCGACCAATCGACAATTTAACGGCTTTGATCGATTCACTGAATTGAAATGATATCAAATCGAACCCAATTACACATTATAGCGATCGTAGGGACGAAGTCTCTCTTATCAGAGACCTCGTTGCGATGCGACAATCACCTTCTATCTCTCTCACAATCCAAGCCATGCCTTCCGTTCTATTCAAATTTCCAACCTACATCTCAACCCAGGACTAGTAACTATTCAAAATGGCTACAGCTTCCTAAAAATAGGCGAACACAAATTATTTCACGTAATCGATCTCGACAGATATACTCCTATTCTTGAGAAAGTAGTTCAGTACAGTCCAGTCGTTTTTTAAAAACCTAGATCCGATAATCCGACCTTTAACTGTGAATTGTCACTTTTTTAAAATAGAAACCCAGATACGCGATTCGTTAACAGGCGCATTTAGCAGCACAGAATGGTCATACAAAAAATTGAAATAGAATTTGAAAGAAATCATAGTAAGTTGGTATCTTGTTCATATAATAAATCACATACGAAGAGGAAAACGAAAACATTGAGATACTTCAATAAATAATTTGAAAAAAGAACATCGATACAACTTACAGTGACACATAACATAACATACCGGTGCTTCAAGTGTCTTCAAGTAAGGAATGTTGTAAAGAATATACAAGAGGATAATAAAGACAGTCTATTGCTGACAACCGAGTGTAGTTCAGTTCAATTATTTACATTCCGAAAGACATCGTCGGTCACATGCCGTGCTATGTCATCGTTCACAAAACGAGATCATAACACGGATAACCCAACCTTAAGCCCACATATGGGCGCTTGCACTTAGCAGCACAAAATGGTCATACAAAAAATTGAAATAGAATTTGAAAGAAATCATAGCAAGCTGGTATCTTGTTTCTCTGTATCTGGATATATATCTGAAAAATCTCCCGAACTGCGACTTTTTTGTTTTCTTCACCGTTGGAAGTAACAAGAGTTCGTTAGAGAAATATTGGCATTGTAAACGGTTTCCGGAAGCATAAGGCCCGTACGCACAGACCTCAGCAAAGTACACGCCAGCAGTAAGACGCCAGTGTATCCAACGCGTGGAGATGTCAACCACCCTGTTACCAATGATTGAACCGCTGACATCGCAGCAGACATCCGGCCACCGTGGTTACATCAGCCAAGAACCATTAGGAATTGCATCAACCGAAACCACCACGCCGCATCGACGATTCGACATGTTCGGACAGGTTAACCGCTGATACAATAGTTTAGGGCTAGGTAGTCAGGTCTAACGAACGTACGGGCAGGACAAGATAGTGCAGCGCCCTTAGAAAATTTTCCTTCGAATTTGCTAGTATTGTAGAAAAAGTAGGAAATTGTGAAGGAAACTCTCATATCAGCGTAGCTGCAACCTTCAAGTATAAAATTTGTTATTGAAGCGTGCACATTTGCGAGCATTAGTCATCGCAACAATGTTTAAGAAACTTTGTCATGAAACCATAGACAGTTCCGGGCATTAGTCAGCGCAGCAATGTTGTAAAAACAAAGACACTGCCTCTGGCATAGTGACAGTAGTCTCGGCTTTCGGTAGAACTTCGGCAGAAAGTCGGATGAACTTTTCTACCTAGAATCACAAGCTCGGCTTGTACTAAAATCTTCGGGCTTCACCCGAAAGTAAATGTTAGGAGCATTAAAAAACCCATAGTTGGGAAGAGTTAGGAGTTCAGTTCAGTTTTAACGAGTGCGCCGTTAGTCTCGGGCGTCGACCCGTAGACAAATAAGCAGTTAGTCCAGTTTTACAGAGTGCGGTAACTAGGCGTTAGTCTCGGGAGTCGACCCGTAGACATATTAAGTAGTTGTTATTAATTCGGTCGTCGGCCCGTGGGCAAGTTTGTGTCCAGTTCAAAACGTTAGAGAGGTAACAAAAGCGGTCGGTATTAAGTAGTTTTTTTTTGTTTCGAGTATTCGGACAGTCAGTTTTAAGTGAGTTTAGTTGAAGTCCGGCCAAGAAGATTATTCGAATATTCAAAAGAGATTGTTGCCATAGTGTAAAAGCCTGGAAATAGAACCGTCTTGATTGAGAAGAAATAGTGATAAATAAACGTTTCTAAACACGAGCAGATTCATCACTTCCAAATAATTGAATAAAAGAACCATCCTCCCTTTTGTTATTCTTCTCGCGCCACCGCTCGGCCGGGAGCTTGCAAGTGGTGACAGCGGTACTGGCCGCAGGTGAAGAAGGAAGGCGCGGTACGCTCAGCAAGGACACGCCAGGACTACGGGCGAGGATTTCGGAATTGAGGATGTTGGGCGAAGTTGTATTAGTATGGCGCTCCTGTTGTATCGATGGGTGACACCATCGCTCATATACACCATCAGCTATTGAAGGATACTGGCCGGGAGGATCGCTCTCGGCGAGTATCGCGCAGTGTCCAGCAAGGAGTTGCTACTGGAGGTTCTGGCTTGGGTTCGCCGTCGATGGACCTATTCCCGGACACCTGGGCCCGCCACTCCGGACGAGCTGGGTCTTCTGATTGATGTTCTTGGACCGGGCAAATTGTATTCTTTGCCCGGTTCAATCAAGGAAAAATTTCATGCTGCAGTAGAACCAACGTGACCAGTAACAACCTAAAGAGCAAAGATAGGCATATACGAGGTACCAATAGAGCTATGCGAAGTTAAGGTCGCCAAACAAAACAAAAACATAACAAAGGAAATGATATCGAGCCCAATGACAGGGAATATGAGCGACAACCTTCTATCGCAGGGACAAAAACCGAAACCAGAGATAATAGTAAATTTAGGATTAGGGAATGCAGAACATAATACGAATACAGATCATATTTACATGGAGCCAAGGATAGAGGTGAAAATGCCTCCAGAAATGGAGATGCAGAAGTCCAACGGAATAAAAGAAGGGCACAATAAAAGCACAAGGAATATCGTAATAAAATGAGAAAATGTTTTTAAGATAACACATTCAGCACAGAATTAGAATCTAAATTACTTTACAGGTTCCCATTATTATTGGAAAAATATTATAACCCAGATTTGAGTTTATTTTTAGAAAGGAAAAACAGGAACACGCACCGAAAGAACCAGCTCAGATAGTGGGGGAGAGAAGCTGCGGCATGGACGTTACACAACCGACCAGTTTAGAAGCAATTCCGATAATTGAACGGAAGGACGACTTCTGAAGCTATGGAGGCAAGGATGTAAGACACCATTAAAAGCAACACGGCATAGAAGCTAGTTGCGGGAAAGTTTAGAAAAAAAGGTGTAGAAAAGATTCATTATAACCTGAAACAAGCATTCGCATGCCTCTTAAAAATAATATTCCGTAGTGATAATATCACGGTTCCATACAATATTCACTGAAACAAGAATAAACTATAGAATTTCTTCGAAACTCCAGTTGTTAGTTTGGGGAAAAGACGTATTTCTAATTATATACGAAAATAAATTGGTTGTTGGTTCAGTATACGCACTCATGCGACCTTTGGTCATATGATAACGACATTTTAGGTACAGTTTTGTAATTCTTTCCGTTAGCAAATTGTTCTTGTTAAACAGAAATTGCCTCCGAAAACATAAAAAAAACGAATTTCTAAAACATATCCGAAATTGTTTACTTTTCGTCAAATTGGCTGGTTTATGCAATTATTACAAATCGTGAAACGTCCGGAAACCATCTAATATGACGAAAAAACGAATTTCTAAAACATATCCGAAATTGAAGTGGTACGTATTTATATGTTACTTCAGCGGACTTCAATATCTCAAATTTGTAATGCACATATCCGACTAATGACGTAGTCGGTGCGCAAGAGGTCAACGAAGAAGCTTGGGGTGAACTTTCGATTTTGCACCCGAAGTTTCTCTCGATTCTGGTTCTAAAAGAATCAATGAAATAGAAAATATTGAGAAACTCTTGATCTTGATTGGATAAATTGACCCAAAAATAATTTGCATTTGTTTGCACTCATGCGGTCTTGGGTCAGATACCTTTTAGTTTCATTAATCTATTTAATTTGCAAATTGTAAGTCTCTAATGCCCTATTCGCAAGCTTATATGCAGTTTTCAAAATTAGGATTGGCCTCGAAACAAACTCCACTCTGTACCTAATACTCTTGAACGACTTAGTTTTGGAGAGATCGACAATTTCCCTAATTAGAGTACGAACTATTTATAGAAATATATAGTTAGGATCATGTCAGCTGTATCCTACGCAATACAAGACATTTGATAATAATTCGCATTGGCACATGTGATTCCTTTTGTAAGCTGGAATTTTTTTCTTTGATTTTGCCATTTCACTTCGACATCCGACGCTCCACTTTATACGATCTACATTGTTCACAAAAATTTAAGATTAGTTATACTTTCTAGCGCCTTTCCGTTGGTTTCCGATGCTAGATCCGATGCTCAGTATTCTCCCAATCATGTATCAGCTTTGCAACTTACATTGTTCCATCCGACAGCAATACAATTCTGGACACACAACTTTCGACGAACGTGTAAACATCTAGAAAACCGAAGCAGAATTAGTAAAGAAATAGCGATGCAGCAAAATTAAAAATAGCGTTTCAGCACAACAACTTACCTCGTGTGATTCCTGCTTGCGTTCCTTCTGTTACATTCCATATCGCAATTTTTTTATCCTATGATTTACATATTGCTTCCTTCTGTTGTCAATAATTTATAGGTTTCTGAATGAGATTCAGAACCTATTCCGGGCACATTTTATTATTGTAATGTATTGCCGGTATTACTGTACTATTAAATCGATACTCATTGAATCGCGTTATCTTATTTCTCTCAATGGAATCGGACTCCATTTTGTTTAGCGAGCATTTCATTTCTTGTGGAAAATGACTTTTTCTCCCGCATTCGCGATTTTCAGTAGGTAGTGAATTGGTGATATAATTCAAATAACGAAAGCACAATTCTTTTCATTTCACATAATATGGGTTCGAGTTGAGACCCATTACCCAAAGGTAGCACACCAAGAAATCGGATATTGGCACATTAAAGACGTTTCCACGACACGTCATCCGTATTGCGTTACATTCTTTAACGCAACAATTCTTTTTCTTTTGAATATCTAATAAATTGTTACAATAGCACAAAACCATCAGCAACTTTCAGAAGTGTTAATTGCCTCACTGTTGAAAAATCAATGATGTAACTGACAAACCGAAGTAGGCTTTTATGTCAATTGTCCGGTGTTCGTGTTCAGGTAGCAGGTAGACACGCCCGCACCAATACCACCAATGGTGCTCTTTGCTGACAGCCGATCATTTGACCATAAGGTAGCCATGCGGTATTCAGCATATTGACGGATATTCCACGCACACAGATACAGTGTGAGGGGATATATCTGTATACGGTTTCAAAATGTGTATGCACCGCAGTCAAGCTTGTTGGGAATTCGAATTCGAAACTAAACATTTTTCAAATTATTTCATATCCCTGATTAGTAAGAATCACGAAACATACTAACATCGTTTCAGAATCATCCTTGGAATCACGCCCGCTATAACCGAGAGCAAAGTTTTATTTCATATTTACCAAGACGGGAATACTTGGCAACTTGGAGAAATTAAACTACGTACCCGAAAATTAGACATATTAGCTCAATTTCCTGAGAAAATCTCAAAACAGCCAAAACCGCCCTATCTCGCCACCAGTGTTAATTCTACATCGTGCCCGGAAGCTACACAAACACATTCATATGTGCACTTAGGGTTACCAGACCACCTCTCCTACCCTACACTCAGGCAAAAAATATATGGAATTTCATAATGATTTCGTATGATTTTTAGCCACAAGAATATCGTAAGCGAATCATAAGACCGCCTTATGAAATCCCGAAAATAGGAATTCCAATAAAACGCCTTATGAAATTCAAACGAAATTTTTAGGAACATTGTGCGAAATTTATATGACAAACATAACTTCTCTCATTAATTGTGAAGTTCATAAGTTGTTCGTATGAAAACTATAATAGTGATAGATGAGATGTATATTGAAGAGGTATATTTTTCATATTTATCTTATGAAATTATGATTTTGATGATTTTTGATGCATCATAAGATTTGCCTTATGATTTTCACTACTCAATTTGCTTGAGTGTAGGGAACACTTTCCGGTTCTCAGGGCGAATACTAACTGTTCATAAAACTGAGTTCTTTATATGACGTACCAGAAATTTTTGTCACATCCCGATCAGCAAAATCCAGAAAACAGAATATAGGAAATTGTAGCTTTATTTTTATGTTATCATGAGTGCAAAAGTTTACCAAAGAGATCAATATTTTTCGATAAACATTAGAAAAGGTCCTTTTAGTGCAAATGACAGTTTCGCTTTGTTTGTCTTCATTTCACTTCCCACAATAACCAAACCACTTTCTACCAGCACCGGAATAAAATCTCCGGGCACGACCTAGAATGAGATGGTAGTCCTTCGTGCACTGCACTGTATGAGAAGAACGATTACTCAGCTGTTTTTTTAAAGGAGGGCGCAACTAACATCTTATTTTAATAAGCCTAAGAATTGTTGGTTTATCGTTAAAAGGTATGTGAAGTATTCGGCTTTCCTACAATGTCAACTGAATAAATCACGCCTTTTTTGAGAACGGCCAATAAACCACCCATCAACATTCACTTTGAAGAGTAATTTCGAATGACTCGGCACTCGCTGAGAGTAAGTTATAATAGTAAACGGCAGAGAAAAGTTTTCTCTTTCATCTGGTGTTAAATTTAACACTCTGTCTTTCATAGCTCGCTTGCAATTTCTTTCGAAAGTGGAAGTTGACAGGTGGCTTATTGGCCGTTCTAAAAAAAACGAGTGAAATCAACTCAAGAAGAGTTTCGCCCTTCTTCGATATGTTGCCTCATGTGTGAATAACGAAGTTACGCCCTAGTGCATAGAATTCGCGATTAATACAAAACTGCGGGTAATTTTATCGTTCCATTTATTTTTTCCAGTAGTAAAAAATGACGAAGAGAATACAGTTTCGCGCTTTCTTACTAGCACAATGAAAACAAATGGTATGAGTTTCACTTTTTATAGTACTTTTTTTTACGTAAACTTACATATCAGTGTTTATTACATATGAATCGAAATGAAATGAAATTGTCTTATATCATAACTCAGGTTTGTGTAGGCTTGTCTATAATCCGCCTCTTCCTCTGCCACCAGATGGGCCTTGTCCTTGCCAATTTCCTTTTCCTGGGGGACGATTTCCTACATTGCCACCTCCACCTCCACCTCCACCACTGCCCCGACCACGACCACGCGCCGCTTGAGCTCGCAATATTCCAGATTTTCCTCGTCCAGCCGTACCAGACTTTGCTCCTTGTTTCTTGAACATTGGAGCATTTTTCAGCATATCAGGGAGTATTAGAAAACGAATTTTAGATCCACGAATATATACGTTTTCTAAATTAGCCGTTCTGCCATCACGATAGGTTACGGTTAGCTGCGTCATTTGACAATTCATATTATCTTCCGCCTCGATCAGTTTACCCCTATATACTTCGCCGGTAATTGTCTCACAAGTAACAATATGACCCTCAGCTTCATGCAGAACTTTGATAGGAACGCCAATAGACATTATCTCAGTATCAAATATCTCAGTAGTACAATATATTCACTAAAACACGAACTTTATAGTTCTTTGTAATAATGGCAATGTTATGAATATCTAGACTCTACTCTAGCGCTAAAAATTTTGACAGGAACCACCGGAGATGCCTAAAAATTTCCAATATCTTCATGCAGGGTTGGGTTGCAAAAGTCTGTGAATCCGAAAAAATATCTACGGGCTTTCATTTCACCATATGACACCCAAACCGGCTTGGGCAGCAGAAAAAAAAACAAAAATCGTCCAACTGAAAAATCTGTTAATTATAACGCATCTCTGCGAAGAATTCGAATTTTGAAAAGTTTGTTAAATATATGCAATAAAATATATCACTCCTTAAGAAATATGAAGACCTGGCATCTTTGAGAGCCAACAAAGACGTTTTCGCTTGAAGCTAAAACTAACCTAGTTCCAACCCTTACTGCTGTCAAATGTATGGTTGGGGCAGCGCTGCCAACTATACCGATTTCTCGGTATTTATACCGATTTTTGGACTCGATACAGGAATACAGATATGCTCTCTCAAAATACCGATATTTCAATTTTCATACAGATAAATACCGATTTTCAGTTTTTGTGTTGGATTCCATAGGGTTAAACCAGGTCGAGCCACCTTTTTTTGGTCGCAAAATCAGTTTCCGCACTAAATCGATGTTTGATTTTTCGAGAAAGATATTGTACAGATAGATTTTTTCGCCAAATACAGAGTTTTGGAAAAAACAGTTGACAGCACTGGGTTGGGGTCAAAACTGGGTTGAATTTTACAACAAACGAAAACGCAATAAAATTAATACAGGTGCCATACACTCAAAAAAACAAGCGCATCATAGTTATATGATTTTTTTTAATCATTTATTTATAAGTTCACCGGGTAACTTATATGAATATTTTCCACCCTACCATTGACGTAGGTTTTAAGGATCAAGAGTAAACCAAGTTAACTTGCTTTGGTAATTTGTGTATCACGTACATTTTATTTGGTACGTATGTCATAGATCTATGTATTCATATATGCAGTGCAACCAGTTTATCAAAGTGGCTTGCACGATTGGGTTTCAAACAATTGTTTTTTAACAATAATATATTCTTAAATGAATGTTAGGCCTGACTTTTTGGATGGAATATCAGTTTTGATCAATTCTTCATCTACGTTTGATGGGAAATTGCTTACATTTTATGAATGTAGATTTTAATTCCTAATAAAAATAGGAGCTTCAATACATTTGTATTAAATTGCGCTACACAAAATAAACAAAACTAAATATTTCCTGTTAAAAAAGCAGTTTTCAGGAAAAATAAATAATTTTGCGACAATATTCCATACCCATTGCCTTTCGCGTGTTTAATTAAAGGTTCCTATTTTACGGGTTTACTTATAGAAGGTACGAGAATCTTTATATCGCAATAATTTCTGCAAAAGGAAATCCATATAGGAATGTGTTTGCTGCTAATCAAATGTGTTAGTGGAAGTAAGCTGAAACTGAAATAATTTTTCTCGAACAGTTTTAAAGAAAACGGAAGAGTTTTGAGCTAAGATTTTAACTTTTCTTGAATTTAAGCATAATGAACTGATTGGTTTTTTTTGCAACCATATAGAAGATTTATTGATTAAAATCAGGAAAAGAAGCACCGGAATTTGTTTTACGCACACATTGTTGACATTACTCATACGCTTGCAAAGAGTCTTGCTCCTTAATGGAATGGCATTTAGAAGTTGTTTAATGCATACCCGAATAAAAAATACTGTTGAAAAACAATACGATTTGCTGTTACAAAACGTGCCACAATTTTGCTTTGACCATTGAAAAATATTTTAATGTATTGTTATACACTATTCAATCAATTGTGAAATTGATTTCTACAATAGAATGTATAGTATCGTAACAATTCAAATCATAAAGTTTTCTCATACATGTTTTCTTGGCAAAACAATAAAATGTACAGTTTACATATTGTTTGAAACACCACGTGTACAATAAATTCAATTGTAGAATCGTAGGAACAATATATTGAATCGTTGGAAATGAAAAAAATCTTGTCAAGATACAATAAAATTTATTGTAACCCATATATCTAATTGTGAATCAATTGTTTATGCTGTAAAATCAATGGTGAAAAAGAAAAAGAAAAACATTCATTTCAAAACATTAGCATAGAAGTTTAATACTGAAAAAAAACCCCTACAACCGATAACATAGTGATTCGTGGAAGTGGGGTTGTAATCAGTTTAGAAAATCATTCTAATGGTTTCCATTGCTTTATTTTGCTACTGCTATTGTGACCGAAATTTCCTAAATAAAATAGCAACTCAAATGATGCTATTCATTGATTTGACTGGCTTACTGCACCCTCACACTAATCAAACTTATAAAAAGGGCACGTCGTCTAAATTGAGGTTACCACCTATCTATTCATTCTATTACTTCTATTTTCGTTTAATATTTTCTATTCAAAATTTAAAAAAAGTTTTCTTCATAATTTTAGTTCCTTGCTTTCAAAATAAAGAAATCTTATTCATTTATTTTTATATACTTGGAATCCCTAGCTAAAGTCATTCGTTTTTTAATGGGAAGCGAAAAACAGTGATTCAATACCGCTTCTTTTTTACCGGTTTGGAGTCAAAACTGAACCATTTCGATACCCTTATGTTGGACTTCTCACTTAGCATAATTGAACCCACCAAATTTCTATTTAAAACATCTATGATTGACGATTCATAATTTAATAAAAAACGGATCTAGACACGGCAATGAAAAACGATATATTCTTGCATTCTTAAATTCGATCAGAATACTGCGAGAATGAAAACGCACTGAATTGCAAGAAGTATTTTTCTTACACTCAAAAGTTTGAAAACTCAACGCTCACTCATATATGTATGAATAACTGCAAGAGATCTTAATACCTGAATTAATTTTACTCAAATTGTGACATAATGTTGCCGTTTATGGATTTGAGTAATCGCAACTTAAACCATGAGTTATGTTCAAAGAGCGTGCAGGATGGGTGTAAACATTTCGGTTCATCGTCATATTACCATTTTTTTTATTTTCATTACAAAAGTTATAGAATGGTTGGAAATCGAAATAGAAACCATTTCAGTGGTGTGTTTTTATAATTGGCTAAGTTAAAAAGGTTGTGCGTTGAAAGATGCGCGACAGCAATCGTATTTGCGCAGCGTTCAAAACGGAATACAGTAGTTTTACAAGATTTACA
The DNA here is from genome assembly GCF_030247185.1 of Malaya genurostris. Lineage (NCBI taxonomy): Eukaryota > Metazoa > Arthropoda > Insecta > Diptera > Culicidae > Malaya > Malaya genurostris. The sequence goes on along the minus strand of NC_080570.1, from coordinate 163,696,067 downwards.
CTCAACAAGTATCTTGATTCCGACTGTTTTTAAGGCTATGCGGTTCGATTGTTAATGAATATGACACAGTTTTTATTACTCGAAGAGTTTAGTTTTCTAATTTTTTTTTTGAACTGAAACTCGTATTCGAATAAAATACAACACCCTGAAAAGAAGGGACCATTTTGTGATATTCCAAAACTATAATACAATCGTAGCACTTTTGTCATTCTTCACTTTATTATCCACACTTATTTTTCTTAGATTTCTTTCCTTTAAATTATCTTACTTGTAAGGATACAAACGTGTGTGGTAAAACCTGATATCATGGAAGGATTTACTAGAAGGTCGCATCTGCAAATAAGAGCTTTTACATTTTTCAGTACAAACCAGAAATCGGAAGGAACAGTACCAATTACTCATAGATAGAACAGAAAGCTACCCTCGAGAAGCTATCAATAGTTGTGGTCATTATTAAATATACGTGAATCATCATGTATTGCCTTACTCTGAATTTAAATTTGATTTATTCTAAGTAGCTTGATTTCAACCGATCTATTGTGTATCGAAATTAAGTAAATTATCGATAGTTACACGTTAGAGTGCATTCAGCAACTCTTGAGCGCTGCGCGCAACACTGCTGGGAGAATTCAATGGAACCAAAAAAATAAGTTCTTCTAATTTGTACAGCTGATACGATCCAGACGTGTCTTGCTTAACATAAAATGTTAGTGAATTGAAAGATAAAGAACTCATTGCCATCGAATGTTCCTGTAGTTGGATTTTAATTTGCAAATTGTAAGTCATTGTGTATTTTTGTTTTCGATTGCGTAAAACAATCTCTCAGACTCATTCAGATGAACTTTTCGATTCATTGAAAGAATAATTTGAATGAGGAAAGCCAAAAAATCACTCCGAACTGTGTTTGAGACCAGATTTATTGAAGCTTGAAGAAGTAAGGTAATTATGGAATCGATTGTAAGTGAAAGCAGTAGCTAGAATAATTCTAATCAAATCATTTAATTTTCAAGAATTTAGTCTACGCATAATCAATGAGAAAGGTCAATCAACATCATCATTCTATGATGCAACATAGATAATAATTGAATACTGCATTAGACGTCAACTCCTGCGACGTCTACAAGCTTTAACGAGCCAGTACACCAAGAGGAAACGAAGCTCAGAAGTGCGACCGACGGTCGGTAACGAATTCTCCAACGGACGGTTGGATCCTTAGGACAAAATCAGCAAGTAGAATGAAAACCTCTATAGTATATAAAACATATGAAGGGTCACTGTCGACTTTGTGACGAACCAGATAATATAGATTCAATGGCGTGTTCCGAGGAGTGCGTTCGTTGGTTTCACCAACCATGCGTGCAACTCGAGCATTAACCGGGAGAACAAGACTATTGGAGTTGTCCAAAATGTTCTCAGTTGTTTAATAAATGGAAAATCTTAGAGTTGGTGAACTCTTCTTATGAAATACTTACTGCTCAAAAGGAGGTTATTTAAGTCCTTGGTTTGTTGGTCTTAAAAATAATAGAAATAGGACTTAAGAAGAACTTACAGTGATAATATTTACACTCATGCGACCTTTGGTCATATGATGACGACTTTTTATGTATTCTTATTCATTCAATTTGCAAATTGTAAGTCGTATGTCTTTCATTTCTCTTGTGCATGTTTAAATAGAAATTGCTTTAAAGAGGCAAAAACAGTTATTGGTTTTTTATACACACTCATACGACCTTTGGTCATATGATGACGACTAGCAGAGAATTTTCTCCGGTATACATAAAAAATAATATTCCGTAGTGATAATATCACGGTTCAATATAATTTGACTCATACAAGGATATACTATAGAATTTCTTCGAAACTCTAATGGTTAGTTTGGCAAAAAACAAACTTCAAGAATTTTTCCATATCACAGTAATTGGTTATATACAAATTACTCAAATATTCTAAAACGACCTAGTTTTGAAAATATCAACAAATTAATTTTTACTGGTATACTAATTGCAAATAGAAATATATAGAGAAACTTCAGTGATTAGATTGGGAGTGCTGTGTTGAAAACAAATCAACCAGAACTTTAGAAAAACCTACACGACACAGGCACTAATGCGACCTTTGGTCATATTATGACGACTTTTGTATACTTTAATTTCATAAATTTAGGGCATATTCAGGAGTGTTCTAGTTCTAGATGCATAATTTATGTCAGTTTTAAAATTTAAATCTGGATTATATAACAAGAAAAACTGGCAGCCCCAGCAGTGTTTTATTCGTGTTTCAAATATACAAAAAATAGAACGGCAATGTATACCAGTTTTAAATTTGACAGTAGAACTGGTCGAATAAATAAAACTAAAACGGATTGCTGGGGATACGTTTGTTTCAGTTTCATTTACATTATAGACCACCCATGTGAATCTTGCAGCTGCTGAATTTGCTCTTATAATGTATATTGTAATATATCGAAAGCTGGAAATGTTCCATCTTTAAACACAAAAATTAGAGTGACTATAATCCGAGTGACGACAGCTGTTTGTTTGGAATGACAGCTACCAGTGCCAAACGAGCAAACGACCTGTCAATTCAATGCAAAGCTAATGGAATGTTATGAATTGTTGCCAACATTACGGATGAGAAGTCGTCACTCTAATTATAGGTTATAGTTACAGTAATATTCCGTAGTGATAATATTACATATCCAAAACATGGCATTTTCTCTTCGAAAAAAATGAAATAGAATTGGAAAGAAATCACAGCAAGCTGGCATCATGTTCCCGCACGCGACCTATATTATGTCGTTTTCGCTTGAGAAAACTGAAACTGACCCAGGGTAGTTTCATCAAACAAACACTTCTCACGAAACTGTGTTGATTTCGCACTTAGCAACGGGGGTTTGAGCAAACCTGATATAACAACCAGGTTCGAAACTGACTCGATTTTCAGTTCAACAACGTTAAAACTAGGTTCGAAACTAGCTTCAAACAAACGGTTTGACAGCAGTTAGGGTGAAAACTGGGTTAGGTTTGGCATCAAGCGAAAACGACATTAGAAATCTATTTCGTCGTCGTCGGTGGAGTATACTATAATTTGAGATAGGAAAGCGTTAAATCCAATATGATGAAATTTGAAATTGTTTGCAGTTTCTCACCCGTTCGTTTTGATGTTGTTTATGCTTAACTTCCTCCTCGTTCTCACACTCTTGAAATTTGGCCACTCGTTTCCGTTTTTCTAGTTTTGGTAACTTGATCTTGAACTGGCCGCGATCGGAACAAAAACCTTCACGTAGACGGATCCTTCGGACGGTGCTTTTGTTTGAATTGTATTTTTTGGCAATGTCACCATCCGAGAGTCCTGGGTTTGCCCTTATTGTCTTCAGTACCTTACGATGCAGGTGTCGATCGTATGTTCCACTGCGACGCTTGCTGTGATCCTTCCGAACAACAGTTTTCTGCTCACGGAAGCGTTTGAGAACACCGCACACGGTAGATTTAGCTAACTTCAGCGATTTTGCAATTTTCGAGCCAGTCCACGTTGGATTGTCTGTGTGGGTGCTCAAAATTAGTTTCCTTTTCTCCGCTTCCATCAGCAACTGCATTATAAAGAGTGTTCTTTTAGGAGCTTGCTGATTTGAAATTTAAATTAAACACATGCTAAATTATTAAATAGCCAATTTTTTTATCTAGTAGATAATTTCTTGGTATTTAATGTTTAAATATGATTTCGGAAATATGTCTGCCATGACTGTCTCTCACAAAAGTAATTCTGGAGGTTCAATTTTCGACCACCTGAATTTGACGGCGTATTTCAGTAATGACACGTTGAATATTGGTTAGTTTTAATCGAACACTGATTTTGAAAATAAATTTTGAAGCGTTGTTCTGAGGACAACCTGTTCATGAGGATTTGCCAAACAAAACTGAATAGAGGCGTCACTTTAAACTGTCATAACAACTTTCAGACAATAGAGTAATCCCTATTGCAAAAACAAACCTCCTAAAAAAAACCCTTATTACTTGAACAATTCGGTGCGACACGTTTTGCTATTGAAACAAACTATCTGCGGTTTCCTTTTTCGTAATAAAATGTCAGCGAATTGCAAAGTTTTTAGCAGTTTTGGGGCTCACTTTATAAAGGGTAAACACAAAAAAATCTGAGAAAATTGATGAAATCTTCATTGGAATCGAAAGAACGATCAATAAAATTTAACGTTTGAAAATGCCTTCATGCAAATGTTGGCCGCGGCTCCGCTTTAGATGGCCCATGCGTAAGGTCCAATTTTGGCACACTCTCTCAAAAATATTGGCCGGTATTTCACGAATAAATGCTTCAATATTGGCTTCCAGTGCGTCAATCGTTGCTGGTTTAACCTTGTAGACGTAAACCTTAAAATGGCCCCACAAGAAATAGCCAAAAGGCGATAAATCACACGATCTACACGCAGGAAAAAAAAATTGTAAAAATAGCTTATTTCGGGTTTCACACAACGAATTTTTTTATTGAAATAGTGACAATAGAAAATCTGGTTTGATATAGCAAATATTGATTCTAGAAACTACAAAATAAGACAATTAATTTTTCTCAGCGGGTTAGTTTGTTTCAAACGACATTTTGATAAAAGTAACAAATATGTTACTTGAGCGTTCCTGTCAATTTCTTGACAAACAATTTCACAGGAAATTCAATTTGAAAAATTTGTTTTGCTTCAACGAACTTTAGATGAAGTTGATAATTGTTCCGCTTAAAATTCGCAAACCTTTTAGTTGAAATAAGTTTCCTTGTGCCTAGTTATTTGTTTGTTTCTAAGAACAAAATGATTTCTTTCAAACACAAGATAGATTTTGATACCATTTTTATTTTAATTTAAAAATTTTCAAATTTCTGAAAATCATTTTTTGAATTGAATTTTTGCTACATTTAACCGTTATGTCGCTAGATGATCGATTTATTCCTATGCCACAATCAAATCCAGTTTATTTGTTTATTTTTTGTAGCATCCAACGATTCGGTGCTCCATCAGTCCGGTCAAGATAGAGATCCTGCATCTCTAAAATTGTAAATATAACCGAATTTGGGTTTCCCGCAACTATTTTTTTTTGTGTAAAATAGTGACCAAAAGAAAATCTGGTTTGATTTAGAAAACGTTGTTGCTTGAAACTACTAAACATGATAATCAATTTTACTCAGTGGGTTAGTTTGTTTCGAGCGACATTTTGATAAAAATAACAAATATTTTTCTTGTGCGTTCCTGTCAATTTCTTGATAAACAATTTCACAGTGAATTCAATTTGAAAAATATGTTATGAATGAACGAGCTTTAGTTAAAGTTAAGAATTGTTGCGCTTTAAATTCACAAACATTTTAGTTGAAATAAATTACCTTAAATTTAGCTATTTCAACTAACGCTTTTGTTTATTGAAATCATACATTTTTGTTTGTTTTAAGAATAAAATGATTTCTTTCAAACTAATAATTTACAAGGTAGTTTTTAATACTACTTGTATTTATATTTGTATTCGTTTTAAAATTCCTGAAAAAAAACAATTATTTACAATTTTGACGTTTCGTCATTGCCGTTAATAGATGATCGATTCACATACCACAATTCGGTTCGATGCTCCATCAGTCCGGCCATAATAAAGATCCTGCATCAAATAATTTATGTAAAGAAAATGTGTTATGTAATGATACACAAATTTCTAAAACATTCTTAATTATCAATACGTACACTTGAACTGTTGAAAACCTCCTAGGAAACGAAAGAATGCTTTGGTTTATGCGCGCGAGAAAAAAATTGCTCTGGTTTATTTGAAAAATAAAACTAATATGATCCATTTAAATAGTAAATTTAGTTGTATCATTACACAAATAAGATCATAGATCAATTGAACCAAGTTTTTTCTTCATATTTTATTTTATTTTATTATTTTTGCCTTTCTCATATAGAAAGGTTATGCAATCACTGTGAAAACCGACTTTTGAACCGAGGCCCGGAGGGCCGAGTGTCATATACCATTCGACTCAGTTCGTCGAGTACGCAAAATGTCTGTGTGTGTGTGTATGTGTGTGTGTGTGTGTGTGTGTGTGTGTGTGTGTGTGTGTGTGTGTGTGTGTGTGTGTGTGTATGTGCGTATGTGTGTATGTAACGTTTTTTTGCACTAACTTTTCTCAGAGATGGCTGATCCGATTTTCACAAACTTAGATTCAAATGAAACGTCTTGAGGTCCCATACAAAATTCCTGAATATTATTTAGATCCGACTTCCGGTTCGAGAGTTATGGGGTAAAATGTGCAAAAAAAAGAAAATATGTGTTTTAACTTTTCTCATAGATGGCGCGACCGATTTTCACAAACTTAGATTCAAATAAAAGGTCCTGTGGTCCCATGCGTTATTCCTGAATTTCATGCGGATCCGACTTCCGGATACGGAAATATAGGGTAAAGTGTGTTAAAAAATGTACACCATCACTGAAAATGGGGAAAAACCTTACAAAATTTTCTAAATCGACCTCAAATCTTTTCCAATTTAATGGTTTTTATCAGTAGACGGTCAAACAAACCGATTTCGGTTATTCTTTTAAGAATCGAAGAAAATTTTTTTTTTCGCCTTTCTCATATAGAAAGGTTATGCAATCACTGTGAAAACCGTTTGAACGTTTGAACCGAGGCCCGGAGGGCCGAGTGTCATATACCATTCGACTCAGTTCGTCGAGTACGCAAAATGTCTGTGTGTGTGTTTGCGTGTGTGTGTATGTGCGTATTTGTGTATGTAACGTTTTTTGCACTAACTTTATGGGGTAAAATGTGCAAAAAAATGAAAATATGTGTTCTAAATTTTCTCATAGATGGCGCGACCGATTTTCACAAACTTAAGTTCAAATGAAAGGTCCTGTGGTCCCATACGTAATTCCTGAATTTCATCCGGATCCGGAAATATAGGGTAAAGTGTGTTAAAAATTTTATACCATCACTGAAAAGAGCGAGAAACCGTAAAAAGTTTTCTAAATCGACCTCAAATCTTTTCCAATTGATAGTTTTTATCAGTAGACGGTCTAACAAATCTATTTCGATTATTCTTTTAAGAATCGAAGAAAAATAATTTTGAAGAATACCACAGTATTATACTATATGATAGTTTGATTGTTATGAGAAAGGCATCATTACACCACTAGGTGGATTAAAACAGGTTTTTTATGGTTGAAACAAGCAGATGAAATTTTACTTAGAAAACGCGTACAAACTTTTCCGCCGCACGAAAAATGCTGTGATTTATTCACGCGAAAAGAAATCGCTCTAATTTATAAGAAATAAAACTGTTACGGTTCATTTAAACAGTAAACTTAGTTGTATCAGCTAACAAATATGGTCTTTGATAAATTAAATCTATTTTTTCTTGACATAAAAATATATCAGAATTGAATCAACGTGGACATTTCGATAATATCAAATCAACTTTGGTTGATACATAATAAATAGTTAGTTTATTGCTACAAAATACAAAAGCATAAACAAATATTTTTTTCGTTTGGTTAGGCCAAAATTTTGATTCAAATCAAACAGAGATCGTTGTTGATGTTGAAGGGAGAATTGGGTCAAAACAATCATATTCTAGCTTGAAATACACATAAATCAAATTTAAAAATCTATCAACTGTTTTGTTATTTTAAACATGCTCCATTTCTCTGCGTATAGGTGGAGATAAACTGTTCACCGAAGACCGCTCTTAATTTGGTCATTGTTTCGCGTTCCGTGTGGGAAATGGTACCGTCTTGTAACAGAGTTCTTTTGGTTTAATGTCCAATAAAGTAAACCGGGTTTACTTTTAGTCACAAGCTTTCGAATAGCTGCCTCAATAGGCCGACCAAACTGATCATATGTTGGAAGTAGTGCGCGATGCACTCTCTTAACCAAGCAACTTTAATAGTAAAATTCAATAGTTTGCAAGCTTTGTTTGTTCGTAAGTCGATTTATGAATAAATTACGGACCTGTCAAAAACAGTGTTGTCAAAAAGATACCAACAAGAAAATCACCTTTTATCAACGGCCACCTTTTTCCTTCCAACAAGGCGTTGCTCGCGAGGTGTTGTGATTGTATTTTGATTTTACTTACCTTCAATTTCTTTACATATCACCTAGCAGCAGTCTTCATTCAACTTTGCAAAGCCGTATCGAAATAAAATGCAGTTGTGGAGTTCGCTTTATAATAACAAAACACTATTCGCTGCGTCACTGTACGAACTCTAATGCTAACGAATCGAAGTAAGCTTTTGTATCACTTGGTTGGTGTTGGTATTCAGCAGCCTGTTCACACCAATACAAGTGGTGTTCACTGCAGCCGGTACACTGTCATTCAACCGGTATGCAGGTAGGCGATATTATAGGTAGACCATGTCAGAAGAAAATCTTATTATTTTTATTTTTTTATTATTTTTACGTTAAGTCTTTGACTCAGAGCAGTTCAAATTGGAAATCTTAGTTTTGTACATCTCGTATGCGCGCCATTCGATTATTTTCGGCTACCTGGAACCAAAGACATCATATTAACAAGATATCCAGCTCTCACATTTCCCGAACAAATAATTGGCAACATCCTTTTTTGCGAGCATGTCGCCCTCAGGTGAGTCCGCATCGAATCTCATACATAGAAGTAGGGGAGAGAAATGTCAAATTCGTTCGCGCCAAAATAGCAGGGCTGCGCACCCATACAATTGACATGACATGTTGAATGAGACGCCGTGCGATGGCGTTGCTGAACTGAAGATTGAGATCGCTCCAAGCTGACAGGGTCTGCTGGAACCCTTTCTTGTTCACAAAAATAAAGTAGCCAAAGGTTGAAGAAAGAATAACGGCACTGAAGGAAGATCACAAAAAACGTGTTTCTTTTTCAAAATGCTTCAAGGATTGGGAAAAAACGTTACCACAAGTGTATAAAGTCTGACGGGGATACTTTTGAAGGGTACAACATAGATATTCATGAATAATTAAATAATTATAGCAAAATTATGAAATTCGTGACACTCCTTGTATAGTTTTGCATTTCCGGATAAACCTTTTGTTCGCATTCAAAGTCTATGGAAGGGAATTTACTGAAACTTGGAGTGTAAATTACTAATATAAAAAGACGATAGCAAAATGTACAAGAAGTAACTTTGGGTTATTCATTGAACGCAAAACGCTGCAAAAAATATCTTACCAACACAATTATTTGCATTTCTAGAAAAACCTGCTAACATTCCGGAATATAACATTCCGGCTAGCTTGGCAGAATGCACTCAAAAACGTTTTTTTTTGTGTTGGTGAATTGTGCGAAGAACTAAGCAAATTATTTGACTCTCTCGAGTCTGTTGGTGGATGTGTAAGACGATTTTTTTATGAACGAAATACAGGGTGATTTTTTAAGAGCTTGAGAACTTTTTTAAACAATAAAACGCATAAAATTTGCAAAATCTCATCGGTTCTTTATTTTAAACGTTAGATTGGTACATGACATTTACTTTTTGAAGATAATTTCATTTAAATGTTGACCGCGGCTGCGTCTTAGGTGGTCCATTCGGAAAGTCCAATTTTGGGCAACTTTTTCGAGCATTTCGGCCGGAATAGCCCGAATTTCTTCGGAAATGTTGTCTTCCAAAGCTGGAATAGTTACTGGCTTATTTCTGTAGACTTTAGACTTGACGTAGCCCCACAAAAAATAGTCTAAAGGCGTCAAATCGCATGATCTTGGTGGCCAACTTACCGGTCCATTTCTTGAGATGAATTGTTCTCCGAAGTTTTCCCTCAAAATGGCCATAGAATCGCGAGCTGTGTGGCATGTAGCGCCATCTTGTTGAAACCACATGTCAACCAAATTCAGTTCTTCCATTTTTGGCAACAAAAAGTTTGTTAGCATCGAACGATAGCGATCGCCATTCACTGTAACGTTGCGTCCAACAGCATCTTTGAAAAAATACGGTCCAATGATTCCACCAGCGTACAAACCACACCAAACAGTGCATTTTTCGGGATGCATGGGCAGTTCTTGAACGGCTTCTGGTTGCTCTTCACTCCAAATGCGGCAATTTTGCTTATTTACGTAGCCATTCAACCAGAAATGAGCCTCATCGCTGAACAAAATTTGTCGATAAAAAAGCGGATTTTCTGCCAACTTTTCTAGGGCCCATTCACTGAAAATTCAACGTTGTGGCAGATCGTTCGGCTTCAGTTCTTGCAGGAGCTGTATTTTATACGGTTTTACACCAAGAATAGACATTTCACGGTCTTCAGCAACACTCTCAGAAACAGACGCAATATTCTCTTCTGTACGCACTGTACGCATTCGTGTGGTTGGTTTAATGTCCAATAAAGTAAACTGAGTGCGAAACTTGGTCACAATCGCATTAATTGTTTGCTCACTTGGTCGATTATGTAGACCATAAATCGGGCGTAAAGCGCGAAACACATTTCGAACCGAACACTGATTTTGGTAATAAAATTCAATGATTTGCAAGCGTTGCTCGTTAGTAAGTCTATTCATGATGAAATGTCAAAGCATACTGAGCAAATAATAATGCATGAAAATCATAACCTCAAAAAATCTGAGCAAATACTAATGCATGAAAATCCTAACCTCAAAAAAAATCACCTTTTATAACAATGACGGAATGACACACAGCAACGAGTAACACCAATTTAAGCTTGGAAACAATGTTATACTTCCCGATACAGGGCATTTTAAAAAAAGTTTTTATAGGTACAAATTCAGTAGAAGTACAATCACTGGAAACCGGCAAGAACTTTTGCATACACCTATTTTCGCGACACACACATACACGTTGGATAGTAGTTTGACGTTTCTGTTACAAACACGTTTTGATTATGTACGGGTACATTTCTATACGGAATGGAAATGTGTGAGAACTGCAAGTAAGTTTGTTGGAGTTCTAACCGTAATCTGAATTTTTTTTTTCAAAATTTCACACATTTCACGGATTCTGGATTTGGAGGAATCTCGAAACTTATGTAAAAGGTTGCGAAACAAAAGTCGCAAAACATTCTGAGTTATGTTTTCATTGTTTAGTATTTTGAACATTTTCCCGCTAATATTATCTACCACACCAACACACTCGCACGTGTATTGAATTAAGATGATGTAGAATACATTTAATAAATCATTGTTGAGGCTGCTGAATTCATTGAAGCTCACGAACACAACTAACCGATTCTGCAAAAGAATTATACATGATTCAAATGTAAAATAAATAATAATAACTTTTACTAATTTATGGAATATTTGGAAAGCTTCAATTACCTGATGAACAAAAAACAGCTACCTCTGCAGCTAGTGATAAAAATTACCTACCGTTCGCTCGACTAACGACAGGTATAAAGAAAACCGTTTCTATGTGGTGGTGTGCGAATGCCGCTCATGAATTTATCTAACTACAAAAGCCTACTGCAGTTCGTATTCAGAGTCATTCCCAATCCGACAGTGCAAATAGAATGTGATACAGTTCGAACAGAATGTGATACAGGATTTTAGACAGTTCTAAGTTTTTTTTTTTGGTGAAAATCTAAAATCGTGTGAAATTATTTGTCCATCAAACGTTAATCGGAAGTTAGTTCAAGCCACTGAACGCAGTAAATGTACAAAAACGAAACATTTTTTTATGAACGATCTCTTAGCTCGACATGTGGCAAATCGAAAATGGCTAACCAAAAAAAAATGGCGAAATTACTGCAATGCGGTGTATTGCTCAGTGATTTGATGTCAGCTAGGAGTTGTCGATTAATCGGAACTGAAGAGCTACTGAATGCAGTACAAAAAACGGAACATTTTCCATGATCGATGTCTGAGCTCGACATGTGGCAAATCGAAAATGGCTAACAAAAAAAAGATGGCGAAATACGTTCACATTTGCAATGTCGTATATTGTTTAGTGATTTGATGTCAGGTGAGAATTTCCGATTTTTACATGAATTTATTCCAGTAGTTTTCGTTGTTCAATTCAATTTTTATATTTATGTTTCACTCTTTCACAGATCAGCACAGTTTCCCGGATACCATGTATGCAGATTAACAATATCCGTTTCTACTAAGCATCAGGATACCGGATCGACGAGCAGAGTTCTTAGACAGGACCGATTATCTGCCAACAATTGACATTTGCACATACACCAGAATGTCGTCGTAATCACATGGAATGATCTAGAATTTTCACGAATCATCTCCGTTGCTTGAGTTTGGCTTTCTGCGGAACACGTCAGTGACAGCTTGCCGATTTTTCTGGTAAGATCAGGAGAGCACAGTGCAAACCTCAAAATTAATTTTACTTCCAACGACTTTGGAAAGTTTGAGGTTAGAAACAGCTTCGTTAACTTGAACAGGTGCTTTCTGTGGAGCACGTCAGTGAATGCTAAATATTTCTGGTAAGATCAGGAGAGTACAGTGCAAACCTAAAAATTAATTTAGTTTTCAATGGTTTTGAAAAGTTCGAGAAATCAGGTCGATTAGTAATTAACTTTAATATTTCCAATGCAGACTATGTAAAGACAAACTCTAATCAGTGAACATTTTCCTATTACAATTTTGCACGTTTGTGGCATTATACTAACATCCATATGGATTAAGAAGTTTTTGATGTTAATTTTGAGAAGATAGTGACGGATTTCTGTGGGCATGTCAAACCGAACTCATTTTGGCATCTATTTTGCCAAACCAGACTCTACGTGAAAGCAGACCAACCACTGAAGTTTCTCAATATTTTCTATTTCCTATTCGTATATCCTGGTCATGGCATCAAATGTTGCGTTTCATCTTCCATCCCGCACGGGTTGACGTCCGAAACGCCCAACCATCTCATTTTCTAACTTTAATTCTAATTTTCGGGTGAAGCTCGAAGTTTTTAGTACAAACTGAGCTCGCGATTTTAAGGCGAAAGCTTATCCAACTTTTGTCAGATAGCTGATACCACTGTTTCTGCAAATGACAGTGACTAGTGTCTATAAAGATGTCTGTTTCTAAAAGAACGTTGCGGTTACGCTGATGTGAGGGTTTACTTGAAGAGTGGCGAGTTTTCTACACGACTTCTCTCTTTTCTACAATGCTGGCATATTCAACGGAAAATATGGTAAGGGCGCTGCAACCGTATACTTGGACGAGTTTGTACATCTCTTCAAAACTAGGTCGTTTTAGAATATTTACTGCGCCATTGTCGTGACTTTGGTCTTTCAGGAATATTTTTTCGATAGTCCATTTGTTCTGACGTGGGATTTTCCCGACGTCTTTTATTAAGGAGGTTACAGCTTCGTGTACCGCGTAATGTATTTTGATAAAACTTACAATTTTCACACTGAATTCTCGTGTAAGACTCGATATTTTTCAGTTGAAATCTAAGAAATGTGCGCGATTACAAATGACTTTTATTGATTCGAAACGTTACGATTCTCACCGTAACACTATTCTTAATATACCTTGTCGTAAAGATAAGTACCGTAGACCATGCTCCTATGTTTTGTTTTCTTATGTCTTTATTTTCCTACACTTAACTCTTCTACATAACGTAATTAAGATTTACATAGTTTGAATCACATAACCATTTGCATATTTTAATCACTAATTTTGACATCTATCACATCTCACGTTTCTCTTTAAGTCCTTTACAAGATGGATTAGACCGAATACTCATCATTCTGGTTTGTAATCAATGCTATCAAATTGCACCTCGTAAGATACAGCGTAATTGGTCGAGTTTGTAAATCTCTTCAAAACTAGGTCGTTTTAGAATATTTACTGCGCCATTGTCGTGACCTTGGTCCTTATGATATCCTGTCACGGTCATCAAGTTACGTGTTTTGCGTATCATCGAACTTTTCAAAAGAGAACTGATATATTATTAACAATCACTTCTATTTTACTTATCAACGTTGATCCAAACTCAAGTCACCAAAATGAGTTAATCTGCGACGGCCTTGCAGCGGAGGTATCGCTGTGCCCATGCAGAAGGCAATTGTCAATGCCTGTCTGCTTTCTGAACAAGAGTTTGTACATCTCTTCAAAACTAGGTCGTTTTAGAATATTTACTGCGCCATTGTCGTGACCTTGGACCTTACGAAGACTTTTGCTTCTTCTCCTCCTTCTTGCTAATCAACAGTATCGGTTTTATTAAAATGTTAAATACGGATAAATACTGAATACAAAATATGGCCGAAATATTTTTTGTTCATTTTTCCTACCATTCAATTAAACTGAATCAATTTGACACTACGTAAGACTATTTGTTTCTGGGCTACAAATGATCATTGTTTCCAAGGAAGCATTCAATATTTTCTGTTTCCTGTCGGCATGTGAATAACCATAGAAACATGATACCAACTTGCTGTGATTTCTTTCAAATTCTATTTCAATTTTTTTTTCGAAAAGAAGAAGCTATGTTTTTGATACGTGATATTATCACTACGGAATATTATTTTTGTGTTTAAAGACCAAACCACTGCAGCTTCACAATATTACAATATGCATTACAAATTTATAAAATTAAAGTCTACAAAAGTCGTCATCATATGACCAAAGGTCGCATGAGTGCTTGAGTCTTATCGCAACCACCATACAATCACTGAAGTTTCTCTATATATTTCTATTTACAATTCGTATAGTAATGATTAATGAATTTGTCAATCTCTTCAAAACTAGGTCGTTTTAGAATATTTGATATATTGTCGAAAACCAATCACTATAATTTCGGATATGTTTTAGAAATTCGTTTTTTGCTCAAACCAACCACTAGAGTTTCGAAGAAATTCTATAGTTTATCCTAGTTTGAGCCAAATTGTATTGAACCGTGATATTATCACTACGGAATATTATTTTTAATGTATATCGGAGAAGTTTCTCTGCAAGTCGTCATCATATGACCAAAGGTCGCATGAGTGCGTGTAGAAAACCAACAACCACTTTAATTTCGGATATGTTTTAGAAATTCGTTTTTTGTCTCTTCAAGGCAATTTCTATTTGAGATGTGCCATCAAACATGCACAAGAGAAATGAAAGACATACGACTTACAATTTGCAAATTGAATGAATGAAGTAAAGATACTTAAAAAGTCGTCATCATATGACCAAAGGTCGCATGAGTGCAAATATCATCACTGTAAGTTCTTTTTAAGTTCTATTTCTATTATTTTTGAAAGATTAACTACAACCAAGCTCTGAAATTTCTCAATATTTTCTATTTCCTATTCGTATGTGATTTACCATATGAACATGATACCAGCTTGCTGTGATTTCTTTCAAATTCTATTTCAATTTTTTTTTCGAAAAGAAGAAGCTATGTTTTTGATACGTGATATTATCACTACGGAATATTATTTTTGTGTTTAAAGACCAAACCACTGCAGCTCCACAATATTACAATATGCATTACAAATTTATGAAATTGAAGTCTACAAAAGTCGTCATCATATGACCAAAGGTCGCATGAGTGCTTGAGTCTTATCGCAACCACCATACAATCACTGAAGTTTCTCTATATATTTCTATTTACAATTCGTATAGTAACGATTAATGAATTTGTCAGTCTCTTCAAAACTAGGTCGTTTTAGAATATTTGATATATTGTCGAAAACCAATCACTATAATTTCGGATATGTTTTAGAAATTCGTTTTTTGCTCAAACCAACCACTAGAGTTTCGAAGAAATTCTATAGTTTATCCTAGTTTGAGCCAAATTGTATGGAACCGTGATATTATCACTACGGAATATTATTTTTAATGTATATCGGAGAAGTTTCTCTGCAAGTCGTCATCATATGACCAAAGGTCGCATGAGTGCGTATAGAAAACCAACAACCACTTTAATTTCGGATATGTTTTAGAAATTCGTTTTTTGCTCAAACCAACCACTAGAGTTTCGAAGAAATTCTATAGTTTATCCTAGTTTGAGCCAAATTGTATGGAACCGTGATATTATCACTACGGAATATTATTTTTAATGTATATCGGAGAAGTTTCTCTGCAAGTCGTCATCATATGACCAAAGGTCGCATGAGTGCGTGTAGAAAACCAACAACCACTTTAATTTCGGATATGTTTTAGAAATTCGTTTTTTGCCTCTTCAAGGCAATTTCTATTCAAGATGTGCCATCAAACATGTACAAGAGAAATGAAAGACATACGACTTACAATTTGCAAATTGAATGAATGAAGTAAAGATACTTAAAAAGTCGTCATCATATGACCAAAGGTCGCATGAGTGCAAATATCATCACTGTAAGTTCTTTTTAAGTTCTATTTCTATTATTTTTGAAAGATTAACTACAACCAAGCTCTGAAATTTCTCAATATTTTCTATTTCCTATTCGTATGTGATTTACCATATGAACATGATACCAGCTTGCTGTGATTTCTTTCAAATTCTATTTCAATTTTTTTTTCGAAAAGAAGAAGCTATGTTTTTGATACGTGATATTATCACTACGGAATATTATTTTTGTGTTTAAAGACCAAACCACTGCAGCTTCACAATATTACAATATGCATTACAAATTTATAAAATTAAAGTCTACAAAAGTCGTCATCATATGACCAAAGGTCGCATGAGTGCTTGAGTCTTATCGCAACCACCATACAATCACTGAAGTTTCTCTATATATTTCTATTTACAATTCGTATAGTAATGATTAATGAATTTGTCAATCTCTTCAAAACTAGGTCGTTTTAGAATATTTGATATATTGTCGAAAACCAATCACTATAATTTCGGATATGTTTTAGAAATTCGTTTTTTGCTCAAACCAACCACTAGAGTTTCGAAGAAATTCTATAGTTTATCCTAGTTTGAGCCAAATTGTATGGAACCGTGATATTATCACTACGGAATATTATTTTTAATGTATATCGGAGAAGTTTCTCTGCAAGTCGTCATCATATGACCAAAGGTCGCATGAGTGCGTATAGAAAACCAACAACCACTTTAATTTCGGATATGTTTTAGAAATTCGTTTTTTGCTCAAACCAACCACTAGAGTTTCGAAGAAATTCTATAGTTTATCCTAGTTTGAGCCAAATTGTATGGAACCGTGATATTATCACTACGGAATATTATTTTTAATGTATATCGGAGAAGTTTCTCTGCAAGTCGTCATCATATGACCAAAGGTCGCATGAGTGCGTGTAGAAAACCAACAACCACTTTAATTTCGGATATGTTTTAGAAATTCGTTTTTTGCCTCTTCAAGGCAATTTCTATTCAAGATGTGCCATCAAACATGTACAAGAGAAATGAAAGACATACGACTTACAATTTGCAAATTGAATGAATGAAGTAAAGATACTTAAAAAGTCGTCATCATATGACCAAAGGTCGCATGAGTGCAAATATCATCACTGTAAGTTCTTTTTAAGTTCTATTTCTATTATTTTTGAAAGATTAACTACAACCAAGCTCTGAAATTTCTCAATATTTTCTATTTCCTATTCGTATGTGATTTACCATATGAACATGATACCAGCTTGCTGTGATTTCTTTCAAATTCTATTTCAATTTTTTTTTCGAAAAGAAGAAGCTATGTTTTTGATACGTGATATTATCACTACGGAATATTATTTTTGTGTTTAAAGACCAAACCACTGCAGCTTCACAATATTACAATATGCATTACAAATTTATAAAATTAAAGTCTACAAAAGTCGTCATCATATGACCAAAGGTCGCATGAGTGCTTGAGTCTTATCGCAACCACCATACAATCACTGAAGTTTCTCTATATATTTCTATTTACAATTCGTATAGTAACGATTAATGAATTTGTCAGTCTCTTCAAAACTAGGTCGTTTTAGAATATTTGATATATTGTCGAAAACCAATCACTATAATTTCGGATATGTTTTAGAAATTCGTTTTTTGCTCAAACCAACCACTAGAGTTTCGAAGAAATTCTATAGTTTATCCTAGTTTGAGCCACATTGTATGGAACCGTGATATTATCACTACGGAATATTATTTTTAATGTATATCGGAGAAGTTTCTCTGCAAGTCGTCATCATATGACCAAAGGTCGCATGAGTGCGTATAGAAAACCAACAACCACTTTAATTTCGGATATGTTTTAGAAATTCGTTTTTTGCCTCTTCAAGGCAATTTCTATTCAAGATGTGCCATCAAACATGTACAAGAGAAATGAAAGACATACGACTTACAATTTGCAAATTGAATGAATGAAGTAAAGATACTTAAAAAGTCGTCATCATATGACCAAAGGTCGCATGAGTGCAAATATCATCACTGTAAGTTCTTTTTAAGTTCTATTTCTATTATTTTTGAAAGATTAACTACAACCAAGCTCTGAAATTTCTCAATATTTTCTATTTCCTATTCGTATGTGATTTTCCATATGAACATGATACCAGCTTGCTGTGATTTCTTTCAAATTCTATTTCAATTTTTTTCGAAAAGAAGAAGCTATGTTTTTGATACGTGATATTATCACTACGGAATATTATTTTTGTGTTTAAAGACCAAACCACTGCAGCTTCACAATATTACAATATGCATTACAAATTTATGGAATTGAAGTCTACAAAAGTCGTCATCATATGACCAAAGGTCGCATGAGTGCTTGAGTCTTATCGCAACCACCATACAATCACTGAAGTTTCTCTATATATTTCTATTTACAATTTGTATAGTAACGATTAATGAATTTGTCAGTCTCTTCAAAACTAGGTCGTTTTAGAATATTTGATATATTGTCGAAAACCAATCACTATAATTTCGGATATGTTTTAGAAATTCGTTTTTTGCTCAAACCAACCACTAGAGTTTCGAAGAAATTCTATAGTTTATCCTAGTTTGAGCCAAATTGTATGGAACCGTGATATTATCACTACGGAATATTATTTTTAATGTATATCGGAGAAGTTTCTCTGCAAGTCGTCATCATATGACCAAAGGTCGCATGAGTGCGTATAGAAAACCAACAACCACTTTAATTTCGGATATGTTTTAGAAATTCGTTTTTTGCCTCTTCAAGGCAATTTCTATTTGAGATGTGCCATCAAACGTGCACAAGAGAAATGAAAGACATACGACTTACAATTTGCAAATTGAATGAATGAAGTAAAGATACTTAAAAAGTTGTCATCATATGACCAAAGGTCGCATGAGTGCAAATATCATCACTGTAAGTTCTTTTTAAGTTCTATTTCTATTATTTTTGAAAGATTTACTATAACCAAGCACTGAAATTTCTCAATATTTTCTATTTCCTATTCGTATGTGATTTATCATATGAACATGATACCAGCTTGCTGTGATTTCTTTCAAATTCTATTTCAATTTTTTTCAAAGAGGCTCGATTGTCTTGAATTAGCTGAGATTATTACAGGCAATCACGATCCTTGCTAGCCTACTATGATGCTTTATGCATTGTTCTGAAATTTTGGTTTGAACCAAACGCATCAATGTATTCGGCACGGCACAGATTTCACATTTTCTCAAATAAAAAAAAAGATTAAGCTACTGCACTATGTTACAAAATCGTAAGTCCTTAGATATAGACTGCATATGGAAAAGGTTACATTTGATTGAATTTTATGAATTGTGGTTAGAAACTGACAGCATTTGTTTATTTTTCTTTCTGATTCTACATTCCATAAACAATACAAAATAAAAACAAATTTAAGCTAAATCCCATAGTTTTATAGTTATCTAATATTTAGGCTCAAGGTATTTTAATTGTAGTTATGTAAGTTGAATGTTATCATAAAATATCAATAAAAGTTTCTACACATAATCAATCGTGCTTTATCTTCTACTTCATTACCGTAAAAAAATGGTATCACAATCGCCCTTCAATGCATTTGATGACATGTTTTATTTTCGAAAAACGACTAATATGCCAGCTGTCAACATCCACTTTTAAAAGAAACTACAAATCATGTGGCGCTAATTTTAACATCGTAAACGTAAATGTGAACTTCATTCACTATTATGATCAACTCTCACTAAGTGCCAAATACTTCTGAATTGCTCTTCAGTTTGGATGGTGACAAGCTGCTCGCTAAAACATAACGCGATATATTTGGTATAATTCTAACACAGTAAAAAATGGTGTGCATTTTGCTATGCGAAAACTTACCACCTTCTCTGACTGACTACACAGAAACCAAATTTCGAATAACTGAATTCGGGTAAGTATGATCGTGAGCAGGAGACTGGTCTGAAGAATATGTTGTACGGTTAGCTTTTGTGGATGTACACCATAAGCTATCATTTCAAGAGTTAAACACCTTTTATTGTCATTCTTTGTAGAAAAACGCAATATTCTTTTTATCACCTTGCTAGAATGAATATCAGCTCGTTTTCTTTAAAGAGCTTTTTGCTTTTCATGTGAACAGAAAAAACTTTTGAAATAATAGGTTGACTTGTGAAAAGTAAAATAAAGTGCACCGTAATAAGAACTAGAATTTTATTTGTTAAAATTTAAAACATTCATATTTTGTAAATGTTTCGTTTACATTGTCAGTATTTTTTGTGAGCTTTCACACATTACCTATTGGGAATAAATTCCGAGTCATATACGAGTGGTCGAAAAATTTTCCATCAGGTTTTCTTGTGGAGCCCACACTGAAAATCATTTCTACCTATTTTTTAGAAGAATTCACTCATTGTCGAGCTCTTCTACCCACATTATCTTCTCAGCAGGCCGTTCTATTTGGTTGGTCGCCAGAGATGCCAGATATTTTTATAGAAAATCTGTATTGATTCGCATAAAATATCTGTATTTATCTGTATACGCTAATAAAATGAAATTTCTACAATACAATTATGTTAAAAGGTGTTATTCCAATAGATTATGGTTATAGAGGGGTAGATTAAATTTCATATCTTATATTATATACATCGACGAAATTTTATAGTTTTTCCTATCAACAACAATTGAATTATGCTGCCATATACTTGTCTAATTTGAAAATGTTCACTTCATAAGTTGAGATGGATTTCCAAAACCCAATATGAGTCAGGTAATACAACTGTCAGTCTGGCAATAATGTTTCATGATGCCAAGACTTGTCTAACTTTTAAGTTCAAGTTTTAATATAAATGGATTTCAGTGTTCTTCATTAAATATGTGATGTGATGTGATGTGAAGTGAAGCCACCACCAGTTCAAGGACTTGCCAGTGGATGTGGGTAGACTTACAGTAGCCCCGATATGACTCATCCATTCACCTTTTTACTATAGCTGTTACCGAAAAGCGAACAAAAAGGGTTGGGCGGATACGTAAGTAGAGTCACTTACTCGTATTCCGCGGGAATAAAAGATGCTCTTCCAACCATAATATCCAGTGCATGGATGAAGCATATCGCTATACATGCTTGAACCCGCCTGATGGTTTGTTTGAGAAGGGCGCGTCAGACTCATTTCAAACCTTCAGAAGGAAACAAGTTTCCTTCAAGTGACTTGGGCTGGCTATCCACAATCCCTCGTCCAGTCATCAATTCGTCCGATGCCCTGATGCTCCCTCCCCTTTACGCCCCCGTGCAAAATGTTTCATATTGATAAATACAATGAAACATAGTGTAATGAAATTAATATAACATAAAATGATATAATGGATTACAAAATAATATAATACAATATAATATAATATATTATAAAACATGATATAAAATAACAGGTAATGTAGAGTGTCAGTTATGCTCTTCTATCTTCGCAATACTGCAGGAAGTAGAATATTTCTCTTCTAATAACAATAACAATAATAATAATCAACATCTATAAAAATAATATATGTTATTATTATTGATGACAAATTAATAATAATAACAATAAATATAATGATATGTTGCGATATGCTATGATATTATATTACTTAAATTTATATGTCATTTCTAATCCTCTCATTCTGCCATCAACGCATTCCATCGACCATTTGTCACCACAGACACACGTGTAGGCATGAAACAGGAACCAGTGAGGACCAAGTTCACCTTGTGACGACCTTGATATTTAGTTGAAAGTTACTTTAAAAATGATAACTTATAAGGAAAACAAATTTATATTTTGCGCAGAGGTACGAAGTACTACTCATAATAAACCCTACAATATAATATAATATAATACAACATAATGCGATACAATATAACATAATATAATAGAAATATAATATAACATAATATAATGAAATATAATATAATATAATATAATATAATACAATATAATATGATATAATGCAACGCAGTATAATACCATACAACATAAATAAACACTGCGCTTTAGGATGGGCTTCAACCTACAAGCCATTTCGCACCATCTCATTCTGCTACTAACGCAGAAGGCGATAGCACCTAGTCGACGCCGTTCTATTGACCAAATGTCATCATAGACGCTCGGGGAGGCATGAGATAGGGACTTGTGAGGACTTAGTTATCTCACCATTTGACGACCTTCAGTGTTCTTCATTAAATATCTGCACAAAAAATATATATATTAAAAAGTGATTTGTACGTTGATTCTCATACCTTTATCTCGTCATTCCAATCAAATAATAATAGATAGCTCAAATACTAATAGATAGTTTAATTTTTTCCTTAATACTTTTGGTGAAATCTGTATAAATCTGTATTAAATTTAAAAAATATGTAAGAAATCTGTACTCTGTATTAAATCTGTATGCGCATATAAAAATCTGTATAATACAGATGAATCTGTATAATACAGATGAATCTGTATAAATGGCATCTCTGTTGGTCGCTGAACGTTTCTTGAACAACATATTGCACGAAATATTCGTTCAGTTTGCTGGGTCGGTTTGTTGTTGTATTTACCCTTGCAAAAATAGTGTGAAAATTAGATGTTACCTTCAAATAGAAAGAAAATTTGTTGTTATTCTACGTGAAGTAGAAGTATTGTGCAGGTTTGTAGTGTTAGTTTAAAAAAATAAGTGGAAAACACTTCAGAAATTCTCCAGTAAAACTAGTCCAACCGGGCTCCAACTCCTCATATTAAAAATGGCTCAACGATGGACCTCTGTCGGCCGGGTTTGTTGAACGAAAGAAATTGCATTCGGTTCAACGGTCTGTTTCAAAATCGGCAAACGAAGGTCACACTATCCATCTAGCATAGGCCTCCCGTTGAACGATTGATTGGACTTTCATTGGACCAATGATCCTACGTATTGGACCAATGAAGGACCACTATTGAATGTTTTTTTCTAAAAGGGTATCGGAATAACGGAATGCGCAATGAATTCTTACTCGACTGCATGATTTGGCAGTGCTCGATCGGTTCAATGCTAGAATTTTCGCCTGAATTGGCTGCTCGATCAACCCGATTGACAGTGACATTATAAATGTCATTGAATATTCGCTCATTTTATGAATATATTAGTGTAAAATTTAGGCCCCTTAAGCCATTTCACTACACTCCAGCTAGAGAAATGGATGATGCTGACTAAGGTAGGCCGTTTTGGTAATTTCCAGCGAATTTCAACAGTTCATGTTGGAAATCTAAGAAGAACTGGTTATTCACTAGTTCTGTATATCCGAAAAACATGACGATTTAAATTTGTATATTCAGTTATGTAATGTTTTGTCGTGAATACGACTTACTTTACTATGGGGCGCCTTTTCAAAATTAGCCATATGGAAGAATGGGCAGAACTTAATCGCGAATATCTCGACTTGTATTAATGGTAGCAACATAATTCTTTCACCATTTCATCAAAAATATGATCAGGAATTCAAGATAATATTTTGAACAGTGTGCGATAACCACAAACAACTCAAAAATTAAGTTTTCTTAAAATTTGAAAACAACGCGGAAAACTTTTTACTTTCGCTTGGGTTTTTCGCGCAAGGACGACGATTTTGAGATAGTCAGGCACATATCTTCAACTGAATGCGTATAAAAGGGGAACCGTGGTCGAAAATCGATCATTTCTTCTTGTGCGTTCGATGGAAGCAGACGTCGTGGGAGTGGAATCATCAACCAGCAGCGAGAGAGAATGCACCTTCTGCGTGGTTAATAAAAACCTCAAACGCTCAGGTCGCATCTCTCATTCGCTTGCTGGCCATCGAGGCGCGAGGACCAGCCAGCAGCAGCAGCGGGAGTTAAACTTTCCACCAGCAGCGAGAGAGAATGCACCTTCTGCGTGGTTAATAAAAACCTCAAACGCTCAGGTCGCATCTCTCATTCGCTTGCTGGCCATCGAGGCGCGAGGACCAGCCAGCAGCAGCAGCGGGAGTTAAACTTTCCACCAGCAGCGAGAGAGAATGCACCTTCTGCGTGGTTACAACCTCAAACGCTCAGGTCGCATCTCTCATTCGTTTGCTGGCCACCAAGGCGAGAACCAGCAGCGAATGTAACTGGATTCTGAGTGTTATTGGATCTAAATTTAGGTCTTGAACTCAGGGTCCAGTTCTCTATTCCAGACTTCTATTCGGTTGTTCTTAAAACCATAAAATTACTCCTAAAGAATTATGCGGAATTTACTTTACTGTACCTCTATACAACCCATTTTTGTCGTGAATACGACTTACTTTACTATGGGGTGCCTTTTCAAAATTTACCCTCTGAGAGAGTGATAAGAATCAGAACGCGTTCTAAGGAAGAGAACAAAATATCTGCTGCTGTACAACAAATCGTCCGGGAAAAATGTTCCGAAAAGTGGTGAATATCGCAGTGAGTTCCTCAATTTGGTCCTTGTGAATGCTAGAAACGAGTCCCTTCAGCATATTGATAGTTTCTTTCAATAAAATATGCAAATCCGAAATGAAATAATCGACATTAAAATTCTGTATGCGGCTATTTTTATAGCCGTTAGGACCGCCCATTAGTGAAAAAGCTACAAACGAAATCAGGTAGAAACAAGCCTCTCAACAAAACTTGAATCAGTTTGGATTGTATCGCCACTGCGAGCAGATGTGTTTTGTGTCGTCTGCACGCTTTCGACAAGAGCGATTACGTCACAGCTGCCAGTCATTAGCATTGGGAAAAAAACAACGATGGAGAGCATTGCACAATATCAGCCGTTCTAATGGTTCTAAAAGTTTTCTAAAGAACTATTAGGATTTGTTGTTCGCAAATCGTAGGGAAATATCCTCAGTTTACTACAAATCAAGAACAGTTTGCTTAGATTTGTGCACTTTTCGCTGTGTGAAATTCACAATAATCGAGATCAAGTGAAGCTTTCTTTGTTTTTGCGAAAAATGTGAAAAAGGGGAATGCGTGCATAATTCATACAATTGATATTCGGAAGTGTTAAGGAACATGTCAGTTGTTTTCGTATTCACGACATCCAGTTATGTCTCTGACATTACCCACCCGCCTTTTTATTTAAAAATAAACTGAAAATCAGCCCGAAAACGTGCAAAATCGGAAAAGAAGAAGACGAATTGACAATTCAGACCGCATCTTCTTACTCAATTCCGACAGATTTCCGGATCAACCAGTTGTAGGCGAAATTCATTCGGAATCGGTTGTTGCACTGGAGTTTTAATTGATTCGGAATTTCACATGATTTCCACACGGAATTCCGTATGAAAATTTTTCGCCGATTCGGATCTGATAATGTGAGTAAGAGCAAATTCAGCAGCTAGAAGTTCTATATGGAAGGTCTATAATAGAACAGAAACTAGAACAAACGTATCCCCAGCAAGCGGTTCTAGTTTTATTTATTCGACCAGTTCTGTCAAATTTAAAACTGCTCTGCGATGCCGTTTTTTGTATATTTGAAACACGAGTAAAACACTGCTGGGGCTGCCAGTTTTTCTTGTTATAAAATCCAGATTTAAATTTTGTAACTGACATAAATTATGCATCTAGAACTAGAACACTACCTAGGCCTTTTTGTTAATTTCCAGCGAATTTCAATAGTCTGTGCTGGAATTCTAAGAAGAACTAGTTATTTACTAGTTCTGTATATCCGAAAAGCTTGAAGATTTAAATTCATTTTTTATTTTTATATAAAAATAAACTGAAAATCAGCAAGAAACCGTGCGAATTCGAAAAAGAATAAAAAAACGAATTGACAATTCAGTGCGCATCTTCTCACTCAATTAAAATAAAAGCGTATGATGTTTTCACGCTCGGAAAAGCCTTAAACTCGTTATTAAAATCTAATATTTTCTTACTGATTGCATTCAAAATTACAGTTTATTCATGGCGGAATTCAATTCATCCGAATAAATTTAATGTTGATTGTACAGCTGGTTTCAAAATTTGGGGATTTAACGCAGGTTTATGCTGATTCTTCACCTTGTTCTATAAGCCTTATGAAGAATGGTCCACTTGGCAGGAATATGCTCTTATACTGAGTTTCAGAAGGCTTTCGTGGAGTTTTAATGCAAGGTTCATGATGTAGCATTGAAGACAGCTACAAATATTTACTAATATTAAAAATATTACTTGGATGATCTTGCAAGGCAGTTATCGTATGTTCGTGTCCCGACCTGAAAGGATTCTAGATGTCAGTAGGATCGGAGCACCAGCCATGAAATGTTTCTGTACGTTATGAATCGGAGGTGAAGTCTGTTGAAACAGAAGCTCAAATTACACTAAAAGAAAAGTAATACCAAGGAATTTTTCCGTTTGTCTTCAAATTGATGCGTACAAATAAATGTTTAAGTAAATCAAATAAATACCCCAATAAAATATTTTTTTTTGTAATGTTATTTTCAACCAAGCAGCGAAACCAACTCAACATTAATTCGATAAGTGCCTTTTCAGCAATAATAGACATTTGCAAAACTTTTAGAGTTTGAAGAAAAACGGTCATTGAAACACTAGACTTATGGTTTGAGTTGCGATTACTCAAATTCATACACTGGAACACTATGTCAAAAGTTGAGTAAAATTTACCATGAGTTCTCTCACATTTAATAATACATTCTCGAAATATTCTCATCAAATTTATGAGCGCCAGAATACATCACTTTTCATTACCATTTCTAGATTGGATTTTTAAGACCATAAATCATCAATCATAGAGGATCAATCATAGATGAAAATCAAAGAACTTTCTGCAAGACCAATAGCAGAACAATTTCTGGGTAGACATTGCGATAGGCTACCTGTTTTGATGTTTTTCCACCACCCTAAACGGAAACTGCTCCAACACACACAATCAACATTTTGACATGGCTCTAACGCAGTGTATTAATACGTTTGTTTACCTGTGTCAGCTGCATGAACTGCAAAACAGTATTAGTGTCAACGTCTATTCTACCGGTGACTGTGCACGACAGGCCTCATAAAAAGCCTGCTACGATGCGTCCTCGGCATCATTCAGTTTTAGACAGTGAACATCAAGTGACGTCCAGTTTGTGTATGTTTCAAAATGTTGTAATCGGAAGTTTGAAACTTGGTCTGAAAATGTACTGTGCATTTCGCTTGGGGTTGTATTTTTTTTGTCGAGTGAAATCTTGATCTTGAATTGAAAAAAATGTAGTGTGCTTCGGTCAGTACAATAAATGACGTGATTGTTGTAAAATTGCTTCAGATATGACGGGATCCTTCGGCCGAAAGCCCACGATAAAGCTACTAGCAAGCTGCATTACTTGAGTTTATACGATCATGGTGTGAGTTCCGATTAGTATTCGGCTAAAGGTGAACATAAAGTTATTCTTTGCAAAGAAAACATTAAAATGTAATTTGCAGATAACCGGATTGTAGTGCATTGCTGATTGGTGCAAAAGATTTGGTATATTTCAACACAAAAAACTTAAGTAAGTTGTTTTTAAATGAAATTTTTTCTGCTCGAACTTATGCGTTTTGTCTTATGTGTTTCAGGAGTTGTTTTTGGTGAGATGAAGAGAGGAAATTCACGAAGTGCTGTTTGCTTTGGTAACCACACCACTTTGTCAGCGTTGTCAAATACGTTGTCAAATAGGATCAATCATAGATGAAAATCAAAGAACTTTCTGCAAGACCAATAGCAGAACAATTTCTGGGTAGACATTGCGATAGGCTACCTGTTTTGATGTTTTTCCACCACCCTAAACGGAAACTGCTCCAACACACACAATCAACATTTTGACATGGCTCTAACGCAGTGTATTAATACGTTTGTTTACCTGTGTTAGCTGCATGAACTGCAAAACAGTATTAGTGTCAACGTCTATTCTACCGGTGACTGTGCACGACAGGCCTCATAAAAAGCCTGCTACGATGCGTCCTCGGCATCATTCAGTTTTAGACAGTGATACTTAATGTCACCTTTTATCGAAGACATGTTATCAACAAGATATCCAGCTCTCACATTTCAACGTGGTGCCGTCAGGCGAGTCCGAATACAAGTAGGTGAGAGAAATATAAAATTCGTGTGTGTAAAAAAAGCAGCACGGTGACCCATATAATTGATATGGTATGTTTGATGTGAATGCGATAGATGGCGTTACTGAACTGAAGATTGATTTCGCTCCAAGCTGCTATCGTGTATAGGAGCTAAATATGGTTAAGTTTTAGATTTAGAATTACATAAGATTTGCAACATTTTTTTCGATTATCAGAATTATCGACTCATTGGACGTACGATTACTTGCAATATTTTTCAACCACATAAAATATTCTCTGATCGTTCTAGAAACATTTACCACGAGATTAGTTATTCTTGTTTCTTTTCGACTATCGTATTTTTTGTTTAAACTTTGGATACACATTAGGTCATGGGATGGTTTTGAATCATCGATTTTTTTCACTTTTAAATTTTGCGGTTAAAAACCATTTTCTACACCTCTTATTTGGGGCTTTTTTTAAATTTGTTTCTATTGTATTGAGGCGTTCTAAACTACAGTTAATCACTGTATCTGTCAAATAATCGATATTTTCTTAGTACTACACTTCTCGGCAAACAACCATTATGGTTAAAGCCGGGGCACACTTTAATCTTTTAAAAAGGTACCACACTTTAATTTTTTAGAGCCACCAAAATATTTCCTCGAAAGGTTCTCTTAAGGAGGCTGGCAGCTTTGTGTACCGTGTGATCTAGGCGACACCTCCTATAGTGGGGGATACGCATTAGTTCTACACAAATAGCACAATAGTGCACGGCTCGTTCGGATATGTATTTTCGGAGTGTTTCGGAAACGACACTTCACTAGCCACTTTCACTTTCAGGATGTGATAATATTTACTAGCCACTTAGGGATAAGACCCTCTGTGCTTGTTCTCTAATTTCAAATGCACTTGGCAGTCTCATCTTCGGTTATGAAATATCATGTTGCCTTTTGACCTGACTGTTTATTGCTTGTAATCATGAAATACAAGTGATCCTTCGTTGGTTTCAATCAAATACTTTTATCGCCTATTTCTTGCATCCTAATCTTAAGATGTGAAATCTAATGTAAGCACTTTCAAGGATTGCTACGCAAGGCAACACTTAGTTTTGGCGGAATCTAATTCGTATTACTAACTATAAAGTGAGGTAAAGAATACACCCGCTTAAACTGGTATTCAATTTCTTCTTGAGTTAGTTTTCTGATGTATCCCTTCGACTCATAGTCTTTAAAGGTGGTAATGGTCCATTCCTTCTTATAGGTATCCTTATTCAAATTTCTCTCCATTATTCAGAGTCTATTCAACGGTACGTCATAGCTCTTTGGAAATTGGACATCATAATGACCCCAAAGTCCTCAGTGGAAAAGGAAATTTTCATTATTTTCCTCAATTCATCTTCTTGCTGAATTATCATGACGTGCTGGCTATTTGACCTGCCAAACACTAACCATCCCAATTTTGTTTTTATGGCTATGGGTTCATTTGCTTTTCTGGTAACGCTTTTTTTTTAAATAAATGGCTATGATTTAGGCCAATTAAGAGTTTTGGTTTCTCACACTTGTATTCAGTTAAAGGTACCTGACTTAAATATGGATATTTTACCTTTAACTCAGGTACGTTCATTGACTGAGCAGGTAGATCTAAATTTGCTTTGAGTGCCATATTTATCACCTCCAAGTCTTTCGTCATTGCAGCGTATTCATCATTCCGCTTTTGACACTTTGCGCCAATACCAGTCTTCTCGTCTTGGTGGCCGTTTATCGAGTCCAACACAAGATGCATGAAACCACCTGTCGCAGTCAACACATTTCAACATTTTGACCAATGCGCGATCTTTCTTCGTGCAAAGGCGACAATGACCGTTTGGGTTCGATGCAAACTCCATTTTATCATAGATCATCACTCTCTCAATTTTAAATGTTTCAAACTTCTCTCGATTAATAATCAAGCTTTTCATAGTTACGACAATGTGATCGTTAATTATTTTCACCTGAAAGGTTATTGCATCCTTATGATTTAGAACAACTAGGTCATTTTGTAAGGACTTACTAATATTTAACTGTATATCGCTAACTTCCTTCTTTGACAAAGGACTTGTTTTAAATTTCCTGTGTTTCAGTACAATATCGTCAATCATTTCCCTGGCTAATATAACTGATTCTACTAATTCTAGTTGGAACTGAAGTCAATCCATTGTGTCTCCTCTTGCTTCCATCTTTGCAACAGTGAAATTCAGATTCGATAGCTTCGCCTGTAGCTGAGCTGCAATCGCCATGGTTTTTTCCCTAGTATTCTCGACCGACTCCGATATACGATGGATTTTCTGATCTTCGTGCACTTGCATTGCATGAATTTCGTCCTCTATATCGTTGCCTCCGAATACTAAATCCTTGAGAAAGCCTAAAATTCCCTTACTGCGTTTTGATCGATTTCCTCGTTGTATCTTCATTATTGCTTCACTGCAATAGTAATCCAAAGAAGACATAAGCTGCCGATATTGTCTCGTCTTTAGATGTTTTTCAAGCTGCTTCAAATGATGATTTTCGTACTGAAGCGTGTACCAAGTTGATTGTCTTGATGTCCTCAGGTACTGATATACTTGTATATATATTCGTCGTCCACTCTCCTCTTCTTATTAGCGTTGTACCAAGATGGTCGAATATAAGTCCTTCTTGGTCAACAAGACGTATTTTTAAACTATCGACCATCGATAGTATAGTTGTGGTTGCCAGTATCGTACTAGCCAGTATGTTTGGTTTCCACCAATTACCGGGAATAAATTTTCCTTTTCTTGTTTACGACTGCAGTTGGTTCGATTCTTCGTCGTTTTATTTCTTCTATATTGAATTTTTCATGTTTTCCCCAGTTAGGTAAACTGAGATCGACGCGCCTATTTATTTTCGATGACGAAGTTGATTTCTGCGTGTCTGGCGGTAGTTCTTCGATAACCATCACGTGATCTATTTTATCTGTTTCCTTGTTCGTATAAATTTCAGGTGTATCTTCAATATCGATGACAGCATTTTAACCGCTGGTCGCGTATATGTTTTCCGTTAGCATCCGAAGTTCTAACTTCGGCTGATCTTACTTGACCAGCTTTGGCAGTATGAACCTGAATTATTCGCCCCTTTATCCAATTTGAATGTATTCTATTGTCCTCAGCTATTGCAAAACATTTCTGATCTGTGTTGAATCTTTTTCCAGATCTGTGAATCAACTATCTTAGCATTCGAGTCATATGGTGGAATGTAGTTATTCGCTCTACTCTTCGATCAGAAAATGGTTTGGTGTTAAAACAACGTCCGTTAAATTAGGGTAAGGGCTCCCTATTTCATCTCAGCTCCAATTTCCATCTCATTCCTTCACCTCATAACTTTGCACAAACTGTGGAACGTTTGAAAACATTTATTCTAGGTTTTGCCACACTTTCCAATTGAAAAAAAAATCAGTTAAAAACCTTCAACGATCGCTGTTGTCATTTAAAAAAAAAAACTCACTTTTTGAGTTAGGAACCACTTTCGTCTGAAGTTTTACAATTCATCATGTTTCTGTATATTTACTAATCGATTCGTCTCAAAACATGATCACTATTTCACATAATTACACAACTATTCAATGTTGGATGACTTTATAGTTAGTAATGTTCACTTTCCACTTGTTTATTCAACGGTTAAAGACTTCTGAAATTACCTGATAAGCAATAAAAGCAATGAAAAATATGAGATGAAAATTTGCACTTAATTCACTTGACTGCGCTTTGTTTTCATCTCATTTCGTATCGCAAGGTTGCCAAGTTTTCTCATAATGTTAAATAATAAAAAAAATCATTAAATTATCATCAACAAGTATTTTTTGGTATCCGTGACATTGGTTTAATTATATCATTGATATTTATATATAAATAAAACTGTTTCGGATTCTAATGTTACCAAATTGAGCGTGCTAAATATTAATCAAATAACCATTGTGGCAAATCTAGTAGCACTGGTTTCTTTCCGCTATACGTCACCATAACACTGTTAAATGTGTGTGTTTCATCGGCTGTGCACCGAGATGCCAGATATTTTCATAGAAAATATGTATCTGCTCTATCTGTTTTCACTAATAAAATGAATCAAATTCAAATTCAAATTGGTTCCAAATTTTAATATAAGTGGTTATCAGTGTTCATCATCAAACATTTGCACAAAAGATTTCCATTTTAACATGCGATTTTTCCTTTGATTAATAAACTTTTAAAGAAGTACTGCAATCAAATACTAATAGATACTCAGAGAAAAAAGTCTAACGTTTTACTTCTCACTTTTTATGAACCTTTACAAATCTGTATTAAATTTAGAAAATCTGTAATCTGATTTAGCGAACGCGAACGCAAAAATCTATACAAAACAGATAAATCTGTATGAATGGCATCTCTGATTCTGCAGGGCTAATGCCTAAGTAGTAACATTTCTTTTTTTGTTTTTTAAGTTCTCCAAATTAACTGCAAAGTAAAATTTTAAATTTGAAACGAAAGGTAATAAAAACGATCCAAAAAATTTTAAACGTCGAAATGATGTTGTGTCATAGTTGGCATTAGGCCCTTTTTAACGAAAATTCCGACATTTTGAACCTGAGAGTGTAACAGTGCAATATTTTGGTTTTGATTGCTGTCACCATTGCTAATTTATGGGATGAATAAAGGACCAATCTTTGAGATGAAATTAGGAGCACAGTAGTGAACATATCAGAAGTGTTTTTAGCTGATTTTCTAATTATTATTTTAATTTCCAAGGAATGTGAATCAATCACCAATGTGGATGAAATGTTCATTTTTGCTGCCATACTAGAACCCAACCTTTTGTTGATGTCGGTCACTATTTTTTTCATTTCGTTGTCAGCTCCTACGAAGTTAGTACCATTATCGCTGTAGAGATCGGTGATTTGACCAACTTGTGCCTGAAAATCTCTCAGGCATTTAATAAATGAGTCAGTATCCAATCGGTCTGCCACTTCTGTTTGGCATCCTCTCGTTTTCATACATGTGAAAATTACTCCCCATCGCTTCTCAATTGATCTTCTTACTACTACTTCAAATGGTGCCAATAGTGGATTTTTTTGTTCAACTTCGAGGATTTTGCATCTCGAACAGGCCGCTTTCACTGATTTTAAAACTCCACTTATGTTATTTATGTGGTAGTGTTGTTCTAATGCCGCAATAGTTACCCCGATGTTAGCATGAAAGAATTTTTTGTGGACATCTTTTACAATTAATCGTGTAATATGATGTTTCGGTGGTAAAACTATAGGTATTTTCATATTACCGGGTATACTTGTCTCGTTATTCAACCTGTTGTTGAATCTCATTACTCCATGATCATCCAAGAAAGGCGTTAGCTTAGTTAGTGTGGACTCAACTTAACCAAGTGATTATATTTTACCAATTCGCTCATTTCCTGTGGGTACATTTCCCACTGAGCTTTTCTGTACAGGACATTTTCAATTTCCTTCCTTAATCCGTAGGGTATTCCCGGTTGAATTTCCTTTCTATTTTTACTAGTATACCACTGCGCAAATTTTCTTAGAATAGCCAAACTTCGTACTAATTTCCACCAATCGGAAAATTTGGCTTCTTGAACGGTAGAAAAATCTTGCTTGTTGTGAATGAATACATACCTTATGATAAAAAAAGAACCGGAATTTTCATTTTAAAATTCACGCGCTTGTCCAATCGGTAAACTTTTATTCTTTCAACGTTGGCAACACTTTTATACACATTCTGTCAAATTTTGGCGCATATCGTACGATTACTTTTTGTTTGGCGTCTATACAAAGAAGTTGAAAAAGGCTTTGTTAATGGCAGGAGACTCCTTTTCCTAGAGTCCCTTAGTGGGATTTCTTTTTTAGTAGGATTTCTTTTTTATTGTAAAAATAAGACACGCGTGTTGTTGCCTGACTAAAAACAGACTGTTTTATTGTTTTCATCTTACATCTAGATGTACACTTTTCTTATTCTAGTTCATCCTCTACTGTTGTTCCAAGAACTGCAGCTTGTAACTCTAATCTTGGAATTGAAAGTGATTTAATGGGAGCATCGTTATATTCTGGCAATTTCCTATAACCAGATAGACTGCAGCAGCAAATGCTTTTTCTGTACTGCATATGGCAGTTTAATAATAATATCGGCGATCAATCTATGATCTTGTAGGTACGCCTCTTCTTGTATCGCTACCAAAGTTTCAAGAGCATCCGCCAGCTCTATGATAGCTGTTCTGCTTTCCTTCTTTACTCGGAATATATCCGAAAGTAGCTGTTTTGTAAACAAATTCCGGCCTACCAAAGTTGTCTTCTAGACGTTCTATAATCTTTGGTACATTCTCGGAATTGAGCACCAATTGTAGTACGCATCTTGCTACGTATCCTTCCAATACATTCTGAAGGCGAGTTAAATTCTCCAAATTCGTGAAAGATCCAGCTTCTGTGATGCTATCATATATTTGTTTGAATTTCGGTCAATGTCATTAGTGACTGCCTTTTTAAATAGATGATCCAATTATCATCTGACCGAAACTGGTTACTTGAACCAGATTCTTGTTTCGGTACCCTTGAGTCCAGCCGAAGTTGGTCGAGCTCCATGAGGTTCTTCTCGATTAATCTACATTTAATGCAGGCCCATCTTTCATTAGCTGCCGGAATGACTGTGACGTTCGCACATACAATCATCACATTGTATCATATTATCCTTGGAGTTCTTCTCCGTGCACAATCTACAATCTCCATTGAGATTGGTGATGAATTGAATGCCGGTAGCCATTTTCTTTGTAATTTTCTCTTTCTTCCAATAAAAACGCGCTGCTGGTTCTGGATTACTCTACTCGCCGTTGCTGGTGCTGGGCTTCTAATTTTTTCTGGCCCCGTAAATCTTCCTGAAGAATTACCTTTATTGACATTCGAGCGACTGTCATGGAATAGTGGTGTTTTGGTAAGAAAATTAGATTTTCTTGGTTTACAACCAGCTCCTGGTGGAGCTACCAAATCTCCCTCGAAGGGGGTTCTCTTAAGGAGGCTGGCAGCTTTGTGTATCGTGTGATCTAGGCGACACCTCCTATAGTGGGGGATACGCGTTAGTTCTACACAGATGGCACAATAGTGCACTGCTCGTTCGGATATGAATTTTCGGAAAGTTTCTGAAAATATACTTCTCTAGCCACTTTCACAGAACTTGAAATTTTTTGAGGAACAAACTACTGCAGGACGTGATACTCTTGAGCGACAACAAACTACCCTTTTGGGTTCTGATCTAAGACTGATTTATTTACAGAAAATCTAACCTATTTATACAGAATTTTCTTACATAGTAGGTATACAAATGATATATCGGGTAAACCGTAAATCTTCTACCCTTCAATACATAGTTAAATTGCAATTCATTGCAACGCTTTCTAATCCTGGGTTTTCTTACCCGATACATGCCCGACCGGCTAATCCGGTCGGCCGTTGTTTCCATTTTGGTACCTGACTCAAGCATTATCAGGCACCAGACAATTACTTGCATTTGTACAAACTAAATGCATTTCCTTTCATTACAAATATTTTCATTTCAAACCATTTCGAACACAAGTGACGATTGCAGGTACTGGACCTTACATTGTTAATCCCTAACGATTTAATCCTCTAAAGGGACCGTAACGTAAATGCAAATTTATTTAACCGAGTCTAGTCGGGTCCTAACGAAAGCGCAGGGAAACATAAACAATGTGCCTTTATACCTGACCCGTACTTTGCTTAAGGTGGATTATCTCGGTGCGCTGCCGCATCACGAGCCTGCTGACCTTTTTTCTGGTTTTCTTTTAACCTGCCCTATCTCGTACAGTCATGTTGTACGATCGTTCTCGAGGTTTGAATTTGATGCTAAGTGAAGTTGAATGTGCCTGATGTTTTAATTTGAAATCGATAAAGTTTCGATACTCATCGTAACAAGTGGTGTAAACTGCGTTCGTCCTCTCTGTTATCTTTTGTTTCAACAAATAATCACAAAATTATAATGAACTCTCAGCTGTGTTTTGCGGAAGCGGAAACAAATATTGCGGTGGCCTGCTTGAATCTCGTGTCGTATTACATTTTTTAATTCGTAGATAAATATATACTACCACATACATAATACCTAACAATCCTACACCCACTAATACATATTCAATAATGGGTTCACCTATATCTTGTTCCTTATAATCATCCGTTGTTATAGTGAAAATTTTGTTGTCAAATGGATTCGCAGGCTTATTTAATTCTGCTAATGCAGTTTCATTCTTCTCTAAATTGAAATTAATCTGAATTCTTTCGTTAAAGAATAAGTTTGTCCGCCTTTCTTCCCTATTCACGAATCCATATATAACACTCTTATTATTTTGGATTTTACAATCGAAATCTAATTTAACTACAGCCACCTCGTATGGTGGCGCTATAATAGAATTCTTGCAGTGAATTATAATACTAGTTGTGTCACTGGCGAAGTAAAGCACCTAGTTCTCATCCGTGAGTGAAATCATCTCGGCGTATGGTGGCGATAGGTGAGTAATATTGCAGCGGCTTTTCGAAACTTTATGTGCCACTAGTCCAGATACGCAGTCGAGCTCCTTATGAACCAGACTAGGTTCCACTATAAAATGAGTTTGGTTCATTCGTACTGGTTCCGTAGTTGGGTATGCGTGGTTTTCCTATATCAATGATGGCATGATTTTCCATATGAGGTACAGGAATAATTTGAAACATTTCGTACACTGTCTTGCTGACAACTACAGTGTACATTGCGATTACGATAGTCCCATTGATCTGCTGCGTTTGGCTTTGTTTCGTCAAATGATCGTTCTCTAATAAATCCCTCATTTCGTTTGGGTATGATTCCCATTGTGCCTTTCGATAAAGAAAGTTTTCTACTCTTTCTCGATCTTCCATGTTGATGCTTCTACGGAATTTCTTTTTATCCGTTATCCATTGCGTGAATTTGTATATGATTATCGTTTGTTTCGCCAATTTCCATTTGATTTATGTGGCACACCAGGTTGTCGAGTGCATCTGCCATTTCACAGGTCACGGATCTACTCTCTTTCCGTATCCGTGCTATTGCTTGTAGAAGCTCGTTATAAATTAATTCGGGTCTCCCGAATACTTCTTCTAGTCTCGCGATTATTCGCGGTACGTTGTCAGCATTCATCATAAGCTGCTGTACTCGCTTGTAAGCCTGACCTTCCAGGACTTGTTCTAATCGGTTCAGATTCTCTAAATTGGAGAATCGACCTACCTCTGTTGTAATTTCGAATACGTGCTTAAACTTTGGCCACGTATTCGCGGATCCGTTGAAACGGGGCAATTGCATCAGTGCCTGCCGTTTCAGATAAATGACCCAATCTTGGTTATTATCATTTATTACCCCTGAGGGGAAGGGTTTCGGTTCCGCTTTGGTTTCAGCATTTTTTATGCTTACTTCCAAATTGAACATCTTCTCTCTCGATGCTCATGCATTTTATACATAACCACTGTCACCGGCTGAACGAGAGCGATTTCTCGTTCGATGACTTTACCCAACACAAGTTCCTAAACTGGCTTAAGAATCTTTGGGTTTGAAAACTATTGTTTCCTTTTTTTTTTGTTTAAATCTTTCGGATATCCGGGAAGAAACAAGTAGGGCATAAGAGCGGAAGTACGCTTTTATGCTGGCTACGGTTCTCCAGCGGACTGTACCTAGGGAAGGTAAAAAAAAGGAAATGTTATCTAATCGAGGATACTTCACCAAGCTCCAACAACTTCCTTCTCTGGCGATGACTTTGTCCTGTGGGATGAGAATTCGACTGGCGACGACCTTCTATGGCGCTTTCTTTCTAAGTATAAACTAGCACTGACTGGTGTAACTAATAGACTTGCTCTATTTTCAATTTCCTTAAACTATATATAATTTAAAATATCTACCCTCGCAAAGGGGTTTTTAAAAAGAGAGAACACTTTTCACTTCTGAGGTTAAACTGAAACTAAACTTTATTTTTGTTCTAACTTTACTCTAAGCCTAACCTAGCTAGCTGCCGATCGTGAGAACCCTGTCGATTTACTATTCCCTAGCGCCGGTAACGCGATACAAGATTTGTTTACCGTGTACGTGACTGATGCTGGGGCGACGATTGTTGTTGATGCTGCGGTCTTCATTCTGTGGGAATCTCGATCGTCTGCTATTGGTGACGTTCTTGGGAAACGCTGGCTGTTAACTCCTCCATCCCTTAAAGAAGCACGACCCGTGCGTTCGACTAATGCTGTTGAAGATATTTTGGTTTTATGATAAACGATGCCTAGAATTGTTGTAATCAGGATAACTGCGCATATGAAGGAACCAATTGATAAATGTTGTTTCAATTCCAAAGATTGAAGGTTCTTCCTGTTTTCGATATGTAGGTCATGTAACTGGGTTATGTTGACGTATTTTTCCAAATGTGTTTCTGCGATTTGGTTTGACCTTAGAGGTGCGATAATAGGGTGACGGAATTGAATTTCATAGTTTTCGAATAATTTGTTTCC
Organism: Malaya genurostris; assembly: GCF_030247185.1. Lineage (NCBI taxonomy): Eukaryota > Metazoa > Arthropoda > Insecta > Diptera > Culicidae > Malaya > Malaya genurostris. Next base: position 163,657,278 of record NC_080570.1, on the reverse strand, counting down.
AATAATGATGGTACAATTGTGGAATGAGACGAGAAAAATGCCTTTCAATTCTTTTTGATTAATTCCACACGTGCTGCTCAATGTAATTTTGTTGGTGAGCGCTTTGACTATTATGGTACCAGGTGCGGGTAATTCATATTCGATGGTTTGTGGCAATTCTGAGAAGGGACATTTTCCGTTCAAACCTCTAATCAATGGTGCGATGCAATCATCTGCACTGATGTTTGTCAATAGTTCTCGTTTACAGATAGTAATTTTGGGCGTTTCTTGGCATCCTGTAGAAACGGCTAACGTCTCGTTTACATGTTTGAAGATTACTTTGTGGTCAATGTTCACTGTTTTGTTGTTCACAGGTAGCGGTAATAAAAGCATTTTGTCAAACACAATAGGCTGTACGTTAGGGATATTGATGCTGATAATGATGTTATCTCCTTGATAAAACGCTGTAGTTGTCAGGTACACGCAAACTTCGTCTAAACTATCAATCTTGAATCCTTGCTTGGTTAGCTTTGCTGCTATGACCTCTAGTTCACTATTTGATAAAATTTGTTTGTTTATTATGTTGACCTTGACGAGTGATAAGCTATTTTCTATAGAATGTAATGAGTTTAAGAGCATATCTAATTGAAATAAGATTGAAATTTTAGTGGATTCAGTTATGATATAATCTTCTTTAAGTAAAATTTTAGCTAAACTGTTCTCATGATCCTTGATCTGATTGTTTACAATATTAATTCGTTCTTGAAAATTTGCATTGATAGATATTTGTTTGTTATTTTCATTTAATAAGCTATTTTCATTGTTTTTCAGTGCATATAGATCTGCATTAATATTTCTCAAATCCTGGGCATCTAAATTTCCGGTGATTAGTTTGATAGTGCTTCCTAACACTTCTATTGATCTTTTTACCTTTCTGTTTCTTGGGAGAAGGCTCATGAATGTATCATTTATCATTGAAAGCTTTAATTCGATTAAATTTGAAAAATCTCCTGTTTTATTGTTGATTCGATTCAACACATTTTTAATTGTAGTAATTGAATTCTGGAACTGGTTTAATTCTATAATGTGCAAAACCTTATCATAGCCTAAACTAATTCTTCCTTCTCCAACTTTCATAATTAACGCACCCGGATTATTCGAAATGTCATGTATTTGAATGAATTGAGGATAGGAAAAGGGAATGAGAGAAATGAGTGCGATGATCCGAAAGTCCATCCTGAAAGAAAGACAAATATTAATTTCAAAGTCTTTTTATGTTTTCTTTGTGAATTTCCCGGCCGGACCTATCGAGGATCGTTCTTTGTTTGTCCTCCATAGCTTCAGTCGGTGAAAATCTTTCTTTAGTTTTCTTTTTGATTCCTTGAATCCTTTTGAAAACTATTTCTTCGTCTGCTATGTGAGGTGCTTCTTCTCTTCCTTTATTGTGGAAGGATAAATTTTTTGATCGTGTCTTATCGTTTGCCAAAATTACCTCATCATAGAAGTTGTCTCTTTTTTCTATCATTTTCTGAATGTCAAGAGGCCGTTCGTGTTCGTCCTTTAGCCCAAAGAAAATCTCTCTCGGTTTGAAACCGGTGGCTGAATGAATCGTGTTGTTGTACAAAGTACAAGCAATTAAGAAAATTTCTTTGTGCGTAAGGTCATTGTACTGGGGCTTTATACATCGAAAGATTTCTGCAACTGTTGAATGAAATCTTTCGACCAAACCATTACTTTCACTGTGATTAGCAGGCACGAAATGCATCTGTACATTCAAATTATTTACCATACCTCTTATGTCGGCTGATCGAAATGCAGGTTCGTTATCACTTACGATAAGCTCCGGTGTACCATAGGTTGAGAAAAGTTTCAGCAGGCCTCTTCTAACATCGACTATATTCCTGGATTTTATTGGGATCAATACTCCGAATCTAGAGAACTTATCTACTGCAGATAAAAAGATGTACGGTTGAGTTAAAAATATGTCAATATGAATTATTTCTAATGGTTTTTTCGTGTTCGGTGTTGAGCCAAGTTTAATTTTGTATGGGTGTCGGTCATATTTGTTTCGATTACATATTTCGCAAATTTTGATGAACTGTTGAATTTTATGCTTCATTTTTGGAAAGTAGAACCGATTGGATATTTGTTTTTCGTTTTCCCAAACTCCTCGGTGGGCTGATTCATGAGTTTGTTCAATGGTGGCACTTTGTTCCTCGAGGGTTTTCAAGTCAACCAAAAGTTTCTGCGTGATGAAAATTTTGAAAGTCTTACATCGACTAAAGTAATTTTTGTATACTATTTGAATCGTATTTATCAAACTTTCGGGACACAATATGCAATTATTGCGTTTCAAGTCCATAAAATCTTTAAATATTGTTATCAATTGGGGGATACCAAATATTAATTTTGTAATGGTTCTTCTATGAACTCTCGGAAAAACCTCTTCGTGAATATTATCTTCTTCGGGGCCAACTTGAAGGATTATTTGATTACTGAAATAATTTAAAGGTTTTTCTGTACACGGAATGTATTCGGAATCATCCGTGTCTGCGGAATGTACTGTTGCGTTATCTGATGATAGTTCATTTTCGTTAACGTTAATTTCTTGAACAACTCTAGACAATCCGTCTGCTACGACGTTTTGTTTTCCAGGTTTGTATTGAACATCGTAATCGAATTCTGCTAAGCTTAAACGCCAGTGGATCAATCTTTGATTCGGTTCTTTTAAATTCAAACTGTAAGTTAACGGTTTATGATCGGTGTAGAGCGTAAATTTTCTTCCATAGAGGTACGGTCGAAAATGTTTACAACTCCAAACGATCGCCAAGAGTTCTTTTTCGATCGTTGAATAATTCTCTTCAGATTTATTCAATGTGCGTGAAGCAAACGCGATGGGTTTGTCTTTACCCAAAGGTCCTTGTGAAAGAACAGCGCCAATTGCATGATTAGAGGCGTCTGTAGTTAAAATGAAGGGTTTATCAAAATCTGGGTATTGGAGTATGTCATTACTAGTGAGGATTGCTTTACATTTTTGAAATGATTTAATGAACTCTTCAGAATGAATGATGGTTTCGCCTTTCCTAAGTGAATTTGTTAAAGGTTTCGCTATTTTCGCAAAATCTTTTATAAATTTTCGATAGTAACCCAAAATTCCAAGAAAGCTTCTAAGTTCTTTTTCGCTCTTTGGCAATGGCCAATTTTTGATAATATTAATTTTGTCTGGGTTTGGCTTAACTCCTTCAGTAGTAACGATGTGTCCTAAAAATGCAACTTCTTTACATAGAAACTCGCACTTATCTAATTGTACTTTCATATTGCATCTAGATAGTGTATCGAAAATTTTTCCCAAATTATCCAGATGTTCTTGAAGACTACTTGAAAAAACGATGATATCATCCATATAGATGAAACATCTTAGGCCAATGTGTTCTCTTAGAACGTTGTCCATTACTCTCTGAAACGTAGAGGGGGCATTCTTTAGTCCAAAGGGCATTCTCAAAAACTCATAGTGTCCATTCTCGACATTAAAAGCCGTTTTGGGAATGTCTGATGCTTCAACTTCGATCTGGTGGAAACCGGATGCTAAGTCTAGCGTAGAAAAATAATTGCATCTCCCGAGTTTATCGAGGATGTCGGTTATGTTCGGGATTGGGTATCGATCATCGATAGTCTTTTCATTTAACTTCCGATAGTCGATTACCAATCGCCATTTCTTTTGACCGGAAGCGTCCATCTTTTTCGGGACGATCCAAACCGGAGAAGTCCAAGGGCTGACAGAGTGTCTTATAATACCCTGTTCAAGCATTTTGAGAATTTGTTTTTGTACTTCCTCCTTATGACAAAAGGGGTACCGATACGATTTGGAGTAAATAGGCAAATCATCTTTTGTTTTGATGCTATGTTTTATTGCGTTAGTAAAGGTAAGGTGTTCTCCTTCTAACAAAAATACACCCTGATTTCTACTGATGACGTTCAACAATTTCGATTTTTCGTCCGAGTTAAGGTGATTCAATCGCAATTGATCGAATAAACGCTGGTTTATCGGCTTGGCAAATTTTGGTGAAGGTTGGGTTTCAAAATTATTTAATTCAAATTCCATGGGTTGACTAATATCGATTCGCGATAACTCGTTCGAACTATTAGTTATGGCTAAACAAGCTCGACTATTCACTGCGCTATACAAGCCTGAGTGCAGGAGTATATTGTTGCAAATAAAAGTATCTTCTGATACTAGGAAATCGCCGTTATTGATATTAACAGGAAAGCTTACGAATTTCGTCTCGTTAGAGTTTAATTGTATTCGTTGAGAATGAGGATATTTTCGTTGCATTTGAATTTTTCCAGAAGCAAATTGAAGTTCGTTACTAGCAGTAAGAATATTGGCTTTCAGCAATTGTAACGCCTCGTATCCAATTAATCCATCGAAATAAGGATGAAAATCAAAGATATAAAATTTCAATTTTTGTGTGCCAGGAATCTGAATAAAGGGGTTAAATTCAACAAATTGATTTATTTTATGACAACCATTGATATTTTGAACAGAGGTTGGCTCGGTAAATCTGCATTTTTGAAGGTTTACGTGCTTGGTACTAATGTAATTCTTGTTTGCACCTGTGTCTATGAGAAATTTTAGTAAGCCTTTGGAAGTGTTTATTTCGATGTAAGGGATGAAATTATTTACGTCGGATGAAAGTCTGCCGCCACTTGATGAAAATTTAGATCATCAATTTCGGCTTCCTTGCTATCGGTTTCTTGATTGGATTCTAAATGTTGGGGGTTTGTTTCGACTGGTGGAGGTTCGTTAGTGTTTTCATACGCAGTTTGATATTGTTGGTTATAATTATCGTAATAATAATATTCATTGGGATCATAGAAATAGGAATCATCACAATTTGTTGGAAATTCCTCTATTTGAAAATGTGGACGGTTCATATAATTTATCTGCCTACTTCTAATGGAGCTATCCACTTCCATTGGAGTTGGCTTTGGTTGTGGGTTTTGAGTCACTCTTTGAGGAAACGGAAATGGTCGTTGTTGGGGATTTTGAAATTGTCCTTGCGGTGAGAAGGAAAATGGTCGTTGTTGCGGGAATTGGAATCGTGGTTGTTGGAAGGGAAAAGGTCTTTGTTGTGTGAATTGAATTGGTCGTTGTGGTGGAAATTGAATGGGTTTTTGTGAAAATGGTGGAAATTGTAATCTATTGTTAAACGGTTTAATGGGCCATTGTGGAGATGAATTTGGCTTTTGTGGAATTGGTGGAGGTGTGCCAAATGGTTTATTTCGTGTGTGAGAGTAATTGCCTTCTTCGATGCATAATCGAAGAGCATCCTTTAAATTTGTTGGGGCCTGAGCCCGGATTATTGGTCCTAACGGATCCTTTAATCCTCCCAAAAATACTTTTAGTCCTAGCTGCTGATAAAAATTGTTCTTCGCTGCTTTCACAGCTGTGTGCTCTTCACTGATGTTTAGCAAATTCACTAACAGAGACACCACATGCGAGATTTTGCTGTAGAATTCTTCTACAGTGTTCACTTGGTGAATAGCGAAGAGGTCGCGTGTCAAAGACACCTCATCCCGTCGGTCGCTATAATGTGTGATTAAATTTTGCTTTATGTCGGTCCAATTCAAATTTGTACCGTACAATTCTAGAATATTGTCTGCTTCTCCCACTATTTTGGTTCGAATTGCTTGAATCCAAACTTGGTGGCAATCTGTTCCAACAGCTCTATTGATAGTTGGCATTAAACTATCAATGGCTCTAATAAAAGAATGCAATTTTATTGGGTTTCCATCGAAACTGGGAAGGTCTCGAATGATCTGGGGAGTCTGGAGAGATTTTAAAATACTCTCGGGATCTCCTGCAGCTCGAGGTAGCATATTTGTTCTAGCCTCGGCAGCTGCTACTTGAGCCGCTTGGGCAGCTTCTGACGCACCTAGAAGCTCCATTCTTAATTGTTGAATTTCGTCCTCCTGTGAGGCGATCTGTTGATTGAGAGCAGCGATGTGCTGTTCCATTTTCACTGATTTGTTTAACTAAAATTAATTTCACTTCACTACAATGTCAATAGCTCACTTTTAGGCAATAGCTAAGAAATGTTAAATGCGTTAAACTTATGTGATAATAGTTAATTAAAAGATTAAAATTATTTACGGTTAGGTTGCGATATTCTCTCGCTGTTAACTAGATGATGGGTCCGGTGCAGCTTCTTCTGGATCTCTTCACTAATCACCGATGTACATTCGGGGATGGCTCTTCGTGCCGAAAGAAATCACTTGAAAAAAAAAACCGCACTACAATCCTACCGACTGCGCCATTTAAAATATCTACCCTCGCAAAGGGGTTTTTAAAAAGAGAGAACACTTTTCACTTCTGAGGTTAAACTGAAACTAAACTTTATTTTTGTTCTAACTTTACTCTAAGCCTAACCTAGCTAGCTGCCGATCGTGAGAACCCTGTCGATTTACTATTCCCTAGCGCCGGTAACGCGATACAAGATTTGTTTACCGTGTACGTGACTGATGCTGGGGCGACGATTGTTGTTGATGCTGCGGTCTTCATTCTGTGGGAATCTCGATCGTCTGCTATTGGTGACGTTCTTGGGAAACGCTGGCTGTTAACTTATATATACATGAATCTTCTGTCAGTAATGAAAATGTTGCGCGACATACATATCCGGTCGTCTCTTTCCTTCCTTAAGCGTACTGACTTTCCTATTCGTCAGTACGGATAAACAAATTCCTATCTACCTCTCCGCTGAGACGCAACGACGACCACATTGGAATTTAGGGTCTAATGCTTGCACTTGCGTTTTGTGCTACCCTTCGCCAATCCCTAACGGCTGCAAGGGCCTTGCTATTCAAATCTAGTTTAGCCGTCCTATCCAAACAATATGCGGCACCTTATCTATGCGCTTGAAGAGCATGCTAATCGTTTTCAAACTTGTCCAATAATTCTATGACCGCCTCTAGATCGTCATTACCTTCTTTTATGGCAACCTTCGCTAGAATTGCATATTCAATAACTTATTGGTACAACCTACTGAGAGCTGGTTCTGACCGATATTTGTTATCGTTCCGTTTTGGACGATTGTTTACATTTGTCCTTTCGCATTACGTCATGGTCCTTGCTAGTTTATTTACATACACCATCTACACCAGCTTATCTGGTGTCTCGGCCCGACCGGAGGCTTAAGCCATAATATGAAACTGCGTTATTTTAACGCAGCATGGGACAACGAGAAACGATGGGTGAAATAACAGCTATCACGACTGCGCTTGACATGATTATCGGTAGTAAATTGCCTACTCTCAACATAGTGTTCCTATAACACTTCATCGGTTGATAAACATTGATACCAGCTCTTAAGAATGCAATTGTTGCGAACACTACGCTCGACATTTCTAGCCCCGTAAATCTTCCTGAAGGTTTACCTTAATCGATAATCGAGCGACTGTCATAGAATTATGTTGATAGATCTGCGTTCGTCCTCTCTGTTAAGTTTATTATTCCTATAAATAATTGCAAAGACCTTATTTTTATAACGAACTTTCAGCTGTATTTCGCGGAAGTGGAAACAAACACTCCGCCGGTCTTCTGGAATTTCGTGTTGTATTACATTTTTAATATGTAAATAGATAACTATTACCACGTACATAATACCTATCAATCCTACACCCATTAATACATATTCAAATATGGGTTCGCCTACATCTTGTTTCTTATCATCATTTGTTAATATTGTAAAAATTTTGTTATTAAATGGATTTGCAGGCTTATTTAATTTCGGTAATTCAGTTTTATTCTGCTCTAAATTGAATTCTATTTGAATTCTTTCTTTAAAAAATAAGTTTGTTTTTCTTTCTTCCCTATTCACAAATCCATATATAACACTTTTATTACTTTGAATTTTACAATCAAAATCTAACCTAACTACGGCCACTTTATAGGGTGGCGATATTATTGTATGCTGGCAGTGGATTACGATGCTCGTCGTGTCGCTGGCGTGGTAGAGTACCTGGTTCTCATCCGTGAGTGAAATCATCTCGACGTATGGTGGCGTTAAGTGTGTAGTATTGCAGCGGCTCTTCGAAACTTTGTGCGCCACTAGTCCTGATACGCAGTCGAGCTCCTTATGAACCAGACTAGGTTCCACTATAAAATGAGTTTGGTTCATTCGTACTGGTTCCGTAGTTGGGTATGCGTGGTTTTCCTATATCAATGATGGCATGATTTTCCATATGAGGTACAGGAATAATTCGAAACATTTCGTACACTGTCTTGCTGACAACTACAGTGTACATTGCGATTACGATAGTCCCATTGATCTGCTGCGTTTCATATTTCACCAATGAGGATTGTCGAAGAACTGTTAGTCCTGCTGGCTATGTTGACGAGATGTTGTCGAAAGTCGCGGTTAGTTCTTCCGTCGAAAGTGGATATGATCTCATCCTTCTGTACTTGTGAAGTATAGCGTCAATGGTTTCCCTTGACAGCATAATAATTTCGATTAATCGGCTTTCTAGGTATTCCGTGTCACCTAGGACATATTTTTGTTTCAAATTATTCGTTTCCTTCATTAGTTCGTAGAATCGATCATTCAACGTGCTTCCCATCTCAGCCGTCTTTCCATTTAATTGCACAAGTGACTCAGATAGTTGATGTATCTTTTCATTGTCGTGCATCCTCATTGATTTTAGTTCGGTTTCGACATCATTTTCACCGAAGAGGAAACTCCATAAAAATCCAAATATTCCTTTGGAACGGCGGAATCTCGTTCTCTCGTAATCAATTTCGAAAATTGCATCCGAGCACAATTTGTTGAAAATTTCCAAAATTTTTTCCATATTATCAGTTTTTAAATTTTTAATCATGTGTTTCCTTGTTGCTGATATGTTACCCCGTATGTCTTCAACCAGAGCTCGATCCTGATCTGGTGATACCATTGTTTCGATATTTGTACGCCATATCCCTCTTTTCATAAGGCTTGTCCCTATGTGATCGAGAAATACGCCATTCTGTTCGACCGGCGTAACCAATATCGCATTTGCCGTACTTAGCACCGCCGCAGTGGTTAATAAACCTGCAAGTACAGAATATGGAGAAAGTCGAATGACTGGTTTTGCCTTTTTGTTGGTACATTTCTTTTTCTTCTCTGGCTGAGAAGTTTTATTTAATTTTCGTTTGGTCTCGATACGGTGACTTTCAAATGTAGATTCACAGGATTCGGGTTCAGATATATGCATTATAGCATGCCCTGATTTCTTTTTTACCGTCGGTTCAGGAGTTAGATCCTTTCCTTCGACGTCTAAGATCGCGAGTTTTGCAACTGCGCGTCTAAATGTTCCCTTTCTGGTTATGACATCAGCTTGTCTAGCTACACCGTCATCTGAAACAATTAATTTCGAAACACGTCCTTTTAACCATCGTCCTGGAGGTTCTTCGTTATCCACCATTAGGACTAAATCATCTATTTTGATCGGTTTTACGTCGCCAGTCCATTTTTCTCTGGCGATTAATGTTGGAAGATATTCTTTCTTCCATTTATCCCAGAATATCTTCAAGCATTTGTTGGATTCTTATCGTAAGGTTTTGGATCCATTTCGAAGGGTGGTGCATATTTCCCCGGTCTTCCTAAAATTGCATGGAAGGGGGTTAAAATCTCATCATCCACATCCTTCAATGTTCTATGTATTAGCGGTCGCGAGTTGACGAACCACTCTGCTTGAATGAAGGCTGATCGCAGCACTTCACTTGTAGGTGTCCTTTTAGACATATCGTCTATCATGACATTGAGCGCCTTTTTTATGATACCAATTAACCTTTCCCATACACCTCCAAAATGTGGAGCCGCTGGAGGGTTGAATACCCACGAAATTTCTAACTCTGCAGCTTCTCCTTGTCTCATTTTTGTATCGAGGTCTTGTAGGAGACGTTTCAACTCTCTTTCGGCTCCTACAAAATTAGTTCCGTTGTCGCTGTAAAGCTGAGTCACTCTACCTCTTCGACATTGAAAATTTTTGAAACATACGAGGAAGGCATCGGTACTCATGTTCTCTGCCATTTTTATATGTATTCCACGTGTAATTAAGCAAGTGAAAATAACACCCCATTTTTTTTCTTTACCATTTCTACCCTTTTGAACGTAAAACGGTCCGAAATAATCCACTCCACTAAACTGGAATGGAAACGAATTTAAATTAGTTCGTACCTGCGGGAGAGGCGCCATTCTAGGTACTGCTGCATGAGCTGTATTCAGAATGCATTTCTGACAACAACTTTTTACATTTTTTAATACAGCTCTCGCGTTTATAATATAAAAACGTAGCGCCAGATTGCTTATAACAATTTCATCTGCTTGATGGTAGCATTCCTCATGATAATGCCTCACAAGCAGATTAGTTATATGGCTTTTTTGAGGTAGTATTATGGGGTATTTTTGCTCATAATTTACATGAGCACTATACTCCAATCTACTGCGTGCCCTCATGACTCCATTTTTGTCGTCTATGAAGGGATATACTTTCCTCAAGCAGTCTTCCTTGGGCACATAGTCCCTTGTTTGTTTTCTCTCCTCTTCGTTTTGAATATCATATCTCGGCATATTTTTCATTTCCTTTGAAAACACTTCTAATTGAGCGTTTCTAAATAAAAGATTTTCAGCTTCTTTTTTATCGTTCAGAGTTATAGCTGGATCAAAACTTCGTTTGGAAATAACGAAGTCGATAAATTTCTTCCAAATTGTAACTCTTCGAACCAATTTTCTCCAATCAGAAAATGCCCTGACATCTATAAATTCGATATCTGAAGAGTGTACGTTTACAAAATTGCGCATTTCCTCTTCCGTGGGTGCAATAATTGGTTCAGGCCAAGTTATTTCCTCTTTTCTTAAAAATTCCGGTCCAACGAACCACATTGCATTGTTCTTAGAAGTTTTTGTCCCAATATCGGCTGGATTTTCCTTTGAAGGTACCCATCTCCATTGGCTTGGGTCTGTAGTTTCTAAAATTTCCCCAATACGATTAGCGATGAACGATTTATATTTTCGCAGATCCGATTTTATCCATCCAAGAACCACTTTTGAATCGGACCAATACGTAATTTTATCAAAATTCAAACGGGATTCTGTAATTATCGTTTGACCCAACCTTGCCCCGAGTACTGCCGCTTGGAGCTCTAGCCGCGGAATAGTTAAAGGTTTTATTGGAGCTACTTTACTCTAGGAATCCGTACATTTTCGGCTTCTTTGATTTTATTCAACCACTCAAGCCATTTTTTACACAAATGCTCTGGTAGCTGCTCGTCCCATCCGATGCATGAGCGGTGCAATTCTTGCAACAAGATTTTCCCATGAATAGTCATATGCGCTATTAATCCTAATACTATGTTCACACTGGCCGAAAATAACATGTTTTACCGGTAGTAATATAAAGTTAAAACCGCACTGTTCACACTAAGAAAAATGGTTATACCATCTGCGTTGCCAGGTCAGTTTTCCAAAAAAAATATGCAGTCGGCGCAAAAATCCGTCTGTATCATATCGGTATCAATATCTCTTCTACATAAATAGTAGAAAAGGTGAGCGGGAAAAAATGTTCCACGATAACCTTTTCTCATGTCTATTCAAGCTAAAAACCAAAATCGGTACTTATCTGTGTGATCCGTGAATTATCGGTATTTTGGGAGAACATATCTGTATTGTGATATAGAGGTCAAAAATCTGTATAAATACCGAGAAATCGGTATACCTGGCAACGTTGGTACCAGTTTTCAGTTTTGTTTTATTATGATTACATGGCTACTTTGATGGAAAACTGCTGTTGTTGAACAGCTTGTCAATTGACATAGTCGAAAAGTAAAGGAAAATGCTAGCAGGGTTGTGCTTTACTGACAATTATATCATGTTATTTCGGGAAAACATGTTTTAATGTGACGTTTATGAATATGAAATAACGCAAAAGTAAAACATGTTATTTCGCTTAAAACATGAAATCGGAGTTATAACATGTTTTAACTCATAGTGTGAACATAGTATAAAGGATCATATACGCTCAATACAAATGCCATTACTTCGCGATGGGTTGGAATCTTCATTCCCATTACCACTTCACTACCTAATCTGTTCACGTTAACCATATACCCGAAAGAATCATGTTTAACATCCCAGTAAACTTCCAAAACCTTCTCCACAACAAAGTCTTTATCCTCAAACAATTTCTGGCCTTTATCCATTCTCCTTTCGAAAAGGAATTGTGTTGGCCAATACCTTATCATTCGTAATAAAGTTACGAATGTGGAAACCAGCTTCTTGTTGTACCTTAATCACATTCGCAACCATTTCTGATGCCGAGGTAATTTCGTGAAAACTATCCAGGTAATCATCAACGTAGTGTTGTTTCTCAATCGCAAACACTAAGCCAGGATTTGTTAATGCATATTTTTTTGCATTACTGCCTGAGCACATGATGGTGAGCAAGTCGACCCAAATGTCATTACTTGCATCACGTATACGTCAGGTTTCTTATCAGTTTGGCAACTACGCCACAAAAATCGTTGAGCATGCTGGTCATCCGATTTTATGTGTACTTGGTGGAACATTTCTTGAATGTCTCCACTTACCGCCACCTTCCCTTCACGGAATCTCAATAATATTCCGTAAAGAGACACCGTAGCATCTGGCCCTGACAGCAAATTTGAATTAAGTGATACGCCTTGAACTTTCGAAGCCGCATCGAACACTAACCTCAGTTTCGGTGGAATTTTATTCGAATTACTAACTATAAAGTGAGGTAAATAATACACTCGCTTAAATGGGTATTCAATTTCCTCCTGGGATAATTTTCTAATGTATCCCTTCGACTCATAGTCTTTAAAGGTGGTAATAGCCCCTTCTTTCTTATATGCATCCTTATTGAGATTTCTCTCCATTATTCGGAGTCTATTTAACGCTACGTCATAGCTCCTTGGAAATTGGACATCATCATTTTTCCAAAGTAGTCCAATTTCATAATTATTCTCCTTCTTGCGGAGAGTATCTTCAATAATTTCTTCCGAGCGTTTTTGCTCCTTGGATTCAGGCAAACTTGCAACTGCTCTGACCCCAAAGTCCTCAGTGGAAAAGAAATTTTTCATCATTTTTCTTAATTCATCTTCTTGTTGGACTATCATGACGTGCTGGCTATTTGAACTGCCAAACACTAACCATCCCAGCTTTGTTTTTATGGCTATGGGTTCATATGTCGCCTCTCAGGTGACGACTGTTTAAACCTTTCACAATTCTCTAAATTGTGATTTAATGTGCAGGTTACACATTTCCTTTGGGATTGACGTTTCGGCTCAGTGTACTTCTTTGGAGAATCTTGGTGCAAGTGAATTCTCCTTTCGTCACCGGCTGTTTTTGATTTCACCTGTGACGTTGCCCTATATACTTTTGCCGTTGGTCTTAACCAATTACACAAGTCAACTACTGTAGGAATACGATTCCTTTCAGCATTAGACTGTAACGTCTCGACCCACTTTATTTGAAGATTGAACGGTAGTTTTTTAACCGTATCATCTATCAACCGGTTATCATATAGATAACCTTTTGCGTCTAACATAGTCATATTATTGACTAAGTTTTCTAGAGCGTCTGATATTTCCACGACGTCTCGTTTTGCCTTATTTAGTTCTTGAACTAATTCATCAAAAACTATTTTTGGAGAACCAAATACTTCTCCAAGTCTGTTAATTATTTCATTAACATTTTCTGGGTCCAGCATAAGTTGCTGAACGCATCTTGCGGCCTTATTTTCCAAAACTGTTTGGAGCCTAGATAGATTTTCTAAATTATTGAATTGACCTTCTTTTGTGGTCTCTTCGAAAATTTTCTTAAATTTAGGCCATTCTCTAGCGTTTCCGCTAAATTTAGGCAAGGCTACTAATGCTTGCCTTTTTAAATAGACCGTCCAGCTGTTTGTGTTCTCAGAAGTTTCTGACTTTGCGTCATCTCCTAAGCTCTTATTCTGAAACGATGTCACGAGGGATGACATTGTCCTCTCGTGTATTCGCATCAGCTCAAGGATCGCCCCGTTGTTTGAACCTTCTGCTTGGAGTGCCATATTTTTCATCTCCAAGTCTTTCGTCATTGCGGCGTATTCATCATTCCGCTTTTGACACTTTGCGCAATACCAGACTTCTGGTCTTGGTGGCCGTTTATCGAGTCCAACACAAGATGCATGAAACCACCTGTCGCAGTCAACACATTTCAACATGTCGACTTTAAATTTTCCAAATGAAAATTTCTTCCTACACGGAGTAGGGATTTTTTTTAACTCTCGTGTTCCCTTGTGGAAAACGACCTCCTTCCAAACGAAGGGATTTCTTTTTTATCGTAAAAATGACTCACGAGTTGTTTGCTAACTAAAAACAGACTACTTTATTATTTTCATCTTACATCTATATGTACACTTTTCTTATTCTATTACTACACTTCAAACCTCCAAAAAGACAGACAAATATGCTAATTTTACCTGCTGCTTTACCTTTATCTTTGCGCGTCTCAATAGAGACCAATTGATATGGGTTTTCCCATTCAGAGGAGATGCAAAAGAAAAAATATATTTATTTCCTGTCTATACTGTGCGCCGCTTTTGTCTAGACGCTACATCCTAACAAAACATTATACAAATTTTCTAACTCAGCCTATTATTTTAGGATCGGCCTGATTTTACGATTTTACTTACGGCCGTCTCGTCAGAAAAAATCTTCCATAAATATTAAAATTAATTCGAGCGTCCGCCACATCGACCATTGCGCGATCTTTCTCCGTGCAAAGGCGACAATGATCGTTGGGGTTAGATACAAACTCCATTTTATTATAGAGAATTACTCTTTCTCAATCTAATAGGATTCTCGTATCGAACCCACTTTTCAACACCGGTTACGATTCGATGTAAAAACCCCTTACGATTTTGTTTTTGAAGCAGTTGCTCACATACAAAAAAAAACGGCGCTCGATGTCCCTTGGTTTCAACTCGTACGGCACCCAGTTTCCTGCTTTCTGAATCATGCCCAGGGCCTTGAGACAAGTTTCACCTAATCTAGTACTCCTATTTTTCCTATCTAAAGTGAGATAGAAAACTAAATCTGGTAGACGATCGTACATCGACATTCATATTTTGACTCTACCGAACATCGTGACCAAATACAATATTGCGATCACGGTCGTCACACCGAGATAAATTTTCTAAATTATTGAATTGACCTTTTTTTGTGGTCTCTGGCATTTCCGCTAAACTTAGGCAAAGCAACTAATGCTTGCGTTTGGATGCGTTTTCAGAGGTGTCTGACATTGCGTCATCTCTTAAACTCTTATACTGAAACGATGTCACGAGGAATGTCCTCTCGTGTATTCGCATTAGCTCAAGAATCGCCCCGTTGCACAGTGATGCCACTCCATACAAATGTTGGCAAAAACCATAAATACGTCGATAAACGTCAGTTGGATGATTTTTTCTGATAATTTGAGGTCTCTAAATATATTTCCATCTTGACAATGTATGAAAAAATAATCGATCCACCTAAAAGTGACATGATGCACCGTTCGCTATGAACCGGAAAATGACGATTTTTTTTAAATAAATTAACTTCTGTATTTTTATTTATCTCGTGATTGATTAGGAATTTTTCTCCTATTCTTCAAATAACGATTAAACCTGTGTGGAAAATTTATACACTGAGAAAAAAAACTTTTTCCTTACATCTTGAAAACATCAATTTTCTTCAGAAGGGCTCATCTTTATATTTTTTATTTTTTGATGCAACTGATGTAGTTTATTGCACTATGATTAAAGATGGGAGAGCAAAAATCAATTTTTTTTTGTTTTTCACAAAAATAATTTTTTTTGAAAAATGCTTGACGCTAAGCAAACATGCATAAAGTGTTTTCATTATTTTCACGTTTCGTCTTTGACTCATCAGTGCAGAGCAGTTCAAATTGAACTACTTAGTGCTAAACTCGGCAGTTCAATTTGAACCGCTAAGCAGACGTAAAGTTTCTGCTACTTACAGAACACTTTTTGTTTTGCAACGAAGTGCAATGTCTTTTCTGACGTGCCGAACGAAAACGTGTTTTCGACTATTTCTGGCCGATGCAGGTATGGTCATTTATGGGTTAGCCAAATTTTGTGCTAGGACACATAACCGTTTTCATTATTTTTACGTTTCGTCTTTGACTCATCAGTGCAGAGCAGTTCAAATTGAACTGCTTAGTGCTAAACTCGGCAGTTCAATTTGAACCGCTGATGAGTCAAAGACGAAACGTAAAAATAATGAAAACGGTTATGTGCCCTAGCACAAAATTTGGCTAACCCCTAAATGATGCATAAAGTGGTTTTCGTGGTTCCAATTTGAGACGCTAAGCAACCATGCATAAAGTGGTTTTCGTGGTTCAAATTTGAGAATTTTTTATATGGACTTCAAGAAAGTTCCGGACAACAGAAAAAGTGCATGTGGTGGGATCAACTGTTCGCTATTTATTATAAGCTACTCAAATTTGGTGACACCATCACTGGTTCCATACACATACATAGCGTTTGGACAGAGAATTGCATGAAAAACGGACTCAATATGAAGATCTTCATGGCATAATATTTTTGCTTCATGACAATGCAAGACTCCGTGTTTCGAAAGTTGTAAAAGCTTTTATTTTGTAATCGCTGCAATGAAAAGTTCTGTCCCAGCCGCTATTTTTTATCAGATATTGTTCCATACGGTTACCATTTGCTCCAAGCCATGGCGCATAACTTGTCAGGTCAGTTTCAAAAACTACGACACCACCAAAAATTGGATCGATTCAATTGTCGAATCTGAGAAAAAGGAATTTTTCAAACGTTGTATCCGAGTCTTACCAGAAAGATGACAGAAAGTGGTATATAACGATGGACAATACTTTGAAAAACGGTACTGCAATGATACTCTAACTAAAAATCATGAAACTTAGCAGAAAAAAACGCTACTAATTTATTCCAACGCCTGATATTATAAATAGATTTATATAACGACATTTATACAGGTTTTTTATGTTATGTATATTATAAATGTCCTGATTTTATTTATCATATAGCCGTTTATTTAAATTTTACTCGCACCGCCTTCATTTACAAAAGTATAGCCCTTGTCTTTGTGATTTTTATTGTCGACCCCGCCAACAATCGAAAATAACCTTTAAAGTGCAGAGATGTGCAGGATCGCATAGTAATTTTTGAAAAGTAGAGAAAAAATGCTACAAAATAAAATACTATTGAACAATGGCAGCCCTTTCCTACCTATATAGAACTCTAATCGCAAAACATCATCATTGCGCCATATATTTTGTATGGAAGGATGAAAAGAAAGTTTGTACTACCCTATCTTTGAGAGGATATAGAGAGATTATTTCTTATTCAAAAACCTTTATACTTAAAACTGTAATCCTTCGCTAATCTGAGAATTCAAAAAAATTAATATAGTGCAGGAAAAAAATAAATTTATTTTTAGGATTTCTGCCACCTTGGCATCACTGTGCGTTGTTTGTACCTTCAGTGCTGTCAAAACCATAGTTCACTTATGCAGTTCTTTTTTTTTTTTTTCAATTATATAATTTATTAAGGCACACTGCTTAAGCTCTAAGATGCCAAGGGCTTTTTCTAATTTTAATTAACAAATAACTTAAAACTAGGATAGTATATTAAGATAATGTAATGACTTTGGCAGATCCCGCCTTCAGCTGGCAATCGGCACCGGCCGGCGTACTGAATGTAACACGTTGGTAAGTATCTTGGTATTAGCCGCTTTTTTCTGTCCGTGTGGGTTCGCGGGGAACACCCCCAGGCTACGAATACCAGGCGGGTGGCCCATATTCATCTCATAGACTACAGCGGCCGTCCGTGGGCAATGATGATGATGTTACGGAGGAAAATGAAAAAAAAAAAAAATATACAGAGAAGTAAATATTACGGAGAACAGAGTAAAAAGGGGATATGGGAACAAAATGACTAAGAACGACAAAGATCTAATTAGTTGACATCGAGATGGTGAAAAAACGTGGGAGGGGGAAGCAGAAAATTTAGTGACAGCAGAAAGATCTTGTTAGTTCCAATGAAGATGGTGGACAGACGAGGGATGGGGAGATTCGGGCGGATGTTAGTGTCGAACCTGTGGGTGGAGTTTCTTCTTAGCATCAGTCGAGGAACAGGGGTAACTAACGCAGATTACACTTGTATATTAATGTGTTTAAGGAATTTATATATGAGTAACATATATGATATATCCCGACTCGCCAACACATCTCGAACCGGAACATCAGGTGGTCTACCTCGGGCCCTGAGGGAGTCCTTTAAAACAGACCTGGCGTCACAATACCCCACACATGACCATACGACATGCTCGATGTCCTGATAACCGTTGCCACAGGTGCAGAGACCGCTCTCCATGACCCCAATACGCCGAAGATGTGCGTTGAATGTGTAGTGATTAGACATGAGCCGAGACATAACACGAATGAAATCGCGACTCACGTTCATCCTCCTGAACCAAGGTTTCGTCGATACCCTAGGGATAATGGAATGTAGCCATCGTCCCAGTTCGTCATTACTCCATGAAGTTTGCCAACTTTCAAGTGCTCTTCGACGAGAAATACTGAAAAATTCATTGAAGCAGATTGGTCTTTCATAAATATCACCTTCTAATGCGCCCACTTTAGCCAATGAGTTAATGCAGTTCTTGTTTCACGACGATTGCAACAACAATCCGAAAATTATCCCACCGCTGCCATCAATGTGGAAGCAGGTCTTGTGATATTTTTAAGTAAACTTCTCACGACTAACTTTATTTAAAACTTAAAACTAGCTGAACAATAACCGGTCCCCAATCAACTATCAGGTACCGGACCATTTTCTTCTCTCTTTTATTCGGTACCTGAGTAGTTATCAAATACCGAACCTATTCTTTCCTGCCCTGTTTTCTTTTTGCTATGCTCGGGACCTGATCGGTTATCCGGTGCCGAGCCTAGAGTCTAGACAATATTATTTGAATGTGTCTCTAGACCCTATTTTCGGAAACATCTGGACATGTTAAAGTTCCTACAACAGGTTCACTTAATCTAGTATTCCTATTTTTTTCTCATTTAGGGGTTAGCCAAATTTTGTGCTAGGGCACATAACCGTTTTCATTATTTTTACGTTTCGTCTTTGACTCATCAGTGCAGAGCAGTTCAAATTGAACTGCTTAGTGCAAAACTTTCTGTCTAAAGGAAGACAGAAAACTAAATATGGTAGACGATCGTGCATCTACATTCATATTTTGGCTTTACCGAATATATTTTCTAACCATCGATCTGCCTATGTGATATCGTCGACCATTTCTAATAATATCGTTTCCGTAATCATTTGATAAAGATGTGTATGCTCTCGATCTTCATTCCCTTGACTGAGTCTCGTAATGGAATTTTTTAACAAGTATATCTGATCGTCAAATTGCATGGACTCTTTTTTCATTGATTTTGGATAGTGCATTGAATATACCTTATGATTAAAAAAGAACCGGAATTTTCATTCTAAAATTCCCGCGTTTGTCCAATCGGTAAACTTTTATTCTCTCAACGTTGGTAACACTTTTATGCACATTCTGTCAAATTTTGACGCATATCGTACGATCTTCAGTAACAGATGTTGGGCGGCCAGGGATCTCATAATGATCCAAGCTTGTATGGCCACCTTTGAAGCGTTTATACCACTCGTATGCCTGTGTTTTTCTTAGACACGATTCATCAAAGGCCTTTTCTAACATTTTCAACGTTTCGGAACACTTAAATCCATTTGCAACACAAAATTTGATGCACGCACGTTGTTCTAAATTTTCATCCATTATAAAAATCGCCACACGAAAATTTTTCAACTTCTTTGTATAGACGCAAACGTATGAGTAATGTCAACAATATGTGCGCAAAAACCAATCAGTTCATTCTGCTTCACACTGCAATTCAAGAAAAGTGACGATCTTAGTCTAAAACTCTTCCGCTTTCCTTAGAACACATTTAATTCCTATATGGATTTCCTCTTGCAGCAATTATTGCGATATAAAGATTCACGTACCTTCTATAAGTAAACCCGCACAATATGAACCTTTACTTTAACACCGGAAAGGCAATGGATATGGAATGTTGTCGTAAAACTATTTATTTTTCCGGAAAAAAACTGCTTTTGTAACAGAAAATATTTAGTTTTGTTTATTTTGTGTAGCGCAAATCCGAATGCAAATCCATTGAAGCAGTGTTGCTAACTTTTTTATTAGGGAATTGAAATCTACATTCATAAAATGTAAGCAATTTTCCAGCAAAACGGATATTTCACCCAAAAAGTCTGGCTTAACGATCGTTTGAGAATAAATTATTGCTAAAAAAAAACGATTGTTTGAAACTCAAACTTCGCTTGGTAGCTTTATTTACCATATTATTAGCATATTACTTGCCTTGTGATGCATGTTCCAATGTGATCAAATACTAAACCGTCCTCCCCTATGGGCTTTGTTAATGGCAGGAGACTCTTTTTCCTAGAGTCCCTTAGTGGGATTTCTTTTTTATTGTGGGATTTCTTTTTTATTGTAAAAATAAGACACGCGTGTTGTTGCCTGACTAAAAACAGACTGTTTTATTGTTTTCATCTTACATCTAGATGTACACTTTTCTTATTCTAGTTCATTCTCTACTGTTGTTCCAAGAACTGCAGCTTGTAACTCTAATCTTGGAATTGAAAGTGATTTAATGGGAGCATCGTTATATTCTGGCAATTTCCTATAACCAGATAGACTGCAGCAGCAAATGCTTTTTCTGTACTGCATATGGCAGTTTAATAATAATATCGGCGATCAATCTATGATCTTGTAGGTACGCCTCTTCTTGTATCGCTACCAAAGTTTCAAGAGCATCCGCCAGCTCTATGATAGCTGTTCTGCTTTCCTTCTTTACTCGGAATATATCCGAAAGTAGCTGTTTTGTAAACAAATTCCGGCCTACCAAAGTTGTCTTCTAGACGTTCTATAATCTTTGGTACATTCTCGGAATTGAGCACCAATTGTAGTACGCATCTTGCTACGTATCCTTCCAATACATTCTGAAGGCGAGTTAAATTCTCCAAATTCGTGAAAGATCCAGCTTCTGTGATGCTATCATATATTTGTTTGAATTTCGGTCAATGTCATTAGTGACTGCCTTTTTAAATAGATGATCCAATTATCATCTGACCGAAACTGGTTACTTGAACCAGATTCTTGTTTCGGTACCCTTGAGTCCAGCCGAAGTTGGTCGAGCTCCATGAGGTTCTTCTCGATTAATCTACATTTAATGAAGGCCCATCTTTCATTAGCTGCCGGAATGACTGTGACGTTCGCACATACAATCATCACATTGTATCATATTATCCTTGGAGTTCTTCTCCGTGCACAATCTACAATCTCCATTGAGATTGGTGATGAATTGAATGCCGGTAGCCATTTTCTTTGTAATTTTTTCTTTCTTCCAATAAAAACGCGCTGCTGGTTCTGGGTTACTCTACTCGCCGTTGCTGGTGCTGGGCTTCTAATTTACTGTCCAGTTATTGACTGCGAGACTACGCTGATGGCTACTGCTATTTGCGATACCGATAGTTTTCCGAATTAAAATTTCCGCTGCACGATCTTAAGGCGCCGTGCACACCACACTTTCAACCAAAGAAAAAAGGGCGTCCAAGAGTATCTAACTCCTCTCTGGAGCCACCAAATGTTAGCTGCACTTGTGGGTTCTTCCGCGAAGGAAAGAAGAAACACCACGCTAACTGTTAGAATTGCGCCTTTTTAGATTTTGTGGAGATTTTGTAGTTTGATCAAGGAGTACTACATTCGGTACCCTAGTCACATTTGCCAAGTTGCAGTTCTAAAGCGTCCATGGATTCTCTTTGGGAAGCGAGCATACGAGTCAAACTCGAAATCGTCTCCCGTATAGCAGCAGAGGATTAGCAACCACTTTGATTTAGGTTAAGTTTTAGAAATTCATTTTTTCGGATGGAGAAACACCACGTTGTAAACACTTCACATTTATTAATCGAGATATCATTCTAACTACACTGGCGCCACCGGCGCTGAACCAGTTCGGTTTCTTTGATTTTTTTGTTTTCTTTATTCGACTTTAATTTTAACAAAAAATTCAACTTGAGAAATAAAAACAAGAAATTTGAATAAAATCAATTCAGTTAATTTGGCAAGACCTACTGGGGTTTCTTGCAAATTCTATTTCAATTTTTTTTCTCGAACGGCTGAAGCGATGTTTTTGATACGTGATATTATCACTACGGAATATTATTTTTGCTCTGCAACTCGCTTCCATGCTGATTCACGCTGACGGTTTCATAAATGTTCGATTTTTGTTGCGCCTAACTTAGGTCGCACCATACTTACTTTTCTACCGGATCGAGGCAAATCCTTCATGGAAAGGGTCTTACCGAACTTTTCGATAATATTTTTGACACTATTGTGGTGCACTTTCACCCGTTTTGCAATTTCGTTGTACGTGACACCACTTTCTGAGCACCAAGTGTGCAGAATTTTATTTCGCGTTTCCGGATCAATCATTGAAACGATAAACCGTACCGAAACCAATCGATTGCGCAGCTGTTATTGACATGTAAACAAACATGTCACCGCAAAACACGCTGCAAAAAATTAAGCCATTTCAGAGTAATAACTGTTTAAATGTTGCTAACTACTTAGCGATACACTCCTTATACGAATCTGTACGCGATTCGGGTAGCACTTTAAATCGCAAGTTCACTTGTACGTATCTAATTTTAATATTATTTTTAATGTATATCAGGGTAGTTTCTCTACAAGTCGTCATCATATGACCAAAGGTCGCATGAGTGCGTATGAAAAACCAACAATCACTTTAATTTCGGATATGTTTTAGAAATTCGTTTTTTGTTAATTTAAGACAACTTCTGTTTGAAAATTGCCATCAAATTTGCACAAGAGAAATGAAAGACATATATTAACGAGTCGTGGCTCGTGGGTTTCAAAAAAAATATATTTTTATTCACATTAACTCTTAACCAATTACAAACGTCTTACTTCTACGCGTACACGAACTGTACCGCTCAACTGAAATCAATTAACTGACTCTCCTAAGCCCGATCATGGCTTTACCTGCGCTAACCTGTTCTGCTGATGCACGCGTCTCATCGATATCCTGCTGATGTGGCGGTGGACTTCCGTTCTTCTTCCAGGGATCGTCGCTCGTCGTTGCTATGGTCGATCTGTCTAGTCAGCGTTTCTTGCTGTAGGCACCCGTGTGTTTCTGGTGTTGTTACTAATGAAGTTCTGTTGGGTCAGCAGTTATTATGAACGGGATCATTGTAACTATATGACATTGAAGTTCTATTTCTATTATTTTTGAAAGATTTACTACAACCAAGCTCTGAAATTTCTCAATATTTTCTATTTCCTATTCGTATGTGATTTATCATATGAACATGATACCAGCTTACTGTGGTTTCTTTCAAATTCTATTGCAATTTTTTTTCAAAGAGACATTTCTTGCTGCTTCTACAGTTGGTTTTTACTCAGCAAACAGTCAGTTTACAATTTACACTACAAGTATTATTAGCTGCACTTGTGGGTTCTTCCGCGAAGGAAAGAAGAAACACCACGCTAACTGTTAGAATTGCGCCTTTTTAGATTTTGTGGACTTGTAGTTTGATCAAGGAGTACTACATTCAGTACCCTAGTCACAATTGCCAAGTTGCACTTCTAAATGCGCTTTCGTATAGTGCAGAGGTTAGTTTCGGATAAACACTGACTGTCAATACTTAGACTGAGACTGAATTTTATTAAAACGAAAATAGAATTTATATACAAATGAACTTAATCTAGTACTTCTATAATGAGACAGAAACTTGAATCAGATAGAGGTTTTTTTTACATATACATTCATATTTCGGCTCTACCGAACATCGTGATCAAATGCATTATCGTGTTCCTTTTCTAGCCTTCGATGGTACCTAGCCTTCGACCGAACTCTATACCTAGACTACTTAATTTTTGGTTAATTGTTTTAATTACTTCATAATTCCACGACCGGGATTTTTTTTACAAATTATATGAAATTCTTCGTTCAGTATTTCGTCTTCCTTTTCTATTAAAAACAGCTCAAACCCTGTAAACGCCTCAGCGCACTTCTTTCTTTGTGACTCTAATAATTCTTTAGATACGGGTGTGTTTACTGCCTTTTTGCAGTAGGTATAAAGGACTTTTTAATGTTTCATAGTTATTCATCACCCAGCTAATTTAAAACTCACTAAAGTACGCGAGTTAAATAATTCCTTACCTAAACCTCTTTTTAAAAAAGAACAACCACTTGGTTCCCTGCCTAGAATTAAACTAAACTTTATTCTTTCATTCGATTATGTCTACAGTTCATACTGCCGAATTGCACTTTCTAGTCAACGTGACGCTCCTCCGCTCCCACGGATCGATGCCCTCAGGTACAAAATGCTCCGTCGGCGCTCCTGTCTGTCCCGTCGGGTCGGCGCCGATGCTAACGTGTCGTCAGCGATTCTCGCTGCCCTCGTTCGGGTAGTTCCGTTGCTAACTCGTCCTTCCTAAGAGATGAGGTTCCGTACGAATCACTTCTCTGATTGTCAAATGTCTAATGTTGGGTTGGATGTCTGGTACTGGATCTTCGACTGTTGTGGTCGGGGCTGCCTGTTGTATGTTTATTGTAGATGATCTATGGATGAGAAATCTAAGGAGAAATGCTATACCGATTAAGCTAGGTAGGGACATAATTCCCCCAAAAAGAGACAGTGTTGGCCACTTTATACTATTGGTTGATAGTCGGATAACGTCTAACTCCTTCCTCGTTTCCAGATGGAGTTTATGTAGATGGTCCAGGCTGATGTTTAGGATCTCTTGGTGCATTTTTACCGCGATTCCGTCTAAGGGTAGTTGTATTGGGTTTCCCGGTAAGGTTTTCATTCTTGAGTTATATGAAGCGTTATTGATGTATAACTGGCAATTTCTGAAGAAAACTACGAATGGTCCGGTCAGGTTTCTGTTTGTTATGCCACAATTTGATGATAGGGTGAAATTTTTTATTGTGTTTATGAACAAGTGTTGGTTGTCTAGAAAGATAACTTCTTCTTCGACTGGGTTGACGGTGAAATTACAAGTTGCCTGTTCTCCTTTCAATAGCTTCGGTATGCATGTTGAATTGTCCAAGTTGATTTCGTTTGCATTGAATATAGTAGGTTCGATTGAGTTTATGGAGTAAACCTCATCTTTGTGAGTTAGATAAAATCGATGATCTATATGAATTTGCTTATTTTTGTGAATGATCGGGTATAGTCGTACTTTGTTGAATATTCTGGGGTCGAGTTTTGGCATTTTTATCATGAGAGCAATTTCCAGATTGTTAGTTGCCACTGATGTCGTCGCATAATTCGTTGCCTCCAAAGCAGTATGAACTGTTATATTTTCCCTAGCTAAATCATTAATTAAGATATCTATTTCACGCTGGCTTAGAATTTTTTCGTTTACTATTCCTAGTTTAGCCAACATGATTGCATCAGTTATTTGGTTCAATTTCTTGGATAAGTAATTCAGATGAAACAATATCTTAGTAGAATACATTTCGATTGATCTTGTGTTGAACAAATTAATCGCCTTTTTGGTTTCGAACATTGCTTCTTTCAATTGTAGGTTTATCTCACGGTTAATTCTGATCTGCTCATTATTGTTCGTAACTAAATTATTTATGGTAGAATTGATGATTCTCAAATCATTGGCATCTGGACTGCCGGCTATAAATTTCCAAACTGTACCTACACTATCCCAACGTTTATGCCGTCTGATTGGGTCTATGCTTTTTAATGCGAAATCTATTTCGTTGAATTTTTCTTCTACTAGGTCAGAAAATTGATTTTGGCTAAAGTTTTCGAACTGATCCCTAAGGCTTTTTACTTGCATTCTAATGGTCGTTAAATTGAAGTAGTGAATGTAATACGTGTGGTCAAGTTTGATCCGTGCCTCGCCTTGATCGAAGATCAGGACTGGCTGGCGTCCTACGTCCCGTAAGTCGGCTGTCACATCGTGTCTTGATAGTAGTTGGTCTGGTTGAATGAATAATAGCAGTAGCAATCTGAAACGTAGAAGTAGAAGTCGTGTTTTATATTTTCCTTATTTTTAGGTCATCTTTATGAATTCGTCGATTATCGTCGGTTGTAATTGTGCTCTTGTTTATTTTCGAAATTTTTATTTTCTTGTACCTTTTCTTGTGTTTAAGTCTTTGTCGTGTCGTCTCGTATGCGTCTTGATTTTCCTCGATTGGTATAGGTTTCTTTTTTTTATTATGGTGTTCCAACGCGTTTTTCTGAGTTTGCAGTAGATTTCTGTAGGTTTTTTCAATAATTTCTGGGGTACGAGAAGAGGGGAGAATTATTTCCAAAGGAGTGAAATTTGTGGAGGAGTGAATAGAAGAATTATATTTCTGTACAGATAGTTGGATCAGGTCTGGCGTTGCTAGATTCGGGTTTTCAGTTTTTGTGATTCGATAAATTTCGAGGAGCGTTGAATGGAAACGTTCAACGATTCCGTTCATCTCACTCCGTCCGGTGGCGGTTACGTATGGGTTGATTTTATGTATGTTGTAGAAATTAACGAGCTCTCCCGTCATAAAGGATTTCTCGCCATCCATCACAAGTGTGCTTGGTGCTTTGTACTTTAAAAGAATATCCTTTATTACTGGTATGAGGTCGATGGCTGCTCTTGATTCAATTTGTGTGACTTGAGCGAATTTTGAAAATTTGTCGACATATGTTAGAAAGTGAAGACTTTCCAAAAACATAATGTCGATGTGCGCTATTTCGAATGGAGCCTTTGGAATTGGTGTTTCTTGTATAGGAAACTTTATCGGGTTCCTATCATATTTGCACTCATGGCAAATCTGACAGTTAGTGATAAAATCTCCTACTTTTTGAGCTAATTTTGGGAAGAAGTATTTCCGAAATATTTGCTGCTTATTTTCCTGTGCACCTCTATGCGCTCTGTGATGCTCAGTGCGAATAATATTCCATTGGTCATCTTCTTCTGTTATGTCCTCGAGCATATTCTGAGTGAAACGAATCGTTAACAGATTTTGTTGTCCGAAATGTCTTTTATAGACTTCTTGGATTTTTCCCATTATGTTCTCATCTGTTAACAAACCATTTACCTTAGAATAGTTAAAGTGGTTTTTTAGTACCTGTAATAATAAATTGTCGTTAATTTCATTTATGTAAACCGTA
The DNA here is from genome assembly GCF_030247185.1 of Malaya genurostris. Taxonomy (NCBI): domain Eukaryota; kingdom Metazoa; phylum Arthropoda; class Insecta; order Diptera; family Culicidae; genus Malaya; species Malaya genurostris. Next base: position 163,629,972 of record NC_080570.1, on the reverse strand, counting down.
ATTCTTGTGTATCCTGAAAATGGAATTTCTGTTATTGTTTTATCGGGTCCTTTCTTTATTATTACTTGATGACGAAATACGTTGATTGGCGATTCCGTTGAGGGTATATAAAAGTCGTCGCTATTTTCGGCTGAATGTTGGGTTGCTGTTAAGGAGCATACAATTCTACTTAAGGCGTCTGCCACCACATTTGCTTTTCCCGGCTTATACACGATTTCATAATCGTGCTCCTCTAGATATGCCTTCCATCTTTTGAGTTTGGCATTTGTGTTTTTTGGGGATAAAGCAAACGTTAACGGTTGGTGGTCGGTTAAAATTTTGAATTTTGCCCCGTATAAATAATTCCTAAATACTTGCAGTGACCAGAAAATTGCTAGCATTTCCTTCTCTGGTACTGAGTATTTTTCTTCCGCCGAAGACAAAGTTCTGGAAGCAAAGTGAATCGGTTTGTCTTTTCCGATGTCACCTTGGGATAAGACAGCACCTATAGCAAAATCAGATGCGTCTGTTGTGAGAATGAAAGGTTGCCCATAATCCGGGTAAATGAGGACGTCAGACGATTTCAATACGTTTTTCAACTTGTCGAAGCATCGTTTTTCATCACATGAAAGCGAAATTTTCCTATTTGATGAGGGATTCCTTTCCCCCCGAAGAAGGTTTGTAAGAGGTTTTGCGATTTTCGCAAAGTCTTTTACAAATCTTCGATAATAACTCATCATTCCGAGGAAAGAACGGAGCTCTTTGAGATTCGTAGGCTCTGGATACCTATTGATAACATCGATTTTTTTAATATTAGGTTTGATTCCTTCCGCTCCAATAACAAACCCTAAAAATTCAATCTCAGAATGCAAAAACTCACATTTGTCTAACTGAATCTTGAGATTTGCATTACTTAGTGTTTCTAGAACAATTTTAAGATTTTCCAAATGTTCATCTAGGGTCTTTCCAAACACGACAACGTCATCGATATACACATAGCATATTTTCCCTATGTGATCTCTAAGTACGTCGTCAATTGCCCGTTGGAAGATCGCAGGAGCGTTCTTCAAGCCAAATGGCATTCTAGTAAATTCGTACTTCCCGTTGTTAATGGCGAAAGCAGTTTTCTCAATATCTTTCTCCTTCATTTTAATCTGGTGGAACCCAGACGCTAAATCAAGAGTGGTAAAATATTTTTGACCCTTGAGCTGATCTAAAACATACCCTATCTCTGGCATTGGATATTTATCGGGAATTGTCTTTTCGTTCACCTTCCGATAGTCGATCACCATTCGGAACTTTTTTTCTCCTGAAGCGTCGGGTTTCTTCGGTACAACCCATACTGGTGCCGTCCACGCTGAACGAGATGGTCGAACAATACCATCTTCCAGGAGTTTGTTAATTTGTTTCTTTACCTCGTCTGCATAGGCAGCGGGGTAAGGATATACCTTCTGATGAACTGGAGTATCATCAGTGGTATTGATTGTGCATTCAACATTTGTTGAGCATGTTAATTTTGCATTGGTTTCATGAAAAACTTCTTTGGAGTTGTCGAGGACGACTTTTAGTTTAGTATGCTCCTCTTCAGTAAGATGAGCAGTTCGAAAAACACTATTAGAAGCACAGTTTGTCTGAGAATATACGCAAAGAGGAATGACAAGTTTCTGATTATCAGAGTACAAGGTCAAAATCTTATTAGAAAAATCAATGTTTGCATTTAAGTCATTCAGTATTTCTGTCCCTATGATCCCGTGGAAAAATGAGTGGAATTTATGTAAGACGAATTTTGTAATGTAATTAATTTTCGGATAGAAAAAGTTTATATCTATCGCAGAGGTTGCGTTAAATTTACCGTTAGCACTAGTTATGCCTTTGGCATTAAAGTCGTACGGCCTGCTATCCTTGTAGGCCCAGGCAAGTTATGGGTTAATTAAGTTTATGTTCGCTCCTGTATCTATTAAGAAGGGAAACTCTCCACTCGTAGTCTTCAAGTTGATGTAGAGCAAAATAGGTTTCACCAACTTGGGTTCCATTCTAAAAAATTAGAGGCTGTAGCCTCATCTTGCTGCGGTTCTTGTTCGGTTTGCGTGTCTAATTTTGGTTCCGGTTCTACTGATGGTTGAATATCATAATATGGATATAGATCATTGTAATAATCATATTCGTAATTATAGGGATCATCTGTTTGATCATCAAAATTTGTATCAACCGGGTGAGCTTGCCTTTTGAAGGGGTACGGATATGTTTGCCCCGACATTGGCGGCGGTCTTTTAAGATCCATTGATGGCCTGTTGCCATAATTTACATTGTGTGTTCTCATACTTTGATCGATATCCATTGGCTCGGGTTTTGGTAATGGTTTTGCAGCCCATGGTCGTGGGGGTGCTTGAAACGGATTGGGTTGGTACTGAGGCCTGGTCTGGGTGAAGGGATTGGCTTGGAAATATTGCCTGCCAAATAGTGGCATCTGTGGAAAGCCTAAGTTTCTAGGGGCTGGAATTGGTGGAGGTGGATATCTCCGTGGAGGTGGTCTGGGAGGAAGTCTATTAATTTCCAAATCTCTTGGTTTGGGAGCTGGGGTGAAATGTTCATTTCGGAAAGGTGCCGATCTAGTATCCATATTGTAGTAGTCTAGGCAAAACTGATATGCCTGATTTAACGTTTTTGGATTAAATGTTTTTAGTAGCTGACACAAAGGTTTTTCTAAGCCTCGAATGAATGCATCTACTGCCTTTTCTCTAAAGTAATCGATATGTGAATTAACGTGTGGGGCCAATTTTTCTTCTGTTTGGATTTGAGCTACTATGGATGAAAGTAGTTCGTTCACCCGGGAGTAGTAACTGCCTAAAGTTTCGTTTGAGTTCTTTTTTATTGTGGTTAATTCGAAGTCCAACGTTTTTATATCACGTTTGTCCCTGTAATACAGAAGCAGCGTAGATTTTATTTGTTGCCAATTATGCACAATGTTATTTGAATTAAGGATATCGGCTGCTTCGCCTCTGATTTTTCGTCTCACGGAGCGCTCGATTAATTCAAGTTGCGCTTCCGTGGCTCGTGCATCTCTGTACATACAGAAAATGCCCTCAACATCCGTTAGCCATGCTAATAGTTCTGTTGGCTTGCCATCATAATTTTGTAAATCTCGAATGAAATCTGGTAATTTTCCCAGATCAATGAATTGTTGCATCGTCAGTGGTGCAGCAACCGGATTCGGTACTGGATTTGCCATTATTTTGTGAAATAAGAATTTAACCGAGACTGATGAACACTTTTTCCACTTGTTTTACCAGTATTCTGGATTTTCTTGGCTTTTTTTCCACAATTAATTTAATGGTGGCAATGCGAACAAAAACACTATTTATTTCCGTTGGTTTTGAGCAATATCTCTAAATTTCCTTCGTTCGTTTCTGAACAAAAATTACTAATATATATTGTATAACTAATTACTTACATAAAAGACCGTGTCTTAGTTGCGGCCAACATCGGTTGGACTTTTGTTGTGGCTGTCCTCCGCAAACGGGGGAATCTACGAGCAGGCACGTTTGGTGGATCCGTTTTACTATTCGTTACTTCGGGCCAGCGGTGCCGATCGGGTCCGGTAGGTATCCTCGGTGTCTCGTAGCTCGCTTTCGTGATAGCCAGACCTGGCTCTTTTAACCAGCATATGCAACTTGGCTCTTTGAACCAGCAATGAACACTTATTTTCCAAGTGATTTTCTTAAGATTTTTGTTACACTGATATGAAGATTTTTGCACTGCACTATCACTTTATCCTGTTCCCGCTTCGGAGTATCTCGCCGGAGCCTCCAGTTAAATAATTCCTTACCTAAACCTCTTTTTAAAAAAGAACAACCACTTGGTTCCCTGCCTAGAATTAAACTAAACTTTATTCTTTCATTCGATTATGTCTACAGTTCATACTGCCGAATTGCACTTTCTAGTCAACGTGACGCTCCTCCGCTCCCACGGATCGATGCCCTCAGGTACAAAATGCTCCGTCGGCGCTCCTGTCTGTCCCGTCGGGTCGGCGCCGATGCTAACGTGTCGTCAGCGATTCTCGCTGCCCTCGTTCGGGTAGTTCCGTTGCTAACTCGCGTAAATGCATTTTAATTAGTTTATCTGTGTACTACTAACAAATGGTTTTAAGCATCAGAATAACTGCTTGCCATAGCACTTATATCTAACTTATTTTCATCTCTATTTCAAGCGCTTGTTTCACCTGGTTGACATCGCCCGTTACTTCCTACCTTTTATAATAGTTGCAAAGATGCTTGGAAGGTTGGTTGTTGATTATATACCAAGTTCTGCATTTCCTTAGGGTACGCTTCCCATTGCGCCTTTCGATACAGCAGGTTTTCGACAAATTCTCTTGTCGCGCAATCTATTATCAAGTTCGCTTTGTTTTTGTTCTTTATCCATTCCGTAAATTTTTTCAAAATTACAAGGAGTAGTCATTCTGTTATGGTAAGAAAATCTTTTTATTAGATTTTCTTGGTTTTCAACCAGCTCCTGGTGGAGCTACCAAAATGTTTCCTCGAAAGGTTCTCTTAAGGAGGCTGGCAGCTTTGTGTACCGTGTGATCTAGGCGACACCTCCTATAGTGGGGAATACGCGTTAGTTCTACACAAATAGCACAATAGTGGGCGGCTCGTTCGGATCGTTTTAGCTAGCACCACTGCTTACCTTCCACAGCTTTATGGTTCGACTTCTCGGTGGTGACGACTTGATCTGTTGACTTCAAACACGATGGTGCTTTCACAAACTGTAGTTATAGACTTTTAAAGAGTGAGGACACTAATACTAATAAACTATACTAATAGTGCTGCCTTTCTAATGGCTTGCCAAGAAGTGGCATATAAAAACAAGGAATGTTTCTTTTCGTTCTTTTTTATTGTATCGCATTTTTCTCGTACATCAAGTACTGCGATTTTTACCGCGGGTCGATAAATTACACCCTTCGCGGTTTTTATTGTAGCGGACCTTACTTGTCCGTCCTTAGCTGTTTGAACGTTTTCTATAATACCTTTCAGCCAAGTTCCTCTGCCGGTAAGAGGATTGTCTTCTGTAACGACAACAACGTCGCCAATTAGAATGGGTCTAATTCTACCCTGCCATTTCCGCCTTTCAATTAAGGTCGGTAAGTATTCATTTCGCCAACGTCTCCATAAATGAAGTTGACTGTTAACGATAGCTTTAACATTAGTCTGGAACAGATCTACAACATCTGCAATGTAAGCTTCTTCCGGCTCGATAATCCTCCCAGTCAATAATTGATCCGCATTGTCTAAGGATATCTCGGTCAAAGGTCTATCATTCATCATATCTGCGGCCTTATACAAACATGATCTCAGAGTCTCAACTTTAGGTCTTTTGACTCCGAAAGCTTTTAACATTTCCTTTAGGGATAGCTTAATGATCCTTATTAATCTTTCCCACGCTCCTCCAAAATGAGGCCTAAGAGGTGGATTAAATTTCCATGTAAACTCCAATAATACTCCCCTAGATTTCATTTCATTGTTCAATTCTTTTAATGCCGTTTTTAATTCTTTATTGGCACCAACGAAATTGGTACCATTATCGCTCCATAGCTGTCTGGGTCTGGCATGTTTCAATGCCATGAAATTGCTTAAACAACATAAACATGAATTGGTATCTAAACCTTCTGCGAGCTCTATGTGAACCGCTCTTGATTTCATGCAAGTGAATATGACGCCCCAACGCTTATGCACTTGCCTTCCGACCGCCACTTCAATTGGACCGAAATAATCGACTCCGGTCTCTACCATTTGAGGTGGTACTGGTTTGGCGGCGTCATTATTACATTTCTTGCAGTCTAGTTTAACTTCACGCAAAGTTGCTCTTCCGTGAGGAATCCAGTATTTATCCCATAGAGTAGAGAAAACAACGTTATCATTACGATGGAAATTCTTCTCATGGTAATGCTTAACGATCAAGAACGTAATCCGATGTTTCGGCAAAATGATGGGGGTTCTGGTATTAAATGGAACGCAATTTGAGTTAGCGAGCCGACCTCGCGCCCTCAACAGGCCTTTATCATCCAAAAATGGATTACATTTATTCAACTGATTATCGGACGTCGATGTACCGTTCGATAATTCTTTAATTTGTCGGCTATCGACGTCCTGCTGCGCCTTTCTTATCGCGAAATATTCCGCGGTTATTCGATCCTTCTAATCGTTGACGTAGTCAAACGGCTTAACTAAATTGTGATATATTTTTTTATTCAAATGTACCTTATACATTAGCAAGGAAATATATAATAATTAATTTTTATCAGTCTATCCCACGTCGATATACTGTTCTCGCGGAGAAGATCAAGCGTCTCTTCTCCTGCGAACTCGGGTCCTTTTCGAGATTCTACTATTCTTAATGTGTTTGAAGTGTTGGCACAATGAATGTTGAACGGGACAATTTCAACATTCTTTTCTTTTGTGTTTTCGCATATAAACCCTTTCTCAACTGGGTACTGGTCTGGTTGTTCCTTTAAGAAACTAGGTCCTCTAAACCATTTGGAGTTTTTAATTTCTCTTGTTCCCTCATCTGCGGGATTCAACCCCGTGGGATCCCATCTCCATTCATCTATTTTACTGAGACTCAGAATTTCACTAACTCTCAATGATACATATAGTGTATATTTTCTATGCTCTGAGCGTATCCAATTTAGTACTGTCTGAGAGTCAGACCAGTAATATTTCTTTATGGGTATAATCCTCATTTCCTTGGTAATTTGGTCTGTTAAGTTCGCTCCGAGCACCGCGGCTTGAAGCTCGAGTCTATGAATTAAAACCCGCTTAATCGGGGCTACTTTTGCTTTAGCGGCTATTAGCCTTATAACCGCTTTTCCGAATAAATTGCTCTTTGCGTACACACAGGCTGCGTAAGCATTGTCTGACGCATCCACAAATGTGTGTAGTTCCGTTTGTGGATCGGAATCCAATGTTATAGCTCTCGGTATTTTAACTTGTTCGATTTCCTTTATTAATCTAAAAAACGATTGCCATTTCGGCTGCACTGTGGGTGGGATTAAATCGTCCCAACCTAAACTATATTGATGTAGCTCCTGCATGATGAGTTTGCCTTGAATAGTATAATGTGAAATCAAACATAAAGGGTAAAAAATACTCATCACGAAGGCTAAAACTTCTCTCATCGTTGGTATGGTGTTAGTGTCTAAATGACCAAAATTTCCTTGCTTGTAATTCAATGCGTCACCTGTTTCGTTGCCTCGTCGCCAGGGTTTAAGTTTGATGGTACCCATCTCCACTGCTGCATAGTTGTTGTTTCTAGTATCTCTCCAATTCGATGGGATATAAATTGTTTGTATTTGCGTTGTTCGCTGTTGATCCATGCCAAGACGGTTTGCGAATCTGACCACATGGTACTGCTTAGAACGTTGAGCCTTGTCTCTTTCATGACTGTAGTAATCAATCTTGTGCCAAGTACGGCTGCTTGTAACTCTAACCTTGGTATTGACAACATTTTTAACGGTGCTACTTTTGATTTTGCTGTAGCTAGCGTTATATTTGTGTCTGTTTGAATATATACGCAAGCTGCGTAAGCACGTTCCGAAGCGTCGACGAATGTATGAAGTCTTACAGATGAAGAGACATACATCTTGGTACAGATATTTGAGTTGATGCTTTTATTTCTTCAACCCAGTGATTCCATTGTACATATAAGTTTCCTGGAATGGCCTGTTTCCCCTAATGGATCGTAGATACTCATTAAAAATGATAGTACTTCGGCCATTGTTGGTAGCCTTTTGTTTGTTCGTATCTCCTTCGGGATCTTATCTAGGTTTACGTTGAGTCGTATTGAATCCTCGTCAATATTCCAGAATATGCCTAGAACTTTATCGTTATCCGTGACCTTCTCATCAATCTCCCTGATGTTCGAATGCTGTCTCCGTTCACTTGGAATGTTTGAGATCGTTTCAATGTCATTAGAGATGAAATTCCTGATGTGAAAACCAGCATTGTCTTGGATTTCAATCACTTGTTTTACTCGTTGCTTTGCTTCATCTGATGTTCCGAAACTGTCGATATAGTCGTCCACGTAATGTTGTTTAATTATGGCCTCTACTGCTTCTGGATATTGTTGACTATATCTTTAGGCGTTGTTATTTTTCACGGCTTGAGCACAAGCTGGAGAGCACGTGGACCCAAATGTCATAACCTCCCTTACATAGATGTCTGGATCCCGTTTTTCACAATCCCTCCAAAGGAATCTTTGCGCGTGTTGGTCTTGTTTCCGTATACGTACTTGATGGAACATTTCTTTGATATCGCCACATATTGCAACAGCTCCTTCCCGGAAACGTATTAGCAATCCATACAGTGAAGTTGTTTGATCGGGTCCAGCCATTAATGCCGAGTTGAATGAGGTTCCTTGAATTTTCGCCTTTGCGTCAAATACGAGTCTTGGTTTTGGTGGTATTTTATTCTTATTTATCGTAACAAAATGTGGTAAATAAAATACACGATTGCTTGTTTCCTCCAATTCTTTTGGAGTAAGTTTACGTATGTAATTTTTCTCCTCGTATTCTTTCAACGTCTTAATCGTCCATTCTTTTAATTCAGGCAAATCTCTTAACCCTCTTTCCATTTTGGTCAGACGTTGGGATTTTCACGTTGGGATTTTCACCCCGAAATCTTCTATTGAAAAGTAGCTTTGTAAAGGGTGATTTTTTAAGAGCTTGAGAACTTTTTTAAACAATAAAACGCATAAAATTTGCAAAATCTCATCGGTTCTTTATTTTAAACGTTAGATTGGTACATGACATTTACTTTTTGAAGATAATTTCATTTAAATGTTGACCGCGGCTGCGTCTTAGGTGGTCCATTCGGAAAGTCCAATTTTGGGCAACTTTTTCGAGCATTTCGGCCGGAATAGCCCGAATTTCTTCGGAAATGTTGTCTTCCAAAGCTGGAATAGTTACTGGCTTATTTCTGTAGACTTTAGACTTGACGTAGCCCCACAAAAAATAGTCTAAAGGCGTCAAATCGCATGATCTTGGTGGCCAACTTACCGGTCCATTTCTTGAGATGAATTGTTCTCCGAAGTTTTCCCTCAAAATGGCCATAGAATCGCGAGCTGTGTGGCATGTAGCGCCATCTTGTTGAAACCACATGTCAACCAAGTTCAGTTCTTCCATTTTTGGCAACAAAAAGTTTGTTAGCATCGAACGATAGCGATCGCCATTCACTGTAACGTTGCGTCTAACAGCATCTTTGAAAAAATACGGTCCAATGATTCCACCAGCGTACAAACCACACCAAACAGTGCATTTTTCGGGATGCATGGGCAGTTCTTGAACGGCTTCTGGTTGCTCTTCACTCCAAATGCGGCAATTTTGCTTATTTACGTAGCCATTCAACCAGAAATGAGCCTCATCGCTGAACAAAATTTGTCGATAAAAAAGCGGATTTTTCGAATGGACCACCTAAGACGCAGCCGCGGTCAACATTTAAATGAAATTATCTTCAAAAAGTAAATGTCATGTACCAATCTAACGTTTAAAATAAAGAACCGATGAGATTTTGCAAATTTTATGCGTTTTATTGTTTAAAAAAGTTCTCAAGCTCTTAAAAAATCACCCTGTAGTTGCTCATTCAATTTTTTTTCTTCTTCGTGAAGCATAATTATTCCGCACTCTACTGTTTTAGATATATTTCCGTATAGGGACCGTGCACGATAACAAGTAGCGCCATTAGTGGCGAATAGGCGAAAAACCTCTACCATAGCTTTACACTGTTACCATATGTTCACGCTGAATAAAATAGTCAAAAACCTGTTTTAATACAACATAGTGGTGTAATGATCCTTTTCTCACATCAATCATATTCTCATATATAATACTGTGGTATACTATTAAAAATATTTCTCTCCGATTCTTAAAATAAACCAAAGAGATTGTTTGTGCATTAACTAGTATAACCTACAGAATGAAACAGTTCTCTGACATCGATGAGAAAACGAAGGGAGTTCCACTATTGTAGGTATTTCGGGCACTAGAACCCGAGAGCATATAATCGAAGTTTCGTATGGCCATCAACTAACATGATTTTAATTGCAACCGAAAAATATGCTTAATTTTCGGTAGGAGCATAAGATCACTCATTTGAACCTAAGATTAGGAATACCGGACTAAGTGTAAAAGTAAGTGAGATCCTTTTTTGAGTATATGACTATTATCTGCCGTCGTTTTTCGAAAACCGGGAATACTTTCGAGACCTATTTAGAAAACTTTTTACTTTTTTCGTTTCGACTCTTCAAGTGACGTACACAATTTTTAACATACTTTGCCCTATCATTCCGAAACCGAAAGTCGGATCCGGATGAAATTTAAGAATTCCGTGTAGAACCATTCATAGACCTTTCATTTGAATCTAAGTTGGTCAACATCGATTAAGTCATTTTTACACACACACAAAGATAGATTGCTCAGCTCGACGAACTGAGTGAAATGGCATATGACACTTGGCCAATTTTTACTAGTCGATTTTCAAGTGTTTGTATAAACTTTCTATATAAGAAAGGCAAAACAGTTCAGCGTTTCAATAAAATGATTATTTGTTGTTAGCTTCGTGACTCGTATTTTCAGTATACGTCAAACTGGCTACTCGTGAGATTGCTAGCATTTTTACGAATACAATTTATTTTCTTGTTATGGACCATCCTGTGAATTATTTGAACTTTTAGTTAAAATTTGACGGTCGGGCAGTTATTTTTTATCGAGTAGCTAAATTTATCTAAAACTGTGGCCCATTTCAAAGTTTGACGAATGGAAAATTATTTGGGTCTATTTTGCTCTGAAAATAAAGTAATAGCAAGTGGTGTAATGATTGCAATTCAGCGAAAGTAAGAACAACTTCGAGATAAACGTACTTCATTTAAAAAATATTTAAACTTTTTATTGGGGTATTTTCTTTGAGTGAAAGTATAAAAAGAAATTACACAGAAGCAATTTTTACTAATGGTCTGAAATTAGAATGTTTTAGCAAGATATTTTTCAGTGTTTCCGGTCAAGTCGATTGAAAAATCATTTAATGTGCAGAGAATATCGTTCGAGTGTTTGAATTTGAGTGAATATGACAAATATTAGACACAAATCCAACTGCAATGACAGAAAATGACGTGGCCGTATTTAGATACAGAATGAATAATTCGATTCAAAATTTAATAGTCAGTCGATGTTGAACAATCGTTCGCACCACACGCGAATAATTCCATAGGGTTCGGAAAAAAATTCGCAGAGAAAATACGCTAGAAAGTATTTTCAAACTCAGTTTACAAGTTTTGCTATGGTCGCATTATTTTATCCACTCGCCGCCTCGTGCGCTGTCGTCGCCGGCCACTAAACCACGCCCTCGTGCACGGTCCCTATATCAGCCAACCTAGCTTTGTTTTTATCGCTGTTGGTTCACCTTCTCCACCAAGACGTCTCTCTACCGGTGCTAGTAGATGGCTGTGGTTTAACCCAATCAATAACTTAGGCTGTTCGTTGGTGTACGTGCCTATCGGTAAATCTTTCAGATATTTATATTCCGATTTCAATTTGTCAGCGTTCACTGATTGCTTTGGAAGCTGTAAGTTCTTTATGGTGCGCACACCTTTTAGTGCGTAAGCTTTTTTAGTTGCACCACTAACCCATAAGCGTACTCGTTTGCTTGAGGGTTCGTCTCTCGTAACGTTTTGTGTCCACTTTAAAGTTAGTGGTTTGACGTTACCTTTGAGTTCTAGCTCATTTGCTTGTTCTCTAATTACAAATGCACTTGGCAGCCTTATCTTCGGTTATGAAATATCATGTTGCCTTTTGACCTGACTGTTTTTTGTTTATAATCATGATATACAAGTGATCCTTCGTTGGTTCAAATCAAATACTGATTCCGAAATGCGCGTAATTACAAATGATTTTAATTGGTCTGAAACGTTACGATTCTCGCCGTAACAGTATGGAACCGTGATATTATCACTACGGAATATTATTTTTAATGTATACTTATGTACTTTATTTCATTAGTAAGTTTTTAAAAAATGTTACACATTGATTCACTTGTTAAGAGTATCACCGAACTGGTTCATTTCTTAAATCGAACTGAACTAACTTTATTCCCTATCTGTACCTGAGCCCTAACGACCGAGCCTTAAACTGCTGTCTTAGCGGTTATCCTGTTGATTCGTGTTGAAGTCGTCGTTACAGCGTGGTACAACCTGGCTGGGGCGATGACTCTCGGTGACCGGATGCGCGCCGCTACGTCAGCATACCTGTTGCTAGTCGGTGTTCGTTGAAGGCATGTAATATATGGTTTGATGTGTGGAACATGTGAAAGCCTTATGGATAATAGTTTCTGATCTATCTGATCCGTGTGTTAGGTTTGTCTGTAACTGTATATCGGAGAAGTTCCTCTGCAAGTCGTCATCATATGACCAAAGGTCGCATGAGTGCGTACAGAAAACCAAAAACCACTATAATTTCGGATATGTTTTAGAAATTCGTTTTTTTGCCTCTTCAAGGCAATTTCTATTTGGAATGTGCCATCAAACATGCACAAGAGAAATGAAAGACATACGACTTACAATTTGCAAATTGAATGAATAAAATAACGATACTGAAAAAGTCGTCATCATGATGGTCGTCCTACCGGGCTGTGATGCACAAGTGAAAGGATTCGTTTTCGATTTTAGACTGACTTCATTTACAATTTTCTAACCTATTTATACAAGGTGTTTTGGTAAGAAATTAGAATTTCTTGGTTTACAACCAGCTCCTGGTGGAGCTACCAAAATCTCCCTCGAAGGGGGTTCTCTTAAGGAGGCTGGCAACTTTGTGTATCGTGTGATCTAGGCGACACCTCCTATAGTGGGGGATACGCGTTAGTTCTACACAGATGGCACAATAGTGCACTGCTCGTTCGGATATGAAATTTCGGAAAGTTTCTGAAAATATACTTCTCTAGTGGTTTTTCACAGGACTTGATATTTTGAGGAACAAACTACTGCAGGACGTGATACCCTTGGTAAATATACTTCTCTAGCCACTTTTCACAGGACTTGATATTTTTGAGGAACAAACTACTGCAGGACGTGATACTCTTGAGTGACAACAAACTACCCTTTTGGGTTCTGATCTAAGACTGATTTATTTACAGAAAATCTAACCTATTTATACAGAATTTTCTTACATAGTAGGTATACAAATGATATATCGGGTAAACCGTAAATCTTCTACCCTTCAATACATAGTTAAATTGCAATTCATTGCAACGCTTTCTAATCCTGGGTTTTCTTACCCGGTACATGCCCCGACCGGCTAATCCGGTCGGCCGTTGTTTCCATTTTGGTACCTAACTCAAGCATTATCAGGCACCAGACAATTACTTGCATTGTTACAAACTAAATGCATTTCCTTTCATTACAAATATTTTCATTTCAAACCATTTCGAGCACAAGTGACGATTGCAGGTACTGGACCTTACATTGTTAATCCCTAACGATTTAATCCTCTAAAGGGACCGTAACGTAAATGCAAATTTATTTAACCGAGTCTAGTCGGGTCCTAACGAAAGCGCAGGGAAGCATAAACAATGTGCCTTCATACCTGACCCGTATTTTGCTTAAGGTGGATTATCTCGGTGCGCTGTCGCATCACGATTATCCTTCTCGATGATGATGACGTCTGTGGGTGGATGGTTGTCGAATCACGCGTACAGGTATTTCGACGTCTTCCGGATCACTTCGTCGTCTTATTAAACATCACCAAACTCGTAGATATCCATAGTGATATGATAATATTCCCAGTATATTTGAGCCGACAATTACCAACGTTAAGATCGTTAACTTCTTCCATGTCGTTGACTGGTTTTGTTTGATTATGCATCGTGAAGTTAAGAATCCAACTCATCTCTGATCGCGGTTTGAAGTATGTTAACGTACTCTTACTGCCCCCATCTATTCTTGGGTAAAACGTTCTATTTCTTTTCTGCATTATAAAGTCTTCGTTTTCTTAGACTCGTTAGATAGCGCTTTTCCAATAACTCCTTAAATGCATCTGCGCGTTTTTGAACATTTTCCCAGGTTTTGTGGCTGAGTTGGCTAGCACCACTGCTTACCTTTCACAGCTTTATAGTTCGACTTATCTGGACCTCTAATGCAGTCGAATGGCTCTGGACTTCTCCGAACTTCAGGTTTTTCGCAAAGAAACTTTTCACATTGAATACTAGGTTAAGACTAACTTCCCTACTAACCCTATCTTCCACCCTAACTGGCACTTGTAAGGGTGGCCCGTTCGGGTCCTAATAATTGTTTACATTTGCAATTCGAGTAAATCAGGTTCTTCTGTCTTCTATATTCGGTAGTCAGACTCGGATAGTCCGGTCGGCCCTTCTCTTTGTTTTTTTCTACTCGTGTTTCGGTGCAATTTAGTTTTATTTTTAGCTTCCGCCTATTTCATAAGCAAGCATCGAACATAGTTAATATTTGCCTGCCGTCTAGGCCGCTTATCGATATAAACAATTTAAGATTCTTTTCGTTACTTCTCTTTGTTTGCGCGGGTTCGTTTGTTAAATTAACTTTCATGAAAACATCGCCTATTTCGTGCATCCTAATCTTAAGCTGTAAAATCTAATGCAAATATTTTCTACCGATTGCTACGCAAGGCGACAAGAATATTTGGTGTATTGTCGGAAACCAATCACTATAATTTCGGATATGTTTTAGAAATTCGTTTTTTGCTCGAACCAACCACTGGAGTTTCGAAGAAATTCTATAGTTTATCCTAGTTTGAGTCAAATCGTATGGAACCGTGATATTATCACTACGGAGTATTATTTTTAATGCACATCGGAGAAGTCTCTCTGCAAGTCGTCATCATATGACCAAAGGTCGCATGAGTGCGTATAAAAAACCGACAACCACTTTAATTTCGGATATGTTTTAGAAATTCGTTTTTTGCCTCTCCAAGGCAATTTTTATTTGAGATGTGCCATCGAGCATGCACAAGAGAAATGAAAGACATACGACTTACAATTTGCAAATTGAATGCAATACTCTTTGGTCCGGAAATGTGCAGAACATACGCGCCAGTTCTTTACACTATTGTACTCCAGTCCGCAAAAAATAAACCAGTTTTTTTTTTTAATAACCGGGTTCTTCGGTGCTCGATGATATGAAATAGACAGATCATTTCCTCGAATTCAACGATTGAAACATCCCAGAACAAAACACCGCATTTTACTGTCAAGATTTTCGCAATCATATCAATACAATCGAATATACAATCCGCTAGTAATATATTCATGGTGGCTTAACCATTCTAGATTATTGTTTAACTTACATTTTGCTTGTAATCTTGATTATCAGATGAAAACTGTTTGTTTATTTATTTTTCACTATAAAAAACAGTAACTATGATGAACTTGTTCTTACCCTTCAGTGTATCATGACAGTGTACCGCACGATGCAAAATGTGTCCTTGAAAATTTGTCGAAGCATTCCGTAATATAGTTTGTATTTGCTAACACATAGAAAAACGTGATCACCAGTGTATTTTACATCGTGCCTCTCTGGTGAGATACAAATACGCTACTACATGGAATTAAGGATCCAATGTTTGCACTTGCATTTAGTGCTATCCTTCGCTATTCCCTAACGTCTGCAAGTGCCTTCCTAGAAGGCTCAAGTTGCAAGTTCTAATCTTGCTTAGCCGTCCTATCTAAATCTGAATTATCATGACGTTCTGGCTATATGAGTTGCCGAACACTTTGTTTTTATGGCTTCATTTGCTTTTCTGTTAACGGTTTTTTCGAAACCAATGAATGGCTATGATTTAGACCAAATAAGATTGTTTTTTCCCAAGTGTAACTGGAAAAATTTGGTAAAAACTATTGCCTTTCGATTCTTGATGGCAATTAATTTCATTTTCAACCTTATTCTTTGCATCAACATGTAATAATGGATGATGTTTAAGCTTATATCCATCCTAGTTGCAGTATCTATTTGATTTGCAAAATTTAACTATGTAATTCGAGCGTAAACAGCGAAAGCACAGCTTGGCTTGTTTAACAATCTCATTTCGTTTTTCAGATGACGAATTTTCGAATCTTTCACAATTCTCTAAATTACGATCTCATGTGTAGCCTACACAATTTCTTTGGGTTTGACGTTTCGGTTCAGTGTACATTTTAGAAGCGTCTTGGTGCATGTGATTTTTCTTTTCTCTTGGAGTTTGTTCAAAAATTTTCTTAAGTTTGAGCCAGCTAGACGAGTTTTCATCCTTGAAACTGTTGTTCTTTATGCTTCTATGTGGGGTATTTGTGTAAGCTAGTGACCGTTACATTCCGACTCCCGTAAATCTATCAGGTATACCTAATCTATGTATAACTCTTTGATTACGTCTTGAAGGACCTGAGTGTCGTACTGAAGTTGATTGAAGATTCAACATCTCTACTTAGGGTTTCCAATAGTGCGATCTCTATTTCTAACAAAGAACCTGCTCTACAAGCAATTTTCATATTCATTGCTCCGGTTCAGAATATATAGGTAGAACCCTCGCCGACGTTTTCTTTCTTGGTGTCTACGACCTCCATAAATTTCTCCATTGTTACGCATTCTGACAGTCCATTAATTTTCCTTATGAATTGAGCATACAAGCCGTACTCGTTTCTATTCTAACACTCGAAGAATTTTAAGCTACTTTTTGCAGCCGTAAAAGCGCTTCCATACAGAGTCGTTCAGTTTATCAAATTCCGAGTCGAACTAAGCGGTTCCCGCTTGTCAATCTGAGTAACAAATCTCACGAATAATTACGATTCCAACGACAACAGGCGACAGAGATATTTTGTGGTTTGATAAAAAAAAACAATCAGAGAATTCATCTTCAGAACTAAATCGTTTCAGAATATTTGAATTATTTTATTCTCAACTTGATCAAAGATAGTATGGTAAGCACTAATTGCTGGTTTGTACTTAAAAGTAAGATAGAGCAGATCAGTTCTAACGATTGTTAAAAAAAATGAAATTATTTAATATTATCTATAGAAAAATATTGTTAATATGGTTTGTATTACAAACATTCTCTTTTGCATAATATAATGTAAACAAATACAACGTTGTTAGCCTTAGAAATTATTTTTATGCTAAGATTGCTAGATTTAAGTAAACGCCCACATGAGAAAACGTATTTGACATCGATAAATAAACTTAGGTATATTAACTTTGGGAAATAAATATTAGTTGATTTTAAAGTTATTTTTTTTACCTGAATATCACAGAATCCGGCTACGTATCAAACCAAATCGAACTGCACAGTATGAAAGTGTGCTGAATCAAAATAGAATAGATGACCGAATTTTTTTTTTCAATGTAAAAGTGAATTTTTTCTATAAGAGGATACTTCAACTGTATAGTAATAGTAGTTACAATGAAATTGCAAGATATTAAATACAATGCATATTTTACCTTGGAACGCAAGCATCTTCTGACGAATTGAAAGTAAGTATTTTCATACAACACGGCTTTGATTTCCCTTGTCCTTAGCACTTAACCCTTTTTTTTGCTCACTGAAAATGAGTTCCAGTCAAAATTCTCTAGTACCATAAATCAATTAAACATAGATTTCCCATTGTACGGAGACACTAACAGCGCTTCCAGTGAGAAATGGTTGTACTTTTTTCGTTAGCTACTGTGGTTGTGATAAATGCGCAGGCAACTTTGTACATGCATTTTAGGAGCATTTACGCACCCATTTTACACCAGACGGCGCTTTTGGTGTCACCGGTTACTCAACTACATTACTATTACACTGGGGAATCTGGATTTTTTTTATTTATGTTAGGCACAGACAAATCCAGATAAATTTTTGAGCCATAAACAGATTTTTGAAAAAATAACATGCAACTCTGATCTTCATGCACATCCAATATAATTAAGGGCATTATATACGAAAATAATTCAATAAAATTTTCAAATTACTTTCATTTATTTTGCTGTTTCTCGTTGTGGTATCCTGAATTATGTGATATCCACATTGAGTAGGATTGGTTTAGCGTGTAGCAGTGTATGACAGTGCGGAATAACGGTGGCTTGCGTTGAGTCAGAGGCCGCGAACGACCCTCTCAGCAGGCCGTTCAATTTTGTTGATTTTTGAGCGCTTGTTGAACGACATATTGCACGAAATATTCGTTCAATTTGCTGGAACGGTTTGTTGTTGTTTTTTCTCATGCAAAAATAGTGTGAAAATTAAGTGTTACCTTTACATAGAAAGAAAATTTGTTGTTATTCTACGTGAAGTAGAAGTATTGTGCAGGTATGTATTGTTAGTTTAAACAAATAAGTGGAGAAAACTTCAGAAATTCTGCAGTAAAACTAGTCCAACGGGGCTCCAACTCCTCATGTTAAAAATGGTTCAACAATGGACCTCTGTCTGCCGGGTTTGTTGAACGAAAAAAATGGCATTCGGTTCAACGGTCTGTTTCAAAATCGGCAAACGAAGAACCCGTGTTGGCCTCCCGTTGAACGATTGATTGGACTTTCATTGGACCAATGATCCAACGTATTGGACCAATGAAGGACCACCGTTGAACGTTTTTTTCTAAGTGGGGAGTGTCTGGAATATATGTGGATATCCGCGGAAAGGAGAATATCACACTCGTCAATCCGAAAATGCATCATATCAGCTTTTTTTCAAAGAAAGGCGAATCTAACATTGACAGCCAATTGAGAAAAACATCGATGAATGTTTCAACTTTGGTATTCAAGTAACGAGAAAACGAGCGGAAGCAAAGCTTTGGCTCGATCAACAAGCCTATATTGAGAGTACCATACGACGTTTTAGTATGGCGGATTCGAATCCGATACCGTTCATGGAAGCTGTTGGGTGTCTGTCTTTTGCAGCTCAAGTTACTCGTCCGGACATTGCGTATGCGGTAGATGTGGTGAGTCAATTCAGTGCTAATCTGCACTTGAAAGCGGCCAAGGGGATAATTTCGTACTCAAAAGGTACTAAAACCACAGACTAACAGGCATTACAGTATGAGTAAATTCTTATAATAATAATTTTTAGTGATGCACTACTTCCACCTATATTGAACTGCGCGAACTATTTACTATCGGTACACCCCTTGTGTTATGTAAAAGTATTTTTACTAGTTGGCTCCCCCTCGTTTGTCAACACCGGTCAGCTGCTTGCAGTGATGCCTGGTCATAATATGTTAGAAGGTAACCATTTATTTTTCTCAACGTTGTTCATCTAGACTATTTTTGATTGTGTTGGTAATTTTCACCCGAAATTAAGTAACGGCAGACTAGAATTGTAACAACAACGGGTTTGATTTTGTATTGCGTTGGAGAATGAGAAGTAGGCACAATTCTGTATAAAGTTTTGGCAATATGTATTCCATCTGTATCCTGCATGAAATTCGCATGGACGTATGCAAATCAATACATTACAGGTAATTCTGTATGAATGGCAACTCTGTTGGTAAATGAAAAGAATAAACACAGTCTAGATAACAGACAGGATGGTTTTGATAGGGTCACGTGGCGCCATCATGACATATGCGAGTACTGTCCCAACTAAAGGAATATTCGAAATGACCGTTAAAACGATTAAAGAATCCAATTTGAGTGTCCTGTCTGTTAGTTTGTGGTACAACGAAGAAGCTGGAATACTGAACTAATTGGATTTAGCAATTTCGTGGAACGTAAAAAAGCCATTTTTCCAATAGTTTGAAAAAAATCGCGCAAAATCATTTTCGATTCGACTTTTAAGTGACGAAATCAATTGATCAAAAACTAGTAAGACTTGCTAAAATATCTATCGATTTTTGAAGTTCAAAGTTCTTAGCCTTTCCTTGCTCGAAACCGTTTTGAATTTTTCAACGACACGGAATCTGAGGTTAGTAACAGCTTGAATTCTCTTGTTCCCAATTCCATCAAATGTATAACAGTGTGAAGCGTGAAGCGTTAAGAACGAGATTGCTTGTATTTTTTCATACGATTCAAGGACGCAAAAAGAAGGGTAACAGAGGTATTTTGGCCCACTTTAGGGCATATTCAGTAGTGTTCTAGTTCTAGATGCATAATTTATGCCAGTTACAAAATTTAAATCTGAATTTAATAACAAGAAAAACTGGCAGCCCCAGCAGTGTTTTATTCGTGTTTCAAATATACAAAAAAATAGAACGGCATCGTAGACCAGTTTTAAGTTTGACAGAAGAACTGGTCGACTAAATAAAACTAGAACGGCTTACTGGGTTAGTTCAAATTGAACTGCTATAAGCACTGACGAGCCGAAGGCGAAACGCAAAGAAATAGAAACAAAATATGTGCTTTTTGCACAAACCAACAAAACCCCTAAATGTTCACTTTTTCTACCACCCTGCAGTAATATTGATTTCAACAACTTGTACTTGCTAATGTCAATTTCAACCAATCACGAGCTGGTCCGAAATTGGTCCTAAAAGTGGATTAACAATTGTCAGGTCCTGTCCTAGCTGGCAGCCAGCAGAAGTGTAAACCGACGACACGACCAGGCACTTCGAAGAAAAATCAGCATTAAAACTGTTCGCTAACGATTCACCGCCAGTTACCACAAATCTAGCGACCCCTTGTAAATGATAAAAATAATCTTCTCGAGCAACACTGTTTAAGTTGCTATGGAATAGTTACCAAGGAACCCCAAAACAAATAAACATGTTTTGAAAGCGGTGGAATTTTGTGTAAGCTAGTGACCGTTACATTCCGACTCCCGTAAATCTATCAGGTATACCTAATCTATGTATAACTCTTTGATTACGTCTTGAAGGACCTGAGTGTCGTACTGAAGTTGATTGAAGATTCAACATCTCTACTTAGGGTTTCCAATAGTGCGATCTCTATTTCTAACAAAGAACCTGCTCTACAAGCAATTTTCATATTCATTGCTCCGGTTCAGAATATATAGGTAGAACCCTCGCCGACGTTTTCTTTCTTGGTGTCTACGACCTCCATAAATTTCTCCATTGTTACGCATTCTGACAGTCCATTAATTTTCCTTATGAATTGAGCATACAAGCCGTACTCGTTTCTATTCTAACACTCGAAGAATTTTAAGCTACTTTTTGCAGCCGTAAAAGCGCTTCCATACAGAGTCGTTCAGTTTATCAAATTCCGAGTCGAACTAAGCGGTTCCCGCTTGTCAATCTGAGTAACAAATCTCACGAATAATTACGATTCCAACGACAACAGGCGACAGAGATATTTTGTGGTTTGATAAAAAAAAACAATCAGAGAATTCATCTTCAGAACTAAATCGTTTCAGAATATTTGAATTATTTTATTCTCAACTTGATCAAAGATAGTATGGTAAGCACTAATTGCTGGTTTGTACTTAAAAGTAAGATAGAGCAGATCAGTTCTAACGATTGTTAAAAAAAATGAAATTATTTAATATTATCTATAGAAAAATATTGTTAATATGGTTTGTATTACAAACATTCTCTTTTGCATAATATAATGTAAACAAATACAACGTTGTTAGCCTTAGAAATTATTTTTATGCTAAGATTGCTAGATTTAAGTAAACGCCCACATGAGAAAACGTATTTGACATCGATAAATAAACTTAGGTATATTAACTTTGGGAAATAAATATTAGTTGATTTTAAAGTTATTTTTTTTACCTGAATATCACAGAATCCGGCTACGTATCAAACCAAATCGAACTGCACAGTATGAAAGTGTGCTGAATCAAAATAGAATAGATGACCGAATTTTTTTTTTCAATGTAAAAGTGAATTTTTTCTATAAGAGGATACTTCAACTGTATAGTAATAGTAGTTACAATGAAATTGCAAGATATTAAATACAATGCATATTTTACCTTGGAACGCAAGCATCTTCTGACGAATTGAAAGTAAGTATTTTCATACAACACGGCTTTGATTTCCCTTGTCCTTAGCACTTAACCCTTTTTTTTGCTCACTGAAAATGAGTTCCAGTCAAAATTCTCTAGTACCATAAATCAATTAAACATAGATTTCCCATTGTACGGAGACACTAACAGCGCTTCCAGTGAGAAATGGTTGTACTTTTTTCGTTAGCTACTGTGGTTGTGATAAATGCGCAGGCAACTTTGTACATGCATTTTAGGAGCATTTACGCACCCATTTTACACCAGACGGCGCTTTTGGTGTCACCGGTTACTCAACTACATTACTATTACACTGGGGAATCTGGATTTTTTTTATTTATGTTAGGCACAGACAAATCCAGATAAATTTTTGAGCCATAAACAGATTTTTGAAAAAATAACATGCAACTCTGATCTTCATGCACATCCAATATAATTAAGGGCATTATATACGAAAATAATTCAATAAAATTTTCAAATTACTTTCATTTATTTTGCTGTTTCTCGTTGTGGTATCCTGAATTATGTGATATCCACATTGAGTAGGATTGGTTTAGCGTGTAGCAGTGTATGACAGTGCGGAATAACGGTGGCTTGCGTTGAGTCAGAGGCCGCGAACGACCCTCTCAGCAGGCCGTTCAATTTTGTTGATTTTTGAGCGCTTGTTGAACGACATATTGCACGAAATATTCGTTCAATTTGCTGGAACGGTTTGTTGTTGTTTTTTCTCATGCAAAAATAGTGTGAAAATTAAGTGTTACCTTTACATAGAAAGAAAATTTGTTGTTATTCTACGTGAAGTAGAAGTATTGTGCAGGTATGTATTGTTAGTTTAAACAAATAAGTGGAGAAAACTTCAGAAATTCTGCAGTAAAACTAGTCCAACGGGGCTCCAACTCCTCATGTTAAAAATGGTTCAACAATGGACCTCTGTCTGCCGGGTTTGTTGAACGAAAAAAATGGCATTCGGTTCAACGGTCTGTTTCAAAATCGGCAAACGAAGAACCCGTGTTGGCCTCCCGTTGAACGATTGATTGGACTTTCATTGGACCAATGATCCAACGTATTGGACCAATGAAGGACCACCGTTGAACGTTTTTTTCTAAGTGGGGAGTGTCTGGAATATATGTGGATATCCGCGGAAAGGAGAATATCACACTCGTCAATCCGAAAATGCATCATATCAGCTTTTTTTCAAAGAAAGGCGAATCTAACATTGACAGCCAATTGAGAAAAACATCGATGAATGTTTCAACTTTGGTATTCAAGTAACGAGAAAACGAGCGGAAGCAAAGCTTTGGCTCGATCAACAAGCCTATATTGAGAGTACCATACGACGTTTTAGTATGGCGGATTCGAATCCGATACCGTTCATGGAAGCTGTTGGGTGTCTGTCTTTTGCAGCTCAAGTTACTCGTCCGGACATTGCGTATGCGGTAGATGTGGTGAGTCAATTCAGTGCTAATCTGCACTTGAAAGCGGCCAAGGGGATAATTTCGTACTCAAAAGGTACTAAAACCACAGACTAACAGGCATTACAGTATGAGTAAATTCTTATAATAATAATTTTTAGTGATGCACTACTTCCACCTATATTGAACTGCGCGAACTATTTACTATCGGTACACCCCTTGTGTTATGTAAAAGTATTTTTACTAGTTGGCTCCCCCTCGTTTGTCAACACCGGTCAGCTGCTTGCAGTGATGCCTGGTCATAATATGTTAGAAGGTAACCATTTATTTTTCTCAACGTTGTTCATCTAGACTATTTTTGATTGTGTTGGTAATTTTCACCCGAAATTAAGTAACGGCAGACTAGAATTGTAACAACAACGGGTTTGATTTTGTATTGCGTTGGAGAATGAGAAGTAGGCACAATTCTGTATAAAGTTTTGGCAATATGTATTCCATCTGTATCCTGCATGAAATTCGCATGGACGTATGCAAATCAATACATTACAGGTAATTCTGTATGAATGGCAACTCTGTTGGTAAATGAAAAGAATAAACACAGTCTAGATAACAGACAGGATGGTTTTGATAGGGTCACGTGGCGCCATCATGACATATGCGAGTACTGTCCCAACTAAAGGAATATTCGAAATGACCGTTAAAACGATTAAAGAATCCAATTTGAGTGTCCTGTCTGTTAGTTTGTGGTACAACGAAGAAGCTGGAATACTGAACTAATTGGATTTAGCAATTTCGTGGAACGTAAAAAAGCCATTTTTCCAATAGTTTGAAAAAAATCGCGCAAAATCATTTTCGATTCGACTTTTAAGTGACGAAATCAATTGATCAAAAACTAGTAAGACTTGCTAAAATATCTATCGATTTTTGAAGTTCAAAGTTCTTAGCCTTTCCTTGCTCGAAACCGTTTTGAATTTTTCAACGACACGGAATCTGAGGTTAGTAACAGCTTGAATTCTCTTGTTCCCAATTCCATCAAATGTATAACAGTGTGAAGCGTGAAGCGTTAAGAACGAGATTGCTTGTATTTTTTCATACGATTCAAGGACGCAAAAAGAAGGGTAACAGAGGTATTTTGGCCCACTTTAGGGCATATTCAGTAGTGTTCTAGTTCTAGATGCATAATTTATGCCAGTTACAAAATTTAAATCTGAATTTAATAACAAGAAAAACTGGCAGCCCCAGCAGTGTTTTATTCGTGTTTCAAATATACAAAAAAATAGAACGGCATCGTAGACCAGTTTTAAGTTTGACAGAAGAACTGGTCGACTAAATAAAACTAGAACGGCTTACTGGGTTAGTTCAAATTGAACTGCTATAAGCACTGACGAGCCGAAGGCGAAACGCAAAGAAATAGAAACAAAATATGTGCTTTTTGCACAAACCAACAAAACCCCTAAATGTTCACTTTTTCTACCACCCTGCAGTAATATTGATTTCAACAACTTGTACTTGCTAATGTCAATTTCAACCAATCACGAGCTGGTCCGAAATTGGTCCTAAAAGTGGATTAACAATTGTCAGGTCCTGTCCTAGCTGGCAGCCAGCAGAAGTGTAAACCGACGACACGACCAGGCACTTCGAAGAAAAATCAGCATTAAAACTGTTCGCTAACGATTCACCGCCAGTTACCACAAATCTAGCGACCCCTTGTAAATGATAAAAATAATCTTCTCGAGCAACACTGTTTAAGTTGCTATGGAATAGTTACCAAGGAACCCCAAAACAAATAAACATGTTTTGAAAGCGGTGGAATTTTTCTATTTGTGTTAAACTTTGTTCAAATTAATCAGAAATGCATTTAAATGAACTCGATCGGAATTTAATCGAAACTAAGGATGAAACCAACGAACGAGGACAATGATCTGCTTCCAGCGATTCATCCGTACACTTCAACTGCTAGCTTTTCTGGGCAGTAGGATTCGGTGTAATATACCGGTGTCAAAATTGTTTTGTGTCGGTTGATTGCGCAGAAGTGGAAACAGTATTTCACCTTGTTGGCCACTATTCGAGGATTACTAGTGGAATTCCACAAAGAAATAATTTTACCGTACGTTATACAGGTACCGCAGAGCACTAGCCTCGCTCAGCTCGTTGTCGGTCATTTCCATGTCTTCCTTCTCACACAACGGTTTGAAGTCAAGACCTGAATTTTGAACTTGGCTTTATAAAAGACATAACTCATACTCCTCATTTTTTACATTCCGCTCGAGTCAGGTAAATCCATTAAAATGTTCCGTAATATAATAACCGATCTGAAATTTATTTTGTTTACATTCATCTTGCCTTCGATATGCAGTAACCAAGGTTATGGTGACTGTTATTCGAAATCAATAAATATATCAACTTGTGCTGTCAGTTTAAAAAAATTCACTAGCGTTTTCGATTTGACACTTCCAGTTACTGAGGGGTAGTTAAATTTACGATACAGTTTTGATAGACGAGTGGCAGGTCGTGTCGTCGTGTAAACGCTACACTCAGAAAAATATTATAGTAACCGCAACCTGTTCCTCATGGTCATTTCAACTATGCACTCAAATAATAGTAACGACCATCAGATTACTTACCATCTGTATTGTAATAAGCACTAGAACAAAAAATCTTCTACTTGACTATACTATTTGTCTTTATGACTTTTCTGGTGTGGTAATTTTGACAATCATCAAAATAAGAACGAAAAAGTGCCAATGACAACTACAAGTAAGGTGAACTTGAACTTTCGGTCATTATAAAGTTGAGAAGTGATATAGTTATGACTACCATGTGAGTAAGTTCTTCTTCAGAATATAAAAATGTTACCATGAATAAACATATAGTTGGATAGAGATTGTCAAGTTTGAAAGCACTATACATATTGTTCATATCAACATAATTTATGTAGAAAGAATATTGTCGTATGGTGTTTTTCAACCGACTATGTATTTTCTTAGTGCGACTATACAAATTGTCAATCAACACGTCTGCTTTTTTTTTAGTGTCACATAAAGTTTCATTACAGCGGCAGATTTCATATTCCAACGACGAAATTGCGATATCTTGTATAAGTGTTTTATTTTGTAATAGTGCCCAGTTGTACTTCAGCATTGGTATTGCAGGTGAATAAATTTCATAAGAAATAATGATTAAGGAAAGATTGTTACAAAACATGGAAAACTCGATTCGGAGCATGTTAAACATTTGGCACATGTCGTATTCGCCAATAACGAATATCTCTAGCGGATATGGAAGCTTTTTTGGAAATAATATCCAAAAAATTTTTTAATGTGTTTTCCGTTAAGTTTCTGTGTATTTTACTTCTATTAGTAATTTTGATATAACAATTTCTCTACACTTTTATAGGAACTATATTATTCCCCGAGAAATTCGCTGGTAAAAAACCCTTCTGGTTTATTATATGATCGATTTCATAACAGAACCAAGAAGGAAACATTAAAACGTTAAAGGGAGCAACGAGTTGGTTTTGAATGTCTACGAGCGATCAAAAAATAAACTCTTGCGCTAACAAGTGAAGTTGAAAGTAACGAATATTCGAAATCAAAATCAATTACTAGAAGTCGCTTGTTTCAGTGCGGAAAAAAATATCTCAAAATCAGGTTTTTCATCAGGCTGAAGAAACACTATGAATAATTTTTTTAAATGTTAATGATAATGTTTATATATAATGTTAAATTAATGTATGAATGTTAAGGAAAATAAAGCAGGTTTTAATGTATTCTTGTTATTCTTGCATCGAAATTTTAATTAATATAACTTTTAAACGTTTTCGCATGTTCGAATGATCTTCACTATTGTCAAATTAACCATAATTCCGTGTTTCGGAAGAACCAGAAGTGAAATGTTAAAAATACCATGGCACTAGTTGAAACAATAAGTACAATGTAAAAATAAGTGCTATCATGGTTATGCTAAACATTTCAATTGTAGTAGTTATTCATACGTTATACAGTTCAGCATTACTATACTAGAGCCAAAGCCATTCGTAGTAAAAGTGAGCTTGCATATTGTTAACATCATCTGATTTTATTGTGTGCTGAAAACCACTATACTCGTATGGTTAATCTAACCTCCCATATGGTAGCTGTTACAATCTTATTTTTCTGAGTGTACATAAAGCTCAGATTAGGTTTTTGCAGATTTTTTTCAGTGTTGGAAAATAATTAACGAACTGTCAAAAATATAACCATGCTCTCGACTCGAGCGGGATTATTTTTGACGACGAAAAAAACTGCTCGACTGTGAAAATTAAATAAAAGAAAAAATAATTCGCGAAATGCGAAATATTCAGGAAAAATAAGTTTAGCGGAGACGGTATGTATATTTTCAATTCTATTTCTTTGAGTTCAAACATATTTATTTTTGTACAGGACATTTTCAAGGATGCTCATATCTATGAGTTAGTTCGTGATTCTGAAGTCTTGACTTGAGTGGAAAGCCCTTTCCACACACTTCACAATTCCATTTGTACTCGCCCGTGTGTATACACATATGTTTATCCAGACTTGTCCTACTAGCAAGTGCTTTTCCGCATACAGTGCACTGATACGGCCGTTCGCCTGTATGCACACGTTCGTGCTGCTTGAATTGTGATTTCAGCTGAAAACCTTTCCCGCACACTTCACATTTCCATTTGTACTCGCCCGTGTGTGTACACATGTGTTTAGTCAGACTTGTCTTAGTGGAAAAAGCTTTTCCGCATACACTGCATGGATAGGGCCGTTCGCCTGTATGCACACGTTCGTGCTGCTTGAAGTGTGATTTCAGTTGAAACCCTCTCCCACACACTTCACACTTCCATTTGAAATCGCCCAAATGGTTGCTCATGTGTGCTGCAATAGTACGTTCCGAAGCAAAATCTTTTCCACATACAGCGCATTTGTAAGGGCGCTCGCCTCTATGGCTGTACTCGTGATCTTTCAGGTGTGACCTGAGTTTGAATCCTTGACCGCACACATCACACTTGTAACGGTAATCGCCCGTGTGAGTAACCATGTGCTTGGTTAGGGCGGAGCTATTGGTAAAACCTCTCCCACATATACTGCATTTGACTGGTCGCTCGCCTGTGTGAATGCGTTCGTGCTGGACTAACTGTGAACGTTCTGTAAAATTTTTGCCGCACGTAACGCACGTAAAATTACTATTGCTCATATGTACACTCATGTGTTTAACAAGAGAACGCTTTCTCAGGTAATTCTTTCCACATACAGTGCATTGGAAGGGGTTTTCATCTGTATGCATAGTTTCGTGATCTTTCAAGTCTGGCCTATGCATGAATCCTTTGTCGCACACAACACACCTAAACCTGTAGGTATTCATATGGATAGACATGTGCGCCTTAAGGTAGAATGAAGTGGTAAAACCTTTTCCGCATACGGTGCATACGTGAGGACGCTCCCCTGTATGTTGGTGTTTGTGGTTTGTCAGGCGTGTTTGGTCTCGGAATCCTTTCCCACACACATCACACGTATGACTGTAATAGCTCGTGTGGATTTGCATGTGTATGTTTAGGGTGCACTGGGTGGCAAAATTGTTTCCACATACAGTGCATGTGAACGTTTGCTCACTTGTATGTTTGTTCACGTGGTTTTTCA
This sequence comes from Malaya genurostris, assembly GCF_030247185.1. NCBI lineage: Eukaryota > Metazoa > Arthropoda > Insecta > Diptera > Culicidae > Malaya > Malaya genurostris. Next base: position 163,601,026 of record NC_080570.1, on the reverse strand, counting down.
AACCTTTGTTGGTTCGAAATCCTTGACCGCACACATCGCACTTATGACCGTAATAACCAGTGTGGATAAACTTGTGTTTGGTTAGGGTAGAATTACGGTTGAAACATTTTCCACACACAGTACATTTGAACGGTCGCTCGCCCGTATGAATGCGTTCATGATTTATCAACTTTGACATGGCACCAAGATTTTTATGACACACACTACATTTATATTTGCTATCATCTTCGTGGATAATTTTGTGCTTGTTCAGGATATAATTACGGGCAAAATCTTTTCCACATATGGTACATCTAAACGGTCGCACGTCTGTATGAATGAGTTCGTGACTTCTCAGCTTGGAATTGTTACTAAATTTTTTACCACACAAACCACATTTATATCTGCTATTATCCGAAAGTGCAGTAGTTTTAGCGCGTCTCGAAACTTTCTTAAATTGAAATCCTTTACCGCATACATCGGATTTGTACGATTCGACAGAGTTGTGGACGATCATGTGCTTGATTAGGTTGCTCTTCAGAGGAAACTGTCGCTCGCAGATGTCGCAACTGAATGACGGTTTGTCTTCGTGCATCAAGAGGTGCTTCGAAAGGTAACGTTCGTTGATGAATTGTTTACCACACATCTGACATTCATGCTGTTGTTTTGGCAAAACGATTGTTGAAGATGATTCCTTCTTTTCCTGTATAGCATCTTGTTCGTTGCTGTTTATCTTACTGGAAATACCGAAGCTTAGGAACTGATAATTTGTCAATACGGTTAAACTAATGACTCACTCTTGACTAATTTCTTCACAGATATCGGACTCAAGCAAGAGATGTTCGAGGTCTTCGCTTTCTATTTTGATAATTCCTCGTAAACTTTCATGAGCTTGCGTCTTTTCATCCAATGATTTGTTCACTTCCATCATTGCTTCACTTTATTTGAGATGACATCGGTTTTAAAACTGTTGTACACAATATCGTTTATAGTTTGCAATACACTTTACTTGCCGTGAAAACCGGTGATAATCTAGATGTGCCAATAAATACCGCAAGCAGCTCGCAGCGCAACAATATTCTCTTTTTTTGGTTGCTGCTGCCTTTTTGACAGCTAAGATCGCTTTACGCACGATTGTAAATGAACAGGTGGCGAGATTTTTCTATGTGTGAATGCGGTTGTCATTTTTTGGAAAATCGACGTGAACATTTCAAAAGGACCTTAAAACAATTGACAGATTCTCTTTGTTTACTTTCTCTTTCGATTATATCTGCATTATTACGCAATTGTTCGTTACATGTATGATACCATTACAAAGCTGGAGATATTTTCTTTCATTCTGTATGCAAATTTGGTAAGTGAACGTGAAAATTTAGGTGTTATTAATAGAAGAGAAAGTAAACAAAGAGAATCTCT